>NC_042624.1:50978071-52470900 GCF_901001135.1 Rhinatrema bivittatum | reverse complement strand
GCGATAGCTAGAAAGCTTAGTGCATGCATGCCGCTAGTTACATCGGGGCAGAGTCAGCCCCAGAAGAGGAGGACTTGGGGCGTCACCGGGGCCGACTCTGCGAAGACGGCGCAGACAGCGAAACAGTAAGGTTCTGTATCGCTGCCTATTTTGCGCCGAATAACTACACCTTTTATGGCCGTAGTTATTCGGCACGACGCCGGCAGCGATCGCACCGCGGAAGTGCGATCGCTGCCGGCTAGCACCAGGACCCGCCCTCCGCTTCGCCCCTCCGCCCCTCTGCGGCATTAGTGAATCCAGGCCTAAATGTCCAGAAAGCAAGTGTGCTATGGATGGGCAGGCAGAGGTTATTAAAGCAGTGCTTTAAATATCACAGGAGCAGCAATTCAATTGAAACTGAAACGAGTTTTAGAAGTGATTTTTTGATTCCAGACTCAGATTCATATACTGTAAGGAGAGTAGCTAAAACTGCATTCTTTTAAACTCAAAATGGTTGTGGCATTTGAAGGACAAAATTCCAAGATCAGATCTTAGTTCAGTAGTACAGGCATGTAAGGTGTGTCATATAGATTACTGCAATGCATTGTATCTTGGGTTACCTAGAGTTTTAATTAGTCATCCAATCAGTTCAAAATGCAGCTGCTAGGCAGGTAAATGGTGCGGCTGGTTATGACCATATAAAGCCTAAATTATAGGAGTTACACTGGTTACTGGTGAATGAAAGAATACAATTTAAATGCATAAGGTAGTTTATTTATTTATTTATTTATTTATTTATTTATTTATTTATTTATTTTAATTTTTTTAAAAATAATACTTGCAAGTCAAAAGACTAATCAAAGCGGTATTTATGAGAATAACTACTTTTCTAACTTGATCCATTATAAGCAACAGTACATACCCTTCAATCTACAAGCCAAAAATTTTGCAGTGCCATCTGTTAAATTATATAGATTAGAGGAAACAAGAAACAGTGCTCTATCAATTGCAGTAACAAAGTTATGCGATTTGTTTGATAAGGAAATAAGGGATGAGGCAGATTTGGAAAAAAAGTGAAAGTAGTTTTATTTAAGCAAGTGTAAGGGTTGAGTTTGATAAAACAAGGAAATCACATGTGATAATTTCTTATACACTGTGGGGCAGATTTTCACAGGGTTGCGCGCGTAAGATACGCGGGTTAACCCCTGAAAACCTACTCCTGCGTGTGCCGAGCCTATTTTGCATAGAACTTGGCGGTGCACACAAGCCCTGGGACGCGCATATGTCCAGGGCTTTCAAAATGGGCAGATCGGGGCGGGGCCGGGGCGGTCCGGGGGTGGGTCTGGGGGCGTTCCCAAGTCTTCCGGCACAGCCATGCCGGAGGTTTGAGCACTGGCAGGCGTAACTCCATGAAATAAGGTGGGGGGGGGGGGGGGGGGATTTAGGTAGGGCCGAGGGGGTGGGTTAGATAGGGGAAGGGAGGGAAAGGTGGGGGGGATAAAAAAAAAAGTTCCCTCCGATTTCAGCGCGGCCTTGGAGGGAATGGGGAAAGCCATCGGGGCTCCCCTTGGGCTCGGCGTGTGCAAGGTGCACAAGTGTGCACCCCCTTGCGTGCACCGACCCTGCATTTTATAACATGCGCGCATTGTTTTATTTTTTTATAAGTGTTATTTTGGAATCTGCACTAATTTATTTTTTTATATACTAGATTTGCAGAATAAAAAGACTGATAAATAAATAAAATAAATAACCTTACTGGCGTATACAAATCTGACAATTAATATAATTGATTCAATAAACACAATCCAACAACACTTTGGTTTCCCCTTCTACCCCATTCTTATTATCCTTTGGGTCCAGTTTATTATTAGGTCCCTTTTGGCAATTTGCCTATGAGTCAATTTTAATATGTCATTGTGGTTACTAGCCCTTGCTTGTGGCCCCCTGTCCCATAGGAGAAGCCCCTGAATAGTGAACATTGATCCATCCAAAGGAAGGGATCCACTGCCAGGATGCCCCAGCCTTTGACAAAGCAAGACATGACTCTGCCCTAATCAGCACTTATCCTTAGACTATGATAACATAAGGACTGTGCCATTTTCATCTGGTATTTGCTGCTTGGGCTATCCAAGGCCCTCCCTATGGTGGCAACACTCATAGAGTCCCCGCAGATAGCCAGTTGGGCCATAAATTAGTCACTGGGTAACTCTCCCCTCTGACAAACCCAAGGATGGATAGAGAAGGAACTATACCATAAGCGAGGACAGCGTCTTCATGTCTTTTACTCCCAAATGCTGCAGTTAGGTAGTCTCCATTCCTGTCTGTATAATATACTGGAAAGAATTTCAGAGAATATCATATCTAATGTGTGATAAGTGCACTTCATCTGGTTGGTACATTCCTGTGTATTCCTACTGGATAAGATCATGTACTACCACTAGACCACTATCCTGGGACACAAATTTGGATATATCCCATTTTAATCATTTTTGAGATTTGTCAATCACCTTGTGATCATTTGTCCCACATCATACCAGATGTGGTATTATATTGGATCAGATGATCCTTACTTTGGGAAGAACTGCGTACAACTGCAGTAAGTCTTGCTTTAACTAGGTGATCAAATCCTTATTACTGACTGGAACATAGATCATTGCCACCCATATAATTTAGGATCACACTAGGTAGAGGAGATTTACACCTGACTGCCAATAGCATGGGAAATTGATGGCTCCACTTCATCCCCCCATCTCATAGTCACTGAACTCAAACTCCTTCTGTGGTGAGGGAGAGATGCTGTCCCCACAAAGCTACTCGGGGTGCTCTCTTTGGCCCAGAAAATGAAGGAATGCCTGCTAAGTCAGACCATCTGCAGGTGGCCTTGCAGAAGAAAACAAATGAATCATGTTCACGTTTTGCCAACTACTCAACAGTAAATCCCCAGCAATTGCCTAACTACATTGTCCCTATGTTAAACTAAATCCTGCCTAATATACCATTTGTATCTGAATGCATTTGATTGCCAGTGCGATATCTATTTAATGACCATAGGAGCTAAGCCCTAGTAAGCCATGAAAGAGGCTGTTCCTGTGCAGAAAGAATGTGGGCTAACTTGGTGTGGGTCCAGGCGAACAGCCAACATGTATTTCTTCAGGACTGCTGTAACTGTTATGACTAACAATAAATGTTGTATTCTCCACTCCAAGGGGTCGTCTCCGTTATGCACCAATACTCACTATCAACCCTTCTATACCAATTATTTATTGTTCACAAAATCACAGAAATTAATTTACAAGCTAAGTAAAAGACGGAAACATTTTAAATAAATTAAGAGTTTGCATTGCAATATTTAAAATAAATAAAAAGAATTAATGGGTGGGATTTTTTTTGGTTTTTGAACAAAAAAGTAGGACGGATGGTGGTATGTTGATGATTAAAAGCATAAAGAAAAGACCAGCATTAACTCAATGTATTTGAAGTTTAATGAGTGGGTCGATAAATGAAACTACCACATCCTGCCTTGAAAATTTTTCAAAAATATTTTTAAAGTTATTTAAACTTAAATTGGTGAAGGTAATGAATGAACAAGTTGTGTAAAAAAAAACAAGATCCCGTAGAAATTAATAAATAATTGGTATAGAGGGGTTGATAGTGAGTATTGGTGCGTAACTGTTATGATGACAATGCCATGGGCTAGCCAATCCTGTTGTCTTATTTGTTATTTTGTTGCTAACCTAGGGATCTTTTCCCAGCTGATCAGTCTTAGACCTTAAAATGCAGAACATGACTGTAATCCTCAAAACAGGCCAGTATATTGAACAGCTGATTGGCATGCACTTGTCAAAATAATACGTGGTGCCCCAATTAAATCCCAAGAGCTAGGTGTGTGGGGAGAAAGTGAAAAATAGATTCAATGTCAGCCTTTGCTACCAAAGCCCTCTGCCTGGAGCAGTGTAACCATCTGGTTAAAGGAGGCATATTTTATTCTTCATATCTCCTGGTCAAAGTGGTCACTAACCCCTTGCCTTATGGGATATAAAAAAGAGCCTGAATTTGCCCAGTTCTTCTTTGGCAAAATACTAAGGGGCAATACTACCAAATTTGGAAACGGATGGTTCTTAAAGGTGTCTGCAGTATGCTTTAAAGTTAACTCCTTTTCTATAAAATAACTTCCCAGAATGACCTCTGGGTAGTGAGAGGCAGATTTCACATTCCTAATTCTATCTGGCAATTTTCTACCCATATAGGGGATCTTAAAATCCTTGCTAAAACCCTCCTAAGAAAGCTAACACATCTGGGTAAATCCTCAACAAATCTTCCATACCTTGAATTCTGATCAGGAAATCTGCCTTGCCAAAAAATGGGCTGATGAGCAGACCTCCCCAGCTCCTTGCCCTTTGGATGAAGGTGGGCCTGTTGGATCCAGATTAGGGGATGATCCCTACTGTAGACTGAGTAGGCAATCCTGAACTTACAAGGGGCCCTTGCACAATGATCTGCGATATAATGCTTGCATGCAAGAGTCCATGTCCTGGATTTGCAGTGGCTAGCATCACTGGTATCCTCATAGCCTTGCTCCAAGCTTGAAGCCCATGCACCTTGAGCAAGAGACAGGGGCAGTGCCACAATCATTTTGTTCAACCATAAGTCAACATTTTTAGACCTCTTTCATCAGACTTTTCCCTGGTTAGATGTTTCCAGAATGGATCATTGTACCTGAGCCATTCCCAGTTCCCAAGAGTCCTCTGAGCCTGGGTAATCATCTCTATGTACATAACAAACTAGGGTATAATTCTGACCTTTTACCTCCTATAACACTTGCAAGGGCGCCAGGTCTGAAAGAGTTTCCAAGATTCGAATCTTCAAAACACTTTGAGACCTGGTGTGCTAATGAAGAGATACATTTTAGTAACACTGTTGGGCACAATGTTACATGTTCTTTGATGTATTGACTCCTGAAGAAGCAACGTGGTTGTTGCAAAACACCAGCCGCTGTCGGGTCAATTGTCAAATACTCATTCACGGGCACAGATGGACATTTGCTGGAAAAATAATTCTAAAATTCTAAAAAATTGTCTGAAGTACCTTGTGGTGATCCTTTATGGCTTTTAGGACCGCAGATGATTGAACAGACCGGACGGCTTTGAATTGAGCAAAGCACGTTGCCAGGCTTGCTGATGCGATTCCTAGACATATTTTGAAATATATCTGTCGAGTTGATGATGAGCATCCTTTAAATAAGTGTATTTGCGGATTACTTTTGTTTTTTTTCTGATACTGGCTCTTTGTTTTGTTTATTTATATGGAAAAAACAAAACAGGCCTCTTGGCTGCGCCAGAAGCTATCGAGATCCATTCAGATTAGTTTTGTATGAAACACAAAATAATGATTCCTTGCATTTCTGCAGATTCTCCATATATTGCAAATAAAATAAAAAATGAGCGACCTCGCAAACTGGAGGTATACCATGTATTGCGTTGTTGATGACATTCAAAATATCTATCGATTGCAAAAGAGAAGCGTGTGACTATAAGAGAAGGGAAACAGAGAATCACAAAGTCAATAATCCACAACATGACAGAGTTCCTCACTCAAATCAGGCAAAGAGAGGAAAAATGTCGCCTGAATTCTGGAGATGTACTAAAAAAGGTTACTTAATGCGATCAGGTCACCATGCTTGTCGCTCCTTCTAGACGTGAGAAATTCTTCCAGGGCTTCTGAAGCCTCAAAGGTTTTTGTACGATCATGGCATGTCACTCTCATACAGGCTGGGTAAAGCAAACCAAAACGAGCTCCCAGAGCATGTAATCATGGACGGAAGGACAAAAAGATCTTCCTGCAGTCGCAGTGGTTTTTGCCAGGACAGGAAAAAATTGAATATTATTCCCTTGAAATGAGAGCAGACTTTAGCATGGGCAGTTGATAAAATGTCTAGCACTTTTGGATATCGCAGCAATTTAAAAATGGTAGGCCGCCAGTAAGAGTGCGTAGTTTGCCGAGATGGAATGCGGTGGGCATGCTCAATCTCCAACGGTGGATTAAATTTGAGAAGCAGACTAGGGATAATATCCAGTAGAAACTTAATGATGTCAGTGCCTTCGGAGCCTTCTGGTATTCCCAATAGGTGAATATTGTTCTGCCTATTTCTGTTTGATAAGTCCTCAAAATCTTTCTGAAGGCGTTCCACTTTTTGAGAGAGGCCAGGTATTTGTGACATTGTAAGTAACAAGGATTCCGCTTGAGTCTCAACCCCTTCTAAGCGGGCTGAGATATTAGAGAACCGCTGCGACAATTCTAAAAGATCCACTCGAATCGCCGCAGTAGATTGCATGTTAGTCTAGAGTATTTCAATTTAGTAAGGACGAGATCAGCCGACACCATGCTCTTTACTGAGAGGGCCTTGTCCAGTGACGGCGGGTCGGCCTTCTGTCTTTTTGCCTCAGCGCTAGCTGCAAAGGTTGCTTCTATCTTTCCAGGCTTTGTCGTGGACATTCAGGTGAAAAAGCTCAGGAAGATGCTTGATTATCATGCAAGGATATCTCTTTGTAGATTGATCTCTCTGAGACAATGAATCAGGTAGCCATCTTGGTGGCTGCTCAAGAGCGCCCCCAGGACCGGTATTATTTAATATCTTTCGGGCTGATACAGTAAAAGTTGCAGGAGAGTGGGCGAGCGCCCACTCTCCTGTGCACGCGATTTAGTATTCAAATGAGGGCCTGTGGTAAAAAGAGGCGCTAGGGACACTAGCGCGTCCCTGGTGCCTCTTTTTTGACAGGAGCGGCGGCTGTCAGTGAGTTTGACAGCTGACGCTCAAAATTGAGCATCTGGTTTTTAACCTGCGGGCCACGGGTCGATTTTTAAATTTTTCTTTTAAATTTTTAATTATTTTTCACTTTTGGGACCTCCGACTTAATATCGCCATGATATTAAGTCGGAGGATGTACAGAAAATCAGTTTTTACTGCTTTTTGTACACTTTCCCGGTGCCGGCAGAAATTAACGCCTACCTTTCAGTAGGCGCTAATTTCTGAAAGTAAAATGTGCAGCTTGGCTGCACATTTTACTTACTGAATCGCACGGGAATAACTAATAGGGCCATCAACATGCATTTGCATGTTGTGGGCGCAATTAGTTTCAGGGGGGTTGGCCGCACATTTTCGATGCACTATTAACCCTTACTGAATAAGGGGTAAAGCTAGCGCGTCGAAAACGCGCGTCCAAACGCGGGTTAACAGTGCGCTCTGCTGGAGCACACTGTACTGTATCAGCCCGTTTATGAGCAACATTGCTGAGGGAATAGAGGGTAAAGTCTGCCTATTCGTGGATGACACTAAGATCTGCAACAGAGTGGACACTCCAAAAGGTGTGGACAGAATGAAAAGAGATTAAAGGAAACTCGAGGAGTGGTCTGAAACATGGCAGCTAAAGTTTAATGCATCTGGGGAGCGGTAACCCAAAGAAGCTATACAAGCTGGGAGGAGAAGAGCTGATATGCACCGAGCAAGAGAGAGAGACCTAGTGGTGATAGTGTCTAGCGATCTGAAGATGAAAAATCAATGTGGCAATGCGATAGCCAAGGCCAGAAGAATACTGGGCTGCATGGAAAGAGGAGTATCCAGTAAGAAAAAGGACGTGATTATTCCCTCATACAGGTCCTTGGTGAAGCCTCACCTGGAGTACTGGGTACACTTTTGGAGACCGTATCTCAAAGGGGACAAAGGATGGAGGTGGCCCAGAGAAAGGTGACCAGAATGGTGGGGGTCTCCACTGAAAGTCTTACGAGGAGAGGTTAAAAGTCCTAAATATACATACCCTGGAGGAGAGAAGGAGCAGAGGAGACATGATACAGACCTTCAGATACTTAAAAGGCATAAATGACACAATTTTAATAACAAGCCTCTTCTGCTGGAAAGAAATGAGAACTAGAGGTCATGAAATGAAGCTCCAGAGAGGACATTTCAGATTGAATGTCAGGGAATATTTCTTCATGGAGAGGGTGATGGATGCATGGAATGCCCTACCAGAGGAAGTGGTGGGGACCAGGACTGTGAAGGAATTCAAAAGGTCATGGGGTAAACAACACTGTGGATCCCTAGAGGCAAAAGAAGTGAAATGAGGAAAGAGGCACCTTAGAGGCAGGAACCTTTATACAGTTAAAAAATCTGATAGCAGAAAACTAAGACATGAACTATATAGTCTGGGGGACAAAAAGGGGGGGGGGGGCAGTCTGAGAAAACAAGCACACAGGGGTCTGACAGGCAGGGCAAAGTAAAGGATGCATAGAGATCCTTAGCTCTTCAGTTCACTTCCTACTGCATTTCTCTATTGGCCCAACTCCTTGCAGAAATTCACATGCTTTCATCCATGCACAGTCCCACAGTCGCACTCTGAAGCATTTCTGCTCTACCAGCTAGTCTGTTGGAGCAGAAAATGCACTTAGCAATAATTTTAAATTTGAGCCAAGGGTTACTCTGAAACACATTTTACTTAGGAAATTACTTGAATGGCAACATATACGGTATATCACAATTATTAAAACATTCAGAGCTATGTTTTTAATGGGTGCTGTGCAAATGATTTAGCAAAACCTCTCATACTAAGGCACAGCTATTCTCATACATTGTTCGTATCTGAGGAGTGACAGTATAGGTAACTGACAATGATCAATATGGCACATATTTGCAGCCACTTCTATGATATAACCTCTGCCAATTTCTTCCATCCCAGAAAACTGGATGACTATTTCAAGAGGCCAGATAAAAGACTATTCCACATATATTAGAGAGTGTAAAGGTGACTGTGTTGAATTTCTCAATTTTCAGAAAACAAGAATGACCAGATGAATAGAATTTGTAGGTCATACAATTTGGGATTTATAGATTGTGTGTTGCAATGAGAAAGCTACATAAATGTGGTTCTGATGATCTGTGTAACTGTAGCTATGTTACAACAAAGACGAGTCATCAATATGAAAAGTCATGCAGAGAAAGTCAGAGTCCAACTTATTAACCATATTAGCAAGGTTGATTTTTATTGAGCCCATTTAAAGCATTATTTGAAACAGTGGAGTTGTCGTACTTAACAATAAAAATCAACTTGCTATATGGTTAATAAGTCGGACTCTGACTTTCTCTGCACTTCTTTTCATATTGATGTTTCATTGCAATAAGTGCAGACTCTCTCCGTTTCTGTGTGCGGACAACAAAGATGAGGCAAGAACTAATCATCTGAGGCAAGAGCCAATTCTATTTGTTTTGCATGGGACTGTGTGGCTTAGTTGACTCAGAACATCAGTTCAAGCTGCAGTCTGAGGTAGAACAGCTGTAGGGTCAGACGGGTGCCCATTCAAATGCTGTTTGGAGTCTGAATCCTATACAAGTCAGCTGTATATGGAACCTGTACAAAAGTACAGGGGGAAAACATTGTATATGTGGCACTCTGTATGACTGGTTTAATTAGCAGTTAGTGGTAGGATCTAATCCTGCACTCCCTTCTATGACAGAACTGGCCCCAAAGGCCTCAATTCTGGAAGGTTGGATCCACCCCTAAATATCTCAATTAAGAAGTATTTTGCATCTGTTTGTAGTATAGGTTGTGAATGACTTGATCATTTTAAAATGTATATAGTAAGCTATTTTTGGTTTTAAATACATCTGATAATTTAGGTGCGGGCAGTACTTCTTAGTTAAACTTTTTGAACTCTATGCAATTCTGCTAATTGCTTACCTGAACAAAATACACATGTACTAAAGTCATTAATGGCCTTCCAAGAGATGTAGTGAAATGAGCCGGTAGATAAGTAAAAAACATACATGCTTTGACAGGGCTAAATTTTCAAAGCC
Source organism: Rhinatrema bivittatum (assembly GCF_901001135.1). NCBI lineage: Eukaryota > Metazoa > Chordata > Amphibia > Gymnophiona > Rhinatrematidae > Rhinatrema > Rhinatrema bivittatum. The sequence goes on along the minus strand of NC_042624.1, from coordinate 52,461,080 downwards.
ATTTGCGTGCATCGAACATGGATAGTGGAATTGACATCAGTGACATGCTTTTATGCACGTAAATGGCTCATTACAAATCCCCAACAGGGAACAACCTGATGGATCCATTCAAGTAATAGACCAGGTAAAAATGCCATGGACAAGATTTCACATTTTTATTATACAGCCGAGGAAACCACATACCTCATAAATGACTTGAAGACACCGATATTGAAAGCGTTTAGAGGCATTCATATGCATGAAGGTAAATCACTAGAGCCCCACGACTCTTATAAAGTCCACCATCGCTTGTGCCATAATCATAGCCTCATGTTAAAAAACAGTTTCTTTATGCAGTATAAAGTGTCAAAAAAGGGTCCCCATGTGACAATATTAACTGTGATCAAAATACTTGTGTATATACCATTTTATAAAAAGAGGCAGCCAGATGCTCCTGGCAGCTGAAAAAAAAGATGGCAGCAGTAGGTAATTTGATGCCGAAACACAGCTGTGTCAGGAGGAACTTCGGACAAGTTAATATTTTTGGATATGCATGTTCACTGACCACCTGGAAGAAAAGGTAAGTTCTTTGTATTTTGCATTTTGATCAAAGGATGTGGGATTTCTTGAATTCATATAGAGACCGATTGCTTAAATGAACCTTGTGATCACCCTGACTATAATGTATTAGGTGTCATTCAAAGCAGTTTTGGCTTTTTGGAGTAGCGGGCTGACACTTTAAAAAGTGGAATACACAAGTATTTTGATCACAGTTACAATTGTCACATTGAGACACTTTATAGTGCTTGAAACAAATGATTTATGTTTAACATGGTGGACTTAAAGTCTTGTGGCTCTAGTGATTTACCCTTCGCACATGTGAGTGCCTCATTAGAAAGTCTGCCAGTCTTGGCTCAAATATTATGTGCGTAACTCGATTTCACACATACTTTTATGCACAGATTTATGAGCATACTTTTCATTTAAAAATAATGCCCATAAATTCACATGCACAAGTTATGCCTTGCCAGGAGCATGTGTAGCTTTGTACGGGGAAGTTTGTCCATGTACTTTCCAAGAATTTTCAACATAAAAGCATGTATGTACATTCACTTTGAAAATCAATGTAAATTTCTGCAGGTAAAATGTACCCACAGACTATCCCTTCTTTGAAAATTAGCCTCATAAATGGATTTCCACTTCAGTGGATTCTAAATGGCTTATTTGCATGTGTCTATCGTAAAACCTATTTTTTTTATATCACTAGATGATTCATCAAATCTTTAGCCTCCCTACAGGAAGCTCTAGAGAAAAAGTTTGACTGCCACTGGCCTTGTAGATAGTTGAGCTGGGTACTATACTATGGAAGACAGATTTTCAAAAGATGAGCACAAAAAAGAGTCTGTGTACGCATAAAATGGCACACATGCAAGTATATGTGATTTTAAAAACAGCAATATATGCTCATATATCAGGGACCATGAGTAAAATTGGGTAGACAAAAAAAAAAGGGGGGGGGGGGGCGGCCGGGGGTGTTCTGGGGAGGGGCCAATATACCCATGTACATTGCTATTTTAAAACCTGCCAAAATGACATGCATAAGTCTTTTAATTTATATTTACTTCTGCTCAATATCAGGTGTAAGTGATCGGAAACATCACAAAAGTGAAAAAATGACAGGGTAGAGAGAGTCTTCATGAGCTGCAGATGGACTGGGTGAACTGGTAGACTAATTGGTAAAAATGGGTATTTCATTGCCACATGTATGTTATAAAATCCCTATAAGTCAAGGGATTTATGTGGCGTAAAAGTATCAAATTAATCTGATTAAATCTACACATGTATCCTTATAAAATTGGAATACGCGGGTATATGAGTTGTGTACGCTAATCTGGCAAATTTCCAATTTATTCTGCTAAATAGCATCTTTCCCACTACTTAGACAGACAAATGTGATATTATTCGGATAAGTACCGGCACTAATCTGCCATATTCCAATGTATGCTGCTAACTAGCAGCGCACCTACATAGCCAGAGAAGTCTGAAAAGTGTCCATCTGAGTAGTGCTTTTCGGACTTCTCCGGCTTTGTGCTGCTACTTAGATAGATAAATCAGCATTTATCCAGATAAGTTCAAACTTGCTTGACGCGAACTTTTTAGATGCGCAAGAATATATGCATGCATATGTACTCGCATTTTATAACCTGCATGCATATCATTTGTGTAGGTTATAAAATACAGTAGTAAATTACTATGCACCCATACACATGTGCATATGGGTGCACATGAGCAGTTTTGAAAGTTATCTTCTGAGTGTATCTAAATGGGGTCTCATTCCCATCCTCCCTCTACTAATATGCCTACAAAATTTCTTTTTGGCATCCTCATGGTTGCGAATGTGGCACCCATTCAGAATAAATTACAATGATTTGAGAACGGTTGATCACATTTAATACCATGTGCTTGATTGGATTTCGGGACTATCCTGGTTTTCTTCTTGTCTTACTCATTGCATTTTAACTGTATCCTCTGGTGGTTCTTTCTTCACTATTATTCCACGATTGGTCAATGTGCCTCAAGGCTCTGTCCTGGGCCCTCTTCTCTTGTCTATAAGCACTTCCTCCCTCGACACTCTAACCCCCCCCCCCCCCCCCCTATTGTTTTCAGTATCACGTTTATGATGATGACACCTAGATCTACCTCTCTATACCAGAAATTTCACAAGTTCAATCCCAAATTTCAGCCTGCTTGTCTGACATCACTGCCTGGATTTCCTGCTGCCCCCTTACACTTAACATGGCTAAGACAAAACTTCTTGTTTTCCTGCAAAACCTGCTTCCCCTCTTCCCTTTTTTTCTACCTCTATGGATGGCACTCTTATCCTCCCAGCTCTCTCAACCCATAACATTGGGAAAATCTTTCATGCCGCTCTCTCTCTATATACAACCAAAACGGCTAAATTGTGTTGGTTCTTCCTCTATAACATCACTAAAATCCATCCTTTCTGACCAAGCTCCCAAAAAGCTCGTTCAGTCTCCTATCACCTCCGACTTATGATTACTGCAACCTGCTTTATGAAGACCTCCTGCTGAGTCATCTTTCTCTTCATGACTTCATGACTTATCTTTGTTCAGAATCGCTGAGACTATGTAACCCCTAATCCTCAAGTCACAACACTGGCTCTTTGCTTGTTTCCACATGAAGTTTAAGTTTCTCTTGCTCATCCATAAACACATTCATTCTGCAGCTCCTCATTATCTTTTCTTTTCTCTCCTTACACCCTTCGTCATGAACTCTTCATCGGGCAAGCTTTCTCTGCCCACTGAAAGGCTTATAAATATGACTGGCTGATCACTGAAGCAAAATAAATAGCTCTGGAAGCAGAAAACCCTGGAGAAAGCCTACAGAAGAAGTAGCTTGCCAGGAAGCCAGGGGAAGAATGGCCAACATTCCCTCGCCACTATTAAGCAAATCCAGTACTGATTAGTTAGTACGTAACAGAGGAACGTCAACAGTAAACTGCAAAAAAATGCAATTATATAAAATGTTTTCGGGATTTGCTTAGACACATTTCTTACAGATTTTTTTTCTGGAATACTTTAGCTGTAGGGATAATATTGCTATGCCCTGTTGCTTTACAGCTAGCTGCCTCAGTCTTCTCAATTATCTATTCAGTTTCAATGCGGAAAGAGGCGATGGAATCAGATTGAACAGATACACTATGAAGCTACCACCAAAAATAACCCACTAAAAACAGAAAGATTTCAGCTAAAAGCTAAATCAAGTTGTCAATTCTAGTAAAGGAAGGTAAAATGAAAAAACTGCAGAGGGAACTTAACTGGAGGGGGGAGGGGGAAGGAAACACAACTTTATTAGGACCTCGGTATTAAAACACCGGTTCCTTGTCCTCACTCACTGATCATTCACTAGAGCTGCAGACATGATTTGGAACAGATAATACAAATCTTATTGTTTTGAAACCTGCCCTATTTTCCACCTCCATGGTGGATTTCTTGGGCTTTGCCAACCAAATCCAATATGAATTTGTTTTATTAAACATATAAATCAAGAGGTTCATATTCAAAAGCATTTAGCTGGCTCAGTTAGAATTTAGCTGTTAACCCCTAGATTCATCAAAATGCTATAATATCACATGGATAGGTAGTGTGTGATGGGGTTTTTATACCCTGTGATTCTTCTATTTCACAGCTTGTGAAGTGCCCAGACAGGTGAGAGAGAGAGAGAGCGAGGGAGAGAGAGAAGTGAGGGAGAGAGATTTACTGAAGTCTGTTACTTATAGCACTGGGTCTGGCGTCACTATGTACACGAGGCAGGGGAGTTTATGCCTGTACAGTGTATTAGTTTCATGACATCGCAGATCAGCAGAGAATAACATGGCACGTGCAACAGAACGGTGCGTGTTTCTAGTGAAAAACTTTTATCAAACTAGTCATGCTATTCCACTACAGTCCACGTTTTCAGCAAAATTTGCCTTCAGGGAATCTCCTAGCACTAGTTTTCACTAGCCTGCTTACTGCTGATCTGCCTGGAAATTCCCTGAGTTCTCAATGTGCTCGAAACTCATGCTGCACATCGATAACACTACGAAGCTGATAAAACCTTTTCACAAGAAAAGCATACAGCCTTGCTGTGCACACCACTTTGTTCTCCACAGCTTAATGAAGCTGCTGCTTGGGGAAAGCATTATACAGACTTAAACTCCCATGCTTCATGATTTCAGTGACACCAGAAACAATGCTGTAACAGATTTCAAGCAATTCAAACTAGAATATCTTTTTGTCAACTCCCTATATATGTTATTTTTCATATCATGAAATATTACGGGCACAAACCAGATTGGACTGTATTAACATTCCTCACACCCCAACAATGCCTCACTTTTCTTTGCTTGCATTTTCTAAATGTGTACTTTTTCTAATATACAAAAGTATGTGCTTGAAAAATGCCTACACATCATGCTTAATTCAAGGGGTCATTTTGAGGAACTGCCACATCTAGGTTTGAAAATGGGGTTGTGACAATTCTCTATAAAGAAGAACCTAAAGGTTGTCATATGATCATCATGGGTCATCATTTTCAGTTTAGTGAAAGAACAAAATAGCAACTTTAGACCTAAAACAGGGAGGAGCTCTGTTGCTTAATACTTTAAGATGGTTTATTGGACAACAAGATTCAAATAAGTTCCAAGCAAGCTTACACTAATAAAGGCAACTTGTAGCTACTAACAGGGCTGGTGCAAGGGTAGGTAGAAGGTAGAAGGCTCTTCTGCCTTGCGGCCGCCCCTCCCTCCCAGTCACGCCACCCTATCCATCCTCACCTGACCCGAGTCGGGCCGCTAACAGTCGACAGTTCTGCGGTGTGCACCCCCCCTTTTCCCCGTGTGCTTGCCTGACGACCCAGCCTACTGGAGGAAGAGGGGACGGCACCACAAAGAATCATCAACAGCCTGCCAGAGAAGAGAAGAAGTGACGTAAATAGCCAAAAGCCCAGCAAGGGAAATCACATACCTAGCCTCACCCAACCCCCCTGTATCCCAAAGAAGGCTCACCTACCCTTGCACCAGCCCTGTTAGTAGCTACAAGTTGCCTTTATTAGTGTAAGCTTGCTTGGAACTTATTTGAATCTGGTGTCCAATAAACCATCTTAAAGTATTAAGCAACAGAGCTCCTCCCTGTTAAGGTCTAAAGTTGCTATTTTGTTCTTTCACTAAACTGAAAATGATGACACATGATGATCATATGACAACCTTTAGGTTCTTCTTTATAGAGAATTGTCACAACCCCATTTTCAAACCTAGATGTGGCAGTTCCTCAAAATGACCCCTTGAATTAAGCATGATGTGTAGGCATTTTTCAAGCACAAACTTTTGTATATTAGAAAAACTAGAAAGACTAGCTGCCCAGCTCTGCAAAGGAAATGACATAAGCATGCTCCCCCGCCTCTCCACTAGGAGGAGAAGAGAACAGCCAGAGTCAATGAAGGAAATTACATCACTGCACTGCCGCCCCCCCACCCATCCGAGTCGGGTCGGGTTGGGTGAGGACGGATGCATCGCTCGTCAGTGGTCATCGGCTGCTGCCCCTGGGACCCTGGCACCCTAAGCCCACCACCTATCACCTATTTCGCCTAGTGCTTCCGCCGGCCCTGGCTGCTAAATGTATTTGTTTTGGGCAAGAAGCAATGAAGTAGTCAATGATGGAAGTAACTTTTTGGACTTAAGCACACCAAAAGCCAGAGATTAGCAAAGTTTGAGTAATTTGGTTTAGAAAACTGTGTTATTTGTCCAGTCCCAGTGGATATGTTACTGCCACCACTCTAATAACCTCAAGGAATCTTAAGATGATTCTCATAGATCTAAAACCTGATAGGTGGACACATACATTGTCTGGAGCACATTAACTCTTGAGTCCTGAATCAATAATTGTAGTGCCAGGGCAACAAAGAAATTCTGTGCTGGATTCCCACTGACAAATCCAGATTTCTTTAACAGAGATTTGAATCAGTACCTTATGGAATATTTCATTGTAAAAGCAACCCTGTGAATCCTTTGGTTTCTTAGCTGGGATAAATCACTGAACAGTATGATACATTTTTACTTATGCATAATGCAGTTTTCTCCTGGGACTCTGCTTTAAAATCTGAGCATAACCAAAAACTTAGGCAATTGACTGAGTTTATACTTAGCTATTTGCAAGCTTATTGTTTCATAAAGGCACAGTTTCTACACAGACCCAGAGCCACCAGGAGTGCAAACTGTGCAATTGCACAGGGTGGCACATCTGGTGAGGTGGCATCGGGAGCAGGGAGAAGTCCGTGCTGCCACCGGTGGCAGACGAAGAGGAGGCCCATGGTGCTGCTGGTGGACCCGATCCCCACCGGTGGCGGAAGGAGGTCCGTGGTGCCACCGGTGGACCTGATCCCACTGGTGGAAGAAGGAGGCTTGTACTGCTGTGGGTGGACCCGATCCCACCGGCAGTAGAAGAAGGAAGTCCATGCTGCCATCGATGGACCTGATCCCACCAGTGGTGGAAGAAGAAAGTCTGTGGTGCCACTGGTGGACCCAATCCCACTGACGGTGGAAGGTCCATGGTGCTGCCTGTGGACCTGATCCCACTGGCAGCGGAAGCAGGAGGTCACAGCAGAGGAAGCCCTTTTGGCAGCTCCTCCACTGCTGGCCCCGCGGTATTCAACACTCGCAGGGTTAAAACTTCCCGTATTTTTGTGAGATGAGAATACAAGAAGTGCTAGCACAGTGAGTATTGAATTACCTCGGGACCAGCACAGGAAGAGGAGCTGCAGAATGGCTGCTTTCCACACAGAAGGCTGGCAGCAGCAGTAGCGGAGAAGGAATGACCCATGGACCCTGACTTCCTGGTCTGCATATGTGTGTGAATGAATGGGAGGCTGCCTGTGATGAGTATATGTGTGTGTGAGTGAATGGGAAGCTGCCTGGAATGAGTGGGTGTAATGGAAGCCTGCCTGGTTGCATACGTGCATGTATGTGTGTGAATGGGAGCCTGCCTGGGATGGGTGAGTGTGTGTGTGTGTGCACATGCATGCATGGGAGCCTGCCTGGGATTTGGGTGGATGTGAATGGGAGCCTGCCTGGGGTGTGTGGGTGTAAATGGGAGCTTGTCTGGTGTGTGTGCTTGTATGAGTAAGAGAGAATGGGCTGCAGGTGGATCCCAACCTGCCAGAAGCTGAAATGAAGATGAGTGCCTGGAGCTGCCAGTACATTCCAACCAAAGAAGAGCTGGAGACGCTGCAGGTTTGTCTGAGAGGAAGCGCGCGTGTGTGTGTGTGTGTGTGTGTGTGTGTAAGAAAGAGAGAAGGAAGTTTGTTCATCCCACTCCCACTACTCCACAACAATCCCAGGGTGACTGGAAATCAAACGTTCCTAGGTATGGAGAGCGTGAATTTTTAAAATCATTTTTTACATTTATTTTTCAGATGTATTTGCTATGTCTGCAGTTTTGAAATATTTTACTGGTGTTTGGGACATTTAAAAAAAAAAACTTGTATATGACTTTTAATTATTTTATTTTTTATTCATCAGCTTTTCAAAATAATATTAGTATGTTTTTAGTATTATGATTATGTATTTATTTTATATCTTGATTTATTGGTTGATGTTTGAGGAATGGTGATGGTTCTACTTTTCATTGTTGCACTGCATAGAGTGTCTGGCTTTTGTGGTTTCCAGTTCAGTTTTTGTCTGCGTGTTTGTTTTTCTACTTTATGGTTGCTCTATTCTGTATTTGGTGAGGGGGTCTGTTTATGTTCTGCATGAGTGACTGAGGTGAGGCATTCTCCTAATAGAAAGTGTATTTGTGAATTGGGCTTTCAAAGGTCAAGGCAGACCCAACACACATCGCAATAGGCCTAATACCATATGGATTCCAAGTGTCTTTTTGGCAGGGATTTCTGGTTGATAGTAGTGCATGTAAATATAAGTCATATTTTTACCTCAGAATATTGTACTTTGATATTTTTCATGTAAAATATAAATGCATAACTCTGAACTGTGTGTGTGGAATGGGGTGTTGGGGGCATGTTGTGCAAAGCTATAAGGTTCGCCTGGAGCACCTAATACCCTTGCACCAGCCTCGCGTTGGTGGGGTGTGTGTGTGTCAGTTTTTAAAGTTTGTATCACTGAAGGGAGCGGGGCTTTTTTTGGTGGGCCCAGAGAATGAATGAATGGGGGAGGGGGGGGCAGCACAGTAATTGTTCGCACAGGGAAGCAAAAAAACCTAGCACTGGCCCTGTTTCTACAGGAAACTGAGCAAATAGAAATTGCACACTCAGCAGTTATTTGCCACAATTTGGCCAAATGCTTGAACATTTGTTTTGCTTGCTTTTGAAAGCAGAGATCATACTTTCATGCAGATAACAAGTAACAATTCACTAGTCATCCGCACAGTTACTTGCAAAAGTCGTGATTCCATTTCAGTTTTATAGTTTGCTTGCCAAAGGCATGAAGAAATAATTTGGTCTAGATGACTAGGACATTTGCATTCATTATCATCGCATCTGGGGCTGTTTCTGACTTATTACTATGCTCAGTTTCAGTAACTGTAGAATTTTTCACTCCAAATCATAAACACATTTTCTCTTAAACTTTTTGGCCTCTCAGGCATCCCCTAATTCTTCCTCTTTCTCATCTCCTCTTCTTTCCCTATTTTTTAATACCGAAAAAGTAAACTCTTCTATGGTGCATAGCCAAGGCAGAGACTTTGCCCAACAGACTACTCTATCCAGGGTTATGGAACAGGATAGACATAAGGAAGACGCAAACAGAACTCGAAAGAGAGAATTCATTTTAAAATAAGGAACATATTTAAACCAATCTCAGAAGGTCATGTTATCAAAGTATATTTACTGCATAGAACAAGAAAAAATACACCTAGAGGTCATTACTTATCTTGAAAATAAACATTTTATTTTAAGGTCTTTTTCAGACAATTTGTCGATTTTGCCTTTTTTTTTAAATTTTTAATTCAGATGTTGAATTATGGCATCAGGAAATATCAAATTGTTTTCAGTGTTCTGACCAATTTGATGTACATAAAAGATGACGTAATGGGAAGTGCTTATACAGTGGGCATGATCTGGTGAAAATGAAGAGGGCTAAGTTCAGAAAATAATAAAGAAAATATTACTGGAGGCCTGTTGACTTTAAAAGACAATCATTTTGCATGCGGCTAAGATTTGAATATGAACAAAAGTGACTTTCAGTTTGCTAACAAGAGGGACCTATTTACTAGTTTTTCTTTCATTCTGTGTCTATGGGAAAAAAGCTTAGTAAATGAGGACCAGAGTTAGCAAAAAGGACATTAAAATGAATTTTATGTAGACAATGGAAACCTCTAGCACTGGAAAGATTTGAAACTTATCCAAAATGCAGCTGTGCTGGTTTTACAATTCTTGGCTTCTCCAGGGACTGCCATTCAACTTAATTTATAAAAGTGCTTATAACTTTAGCATCTATTTTCTGAATTCTTTCTTCCCAGCAGTTTTAGTGCTCAGTCTGAAAGAACCCATCTTTTCAACGATTTATTTCAAGATCATTTTCAAAAGATTGTTTCTGAAATCATGTTACTTGATGCCAAGATGTGTTGGATGCCTTCCCCATCTTATAAAAGCAACTTGAAAGTAATTCTAGACCAGTAGGAATTTTATAGAATCCTACCTTGCTTTCGGTTAGAAACCTCTAGGGAAGAAACACTCGGCCATATCCTATCAAACTTGGGAGGAGCTGCATGCGTCAGGAAAAATTAGGAATTGTTATTTTCATCTATGATCTTATTTATTCTACACAGAAAACTACACGGACAAAGACACAAACCACAGACATCTGCGACTTGACTTCCCATGATGCATTTCAGTAATACATAACCACCACAAGAAACAGAAACAGGCAATTGATGAGACCCCAAACATCAACATTTAATTGAATGGATATTAAATATATAGTACTCTATTAATGGACTATATATTTACTTGACCTTAAAACAAGCACATCAACAGCTCAACAAGGATGCCTTACCACAAATTTTTAGGAAAACTAAGGGCTGATAATGCTAGTGAGTCCAAAATAATATCTTACCCGGAAGCATGGGTTATGGGAACTTAGGTTTGCCAATCTGAATTTATTCTTGGCGGTCATCCATACATGCACACCCTTCTCCTGCTTTGCTAGTATATAAATATTTCCTATATGATCTCTCACCTATTAAGAGTTTGAGAAGCAAAGTTAAAACATTAAAAGCTTCAAAATAAGGACAAGTTTCTGAATTTATTTATATAGTTCCCAGAAATCATTTTTCCAGGCATGAAATTATTCATTCTCTTCGTCAGATGGACCAATACAAAAAAAAACGTGTTTTCAGAAGTGCCTAACACACTGCAGAATAAAAAGATCTTCTTGCATCCTGTAATTCCTTGTTGAGTTGTAAGAGTCCAAACTGTAGTCTTGCTCAATGCTTGATGGTAAAAATGACTCGGATTCTGTTTACTTGCTGTCCGCCTCTCACTAGGGTTGAATTCCCTGTATCATAGCTAAAGTAGACAAGAGGCTTATGCCTCTTTTCTGAGACTCCATTTATTCACATACACTGCAAGTTGCACCTTGAAGGGAAATAACCAGGGAAGAACCTCGGTCCTGAAATGGTAGATTTATGTTCAAAAGGACTAAATTAAAGAATGAGATGAAAAAAATCTACAATTGTCAGTACTGACTCCTTTTTGAATATTTAAAAAAAATGTATGCTTTGTCTTGGCTATCTTAAATGTTACCTTTCAGCTGTTAAATAGTAAAATGCATGCATTCAACCTAATAGTCATCTAGAATGTCTTAGGGAAAATAAGGATCAGTGAGAACAGTTACACACTGAAAGTTGGCAGACAAAGACCAATATGGCCTATCCAGTCTGCCTCGCAAGTTTTTTCTTTTGGGTAGTGGCAACTGCTGCTCTGTGCCTCCTGTTAAGGGTAGTACATCAGCATTAACATCATGTAAATCTCAGGAGATGTTCTAAAATCAGCTTTGGAGCCTAATTTAAAACACGACTTTGAGAAAACTGGTCACTCCTAGTTTCCTTGTTAGGTAGCTTACAATTCATTATAAAGTCTCCTCTCTTAGTTTAAAGTGAGCAGAGATGACGTTGACATTTATAGCACCATGTTCAACATCACACACGTGCAATCCTTTTAATCACTTTCATCCTAAAACTATTACTGCATTTGAGAATCAATTTTGCCTCCATCTTCCATGGATTAATAATATAGGGCTCATCCATCAAAATCCTAGACTCAGAAAATTTTACTGGCAAAAAATGCTGTTCAGAGGCCCTGTATTAACTCAGTACTTTTACGTAGAGTTTATGCAGGGGCCTCTTCTTAACTAGTATAATAAATTATCAGCCTTATCAACAGATGCATGAACATCACTATCTTTTTTCAGTTATACAGAGCTATTTTCCTGATTATACCAATAGAAAGTTGTTCACTGATTATAGCTAACTAAAATCACTTCCTATGTAAAAAAACCAAAACAAAACCACAAACCCTCATGCCTGGCCAGATGGCCGTGCCATGAACCTCCATACAAAGAATCTGAGTTTGAATCCTGGGTCAGGTTTTCATTCCCCAGGCTACCTGGGTCTAGGCATGCTCTGGAGATATGGGGGGGAAGGGGAGTGGAGAGTTTTCCCGGTCATTGAATAATGGCAACATTTAGTAGCCGGACATAGGGTCATCTGTTGAAGGGTTCTGAGTACAGCCCTGGTGTGAGGCCCCTGGATGAAGACTGGCAGTGCAATGACCGACCTAAGTGAATTAAGTGGGGGATGTACAACTAAGGGGAGTCCCTCCAGCTCCACAAAGTGGTTGTGAAGGAATGCTCATTGCATCATAGATGAACAAAGGCCAATTCTGACTGAGCCGGAAATCCAAAAGAAGCAGACGGAACCTGCTACCTCGCCGAAGGTAAAAAGCAGCATGGAAATTGTGCCCTTAGGGAACTTTTCACATTGGCTTCCCCTTGCAATTGCATAACACATTATCAGCTTTATTACAATATACCTAGGGACCTTCATGTTCAGGTTTTATTGTTTTGTATTTTCCCTGGGAATTTCTCAGGGTTTATTATGACAAGAACAAAAACAGGAGAAAGTCAGTGGAAAAAAAATGATTCATTATTTTTTCTGGGTAAATTTTGGAGTCACTGTTGGTGGACAGAAGCCAGGAAAATAACACATTAAGCAGATTCTCCTAACCACTCACTCAGCAGCATCTCCACCATTACTCCCATCCCCTGCCTAGCATGCCCCTCTTTCTCCCTGCCCCCACCAAGAATCTCCCTCTTGCACCGCCCCCCCCCCCCCCATCAATGCCAGCGTTGGCTCCAGGCTCCTCCTCCCTCCTGCTATGGTAGCAGGCTTGCTGTGGCTCCTGCGCTCTCTAGCACTGCACTTCTGCTTTTGTATGGGCCAGGAAGGGTTCTGGGAAGAGGTTCTGGTGGAGGCACTTCAAATGCCGCATCAGCGGCACCAGACAGGGAGGAGGCAGAACTTGAAACGTCGCCTCAGCGAGCGCTTTCGCAGGCTGCAGAGGGGGATAGAATCTGAAATGCAGCTCGTGCTTTGTCCCGCGCTGGCTTCCAGCAGTGGTGGGAGGCCTTGAAATGCTGTATATCCACAGCTCCAGAACTGCTCTTGAATCAGCCGAAAATTAGGGTGAAAATCTGTTTAAACCGGTTGGCACCTTTGGAAAAATCTGGGAAGTTATGGGTGAAAACGAAGGATCCTAAATATGCCTAACCCTCGTTATTATTTTCTTGATATGATATAATAATAATCATGGCATTACCCAGGTCTGGAATTGAGTGGATAAAGCAGATTGTGTATGATTACACAGTGAAAAATGCCTGCCCACACTTCCATCACCATATAGAGCCAACTCCATTAGGAAGCAACAATAAGATCTTTCAGTCTAAGTAAAAATAAAAAACACTAAAGAAAAACAGAGAGAGGCACTGGAAATGGTCTTGTTCATTGCTTGCTGATAAAAATGATTTGGGTTCTGTATAAATGTGCTATCCACCTTTTGCTTTGGAAGAAGTCTCTCTATCACAGGTAAAGCAGGCAAGGAGCTCTGCCACTGTTCTCTGTTTTTGTTTATTGCGTTTGAATAGTGAGCCTGCTTCTCTTTTGAGCAATAGTATTTAAAAAAAAAACAAAACCCAACCACCCCATCTTTAGAAGGAAGTTAGAATGCCTACAGAAGTTAGGAAAAGCTCACATGTATATGAGAAAAATACTAGCTACCTCTTTTGCAATATTTTGCTTGCCTTAGTTTCTTACTGGCAGTAATGCACATCAAAAAAACACTTCCTTCACAAATAACATATCTCAGCATTGCACAAATGTGAAATATTCTTCACTTAATCTATCCTAGTATTATGTCTGTCCTCCACTAAATCCATCCCAGTATAGAATGCACTATGCAGTATTTAGCAGACTAGTGCAGAAAGGGTAGGAGGACAGAGAAACACCTGGCCTTCCAGGACCACACATCTATAGGAATATTTAAGTATGCTTTAGTAAGCTAATTAAAATGACTATTATATCTCGCCATCTGTACCTCTTATATTGACTGCTTATCCTTTCAATCATTAAGACTTGATGATCAAGTGTGTAGTTTGGTGTGCATTTTGGAACTTTTCTGCTGGGCCAGAGATTGTATTATGATTGTTTTTCTAATATATTTTATGATCTATTAATTAAACCAGGCTACACTAACAGCTTTCACAACATGCTCCGGCAACAAATTCCACAGTTTGTGCATTGAATGCAGAGTAAAAAAATAGTTCTCCAATTTGTTCTAAATTTGCAATCTGTTAGTTTCATGGAATATGCCCTAGACCTAGTAATATTGAAAAGGGTAAATAGCCAATCTGCATTTATCTGTTCCACTCCACTCATGATTTTCTAGACCTTTATCATATCTCCTCTCAGTGGATAGTGGATGTTTTATGTATATTGAGTTGTAATCTACACTGGACAACTAGGATTGTTGGAATACAAAGACCCCAATATTCAGTAAGCTGGTCAGAGGACAAGTTAACCAGCTAAAGCTAGTTGGGCAATTTGTCCTGTAAATTCAGTGGGATAAACGTCCCACTGAAAATTCTACCCTAAAGTTATCTGGCTACTTACAGCTGGATAACTTTAACACTAACTGTCCAGCATTTGAATATGGCTGGTTATGCCTAAAGTTACTTGGCCTTGTGTGGCCAGATAACTTGTCACTTAGCTATATATCTTCAAAATAATCCACATATTATCACAGTAACCTGGAAGCACCTGGGATTGCAGTACACTGTGATCCCGGGTTTAAAACAGAGGCCTCAATTCAGGTACTAAAGGGGTAGGGAGGTTTCGGGGTGAGAGTAAAAGCGTAAAGGGGGATTTTGGGGGCCAAGGAGGCAATACTGAGTGGGGAGGGAGCAGCAGGACTGGAGAGCTGGACGGCTGCTGCCAATATCTGATTTATTTTTACATTTCAGGAGGTTGAGGAGTGGGGGGGAGGGGGAGGCAGTGTGTCAGATTTTTGGACCAGGAGGCCCGTAATTATGTTCATTTTTACAATTTTTTTTAAAGGATCGCTATTTGACTGGATATCATTTAAAGATATTCAGTTAAATGGCAAGTTATCCAAGCACATAAGGCCATACAAATTAAGGCCTGCTCTGAATAAGCCTCAAGTGATCCAGCTAACTTAGGGCTGGATTTTCTAATGCCACGCACCTCTCTGAATCCCGCAGTAACGGGGGGGCGAAGCAGGGGACGGGCCTGCGAAAGCTGGCAGCAATCGCACCACCGCCGTGTTATCGCTGCCGGCTTTTGCACCCAATAGCGCCAACGTGAAAGGTGGTGCTATTGGGCGCACTACTGGCGGCGATAACGGGTCTTACCTTTTTACCGCCAGCGAAGTTTCCGCCGCGTCTGTCCCGATGACGCCCCGATTCCTCCTCTTCCGATGCCGACTCCGCCGCGACTCCACCCCTATCTAGCTATCGCGTGCGATAGGGATAGAAAATGACCCCCTTAGTTGGATATAACTGAGATTTAGCTGTTAATTGGATAACTTTGGCGGGCTCTGGAACACCCCCAGAATGCCCCTTTTTTATCCGGTTAAATTATAGCCAGATAATGACTTATGGAGCAATAATTTAGCCAGATAAGTGGCTGAATATGGGAAAACTTACCATTTAGATGAATAACTTGTGAGTTATTTTTCAGCAGAAGAGGACCGGAAGGCTCATCTGCATATTCTACCCAGAAGCCCCGGGAGAGGATTCCAGAGATCACAGTGAGCAATCCAGGCTTCAAAGTCCACAGTCTCAGCTTCCAGAGGCCCTGCACCCCTTGCAGCAGAAGAGGACTGGAAGTGTGCACCGCACCTCAAATTTCCTTACTATACTCTATCAGTTTACCTTGCTATACCTTATCTGTTTACTAGACCTTATCTGTTTTTATTTGGTTTTATATGTTTTGATTTTACATGGTAATTGTGTTTGGTAGGAGTAATTTGTTGCAGATTTTAGACATAAGGAATCTAGTTCAAAACAAGTTAATATGTTGAGTAACTAGGAAGATATAGGTAGATTAATTATAGTATGTTGAGGGTCATTGCCAGACACATATAAAATAAATCCATAGACTAAAAGTACTTTAGGCTAGTTTTACATCCTTTCTCCCTTAGAAATTTTAAATCAATAACAAATCAACAACATTATGATGCAGGAAGTAGTCCAGCACCAAGTGCCACATATATGATTATCTCCCAGCCGGCAGAGGTCATATGTGTGTGCTAAGTGCAAAGAGATCCTAGCCCTCAGAAAACGAGTCCAATCTCTGAAGGCTAGAGTGGCAGATCTGGAGGACTAAGGGAGACAAAGAGGTATATAGAGGAGACCTTCAAGGACATAGTAGAGAAGTCCCACCTCCAATCTGGTAGCTCCTGTGCTGCTTTGAAGGAGAAAGGTCATCTGGAAGAAAAGCAACAGTTTGATGAGGCAGGAAGCAATCCTGTAGTTAATACCTACCCTCTAGATGATATAGTATCCTCTCACATTGAGGACAAGTCTGCAGGGGCACATACCCAGGAGAGGAGAGTTAGGACAGCTGTTATAGATGGTGATTCAATTATTAGGAAGGTTGAAAGCTGGGTGACTGGTGGATGTGAGGATCGCTTGATAACTTGCCTGCCTGGTGCAAAGATGGTGGACCTCACGTATCACAGATAGAATTTTAGGGGGAACCGGCTGTCTTGGTACATGTGGGTACCAATGACATAGGAAAGTGCAGGAGGTAGGTTCTGGAAGCCAAATTTAGGGTTTTAGGTGGAAAGCTGAAATCCAGAACCTCCAGAGTAGCATTCTCAGAAATGCTCCCCGTTCTATGTGCAGGACCCCAGAGGCAGGCAGATCTCCATAGTTTCAATGCATGGATGAGACAATGGTATAAGGAAGAGAGTTTTAGATTTGTTAGAAAATGAGCTTCATTTTGGAGAAGAAGGGGCCTTTTCCGAAAAGATGGGCTCCACCTTAACCAGAGTGGAACCAGGCTGCTGGCACTAACCTTTAAAAAGGAGATAGCACAGCTTTTAAACTAGATGATGGGGGAAAGCCGATTGTCGCTCAGAAGCATATGATTCAGAATGATGTATCTTTGAACAGGGAAAATAGGGCATCCCAGAAGAGAGGTTGCAGTAAATACCAAAGGGGACCAGCTGCTTTTAAGTAAAGTGCAGAAAGATTCCAAATTACCCCTGTCAACTGATGAGCAGGTATTAATACAAATACCTATGCAGTGTGATTTACAAAAGATATACCTATGCCAGAAATGTCTATATACAAATGCTAGAAGTTTAAAAAATAAGATGGGAGAGTTAGAAAGTATAGCACTGGATGAAGAGGTAGATATAATTGGCATCTCAGAGATGTAGTGGAAGGAGGATAACCAATGGGATACTGTGATACCAGGGTAAAATGAATAGATGGATCAAATTGGTGGAGGGGTGGCACTATATTTTAAAGAGAGCATTGAGTCAAACAGGATAAAAGTTCTGCAGGAAACAAAATGCAATGTTGAATCTTTATGGATAGAAATTCCAGGTGAAAAAGGGAATAAAATAGTAATGGTGGTGTTTTACTGTCCACCTGACCAGAATGAACTAACCATTAAATTTATTTATTTATTTATTTATTTATTTATTTAATGGCTTTTTTTCTACCAACATTAAAATACACATCATATCGGTTTACATCGTAACGAAAGGTAGAAATTACAATGAACGGGGAGTGGGGAAACAGGAGAACAATAAACAATAGAAAAGGGGCTATGAGGAGGAGCCAGATATCAAGCTGGGGGGGGGAGAGGGATATGAACATATTTACAAAAATTGAAATGATGCTACATAAAATATAACATATTTACAAGAAATATGCTAAAAGAAATTAGGGAAGCTAACAAAATCAGCAGCACAGTAATAATGAGTGATTTTAAATCCTCCAGTATTGACTGAGTGAATGTTACATCAGGACATTCTAGAGAAGTAAAGTTCCTAGATGAAATAAATGACTGCTTCATGGAGCAGCTGGTACAAGAACCAACAACAGGGAAACTATTTTAGACCTAGTGCTTAGTGGAACACAGGATTTGGTGCGAGAGCTAACAGTGTTGGAGCCGCTTGGCAATAGTGATGACAACATCATCAAATTTGAATTAATAACTGGAGGGAACCCAAAAAAGAAATCTACTACAACAGCATTTACATTTCAAAAAGGTGACTATAATAAAATGAGGAAAATGGTTTGGAAAAAACTGAAAGGAGCAACTACAAAGTTAAGGGGTAGATTTTTAAACAAGGCGCGTTGGCGTACTTTTGTTGGCGCTCCAGGCGCAAACAAAAGTACGCGGGATTTTAGTAGATACGTGCGGAGCCACGCGTATCCACTAAAATCCTGGATCGGCGCGCGCAAGGCTATGAATTCTGTATAGCCGGCGCGCGCCGAGCCGCGCTGCCTACCCCCGTTCCCTCCAAGGCCGCTCCGAAATCGGAGCGGCCTTGGAGGGAATCCTCTAACGCCCTCCCCGCATCTTCCCCTCCCTTCCTCTATCTAACCCACCCGCCCGGCCCTGTCTACACCCCCCCTTACCTTTCTCCGGGGATTTACGCCTCCCGGAGGGAGAAGTAAATCCCCGCGCGCCAGCGGGCCTGTTGCGTGCCGGGCCGCGACCTGGGGGCGGGTACGGAGGGCGCGGCCACGCCCCCGGACCGCCCCGGGCCGTAGCCACGCCCCCGTACCCGCCCCCAAAACGCTGCCGACACGCCCCCGAAACGCAGCAACGACCGGGCCCGCCCCCCGACATGCCCCCGACACGCCCCCTCGGAGAACCCCGGGACTTACGCGAGTCCCGGGGCTCTGCGCGCGCCGGTAGGCCTATGTAAAATAGGCTTACCGGCGCGCAGGGCCCTGCTCGCCTAAATCCGCTCGGTTTTGGGCGGATTTAGGCGAGCAGGGCTCTGAAAATCCGCCCCTAAGAGTTTAGCTCAGTCATGTTTGTTTTTTTAAAAATACCATTTTGGAAGCCCTGAACAGATGTACTCCACACATTAGAAAAGATGGAAAGAAGGCTAAACCACTATCGGCATGGTTGAAAGGTGAGGTGAGAGAGGTTATAATATCTAAAAGAACATCTTTCAAGAAATGTAAAAAGGATCTGAATAAAGAAAACAGGAAACAGCATAAGCACTGGTAAGTCAGATGCAAAGCACTGATAAGGAAGGCAAAGATAGAATTTGAAAAGAAGCTTGCCATGGAAGCAAAAACTCATAATAAAAACTTTTTCAGGTATATTCGAGGTAAAAAGCCTGCGAGGAGTCAGTTGGATCATTAGATGATCAAGGGATAAAAGGAGCACTTAGAGATGATAAAGCCATAGCAGAGGGACTAAATGAATTCTTTGCTTCAGTATTCACTGAGGCAGATGTAAAAGATACACCTATAACTGCTACCATACATGTACCAAAAAGTCCAATATTCATGTAATACTTTTTCAAAACACCATCTGTTAATTATTAATGACCTTCATAATAGGCTTCATCGTATAGTCTTGAGAGTCGACTTTAAAACTCAGCCTTATATATAATCATTGGTTACTGTATTTTCATTTAATGTGAAATGCATCAATGTCCCAATTATGTGACTAAACACTTTTTTAAAACTTTTTATTTTTTTTTGCATAAAATATCTCTGAATAAAGATTGAAAAACTTCATCCCCTTCCGATTTAATTTATCATAGGGTCATCTCATTCCATATCTTATTCATAGAGTCATCTTATTCCAATTTCACTTATCTTGTTCATTGAAGCTGTCAAATTGAAGCAACACTTGTCTCGTTCCTAGAAGCTGTCAAATTCTAGCAACCCTGCCTGACACGGGACTGTATTTCTATTAATGATCCTTTTACAAGGGATTTTTTAATCATATTGAAGAATTCTCTGCTCAAACATGGCATTTAGGCGTTCCATTTCTGGTATCAGCTGATAGCAGTTTCAGATTTACCAATGGTCCAACACTGAAATTTTTGGGGTTAACACGGTTGGCAGAGTGATTTACAAAAGATATAAGTATGCCAGAAATGATATTCAAAGGAGATGATTCAAATGAACTGAAACACATCTCTGTGAACCTGGAAGATGTCCTAGGGCAAATTGACAAACTAAAGAGTAGCAAATCACCTGGTCCAGATGGTATACATCCCAGAGTGCTGAAAGAACTGAGAAATGAAATTGCGGATCTGCTGTTGGAAATTTATAAACTATCATTTACATCATCTATGGTACCTGAAAACTGGAGGTTTATAGCACCAATTTTTAAAAAGTGGTGATCCAGAAAATTACAGACCAGTAAGTCTGATGTTTGTGCCAGGCAAAATGGTAGAAACTATCATAAAGAACAAAATTGCTGAACATATAGATAAGCATAGTTTAATGGGACAAAACCAACATGGATTTAGCCAAGGGAAGTCTTGCCTCACAAGTTTGCTACATTTTTTTGAGGGCAAACATATGGATAAAGGTGAGCCAGCTGATATAGTGTATCTGGATTTCCAGAAAGCATTTGACAAAGCTCTTCATGAAAGACTTCTTAGGAAATTAGAAAGCCATGGGATAGGTGGCAGTGTTCTATTGTGGATTGCCAACTGGTTAAAAGATAAAAACCAGAGAGTAGGCCTAAATGGTAAATTTTCCCAAAGGAAAAAGGTGAATAGTAGAGTGCCCCAGGGGTCTGTTCTGGGACTGATGCTTTTTAATACATTTAAAAATGACCTGGAAATGGGAACAACAAGTGAGGTGTGTTTTGCCCATCAGTCGCAGATGGCTGCGATCACTCATGCTCACCTCTTTTACTGCTGCATCTTCATTCCTTGGATGAATGGCGACCTCCGCCAGCCACCGCCAACTAGCCTGGCATTCCCAGGATGGCATGGGCACTGCCGACTGCCATCTTGGACCAGGGATCACTTAGGCATGCATGCGCGCGCATCGGACACTCTTGTACACGTCATGGCGGGAACCACGGGGTGTCCCCCCCTGAATGTCGTCACCCACTTCCAGTACTTAAGCTAGCTGACCCCTCACTACTACGAGTTAGCAAGGACTTTCTTCCTGCTGAATTCCGCTCCTTGGACTTCCAGTTTCTTTGTTGGCGAGAGACTCTCTGGGTACCCTCTCCTCGGGGGCCCTATCCATCTCTGGTTAACCGCTCCTCGGAGGACTCTCTGCCTTGAACTACTATCAGTTCCACTTCCTGGAACCTCCTTCTATGGACTTCTACTGTCTAAGCCTCGTTCTGGGATTTGCTGCAGTGTACCCCGTGCCTCGGGCCACTACCGCTTCTTCCCTGAAGGAACTACTCCGGTATAACCTACCTACAGGTTATTGCTGCACCTCGGACAAGCCTTCTCATTTCATCTCTGAGACTCATCCCCGGCGAACCCTGCTTGCAGGTCACTACCGGATCTGAATGTCCGAGTGTTCTCCACTACTGCAAGACTTCCTGGCGTACCCCGCACCGCGAGCCACTACCAGATAGTCATCTGAGACATCATCATCAGTGGGTATAACCCCTGCTCTGAACTTTACTTTCTGCTATCAATAAACTCTATTCCACAGCTGTGTCTGACTTTGCTGAGGCCATGCCTACCGGTTGTGAGGCTCACAGGGCTCCTCCCTGTGGGCGGAGACACCTCTCACCTTGGCCCAGGGGTTCACACTAGTCCCAAACATAACAAGGTGGTCACATTTGCCAATGACACAAAATTATTCAAACTTGTCAAATCACAACAGGATTGTGAGAAACTACAAGAGGACACTGCAAAACTGGGAGACTGGGTGGGCATGCAAATGGCCAATGAAATTTAATGTAGACAAGTGGAAAGAGATGTACTTAAAGAAAAGTAACCCAGGTTATAGCTACAAAATGCAAAGTAACACATTAGGAATCACCACTCAGGAAAAGGTTCTAGGTGTCATCATTGAACATACATTGAAATCTTCTGCTCAGTGTGCGGCAGCAGCCAAGAAAGCAAATAGAATGCTAGGGATTATTAGGAAAGGAATGGAGAATAAAATAGAGAATATCATAATGTCTCTGTATGGTGCGACCTAATCTTGCGTATTGTGTGCAGTTCTGATCACCACATCTCAAGAAAGAAATAGCAGAATTAGAAAAAGTACAGAGAATGGTGACCAAGATGATAAAGGGGATGAGGTTAGGACTTTTAAGCTTGGAGATGAGACGGCTGAGGGGAGATATGACAGAGGTCTATAAAATGAGTGGACTGGAATGAGTAAACATCAATCAATTGTTTACTCTTTCAAAAAGTACAAAGACAAGGGGACACAGAATGATGTTACTGGGTAATACATTTAAAACTAATAAGTGATAATATTTTTTTTAAGTCAATGGATAATTAAGCTCTGGAATTTGTTGCCAGAGGATGAGGTGAAAGCTATTAGTATAGCTGTGTTTAAAAAAGGTTTGGTCAAGTTCCTGGAAGAAATGTCAATTATTTATTATTAAGGTAGAGTTACAAAACTTTACTGCTTATTCTTTGGATATGCAGCTTGGAATCTATCACCCTCTTGGTATCCTGCTTGTCTTGTCTACTGTTGGAAACAGGGAATTGGGCTTGATGAATCCTTGGTCTGACCCAGTATAGTAAGCCTTATGTTCTTATGTGCTTCTGACAATTGTTTTTCCATGCTTGCTGGCTTGATTCTTTAAAGAGATTTTTTTTTTGTCTTGTTTTTCAAGTTCTGTTGTTTTTTTCTCTTTATTTATTGGTGGATTCTCACTCATTCCTTTTATTTCCTGGAACAATTGTCCATGCTTAAGAACAGAAACTGTCAGTGGTCATTTACTTTTGTACTTCAGCACATTTTGGGCCTTTGGGCCTGTTAATGCTGTTTATGCCTCAAAGCCTATGACGATAGTTTGATAAATATAATCTTTTTCTATAAGACTCAGTTTGCCTTCCTCTCTAGGGATGTACAATCTTGGCATATATGGTTCTTACAAATTATCTGGTGGAGGAGTTTTCTTTTTCTGATATCCAGTTTTAAAGATCTTTATGGAGTCAGTCTATGATTCCTAGGACTCGCAGCTCACCTTATTTTCTTAATTCCAATAATGACATGTTAGAAAGATTATGGCTACAGCCTTTATTAAACTGCAACCAAAGCTAATACATTACCTAGTCCTTCTAATCTTCAGGGATCAGTGTTATCCCCTGTGTTGGGTATTTGTATTTATAACTTTTGGGGGACAAACTAAAGGGGTTATTTTCTAAAGCTGGTAGCGCAAGCGTGCGATAGCTAGAAAGCTTAGTGCATGCGTGCGCTAGTTACATCGGGGCAGAGTCAGCCCCGGAAGAGGAGGAGTTGGGGCGTCACCGGGGCCGACTCTGCGAAGACGGCGCAGACAGCGAAACAGTAAGGTTCTGTATCGCTGCCTATTTTGCGCCGAATAACTACACCTTTTATGGCGTAGTTATTCGGCACGACGCCGGCAGCGATCGCACCGCGGAAGTGCGATCGCTGCCGGCTAGCGCAGGACCGCCCTCCGCTTCGCCCCTCCGCGGCATTAGTGAATCCAGGCCTAAATGTCCAGAAAGCAAGTGTGCTATGGATGGGCAGGCAGAGGTTGTTAAAGCAGTGCTTTAAATATCACAGGAGCAGCAATTCAATTGAAACTGAAACGAGTTTTAGAAGTGATTTTTTGATTCCAGACTCAGATTCATATACTGTAAGGAGAGTAGCTAAAACTGCATTCTTTAAACTCAAAATGGTGTGGCATTTGAAGGACAAAATTCCAAGATCAGATCTTAGTTCAGTAGTACAGGCATGTAAGGTGTGTCATATAGATTACTGCAATGCATTGTATCTTGGGTTACCTAGAGTTTTAATTAGTCATCCAATCAGTTCAAAATGCAGCTGCTAGGCAGGTAAATGGTGCGGCTGGTTATGACCATATAAAGCCTAAATTATAGGAGTTACACTGGTTACCGGTGAATGAAAGAATACAATTTAAATGCATAAGGTAGTTTATTTATTTATTTATTTATTTAATTTTTTAAAAATAATACTTGCAAGTCAAAAGACTAATCAAAGCGGTATTTATGAGAATAACTACTTTTCTAACTTGATCCATTATAAGCAACAGTACATACCCTTCAATCTACAAGCCAAAAATTTTTGCAGTGTCCATCTGTTAAATTATATAGATTAGAGGAAACAAGAAACAGTGCTCTATCAATTGCAGTAACAAAGTTATGCGATTTGTTTGATAAGGAAATAAGGGATGAGGCAGATTTTGGAAAAAAAGTGAAAGTAGTTTTATTTAAGCAAGTGTAAGGGTTGAGTTTGATAAAACAAGGAAATCACATGTGATAATTTCTTATACACTGTGGGGTAGATTTTCAAAGGGTTGCGCGCGTAAGATACGCGGTTAACCCCTGAAAACCTACTCCTGCGTGTGCCGAGCCTATTTTGCATAGACTTGGCGGTGCACACAAGCCCTGGGACGCGCATATGTCCAGGGGCTTTCAAAATGGGCAGATCGGGGCGGGGCCGGGGGCGGTCCGGGGGTGGGTCTGGGGGCGTTCCCAAGTCTTCCGGCACAGCCATGCCGGAGGTTTGAGCACTGGCAGGCGTAACTCCATGAAATAAGGTGGGGGGGGGGGGGGGTGGGATTTAGGTAGGGCCGAGGGGGTGGGTTAGATAGGGGAAGGGAGGGAAAGGTGGGGGGGATAAAAAAAAAAGTTCCCTCCGATTTCAGCGCGGCCTTGGAGGGAATGGGGAAAGCCATCGGGGCTCCCCTTGGGCTCGGCGTGTGCAAGGTGCACAAGTGTGCACCCCCTTGCGTGCACCGACCCTGCATTTTATAACATGCGCGCATTGTTTTATTTTTTTATAAGTGTTATTTTGGAATCTGCACTAATTTATTTTTTTATATACTAGATTTGCAGAATAAAAGACTGATAAATAAATAAAAATAAATAACCTTACTGGCGTATACAAATCTGACAATTAATATAATTGATTCAATAAACACAATCCAACACACTTTGGTTTCCCCTTCTACCCCATTCTTATTATCCTTTGGGTCCAGTTTATTATTAGGTCCCTTTTGGCAATTTGCCTATGAGTCAATTTTAATATGTCATTGTGGTTACTAGCCCTTGCTTGTGGCCCCCTGTCCCATAGGAGAAGCCCCTGAATAGTGAACATTGATCCATCCAAAGGAAGGGATCCACTGCCAGGATGCCCCAGCCTTTGACAAAGCAAGACATGACTCTGCCCTAATCAGCACTTATCCTTAGACTATGATAACATAAGGACTGTGCCATTTTTCATCTGGTATTTGCTGCTTGGGCTATCCAAGGCCCTCCCTATGGTGGCAACACTCATAGAGTCCCCGCAGATAGCCAGTTGGGCCATAAAATTAGTCACTGGGTAACTCTCCCCTCTGACAAACCCAAGGATGGATAGAGAAGGAACTATACCATAAGCGAGGACAGCGTCTTCATGTCTTTACTCCCAAATGCTGCAGTTAGGTAGTCTCCATTCCTGTCTGTATAATATACTGGAAAGAATTTCAGAGAATATCATATCTAATGTGCGATAAGTGCACTTCATCTGGTTGGTACATTCCTGTGTATTCCTACTGGATAAGATCATGTACTACCACTAGACCACTATCCTGGGACACAAATTTGGATATATCCCATTTTAATCATTTTTGAGATTTGTCAATCACCTTGTGATCATTTGTCCCACATCATACCAGATGTGGTATTATATTGGATCAGATGATCCTTACTTTGGGAAGAACTGCGTACAACTGCAGTGAGTCTTGCTTTAACTAGGTGATCAAATCCTTATTACTGACTGGAACATAGATCATTGCCACCCATATAATTTAGGATCACACTAGGTAGAGGAGATTTACACCTGACTGCCAATAGCATGGGAAATTGATGGCTCCACTTCATCCCCCCATCTCATAGTCACTGAACTCAAACTCCTTCTGTGGTGAGGGAGAGATGCTGTCCCCACAAAGCTACTCGGGGTGCTCTCTTTGGCCCAGAAAATGAAGGAATGCCTGCTAAGTCAGACCATCTGCAGGTGGCCTTGCAGAAGAAAACAAATGAATCATGTTCACGTTTTGCCAACTACTCAACAGTAAATCCCCAGCAATTGCCTAACTACATTGTCCCTATGTTAAACTAAATCCTGCCTAATATACCATTTGTATCTGAATGCATTTGATTGCCAGTGCGATATCTATTTAATGACCATAGGAGCTAAGCCCTAGTAAGCCATGAAAGAGGCTGTTCCTGTGCAGAAAGAATGTGGGCTAACTTGGTGTGGGTCCAGGCGAACAGCCAACATGTATTTCTTCAGGACTGCTGTAACTGTTATGACTAACAATAAATGTTGTATTCTCCACTCCAAGGGGTCGTCTCCGTTATGCACCAATACTCACTATCAACCCTTCTATACCAATTATTTATTGTTCACAAAATCACAGAAATTAATTTACAAGCTAAGTAAAAGACGGAAACATTTTAAATAAATTAAGAGTTTGCATTGCAATATTTAAAATAAATAAAAAGAATTAATGGGTGGGATTTTTTTGGTTTTTGAACAAAAAAGTAGGACGGATGGTGGTATGTTGATGATTAAAAGCATAAAGAAAAGACCAGCATTAACTCAATGTATTTGAAGTTTAATGAGTGGGTCGATAAATGAAACTACCACATCCTGCCTTGAAAATTTTTCAAAAAATATTTTTAAAGTTATTTAAACTTAAATTGGTGAAGGTAATGAATGAACAAGTTGTGTAAAAAAAAACAAGATCCCGTAGAAATTAATAAATAATTGGTATAGAGGGGTTGATAGTGAGTATTGGTGCGTAACTGTTATGATGACAATGCCATGGGCTAGCCAATCCTGTTGTCTTATTTGTTATTTTGTTGCTAACCTAGGGATCTTTTCCCAGCTGATCAGTCTTAGACCTTAAAATGCAGAACATGACTGTAATCCTCAAAACAGGCCAGTATATTGAACAGCTGATTGGCATGCACTTGTCAAAATAATACGTGGTGCCCCAATTAAATCCCAAGAGCTAGGTGTGTGGGGAGAAAGTGAAAAATAGATTCAATGTCAGCCTTTGCTACCAAAGCCCTCTGCCTGGAGCAGTGTAACCATCTGGTTAAAGGAGGCATATTTTATTCTTCATATCTCCTGGTCAAAGTGGTCACTAACCCCTTGCCTTATGGGATATAAAAAAGAGCCTGAATTTGCCCAGTTCTTTCTTTGGCAAAATACTAAGGGGCAATACTACCAAATTTGGAAACGGATGGTTCTTAAAGGTGTCTGCAGTATGCTTTAAAGTTAACTCCTTTTCTATAAAATAACTTCCCAGAATGACCTCTGGGTAGTGAGAGGCAGATTTCACATTCCTAATTCTATCTGGCAATTTTCTACCCATATAGGGGATCTTAAAATCCTTGCTAAAACCCTCCTAAGAAAGCTAACACATCTGGGTAAATCCTCAACAAATCTTCCATACCTTGAATTCTGATCAGGAAATCTGCCTTGCCAAAAAATGGGCTGATGAGCAGACCTCCCCAGCTCCTTGCCCTTTGGATGAAGGTGGGCCTGTTGGATCCAGATTAGGGGATGATCCCTACTGTAGACTGAGTAGGCAATCCTGAACTTACAAGGGGCCCTTGCACAATGATCTGCGATATAATGCTTGCATGCAAGAGTCCATGTCCTGGATTTGCAGTGGCTAGCATCACTGGTATCTTCATAGCCTTGCTCCAAGCTTGAAGCCCATGCACCTTGAGCAAGAGACAGGGGCAGTGCCACAATCATTTTGTTCAACCATAAGTCAACATTTTTAGACCTCTTTCATCAGACTTTTCCCTGGTTAGATGTTTCCAGAATGGATCATTGTACCTGAGCCATTCCCAGTTCCCAAGAGTCCTCTGAGCCTGGGTAATCATCTCTATGTACATAACAAACTAGGGTATAATTCTGACCTTTTACCTCCTATAACACTTGCAAGGGCGCCAGGTCTGAAAGAGTTTCCAAGATTCGAATCTTCAAAACACTTTGAGACCTGGTGTGCTAATGAAGAGATACATTTTAGTAACACTGTTGGGCACAATGTTACATGTTCTTTGATGTATTGACTCCTGAAGAAGCAACGTGGTTGTTGCAAAACACCAGCCGCTGTCGGGTCAATTGTCAAATACTCATTCACGGGCACAGATGGACATTTGCTGGAAAAATAATTCTAAAATTCTAAAAAATTGTCTGAAGTACCTTGTGGTGATCCTTTATGGCTTTTAGGACCGCAGATGATTGAACAGACCGGACGGCTTTGAATTGAGCAAAGCACGTTGCCAGGCTTGCTGATGCGATTCCTAGACATATTTTGAAATATATCTGTCGAGTTGATGATGAGCATCCTTTAAATAAGTGTATTTGCGGATTCCTTTTGTTTTTTTCTGATATTGGCTCTTTGTTTTGTTTATTTATATGGAAAAAACAAAACAGGCCTCTTGGCTGCGCCAGAAGCTATCGAGATCCATTCAGATTAGTTTTGTATGAAACACAAAATAATGATTCCTTGCATTTCTGCAGATTCTCCATATATTGCAAATAAAATAAAAAATGAGCGACCTCGCAAACTGGAGGTATACCATGTATTGCGTTGTTGATGACATTCAAAATATCTATCGATTGCAAAAGAGAAGCGTGTGACTATAAGAGAAGGGAAACAGAGAATCACAAAGTCAATAATCCACAACATGACAGAGTTCCTCACTCAAATCAGGCAAAGAGAGGAAAAATGTCGCCTGAATTCTGGAGATGTACTAAAAAAGGTTACTTAATGCGATCAGGTCACCATGCTTGTCGCTCCTTCTAGACGTGAGAAATTCTTCCAGGGCTTCTGAAGCCTCAAAGGTTTTTGTACGATCATGGCATGTCACTCTCATACAGGCTGGGTAAAGCAAACCAAAACGAGCTCCCAGAGCATGTAATCATGGACGGAAGGACAAAAAGATCTTCCTGCAGTCGCAGTGGTTTTTGCCAGGACAGGAAAAAATTGAATATTATTCCCTTGAAATGAGAGCAGACTTTAGCACGGGCAGTTGATAAAATGTCTAGCACTTTTGGATATCGCAGCAATTTAAAAATGATAGGCCGCCAGTAAGAGTGCGTAGTTTGCCGAGATGGAATGCGGTGGGCATGCTCAATCTCCAACGGTGGATTAAATTTGAGAAGCAGACTAGGGATAATATCCAGTAGAAACTTAATGATGTCAGTGCCTTCGGAGCCTTCTGGTATTCCCAATAGGTGAATATTGTTCTGCCTATTTCTGTTTGATAAGTCCTCAAAATCTTTCTGAAGGCGTTCCACTTTTTGAGAGAGGCCAGGTATTTGTGACATTGTAAGTAACAAGGATTCCGCTTGAGTCTCAACCCCTTCTAAGCGGGCTGAGATATTAGAGAACCGCTGCAACAATTCTAAAAGATCCACTCGAATCGCCGCAGTAGATTGCATGTTAGTCTAGAGTATTTCAATTTAGTAAGGACGAGATCAGCCGACACCATGCTCTTTACTGAGAGGGCCTTGTCCAGTGACGGCGGGTCGGCCTTCTGTCTTTTTGCCTCAGTGCTAGCTGCAAAGGTTGCTTCTATCTTTCCAGGCTTTGTCGTGGACATTCAGGTGAAAAAGCTCAGGAAGATGCTTGATTATCATGCAAGGATATCTCTTTGTAGATTGATCTCTCTGAGACAATGAATCAGGTAGCCATCTTGGTGGCTGCTCAAGAGCGCCCCCAGGACCGGTATTATTTAATATCTTTCGGGCTGATACAGTAAAAGTTGCAGGAGAGTGGGCGAGCGCCCACTCTCCTGTGCACGCGATTTAGTATTCAAATGAGGGCCTGTGGTAAAAAGAGGCGCTAGGGACACTAGCGCGTCCCTGGTGCCTCTTTTTTGACAGGAGCGGCGGCTGTCAGTGAGTTTGACAGCTGACGCTCAAAATTGAGCATCTGGTTTTTAACCTGCGGGCCACGGGTCAATTTTTAAATTTTTCTTTTTAAATTTTTAATTATTTTTCACTTTTGGGACCTCCGACTTAATATCGCCATGATATTAAGTCGGAGGATGTACAGAAAATCAGTTTTTACTGCTTTTTGTACACTTTCCCGGTGCCGGCAGAAATTAACGCCTACCTTTCAGTAGGCGCTAATTTCTGAAAGTAAAATGTGCAGCTTGGCTGCGCATTTTACTTACTGAATCGCACGGGAATAACTAATAGGGCCATCAACATGCATTTGCATGTTGTGGGCGCAATTAGTTTCAGGGGGGTTGGCCGCACATTTTCGATGCACTATTAACCCTTACTGAATAAGGGGTAAAGCTAGCGCGTCGAAAACGCGCGTCCAAACGCGGGTTAACAGTGCGCTCTGCTGGAGCACACTGTACTGTATCAGCCCGTTTATGAGCAATATTGCTGAGGGAATAGAGGGTAAAGTCTGCCTATTCGTGGATGACACTAAGATCTGCAACAGAGTGGACACTCCAAAAGGTGTGGACAGAATGAAAAGAGATTAAAGGAAACTCGAGGAGTGGTCTGAAACATGGCAGCTAAAGTTTAATGCATCTGGGGAGCGGTAACCCAAAGAAGCTATACAAGCTGGGAGGAGAAGAGCTGATATGCACCGAGCAAGAGAGAGAGACCTAGTGGTGATAGTGTCTAGCGATCTGAAGATGAAAAATCAATGTGGCAATGCGATAGCCAAGGCCAGAAGAATACTGGGCTGCATGGAAAGAGGAGTATCCAGTAAGAAAAAGGACGTGATTATTCCCTCATACAGGTCCTTGGTGAAGCCTCACCTGGAGTACTGGGTACACTTTTGGAGACCGTATCTCAAAGGGGACAAAGGATGGAGGTGGCCCAGAGAAAGGTGACCAGAATGGTGGGGGGTCTCCACTGAAAGTCTTACGAGGAGAGGTTAAAAGTCCTAAATATACATACCCTGGAGGAGAGAAGGAGCAGAGGAGACATGATACAGACCTTCAGATACTTAAAAGGCATAAATGACACAATTTTAATAACAAGCCTCTTCTGCTGGAAAGAAATGAGAACTAGAGGTCATGAAATGAAGCTCCAGAGAGAACATTTCAGATTGAATGTCAGGGAATATTTCTTCATGGAGAGGGTGATGGATGCATGGAATGCCCTACCAGAGGAAGTGGTGGGGACCAGGACTGTGAAGGAATTCAAAAGGTCATGGGGTAAACAACACTGTGGATCCCTAGAGGCAAAAGAAGTGAAATGAGGAAAGAGGCACCTTAGAGGCAGGAACCTTTATACAGTTAAAAAATCTGATAGCAGAAAACTAAGACATGAACTATATAGTCTGGGGGACAAAAAGGGGGGGGGGGGGGACAGTCTGAGAAAACAAGCACACAGGGGTGACATAACAATGAAAACCAAATAGCACAAGAGGAAGTATAGGTATACAAATAATCAAGGGGGGTGGGGGTGACTTATAGATGCGACACATATTACCCTTAACCAATTAACGATGACACAACTCAGACAAGTAGTTTACAAGGCCCAGACCCCAACAGTCTGTGAATCATATAGGATGTGAGTTTGCTGGGCAAACGAGATGGCCAATTGTGTCCTTTTCTGCAGTCCTTTTCTATGTTTTCTATGCTGTGTGGCCTCAAAAATGGGACCAGAAGATTGCAAACCTGAAAACACCTTGATTCTTCCTTGACGAGATGATGGATCCCTGTAGCAGGCATTTTCCTATGTGGCTTTTAGATCCAGTTAAATAATATCACGAAAGGGAGTGCCAAGTAATGGAAGCAATGTTAATTAGCACAGACCTTGGGGGGGGGGGGGGGGGGAAGGCAACTTGCCAAACTCGGGGTTTCTCTGCTGGAATGACAAAGCATGGAAGTGGCCTGAGCCCAGAGAATCTTCACAATTTTCTTGACATAGCACTAGCCCTGAGAAATGCAATGAGGAGGAGGATTCTGAGTGACAGCTGGTATATGAAAGCCCTCCCCTCCTGGAAAAAACAGATTAACATGCAGACCTGATTCATTTCCTTTATTTTGCTGTTGAAAGAGAGAGCTCCATTCAGTCTGAATACACCTTTTTTGTATAAAACAGTTGACTATCCTGATTGCTTCTTGTAGTTCAGTACACAGTCTGTCGCTAAACTCTGAGTCATCTACCACCAGCAGGTTTCAAAGGTGATAATCACCCACACAAAGCTATTTGCACATCATGTCAATCCTTCCGGAGTCTAATTATACTCTTTATAACAAACTATTTTACATAATTGGTGAAATTATACTTTTTAAGGAGTAACGATGAGGAATTCATAGGTCAGGATGCAGTTATATTTTGGGAGAATGCTTGTTATTCTTACATGCAGCTTTGTGTACGTTGACAACAAAAAGCACATTTTGATAGTACGCTTGTTTTAAAATTCAAAAATATGAAAATCAGCGCCAAGTACAATATTTTGAGATGGGTTTTTCAGATGAAGGCCATGGTGATCATAATGCTTTTAATTACGAAATGGTTTTGGGACCAGCTTCTTAATTGCTAACAAACTATGCAGTGTTTTTCCAGCTGCTACTGAAATGTGCCGAGAGGTTCAGCATGTGAGTGAAACATGCTGGAAAAGATTAAGAAACCTATTACTAGATTTATAGGCAACAGCAGGTACAAATAACCTTAATAGAAAATCTCTGTTTTCATTTCTTAGATTATCAGAGTGGATGCATTCTATATGGCAAACCATTTCATGTGCTATGCATGTAATCATATGCTGCCTTAATACATACTGTCTGAAGAGCCAGCTGATTCAAAATATGTATATGTTTTTAATATCCATATAACTTTTCTTTGTGCATGCACTAATCCAAAGAAATCCTCAGGATTTTACATGAAAATCTGATGCAATTGTATCTTCTTTCTATGCTGGCAGAGTTGCTTTCATCCTTACTTCTATATTTCTTTTCACTAAATTGAATAAAGGTAAAACTTGGAGGGCATTCAAACCCAATAAAGACAGAGAAGCAAAAAAACAACAACAACTTTATCATCTCATAAGGTTTTCCAGTTCACAAGGAAAGATCTAACAGCATGTACACAGTGTTTGTGAATTAGGGTTGCCAACTGGCTCCAGATTTTCAGGACAAGTTAATCCAGTTCTGGTTTTACCCTATTGCATGCTGGGACTTATTCTAATTTCCCTATTACATTCCCTAACAAAAGTAAGACCATAAGTACCTGCATGCAGGGGGAGTAAAACCAGGACTGGATCAACCTGTCCTGAAAATCTGGAGCCAGTTGACAACCTTATTCTG
Organism: Rhinatrema bivittatum; assembly: GCF_901001135.1. Taxonomy (NCBI): domain Eukaryota; kingdom Metazoa; phylum Chordata; class Amphibia; order Gymnophiona; family Rhinatrematidae; genus Rhinatrema; species Rhinatrema bivittatum. The sequence goes on along the minus strand of NC_042624.1, from coordinate 52,427,519 downwards.
AATGTGCAAAAGAAAAATATCATGCAGAATCCACTAAAGCAGTCCCAAATAAATAAAAGGCAGTAAAACAGGGTGTACTGTATGACTGCCACAAATAACATGACTCCTTCTGCCAGTGATCCCTCTTCCCTAATGGCCTTCTCTGTATCATGGTCATGTGGCAGGAAAATGCTTATAACAAGGAAGAGAACATGGGAATTTTGCTGGTACCCTAGGAAGGGCTAAAAGGAGAGTATGCAGGTTCCTGGCAATCCTTACCCATTTCAGTTTAGTTGCTTCATGTTGGCAAGCAATTTTCCTGGATCAAAGTCTATGTTTACTGATATCAGCAGCCAGTTCATAACAGCAGACATGGTGCCCAGTTCACTGAACAGGACAACACATGGATGACATCAGCCAGGTCATGCCATTGAACTGCAATGCCAATGTTGACCTGTCAAAGCAACCAGGAGGCCACAATAGAAGAGGGGCGAGAAGTGGCAAAAGTAGTCGCCATTAGCAAGCAATCTAGGCTGTAGCCCTGGTGGGAGGGCAAGGCAAACAGTGGACCTTATTGTAGGAACAGTGTCTGAGGTGGGCCCAGAGACATTTGTGCGTGAATGCAGACCAGAAAGGAGAAAAGGGGTGGCTAGTGGGAGTGGGGGCAGGAAACTAGGATGGCGGAATGGAGATTCTCCAGGGGACATTCAGGTTGCAAGGTGCAGTGCCCCAAGAGTGAAAGTGGATATCAAATCTGCTTTTTGACTATTACTGGTACACCCTGACAGCTTCCTGCTGCTAGGTTTTCAGTTTAAAGGCTCTTTCTATTTTGACAAATGCTGCGCAGTCTCATGTTCATGCACTGGGTCATGGCAAGGAGGACAGGGATTTTTTTTTCTTCATTTGTCTTGAGGCATCAACACTCCTGTGCATCCTTTTCAGGTGCTGGAGAAGTCTGGCATACTATTAGGAATTGAGAAAACTGAGGACCAAGGAAGAGGGTTAAACACTGATCTGGATTCAGGCAAGATGATATCCAGATTGCCAGGGGAAAAAAGTACAGGCGCAAAAGAGGCTACCACGGCATGCTTGGCCTGGAAAGTACCATTTGTATAAAAATGCAGTCTCTCATGGACAGCTTGAACTGTGTATGCAGGGTGACACCTCTGGGGTGGATCTTCCTGCAGGGCATGGCTTCACCATTACATCCACGTGATCGGAATGTCAAGGGGAGATCTTCTTCTCATGAGAATGTGAAGTTTATTACCAGGGATCCTGGTGCTGTAACTTGGATGCAGTCATGGTGGGAGGTACCAGGGAATGGGATCAGTTTAGGACTGTCACCATTCTGTTAAACATGATGAGCTAGTAGACTCTGGTGGGTCTTTGCTACTTACTGTGTATGGGAATCACCATTCAAGGTTGGTTTATTCTGGCTGGTTTTTTTCCTGGATTTCTTTGGAGTATTACAAATTAGCAAGTTCATTAGGGTTGCCAACTTTCAACTGTGAAAATTCCGAACACAGAGATGCCGAGTAAACGTTTTGCTGACAACATCCTTCCTCATCCATGTACAACTGTTTTTGACACCCCACCAATAAATAACATAGTAGTAAACCATAGTAGATAAAAACTAAAGACCAATTATTCGATAGCATCATTCAATCAGTCCTCTTATATGAGAGTGATCTATCATTAACCTCAAAGTATACAGAACAGAACAAAAGCCCTACAGAAATCTTGCACATCTGGTTCTGCAAACAAATATTCGCTGTCCAAAGAAGCACCTCTTATAAGGATACAGAGCAGGAGGAGGATGTTTCCCCTTACTATTAACTGTACAAAAATGAATCTTCAAATTTTGACATTACCTCAGTAACCATGATAAAATCTTCCTCTTACACCACTCTGTGAAACAATGCAAAACCCCATAAAAACCACACCTGCCATGCCCAAACAGCACTAAAACCTAGATCTCAAACAGCAACAACCCCACCTACAAAAAGATGGCACTGCAAATATTGCAGTGGGGCCTAGAACACCAAAATACCTCCTACTAGGAAACAGTAGAAAGCAGACTGCTATCAATCCCTATAGAAAGCTACATGCTAAAAGTATACTTAGATGTTAGTGCGCCCTAACTAGAAATGTTACCAATAAGTTAAAAAGTATCAATTGGGGAGCAGTTTGTTAGCTAGAAATATGGTTTTGCATTCCCATTGGCTGTCTCCTTAGTTACTTGTTTGTGTTGCCAAGGTTGCAAGGTGGTATATGTGTTGGGGGGGTGGGGGTGGCCAGTACCTGGTAAAATATGTAAACAAACAAGTGATATAATAATATCATCAAGTTCTAGTCAGAATAAGCAAAAGAATGTAATGTAAATGCATATTTTTAAATTTGCCAATCCTTTGTATTTTAGGAAAGGGGCCCTGGCATTTTAGGATATGCATATTTTTAATTCCTCTGGTGTTTGTCTGTGTGTTTGGATGAGGGGGCAATAATTTGTAAGAGAGGAAGTGACGAAGTGAATGTATGGGGCGACAGGTAGGAGAGAGACTGGTTGGGGTGATGACTGGTGAGAGAGAGGCAGATTGGTGTGTGTGTGTGTGTGGGGGGGTGACTAGTGAGTGGGGGAGTGACTGGGGTGACTATATGGGGTAACAGGTGGGAGAGAGACTGGTTGGTGAGTGGTGAGACAAAGGCATCCTGGTGTGTGGGAGTGACTGGTGATGGGGAGATATTGGGGTGACTATTTCGGATGATGGGGGGAGAGAATCTGCTTGGGGTGGTGATTGGTGAGAGAGAGGCAGCCTGTTTTGTGTGGGGTGGGACTGGTGAGAGGGGAAGTGACTGGGATGACTGGGATGAATGTATGTGGTGGCAGGAGGGAGAGAGAGGCAGCCTGTTCTGTGTATGTGTGCGCGTGTGTGTGTCGGGGGTGACTGGGTTAACTATATGGGGTGACATGTTACCCCACACACACACACCAGGTTGAATCTCTCTCTCTAGTCACCACCCCAACTAGTCTCTCTCCCACCTGTCACCCCCATACATTCAGCCAAGTCAATTCCCCTCTCACCAGTTCCCCTCCTCCTACCCAAACACACAGACTCACACCAAGGGAATTCAAATTATGCATATCCCAAAATGCCATGTCCCCTTTCCTAAAATTCAAAGGGATTGGAAAATTGTAAATATACATTTGCATTACATGCTTTTGCTAACTAGAACTTGATGCTATTATTACATCACTTGTTGTTTACACTTGTTATCAGGCACTGGCCATCCCCCCACAGACACCATCTTGCAACCTTGGCAACACAAATAAGTAACTAAGGATATAGCCAATGGGAATGCAAACCATACCTCTAGCTAATGAATTGCTCCCCAATTGACACTTTTTAACTTACTGGTAACATTTTTAGTGCACGCTAGCATCCATTTAGTGCGCACTAAGTCCAGTTAGTGTGCACTAACTCCGAAAGTAGGGAAACAAGAAATAAATACCTCCCGAATCATTTTAAAAATGATAACGACCCAAAGCGAAAACAACACAAAAAAAATATCAATGCACATCCCTAGTGAGGATATCTTTTCTCAGGATGAAGGTGCAAGAGCAGGAACGGAAGTAATTAGAAGAAGGATGGACAGAGAAACCATCTGCTGTTTGGTGATTATTAGATGTATGCTGATTCTTATTTTTGTAATCTTGGCTTGGATCCTCTTCTTTAAGTTGTAGTAAAGACTATCTTTTATTTGAATACCAACTACTGACTCCAGAGTCTTTTTTGAGTTTTACCCTAATTTTGACTTGCAAGGGAATGGACCCTATTGTGCTTCCTGGTTTCTTCCTGTTTTGATTTTAGCTTCCCTGCTCTTATTTTTCACCATTTGGCACCTCCTGGAAATATATGATCTAGAGTGTAAAGGGGTCACTGAGATAGTGATCGACAGCACCAGGGGATGAGAAATCTTTCTCCCTGTCCAGACTTGAACACAGACCTGTAGCTCCCCTAGTTACAGCACACCACAACAGGGACCTGCTACATAATTAATAAACTAAAAATAAAGGGGTGGATTTTATAATTTTGCTCGAGCGCGAACAAAAGTATGCTGGATTTTATAAGATACGCGCTATCTTTCTTTCTCCTGCCCCCACTCACTATCTCTCCTCGAACATGTGGGCAGCAGCAGCAGCTGCCTTCTCCTTTGGACCATGTGACATCAGGACATCTCCTTTCTCTTATTTGTGGGGCCAACACTGCTCTTCTCTGATCACATGAGTCTGGCTGCCACTGATGCTCCAGATCCTATCTTCAGCCTGGGGGATTCAGCCACCACTGCTCTAGCTCCTCTCTTTGGCCAGGAGGATCTGGTTGCCATTGCTTCGATGATCTGGCTCCTCCCTTTGTCTGGCAGGGCCTGGCCACCACTGCTCTCATGCTCCAGCTTCTCCCATGGTGCGCCATTCAAATGTCAGCTGACTGAACCACAAGAGCTACAGAGCCCTGCACAGTTCAAACTGCTGCCGTTTGAACTGTGTGGTGCAAGAGGGACAGAAGAGGTGCTGGCCTTGGGAGCTGGGACAGCATTCAGTTGAGGGCATTGGTGCTGGATGGGAGGAGGAGGAGCAGCACGCTGCAGAGAACTGACAGTGGGCCATGGGATGACAGAGGATTGGCCAGAAAGGTCTGCAGCCGGACTTGGATGGTTAAAATCCAGACATTTTCTGGACATTTTAGTCCTCCTTCTGGCTTCTGGAATTTTCCCCTAATATCTATACTATCCAAAGAAATGCTGGAACATTGGCAACCTTAAAGCTTATGTTTTTCACAAAGACTGGGAATGAATCTAATGGTTTGCTGACTGGTAAGTTGTACATGTGAATTAAGATGGACTTGGCAGATAGAGAAGAGCTGCTGATCCTGAGGGAGATAAGTGATTTCTGAAATACCAGGGAATTCCTAGCCATTAGGCCATAGAGTGGAATCTGTTTCCTTATTATTCCATGACCAGTCACTCACTTGATATCAAGTTATGCCATATTCAGTCAATGCGTGATGGCCCAAGGTCTCATTAGAACACATTTAATTAGGACAGTGACTGCTACTAGTGTGGTGGATTCAGGTCTCCCTGCATCTGTTATACAGGGAATTGGGAGGTGGAGATCTGCTACATTCAAGAGCTCTATGGAGTTAGTCAGGGCATTACCATTTTTCTTCTTGATCTTACAGAGGTTTCCAGTGGCACCTGCAGATGGTTTAAATTGTGAATCATGTTTTCAAGTTTTGAGCTGGAAAGTGAATACTCCATGATCATATGGGAGTCACTTAGAGATGGCAGATAAAGATGTGCAGGTACACTGGATTGCAAAAAGCAGAATGCTTTGGGAGCAGCTGATCGTCCTATTGAGGCAGCAGACCAGCATTCTCACTTTCCCTGATGTCTTAGTGATTCACCTAGGTGGTAATGACCTGGGTAACAGGTCCTGTATGCAGGTGATTAGAGCTATGAAGAGGGCCACTGCTGAACTGGCAACTTGGTTTTGAGGCCCACAGATTCTTTGGTTATTCACTACTGCCACTGGAGACACCAAAGATTATGGAACAGGGTACAAAGAAGGTAAACAGGAAAAATGGATTATGGATTGAATGCCACAGAGGTGCACAAATTCACCACAATTTGGCCAGCATAGATTGCACTGGATTGTACAAGGGTGATGATGTACACCTTTCAGATACTGAGTAAGACAATCCCTTCCAGAGAGTACCAGAAGAAGCCCTTTGAATGATTTGAACATCAAGATCACAACATCTTACACCAGGGGGGGCTGGTGTAAGTCTATGACTACCCCATACTTGTGGGAGAATACCTGAGCCAAAGGAGGTTATGGTGGGGGGACAGCAAACAGTAGGAACCAAATGCATGGAGAGATGGCTCAGGAGAAAAGGAGTAGGGGAAGAAGGAGGACCTTGCTCAGGGTCAGGCTCTCTTGAACGGGTAAAGCAGAGGTTGTGGTTGCTATGTCAATAGACCCATGTCTGAAGAGTGGTACAGCACTAGAAGATCCTGGGTGGCCGCCTGGTGTTGTGAACCCTATTCAACAGAATAGACAGAGGACAACCTAGCAGGTAATATGGCCTGAATAGTGAAGGAAAGGGGGAAGCCTAACTGGGCCCATGAAGGCATGGCTATAAAGAATTGAGACAGCTCAGCTGGTCCTAAGGCAGGTAGTCGATCGATGAAATCGACATTGGTTTTGCAGGATGTATGGCTTTGGTACATGAAATAGTTTTGTTATGTATTATAAATAAAGGCAATACATCCATACACAAAAATTGAGGTGCAAATTTTCTAATTTCATAAAAACATTTTATAAAATATTTCTTACACAAACATCTTAACAATGAACTTGGTATCAGAGCCAAAACAGTGGTGTATTCACATGTTAGGTGTCATGCTGCATATTTTTCAGGAAATAAATTGACTGCAAGGGGGGGGGTCACGTGACACGCATTTAAGAGTCAGACGCAGAGTGGCTTAGTTGCCATGGCCTGAACTAATTTTCTTATTATTTTGTGCTTTTTTTTCCCCATGCTCAGTCGCCATAGAGTTAGTGCTAAAATGTCCAAGAAGTCCATACTGGCAATGTGGGCTGAAAAACCAGACAAGTTTCAGCATATTTCGCAAAAATCAGTAATGGATAAAGAGAGTCAGGTTGAGGACTTGAGCTGAGAAGAAGACTGGCCGGCCCTGGCAACCCCAATTGATCACACCAAATCTCTGCAAAAAATGTTCAACAAATTTTCGCAGAAGCTAACTGATAATATAAATATCAAAACTGGCAGTAATGGTGCAAAAAGTGGCGAATCTAATATCCTCTGCTCAGGAAAATGCAACTCATATCAGCAAACTATGGATAGAGTTGAGGAAGTACAAATGTCTCTTACCCATGGTCACTCTAAGGTGGATGCTTTGGAGAAAAAATATGGTGCACTGACTGAGAAAGTGGACAACATCGAAAACCGTGGCCAGAGAAAGAATATTCTCATAATTGGCCTGCCCGAAAATACCGAAGGGAAAGACCCGGTAGCTTTTTTTTTTCAAAATGGCTGCTGCAAGTTTTCAGCCTGGAGACTTGGCAAGGCCTGATGAAGATTGAGCATGCTTATCAGGTACTGACCTCTCTTCTTGCATCCGGCAACAGACCAAGAACTGTTATTATTCAAATGTACAGTTTTGCAGATAAATCTCATATCATGGCTAAAGCAAGATTGCAGAAAGAAATATTATTTGACTGATATAAGATTCTTTTTTTTTCAAGAATTTTCCCAGATGGTACGATGACGATGAGCGAGCTTTTAGGAGGTGAAATGTGGATTACGGGCAAATGACTACTCCTATGCACTGCTCTATCCCACCCTTTTAAAAGTGATATTGGACAGCAAAGCTCTTTTTGTCAATACTGTAGAAGCAGCCCAAAAATTTCTAGCAGAGGCAAATGTGGGAGCTCTGGGAAAGAATGGCAGTTTGCAAAGCCGGTAAAGTGTAAGAGCGTAGGAGATGAAACATGAGGCCAGGGAGGCAGAGAACTGTGAGAGTAAATAGTTGATATATGACATGTGACCCCCTACATGAGGCAAATGTGAATTTGTTTTTATTTTTCTACAGATTTTTTTTTAGTGGCTCAGTTTGGGAGTGCTTATTCAATCAAGATATTTTTTTTTCTTTTTACTACTGGAGCAGCGGTTTTGAAGGGACAATCTTTTATGAGCAGAAAGAAAGGGTACGTTGATTGGACAATATTTTCACAAATACGTTGGCTTTGATGTGCTCAGTTTTTTGTCTGGTGGCTGAAGGCAGTTATAGTTGAGATTACCAGATGTCTCGAGTGTCTTACACTGAGAAATGATTGCTAGCTTTCTGCTAACATTATGCTCCATGTGACAGATGATGTTCATGTGACAGGAAATTGTAAAAGTCATTTGAAACCCTTCTTAGCTTTGATCTCAGTCTTGTTGTCGCTAAACCAGACACTGAACTTGATGCTCCAAGTTTTAATGTTTTGTTTTCTTTTAGTTTATTTTTTCTTTTAAGCTTTGGTGATGAGAAACCCCCCCCCCCCCCCCCCCCAGGCCCATTCACCGCCACTGGGGATAGCTCCGGTGATTGTGGTTAACATGCAGGTTGATATTTGTGCTTTTTTTTGCTAAACGTATTGAGACGATATCTGTGATTCACCAAGGTTTTTTTCTACATGGGAAGCTGAAATTGAGGGTAAAAAGGGTAACATGTTGTTGGGGTTATAGGAAGGGTTGTTGGGGTTTGGGGATGAAAGGGTGGGGGAACTGGAGCAAAAATGGGGCAGTTAAGGTAGATGAGGGAAAATGGGGGATTAAGGGAAAGAACTGGGGGAATAGGTGTGTGGGGGAGATAAAATGGAGGGGAAAGAGGGATGTTAAAAGGGAGATAGAGGTAGGAAAGGGGAAGAGAAGAGGGGATGTGTTAAAAGAAAGCACCTATACAAAGTCTAGATATGACAAAACTGATTCAGTTCCATTAAGGTATGTGAGAATTTTGCAAAATAATGACATTGAAGTTTTAAGATATCTGTCTATATTAAATGTTATCATTATGTCTTATTTAAAAATGGCTGATATAAAAATTGTATCTTTAAATGTTCAAGGAATATCTAACCCCATACAAAGATCAAGGATACTACAATTTCTAAAACAGAAGGAGGTAAGTATAGCTTTCTTGCAAGAGACACACCTAGTGGCCCATGAACATGAGAAGCTTAAAAGGGTTTGGATAGGCCAAGTATATGCAGCCTGTCTGTAGAGCTGTCTGTATTCTGATATACAAAAATTTCCCCTTGCAAGTACACAGAACCCAATATGACCCAGAAGGTCATTATGTGATTTTGGAGGGAAGTCTTTATGGGCAGTCAATCACGTATGTTAATATTTATTGGCCCAATGTAGGACAGGCAGACTTCCATAATAAAATGTGGGAGGTCCTGGTAGGATATGACACAACAAGATTATGTAAGCGAGGAGACTGGAACTTACGTTTGATACTGACTATAAGGACATAAGAACATAAGAACATGCCATATTGGGTCAGACCAAGGGTCCATCAAGCCCAGCATCCTGTTTCCAACAGTGGCCAATCCAGGTCATAAGAACCTGGCAAGTAGCCAAAAACTAAGTCTGTTCCATGTTACTGTTGCTAGTAATAGCAGTGGCTATTCTCTAAGTCAGCTTAATTAATAGCAGATAATGGACTTCTCCTCCAAGAACTTATCCAATCCTTTTTTAAACATAGCTATACTAACTGCACTAACCACATCCTCAGGCAACAAATTCCAGAGTTTAATTGTGCATTAAACTCTGATTAGTTTTAAATGTGTCACATGCTAACTTCATGGAGTGTCCCCTACTCTTTCTATTATCTGAAAGAGTAAATAACCGATTCATATCTACCTGTTCTAGACCTCTCATGATTTTAAACACCTCTATCATATCCCCCCTCAGCCGTCTCTTCTCCAAGTTGAAAAGTCCTAACCTCTATAGATAGATCTGGAATGAGGAACTCTCAAACATTATGAGAGCAGGTTTAAAGTTCTAATGCAAATGTTTGGTCTGATAGACATCTGGAGAAAAAAGAACTCAAGTAGTAGAAATTATACATACTACTCCCCGAGACATCAAACATATAACTGGATTCATTTTTTTCTTTATAATAGGCTAATGGCTTACTCTGTTCTAGAACCCAATATTTTAATGTGCACAATCTCAGATCGTCACGTCATTTCTCTTTCATTTCAATCCTGTAGTACAGCGAGTAACTCCTAACCCTGGAGGCTTAATGTATCTTTGTTGGGAAAAAATGAATTCAGAGACAAAGTGAAAAAGGTTGTTGAGGATTTTGCCATGCATAACCCATCCTCTGAATTTAATTCTATTTTAAGATGGGAATCCTTGAAGACTGTACTCCAAGGACATATGATCTCATATGCCAGCTACCAAAATAAACAGAGAAAATCGAAACAGGTGGAACTAAAAAAGCAAATCCAATTTCTGGAGCAGAAGTATAAATCAGATTGCTCCCATAAGATATTTAAAAAATTGTGTCTGGTGAGAAATGAATTCAAAGAATTGTAAGTGGATGCAATTGAATAAACAATGCGTTTTTCACAACAGAGATATTATGAGCATGGGGGATAAAATGGGTTCACTGTTAGCTAGAGCAATACAGACTTGGAGGGATAGCTCCATAATATTCAGTATTCGAGACAGCTGAGGGCTATTACTCAAATGCCCAAAGACATTAACACATTTTTTGCATCACATTTTGCCAAATTTTATCATGGACAACCTGAGCTGGAAGAGCAAACAATCCTATCTTTTTTGACCCTCTGAGATTGCTTCATATTGAGGTAGAATAGGCAGACTGGTTATCTATATAGACATTACTCCAGAGGGCTGTAAAGGCACTGGCGGGAAGGAAGAGCCCAGGACTCGACGGCTACATGCTAGAATTCTATAAAGCATTTATAGAGGAATTGGTCCCTCTTCTGTGTGAATTATTTAATTATCAGGATCCCTGGAGCCAAAGTGGGCACCTTTACAGAAGTTCTAATAGTATTGATCTATAAGGCACCTCTTACAGACCTATATTCCTTATTAATACCGATATAAAACTTCTAGCAAACATTTTACAAAATTGCCTTGAAGATGTCATGCCTACCCTGGTCTATGAGGACCAAATAGGATTTATCAAAGGAAAAATATCTACAAATAACATGAGGTGGTTGTTTAATATACTACATTTGGCCAAACAAAGAAAAGTGGTGAAAGCTGTGAAAACTGTGGATGTAGATAAGACCTTCAACCTTCTTGGTCATATTTGTTCACTGTCTTAAAACATTGCGGTCTCCCAGAGATACTCATGTCTTGGATACATGACTTGTATAAAACTCATGTAGAAAAAATACTAACCAATGGATTTGTCTCAGCTCCTTTTGTAATTGGCAAGGGAACAAGACAGGGATGCCCCTTATCTCATCTCGCAAGAGAACCACTAGCTCAGGCTATCAGAAACTCAAGGAGGATAGAGGGTCTTCTATGTGACAAGGTCTGTCATCAAATTTTGTTCTATGCAGATGATAATTTAGTGTATTTGACTAATTTGTTGTGGTCACTACCAGCACTAATGGATCTTATAGAGAGGTTTGTGGCAATTTCAGGGTATTTAAACAATTACGCAAAATCTGAACTGATATTAATTAGCCCAATGAGGAAATACCATCATGAGGTGAACAAATTTAAGAGATCCTTGGAAGGGTTTAAGTATCTTATTTGGGTCTCCAGGGATTATAATATACTTTACAAAGACAATTATCTACCAATTTTTAATAAGATCAAAGCTGATTTAAGGAAATGGTCTTCCTTGTTTGTGTCACTTTTAGGATGGGTAAATCTGATAGAAATAGCTATATTATTAAGGCTAATATACCCTTTTATGCACCTCCCATGTGATATCCCACTGAAGACCCTACAGATTTTAAAGGGGGATATCTTTAGTTTTCTATAGAAGGGAAAACCCCAGAGGCTAAAATATGATGGTATGGTTAAAATTAGAGAGGCAGGTGGGCTGGGGCTACCAGACGACCAATGGTACTATTGGGAGTGTAGACTTCCATGTTTACGATTGGCACAGACCCCTCACAGCCATGGCTTTCTTTGGAGGAGGAAGAAGCAAGAGGATGCAATTTAGAGTTCTTGCTGCATATGTCTTACTCATCCAACGCATACAGACATATAACATATGACACCCAATAACAGCACACACACTGACAGTTTGGAAGTCGATGAGGTATTATTTAAAAGCAATGGATTTTTTCTTGGTCCAATAGGACATCTATAGTGCAGAATTCCAACCTCTTATAGTTCACTTTCTCCCCCGATATTGAATTGTGGGAAGCATAAGGACCAAGATTTTTAGGGCAAATGTTTAGAAGATGGGAAAGTCAAAACTTTCACAGAGTTAATGGGAGAATATCAAATACTATAATCTTAAGGGGAGTCAGAAAGTTACCCATGGGAGTAAAGTCATCAAAAAAGGAACTAAAAATATATAAATTTAGGAGCCTACAAGAAGGTGTCAGCAAGCCAGACGTTGTGCAAATATAAACCAACTGGTCTTTTCAATCATTTACCTTCGTTAACTTTATTTTGAAAAAAAATTTTTTAGTATATTTTTTTTCTTAAAATGAACCAGTCCAATTTTTAACTTTTTTAAGGAGTAATAGATCAGTCCATCAGAGAGGGATTATTAAATATATATATTTTGAAAACTGCCCGACATGGCCAATGTTTCGCATCCATTATGCTTCATCAGGGGCACTCTGATAGTTTTTTCTAAAAACAAGACTATAGCGATTATCACCTGAACTTGGCTGTTACTATTTTCAAGCCAGATGAAAGCGCCTCTGCCTCTTTCTCGAACAGAAAAGGAAAGGACGGAGCTATTACTCCTTAAAAATGTTAAAAACTGGACTGGCTCATTTTAAGAAAAGAAAAAAAATACTAAAACATTTTTTTTCAAAATAAAGTTAAAGAAGGTGAATGATTGAAAAGACGGGTTGGTTTATATTTGCACAATGTCTGGCTTGCTGACACCTTCTTGTAGGCTACTACATTTATATACTTTGAGTTCCCTTTTTGTTTTTTGATGAGAATATCAAATACCCAATATGACTAGATATTTATATCGATGCTTACGGAAAAGATATTACAAATCTTATATTGGACAACCCAGATATAGAGGACAGAACAGGAGTTGAAGGGGTGTTAAGCTATAAAAGACAAGTGAGACGTTTAATAGCTGTATTATATATAATGTTCCGATCAGTACTGTGTAAAAAAGAAACATTGCAAAAGCTTATTCATCAATGGAATTCAGGTTTAAATGATGACCTTTATAGTAAGGATTGGAAATCTATATGGAAAGCATCATGGCACATTACAATATATAGTAAAAGGCAAGAATTATTATACAAATTGTTAGATTGTACCAGCCACCCGTCTTCTTTGCTAAATTTAGTAATGTGAGTCAATATTGCTGGAGGGGAGGCGGGCAGGTAGGAACATATTTACATATGTGGTAGGCCTGTCTGGAAACTCAATTTTTCTGGAATAAAGTGGCAGATTGTATCTCAGTAATTTGTGGACAAATTATTATTGGGGAGATGGTCTAATAGATGGGAAATGAGAGGTAGTAGAGAAACTGGTGAGACACATGTTACATGCAGCATGTTTGATAATTTCTCATCAGTGGAAAGGCTCCCCAACCATTCGGTGTTGGAAAAATAAAATGAAGCATGTACTTAGAAATCAGACAGACTATTACTATGAGGTGTGGAGACCCTACTGGACATGGCAAATACAATTGAATAGATAGGAAGTGTCGTGATACTTATATATGTCAACCAGGTTGGACTGAAAAACACTTTAATGTTCGGATGGAAATATCAATGTCATGCTTTTGTATAAGAACTGAACTGTTACTGAAAAGTTAATGTGTTATCATTGTATTGGTGCCTGTTAAAAATCTTTACAAATAAAGAGGTAAAAAAATTAAGGCTGCAACTCTTGATTTTTCTACAAATAAAGATTAATTTTAATTCTTGTGTAACATTGGGTGATTTTGAGGAGATAGGAGGGGTGGGGAATGTGAGTTAAAATTGGGGAAACTGGGAGACGCTGACAAGGGTCTCAGCTGCCTATGCTAATTCAAGAAAGCAAGTCAGGGTGAATGACTAAACAAAGAACATGGCGCCACAACCCAGATTTTCCCTCCTCCTAGTAAGCTCCATTCCCCAGCAGCCTTTACTCTAACGCAGAGGCAAACCCACAAGTGGGCCTTGGTGGCCTGTACCATCTTAACCTTTGATTCAGGTTCCCACAACTATCATCAGGATCATGTCCAATCTGAGCCAGGTCATTAAAGGCGCAGAAGTTAAAGGACCTGGAGGCTTTGGAATTACTGCCAGTCCATGATCCCCTGTGCCTTTAAGGAGGCTAACTTGAATGGGAAAAACCACTGCTCTTGGACTAGACGTGCAAACACTTGAGGTCATTAAAGTCTTTCTGTTCACTTGTGCTCCCTCCGCTCAGCTACTCAAACGTCCAGGAATGCCTGGGTTGAATGGAAGCCCATTTACACAGTTGCTCTTCAGCAACTTGAGAATAACACTTGTATAATGTAGCTGCCAATCACAGACAGTAAAAACCAGCAGACACAGGGAGGTAGAGAGTGAAGAGACAGAAGATGCAGAGTATTCCTGGAAACTAAAAGGGTTTTGTAGTCATTGCTGTGAAGCCCCACTTTGGATGGGGTAAGGGATGGATACTGCCAGAGGTGTAGCGAGGGTCTCCAGTGCCTGGGGAGTCAATGCATTTGTGTTGTTTCCCCTGCGCTGCCTCCCCTTCTCCCCCACCATCACCACCACATGGCACCCCTGCGCAGGGTCTCCTTTCACTGAGAGGAGCGGGAACCCCGCCAGTGCGTCACCACAGGGCGCCGCCATGCTGGGCCAGTGCTAACCTTTTTTGCAGCCCTCTGCAAACAATTACTGTGCTGGCCCCTCCTCATTCTGTTTTTTTTTTACATTTGATTTGTATTCTTTTTCTAATCAAGGTAGGGGAAAGGGTATTAGGCACCCTAAGAGAATCTTTTAACTTTGTGCCCTGCCTCCCCCCCCCCCCCCCCCCCACAGCCCTTTCCACAAATAATTTCAAATTATGCATCTATAATAAAATAATTTACATGAAAAAAGACACTCAAAGTACAGTCTTTTGAAATAAAAATATCACAACAGCTGCATAAAAGCCAAAAAGACCCTTGGAACTTATGGTATTAGGACTACTGTAACGCATGTTAGCTGTGGGCTTGATCCTCAGAAAGTCATAAGCAAACTAATACAGCACTTACTGCCGGCACTCAAATTGTTAAACTCTATGAAAAGATGACCCTGCAGACATTAATCCTGGCTCTAAAACACCAGTTTACCTCCAATTAGGAAAACAGAACAAACCATGCCTCTACATAGAAACAACACATTAACAGAATACTTAACCTCAATCACACATGCAGAACACAGACCGATCCTCACCAAATACAAAATAAATGACCATAAAGTATAAATGGAAAAGTGCAGACTTAAACTGCACTGGAAACTGCAACAAGTCAGACTCTGTGGGGTAGATTTTAAAAAAGTGCGCCTTCGCGTACTTTTGTTGGCGCACCAGGCGCCAACAAAAGTACGCTGGATTTTAGCAGATATGCGCGTAGCCGCGCGTATCTGCTAAAATCCAGGATCGGCGCGCTCAAGGCTGCCGATTTTGTGCAGCCGGCGCTCGCCGAGCCGCACAGCCTGCCTCCGTTCCCTCCAAGGCCACTCCGAAATCGGAGCGGCCTCGGAGGGAACTCGCTTTCGCCCTCCCCTCACCTTCCCCTCCCTTCCTCTATCTAACCCACCCCCCCAGCCCTATCTAAACCCCCCCTACCTTTGTCGGGGGATTTACGCCTCCCGGAGGGAGAAGTAAATCCCCGCGCGCCAGCGGGCCGCTAGCGCGCCGAGACGCGACCTGGGGGCGGTTCCGGAGGGCACGGCCACGCCCCCGGACCGCCCCGGGCCGAAACCACGCCCCCGGGCATGCCCCCGAAACACCACGCCGATCGGCCCCGCCCCCGACACGCCCCCGACACGCCCCCCTCGAAAAACCCCAGAACTTACACGAGTCCCGGGGCTCTGCGCGCGCTGGCAGGCCTATGGAAAATAGGCGCGCCGGCACGCAAGGTCCTGCTCGCGTAAATCCGGGCGGATTTACGCGAGCAGGGCTCTTAAAATCCGCCCCTGTATGTAGTGCACCAATGGAAAACAGGAACCATCATTCCTCAGAAAACATCAAACAATAAAATCAAGAATATAAAGCATCAATCATAACAGTAAAACCATATAAGTAAAAAAAAAAAATTCAAAATAGCAGATGTTCAGAATAACATCCAATAATTAAAAACTCATATTTTTTAAATTTCCCAAACACCAATGCAATATTTCAAAACAGCATATACATCAAATAACACCTGATGAATTAAAACAAATAAGGATAAAAAAAATCACTCTCCATACTTCTGGTCTCTGAGATTGTTGTGGAGTAGTGGGAGGGGAAGGGAGGTGCACAAAATTTCTCCTCTCTCATGTGCACACACACGTTTATGTTCACACATGTACACACACACACACACACACACACACACACACACATACATGGTAGCTGGCTCCCTCCATCACACACACACACACACATACACACACCCTGGCTCCTTCTCCCTCAGGCACACAACACATACACACACACACATACTGGTTTCTTCTCTCTCAGGCATGCACACACACACTGGCTCCCTCTCTCTCAGGCACAGACACACATTGGCTCCCTCTCTCTCAGGTACACACATAATGGCTCTTCTCCCTCTCCTCTACACACACACACACACACACACACACGCTAGTTCCATTCCCTCTCCTCCATATACAAACACACATGCTGGCTCCATTCTCTCTCCTACACACACACACACACACACACACACACAAACACACACTCTTTCAGTTGGGCCATCAAGCGGGCCTCCTCCAAATCTGCCGCTGGGTGGGATGGGATCCCCCAGTGGCACCACCTCTGACACCAGGCAGAATGGGATGCCCCATGACTGTCAGGGCATCCCATTCTGCCTGGGTGGGATCCCCTGCACCTGGGTGCCCCCTACAGCCTGGCACCCAGGGACCTTGGCCCTTTTCACCTCCCCCCTCGCTATGCTACTGGGTGTCATGGGGGGGGGGGAGAAGAGATGCTAGTCATAGTATCCATACATGTTAATCTTGGGTCCCCAAAAACTTCAATTCTACCTACATCCTTGCTGAATCCTGACCACATGATGGGAAAATACCTGCTTATAGGGATTGGGAGCTGCTGGGGAACACGGGAATTTGGCCTGCATTGTGTAACAGGGTGAAAGAATAGTGTGCAAGATATAGATACTCCTTTCCCCTCTCAGCAAGGTCATTCCCTTTTACTATTCCATGAGGAAAGGCAGGGGGTTGAGGTCAAAGGCTCAGTAGAAGATACTCTGTGCTTTATGAACGAATTACAGCTTGAGGTTGGAGGGGCAGGAAACCCAAATCAAATAGTGTTGGGGGGGGGGGGGGGGTAGAGAGAAGGATACTAGCAAACAATAGGCAAATTCACCGGGAGGTTGCTCGGGAGGGATGGAGGGACTTCTCCTCCTAGTTGAGAAGTCTTGAGCGGAGGAATCAGAGATTAGGGTCATTCTGTCATTGAACCTACTCAGCTGGGCAGTGGCACAATGCTGGGAAATCCCAGGTGGTAGCTAGGGAACACGAGCTAGGACCAGATGCACTGGAAAAGGGCAACCTAATTGGTAGCCCGGCAGGAGTCTAAACAGCAGAGCAGAGGGGACTGCTAAGCTGGTCCTACAGCAGGCAGCCAATTATCAACATAGGGATGGTGTTTGTAGGGCGCATGACTTGAATACAAGAAATAGTTTTATGTATTATAAATAAAAGCTACAGCCCTTGATTTTCCCACTAAATCGTTTCTGTTTTAATTCCCATGTAGCATGCTTTGTATTTGCTTTGTGCAATTTGAAATGGAGGAAAAGGCAGGGATTAAAACTGGGGAAGGGGGAGATACCAACAGAAGTCTTGGCTGCCCGTGTTATTAAAATACTTTGATTTCTGTTAATTGTATGTCTATTAGGTATCAAGGGGATTATGCCAGTGAAAACAGATGTCCTCCTGACGCTTGTAAAACTGATGCTAAGTAAGTCCTAACTTTTTGGCATTTCATTGTATGCTGGTGACGTGCTTATGCACTTTGCCAAGTCTGCATAGAAGAGAAGTCTGTTAAACTTTTATCTTCCTTAAGGGACCATCGCACTAGCAGGCCAAGTACAATATTTGTACAGAGCCACAATAACTACAGTTACTGTGATTTGTAAGACACATTTGCCAGATTTTCTTTTAAATTTCTAGCCATTGAAGTTGAGATAAAAAAACATAGAAAAAAGTAATTGGCACTGCATCCTTTCAATTCACCATTTATTCAAAAGCACATATGCACGTTTTCCTCTTAAGTACTGA
This sequence comes from Rhinatrema bivittatum, assembly GCF_901001135.1. Lineage (NCBI taxonomy): Eukaryota > Metazoa > Chordata > Amphibia > Gymnophiona > Rhinatrematidae > Rhinatrema > Rhinatrema bivittatum. Next base: position 52,409,305 of record NC_042624.1, on the reverse strand, counting down.
AAGGTCAACATCTGCAGATGCTCAGAGATGGTTAATGTGGTGATAAGGGTTGGATGGGCTATATAATGAGATGTAGCACTACTGAGGTCATGCAACACAAAACTGAACCAGTAGCACACTTAAACTCCAGAGATCTACTTTTCCATTAACCCATTTCCATTCGTGTTCACACTAAAACTGTAATAACCATGTTTTAGATCTCCTTTTTATCTGCTAGCTTTCTGGAGGATTCTTTCTTCATTAAAAATATCAAGGCCATTTTCAAAGGGAAATGTAAATGTAAAATACTGTTGGAGCAATTTTCAAAAGCCCATGTATCCAGGTTAAGTGCTCTTAACGCACGTAAAACCTATGAACGAATCAATAGCACATATTGCAGCAATTTTCAAAGGACTTTCAAACCCCCCCCCCCTAGTTCATTAGCCTCCCCCTCCCCATTAGCCCTGACCTTTAAAACCCCGCTGAGCGGTCTACATTTTTCTGTTCTCTAACAGGGGACTCCAGCTCGCATCAGTGCGCGTAAGTAAGCACGCGCACATTTCATGATAAAATCCTGGAACGCCCATGTCCCACCCCCCCCCCCTTTTTGGAAATTTGTCATTTCTGTGCGCAGCGGCAAGTGCGCGCGTATCTGGGCGGCTTTTAAAACCTGCTCTGTGCGCACCGGCCCAACATATTTGCGCATCCCTTAATTCTGGCGTGCGTCGGGCTTTTAAAATTCACCTTTAAATTCACTTAATGTGGGTAAGTGGGCTTTCGAAAATTGCCTCAACAGTATGTTACATTTACATTTTCCTTTGAAAATTGCCCTGAAAAATGATCTAATGTTATTGTGCTAGGTCTTAAAAGTTGTCAATAAGGCTGTGCATGCAGCCAATGTACATCAAGGGAGAAAAATTTAACTATGAAAACAGAAGCTTTCCATTTGCAAGTTTATATTTCTGCTTGGCTACTTAGGATTGCAAAACTCATGCTGAATTTTTGGCCAAATGGACATGAAAAACACTATTCCCATTTATAAAGAAGTTAGGTTTGTTGGCATTTAGCATGCTGCCTACTTCTTAACAAATTAGTGCCCAAGTCTATGTGTGTTCAAATAAACTGCTTTGATTTATATGTTGAAAAGCCTGAATATGCATTTGTGATGGGCAAAGCAGTTGTTTTATCCAAACTGAGTACTGCTTTTCAGTTAGATGTCACATATTGCAAATCTTGTTCTTCTGTTGCTTCTTTAAATGCTGATAATTCTCCACAGCACATAATCCAAATCCTATGCAGAGCAGATGAAGGAGGCATTAACTCCCTCCTTTAGGTATATTGCCTCTTCTATTTTGTCCAGTCTCAGTTATTCAGCTCTATTTCATGAAAAAAAAATTGATAGTGTCATATTGAACTATCAATCAGAAGCAAAATTCCTCAGTCATTACTGTTTTAATAAGCAACTGTGGGATTTCACCGCTTGGCTATATAGCTCTCAAGATGAGCCAAAAAATTAAAATCTATGATCACAATCTTAAACCCACTCTCCTCCACTGACATGGATCACAGGTTTTTGGCCCATCTCTACCCTTTTTTTCTCTTATGGTTCATTTAGGCTCAGATTCACTGGGTTTTTTTTCCCCTCCCATAGACACAAAATGGGAGAAGAGACTTTAATGGATCAGACATTTAATACTTTAATAGATATTATGTGTGAATTTAAACGTAGGCAGCCTGGCTGTTCTGACCTCTGTAGCTTCATTTAGATACTCTTCATTCTAGTTTACCCATTTAATGATCCAGTAAAATCTACTGAACACAAGCCCAAATTGCAGTAGCTCCTTCTGGATACTATAATTTGTATTCTTGTTTTATTGCTTTTAGTCTTCCTCTTATAAAAAGGTGTACTATATGATATAAGCTATAGGGATGGTCATTTTATAATTTTATAACTTTATGCGGTTGGGTAAAAACTGTGCGAATTTTATGCGCATAAGGTCGCTTCGAAAATTTGCAGGTAACTGACCTGGTATGTGAATAGATTAGTTCATGCTCTTCCTCGTTGGACAGCTGAATTTGTGTGGGTTAACTTATGCGCACACATTTTAAAATCAAAACGTTCCAACTCCGCCCCCTGGAACGTCTGTCTCTCACGCTCTCCAGTGGGCATAACCAGATTATGTGAGCACTTTCACACACACCCAGTCCCAAGCTATTGTCTAATTGACATTTACCTGCAGAAAACATGGCGCTATGCAAATGAATGGCTCAGAGAATTCAGCCCTACGTGCAGTACATTACACAAAAAAGTGCAAGGTAGCTGCTAGCTTAGCTCAAGAGTAACGGTTCACCAACAGTGTCAATTTATATTAAAGGGTGAATCTGTCAGCCATAATGCACCCCAATTCCTGTTTTATTATTTCATATTATTTCCTTGGGTCCTTCTGTTCTCTGCATGAGCACCAGAAAGCTAAAAAAATCACAGTGGTATTTCATGGTGGCTGACAGCAAGGAATATATAGAATTTATATCTGTGCTACTAGATTTTTAATTTACATTACAGGTTGTGTGCTTCAATTTAGAATCAGCTTGTACTGTGCATGACACAGATACATACAGTAAACATTTTCAAGGGACAGGTACATACAGAAAAAAAAGTTCCATGCACCTTTTTGTCTAAAAAATGTGCTCCTATTCTGTTTTATACAAATAGCTTTGAAAAAACAAACTCCTGTATATGTGTTGTTTTTTTTTATTGGCCAAGATGACCCCACTGCTTTAAATATGGGGGTCATTCTGCATGCACTGCCTCCATTGTATGCAAATCTACCTCATGCATATTCATTATGAATATTCTGAAAGCCAGGCCTCTTTGTGGCTCCTGAGGATCGGAGTCGGACACCCTTGTTCTAGGCCATACTGGTCTTACAGAAAACTGATGTCTTTATAGGTTGTGAAAACTTTTAAAGGACCAACAAAAAAATGTTGTAGTCCATAAATTTTTGAGATTAGACCTGACATATTTTTCGTTGGTCTTTACTAAAATGTTTCACAATCTACTAAGACCCTAAAGGATTTTGGAATGTCAGTAATTGGAAAGTTGGTTATTTGAATATTCATTTTTTTTCTTACTGTGTATTGACACTCTTTAGATGCTAAAGATATTTTCACCTTTTACATTTTAAGAGGGTTTGAGGTATTCAATGCACTGACAAATATTTCCTTAATGCTTACTGCAAGCAGTTCTCTAGTAAATGGTAAAGCTTTCATTCATTTCCTTTCTGCACTCTTTTCTCTTAGATCTCCTCAGGAAAGCTGTCTTCATAGTCAGCAATACTGTCTCTTCTGTATTCTCTCTGATCAAATATTACACAATAAATGCAGAGAAGAAAAAAGTCAATATCGTTTGTTCTTTTCCATAAAGCGCAATGCTTCGAGACATTAACTTGAACAGAAATGGATGCTGGGAAAATAGATCTGAGAAGCTACAAAAACAGTCAAAACTATTCCAGAGCTGCTTTGTTACTTACTACCAATACTGGGTAAAATACTGGGGGTGCCTGTAAAGAAAGAAAGCACAAATATGAGAAGGGGAATTAGTAACTGACTGAAAATCTTCAGGATTATCAATGCCAAAAACCAATGTTTGCTTTGTAGTCCTTGATTTTGTAAACCATTAAAAAGACAGTGTCACCTGTAAATACATTATCAGTCTGTTTACCTGCAATTCAAGAGTTTTGAGAACTTTATTTCTGCCTACTTTGTGTGCAGCAGTATTTCAAATGTAGGAGCACTTTAAGAAACGACATATACTAGCTTTATTCCATCTCATCTTTTGCTGTCAGAACTGTCAAAGGCAAGCCAATCCTGCCCTTAACATCCACTGGAGTTTGGTGCTGGAATGTTCATGCATGCAACTCAAACTGTGAGCTTGGAACCTGTGCAAATAGTTCCCCATTGAGGAATGGGATTTCTTTCAATGGGATATGAGCAGCCAGGGTGAGCTTTGCAAAATCATTGTCTACTTTATTAGATTATCTTCACATAGCCATCATTTTTGTTCCTTGTTTACCTGCCAGTTATCTGGATTATGTTATGTAATAGAAATTTAATTGAGCAGAATAATACAAGAACACATTAGGTTGCCCATATGGATCATGTACATCATTGATTTTTGTTTTCTGCTCTTGCTTCAATTTCTCAGGCTGAATTAAGGTGTCAGATCTGCTCCTCAGACTGGACTTTGCCCAGACTGTAATGTAGATTCTGCCAGCGAATTAGTACTATTTTTTTTTTCCATTGAAGTAAGATGTGTTGATGTGATTCCACCATTAGTGCACAGAATATGAACACAATTTTAAGAGCGTACTTAAAATCTTATATTGGCCATATCTTAGTGTCATGCACTTTGATCCGTATTGACCTTTCCAGGCATGAATCATACTGCACTGATCTGTAAGATGTTTTTCTTTTCCCATAAGTTGCTGCCACCCTTGATTTAAATTCCAGTTTAAGTTCCAGTGCAGTTCTGACTAGCTATAACACAGCATTGTAATTATAGCGAAGGGCTAAGGTATATTAAGCAACATGTATTAAGATGTAGTATCACACTGAGCAGTACAGAGGAAAACTGCGGAATGCCTTTGTACAGAGGGCTGCCTGAGTTTTATGCCGAGGGCTTCTCGTCGAGTAAGGTACTTTACAGCACTCGCCCTAAGAATAAACTGCTAATTGCAAATTCAAATGCAAATGCATGTGATTCGGATACCTCCTGGTCTTTCTTCTTTTCCTTTTGGAATGATGTCATTATTTTTCTGGCCTGTGGGTGTATTATTAGTCAAGAAAAAACACAAATCAAATGATTTTCTAACATTAGAAATAACTTAGAAAATGTCTAGAAGCACTTTAATTATTTTATGTATGTATATATATATATATATATATATATATATATATATAAATAATTTCTTACGAACAAGTTACACATCAGTCATCAAACAATATCATCAAAAGACAGACCGTGGTAATAATCCTTGAATGTGACTTATAAAATGGAGTTTTGTTCAAAAGGAACCTTTCTTGTAATAAAAAGCATTCACATGATTACATCATTTGACACCTGAACACGGGACTAAATTTGGAGGTGGTTGTTTTATCTGACAGCTCCCGCCACAGATCTGATGCCTGGGTGGAATACTCTTGGCTGCAGCTTGACAACATGACTTGGCACCGAGTCTTTTCTTATTGCATGATACAAGGCTACCGTTGAGGAATGAGTGAGGCATCAGAACATTCGGCATGGCGCCCCCAAATTCCCCAGAGGCTGAGAATCCTGAATGCTCAGCAGGAGGCAGAGAGGAAGGACTGCTGTCGTGAGCGTTCACAGGCAGAGACCCTATGCCAGGCTTTTCCATCTTGCAGTCGGCTGGAAGGAGACGAAGGCTCCCCTGTATCCTGCCAGGCGAGGACACAGAAAAGCACATTTCTGCTCTGCCCTGCAGAGAGACTCATAAGCAGGCGAGCCTTTGGATGTCTATGAGGGAAAGAAATGTCAGACTTTTTGTGTGTGTGTGTGTGTGTGTGTCAGCCATATCCTACCAATTTCTTAACTAATGAAGCCTTTTTCTAACTTGAAGCAAAATGACCGACTACTGTATTTGATTATGGAAAGAATGTTGGATCATACGTCACTCTGGCTTGTGCTATTATTCCTTGTATGTCTTTTAAAAAGTGCAGCATGGGAGCACCCCCCTCCACACACACACACACACACACACTCTTAATAACAGCTGAAATATGTCAGAGGAAAACTTTTAATATGGATTTTCTTTCCTTTGAAACATCTTCTGCTTGATCAATGTAACTTTGCTTGTTTTTCATTCTTTATTATGGTGATTTCAGACAATTGTCTGCTACTAGTATTACTAGTATTTGCCTTAGTATTGGTACTGTAATCAATATTATCATCTCGATTCTTCAATTTGCCTGCTTGGAGGTCTTCCTTTCGGTCTTATTCATTGGTCATCTTTCTTTTTTGTTCTATTCTGTTTCTTATATTTTTACACTCTTTTGGAATTAAAGCTATGTTCCCTATTAGTACTGCACCCTCTATTTTGGAAAATCTGTTCCCCTGAATCCACTCCTTAGTCACAATAATTGACAAGTATATCAGCATGAGACCTACATGGAGGGGGAAAAGGTTTTTTTTTTAAAGCATCAACTGGCAAGTCCCTATCTCCCCAAATTTACATATTTTAAGTGATGGGCATGATTAAGTAGAAGAAGCATTCAAAACCTTTAAATATTAATGTCCAACTACATTTTTTAGTAGCAACATTCATTTCAAGATTGTTAATATAAATATTTTTGTGAATAAAATTTTCTGGGGATCAAATTTTCAAGATTGTCTATCCTCTAAGAGGACAACTTCATGTCATTTTAAAACTGCAATAAAGGTGTTTTTCATCATAACTTGATTTAATGGCTGGTGGAATCTTTTACAGGATATTTTGCAATCTGCCACGCAGCCTTTTCCCAGGAAAATCACAAAATTACAGGGTTTATTCATATAGTTGTATAGAGATAGGGCTGAAAGGAAGGACCTTTAAAGTCAGTTAGTCCCCAGTGATTGCCATAATTTTCCATTTAGGGCCAATTTATAAGCTAGATCTACCCCTCAAAAAACAAAAAACAAAAGAAGTTAAAAATGTAACTCAAAATCTGAATGTTTTACACAGCTTTAATGCATATGTATAATGCTGGGTGTTTGCAGGCCTTTATAGGTTTGCTGTAGTCCTTACTGCTGAGCTTTCTGGTTGAGTAACTCCAGTATGGCTTTCTTACTCAACCCACCTAAGTCTTTCAGGATCCGGTACTGGGTCCAGTCTCACAGGCTTGGAACTGCAGAACTATTTCATCCCTTTGCCTGCAGGAAGGATCTGATATTCCCATATCAAGGCAGACAAATGTTTGTCTCGCCTTCTCTTACGGACTCTACCATCTCACTAATAACTTGTTAACAGTACTTGACTTACATTTACAGTAAGCAAGTTCTTCACAACTGTCATGCCGAATCTCTCTGGCTGCAACCTAAGCCCCTCGTAATTTGTCTTCTCCTCACTGGGAAAGGGGAACGACCCTACTGTAAAAGAGAGATATGTCTAAATGCTTTGTTCACATTCTGCGTTCTACACGATACGTGCATACTTTTCAAAATCAAAAAGCATGTGCGTAAGTCTGAAGCCTGCCCATACTCTGGCCCCTGAAATGCCTCCCTAAGCGCATATGTACGTGAGTTTATGTGGGATTATCAGTTGTGCAATTTTCTAAAGGGCTATTTTTGCAGGGAAAGGATTACTTCATCTGTAGAGATCTCTTTGATAATAATGCTCTGAATGTCTACACTTTAGCTATGTACCATAAGAAGTCATGCAAGGAAAAATCTGCGATCCCATAATAAGCAAATAAGTGCACTGCTCAAATGTAAATACAGGCACCCTTGCAGTGTGTCACACTGTGAGACAGAAAGACAAAGTCATATTATGTTAGTGGGAATGGAGGGGACGGGGAGGCTATAGATGAAACTAGTTAAAAAGTACAACAATGATTCTGTTACTTGCCAGCCATCAGACTACAGTCAGTAAAATAAAAGCCCATACATTTATTTTTCTAAAATGGTCATGGTAGCACGAAGCAGCATTACTAGCAAAGTTTGCATTTCTTAAGATGATTTTGTTTGCAGTTAATTAAAAAAAAACTCATGGAGAACCCTCTTCCTCTTCCTCTTCATTCTAATTTTTATTTCATCACCGGGATGATATTTTCAATATTCCATATTGGTTGGTCTCGTAATCGTGTGTCTGTGCTGATTATCAGAACTCTGAGCAGGCATCTCCTGGCTGAATGTAAGCAAGCAATGTAGGGTAAATGGGTGAGGAGAACCCGCCAGTGGGAAGGGCTCAGCACTGAACTCTCACATCAGTCTTGCCCAAGACTGCAACAGATGAGACTCTTTGCGTCTTTGGTAGTTCATATCCCATCAACTATTTAGGATGCCAGGCAGCAAGAGTCTCATATACAATGAACCATGATTCCATAAAACGAGACCACCTGCTCCTGAAAGAACATTTATAAAGCACCAGGGAGTATCCAGTCAGGCAAGCTGCCATGTAGGGGGTATAAAGTGAAAGATGCGGGGGTTCAGCATTTTCTAGGTGAAGGACAGGTTGGGGATGTGTGAGAGGCTACAGTGCGTGAGTGGAGTAGTCAGGATTGTAGGGTGCATAACGTGACAATAGAGAAAAGCAGAGGAGATAAAGGGCCTGATTTACTAAGGATGTTTTCCCCAGAGATAAGGAAAGTGAGAACAGTAGTAGTGAATCAGGCCCCAAAGGTGGAAATGCATGAGAAGGCTGACAAGCAGAGGAAGGGCATACACAGGCAGTACAGAAAATGAGGGCAAACTAATAGGGTGAAGGGGGACGTCTACTGAGCACAAGGCAGGCGTGAGGAGAGATTCCAAGGAAAGGGCAAAAGAATTTGGAGCTGCAGTAGCCTTGCCTGTTAAACCTAGGCCTCCACATTTCTCAGGTCCAAGAGATGCAAATTGTTTATCCTTTTGTGCGAGAATGCTATTCCCACTCCTGTTGCATGATTTCTGTTCTTTTCCTTTTTTAAAGCAGTGTTTTGCTACTTAGGAATATTATCCCAATTTCAGCGTCACACATGCTGAAATGCCACTGCCGGCCCATTGCTTGGATTTTAATTTAAGATATGCCCTGAATCCCACCATTTTCACTCTGTACTTTAGGCTTCAAACAGCTGCTTTTTCAAATTTCAGATGACACTGTGGGTTTATTGTGCATTCCAGCACTTTTTAAAGGTTTTATTTGATGGCAGAACATAACCCTGTACATTTTGAGCAATATTTCAAAGAGCATTTATGTTCTAAACAATGCTGCTTAAACAGGGAAATAGGCAGGTGTTGCAAACAAACAGCTGTGCTAAATCCCAAAGGCTAGATGACTTATTATGGGCTACTCCAGTTCTGTGCCTCAGAGTCTTATTTTTGTTGGCTGGCTTTATGCTTTATTTACTTCTCTTTTTTTTTTAATGTGATTGGAGAGTGTAATAGGGTGGTCTGTCATTTCTTTGGAGCTCCTGCTTATGCTGCTTTTAGACCCAGCCTGGAAGAACTTGGAAGGGATCTGGAACCTTCCATCTCCATCATCCCTGCCGATGGACTGAGGCTCCAAAATTATCCGGCAAACGAGGGCCTGGAGCTTCCTCTATTTGATACAGAGGCAGAAAGACATAGCGGGAGTGTTTCAGGGATTACAAATGCATAACTTTCCCATACAGTGAGGAATGGATCTGAAATTAGATTGATAAAAACGATGTGAGAAATACTGGCCCTAAATCTCTGAAAGAAAGAAGTGATAAAACTACATGCATCACATCTGTTTGGTGTTAGATTCTCAAACAGGAGTATAACAGACCATTCAAGTATTCCCCTATAGATACAGACAGAATGTGTGCCTCTTCTGTTAAAATAATAACTGTTTATAAAAGGGAAAATCCTGTCTAGAGGGATAGGAATAATATCTCTTTCTGCAAACATGTTACCCAGTTAAGGAAGCTCCTTATCTAGCCCTCAGTATTATTTCTTTGTTATATCATTTCTTTTTTCTAGTGGAGTGGTGTGTACTTAACAAATGTTTCTACCTCTTGAACTACTTTCTCAAATTAAAGAACTGAGTTTTACTTCAGTTCTAGGGCATGGCTGCCTAAAACATTACAAAAACCTTTCCTTGCCCTCCACTTGCAGTCAACACATTGATCGAAATTGCAATTATGATGAAAAAAACGAGGCACCGCGACTTCAGAGGACTGGCACTAACAGTGGCATTATTGTAAAACTATACTCACAGATATTTGCCGTGCCCTTTGGGATGGTCAGGTAGGAGCCAGGGCTCCATGGTCGGCCCTGGTAACTCTTCTTGCATCTCCCACAGTCTGGGCCTGTCGTGTTGTGCTCACATTCACAGGACAATTTATTGTGATCAAAAACACAGGTGTTGGCGTGAAGGTTACACTTGCACCTAGCAAAAAGGAGACAATGATGTCATTTCAAGTTCAGATTTGATTTTCAGCCTACTGCAGTCCTAGTAATCTGCTTGCTTGATTTTCCAAGCAGTTTTCTGTCTCAGCTTTTTCTTCACATCCTCTCCCTTCTTCAGAGTTTTAGCATTTAAATCAAATGCATTTTGTTATTTGACACATTAGTGGTATGTGACTCTCTAGTGTCAGCCATAATATTTTCTAGATTAACATTCTCAAATGCAAAATTGAACAACATTTTTAAATTAATTTATCTGTATTGAGAATTCAGATTTTCAGCTTGGGGTGAGAAACCTTTTTGTACAGGTAAATTACCCACACACTTTTTCTTCTAGAAAAAAAAAGTCATCTTTTTCCTCTTGAAAGCATGCTATGAATTTTTACATTAAACCATAAGAAATGCCATGTTGGGTCAGGCCAAAGTCCAACAAGCCCAGTATCCTGTGTCTGATAGGGGCCAATCTAGGTTGCAAGTACCTGGTAGATCATATAAAGGAGATCTATTTCCTGTTACTTACTCCCAGTGACAACAATAGCTACCCATATATAAACACATACACACACATTTATCCTAACCCTTTGCTGAAGAACATCCATGAGCACAAAATACAGCACGGAAGACAGTCTATGAAAGCCAGGTAGCAGATAAGAAAATGTAGACCAATTGATAAAGTTCTTGATAGTTGTTTATTAGGGAGATCAATAAATTACAAAGGAAATGGGTAATCCCAAACGCCCGACTATCACCGAGTTTCGCCAACCACAAATTGTAATCTAACAAGCCCCTGATGCAGTCCATGTAATTGGTGAAACTCGGGCGTTTGGGATTACCCATTTCCTTTGTAATGTATTGATCTCCTAATAAACAACTATCAAGAACTGTATCAACTGTTTTCTTATCTGCATCCATGAGCACATACAAACATCCCTTAACCCTCAACCATCCCCATAAGTGAACCCACAAATATATGTACAGACATATTAAATCCCCATACATTCACTAATCCCCATTCTGCTATAAAGATTCACAGACAGACCCACATTATACATACTGAACCCCAATATATATTTGCAACCCACATGTTCAGACACCATACCCCCATACAAGCAACTCCTCTCATATGATATTTTAGCAAATAACAATCAGGTGCTATGTTTCCCACTTCTGGTAGAAAACAAGTAGCTGCAGACGTTTCCAGGAAGGGAGCCAAATTACAGGAAACAAATATGCTTAGATAATTGGAAAGCAGTAAGTACTTGATAACCTTAAGAAGTACAGAGCTCTGTACCTTCCATAGCACTTGGCAAGGTTGTAACATACAGCATATAAGGGGACAAGGACCTTTATTTACATAGTCATTACTATAATACCACATCAGGACTGATTTCCTCAGAGATGTTCTCACTGTGTAACTTCTAAACTAGTTTCAGAATGTTATATGCTGGTTTGCCAAATCTACTTTATAATTATATATTTAGGATAAACTCAAATAATGTATCAGAATTAAGTAGAGTGCCAATGGTAGGTGCACTGCATCTGTAACATTGAATTGATTTTCATCGTTTCTACTACTTGTGCAAGGCACTTAGACATTATAACAATGGAAACACTATTGAAATAATAATGCATCCATTCACTTTCATGGGAATGCATTTTTATTTCCATATACACTCTCTCTCTTTACATATACACACAGTACTGTAAACCGTTATGATGGCGAAACCGAATGATGGTATACAAAACATGCTAAATACATAAATAAATAAATATATGGTAAATCAACGTGCACACTGTTATCACTGAACAGCGACTCCTCTCGCCTATGAAATCTCCAAACGGTTTGTTTTGCGCATACCTTAACAGGAATGAACCACATTCCTAAGCCAGGGAATGTTGGGAATGATCTCAGTCTCTCAAATTTACTGCTCAATGCTCTACTTAATACATGTATTGTGTCAAAGAGAGCCTCCTTCTGGAGATAACAACATAGCTTCATGCACCTGGAAGTTCTTTTTAATCGTGCCAGTGGCAGCCAATGCAACTGGGACCATTTCTGGAGCTTTCTTCTGCCACCTTTCTTGGTCTCTGATTGTACCTTTGATATCTGAGGATCTTTTCACTGTCCATACGTTCTACAGAATTTATTTATTAATTATTTTGATATACCGACATTCGATCTGAGATATCACATCAGATTACATTCAGGTACTGTAGGTATTCCTAACCCCAGAGGGCTTCCAATCTAAGTTTGTACCTGAGCAATGGGAGGGTAAGTGCTTGCCCAAGGTCACAAGTTGCTTGGTAATGACACTTCTATTAGCAAGGCCGTGCTTCTTTTTGTCCTTTATTACATTTATCCAGTTTCTAGCGGCAAGTTTTTTGTTGTTTGGAAGGGGAATGTTCTATGTGGTCATACCGTCTTTGTATTCTACAATTCTTAGGTTGTGATTCCATATTGTTCTGGGTACAGTGATATTATAGTGTTGAAACGGTTTCCAAAGGATGAGCTGTGCCACCTTGTTCTGCCTTTCTGACATCAGTATGTCATGCCCAGCAGTGAGATGTGTAACCGTTTCCAGGTCTGCTGTCCAGAATCTGCATTTGTCTATTTTACCATTTTTGTCTATGCTGGCTGTGAGCCATCTTTCATCGTTAGGTTTAAATTCACCTCTCCTTAGACATTACGGTATCAGGATTCGATCTACATGGTGTTTCTGAAGTAACTCTTTCTACTTCCCATTGTATCACTTTTGCCAGTTGTTTGTTTTTTTTTTGTTTGCTGATCTGATTCTTTGAAGAGTGTTTTTTTCTCTTGTTTTGCAAATTCTCTTGATGCTTTCCCCTCATATGCTGGTGGATTCTCTCATTCCTTCTGATCTTCGGAACAGCAGAGAAATTGGAGGAGGCAACAGATATTTAAAAAACAAATTTAAAATACCATTTTAAGTACTGTTAAGGAGCATTGGAAAGGTTGGATGAATGGTGATCTGCCTTAGGAGAAGGATAAACTTCAATTGAAAACTTCAACGACAGTGTCTGCTCTCAGCATTTATAGTAGTATTGAATTTGATGACCTACACCAAATTATTTAGGTGAGATACCATTTTCCAGGTAAAATGACACAAAACTAACAATATTGAGGGAGAGCTAAACAGATGTTAGGACATGCCAATAAATAAAAATATTTGCCATTAAAAAGCTGGGGCAGAAGCTTCATGGGTAACCAAATAGGTTAAAAATAGGCATATAACGAAATATTCCAGGTCTACCCTGTACCAAACCACATAACACATTACTTGCCTTATTTCCCTATACCTGAACTTCCTTATCCCTTTTTTGCACATGCAAAGTTGTTTCTGGTGAGGTTGTTCCCCTGTAACAGAAGGCAGGGAAACTACATAAATTATGCTGGGGGCCATAATGAAAATGTGAGGTAAGGACCAAGAAGCCAAAAAACACTTGCCCATACTTTATTTCCATATTATTTTCTTTGCATACTCTCTGAAATACTTATTTGACCTTGCTCTATAGGAACCAATGGGGGTTAAACCCCAGCACACACATGGAAAAACAAAAAGGTTTATTACAATGAGAAAACAAAATGTCAGTATCTTAGCGAGCTGCGAGGTAGGAGAAACTGCTGTTATGGAATACCAACATATGTCCAAATGTAAAAACCACAACAAAAAAATCTTACTTTGTCCCATCTACATATTTTGCATCCTTCACTCTAAACTGTCCTCTCTATAAGGGAACAGACTTCACAAGATACTAGCTACACGCCTTGTGCACACCATGCAGTACTCATCCCCTGCATTGCTGTTATAACATCATCTCGCAAGCCCCCCACACACAAGTAGTACCCTACTTGATCAAACCAAGGTCTTCTGAGCCCAGCATTCCATCTTCAATAGTGGCCAGTCCAGGCCACAATTGCCCGGGCAGATCCCATAAAATACATCCATTTTCACTCCCAGGGATAGCAATAACTTTCCCTAGTCTCCTTGGTTAGTAATGTCTTACGGATTTTCCTCCAGGAATTTGTCCAAACCTCATTTAATCCCTGCTGTACCGGTTGCTTTGACCATATCCTCTGGCAACAGATTCCACAGCTGGATTGTGCGCTGAGTGAAAAAATGCTCTCTAGGATTTATTTTAATTCTGCTGGCTGTTAATTTCATGGTGTGTCCCCTTGTTTTAAGGAATATTTGAAAGGGTAAATAGCTCATTATTTTTATAAACTTCTAACCTGGTCCCCTCTCAGCCATCTCTTTTCCAAGCTGCAGAGCTCTCACCTGTGCAACCTCTCATCCTAGGGGAAATGTTCCTTATCCTCAGTTTATTTTTGTCACCCTCCTCTGCATCTTATTTAATTTCGCTATGTTTTTTCTGAGGATTGTTCAAGAACCAACAAGAGTCTTAGAACTCTGCACTGTGGAATGCATAAATTACCAAAACTAAGGGGGTCATTTACTTAACTGCATTAGATCTTTACCACATGGTAATGCCTAATGCAGCAACAACAGACAGTATTTAAAATACAGAAGAAACAGGTCAGGGAGTGGGCAATGGAATCAAACCCCCCCCCCCCCCCCCGGCCCCAGTTCAACTGAACCGATGGATGCACAAATCCTGCGAGGGTCGAAACCTCTGGAGTCTTAGCTGCTAGGAGCAGAGCGAGAAAGAGAATTACTCGCCCTCTCCTCTGACTCGTCCATTCTCTCACCCGGCTTTCGGATTCCCCTGTTGAATCCTACGATGACGAGACAGTCAACCCCAGATGGGATGGAAGTGCAGGCAGGTGTGGCTCAATGGCTTTACACCTCGCTTTCGGCGGAGAGACTAGTTTCGGCCCCTGAGGATCAAGCTCTCAACGCTACCAACCTTCAGCGGGGAGCAATGGAAGGAGAAAGAGCTATGGAAGCTGGCACGAGGATTATTACCCTTCAAGAACCAGGTTTGGAGGCTCAGGGCTTCAATATTGCTTCTATTTTGATTAGACCCTCTCACATAACATTAGAATCAATTTGGGAGGCTATCGAACCTTTTGGAAAAGTTATATCATTTCAATATAAACTACTAGGTTTATATTGTGGATATGGGAGCCAGGATATCTACTTTGGAAGCATTTAAATTACAAACAGAACTTTTTTGATATTAAAAAGACTGAGATAGAATCTTTAAAGACTTTACAATCTACTGTAATCAAGGAGAACTCTCAATTGTCTTTGAAAATGGAAAATCCTGAAAATATAGTCAGAAATCGGAATTTGCAGTTCATAAATTTTCCAAAAAGTTCTTTGTCTACACCTAAGGATTTGCTCAAAAAATATTTCCTGGAAGTTTTGAAAATCTCTGATCAGGCCCTACCACCTACAGCAAAAGCTTTTTATGTACCGAGTACGAGAAGAGGCCTGACTTTACCATCACAACAAGATGGTATCAGCAATTATGAGCAATCATTATCTGAGGAAACTTCCCCGGCCACTTTAGTGGTTACCTTCCTTCTTGAACCGGACAGAGACTGGGTCTTGCGTCTTTACTTTAGGTATAAATCGGAGTCTTTCTTAAATTTACAAGTGAGAGTATTTCCTGATGTTGCAAAGCAGACTCAGAAATGCTGTTGGCAATTCCTGATATTGAAACTTAGAGTCTTCCAAATTGGGGTACTGTTCTTTTTAAAATTCCCATGTAAATGTTGTATTAAGTATAAAGGGAATTCATATGTCTTCTTTCACCCTTCACAATTGTCTTTATTTCTTGCAGATACATTACCATCTGGATAAAATGCCTTGTTAACTTCCATAACTGTTGTTACAGCGTAAGAGTCCAAATAATAGATTTTCGCTCGTTATACTACTACCCCCTTTTTTTTGTTTATATTGTATTTTTACATTTATTGGAAGTTGTGTAATCCTCCCCAGTGTTGTGTCCGTCAGTCTTCGACGGCTTCGCCCCGTTTGCCTCACCTTTATCTCGGCTTCTCCCGCTTACCTGGGCAAGATGGCTACCGCAGCATCTACAAGCCGACCTCTCTGGTGTCCCCAGAACAGCTATGGTGCAACCTCCCGCCATTGCTCCTCCCAGGTAACTACTAGGGTGCGCGTGCGTGCTACCCACGTTTTTATACAACTCTTGGCGCGAACCTCGAGGGCATTCCCTCATGTTGTCGCATTGCCATCTGGGTATATCAGCCTCATTGATTTGCTAGCTCCCCGAGTTAGCACTCAAATCCGTTCCTGTCTACGCTACTCTGCCACTTCCGTGCTGCCGCTGGAAGCTTTCTCTCAGCCCTTCGGGATATCAACTAACTTGGGTACCTGCTCCTTGGGGGCACTCTGTTTTATTTCAGGTGCCTTTCAGGGAACAGGTACTCGCTCCTTGAGGTCCTGCTCTCCCTGCCTCGGTGCCTGTACCTTCATCTACTTATCTGGTGGAATCGCATACCAACAGCTATTCTCAGTGGGGCGGATTTTCAGAGCCCTGCTCGCCTAAATCCGCCCAAAACCGGGCGGATTTAGGCGAGCAGGGCCCTGCGCGCCGGTGAGCCTATTTTACATAGGCCTACCGGCGCGCGCAGAGCCCCGGGACTCACGTAAGTCCCGGGGTTCTCCGAGGGGGGCGTGTCATGGGCGTGTCGGGGGCGGGCCCGGTCGTCGCGGCGTTTCGGGGGCGTGTCGGCAGCGTTTTGGGGGCGGGTACGGGGGCGTGGCTACGGCCCGGGGCGGTCCGGGGGCGTGGCCCGCGACCTCCGTACCCGCCCCAGGTCGCGGCCCGGCGCGCAGGAGGCCCGCTCGCGCGCGGGGATTTACTTCTCCCTCCGGGAGGCGTAAATCCCCGGAGAAAGGTAAGGGGGGGTGTAGACAGGGCCGGGCGGGTGGGTTAGGTAGAGGAAGGGAGGGGAAGGTGAGGGGAGGGCGTTAGAGGATTCCCTCCAAGGCCGCTCCGATTTCGGAGCGGCCTTGGAGGGAACGGGGGTAGGCTGCGCGGCTCGGCGTGCGCCGGCTATACAAAATCGATAGCCTTGCGCGCGCCGATCCAGGTTTTTAGCAGATACGCGCGACTCCGCTCGTATCTACTAAAATCCAGCGTACTTTTGTTTGCGCCTGGAGCGCAAACAAAAGTAGGCCTATTCGCGGAGTCTGAAAATCCGTCCCAGTGAGTACTCTAACCTCTCAGTCTGTCTCACCCACAGTATCTCCTCGCTGGGAGACCTGCTGCGGAACCTCCTGACGTCTTCGTGGAGAGAAGGGCTCCCTCTGCCGAGGTCCCTGGAACTGCAACTACAGAATACCTCACTACTGCCACCTGGTGGCTACCATCTAGCTGTTTAATAAAAGAACATTTTCCTGAGTTTTGTATAGCACGAGTCTAGCCCAGTGCTGTGGCTCCTCACGGGGCTCCTCCCCATGGGTGTTGTCACCTCCACAGCACCCAAGGATCCACCAAAACACACATAATCACAACAGATTGCTAACTCCATGGATCCGGCTCAGCTCACTGCGTTGCAGGCCATTCCAGGCCTGGCTCAGCGGATCTCTGAACAGCAGACTGCGCTGGAAGGACTGACCACTGCATTTAATCTTCTACACAAACAGATGAACTTGCCTTCCACTTCAGGTAAAGAAGCTAAACCGTCCGAGGTGACGGTCAAAACCACCGTGCTGCTAGCAGTTCCTACCCGCTTCTCGGGAGAACTTTGGAGATGCAGAAACTTCATTAACCAGTGCTGCATGCATTTTGCATTACAACCTGGTCACTTCCCCACAGACTACGCATATGCTGTCATACTTAGATGGACGAGCCTTGTCTTAGGCCTCTTCACTGTGGGAGTGCGAGGATCCGATTCTTCATGTCCTTGAAGGTTTCCTCGAACTGTTTAAATCAGTTTTTGATGATCCTGCCTGGTATACTATTGCAGGATCTTCTTCAGTTCACTTGAAGCAAAGGAACAAACCACTTGCTGGCGTCTGAATTATCCTGGGACCCGAGGTGTCTGAAGACACTCTTTTTTGAAGGACTGAACTCTCGTCTGAAAGACAAACTCTCCGCTCGAGAGATACCTGAGACTTTGGCTGAACTAGTGAAATTGGCAACCAGGATCGATCGCAGACTTCACGACAAAGACCAAGAGACCAAGATGCCTAGGAGACCCTATCCAGGTGAAGTTTGAGTCAAGCCTGTACCCAAGTCTGTGCCTTCGGTCCCAGCAGCAGCAAAGAGGAACCTATGCAATTAGGCTGCAGCCATCTGACATCAAAAGAGAGAAGAACGCGGAAGAAACTAGGGCTATGTATGTACTGTGGACAAGCTGGCCATGCTGTCCAAAATTGCCCTATAGGTCCGGGAAACTGACAGACCTGTGGGAGGACTCTTCTTAGGTCTTACCACTCCTTCTCCTCTGCTCTCTCTTCCTGTATCCTTGATCTGCGGACCCTTAGAGTATCAGACTCTTGCCCTAGTGGACTCCGGGGCAGGAGGCAATTTCATTCTTCAATGAGTATTGGAGCATCTATGGATCCCCACTTCCATTATGAAGCCTCCACTACTTCTTTCATCCATCCATGGAGATCCCTTACCGGGTGAAGTAACACTCGCACTGAACCAGTGTGCCTGTGTACCGGTGCTCTCCATTCGGAGACAATCCCCTTCTTCGTGTTAGAAAAGGCCATGCACCCTATAGTACTGGGATTACCTTGGCTACAGCAGCACATGCCTCAATTCGATTGGGCCACACTGGAACTGTTAAGATGGGGTCCAGATTGCCATAAGAAGTGCCTGATGGAGGTAGAACCATTACCCTGTATGCCTACCACTCGGGTTGCTGCCTCAGTACGCATCTTTTCAATATGTTTTTTCAAAGGAGGCTGCAGATGTTCTCCCACCTCACAGACCGTATGACTGCACCATCAACCTGAAGCCTAATACAGAGCCACCCAAGGGTAGAGTGTACCCCCTGTCGGTGGCAGAAAACAAAGCCATGTCTGAATACATTCAGGAGAACCTCCAAAAGGGCTTCATACGACCAACCAAGTCCCCTGCTGGCGCAGGATTTTTCTTTGGGGGCAAAAAGGATGGAACATTACGCCCATGTATAGATTACAGGGGCCTTAATGAGATAGCAATAAAGGATAACTATCCTTTACCTCACAAAACCTGCCATTTTGATCTCAGAGTTATTCGACAGGCTACAAGGAGCTCAAATCTTTTCCAAACTGGGTTTGAAAGGAGCCTATAATTTACTTCGCATTCGAGCTGGTGATGAGTGGAAGACAACCTTCAACACTCGGGACGGCCACTTTGAATATCTAGTGATGCCCTTCGGCCTGTGCAACGCCCTGGTCGTCTTTCAAAATTTAATGAACGACATTTTCCGGGACCTCCTCTATAAATGTGTTGTCATTTACTTGGATGACATTTTGATATTCTCTCAAGACATGACCACTCACCAAGAGGATGTAAAGAGAGTTCTTCAGAGGCTCCATGAGAACCATCTCTACGCCAAGCTATCCAAATGTGAATTTCACAAAAAGTCAGTGCCTTTCTTAGGCTACATTGTGTCTAATCAAGGCTTTCAAATGGACCCACAGAAGCTGGAGAATATCAAGAATTGGGCACAACCCACAGGGTTAAAAGCTCTCAGATGCTTCTTAGGTTTCACCAACTATTACAGGTCCTTTATCAAGAACTACTCTTCACTTACAGTGCCGCTTACCGCTATGACAAAGAAAGGTGCCAACGCTGCTAATTGGTCTCCAGAGGCTATAACAGCATTTCAGAAGTTAAAGGATGCCTTTTTACACAAGCCGTATCTTCGACACCCAGACCCCTCCAAGCCTTTCATCATTGAGGTTGACGCCTCAGACGTTGGCGTAGGGGCCGTATTAAGCCAAGCTGGTGATTCAAAGGTTCCACAACCGTGCTCATTCTTCTCCCATCGCTTCTCTCCTGCAGAGAAAAATAACGGAATAGGAGATAAAGAGCTCCTAGCTATAAAACAGGCATTTGAAGAATGGCACCCTTGGCTCGAAGGAGCACAACATCAAATAACGGTCTTCACAGACCATAAGAATCTGTTGTACCTCCACCACGCACAGCGCCTGAATCATAACAAGCGAGATGGTCTCTGTTTTTCAACAGATTAAACTTTGTACTCAAGTATCTCCCTGGAACAAAGAATATCAGAGCTGATGCTCTATCTCACTCTTTCCTCTCCGAGGATGTTCCAGAAGAACCGCAACACATCATTGACCCCGAGAAGGTCATATTGGCAGCTATTCACTCAGTACCTGCAGGAAAGACTATCGTACCCAAGCACCTCAGGAAAAAATTATTGGCTTGGGCCCATGACTCCAAACTCTCAAGACATCCTGGTCAACATAGAACCCTGTCTAAGCTTCAAACCTTTTACTGGTGGCCCACCATGAAGGAAGACACATTCTACTACATTGCTTCCTGCGCTAACTGCACTAAACAGAAGACATGGGGTCTATTTCAACCCTTGCCAGTGCCAGAAGAACCATGGACACAAATCGCCACTGACTTCGTGGTTGATTTGCCAGTTTCTGGAGGAAATAACACCATTTGGGTGACCGTTGATCGGTTTTCGAAGATGGTGCATTTTCTGGCTCTCCCAGGCTTATCCACTGTCATGGAGCTCGCCAAGGTATTCATCTTGCACATCTTCCGCCTGCATGGCTTGCCTAAGCACATAGTCTCCGATCGTGGAGCTCAATTCACAGCTAACTTCTGGAAGGCACTATGTAAGAAGTTCGATATTGCCCTCGACTTTATATCGACATATTATCCCCAATCCAACGGGCAAACAGAGAGGATGAACAGGACACTCAAGCAATTCATTCGTGCCTACGTGAACACTCGCTAGAATGATTGGAGCAAACTGTTGCCCTGGGCAGAATTTGCCATAAATTCTCATCCAGCAACATCCACTGGATCAACACCTTTCAAAGTGGTCTACGGACGACTACCACTGCCACTTCTGTCATCAGTGTCGTCCATGGCAGCTCAATCTACTGCCAAAGATATCCAACAACTTTGGACTCAGACAAAAGAGATGCTTATTAAAGCAGGACTGCGAGCAAAGAAAGGATATGACGCTCATCACTGCAAGGCTCCAGACTTCAAGCCTGGTGACAAAGTCTGGCTTTCCACAAAGCATTTAAGACTAAAACTTCCTTCAGCTTGATTCGCTCCTCGCTTCGTTGGACCATTCCCCATTCTCCGACGACTAGGCAATCTCACCTACAATCTGAAACTACCATCTACTTTAAAGATCCACAATGCATTCCACGTCTCACTATTGAAGCCTTTGATACTTAGTGAGTTTTCCAACAAGATACCCGAAGCTACATCTGTTGATGCTGAGGAAGACATCGAATACAAGGTAGATGCAGTTCTCGATGTGAGAAGACGAGGCAGAGTATGGGAATACCTACTGTCATGGGAAGGGTATGGCCCAGAAGAAAACTCTTGGACACCCATATCCAACATCCTGGATAAAGAGATGCTACAAGACTTTCATCAGCAGCATCCTCAAAAACTAAGACCTGGTAGGAACCAGCATTGACGCCCTTTGAAGGGGGGGGTACTGTTGAGTCCATCAGTCCTCGATGACTTTGCCCCACCTTTATCTCGGCTCCTCCCGCTTACCTGGGCAAGATGACTACCACAGCGTCTACAAGCCGACCTCTCTGGTGTCCCCAGAATGGCTATGGTGCAGCCTCCCGCCATTGCTCCTACCAGGTACCTATTAGGGTGCGCGCGCGCGCACAACCCACGTCTTTATACAACCCTTGGCGAGAACCTCGAGGCCGTTCCCTCATGCTGTCATCACGCCATCTGGGTATATCAGCGTCATTGATTTGCTAGCTCCCCAAGTTAGCAAGGACTCAAATCCATTCCTGTCTACGCTACTCTGCTGCTTCCGTCTGCCACTGGAAGCTTTCTCTCAGCCCTTTGGGGTATCAACTAACATGGGTACCCGCTCCTCGGGGGCCCTCTGCTTTATTTCAGCTGCCTTTCAGGGAACAGGTACTCGCTCCTAGAGGGCCTTCTCTCCCTGCCTCGGTGCCTGTACCTTCATCTACTTATCTGGTGGAATCGCATACCAACAGCTATTCTCAGTGAGTACTAACCTCTCAGTCTGTCCCACCCACAGTATTTCCTCGCTGGGAGACCTGCTGTGGAACCCCCTGATGTCATCGTGGAGAGAAGGGCTCCCTCTGCTGAGGTCCCTGATACTACAACTACAGACTACCTCACTACTGCCACCTGGTGGCTACCATCTAGCTGTTTAATAAAAGAACATTTTCCTGTTTTGTGTAGCAAGAATCTAGCCCAGTGCTGTGGCTCCTCATGCGGCTCCTCCCCATGGGCATGGTCACCTCCACAGCACCCAAGGATCCATCAAAACACACATAACCACAACACCCAGTTTGGGGACTTGATCTGAAATGGGCTATATAGATACCTATTCTTATTTTTCTTATTGATATATTTCTGTATCCCTTTTTTTTAGGATTTTTCAATACAAGAATTGTCTTGTTAGTTATATTGAAATCTAATAAAATATAAAGTAAAAAAAAATACTGTACATTTTTTTCCCACTGATGATGCAGGTATGGTAATGAACTGCTTTGCATGCAAATGAATGCAAAGTAGCTCATTACTAGCTCATTTCGTATAAATAAAATAATGCAGCTTGCCTGGAAAAAACACTTTACCCAGGGCCTTTGGGATGCAATGCTTCAGGTTTCGTGCCTTAACAGGGCTGATTTTTCTGATTAACATCCCTTCCCAGTAGTGGCCAAACCCATAGGGGTCTGGTGAGATCTCCTATCCAACCCCCGACACCCCTTGAGGTATTTAAAGAAAAAAATGCTTATGGTTCAGGCCTTTCCCCCTCCCTTCTAAAGCTCACCCTTTTTTTAAAAATCCCCCCCCCCCCAAGCCCCAAATCGCCACCTGAGGCCAGAGACCTCCATCCCTTCCTCAAACCCCTCTTTAATGTACCATTACATCCATGGTGACCACCCTCCCCATTGATGTACTGTAACTTCCCATGTGGACTAGTGAGGCCCAGAGTAGCCTTATGCTCCAGGCCATGTGCTGTCACTCTGACTATGGCGCCAGATGGTCACTTTTATACTTTTGTCCCTTATAAAAGTGCTAGCCAATGCCATAGTGAAAGTAATAGTACAGAGCTTGAAGCCTAGGGCAACTCTGGGTCCCACTAGTCCACTAGGGATATAACAGTATATCAAAGGAGAGGGGGTGTCACTGTCATCATCTTTGGGTAGAAGTTCGAAAGCTTGGGGTGGACTTTGGAAAATGCAATAGACTTTGAAAGGGAAGGGTGGGGCTTGTGCCACAAACATTTTTAAAGAAATTTTCATTAAACATTGGGGTTGTTCAGGGGACAGTGGTGGAGAGAGAGAGGTAGGGGTTTGGACAGGGGAATCTCACCCAGAGACCTGCGAGTTCGGCCACTACCAGGAAGGTAATCAATTGGCCCCTTTAACAAGATGGCAGGCATAAACTTTTTTCCTGCGATGTTTTTCCACCTGCAGGTTTTAGTAAACTACGGTACGGGTACTGCAGCTTAGTGAATCCTGTGGGAATTTGCCCTCTGGGAAATATGCTGTGGCTTAGTAAATGACCCTATAAGCTTCCTCTTGGTTTAATATCATCCAGAACAACTGACCATCCACTATCCAGTGATGAAGAGAGGATACAACCCTGGCCGGCAGAATCACAGCTGTTATGATCAGAAAAAAAAACATGTCAGGGATGTTGGCATAAATAAAATAGATGATTTGCACCACAAAAGTAGACAAATATTCACTTTTAGCTCACCCATGAATATTCCGCGAGCACCTGAAGGAGGCATCAAACGGGCAGCCAAAACAAAGTTTCTCCATAGCTGTATGCCCTGACCAGCCTCACTCGCCCCACAGTTGCAGCATGGCTGAAACACCGATGTTAGGGATGGCTTGGGCCAGTCTGGAGGCAAGTTGATTTGGGACATTTTGGCACAGCCCGCAAGTTTCTGAGCTAAGGATTGCGACTGGTGAATAATATGCTTCAGACGGACTCCGAAAGATTTTTTTGATAGATCCTTGAGGTTTGTCGACTCTCATATACGCAGAAACACAATCGCAACAAATTAACAGTGAGGCAAGGGATGATGGGCAGGGCATACAATTAAGAAGAAAGTTTGGAGTCTTGGCTGCCCGTTTGATGCCTCCTTTATAAATCCAGTTATTTGTGGAATATTAACAGATGAGCTAAGAGTGAATATTTGTCTGCTATTGCGGAGAAGTTCTCAAAATTTGTAGATTTTTTTGTGATTCTCCCTTTCATGTTTTTTATTGCATAAATACAATCGAGCCATCAAATCAAAAAATGATGTCTCTAGAACGGGAAAGCCAGTTTTACAGATAATGAGATGCCAGTGGAACATTTCTCCTCTCAGATCTGTGTCCTTGATATCTATGTAGTATTCATTTCTTTTGGCCTTGTGATTATGTTTATTCTTTCAAGTCTTCCTCATGATGTGACCCATCACTAGAATACCACAGTGCAGCCAGGGACATTCCTGGACAGCAAATATGAGCTGTTGTGTTGTGAGCTCCCCACTGAAAGGAAGATGCTCTGGGGCAAACTCCCATTTTCTGTAGGCGATGGATGGGATGCAACAGCTACAGCTTCCAGCATCCTACATATGTGCACACTTCCCACTGTTGTTCAAGTCAAGCAATATAACAGGCTGTATTGCTGTTATTTAAACAATGCGCACGCTACTTGGAAATATAATCAACACCTTTTTAATTAACATTACAAATAGGTTTTTTTTGTTGGTTTTTTTTGCATTTTTCAAAGAATGTCTGGTATCGAAAAAGGAGCTGTGCTATGTTGACAATGTTTAATTACAAGCTGTGTCCTGTAACACTTCTTGTAGTGATTCTCTTGTATCAATAATTTTCTTATTATGGGATGTTTCTATTTTATGTTGTGACCCGGGTAGCTGTGACCAGCTCATCATGAGGAGGGGCGGTGACCGTAGCACAGACTCTGACAATCCACTCAGCAGAGAGACTGAGAACGTACTGGTGTAAAACAAGCCACAGCTTTAATGCTTACAAATTGTACAGTACAGACCTAAGTACCCGAGCCATGACAGAAGTATCCTATCAAGTGCCCTTGGCAGGCAATGAGTCACTTCAGGACCTGGGCCAGCCATGGGCAAGCAAAGCCCTGTCCCTCCAAGAGGTATTCCTTATGGGTGTTTCTGGTCACCTGCCGTGCAGAAGCAAGGTGACTGCCCAACCGACGGCGCATCCGGTTTGCCACTATACCGGGCTGGACCTGATGGCAGACAGCCCCTAACAGATCATAAAGTGGCATAACAAGCATTCAATTCACTGCCTCCTCTTGGAAATCCTCCGCCCCCCCCCCCCCCCCCCCCCCCAGCTTGGATACCGCTGCCCCAGCTGCAACATGAAATCAGTAGAATTCCAGTGCAAGGCAATTCACTAGCAATAAAATCGGATGGCCTTAGGCCTGAGAGGGTGAGAGGGATTCAGCATTGGCAGAAGTGTGGGGAGCAGGAGCAAAAGGGACAGTTCTCTTGCCATGACCCATAGTAGGTCTCCCCGTGCTGCAAGACCTTGCCCCTAATCTGCCCATCTCAGCTTCAAAGTGCTCAGTGGGCACAGGGAACATCCTGACCCACCTCCAGGGCTCGTTAGCGCCTCCCGCTGGCTCACCTCCTGAATGCTTGGCCTGACTGTTCCCTGACTCGCTCTGCAGCCTGCCCAGGTCCCCTCCTGGCCACCACACAGCACTGCCACGCCGTGACGCTGCTGGGCGTGCCAGACAATGGCACCATTCCACCTCCCCCCAGACCGGTGAGTGTTGCCCACACCATCTGCCTTCTCCCATTTTGGGTGCAGTGGCGGGTTAGTGGCGGCGTCCGCACATCAGCCCGGCACCACGTTTTTAGCACCTTTCTGATAAGGTGTGCATTGTGAGCCATGTATAGTGACCTTTGTTAGTTTTTATTTTATTTTCCCCTGGGAATTTATCAGTGATTATCATAGCAAAATAAACTGAAGAAAAATCAGTAGGAAAAAATGACTTTTTAAAATTGATTTTTCTTCCTTTTTTGTTGGTTAAAATAAACACTGATAAATTCCCAGGGAAAATAAAATAAAAACTGAAAATGAAGTTCCTTAGCCATATATTGTTCATACATTGCTGCTGTTGCCAGCCAAGAAAGCAAAACTATCTGGAGTACAGTAATGTTTCTAGGAATACAAATTCTAAATTAGCACAAAATGATAAGCTACCAATATTTGGTCAGCTCGGTATAAGAGGCTGCAATTGTGGAGTGAACTTTCACTAGCATAAATGCGTGTGAAATGCCATTTTACACGCATATGTAGGCATGTTGCAAATTACCCCAGGGGTTGCATATGGAAAAGTATGTGTGGAAGCAATTTCTCACATACTTTTTATGTGTACTTGAAAGAGACGTTCCGAGGGTGGGAAAATCATTTATGTACATACGTACTTTCCAAAATTGCAAGTGTGGTGTTAACATGAACACCTGCTCCCATGCAGGCGCAAACATGCGTGTGCATGCGACGCAGGGTTTCGTGTGTACCTGCTAATTTTCAAAGCGGACTTGCATGTACAAGTCCGCTTTGAAAATTAGGGCTGATGTCTGTGTATTTTGTGCTCGTGAACTTCAGCCCTAAGCACTATGTTATAAAACTGGACTCCCTGTGCACTAAATACGTCTAAATTATATAATAACTAAAGTATGTGAAGCATAAAAAGATTCTTAATTAGTGGTCAGCAATGTGTATGGACAGAGTGCAAAAAAGAAACCTCTCTGCAGCATCTCCTTGCAAGATGCTGGCGTGCTGAACCAATCAAACGGTGATAGCGGTAGTGGTAATGGAGGGTTAAAGTTTCTCACAACTTTTGGTCTCTCCCTTTGTCCCTCACAGCTCTTGCTTTCTCGCTTTTTCATGGCTCTGGCTCTCTCTTTGCATGGGCGCCTCTCCCATAGCTCTTGGTTTCTCACTGCTTGCACTTCTCTCCCGCAGCTCTCGCTCTCCCATTGCTCTCACTGCCTCTTGTGTGTGTGTCTCTCTCTCTCAGGCTCGGGGTGGGGGGTAGAGTCTTAGCAGATAGCTACCTTCTTTCCAGCTCTGTGAGACAAAAGGCTGGTTTTTCAGAAGGAACTAAGACAGGCTGCTGTAAGGCTCTGGAAATGCATCCCATTCCTCAGCTGGCCCTGCAGCACACCTGTCACCCTATCCTATCGCAGCTGCTGGAAGTTGAGGCAGCCTTGGAGTGGGCATCAAATGCTGCTGACACAGGGCAAGTCCACGACCAAGCTGCTGCCTTCTCAAGATACTTTCTTGGTCTGAACAGTAGAAGGCAAGCTGCCAAGCAAAATGTTTACTGGTGCCACAGTCTGGCCTACTTTATGGAGGATGCCAACCCCTATTCTAAATGGAAGGTGCTGGTACAGGGATATATTCCAATTGCATTTATGGGGCCATAGTTACATAGTAAGTGATAGCAAACCAAAGGCCAATTGGTCTATCCAGTCCAGCACAGTATTCTGGTCTACACTGGTAAGGATATATCCCAGCTCCCAGTTGTAGAAGCTTGACTGCTTTTAGGATATCCCTCCTTATAAAATTGAAAAGGAGCCTATTTATGAAAATGCATTGAAAGCACGCAGTAATGAGCATATTTAAGGTTCATTACTGCAGTGTGTTTAATGCGTTATTCAGTAAAGGCTTTATGCAACTTAGTGACGAGCACATTAACGCACTGCTATAAAACACATTAAAAATGTACATTATTCTATGCTTTTAACGCAAACTCTTTAATTACTCCTCTAGAGGTATATATTATTTTCCATTAGCAGCAACATTAATGCAAATTTTTGTGTTAACGCAATCAGCTTTACATTTCAATTAGCTGATTAGCATCATTTTGCATATTAATCAGCTAATTTTAATGCAAAAATCAACATTAATGGCAAAAAAGCACTACCATTTACACAAATGCATTAAAACGTATTAACATTGCTTTAACACACATTCAGCGCTAATGCACACATTAACACTGTTCTGTAAATAGGCCCCAATCTTTGTTATTTTCCTTTCTGGTTCTTTACCATCCTGGACAGATAAGCATACAAGTTCTCATGCTTAATCCAACATCTAGCACTCCCCCCTACCTCACGTCTTACCTTCAAGCTTTGTAAAAATCTAAATGGCTACCAAAATGAATGAGCAATCTGAACATTTGACTGCCTAGATCTCTGTGGCCTTGCTGGGTGGTACCTGGCTACTACCAACCTGCCAGCATTGATCCAGTTGGTGTTTGGGGATTAGTAGTCTGTTGATTCCCAAACAGGTACTCTGTTCTGCAGCGTCACATCACCCGCATGCATCAACCTGGGTGGTTTCTGGGGAGTTGTATTCTGCTGAGTCCAATCCAGCTATCCTGAGACCCACAATATTACTAGTACTTGATTTCTTTATCTCACCCTGTCCAAGAAGGAATATTTTCTGTTTGAGAAATATAAGTAGATGAATTTCAGCAGTTATTTTGCTTTGTTCTGAATTAATGCATTAATAATTTGAGGTGGAATGTAAACCAAGCTAATTTTAGCATGGTTTGAGTTTGACAGATATTTTGGATTTATTTATTTATTTATTTAGAAGCATTTATTACCCACCCTTTCTACGTTCAGAGAGGGGTACAATATGAACATATACAATCAAATGAACACGAGAGAACAGGACGTTACATAATTCTTCAGTAAGAGGGGAGGTCACTCTATAGAGGGGGGGGGGGGGGGGTCAGAAGCGTGATTTGCTGAGAAAATTCATCAAATTAATGAGTTTCCTTCTGATTTGATAAGATTCCATGGACTTTTGATACCTTTCCGTAGAAGTTCTATGTTAAACTGATTCACCCAGGGTAAATCACTCATTGACTCTGACCAAAGCACTGGCCAGTGGGAATACACCACACAATTCATTTTCACCTGTCCTTTAGACAATCTAAATTGGTATAACTTAGCTTGCTTGGTGTCACGGTCTGCAGGGAGGACAAGTAAGAGGGAAGAGATACTCAAGTCAGTAAGCACAGGACTCAGGCTATAGGCCCCACTTTGCTGTGCATGATCTCTGATGATATGATCAGTGGTTATACAAGCCAGCATGTTACGCTTAGTGGATCTGTGAAAGAAAAATTTTTTTTCTGGTGATTTTGATAAAGTGCCATCACAATTGCCAAATGGAAATGTGGTGTGCTGAGGTCAGGAGTCATAGATCTACACTGATAAATGTTTCATAAACATGTTGCATTACTATGAGCCCTGCCAACTGATTTCTGAAAGATTCATCTATTTTTATTTCATATAACCAAACAGTGGGCCAATGAGGATAATCCATTTGGTGTTAAGTCTGCTCACACATGGATCTGATTTCAAGGCATCAACACACATATTTGTCAGAGGTATTTGCACATATTTGGTACAAGAGCCCAGTTAACTTTCATACCTATATCTCGGATATCTTGAAAACCAGATTTATTTATGGCCGTCAAGGACATAAGAACATAAGATATGCCATAAGATATGACTGGGTCAGACCAAGGGTCCATCAAGCTCAGCATCCTGTTTCCAACAGTAGCCAATCCAAGTCACAAGTACCTGGCAAGTACCCAAACATTACATAGATCACAAGCTACTATTCCTTATTGATCAATAGCAGTTTATGGATTTTTCCTCTAGGAACTTATCCAAACCTTTTTTAAACCCAGTTACACTAAATGCCATAACCATAACCTCTGGCAATGAATTCCAGAGCTTAACTATGCGCTGAGTGAAAAATAATTTTCTTCAATTTGTTTTAAATGAGCTACTTGATAACTTCATGTAGTGCCCCCTAGTCCTTCTATTATCTGAGAGAGTAAATAACCAATTTACATTAACTTGCTCAAGTCCTTTCATGATTTTGTAGACTTCTATCATATCCCACCTCAGTCATCTCTTCTGCAAGCTGAACAGCCCTAAATTCTTTATCCTTTTCTCATAGGGGAGTCGTTCCATGCCCCTTATCATTTTGGTTGTCTTTCTCTGCTCTTTCTCCAGAGCAACTATATCTTTTTTGAAATGTGGTGACCAGAATTGCACACAATATTCAAGATGTGGTCTCACCATGGAGCGATACAGAGGCATTATGACATCCACCGTTTTATTTGCCATTCCCTTCCTACTAATTTTCGTAACATTGTTTGCTTTTTTGACCGCCACAGCACACTGAGCCTACAATTTCAATGTATTATCCACTATGATGCTTAGACCTCTTTCCTGGGTGATAACTCCTAAGATAGAACCTAACATTGTGTATCTAAAGCAAGAGTTATTTTTTCCCTATGTGCACCACCTTGCATTTGACTGCAGACAAGAACACATGGGGAAGTGTGAAGTGGGCTAAACGATGGACTACAAAACTATGGAAATATTCACCAATGATATCAGTGGGCAGTCCACTGCAGCTCAGTTAGATTTGTTTATTTCTTTATGTGGACTTATCTCCAGCCAGCTCATTTACAGAATGCTCCCAGTAAGGAACAGCAGGGGAAAAAGAATCACAAACGAAGAAAATAATTACATTTAACATTCCAAATTAAATGACATAATTATAGGAAAACAACTCCAAACATAAAAATACTTGCATATGTTGGCCTGCTATAACAAACTAGCCATGGATGTCTTTATGACAATGTAGTGTCAACAGGAAAGAACTAAGCATTCCATCCTAAATAATAAATTCCTAAAATGAGACCAGATAAAATAAACACGGTATTAAAATATGCAAGGAAGTGATATTATCTAATAAAGCACTTATTGAAAGAGCAGCTCTAATCAACTAAAAAGCCCAGAGAGTGGAATGAAATCAATTAAAAATGCACTGGAAGAGCCAGGTGTTTACATATGTAAGACATCATAAATAATGTGGAGATTGCCTCACTTCTAATGGGAAGCTATTATAAATAACTGCACCGGCACTAGTAAAGGCCCACTCACAAGTTGTAGAAAGATGGACTGCCTTCAGAGAACGGGTTGTCAACAAAAAAATCTTTGAAGATCACAGCTGGCTACTCAGAAGATGCTGAGGAAGGCTGGTGTTTAAATAATCTCATCCCTGACCAGGCAATGCCTTAAATGTTAATCATGCAAAATAATCCAAGAGCAAACTAGTAGCCAGTGGAAACTGTACAGGCTACATGACATATGGTCCCTATATCTCGTACCCAAAAGAAAATGAGCCGATCATGGACAATTTATTATCTAGCATAATGCCTAAGATCTTGGCTTGGAGGTTTATAGGAGCCAAAATCTGATTTATCAGCAGCAAAGACTGCAATTTTTCTGGGTTATCCTTGCTAATCCATGAAATCTCTGTCTTGCTCAAATTGAGCTGCAGTGAATTACTACTGAGCCAAATTTCAATAGTTGCTAGGCAGTTCATCAACTTTTGTAAGACAGGGAGAAATGTAGTTGCAAATCATCAGCATAAAAGAATGTTTAGTATTAAAATTCCTAATTAAGTGACTCAGTGGCAACAAATATAAATTAAAAAGAAATGGGAAAATCATGGAGTCCTGGGCTTATCCTTGGAGCCACTGGAACCAATTAGAAGCAAAAGGAGTCCCCACTGAAACAGACTAAGTATGATTAGAAGGAAAACAAGAGACCCAATCAATGACCTTGCTTCCTACACCTAAAGAAATTAATATTGCAATCAAAACCGAGTGGTCAATTGAATCTGTTGCGTCCATCAGTCGCAGACGGCTGCGACCGCTTTGCCTCACCTCTTTTTTGCCTTTCTCCACCTCCATGGGTAAGATGGCTGCCTCCGGTGCCAAGTGCCGAAACCCTCGGCGTCTCCAACTCAGCATGGGTGTCCCCATCTGCCATGCTCCTTCCCGGGGCCTCCTAGGGCGCCCATGCGCACGCTGTCTACTCTTATCTACACGTTATGGCGGGAACCTCGGGGGTGTCCCCACCACATGTCGTTCATACCTCTGGGTATTTAAGCCTCCGCTCTGCTCAGAACGAATGAGTTAGCAAGGATTTCGGTTTAGCTACTCTGACCGCTTCTAAGCTGCATGCTTAGACTCCTCGCTCCCCTCTGGGGTATCTCACTCCTGAAGAAGCTCTGGGCACCCGCTCCTCGGGGGCCTCTCACTTCCAACTACCCTTCAGGGTTTCTACCACTAACTAGACAACCGCTCCTCGGGGGTCTTTCTTCTCTTTTCAGGATTCTGCGCTTCCAGGTACTCGCTCCTCGAGGGCCTATCCAGCTCAGCGTATCCTGCACCACAGACCTCAAGTCCCACCGTCACCATCCACCAGGGGATTCCTGCACTACTCTTCAGTGAGTACCTCTATGATCCAGCTCTCCAATTCCACCCACCAGGTTCGGCTTATCCCGCTCTGTGGAACACTACCAACCTTCTACATCTGGGTGAGACCTAGTCATCTGAGGCTGTCTGAACGTATTGGCACCTTGCTGGACTTCAGTGCCATATCCTCCTGCACCATTACCATCAATCTACAGCAGTACAATAAAGCTTTCCATGTCCAGTGTCTGCTGAGTCTAGCCTATCACTGTGGTTTCCCACGGGGTCCCTCCCCGAGGGAGGAGTCATCACCACGGCGAATAAGAGTCCACACTATGCCTCAAACCCAACAGTATCAAAGACAAATGTAAGATCCAGAAGGATCATCAAACTGTCCCTTCATCTCTGTTCAAATGAAGATTATATGACACGACCAACAGAGTGGTCTTGGTATTTGGTACTCTAACCATGTCTGATAAGAGTTGAGGCAGTGTTTTTCCTTCAAGAAATCCAGCAGTTGGGTTACCATTATCATCTCAATTAGCTTCCCCAAGAAGGGCAAATTAGTGATAGGTCTAATGTTATTAGAATCTCTATCTAAATTAGATTTTGTTTAAAGTAAAAGGCATATTGCAGCTATTTTAAGGGCACTATGGAAAAGGTCCTGCATTAGTAAAATGTTTATCAGCTGAAGGAGGGACATGGGTTCAAAGGACAAGGGGTAGGCCTCATAATAGCTGAAAGATTTTCCACACCCTTAGGGCTCATTACATTAAATTGATCCTAACTCAGCCATCTTCTACTATCTGCTTTACTGAACATCTTATGGCTGACAGGGATGTGCATTTGTTTGAAATGACATGGACAATGTCAACAACTATCTACAACATTTCATATTGTTATCAAAATGAAATGATAGAATAAAACCCACAAAATTTTGTTTTTTCCTTCCACTGATTTTAGTGCTCACTATTCAGAAATAGTGCCCAGTATTAAAAAAAAAAAAAACCAAACAAACAAAAAAACCAGTACACACTATTCTGAATAGTGAGCACTATTTCTGAAACATTAAAAAGTGAAAAAATAAATTGGGGAAAACCCCTAAACAATATGGAAATTTGCCCCAAATGACATAAAACGACATAACATTTGTGGCCGGCACACCTCCAATAATTGAGGCATATTGACTATTTCCCTACAAAATTAAGATATTTTTCTATTCCACATTTGAACAATCTAATCATGGAATTGGAACAATCACTTGAACACCCCATGATTGAGTTAATGCCTTGCTGAAAATGCAGAGTTAATACACTCCCCCATAATAATGAAATAAGCTGACATCCTGCCTCGGAAAATCCCCCTAAACACATATTAAAACTAGATGGCTGAGAGGTCACGTGATGTGGTGAGCGAGACCGGACGCACCAGCTCTCGCTCCGGGCGGCACATCTCCTACCCGTCACCATCCGCTAGCTAGAGCCCTGCTACGACACTCAAAACTTACTGCTCTCACACCGCTTATGTCGATAACCTCGTTTATGTCAAAATCGCCGTCGGTGATGCCTCCGAAATTAGCAAAAAGGGACAAGGAACAAGCTCGTGGCCTGGAACCCAAAATGGCGGCCGCATCTCCGGTAGCGGGGCACGGCGGAAAGGACCAGCCAGGGCTGTCTGTGCACCCGATGACAGCGGAGATCAAAGAGGCGATGAGTGCGGTGCTGGACTCAAAATTGGAGGGGATATCGGCGCAACTTTCTTCCTTACAAGAAGCCCTGCGGGACTATGCACCACGTATTGCCCTAGTTGAAGAACGAACGTCTACCTTGGAAGATAGCGTCACCGTATTGCAAGGCAAGGTGTTATCTTTGGAAAATACAGTGAAGGCGCAAGATGACAAGTTAGAGGACTTAGAAAACAGGGCTCGGAGGTCCAATATCAGGTTTATTGGCCTCCCTGAGTCCCTTGAGGATAATCTCCTTCGGCCCACTATCTTAAAATGGCTGCCAGAGGCGCTGGGGCTCCCCGAACTGCAGGACAACCTGGAGATCGAACGGATCCACCGTATCGGGGCCAGGAGAGAGGGGATGAATCGCCCACGCACGGTAATTGCAAAAATCTTAAATTTCCATCATAAGCATCTGATCCTACAGGCGGCCAGGAAGCACACCACGCTCAGCTTTCAGGGGACTGAGATCCGTTTGGCGCCGGACTATTCAGTGAAAGTGGCGGCTATGCGACGCGCGTATGGGCCGATTTGCAGCAAGCTTATTGAGCAGAACATGCGGTTCTCGGTACAATTCCCTGCGAAATTGAGGATCAATCACGGCGGAACGTGGACGGCCTTTGAGACGGCTGAAGAGGCAAAGCGGTTCTTGGACTCTCTAAATAAGTAACATGTATTGCTGGGTTCTCTGTATTCTCTGTGTCTAGCAGGTTACCCGCTCCTTCAGGGTGGCGGGTGGGAGCTCTGTGCTTCCTGATCACATGCACAAGTTTGACCTCCCTGTGGGACCTATGAGTCCTCATATTTTGTTGGGTTTCCTATGGGGTACGAGGGGACGGGGTGGGGGGGGGAAACTACTGGTACTGATAGGGTTTTGGTTTGGGCTTATTTGGCTGGGCTGCGCTGCTCCTTGGGGCTTCAGAGTGACCGCAGGGGCCCTATGTTGCTGGAGCCGTTTTTTTTGGCAAGGGGGCAGGTTAGGCTGGGGGCCTGCTCTCCACAAGTTTCCCTTTCTTTTTACTTATCTCTTCAGATGGCTTTGGGATCCTGGTTAGATGGGTAACAAGTACCGCTTAATTTCTTGGAATGTTAACGGGCTCCCAATCAAGAGGAAAAAGGTATTCCAACACTTACAGCGCTTACATGTAAATATTGCCTGCCTCCAAGAAACGCATCAAAGCCAAGTGGAAAGTGCGAAGCTTTGCAGGGAATGGGCTACAGCCTGTTATTATTCAGCAGCCAAGGGGAAGAAGGGAGGTGTGGCGATTTTAATCCACAAATCCACGCCATTTTCTCTTATAAGAGAACTTAAGGATGACGCTGGTAGATACATTGTTCTTATTGGCATGTTGGCAGGACAGCCTATTACTATATGCAATTTATATGCCCCTAACAAACCGGACTCTGTCTTGGTGAATCAGCTCACCACGGTTCTTCTATCTAACATGCAGGGGGATCTTTTCCTTGCTGGGGATTTTAACAGTGTCTTGGACCCAAGCCTGGATAAATCCCAATATATGCCCCGAACCAGGTTGGCGTCTGAACCTGGGGTCGCCACTTACTGTAAGACCTTGGGGTTATTAGATGTCTGGAGGGTGCTGCACCCTGAACTGA
The DNA here is from genome assembly GCF_901001135.1 of Rhinatrema bivittatum. Classification (NCBI taxonomy): domain Eukaryota; kingdom Metazoa; phylum Chordata; class Amphibia; order Gymnophiona; family Rhinatrematidae; genus Rhinatrema; species Rhinatrema bivittatum. The sequence continues at coordinate 52,373,396 of NC_042624.1, read as the reverse complement.
GAGAGTATACCCATGTGTCAAAAGCTCACAGCACCCTCTCTCGGATTGATTACATTCTCATCCCAGATACTCTTTTTGCCCGGGTGGAGGGAGCGGAGATTGGGGACATAGTGGTGGCAGACCACGCCCCCATTTGGGTGGATTTTTGGCTCTCTGGGCCTAGGCAGAGTCAGAGAGTATGGAGATTCCCGGGAAATTTAAACGAGGGCGAGAAGGGACCCAGGAGGAACCCCCGGAACAGCGCTGGTGAGCGGGAGAAGGAGCCGGTATCCCGACGCAGCTGAGGTGACTTTGCCGCCGGAGGGAGGTACGGAGGCGGGGCCGGAAGTGGCTATAATATCTGCCAGTTTGCGGCGCGCAGCAGAGCCGGCGCGCCGCTGGAGCCGCGCACGCTAGAGGGGCGCATGATACATCAGACTTTGCCGGACTTCGCCGGAGTTCTCCCAACGACCAAAGACCCAAGTAAGTCCCTCCTAATATCCCTTCTCGGGATCAACTGTTAGAAATACTAGCTGAGACAGTTTGTGACCATATCCAGAGTGGTTTAGGCAAATGCCTCCTAAGAGGAAGGGACGAGTGAGAATCTTCCCTCCCCTCTCACTTCCATCACCCATTCAGCAGGAGATCACAAACTTTTTAACACCTCCTGTGCCGATAAGTAAAGCAGCCGAAGAATCCAATGTGCCACTTGATCAGGGAGGATCCTGTGAGCCTCTGGAGGAGGCTTCTTTAAGTCCTAACACAGGGTTGCCACCTCTTCAGAGAGGAGAAAGAAGTTCCCCTGAGAGTACATCTAATATCATGGAGACGTTAGATCTGAATGCAGGACTTTCTCAACCTAGCATTCAGTCTCATGGTATTGAAGCTGCTCTGGCTACCTCCCTGGTTACTGAGGGAGGTCTTCATGAAGCAACTCCAGTGGAAGAACACTCTCCACAATCATCAGAGAGGATAGAAATCCCTACTCGACCTGTGTTAGTGACTTTGGATACATTATGGGATATGATGGCTGGCTTGACGGTAAATTTAAAGTGTCTTGAGAAGAAAGTGGATTTGATTTCGGGACAAAAACAACAGGAATTTACTATGACACAAAAGCAAATAAAGGATATGAATGAAAAAATTAAGCATTTGGAAGTTCAGGAGAAGAAAAATATGGACTTTAAAGTAGCAATGATCAAGGATAAAGATTCTATGTCTAGAAGAATGGAAATGTTGGAGAACAACCATAAACGTTGTAATCTAAGATTTCTAAACTTTCCAAGGATGCTTGGTGAGGATCCAATTATTACTCTTAAAAAATTTCTTGTGGAAAAATTAAGCTTTTCTTTGGATCACTCACCAACCATAAATACATGCTTTTTTCTTCCCCAACCACGTAACACTGAAAGAGCAGAATTGTTTCAAGGTAATCTTTCGAATTTTTTGGAAGATTCATCAGCGAATGTAATTAGTTGGGGAACATTGTTAGTCTCCCTGTACTCCGTCATAGATGTTAACTTAATTATGAAAAGGTATTTTAGTAAATTTCCTGTTGTATTTCTAGAAAAAACAGTAAAAATTTTTCCTGATTTGGCTATTTCAACTCAGTTGAGAAGGAAAGCCTTCTTGTCTTACAGACAGGAGGTTATATCACTTGGATATATATTTGTGCTTAAGTTTCCATGCAAATGCATAATAAAGAGACAAGATGATCTCTTTATATTCTTTGATCCAGATCAATTAAAGAATTTTCTTGAAGGTACCAGAGTGTCAACATCATCCCCGGTATCCAATTGAAATAATGTGCACAGTAACTTAGTATTTTTGTTTTTCTCTTTAAATTAATCTTGTTTATCTCCCTAATCAAGTAATGACTAACCCCCTCCAAGGTGATTGTTAAAAATGGATAAGGGCTATGTGAAATATTTCCTCTTTTTTTCTTTGAATTAAATTTTATGTATAATTAGACATAGGACACTTAACCCTACCATGAAATTGCTGTATAAATAATATGTTTTATATTATTTTGAAAAAGTATAAATAAAGAATTTAAAAAAAAAAAAAAACGATGATAAGACTTTCCATCAGTTTTTGAGGCAAAAATGGGAGGACTATACCAGCAACAATAGCCAACATACGGGAGACCCTATTTTGTTTTGGGAAGCCAGTAAGGTAGTCCTTAGAGGGGACATTATTGCCTATTCCATTGCAAAACGGAAAAAGCTAAATGCTGACATACTGGCTTTGGAAGCACGGCTGGCGGGAGCTAAGAGAGATCTAGCAGAGTCCCCCACCCCTCCGCACAGGGAGGCGTATAAAGCGTGCCTGACGGCACTGAACGCGCACTTACATTTGCGTGCCCAAAGGTCCCTAAAAACTTTGGAACATAATTTTTTCCGACACGGGGATAAATCAGGGAAGTTATTGGCGTGCTTGGTGGCCATCAGGCGGAAAAAGACGTTTATAGGGGGTCTGAAGTCTTCAAAGGGGTCACTGGCCACGACTAGTCCTGAGATCTGTGAAATCCTGCGCCAGTTCTATGAGGGCCTCTATACAGAGGACAGGCCTGGGGGGCGGCTAGAAGAGGCTGATTTTTTCAAGGGGTTAACTTTACCTCAGGTGTCCTCGGATCAGCAGGTTCTCCTCAGTAGGCCCATCACGGAGGGGGAACTTAGGGGAGTCATACACACTAGTAAACCGCACAAATCCCCAGGGCCGGATGGCCTTACGGCCGAATACTATAAGATCTTGAATCCGTGTTTACTGGGCCCCTTGACGGCTTTTTTTAATAGTGCTCGGGAGCAACAAAGTTTCCCTGCGCATTTCACAGATGCACATATTGTAGTGTTGCCCAAGCCGGGGAAAGACCCTTGTCAGGCGGCCTCCTACCGCCCAATCTCTCTCTTAAACTGTGACCTCAAGCTGTATGCCAGGATCCTTGCGGGGCGTATGACTTCCATATTGCAGAAAATTATATCTCCCTATCAAGCGGGGTTCGTAAATGGTAGAAACGCGGGAGCTCATGTCCTAAGGCTCATTTCTGCAATAGAAATGGCTCATACTTCCCATATCGAAGCCCTAGCCATAGGATTCGATTCAGAAAAGGCCTTTGATCGTGTATCCTGGGACTATATGTTCTCGGTCTTGCACCGTTTTGGGTTCCCGGCCCCGTTTATTGATGCCATCTCTATTCTATACAAATCTCCTGTGTCGTATATCCGAGCTAATGATGTAACTTCTCAAGCAATCCCACTTCAGAGGGGAGTACGCCAGGGCTGTCCATTGTCACCTATTCTGTATATATTGATTTTAGACCCTTTATTACGAAAAATTGCTGAAACTTCAGATATTAGAGGGCTCATTTATAAGCAGTGTCAATTTAAAGTCGCTGCCTTTGCAGATGACATGTTGGTTTTTTTAACCAACCCAGTGGAAGCGCTCCCAAAAGTATTACAGATTCAATCTGCCTTTGGGCAATTTGCTGGGCTTAAGATTAACATTGAAAAATCTGAGGCTTTGGATGTGTTGGGAACCTTGCGTGTCTCCTGGCCGGGCTGTTTCCCTCTGAGGTGGGTCCAAACTGCTCTTAAGTACCTGGGGGTCTATATACCGGCCAAGCCACAGCACTTGTATGATTTAAACATTGGTCCTTTGAAACAGAAATTGCTTAGCCGCTTGGACAGTTGGCGTGGAATGCCTCTTACGCTATCGGGGAAAATACTGCTATTGAAAATGATGGAAATTTCCAAATGGTTATATCTCTTCCGTATGCTCCCTGTGTGGCTAAAAAAGAAGGATGTCCTGGAAATACGTAGGAGCATCAGACGTTTCTTATGGAATGGCAAGCGAGCGCGTATTTCTCTAAACACCCTCATGATGCCCCGGCAGGAAGGGGGTCTACAGTGCCCGGATTTGGAAAGCTATAACCAGGCGAGTTTGCTTCAACATATTCGGGATTGGATTCTAGAAACGGACTTCCACTCTCCGATGGACTTATACAAAGACTGGTTGGCCCCCTATGCTCCAGGGGCCGTACTACATCTGGACCGTCGTGAGCTGCCGGTCTATATTGCACAGAGTGTGATTATCAAACCCTTACGGCTACAGTGGCGTTGGCTGTGTAACCATTTCCAGCTAGATGTTCGTTTCACGGCTCACCTACCCATACGCGGCTACCCCCGCTTTGTGCCGGGTATGACTCAACATCTCTTTAAAACCTGGGCAACTCTGGGCCTCTGTTCTCTGCGGCAAGTCATGAAGGCAGACTCTGAAACGTTCCAACTTCTCAGTTTCCAGGAGTTGCGAGATCGTTATCAGCTTCCTCAGGAAGGTTTCTACGGCTACCTGCAACTGAGACATTTCTTACAAACTGAAAGCCGACTTCACACCAGTCTGTCTCAGTCTGCAAGCTTGGGCAAATTGCTGGCTGGTGATGACGGTAAGAGGACTGCTTGTTCCCAATACTATGCTGCTCTGAAGGATCTCATTAAAAATCAAGGCTTGGTGTCGGTTGTCGCAAAATGGAACTTAATACTTCCGACTGCCACTTCAGTGGAGGCCCTGAGAGCCAGCTTTCTGAACATTCCGAATACCGTAGAAAATGTGCCCTTGCGGGAAAAACTGTACAGATTTCTGCACCAAGCCTATTATTCTCAAACCCAAGCATTCCATATGGGGGTAGTCTCCGGCAGTCGGTGCATACGCTGTGAAGACCCTTTCCCTCACTTCTATCATGGTTTTTGGACTTGCCCAGAGGTGACAAAGCTCTGGAATTTCATTGGGCGCCTAATTGTCCAGCTGTGGGGCTGGACGCCACCCATGGATCCAGAGAAGTGGCTGATCGGCCTACCTGAAAACCCAGGCGGTGCATTACCAAAATGTCAAGCGAAATTAATAGGGAAATTTATTCTGATTGCAAAAACAGCGATTCTGGCGCAGTGGACTGAATCTAGACCTCAGTATGTACCAGTGTGGAAGAAGAAGATGTCGTGGCTTATGCATATGGAGTTGCTGACTGCCCGGCAGTTTTCTGTTTCAAAATTTACAGCTACGAAGCAACTTTGAGCTGCCTATATTTTGTGGCTTCCCGAGGGCGAAAAAATTTTTTTGCCTTGCTGAGTGGACGTTGCCTTCGGGACTTGTTGGGAGGAGTGGCGGAGTGGAGGCCTCAGGATGCCTGACGGGGGCGGCAGCAGCCTACCTACAGTTTACCTTAGAGAACTATATGTTTTGATGCCTGTACGCTGTTCATGTCTATACCTCATTATTTACATACCTGAGGCATTTTTTCATTTTCATTTCCATTTCCATTTCCCTTTAGTTCAGTACCAGTAGGAAAAGGGGGGGGGGGGTGGGAGGGAAAAAAAGGGGGGAGGGGCTCAATGAGTTATCTGGGGGATGGAAGAAAATTGAGAGACGGTTTCATCACAGTTATACAAATGGTGACATTTTGCTTCTCTACGTGGGGGAGTTTAGCTCCAATGTGAGAGGCAGTCCGTCATATATTGTACTTTCTATGTTCAGTGCTTTGTTTGATATGGGCCTCTGGTTACTATGGCTGTTTGTTATCTGTTATACCTTGTGGGAGTCTGTTCTTCCTGGTTATGTACATTTGCCTCCCGCTGAATGTTGTGTGACCCTCTCGGAAATCTTAATAAAAATGATTTACACAAAAAAAACTAGATGGCTCAATGAACAATTAAAAATATCACCCACTCTCTTGACACGTTGGCAAAAGTTGCCTGTGTATTGTCCAAAAAGTATACATGGCCCACCACAAACTTCCACAAGTGCACTGTTTATGCATGCTCAAATTACAAATCTTTCCAATGCCACCAAACTGTTTCCTACACAACCTATAATGAGCGCAAATTTGGGCTAGACAGCGATCTAACTTGGCAAATTGATCTGTCTAAGAACAGACCTACCTTACTCTGCTAAAGGTATGTGCGGACTCCCACTATGCATTTACTTTAGCTAGACTGAGGGGAGCTGTTCCTGCTGAGATCAGAAAGCAATGTGCACAAACTGCATTTTCATCGTTACACATGGTGGTTTCCTCCACCCCTGAGTGGGAATAAAAAAAAAGGCATTCCAACAACATTATTCTCCTCTCATGTGCATCACCTACATCAGGGATTCGCAACTCTGGTCTTCGAGTGCTACAAACAGGTCTGGTTTTTCAGGATATCCACAACGAATATGCAGGAGGTTTATTTGTATACATATCTGCAAATTTGTATAGTTGCCTCTACTGTATGCAAATATATCTCATGCATATTTATTATGAATATTCTAAAAATCCAACCTGTTTGCAACACTCAAGGACCACCTACCCCTGTTCTACATTATGCAAGTAGCATCATGGGGTAGCATTTCAGTAAAGTCAAGTTCCAAAGAAAAGACAATGTCTATCAGTATCTCATTTGTTTCTAAAAATGGTTAAAACCAAATATCTAAAGCTTTACTGCCACTTTATTTCTATAAGGATTCAACTTTTGAAGCCATGAATAAAATATGTCATTGTCCGATAGCAATTAGATAGCAAAAAAGTCAGACAGCTCTGGAGCTGTCTGTTGGAGAGGAACTGCTTCTATGAGTAAATCTGATGACGAAGCGCCGTTTCCAGGCTCCATTTATCAGTCATTGTAACAAGCACCTTGTCAACACCGAGCAGGTGAAAGGGAGCAACAAGCATCTGCTTTACAATCTCTAAGGTGGACACTACCTCATTTTGCCATGATGGCAATGTTTCATCTCCTCCCTCTGGTCAGTGAAATATTTACATCTCAAATCCTGTTCAGAGAAAAAAACTCCTTTCCGTTGAAAGTTTTTTTTGCTCAGCAAAAAATCTACTGCTAATTGGCAGGCAAGAGGACATATGGAGGTCAACAGTCAGATAGTTTCAATGCTAAGTTTAGGACTTAAGCGGACAAACTGCAGGATTAAAAGTTTGTGCTGCATTGAACGCCTCTGACTTATTCGGCTAAGTCTAGCCAGATAAAAGTTAGCCAGATAGTTGGAGGCATCCCAGGGGTGCTCCGCATACCTGGGAACTCTCCGGATTTGACCTGGAGACTCCGGAATTCTAATAAAATTGCTGGGTCTCTGGGCCAACAGTTGTAATCTCTGGGTGTCCTGCTGCTGGTTCGCTAGTGAAGCAGCCAGCTTACAAGGTGTCTGATTGGCCTACACGGGCCAACAGACTACCTCTTTCCTTTTTCCTGCCTTGTGACCAATCAGAGGCCTCTTTTCTTCTTCCTGAGCCTGCGGACCAATGCTGGCAGGCAGGAAGGGAGGAGGCCTCCAATTGGTCTGTGGGAACAGGCAGAAGGGAGGAGGCAATAGCAGAAGCAGCAGTAGAAAATGCTGCTGCTGCTGTTCCTATTGGCTAGAAGAAGGAGCCTTCATATGAACCCCAGGAGGAGGTTGCTGCTACTGGTGAGTTTGGGGTGGAGAGAGGTACTAAGTGAGGTGGTATGTGTGTATATGTGTGTGTGTAAATGTGAAGAGGCATGTATATGTGTATGTGAGGGAGGGCATGTGTGTTTGCATATATATGTGAGGGGGCATGTGTGTGTGTGTATATATGGGAATGGGTGTGTACATGGGGGAGGGAGTATATCAAGGGGAGGGGAAAGAACATGACTGTGAGAGTGTGTGTGTGTGGGAGGAAGAGACTTGAAAGTGTGAATGAACATGGGTGTGAGGGTGAGTGGGCTTGTGTGTGTGTGTGTGTGTGTGTGTGTGTGAGAAAAAGGAAGAGAAGTGAATGAGTGAGCATGTATGTGAAGGGGTATGTATGTGGGAAAATGAGAGGAGTAAAGCTGTGAGAATGTGTCGGAGAATGAGGAATGAGCATGTAAGAATGAGTGTGTGTGTGTGTGTGTGTGTGTGGAAAGTGATTGTGAAATTGTGAGTGTTAATGTGTGTACGTATGAGAGTACATTTATGCACATCCGGTTGCTCGCCTCTGCTCTGCCCCCCCCGGGGTGACTGGAAATCAAAAGTTCCTAGGTATGGTGCTCCGGGGCAGCTGATATTCAGAGTTAGCTGGATAACTTATCCAGCTGATTTATCTGACTAACTTTAGCCAGATAAATTGTCTGGGTGCAGCGCTGCTGAATATTGACCTCAGGGTATTTTTCTGACCACGTCTGCCCCATGCTCATTAATGTCCTATAAAGCACCTGAAATGTGATTTTTTTCCCCCTTCTCTAGTTATATAAGGGTGTAGAAACCAAGGAAGTGACATTTTTGGAAACAGAGGCTTTCATGGCAACCATAAACCAGGGCTGAATATAGGACATTCATGGATTTTCTTTGCATTTCTACAGCTGGCTCTGCAAAATTGTAGGAACTGCCAAACTAATTATTTAATATCACACTGATATGACAGAATATAAGTGCCAAGCAGCAGGCCGGAGGTCACATGAGGGAACCATTTATGCCAATTTCGAAGGAAAAAAAGTAGGAAAAGCATCTGTGTTATATTTCTAATGACTAGCCATATGCTTCTGCTTCAAACATAGTGTTGCCTTCTTGCACGTCACTGCCAAAATTTAAACAATCACCATGAGGACTCTATTGTTTTGGTTCCTCTTAGTCCTCTGACAGAGATATTAAGGGACAAGTTAATTAAAAAATCAGGGAGAGCCGGCCTACAGCTTTCTCTGAAACGCGTGACTAGAAACTTAATCTTTCTACTTTTCAGTCCCTGGAATAAAAATACATTTTTACAAAGACAAGTTGATTCTCCATCCCCTGCTCTTTTTGCATAGTTTGCACCTTTTCTTCTGCAGGCACCAGCTGCGGCCGCTTCAGTCGCCGAACTCGCAAGATGAAAGGAGAGAAGGTTTGTAGCTGACTCCATCTCTGCTCGCTGGCAAAATGTTTCCGTGTAGGGCAGAGGCTGAGGAAGCACCACCACCACTGCAGCACATCGTGCAACCGAACTGCCGGGTGACAAGGCCAGTGGGGTCAGCAGGAACGTTTTGTAAGCTTCCGATCAGAGTCGGGGTGAGAAATGGAAATTTTGGAACTAGAAACTCTCCATAAAGCTGAATCTGAAATAATCCTTGTGCTTTTGGAAATCAGCAGCTCAATGTGCATAAATTCCATTAAAAAATGTGTGGGTAATTGGCCTGGTAAGCACACAGATTAACTTGCAGAAAGTTACACCTCCTCTGCAGAGGGAATAACTTGTGCAGGTTAACTTGCACATATATCATTAAGGGAGGACAAAGTACTGCTTGGCTCTTTCAGGGATAATTAGGGGGTCAATATTCAAAAAAGATTTAACCAGCTAAAACTGGGTAAATCAGGTAAATCAGGTAAAGCCAGGTAAATTTAACCATCAACAAATTACCCAGTTCTCTGACTAGCTACATGTATGCATTTCTATTGCAAGATGCAGAAATTTAGTTGGGCTCCTAGGATGAGTTTTTTATTTAGATGGTTAGCAAATATTTTCAGCACTGACAAGCAAATATTTTCAGCACTGACAAGCTATATTTACAACTCCATCCACACAAATTTTGAGAGGTTAAGATTTAGTCAGATATTTAGCTGAAAAGTAATTGGCTGGTTTCTACTAAATACCTGGCTCAAGATAACCAGGCAACATAATTCGGTCAACTCACCCGCTGAGAGGGCTATTGAAAACTGACCTCCTAGTAACTGGTCAAAGTGCAGCACTAGAAAGAAGCTTCCTCTCTTAGCTAGAGCAGAATGCTACACTGCTTTGCATATTTATATGAAAAAGGATGTGGGAACAGTGGAGAGAAAAGGAGATGGTGTGAGCTAGGATAGATCACTCTTTGAATGCCCTGTGTCTTATAAGCTTCCTCTATGCTCTTGCTATTTGCTATTGTTGGATACAGAAATATTGGGCAAGGTGGAGTTGTTGGTTTGGGCTAGAATGGCAGTCCTGTCATTCTTATAACCGAATAACCTTGCGAGAGAAAGTAAGAAGAAGTTCCTGATGCTTGTTGCCTTATGTGTCTGTGAAAATGTAGAGCTTGAGAGTCAGCGAGACTCTTTGATCCACAATGCTGTGGTTCAGAACTACTATGAAGGTTTGTGGCCAATTTGCAGACAGTTCATGGTCTGTTTGAAGGGGAGGTAGAATATGAGATAGTGTGTGTATATAGATGGATGAGGTAACAGGATAATTGCCAATGCCAACTCTACTGTTGTTCACGGCAGGGCCAATCAACTGAGGTGAGCTCTGAGGTTAAATGGCTGAAACAACTAAGGACGATTGACAATCAGCAAATGGTGCTGGTTAGTGCTCAAAGTACAGATGTGCAGAGCTACGGTCCTCTAATTTATTGAAGGTAAGCAGCCAGTTTGGAGTAGCTAGTATTTCAAAAGCTTTGCAAATGACTCAGCGTCCATGAAATGGAGGGTCAAAAGGGCATAATGGCTTCTACAGAAAAGAAAAATGATTGTCTACCGTCTATACGATCTTTTCAGTTGTGGAAATTAAAGAAAAAAGTAACAACCCAGGCATTAACTACTGTAATCTACCCTTGTTTTTTTAGCATTGGATTGTACCATCCTCGCGATGAATCACCACCAGTATGAACCAGTGATCTGACTGGGAACTGGTTTACATAACCAGGTGGAATTGTAACTCTACCATAGTTTTGGTTGAAGGAATCACGGGTAAGGGCATTTTGGCCATTATTATTCAGTCAGAGAGAAGCATCGGTCCCTTAAAAGAGCACCTCTGCCCAGCTGCTGAAGGACAAATACAGCTGCTGTAACTTTTTCTTTTTTAATGCAATCGTATAATTTTAGCAAAGTTGATTGTGAGATGCATTTTGTATTTCTTTGAAACCGTTGCACTCTGTGTTTATTAGTGTCCTGACCTCCAAAGCACTGCATTTCCCACTACTGCACAGGCTGCACATTCATATGCACCGCTTAACCCCTTCCTGTGCAGACAGAAGAGCGCTCCACCTTGACTTCATAGGCATGCAGACATCAAAGCACGTAATGATTCTGAGGATGAACCAGGTAATAAATTAGGATGAGATATACCAAACACTGCACGTTCTTATTCTTGTTAAATTTCTATCGTCTTCTTCTTCTTCTTTTCCCAGTTAGAACCATCCTTGTTTTATTGTAACTGATTTATTCCTGCGCACTTTTATAACTTGTTATAATTTGTAAATGTATAAAATGTATACTCATGTTATATTTATACATGTTTATAATGTATTGATCACCCCTGTTTTATGTAAACCGACATGATACGAATCTCCGTGAATGCCGGTATAGAAAAACTCAAATAAAATAAATAAATAAATAAATAAATAAATAAATAAATATACTCACTGTATTTTATATCCTCCCCATTGGAACTCCGCCTCATGCCAGGGCACACAAAATAATGAGAGGTATTGGGTGAAAGCAGACAGACTCCCAAATTTATTTAGTGGGCTCCAACTTATGGGTCATGCAGTTGATGAGGTGGTCTCGAATAGAAATCGCAGGGGTAGCCCATGTTTCCTCTCCCTTCCATGAACCCTGGCCCCTATAACGATCCCTCGGTGCTGGCTCAAATAAAGCAGCAATACAAAGTCACTTCCCTCTCATGTAAATCCAAACTCTCAACTTTATTTCTGGTTTTTCAAGCTGGTCATAATATACAGGAATAGAGCAGGGTATGCATTTTATGACTGAGTGCTCAGAATTCATGGGATGCAATAGTCCCAGTAAATCTTCCCCATATTATACTATCTGGTACCCCAATTGGTGAAAGCACCAATCTTTCAGCCTTCATTTGAACTGGAATAGATCTTCCAACTCCCCATACCAAACATTTTGCTGCATATGGTATACGTTCCTTATAGTTCCACGTACCCAAATTCTCTCACTTTTAGGTACACGTTCTTTCACATCCCAACCCACCAAAAATGGGACAGGTACAGTACTCCCCTCAGATTCCTCTTCATTTTAAATGTCATACTCATCCATATGGATTATAGCCTTGAAAATGAACTTTAAAAGCCCAGTGTGCGCATTAAGTAGGGGATGCATTAATAAGCTGGGGTCGCGATTGTAAAAACCGACTGAATATGTACTTATCTCCCGCAGCTCGCACATCTCCAAAGTTTTAAAAAAGGGGTGGTACTTGGGCATGATTTGGGCAGGGCAGGGGCGTTTCAGGGCATGAACCAGAGATGGGCGTGTAAATACTGACACCCAGATCCTTACCGTGTAAGTTTACTTCTGCTATGGAGGAGGTGTAAGTTATAAAATAAAGAAGAATAGGCAGATCTGCAGGGTTTTAAGGCTCAGGGCTAACTGGGGGGAGTGAAGCCTATTAAACCAGGGGGTTGGGGGACCTATCCCTTAACTGGGTGAACTGGGGATGAACTGGTTTAACTGACAATGGCGTCGACACGCGTCACTTTTAAAATCCCCCATCTTAAGTGGTAGAAGTGGGATTTGCGCACACATGCATGTGCCCACTTAAAATTTGGCACACGTGTGCATGGCCAGACAATTTTATGACATGCGCGCATATATTATAAAATGGCCGTGTCCCTGGGTGTGACCGATGCATGTACATAAATGTGTGCCTGCGCCAGTTTGAAATTTACTGTCCCAAGGTCTACTCATGACTCCTTTGACACTCGATCTTCTGCTCAGATTTCTCTGCTTCTCCCATCTAGCAATGTGCAGATCATCTGGTGTCCTTCATGCCCTGAAGCTTCAAGTGGCACTCCTTCCTTCTGGCCATTTCCTCAAGGAGAGGAGGCACCTCTTCTCTACATCTTTGTCTTCGGGCCTTTTCCCTTGATAGGAAAAAGCCCCTGCAGGACTTACCCCATATTGGGATAGTCCCCAGGCCCACCAGCCCGCAGGCTGGCAACTCCAGGTTCATTACATTCTGGAGGTCCCCTTCTCTCAAACTGTATCCTAGAAAGGTTCAACTCTCGCCAAATTGACCTAGGTTTTATATCTCCCCAGGACACTTCCCAACCAATCAAAACCCTTTTGAATTTAAGGGGATACCATACTACCAGAAGTACTATCACTCCGATACCTTCTCCACTACCTGTAATAGACCCCAGTGGTCACTTTGTAGAAATGCAGATTTGAAAATCCAAACTTCTATAACGTGGAAAAGACACAATTTTGATGTTACAGTTGTGAGCCTTTAAGCTGTGGTATGGTTGACGCTGCCTAGTAGGCGAACCCACTAGGCCCACACCAACAGCTAGCGGACCTGCCCTTACTGGGTCGGGAATAGGAGCTTCACCTGTACCAGCCCCGTTCCCCCGCGGGTTGAGTCTTTCGGACTTAGCAGGACTTAGGGGAATGTCCCTCAAGGAGTGGTCAGAGAGAGTCTGGGTATAGGTAATGATCAGGGTTGGCAGTGAGAAGACATTGACCATGTCCAGGACAAGGGTCAAGGCAGGCAGCAGGCAGAAAAGTCAGAAACCAAGCAAGGGTTAAAACCAGTAAATCAAACCAAAAAAGACAGGATGGACAGAGACAATACACCAGGACTGGACAGGATAGGACAGATGAGACAAGGGAATGAGAACCAGGGCAAGGAGGAGAAAGGACATGATATAGAGGGCAAAGCAAGGGCACAAACCAGGCAGGACAAACAGCAGGAACACAGGCAGAGCAGAATGAGGCACAGGAACAGGAAAATGAGGCACGGAGTAGCAACACACACTGAAAGCTAAGAGGACCTGTTGCTAAGGGAAGGATCCAGAGGCCCAACCGGTTTAAATAGCGGAAGAGGCCTGACGTCATCAGGAGGCATCTGCCATGAGACCTTTAAGAGCGGAGGTAGAGCATGCACACATATCTTAGCAAGTGGCACAGTGCGGCTGGAGGCAGGAGTGGTGGCAGCATTCTAGGCAGCGTCGGGGTAGGTTGGCGGCATTGGGGGTGAGTGCAGCCACAACTGGCCAAACTGGCCAAAAAACTGGCCAAAACTCCCCATTATATCAATAGCAATCTCTTATTTTTTTACATTTTTCTTTCACTATCTAAAGTGAAAAAAGTGAGATGCATCTTTTCTTAAATCTAATTAGCTTTGTTACTGGAAATAAATGTGAATTTAATAATCCTGCTTTAAAATCAAATCAGTTACAGACACATGGTCAACATCATGCTCTATTTTTTCATTTCCGCCACTGAACTGGGAGGGAAACTGAAGCAGGATCTCAATGGTGATATGGAAACCCTAGGGAAAAATTTATTTTGGTTCTGCCTTTTCTGAGTAAAATACAGCTCTAGATAGGAAAGAATACAACTGACAGGCTGATCACTTTTTTTTCCTTTTCCTCTTGTCTATTTCTGAAATAGTTTCAGAGGGCTCATAGTTTTACAGAATACCCCCTATTATCCATTACATAAGAAATTGCCATGCTGGGTCAGACCAAGGGTCCATCAAGCCCAGCATCCTGTTTCCAACAGAGGCCAAACCAGGCCATAAGAACCTGGCATGTACCCAAACACCAAGAAGATCCCAAGCCACTGATGCCAGTATTAGCAGAGGCCATTCCCTAAGTCAACTTGATTAATAGCAGTTAATGAACTTCTCCAAGAACTTATCCAAACCTTTTTTAAACCCAGCTACTCTAACTGCACTAACCACATCCTCTGGCAACAAATTCCAGAGCTTAATTGTGCGTTGAATGAAAAATAATTTTCTACAATTTTAAATGTGCTACTTGCTAACTTCATGGAGTGCCCCCTAGTCCTTCTATTATCCGAAAGAGTAAATAACTGATTCAAATTTATCCATTCTAGACCTCACAGGATTTTAAAGACCTTTATCTCATCCCCCCTCAGCCATCTCTTTTCCAAGCTGAACAGCCCTAACCTCTTTAGTCTTTCCTCATAGGGGAACCATTCCATTCCCTTTATCATTTTGGGTGCCCATCTCTGTACCTTCTCCAGTGCAATTATGTCTTTTTTGAGAAGCAGTGTCCAGAATTGTACACAGTACTCAATGAGCGGTGTCACAATGGAGCAATACAGAGGCATTATGACATTTTCCGTTTTCTTCATCATTTCCTTCCTAATAATTTCTAACATTCTGTTTGCGTTTTGACTGTATTATCCACTATGATGCCTAGATCTTTTTCCTGGGTGGTAGCCCCTAATATGAAACCGAACATCATATAACTACAGCATGGATTATTTTTCTCTATGGGGCGGATTTTAAATGCCCTGCTCACGTAAATCCGCCCGGATTTACGCGAGCAGGGCCCTTGCGCGCCCGCGCACCTATTTTGCATAGGCCGCCGGTGCGCGCAGAGCCCCGGCACGCGCGTAAGTCCCGGGGTTTTTTAAAAGGGGTGGGAGGGGCGTGTCGGGGGCGTGGCCGACCGATGCGGCGTTTCGGGGGCGTGACGCGGCGTTTTGGGGGCGGCGACGCAGGCGTGGTTTCGGCCCGGGGGCGTGGCCGTGGCCTCCGGACCAGCCCCTGGGACCGGAACACGGACGGGGCAGCCGGCCGATGCGCGCAGATTTACGTCTGCTTTTCGCAGGCGTAAATCGTGCGATAAAGGTAAGGGGGGGTTTAGATAGGGCCGGGGGGGTGGGTTAGGTAGGGGAAGGGAGGGGAAGTGGGGGGAGGGCGAAGGAAAGTTCCCTCCGAGGCCGCTCCGAAATCAGAGCGGCCTTGGAGGAAACAGGCAGCGCGCGCTGGGCTCGGCGCGCGCAGGCTGCACAAATGTGCACCCCCTTGCGCGCGCCGACCCCGGATTTTATAAGCCGTGCGCATCTTATAAAATCCAGCGTACTTTTGTTTGCGCCTGGTGCGCAAACAAAAGTACGCGATCGAGCAATGTTTTAAAATCTACCCGTAATGTCCACATTAAATTTCATCTGCCATTTGGATGCCCAATTTTCCAGTCTCACAAGGTCTTCCTGCAATTTATCACAATCCATTTGTGATTTAACTACTCTGAATAATTTTGTATCATCTGAAAATTTGATTTCCTCACTCGTATTCCTTTGCAATCATTTATAAATATATTGAAAAGTTCCAAGTACAGATCCCTGAGACACTCCACTATTAACCCTTTTCCACTGAGAAAATTGACCATTTAGTCCTACTCTCTGTTTCCTGTCTTTTAACCAGTTTGTAATCCACAAAAGGTCATCGCCTCCTATCCCATGACTTTTTAGTTTTCTTAGAAGCCACTCATGAAGGACTTTGTCAAATGCCTTCTGAAAATCGAAAGGCACTACATCTACCGGTCTACCTTTATGTATATGTTTATTAACTCCTTCAAAAAATGAAGCAAATTTGTGAGGAAAGACTTCCCCTGGGAAAATGCATGCTGTGTTCCATTAAACCATGTCTTTCTACATGCTGTGTGATTTTGATCTTTAGAATACTATACTATAGACTAGTGAGTCAGGCTCACTAGTCTATAGTTTCCCAAATAACCCCTGGAGCCCTTTTTAAATATTGGGGATACATTGGCCACCCTCAAGCCTTCAGGTACAATGGATGATTTTAGTGATAGGTTACAAATTTTAACTAATAGTTCTGAAATTTCATTTTTGAATTCCTTCAGAACCCTATGGTGTATACCATTTGGTCCAGGTGATTTGCTACTATTTAGTTTGTCATTGTGGCCTACTACATCTTCCAGGTTCACAGTGATTTGGTTCCATTCATCTGACTCATCCCCCTTGAAAACCATCTCCGGAACCGGTACCTCCCCAATAAGATCATTAGTAAACACAGAAGCAAATAATTCATTCAGGGATAGATTTCAAAAGAAGCGTGCACGCACATGGATGCGCTGATTTTATAACATGCGTGTGCCGGCACATGCATGTTATAAAATCAGTTGGCCACATGCACATTTGGATTTTTTAATCCGCGCGCGCATGTGTGGGCAGCGTGCACAGGGGGAGAGAATTTTCGAATATTACGCGCTGTGATGCAATCAGTTCTCCCCCAGTTTCCTACCACCCTGCCTAACCTTCCTTCCCTTTCCCTTCCCCTTCCCCTCTCCACCCTGACCCCTATCCTCTACCTAACTATAAGAATTTTTTAAATTTTTTTACTTACTGCTCTGTCAGAGCAGAAGCAACTTGTGCGCACCAGCTGCCTGCTGGCGTGCACTTCCTCAGAACAGTGGATAAAGGGCGCTGTCCTGGCCGGCCTCCATCCCGCCCTGTCCTGCCCAGACCCTGCCCCCCTGGCCCGCCCTTTTTCAGGGCCCGGCACTTGTGCACGTATCGGCAGTTACACACGTGGCTGAGCCCTTTTCAAAATATGCACGGTGCGTGCAGGGCACAGCCACGCGCGTAACTGACTAAATGGCCCTTTTAAAATCCGGCCTTTACTCTTGCTGCAATGGCCTTATCTTCCCTAAGTGTCCCTTTAACCCCTCGATCATCTAACGGTCCAACCAACTCCCTTCACAGGCTTCCTCTTTCGGATTCTTTTTAAAAGTTTTTATTATGAGTTTTGTCTCTGTGGCCAACTGCTTTTCAAATTCTCTTTTAGCCTGTCTTATTAATGTTTAAATTTAACTTGCCAGTGCTTATGCTTTTTCTTATTTTCTTCAGATGGATCCTTCTTCCAGTTTTTGAAGGAAGATCTTTTAGCTAAAATAGCCTCTTTCACCTCACCTTTTAACCATACTATCAGCAGTTTGGCTTTCCTTCCACTTTTCTTAATGTGTGGAATACATCTGGATTGTGCTTCTAAGATGGCATTTTTTAACAATGTCCATGCTTGTTGCATACTCTTAACCTTTGCAGCTGCACTTTTCAGTTTTTTTTCTAACTATTTTCCTCATTTTATCAAAGTTTTCCTTTTGAAAATTTAGTGTTAGAGCTGTAGATTTATATATAGTCCCCCTTCCAATCATTTGTTCAAATTTGATCACGTTATGATCACTATTGCTAAGTGGCCCTTCTACCGTTACCTCTCTCACTATATCTACATTCCACTAAGAATTAGATCTAAAATAGCTCCCTCTCTCGTTGGTTCCTAAACCAGTTGCTCCATGAAGCAGTCATTTATTCCATCCAAGAACTTTACATCTCTTGCATGTCCTGATGTTACATTTACCCAGTCAATTTTGGGGTAATTTAAATCTCCCATTATTTTTACACTGTCAAATTGGTTAGCTTCTCTGATTTCTCTTAGTATTTCGTCGTCTGTCTCATCATTTTTGCCAGATGGACGGTAGTATACTCCTATCACTATATTCTTAACTAACACACATGGGATTTCTACCCATATAGATTTTACTGTGCATTTAGGGGTAGATTTAAAAAAACTGCACCCGTGCGTACTTTTGTTCGCGCGACTGGCGCAAACAAAAATACTCCAGATTTTAATAGATACGCGTGTAGCCGCGCATATCTTTTAAAATCCTGGGTCGGCGCGTGCAAGGCTGCACAAAATCGGCAGCCTGCGTGCGCCGAGCCGCGCAGCCTGCCTCCATTCCAACCGAGGCTGCTCCGAAATCGGAGCAGCCTTGGAGGGAACTTTCCTTCCTCCCCCCGCACCTTCCCCTCCCTTCCCCTACCTAACCCACCCCCCCAGCCCTATGTAAACTCCCCCCTTTGTTGGAAAAGTTGCGCCTGCCTGAGGCAGGTGTGACTTGCACGTGCCAGGCCGGCTTCCAGCGTGCCATGTTCCGGTCCGGGGGCTGGTCCGGAGGCCACGGCCACGCCCCCGGAACACCTCCGAACGTCGCACCGCCCCCGACACAGCCCCCGACACACCTCCCTGGCAAAGCCCTGGGACTTACACGCGTCCCGGGGCTTGCGCACGCCGCCGAGCCTATTCAACATAGGCTCGGCGCCTACCCCCCAGAAACCTGCCTCCGTTGGGGCAGGTTTTCGGGGGGGTACGCGCTTATCTTACACACGTACCCCTTTGAAAATCTGACCTTTAATCTCTTGTATAATATTTATCCTGTTAGACTATGTCCTCCTGGACATAAAGTGCCACACCCCCACCATTATCCTCCCTATCATTGCGATATAATTTGTACCCTGGTATAGCACTGTCCCATTGGTTATCCTCCTTCCACCAGGTCTCTGAGATGCCAATTATGTCTCTCTCATCATTCACTGCTATACACTCTAACTCTCCCATCTTACTTCTTAGACTTCTGGCATTGGCCTACAGACATTTCAAAGTGTGTTTTTTGTTTGTATTAACACCATGCTTTTCAGTTGTCAGAGGAGCATTACAATGCAATATTTTTGACAATGGGATGCATAAAAGCTGTACTGAAAATCTACTTGTCCATAAAAGGACCCTGGCTAACAGACACACCAGAGTTATTATTACATCAAATATTTATTGTAAAACATGTGGAATTATTATTTTGTATGTTGGTCATGACATCGCTCTGTTACATCTTGGCATAGTGAGGTAACAGGATACTGTAGTGCTGCTTGAGCTCACTCCTGTCTTGCATTCTCCTGAACAGAAATGATTTCAGAGTCTGAGTGAGGTGCACAGTTTATCCCTTCCATAAAGTGACCTCTAACCGAAGCCACATGATGTTCCTGAGCAGCCTTTGTGCAAGAGACTGCAGTACGTGTACCTCAGTGCTGGCATCGCAGCAGCACAGGAAAAAGAATTTGCATCTCAAGAATACCCCATCGCTGTTGGACCCACCAGGGAAGAGGAACAGGATTTTCTTTTTATATAAGCATTCACTGGAAATTCTCTCCGTTGCTTTTTTTGTTTTCCTGCATCGTTGTTAGAAGGACCACCGTCTTAGCTGCTGGTACTCGGATAACAAACACGTTACTGTTCAAGGTGCAAGCTGAAAATGCCAGCAGAACTCATGCTGCTGCTTGATGGCTATCCTAACATTATGAGATTTTTGTGATGTGGTAAGAGCCTGCTGATGCCTATTTCAGCCTGTATTATAAATCTTAAAACTTATTGATTTAGACCATTCAAAATGGGCTTGTGCAAATGAAAACCCCAAATTACCTTTGCTGCTGGACTGAACGAATGACACGTAAGGTACAGCAATGTCTCTTAACATGAGTTGAGCCAGCAAAAGTAAATGGCCCTGTTGTTGTGACTCATGCCCACATAGTGTGACTCAACCAGACACAGCATTAACTGGATGTCAGACAGCCAGGTTTTATAGAGTGAAGATGTCTATCTTTGGTGGAAATCCGGTCTTACTTAATGCACAGGAAAATTGAGCAGAGCTGAAAGAGCTGCGAGAACTAAATGGCTGCCAACAGGCACATCTAATCTCCGTCTTGTTTCCAGGAGGTTTTTTTTTTGTTATTAACACGGGTCTTACATCTGCTCAGTCAGTATCTCAAGAAAGTCGCTCTCTGAGATGTTGGCGATTACGCTCAACTTCCTAACCCCCCACAAGGAGCATGCAACAGCATGAAGTGTCTGCTGCCGTTCTCAAGCTCCCCTTGCCAGGCCACTGAATAGGAACAATTTTGGGGAGTGGGAGGGCTGAAAGCATGGAGATTAAAATTGCCAGCAGTGTGGATATAGTTACAGTGCCATTCAGAAACCCTGCTTAACACTGTTAAGCCAAAAGCTGCTCGCATGCAGATACCCCAGTCAGCCATAGCATATCTGTGTCAGCCGCCGTTGCTGGAGAGATCGTGCGGAGGTGGCGGTACTTTATCCATCATCGGCTTACGCGTGAGATATAATGTAGAGTGATCAGAAGCCTGTGTGCAGTGGGGGGCCTGGTACAGTTGTGAACAGAAACCACTCATTCATTGTGAAATGCCTAGCTGCTATTCCTGGACAAATAAAAGAGCAGCAAGGAAGGTTTAGCCTAATTCCAGACTGACATCATTCCTTGAAGGACACCAGAGACAAAGAATGGGTGAAGTTATCACAGATTTGCACAGACACCAAAAGCAAAGAAATACATTGCAGTAAAGCAGGGCTTTGCTAAAAAAAAATAAATAATAATAATAAAATGTTGGCATGCCTCAGGATAGTAGTGAATTGAATCACACAAGCCCAGGGCAGTTAGTAACATAGTAACATAGCAAATGATAGCACATAAAGACCCAAGTGGTCCATCCAGTCTGCCCAGTAAGCTTTATTTTATTTCCTTCACAGAAGGAGTGGTGGATGCATAGAATGCCCTCCCGGAGGAGGTAATGAGAACAAGAACAGTAATATTGTCCTTCAACCAGCAAAGAAACAGCGATAACCGCAACAAATCGCTGCCCTTGAGTGACTGAGCCCTTGAGCAACACCATCAATGCGGGACTACCTCATCAAACTCCAGATGCTCCAAAACACAGCTACCAGAAAAATTACCAGTCAGAAAAAGTGGGCATGCGCCTCTCCCAGCCTATACTTACTACACTGACTCCCAACATGTCTGCTCGTCATATTTAAAATCCTATCCCTTGCATTCAAGGCAATGAAAGGCATTGACTCCACCCATTTGATAGACTAAAACGATAACTTTAAAACAAGCATGCACGCACCCATATACGCACATATGTGGGCATGAGCACACATGCACATGAATCTTATATCGTCTGTGCAATTGTGTGCACATTATATAAAATACGCTTATTCAAGTGTACGTGTGCTCCTAATTTTAACTTTACACTAGGAAATTTTATTTGTGTATTTTCCTTAACACTTGTGGGCTTTTACATGCACAAGTAAGCACATTTTATAATATGCAAGCGTGAAGGAAACAGCCAGTTTTACCAATTAGTCCACCAGTTTGCCCAGTCTATCTCTAGGTCATCAAGACCCCTCTGGTTATTCAGCCTGCACTCCTCCCCCAGTTTACCCTGACCCTTCACCCAGTCAGTGTTTGGCTATAAAGAGTTTTATTCTGTCTTACACCTGAGAAATAGCAGAAGTAAATATGTGCAGATAAAAGCCATTTGCGCGCTGCATTCATAGGTTATGAAATCGCAGCATGCATATAAATGTTGGCTCTGCCCTAGAATGCACGACCTGCCCCAACCCGCGCCTTTTTTTACACAAGCTAAAATATATTCATGCATCAATTCTTGTGCATGGATGTGCGAGGTTTATAAAATAGCACGAGCGCAAATATGTGCTATTTGTACATGCATCCGCTATTTTCTGCTCGCACATCTCTTTTAAAATTCACCTTAAAGTGAGGGGCTGTCATCCAACCCAAACTTTCAATCAGTCTATATGCAACACCTATCAACTCCTTCTCTCAAAATCCCTCCCACTGAAAAAAAAAAATACAGATCCAGGTCCATTGGTGCAACGACATCTTTCCCCACCAACCAATAATGACTACATGACATTCGTTCACCAGCTGAAAAAGCGACTCTTCAACCAGCAAGGCCATGGACATTCCAGATGTGCCTCATAGGCCAACCAAGCAGATAAGCAGCTTTGGCCATCATCCCCATGTGACATATACCAAGGATATGTATCAATTCCCCTTGTTTCTTACCTCAACAGTATATATAGATTTTCATTCTTTAATGTTTGCATAGAACAACTCTGCCCCTTAATTCAACTGTAACTCTATTATAATCCACCTTTAACTATATATCTATTATAATCCATTACCAATGACTCTTTTAACTTTATTATAATCTACTTTGAAAGGGCTCGTCCAGTCATGAAAGGTGGAATAAAAATTGAAGATTTAAATTAAATTACATTTTTTGCAAAATATTTCTAAGCTGTGAATGAAACAAAACCTCTATCAATAATTTTAGCCATCATGGTAACAGTCTGACCTTCTAAAATGAAGGTCCTCAGGTTTGCCACATGAGCCTGCTCTGTGACCTTTAGGTCACACCTGCGTTGCTTAGGATCATAATTTTTTCCATTCTGTCACTGCAGAATGACAAAAGGTATAGTATGGGCTGAGATTAGACTTCTGAGCTATTCAGAAACTCATTCTAGTATGTCGCCAACTGTCTGCTGACATCAGTTCTGGGCAGAATAAATTCTGAACACTGTGTTGTGCTTTCACTGCATGAATCAGGTTTCCAAACTCTGTTTCTAATCTCCAAATTGCAGATCATTACCAGAAAGCCACCGAGTAGTCAACTTCTGGCTCGTCTCTCTTTTTCTAATTCTACTTTTATTACTGGATTGTCCTGCAGGGGGCATCTATTAATAATTTCTCACAAGATATGTAATACAGCAGAAATATACTCAGTTTCCACAGGATATATGATCTTACAGACCATGATGGAAGACAGAAGGTTATGTATGCCATCACACAGCACTGGTGATTATATTCTCAGATTTCCCATTCCCCTGTTCAATTATTTTTTTCTTTTTCTTTGTAGCCTTATACCTAGGGTTTTTAATATATATAAAAAAAAATACCAGACAGTGCAAATTTCATAAATGTTTCTCCCATTTTGTGCAGACGAGAAAGATCTTTCCTAAATGAGGTACAAAATATTTCTCATGGATGGAGATTAAATGCCTCCTGGGCACTTCTTTGACTTTCTGATGGTTCATTATGGGATGTTTTCTGAAGGATAGGAACTTTCTTGTTCAACATTTAAAGTTCATGCTCCCTCAGCATGAATTAATGGTGAATTCCTGTATCACAAGGGGTTTCTGTTTTGAGTGCAAATTCAAAAGTGCAATATCTTTGCCTTGGCATTTTTACTTTTTTTTTTTTTTAAAGCCTTGCAGGATTTTTGATCTTATATAGTACATTTTGGAGAAGAAGATACAATGTTTTTGAAAAGAAGTCATGACATAAGACTCCAAGGGGTAGACAAGAGTAACATTAAAGAACGTTACTTCATAGTGGAGGTGGTGGATATGTGGAAGAGCCTTCTAAAGAAAGTAGCGGAGGCAATAACAGTTGTAGAACTTAAGATGGAATAAGCAAAGAAGTGAAAAAAAAGCCACAGATCAACTGGGGTCTACAGCATGGAACATAAAGTATCTTGGGGCAGATGAGGTGGGCCTTGGGGTCCTTACCTGCATCATATTTTCTATTTCTAAATTGTTTGGTCAAATTAATTTTGTATATCTGACTTCTAGTAGCGCTCTTTTTGTGAGTTAATAATAATTTTTTTTTTTTAACTATTTTATTTAGACACGTGATAAAACAAAATTACAATAAACCACATAGGTTCACATTTGCAAAATCATCTAATTTGACTATTATAGCACCACTTGTATCCATTTTTAGAACTGTTATAAGATTATATAACAAAAAAGCACCAACATAAACCAAGAAGTCATTTTGGAAGATAGGATTATCTTTTTATAGTAGCTGAATCCTCTATTTTGTCATTTTTGCTTTGATTTTACAAAATGTAGGTCACATAGGTACAATGATCTGTCATGTAACCTTGCACATGAATGTTATTAAAATGTAAAGCATCCTCCATCAGTATATCACTTGCTTACTAATACATAAAAGATTGAATAATGATGTATGCCCATGGTTTCCCTGCTTCTCCGTGTATTTCTGAAACATACCTCAAGTTGCCCTGTGTTTTATGAAATCTCTGTTAGTACAAGGCTTCCAATTCCCATCCCAAGCACTGGTTTTCTCCAGGCACATTATTAACTTTACGATCTCTTGCTGAAGATGTTCAAGCCACAGTTATAAGATGCTGAACGATTTACCTTGCTTTGTTTAGAAACTTTTTCTGACCATGGGTTCAGCGGAAAAATATCTGGCATTAAAAAAAAAAAAAAGTTCTTGTGATGTTGCCAAAATCATTACATTCTTAGGCACTTCAAAAGTACAAGTTGCTCTGCACCTTTTTCAGAAGGTGTCACAAGTGGCAGGATTTAAGAGACACAATTTGGTAGGGGTCATATGGGTTCCATATAATAAATAGTAATTTCAAAATTCAGCTACTGTGGCATCCACTAATTCACTATTGATAGACAATATGAAGACAGAGAAAATGATAACATTCCTCTTTTCAATGAGATTGCCTGTGATGCGATTGCCGATATACATATCATTATTTATTTATTTATTTTTATATACCAACATTCGATCTGACACATCACATCGGTTTACATTCAGGTACTGTAGGTATTTTCTAGGGATGTGCAGAGCGACGCCATACGTTGCATTCAGGATTCGGATTCGTCGGGGGGCAGATACGTTGCATTCGGCTGTATGGCGCCCCGATACATTAATACGTCGATTTCTATTCATTTCCCCACTAAAATTAAATTAACTACAACCCCCCACCCTCCTGACCCCCCCAAGACTTACCAAAATTCCCTGGTGGTCCAGCAGGGTGTCCGGGAGCCATCCCCTGCACTCACACCCTCGGCTGCTTGTTTAAAAATGGCGCTGATAGCCTTTGACCTACTATGTCACAGGGGCTACCGGTGCCATTGGTCAGCCCCTGTCACATGGCCATCAGCACCATCTTGTGCTCCTACCATGTGACAGGGGCTGACCAATGGCACCGATAGCCCCTGTGACATAGTAAGGGCAAAGGCTATCGGTGCCATTTTGAATAATGGCAGGCGATGGCCTGAGTGCAGGAGATCGCTCCCGGACCCCCACTGGACTTTTGGCAAGTCTTGTGGGGGTCAGCAGGGTCCCCCAAGACTTGCCAAAAGTCCCTGGTGGTCCAGCGGGGGTCCGGGAGCGATCTCCTGCACTTGGGCTGTCGGCCGCCAGTAATCAAAATGGCGCCGATAGCCTTTGCCCTTACTATGTCACAGGGGCTACCGGTGCCATTGGTCAGCCCCTGTCACATGGTAGGAGCACAAGATGGCGCCAGCCATCCATGTGACAGGGGCTGACCAATGGCACCGGTAGCCCCTGTGACATGGTAGGTCAAAGGCTATCGGTGCCATTTTGAAACCGGCAGCCCAGGGTGTGAGTGCAGGAGATGGATCCCGGACCCCCCGCTGGACCACCAGGGAGTTTTGGTAAGTCTTGGGGGGGGTCAGGAGGGTGGGGGGTTTGTTTAAATTGGCTTCTTTAGGCGGCCGAATAATTCGGCGAAGATTCGTGGGGAATCGCGATACGTTTCGCTTCCCCACGAATACAACGAATATGGCCACATCCGTTGCGGATTGCCATTACGTAGGGACTGAATGCACACTCCTAGTATTTTCCCTGTCCCCAGAGGTTTTCACGGGCATCGCTGTCTTTCCCTTACATTATTTCTGGGGGCTTCCGGAAGCTAACAAAACCCTCTACAATAAAATTAACTGAAATCCTCGAACGAATGGTATGGTGACAAGAAGAAGAATTCAGTAACACCACCTTCTTTTCCTCTGTGCTTTCACTTTTTTGTAACCTTATCATTTTCTTATCCAAACTGCTGCTCATCTAAACCTATGTCTAGGGTCACAAGCTCTGAAGTGAGCACTTAGCAAATTGACAAGAAGATCCGACTCTGAGAACCTGTCATATAGCAGCTTCCCAGGCGCACATAAAAAAATGCATGTGAAGAAAAACTTAAAAAAAAAAATACAGTGAACAACTGACTTATCACAATTTCCAGCAGTTCAAGTAGTAATACTTCATGTTTTCAAGGGAGAAAAAAAAAATAGAAAATGCCAAGACATCCAAGAAGAGATGCGAGGTGCCAGCACTATAAGCAGATAAGAATTTCAGACAGTGGTGCTGGCTCAAATGAATCCTTGCGAGAGGAATACATTGCTTGTGCCACGAAGTTGAGCATATGCCGAAATACACGGAAACCCTTACAGCTAAGCTGCAAAAATGAATGTTTTCTACTGCATTAAAATGTGAACCTAACACAAGAAGAAGTTCAACCCAGAACAAATCCAGTCTACTCTCAGGGGCATGCACCATCCATGCTATGCACAAAGGCAGGGATTTAAGCCCCGCCCCTTCACCCCCCCATACCAGTCACAATCCTCATGCCACCCCCCCCTAATGTTGTTCAAATTTCATGTTGATAAGATACCAAACATCAGAGTTATTAGGGGGCACACAACACAATTCTGTTTTAATTTGTATTATTTTAATTTCAAAAGTGCAATCTGTTGTATTATTTATGTTTAATTATTATTGTACATCACATTGATTTTCTGTAAGAAATACAATTCATTAAGTCAATAAACTAAACTAAAACCTGCTACGAGCACTTGGTATGCACTGAAGCAGGATATAAATATTAATAAATGAATGAATAATGCTTCTTTCTCTTTGGAAGCCAAACATTTCATATATATCCAAGATGTTGCCTGGCTCATCCTTCTGAATAGCTGGAATCAGCATAACCAAATTGCTGCCATTTATGAGAGGAATATTTCACAGCTAATGCACACTTTCAGGTATATTTTAAAAGCGTTGCTCGTGCAAAAAATGGCACCATACAGCGTATGTGGGCCACGTGCGAGCAGCGCAAATTTTAAGAAGCCAGGAAGTATGCGTGTACATATCTGTGCATGCATCAAGTATAAGGAGGCAGAAAAGGGGTGGGGAACAGGCATTCTGGGGTGAGGCCAAGACGTGCATGTAACCCCTGCATTTTGCAAGGCTGAACATGGCAATATGCACCATGTTACCTGTGCAACTTTACTACTGAGCCTGAAGAGGTGCAAGTCTGGAGAGTTTGGGCCAGAGGGATCCTGAACACTGGGGGAGGGAGGGAGAGAGATATTCTGACACTCTATATATGTCCCACTGTAAGAGGGGCACTTTCAACTTAGGGGGTATTTGTTTGGGGGTGGTGGCAGGGTTACATTGGTCTGCCTAGGGCGCAAGGGTGTATAGACCCTTGTAACACTGCCTCCCCAAAAACTCACCCTGATATGAAAGTGCCTCCTCTTACAGTGGGAGATATATAGAATGTCTAATAGCAGCTCTCTCTCTCTCTCTCTCTCTCTCTCTCTCTCTCTCTCTCTCTCTCTCTCTCTCTCTCTCTCTCTCTCTCTCTCTCTCTCTCTCTCTCTCTCTCTCTCTCTCTCTCTCTCTCACACACTCACTCACTCACTCACTCACTCACTCACTCACTCATATATATCACTTCACTTCAATGTAAAGGCTCCATACATATGTGTGGTAGGGATATTTTAAATGAGACGTTTATTTGCACACACAATATAAAATTAAATGTATTTTTGCTAGCCTGCTCTATGGGGCGGATTTTCAGAGCCCTGCTCGCCGGGAAGCCTATTTTACATAGGCCTCCCGGCGCGCGCAGAGCCCCGGGACTCGCGTAAGTCCCGGGGTTCTCCGAGGGGGGCGTGTCGGGGGCGGGCCCGGTCGTCGCGGCGTTTCGGGTGCGGGTCGGCAGCGTTTTGGGGGCGGGTACGGGGGCGTGGCTACGGCCCGGGGCGGTCCGGGGGCGTGGCCGCACCCTCCGTACCCGCCCCCAGGTCGCGGCCCGGCGCGCAGGAGGCCCGCTGGCGCGCGGGGATTTACGCCTCCCTCCGGGAGGCGTAAATCCCCCGACAAAGGTAAGGGGGGGGGTTTAGACAGGGCCGGGCGGGTGGGTTAGGTAGGGGAAGGGAGGGGAAGGTGAGGGGATGGCAAAGGAAAGTTCCCTCCAAGGCCGCTCCAATTTCGGAGCGGCCTTGGAGGGAACGGGGGTAGGTTGCGCGGCTCGGCGCGCGCCGGCTATACAAAATCCATAGCCTTGCGCGCGCCGATCCAGGTTTTTAGCAGATACGCGCAGCTCCGCGCGTATCTACTAAAATCCAGCGTACTTTTGTTTGCGCCTGGAGCGCAAACAAAAGTAGGCTATTCGCGCGCCTTTTAAAATCCGCCCCTATATGCACTTTTATGGGCCCACATGTGCTCCTTTTAAAATTTACCTGTTTGAGCTTTCATTTGTTTCCAAGAGGGATTGTTTTCATGGTATAAATAGCCTCCACCTACTTCCCTTCATAGCCAGCCATGACGGCAGCACTTATCGGACTATGGCACCCTCTGTAACTAGATACACATGCAACCTGGTTTCAGCTAGCAGGGGTTTGTGTTGTACAATGTCTGGGACGTCTCCCTCATCCTCCTTTGCTGGCTCAATGAGCAGGAAACTGAGTCAGGCAAAAAGCAGGAGTGTTGTGAATGACAGTGCCCTGCACTGCATTAGGCCATCAGACAAAACATCCAAACAGATCTCACACTCTAGTCCTTACACTGTTTTCTGAAAAATTCGTAATTCTAATTGGCTCATCAGTGGGCATTAACTCACAAGTAGTGAATTACTGGTATAACCAAAATGTTCTTGTGCTCACTTAAGAAATTTAATTTTATATTAAAATTATTTGCAAGTAAAAATATGCATATACAGCAGTTGGGCACCATTTAGCTGGATAAGTTCTGACTTATCTGGCTAAGTAATAGCTTTCCACTAGGGGTGTGCATTCGGATTGACCGCATTAGTAAAACGCAACTCATATTTTTTTTTTACTTAAAAAATTGATTCGACATAAACGATCGGATTTCCCACATATCGAACATAGATATGTTCGATATGTGGGAAATCGCGATTGTTGAGCCAAAATAAAAATATAAACCCCCTCACCCTCCTTAATCCCCCCCCCCCCCGACTTACCACAACTCCCTGGTGATGGAGCGAGGAGTGAGGACGCCATTTCTGCAATCCTTGGCGAGAAGCATGTGACGTCGGCGGCACGTCGAGTGACGCCGGCGTCACGTGATTCCCGGCTCGTTCGCGCCGGACGGCTCGTTCGGCCCAAAAAGAACTTTTGGCCAGCTTGGGGGGGCCCCTCCTGACCCCCCCAAGCTGGCCAAAAGTTCTTTTTGGGCCGAACGAGCCGTCCGGCGCGAACGAGCCGGGAATCACGTGGCGCCGCGTCACTCAGACGCGACGTCACGTGATTCCCGGCAAGTTCGCGCCGGACGGCTCGTTCGGCCCAAAAAGAACTTTTGGCCAGCTTGAGGGGGTCAGGAGGCCCCCCCAAGCTGGCCAAAAGTTCTTTTTGGGCCGAACGAGCCGTCCGGCGCGAACTTGCCGGGAATCACGTGACGTCGCGTCATTCAGACGCGGCGCCACGTGATTCCCGGCTCGTTCGCGCCGGACGGCTCGTTCGGCCCAAAAAGAACTTTTGGCCAGCTTGGGGGGGTCAGGAGGCCCCCCCAAGCTGGCCAAAAGTTCTTTTTGGGCCGAACGAGCCGTCCGGCGCGAACGAGCCAGGAATCACGTGACGCCGCGTCACTCGACGTGCCACCGACGTCACATGCTTCTCGCCAAGGATTGCAGAAATGACGTCCTCACTCCTCGCTCGATCACCAGGGAGTTGTGGTAAGTCTGGGGGGGGGATTAAGGAGGGTGAGGGGGTTTAATTTTTTTTTTTGCACATATGTACATATACCCAACTCATTGGATTTTTTTTATGTCCATATTGGCCGCAAGTGGGACCCCCTTTCGGACATAAAAAATATGAACATAAAATTTTGCTCTGCACATCCCTACTTTCCACTACTTAGCTGGAAAAGTCTTCTCTCTAGCTCTGGCACCAAATACTATCATGACATAAGTCTTCAGTCAGAGGGCTACTTTAAAATGACATAAATTCCTAGGTGTGTTTTATCTCTAGAGAGCATAAATGTGCAGCTGCAGGTATCCAGGACAGAGAATACATAGTGTACACGTAAAACCTGTGTGATGTTAGGGGCGAGTTACACTTCATATTGGGACTCTTACTTGGATTCTCACTCCACCTAAAAGGCTATCTGGACAAAACAATTTTTAGATGCCACATTAAACAAAATGTCTTCTACTTGCAGGCTGCTCTAACACCGTGTCAGCAACTGTGTAACAACTGAGGAGGAGTGGAGTTGTGTAGGTTACACAAATCCCACAGCCCTAGAGCAGACAGCTAGGATGCCTGCTGTTGCTTGGAAGCAGGCAGAACTCCATAGAATGGCTGCCTCCCCTGTACTGTCCCGGCATGTGGATCTGTATAATAACTGTTCACTAAGGCCTATATTTTCCAAAATACCGCATCGTCGTGAATCGCACGGTGCAGGGGGCGGGGGGGGGGGGGGAAGCGGGGGGCGGGCCGGCTTTCACACCCAATAGTGCCATCATAAAAGATGGTGCTATTGGGTGTGAAGTGGGCAGCGAAAAGGCTCCTTACCTTTTCGCTGTCCACGCTGTCTTTGTGGCGTCCGCCCCAACTCCTCCTCTTCTGGGGCAGATGCCGCCCGACTCCGCCCCTTTTTAGCTATCGCACGCGAAAAGGGACTTTTTGCGTGCAAAACATCCCTTTTCACATGCGCTAGCTTTAAAAAAATGACCCCCCCTAAGGCTGATAGTTAGCAAACAAGTTTTAGACAGAACCACGTTCCAGTCCAGTACAAGGGAGGCAGCCAGTCTGTGGAGCTCTGCCTGCTCCCAAGCAACAACAACAAGCCTCCCAGCTGTCTGCTCTTGGACTGTGGGGTTTGTCTAACCTACACAACTTCAGCACTCCTCAGTTGTTACACAGCTGCTGATATGCTGTTAGAGCAGTTAGCAAGTAGACAGAAGGGTATAATGCACTGGTTGTGTAAAGGACAAGTGATGTGGGGAGAATCGTTTGCTAAACCTGGCCCATAAAATAAACTGCAGAAATGTGCCACACAAAACATATCAAGCCTCATACGGCAGCATCTTTGTAGGCGTACTCTATCAGCATATACATCTGGCAGAGTAAGGCGCAAAAAATGTGGGCTGGTGTGGCAGCCTCTATGTGTTCAGGATCTTTTCTACAGAGAGGAGGATAAGTAGGCCACAGTCTCAAAAAAGGAAACCTCTGACAGAAGTGCTTGCAGGCGTCAAGCAACTCGCCCCCCAAAATAAAACAAAACAGCTAACCCTTTTTGGCAGTTAAAGCTCTTGGAACCATGCACACCCCCAAATAACAGGACAATTAGGCCCATTCCAAGTACAAGGTGGAAGAGCATCCAGGTTTCGGGGGTGGAAGGGGTACACTACAAGCAGATATCTACTCATCCAGAAATGTGACACACCATATCTGAGATCTGACGCTGTCAAGTTTCACAGTGTGAAACAGTGTAAGCCATAGGTGGCATGGTCTTTGAGTAAGCATGAGGCCACTTTCTCCCCATACGATGCAACTGTACCTCTGAGGTAGCCATTGTAAACAGTGGAAGCACAGGATCACACATGTCGAAAGACAGTCTATGCAAAATGGATGCACATATACTGCCTGCTCTGTGTTAAGCTTAGGTGTGGTAATGGAGGGAATAATGAGGCAAATATCACACCCCGACACAGATGTAGAGCAAGCTAGCACAGCACGTCACTCACCCAGACGCACACAGTCACATTTATGTGTTGGTCCTTTTTTGGGGACAGCCTACCTCCAGCAGTTTGAGCACCTACACTTGCTGAATGGGTATGTTCCTGGCATGTCCCTAATCATTGATGTCTCTGGCTGCCTGGTCCCTAAGGGACCGATGCAATAAAGGCGCGTAGAAAGCAGGCGCTGAACAGTCAGCGCCCGCTCTCTTAATGTGCACATGATGCCCCAAAGGGGGTGCGCCATGCAATATTTAAATTAGGGGCCGCGGCTGCCTGTCTGCCAGTAATGAAAACAGCCGCCGAGTTTACTGGCGGACAGGCAGGTTATGAAATCCGAGTTTACCACGTCAGTCTTCATAACTCAGCGGTCTGTTGAGTTTTGGGGGGTTTTTTTACTTTAAAAAAGAAGTACAGAAAAGCATTTTTTTCTGCTTTTCTGTACTTTTCAATGCGCTCAGCCTGGAGCAGGCTTTAATATCTGAGCGATAAATTTGCGTCTGAGACGCTCATTTATCTTTTTGCATTGGGAGAAAATGAGTAATAGGATTATTCACTCCGCGTTAGACGCGCGTTAAATAGGTGCTAATCCCCTATATATATATATATATGATACGTGCGGGTTATAAAATACTGGGTTGTATCTACGCTCGGCTATATACATCATATATGAGTGCATGCACAGGCATTTTAAAGTTATCCTCATAAAAAGGAACTCCTCAATTTATTGCCCTATAAGTTAAACAAAGGAGCTTAAAAACAATCCTAGTTCTTACTGGAAGCCAATAAAGTTCTTTAAGCAATGGGGTAACTCGGGCTGTTGTGTCTTTGTAGTAAGTGCAGTCTCCTCATGATAACTTTCGTTATTCCTCTATACAAGGAATTACAGAATAACAGTCAATCTGAAATAATACTAGCTCGCTAGAAATTTTTGTAAGTTCTGGTTTTCCTAAAAAGGTTTTCAGGCTACAGATCATAAAAGACTGACTTTGGCAGTCTCCCATCTAAAGGTCACCTTTAATATTCCCTGACCAAGCCAGAGGTGTGTGGTTTTGCAGTCAGCACAGGCCTGCCACAGGAAAAGCTTGTCAGACAAACCCGGTGTTTCAGGTATCAGTAAAAGGAATCTGTCTCCTGGTACCGTGGAACCAAAATGCCAGCCCACTCCAAAGGTATGGACAGCACCAGCCAGGTACCCGATAAATCCTCCCACTCCCATTAAGGGTCCAAAGTGGAAAATGCTCTCCCCTTTCCTTGTTTTAAAGTCTCAGTGTCTTCATAGCTTAAATACCATGAAATCCTTTTAAAGCAGCAAATGGCTAGACTCTTCAAATTACCAATATATCTATTGCTTGGCTTTATTGCTTCTTCTTTGTCTTGTTTCAAGCACTCCGCTCTTTTTTTCCCCTAATACATATCAGTACTAATCTTTTCTAATATTTTGGAGCAAAACCAACTGCATCCTTTTTTGCAAAAATCTCCTTTCGTCTCTTTTCAGTTGCTAAAGCTATACTCATGCTTTGCATACAATATATGAGCGATGCCCTCAATGGGGATTTGATGTGGGTGAGCACAGAAGGTTTACTTACATACATAACAGTGAAAGGAGAGAGGTGGCAGGAGTTTTTAAAGGCTGTAAACATGAGAATGTACTATAGGAATAAAATAAAAATAAAAACATACAAAAGAATCACATTGTGAAGGATGTACATAAAACAGGACCCTATTTATATTTTACAAAGAGGCTGATGTACTAACTGCAAAATATTTTTGCAAAAAGGGTTTTTGTGCAAAAAATAGCAAAAAATGTGCTAAAATGTACATGTTTTGTGTGATTTTTGCAGAAAAGTTTTGCAAAAGTGGCATCACAGTAGCTTTCATGCACAGTCTACTATGCAAGAAAATGTATTTAAATGCCGCATTAATGAGATGCTGTGATGCAAAATCAAGCAAAATAGCTCATTAATGTGGCATTTTGTTAAACCAGGAGCATGAAAAAGGCTTTGCAGGTCAATTTTCACAAGAAAACCCCCAACTATATCTCAAGAGGTATAGTTATTTCTGGCTGCTGCCTGCCCCGGCTTTGTGTGCATCGGTAAATGAGTCACATGGTCTTTGTGAGGTCAGATCCCCTCCCCACATATTCATATGGATCCCTGGTGGTATTCCCGCATTACGATCCTCGCACAGCCATAAATGTGGCAAAAATGTTTTGTCATAAGTGTCACCCCTTAAAACCTATCCCTTGTCCTTATTAAAATATTTATGACACACCTATATTAACACAGTTATGCTAGATGAATTCCAGCCAACATAAACATTCCAATAATATAAAATAAAAACACATATATAATACAATACACAATTCACAATTAAAACAACATAATTCTAAAAATCATTTAAATGCTTCTTTAAATAAAAAAGTTTTAAGCTTTTTCCTGAACAATTTCACCTCCTGAATGGACTTAATCTCCAAACGAACAGCATTCCATAATATGGGCCCTATAACAGAAAGCCCAATGCCTTGATGAAGCGATAGTCGGTTTCCATACCTCTGTACATACTTTTCTGATTTTGTACCCTGTTTCAGTTAATCTTGTTTATGAATGTCTCCCTAAAAGTTCTTTGTCAACATGTTACAATGTATTCCGCCCCTGAGGCGACAGTTCAGTTCCATGTAAACCGGTGCAATATGTATTGTATACAGGAACATCGGTATATAAAAAGTATAAATAAATAAATAAATAGCCTCTTGGGAATGAACAGACCTAAAGATAGGAATATCCAATAAGAAGTTATTGGAAGAACTTAATGACCTTCCTGGAATATATGAGGAGAACATTGTTTAAAAATACCAGAGTTGCATCAGAAGTGTAGATTCAGGCGTTTTGGTTAAGGGTAGTAATTGCCACATCAAGCAAGTTACCCCCACGTTTATGTGTTTTCCATCACCATACAGTGCAATGCCTTTGTTGGTTGTGCCTGAATCCAATTCCTGTTTTTCCCCTGCTGTTGAAGCAGTGAGCAATGATGGAACTGCATCATATTTTGAAGGCTATTTGTTAAGGGTGGTATCTGCCATACCAGCAAGATCCCCCCCTGTCTCTTACTTCATTCCCCTCCCCCTTCCCTTTAGGGATCCACAGTGTTCATCCCTTGTCCTTTTGAAATCTTGCACCATTTTTGCCTTCACCACCTCCTCTGGCAGGGCATTCTAGGCATCCCCATCCTCTCCATGAAGAAATATTTCTGACATTGCTTCTGAGACGTCCTCCCTGGAGTCAAGTTAAATACAAGTCATTGATAAGACAGGATAAGAAAGAATTTGAAATGAAGATGGCCATAGAAATAAAAACTCATAATAACATTTTTTTAAAATGTATACAAAGCAGGAATCCTGTGAAGGAGTCATTTGGACCATGAGATGATCAAGGGGTTAAAGAGGCATTTAGGGAAAATAAGGCCATCACGGAAAAACTAAATTAATTCTTTGCTTCCATGTTTACTAATGAGGATATTGGGGAGATACTGGTTCCGGAGACGGTTTTCAAGGGTGATGATTCAGATGAACTGAATCAAATCACAGTGAACTTGAAAGAAGTAGTAGGCCAGATTGACAAACTAAAGAGTAGCAAATAACTTTTACTGGATGGTATACAAACCAGGGTTCTGACAGAACTCAAAAATGAAATTTCAGATCTATTAGTAAAAATTTGTAACCTATCATTAAATTCATCCATTGTACCTGAAAACTGGAAGGTGGCCAATGTAACCCCAATATTTAAAAAGGGCTCCAGGGGTGATCCTGGAAACTACAGACCAATTAACCTGACTTCAGTGCCAGGAAAAATAGTGGAAACTATTCTAAAGAACAAAATCACAGAACAAATAGAAAGACATGGTTTTATAGAACATAGCCAGCATGGCTTTACCTAAGGGAAGTCTTGCTTCACAAATCTGCCACTTTTTTTGAAGGGGTTAATTTATTTTTGTATTTATTTAACATGTTTTGTATACCTTGTATTCAGTTTTGCCATCATAACGGTTTACAGGAAACTAATTATAATAGTAGAACAAAATAAAATTAGGTTTAACAGGGAGAATTTCATAGATAAAAAGTTAGGTAACATTGGAGAAGGTAATAGAAGGGTTAGTTCATAAATAGGAGAAAACAAGTTCTTATAAGTCTATTGTAGAAATCGTGGTTTTGTTGAAACTTCAGGTTGAAAGAGGTATCTCTGAGTTCTTGGTGTTGTCTGGTTGGGGGACTGGTGGTGTTAGTGATTAAGTGCATCTGAGAAATCTCTGGTGAAAAGCCAGGTTTTTAACTCTTTTTTGAAGATTTTGTTGTCACATTGAATTCTTAGATTGTGGGGTAAAGAGTTCCATAGAGATGGGCTGGTGATGGATATGGCTCTTTCTCGGGTTGATGCTAGGTGGGTGATTTTTGCAGGAGGAATTTTGAGGAGGCCTTTGTTCATTGAGCGAAGGTTCCTTTTTGGGGCATGTAATTCGATATATTCCGTTAGCACATGGTTTTATACAACATAGCCAGCATAGCTTTACCTAAGGGAAGTCTTGCTCCACAAATCTGCCACATTAGCATGTGTTACACCATTAGCCGGTGTGCAGAAATTACTTTTGCTCCAGAGGAGCAGTAAGTAGTGAAATAACAAAATTTGGGGTAGGTAGGTAGGGTTTAGGTGTCGAGAGGGGAAAGGAAAGGAAAATTAGGCAGGGGGGTAGGGAAGTCCGCTCTTTAATTGGAGGGAACTGGGGGAGGCCCAATTGCGTTGCCGTGCCTCCCCTCTGCATGCGGCCATTGGATTTAGGACGGCTGCTCGCTCCTTTTAAAATTAACCCCTGAATTTTTAAAATTTGCATACACATCTTGCGATGTGTTATTTTTCACATGCGTTCAGGGGTGGATTGCCCTATCGGGGGATCGGGCATCCCCCGGTGGGCCGGTCGCTCTAGTCACGTGGTCTGCCGAGCGTGGCTGTGACAGAGCCGCGCTCGGCAGACCACATGGTATCTCCTGGGCCGGCCTGGGCGGTGAATCCCCGGGCCGGTCGTCAGCGGGAATCCGCCCCCGCATGCGTTATGGTGTTATTGTGGGCGTTAGGGCCCGCGATAAGGCCCTAACACAATTTGATGAATGAATGACTCTCTAAGTAACTTAATTTGTTGGCTTTATTGCTTTGTGCTTATGAATATGTGTTGGGAGACACATGGGGTGGGAATGAGGGAAGAAGCTATATATGCTACTTGATGGCATATTAACTTTGCCCAATAATTTATTAATAGTTGTATATTCCATTTTCCCACTATCCAGTAGGCCCAACAGAAGGGCAGGTTGAGGAAAAATATTTCTTTCTAAGATTTCATGAATAAAATAGTAACCTCATGCCTAGGGTGACCAAATAGCTCCATGTCAAAAGAAACCAACTGAGTTAATCCTGGTTTTATTCCCATGGCATCTATGGATTTGAGCAACAGGGCTGGGCATGAGGAGAGAGTAAGCCCAGCACTGCCGAGACCTTCCTTTCTGACAAAGATCTGTGAGATCTCTGCTCAAGGTTAGACTTGAGGATCCTGCAGAAAAGCCGGCAAGTCAACTGGAAATTACAATTTTGATGCAGTGCATTTTTTTTGTCACATTTCCTGTAACTTCTGGGAGTATCCAAAAGGAAGAATATAAATCCAATACATAATACATAGATAAGGCAAAGAATTCCACAACAAAAAGGGGTACAAATAAATGCCAGAGCTAAAAGCACAGAGGGCTTTAGCACAAAGGGGTAAAGTTGATGAGTGGCCAGAAGCCCAAGAAAGGGCGCTTTCTGTATTTGCACCATTTTCTCTGTGGAATATTTCCCTTTCTAGAAGCTGGTGGAAATTAAAGCCTTATGTGTGATAGAAGTGCTATTTCAAAACCATGCAAGCAAAGAGACTTGCAGGTTACTGCACTTGTGACCTGACCTTTGTCCCTAAATCTGGCCTTTAGGTTTTGTAGGGTACTTTTCTTCCCCTTTGTGAGGAATCGTATCAGCTTTGTCTGCAGAGAGGCAAAGAGCTAAAGTCCTAACACTTCTCAATAGACCATTTTAACTTGTGAGCAGTGGACCTTTTTAAAATCATGCAGAGAAAATGGAATAATGGACATTGATCCACTGGACCAGAAAACTTGAGGTCACTGACTTGTTGATTATGTACCATCACCAAGCTGGAAGAAAGCAATTCTCCAATCTCATTTTTCCATGTTCACTTTCTTCCCAAGAGATGAAATCCTGCACTGTTTTGTTCTGTATAATCTATCAAAATAATGCTGTTTCTGTAACTTAGCCTTTTCATATCACAGATAATTATGTTGATGGAATAATTTTTTAAAGGAATTACATGGGTAAAAGTGACATCATAAGAATTTTCAAAAGCCCATTTATGCATGTAAAACCTTTTGAAAATTCAGCCCTATGGAGTGAATTTTCAAAGGAGTTACATGTGCAAAGATTGCAATTTTCAAAAGCTCATTTATGTGCGTAAATCCCAGTTTTACGCACATAAATTCTTTTGAAAATTACCTCCTATATCTAGTTTGGTTTAGTACAGCATATTGCTAATCATCAGCAAAACTGACCATATCTTCTTTTGGATTTAAGACAATTTAGATCAGCTCAAAGCAATGAAATACAGTGCTTGTAATGTTCTGCACATTTGCACTCTTGGCTAAAGCTTTACAAACAGAACGTTTGGCATGTCTTGCACAATTTGAGAATAAAGGAATAGTAGGAAATGGAATTTTATCCAGCAAAAGACTTAAACAGCTTCATTGATATTTCAAATGTTTAAAATCAATACTTTCCTTTATTTCGGATCACCCCACCATCATAACCAAGTATTGCTGAATATTTAAAGAGTAGATTTCCGATGATGAATAATTTAAGCTCATCAGGAGAAAAAAACAAATTGTGCCATTCTGCTGCCAAAACACAATGCTTATACTTTTACATTTTAAAAAATGATAATCCTTTAAACTCCATAAAGCTTCACTTTTACAATACTACAGAGGCTTTTTTTTTTTTTTTTGCCTTTTAAATGCCATTCATTCTCCAGTGATGAAAACCAATGAAAACTGACAAAACACTTCACGACCTAAATATTCTGGACAATGCAGAAGAGCCCAAATCACTGTCACATTTATGCATGACATATGTATGTACCATGAGGCAGATAGTCAAAAAAAGCTCACTTCCTAAATTTGGGCAGGTCCCTAAATTCAGTACCTATTTTTTGCTGATTTTCAAAGAGTTTAGGTGCCTAACTTCTGGAGTCAGGCTCCTAAATCGGGCCTCGGTGTAGGCGGCATAGAAATCCAATAAATAAATAAATAAATATATACATAAAATACATGCCCTGGTGGAAAGGCAAGATAGGGGAGATATGACAGAGACATTTAAACACCTCCAAGTTTTCTATGCCCAGGAGGTGAGCCTCTTTCAACACAGCCCCTCTCTTATGACAGGAACGCTCTTCTTCACAGCACCTCTCTGCTGAGAAATAGACTCCCTAGGACGGATTTTAAGAGCCCTGCTCGCGTAAATCCGCCC
The DNA here is from genome assembly GCF_901001135.1 of Rhinatrema bivittatum. Lineage (NCBI taxonomy): Eukaryota > Metazoa > Chordata > Amphibia > Gymnophiona > Rhinatrematidae > Rhinatrema > Rhinatrema bivittatum. The sequence continues at coordinate 52,333,608 of NC_042624.1, read as the reverse complement.
GGATTTACGCGAGCAGGGCCCTGCGCTCCGGTAGGCCTATTTTACATAGGCCTACCGGCGCGCGCAGAGCCCCGGGACTCGCATAAGTCCCGGAGTTTTCCGAGGGGGGCGTGTCGGGGGCGGGCCCGATCCGTGCGGCGTTTTCGGGGCGGGACGTAGCGTTTCGGGGGCGGGTCCGGGGGCGTGGTTACGGCCCGGGGCGGTCCGGGGCATGGCCGTGCCCTCCGGACCCGCCCCCAGGTCGCGTCCCGGCGCGCTAGTGGCCCGCTGGCGCACGGGGATTTACGTCTCCCTCCGGGAGGCGTAAATCCCCCGACAAAGGTAAGGGGGGGGGGTTTAGACAGGGCCGGGGGGGTGGGTTAGGTAGGGGAAGGGAGGGGAAGGTGAGGGGAGGGCAAAAGAAAGTTCCCTCCAAGGCCGCTCCGATTTCGGAGCGGCCTCGGAGGGAACGGAGGTAGGCTGCGCGGCTCGGCGAACGCCGGCTATACGGAATCGGTAGCCTTGCGTGCGCCGATCCAGGATTTTAGCGGATACGCGCATATCTACTAAAATCCAGCGTACTTTTGTTGGCGCCTGATGCGCCAACAAAAGTACGCCAAATCACGCTTTTTGAAAATCTACCCCCCTGTGAAGAGAAAGCCCACACACCAGCACAATTCTGCAAAGTGGTGGTACCTTCAGACTGGATGCAGACTACCCCTCAAATCTCATTCTTCCCTCACTTGGGCACAGGAAGTTTCTTAAATCTATGACACCTCCCACTGGCTAGTCTCAAACGTCTACACCCCTCTCTATACCGCCATCACTTACAGAGGAAGGGTCTTGAGACCACTAATCATACACTAATAAAGCTATGATTCCTTTGCCTTTTCATGAAGCTTTTGCTGGATTTTGTTTGTTCTCAGGAAAAAAAATCTTGTGCTAAAACTTTTGGCAAAAAAGCAAATAGCACTGGAGATTCACAAAATTATTTGTGAGGTGACATTCTTTTTGCACATCCATATCATATAGTAACCTTCCTTGCTCTATGCTTACACTACAAGAACTGCTCTGCATTCAGGACCAAAATCCAATGTAGTTTTCTTAGATCTCTGTGGGCCTGATGTACTGAAGCATTTTCCCATTAAGTATCCATAGGAAAAACACTTAGAGGTCACTTTTATAATTTTAAGGGGGGGCCCCCAAATTGCCCCATAATACGTAGGAGAATAGATCCTCCCAAGGCCACATCCTGCATCTACAGTCAAGGCAACAATGAGGCTGCCGGTCTGGCCTTGGGTAGCCTCAGATCAAGCAAAATGGTGATTAACGCTGTACTTGGCCCACCTGGTCCTGCCAGGGTCAGAGGAGTAGGGCCAGCTGAATATGGGCTGAGCAGGTGCAGGACTTGGCCTCTTTCTCCGCTGCAATCTCATTGTTAAACAGCAAGCTAGAACTAATTCACCGACGCTTCCAGGAGGACCGGCTTTGGTGTTTCGTCTGGGGCATTTGGTGTGCCTAAGCATGGCCCCAGCAATGGCATTCAGCCAGGGTTACTTCCTTGAGCTGTTCCCCATTATTGGTAGCATTGCGTCTATGGGAGGCAGACCTGACAAATAAGCATGTTGTCTTCAGGTCTGACAAAAAAGCTACAGTAGATGTTATTAATAACGTGAATTCACCAAACAGTGGACCTCTTGAGGGACATAGTCTTGCATTACCTAGCTTATAATATATTATTCAGGGCATCCCATATCCAAAGGGTAAACAATAAACTTGACAAGGCTCACTTTTGCTTTCAGTGGTTTACTTTTAGGCCACTCGCTCCTGTCACAGATGGGGAAGAATGCCAGCACCAGAGAACACCTGCAGTGTTGTCTCACCCATAAGGCCTGATAAGTGATCATGCAGTCCTTGTCCAAAGGAACAGTACCTACTGCTGGATATTGGCAGACATGGAGGTCTTCCTTGGTACCCAGAGATCTAGTACAGCAGAGACGTCTGAGTTTCATATTGGAGCAAAGGGCATTCTTAATGTTCATTGCTATCCTCTAATCTCATTTAACAGGGCTATCCTGTATCCTTCTCTAACATCCTGCATTGTTATGCTACAGCTCAGATATTTGTGATCAAAAAGCCAATTCAGAGGTGGGCTAGGGGTTCCCCCAGACACAGGGACAGTAGAAGGCCCATTGCCATGATATTTTGAGTAGCACTTTAGAAGCCTTACTTTTGGTGTGTTTTAGCAGGTACAAGGTCACATTTGTCACCTGTGCTCACTCCCTTATTTTTGGGGGGCCCTTCAGGGTAGCCCCTGCCAGCTCCAGCCTCCAGGCTAACGATGCAGAAATTGCATTGAGGACAGTATGTATTATTCTGCATAGGTTAAAGACTGACCAGCCTGGAAAAGGGGCAGCCTTAACATTGAATGCATTGAAGGGCCTGCTCTCATGCCTGGTCAAGTTCTCTCAGTGGCTTTTCATGCATGCAAATGAGTCCCCATTAACCATATTTCAGTTCCACAGAGTCCTTTAATTGGCTGTAGCAGAGATGAGCCTCCATGCAGAGCAAATCAGAAGGCACTCCTTTTGCATAGGGCCTGCCACCTCTGCATCAATCTTTGGCCTATCTCCCAAAAAGATCATGGCATTGGGCAGGTCCCGTGCCATCCATGCCTGCTGTTCTCCTTTTAATTCTACAGGTTCGGTACTGATGCACAGTCTGGATCTTCAGCTATTCCTTATACCTGAGCTACAGCACAGGGGGAGCACCTTGGCCTGGTGAACTACAGCATATGGAGTCATTGGACTGGAAAGCATAGGATGTTGTGGAGTTAGTTTTTAACCACTGTGCTGCAGAGAAGTAGATGCTTTGCCTTGCATTATACTGTGATAATTCATCTGATGGGCGATGATCCTGCATCTACCCAAAGCACAGAGTTATGAAAAAAGGATCCAGAAAGACCTTTCCATCATAGCTGAGATTTTTCTTAGCACAAAAATTGTCTATTTCCACATTATCTCATGGCTGGTATGGTGAGGGGAAAAGAAAATGGGAACAATCAATAAAACGCAAAAAAAAGCTTATTTTATTTTTATTCTGCTTTTCAGGCACTTCAAAGTGTATTACATTCAGGTACTGGAAGTATTTCTCTATCTCCAGAGGGCTTGCAATCTAATTCTGTACCTGAGACAATGGAGGATGGAGTGACTTGCACAAGGTCACAAGGAACAGCAGTGGGATTTGAACCTTGACTCTCAGCCCACACCTTTAACCACTAGACTACACCTCCACTCCACTTAAGAAGAAGCTGGCTGGTCTTGGCAGAGGGGGTTGCATGATATCTTACACATCACTTTTTACTGAATTAATAACAGATCATTATTGGGTGTGAAATTGTTTCTCTTCAAGTGGTTGTAGTATTTGAGTAGTGACTCTTTACAGGCCAGATGGCATCTACCTATCAGATGCAGGATTGGATGTATTCAATGCCAACCTTTGTGAGGCGATAAGTTAGGTTTTACTGTGGCATGAACAAAGCATTAAGATGGAGAGTCCCTTGCAAGCAAGAAGTCGCTGGTAGAACCAGAGGCTTATCCTGGGACATCTTTTGTTAAATACCTTGTTTACTAATTTCTAATTTCAAATAAAGTTGTCTGATGTTAATTTATGATGATGTAGGGCAGGGATCAGTTTGTTCCTAGTTTTTACAGTAGAGGCGGGCTCTCCAGGCACCACTGAAATGAATAAAACTAATGCTAAGTTTGACTGGGCAGTAAGGATTCTGGCTATTTCCTGCTCTGATGGTGGGCTTGGGACCCATCTTGCCACCCTACATGAGTATGCCAACAATAGTTTATAACATCTACTCAGGAGGAAGGTTACATCTTAATTGCGCAGTCTACTCTGGAGTGAGGTGCCAAACTGACATCACTCTGGCACCATCCTCCAAGTGGACAGTGACATTTTTTAAGTACCCTGACACAAAGAAGATGCCTGGAGATCTGGGCCTATGCCTTGGTGCTGGGACCAGTCCTCAAAGCCAGGTCCCAGCACTGGGCCTAGGCCTCCTCAATAGGACCAGGCCTCAGGGCCAGGCCCCAGCTTTAGCAATGGAACCAGGCCTTGGTGATAGGACCAGGTCTCAGGGCCAAGCCCTGGTCTTGGTGTCAGGGCCAGATCTTAGGGCCGGGCCCCAGATTCGTGCCAGGACCAGGCCTAGGCCTCAGCACCGGGACCAGGTCTGACTACCAGATCACAGCAGTGGGCCTAGGCCTTGTGGCTAGGACAACGTTTCTGTACCAGACCTGGCCCAGAACCTGCAGTCAGTACCAGGCCAGTGCTAAGGCCTAGCCCTGCCCAAGGCCTGTGTGTGTTTTTTTAAACAAATACAAAAATACCAGAAAATTTGGAATGAACTAAAAATGGCCTCATTCATTACTCATTTCTATTTGTTTAAAACGAATGCACATCCCTAGCAAACAATGCCACTGCTACCAACTGACTGATGGGGGGGGGGGGGGTGCTACATGCTTTGCTCCCAAGCACCCCCTTATCAACAAAAAAAAAAATAAGGTCAGAAGTGGCCAGATAATCTCTGTGGGGGATAGTTTATTAAAATAAATCCTGCAGCCATATGCTACCCAATACAACATATTTCCGAGTCATTATTTATACAATTCTGGGTATGGGGGTTGGGTGGAAATGTGGGGGAGAGGTTTGGGATCCCCTGGGCATGCAAGTGCAGCTCGACATTCTTGAGAAAAAGGTAGCGAATTATGTAAAATTCTTGAGAAAAAAGTAATGAGAAATCATCTAGGTCATTTATAAAAACTCTTGTTGACAAAAGAAAAATGGAGGCATTGTATGAAGGCATGGTGCTATTTTGGTATGAATAATTTGCATGGGGTACACACATCCGGCTGTGCAATTTTTCCATTCAGTGAAACCATGTCCTCACATCTCTAATCCACAGACAAAACGTAAGCTCCTAGTTTAGCATATTTTGTTGCAAACCTCAATTTGCATTTAGCCTGTGAGAGCAAAGGGGCCTGGAACTTGACAGCGAGTTCTGCTGGTGAAAGCTATTAAACAGCAGTGTAGTACTGCAGTTAGGACAGAATTAACTACCAAAGCTAATTGTACTGCATTTGCTGTAATCATATAAAAGGATTGTTATAAATAAGCGGAAGGTATAAAAGCAGCGATGCACAAAATGACACATGCTCAAATGATGATTAAATGTGACATGAGCATCTACCCTGTTAGAATCAATGAAACTGTTTATTTCGACATCACAGCGGAAGTGCAAGATTAAAAGATGACTAAGCAATTAGTGCATACAAGGATATCTTTAATAGAAATCATTCAAAGGGTCTATGCATTAAAGGTTAGAATGCATGCGAAGGCCATTTAGCATGCCCAAAAAGTTATGTGTCATGCAACTTGCAACAAAATGCTCAGTGCTTCACTCAGGCAGCCAGCCATATTTTCACATGGACTTAGGGACCTACATTTTAGGATGAAAATTCACCTGAACTATAATTTCTTAAATGTATTTTCCTAGATTTAGGTCCCTAAGTTGGGTGCCTAGCACTGAGAAACAGCACTTGGTGCTAAACTCTTTTCCCAGCCCTAACTTTCGGGCCGATACAGTAAAGTGCGCTCTGGTGGAGCGCAATGTTAGCCCGCATTTGGCCGTGTGTTTTCGACGCGCTATTTTTACCCCTTATACAGTAAGGGGTAATAGCACGTCGAAAACGCATGGCCAACTCCCCCGAAACTAATAGTACCTGCAACATGCAAATGCATGTTGATGGGCCTATTAGTTATTCCCGCGCGATTCAGAAAGTAAAATGTGCAGCCAAGCCGCACATTTTACTCTCAGAAATTAACGCCTGCCAAAGGCAGGCATTAATTTTGGCCACCATAGGGAAGTGTACAGAAAAACAGAAAAAACTGCTTTTCTGTACACTCTCCGAAATAATATCATAGTGATATTAAGTCGGAGGCCCCAAAAATTAAAAAAATAAATAAAAAAATGTAAAAATCTGCCCGCGGCCTGCGGGTTGGAAGACGGACATCAATTATGCTGGCGTCCGTTTTCCAAACCCGTGGCTGTCAGTGGGTTTGAGAACCGACGCCGGTAAAATTGAGCGTCGGCTGTCAAACCCGCTGACAGCTGCCGCTTCAGTCAAAAGGGAGGCGCTAGTGTCCCTAGCGCCTCCTTTTACCGCTGGCCCTCATTTGCATTTTTTGTTTTTCTGAATCGCGCACCCAGGAGAGTGGCCTGGGCGCTTGCCCACTCTCCCGCGGGTTTTTCTGTATCGGCCCGTTTGTGCTCTGTAGTTGCCCACGCTTTAGGTGTCCTGTGAAACAAGATGCCTAAATGTAGGCGCTGAGCCTTGATCAGTTTTCAAAGGTGCTGAGTTAGGTGCCATACCCCTTTAAATTTGCCCACTAACACCTTTGTGTGCAGGCTAAATACAAGGTCAGAAGACATTAGCAGGCAGGCACTAAAACTGGCATGGACCTGCAGTAAATGAAGGAACATCACATGCAAATTAGGCTTCAGCAGGTGCAAGGGGAAAATGATGGTATGTTCTCCTCAGTCTACTGGCTAAGGTCTAAAATTTAACAACTGCTTTCCGACCAGCTGTTAAAGTTTTGGTGTGCATGCTACTGAAAGAGCTCAACTACCAGCATGCAATGAGGCAGAAAGATGAAGGTCATGGACAAGAGATGACACTTCCTGCACTTCTCTTTGGAAGAAAAAATACCAATACATGTTTTTTTTTGTTTATAATTTCCTATGGAAAACCACATTTTGTTAGGCCATGAAAATGTCTTTTCAAACAAATGGCTAACAAATGACAACTGATGTTCAAGCATTGTTGTACACTCCACGATGTACAAGGCACAAGGGTTTTATTGAGGCTAAGAAAGGGCCATTCAATAATAGAGTGGCATGATTGTGAGGATCCTTGCTGTCATGGAGAGAGCAAAAGAGGTAGAGAGAAATCAGTACTTTAAAAATAAATTCTCATTTATTTACACAATGCAAATGAATTTATAAGCAAAAGGTCAATGGAAGAGAATGGTTTTCCTAACATTGTTATACACTTCAAAATATGTAAAGCATTATAATGTCACAAATTGAAATAAAAAGCCACTCTACATGTTCTTAGCCATGGCCATGACTGTACACCAACCTTTCACTTCATGATCTCAGATAGTTCTGTCTGCAAGACACGTAGCACAGCAGAGAAAAGGCTACATTAGGTGAGAGGTAAGTCCTTCAAAGAAGGTATCAGAGGCAAACTTTGAGAGGTGGTCAGATGGAAACTTCCTCTAATCTCAGCCTAGATGACCCTCTGCAACCTTTCCTCCTCTGGTCTTGGGGTTCTCTGAGCAGGCAGCTTCTGCATAGTGTGGATGCAATGGATGTGGTCAAAGGGGATCAGAGTAGCTTTGGTGAATGGGGCACCTGGTGCAGTTGTTGATCACTTGAAATATGTCAGCTGGCAAACAGCGATGGTTATAGCAGTTATTGCTTTGGTTATTCAGTCCAATGATCACAACAGATGTTAAGAGACCAGTATAGACAAAGGTCTGGACATCTGTGATTTTTTTCCGCTCTTCAATTCTTGCAATTCTTTGGGTTGGAATGTGCAGCTCTTTCTGTAGTGTTTTGAGACCCTCGTGGAGTTTTTCATTGTGCCTTTGCTACCCCAACACTGCAGAGTGTTCATAGAGAGAAGATGCTCCAATGACTTTGCCCTCCTATCTAGACCGTCAGATTCCTTGCAGAGTAGCCTAATATTAAGAGCAGCAGGCTGTAAACCAGGGAAGCCAAATCCTGCTGCTGATCCTTGTGACCTTGGGCAAGTCACTTTACCCTCCACTGCCTCAGGTACAAACCTAAGGGTATATTTTCAAACATACGCGCACGCGTCCATGTGCGCATGGTTCTCGGCGCGTGCACATGGATGCACTGATTTTATAACAAGCACGCGCCGGTGAGGTGAGGACTATTTTTTAAGAGTGATCCCCTTTAGGCTCCTACAGATTAAGCCTATCCCCAGCACAGCATCCTTGTGGACCAGGGCTCATCAGGGCTTCGATGACCCCTTTGAAAGGGGGTAGCAGTGAGTTTTACACACATTTTACAGCAGAGGCCCCATAGTGTGATAATGCACGAAGACAATGCAATTTCAGCCAGGGTACAAGTTGTGTTACTGCAAAAAATAACACATGCATTGCTAGTCTTCATTTTTCGCCCCATAGTATATGCTAGTACTTTAAATACTTTCTTCTTAAAATTAGAACAGAATATACTAGAGAGATGGTATGCAACACTAGAGTATAAAAAACCAGTAGGCTAATGCATCATATAAGTCCACAATCTAAACAATCTGGGCAGAAAATTTAGGAATATATCCATTCATTCTGAAAAATAATTGCTTAACGGCACAAAAGCATAAACTTGGCAAGATTTTAAATTAAAAAATCAGTAGGGACTAGGCCAGGATACAAGCCAGGCTTCCCAAAAAAGGATTAACTAAGAATCTTTATAATAGACCAGTTTAGTAGCCTATACTGCACTTATACTGTATGTGGGTCTCGTTTACTGCTTGAAGTCAAGCTGATGGCAGCACGCCCTGTACAAGCTCCTCTTTTACGGTTACTTATACACATAGGGCCGGATTTATTTACGCGCGTAACCAGGTTTATGCGCACCGGGCCTATTTTAAAAAGGCCCGGCCGCTGTGCCGGGGATCGCGCGTGGGCAGTCGGCTGGCGCACGCAACTTACTTCAGCCCCAGGGCTGAAGTAAGTTTTGAAACAACAGTCAAAAAAAGTAGGGGGGAAAGGGTGGGGGAGGTAGGGGAAGGGAAGGGAAGGTGGGGTGGGGGGTAGATAACGGGGGAAGGCAGCGCAGCTCAGCGCGCACAAAGGGGTGCACAATTGTGCACCCCTTTGTGCGCGCCGACCCTTGATTTTATAACATGTGCATGCCTGCACGCACATGTTATAAATACGGGCAGACATGTGTGCACGCCGGGTAGCACCCGCACATGTACGCCGCACACGCTCCTTTTAAAATCTATCCCATAATGTCTATAAGAAGCGGGTAAGAAAAGAAAAATTATTGTGGAAACTAACTCTACTTTCAAATGGTGCAGTTCTTATGGCAAACTCCTAAGATTCTTAAGGTTAAAATGAACCAAATACAACAGATTATATCCATGATTTCAAATATTGAATAGTCTGTGCAAGCTTTATCTCATTCAAGAAGATTTTAGATTAGTAACTCAATCACTAATTATTATCTAAACTAGATTATTTCAACACCCTATATGTTGGCCTACCAAAGAAATCCTTGCGCGTTCTACAACAAGTGCAAGATGTGTCTGCTCAGGTTATAGTGAATATGAAAGCCCGGGATAGTATTCCCCCAGTTCTTAATCAACTGCATTGGCTTCCAATTCAATATAGAGCACAGTGTAAAGTTTTGACGAGAGTTCACAGATGTTTTTATGCAGAAAAAAACCTTTCCATATTTGCAGAATTTGTTGGTTCATTACATCTCTGGCAGGTTGCTTAGATCTGATAACCAGAATTCTCTTGTGGTGCCATCATTACAGGACTTTTCTTCCCAGGGGACTTGCTGTAGGCTGTTCTCCCAATGGGGTACTTACTTTATAGAACAGGTTACCCAATGAGCTAAGGAAGGAGTCTAATTATTTAAGGTTAAGAAAAAAATTAAAATCCTTTTTTTTTTTTTAAGTAAGCGTTTGCATAATAACGGAATTTTATGTTGTTTCATCTTCGTTTATCGTGTTTGCTTTGGAAAGTATTTAAGTGTTGTTGTTTTACTTATGAATGTACTGCTGATATCCACACCGAACAATCAAAACTGGAGGGTGCGGAATATTATAAGAATTTATAAATAAAATAAATAAATCATTTATTTCCAAGTAGATTGCAATAAAATATGTCTTTGCTTGGAATCATTGCTGCAGCTCTACCTCAGGAGAGAATAAAAGCCCCTACCGACTGCATCTCTGTTTAGAATTACATTCAGATAAGCCATTCCTCAGTGCCCAAGGAAGGTGCTTAGTTTGCAGTGTGGATAAATCCATCTATCCACAGACAAAATACATCACTGTCCTTGGCAATGTAGCCCTTCCTTTCTCTTACTGTTCTGTTAATATCTGTTTAAGGCATCAATTAATATCCAGAAGCTCCAAAAATAAAAGGAATTAGTCATGGATTTCCAAAGATTGCTTCCAGCCCCCCTCCCCCGCCCAATAAAATACTGGTGGTAACCTTATCTTGACTTTGACAATTAAAAGAACATTTGGATGCCTGACATTTTTTGACTTCCAAAAAATATAAAATGTAATGGAGCATTTACATAAGCCTGAACAGTATTCTTGAGGTACGCAAAGAGTAATTCAGCTCTCATTCCCATTCTAAATCTGTTGAGACCCTTAAGGACAGAGCCAATATGTGCTAATTGCAAGTGATGAGTTTTTTTGTTTTCCTTTGTAATCTAAATGCCTGTGCGCATTAAGCTAAGCTCATCAACTGCATTCACATGGAGCAGCAGAGCTACTGTTTCCATTAGTTCCATTAGAGTGCAACACCTTGGGTGGGGTGAGACATCAAAATCATGGGAAGGAAGCTTAGGGCAGCCGGCCGGCCGAGATAGGGGGAGCAAGACCGATGGTTGCTTAGGATGTCTAATATCCTTGCACCAGCCCTGTACTGTAGGCTACCAAGCCAGGTATGGGTAATTATGGTTTTCAGTTCATTCAGCTCTGTAGTTGAGCCAGTGACCAAATATAGAAACATAGAAACATAGAAACATAGAAATGACGGCAGAAGAAGACCAAATGGCCCATCCAGTCTGCCCAGCAAGCTTCCCTCATTTCTTCTCCCATACTTATCTGTTTCTCTTAGCTCTTGGTTCTAATTCCCTTCCACCCCCGCCATTAATGTAGAGAGCGGTGGAGGAGCTGCATCCAAGTGAAATATCTAGCTTGATTAGTTAGAGGTAGTAGGAGTAGTAACCGCCGCAATAAGCAAGCTACACCCATGCTTATTTGTTTTACCCAGATTATGTTATACAGCCCTTATTGGTTGTTTATCTTCTCCCCTGCTGTTGAAGCAGAGAGCTATGCTGGATATGCATCGAAAGTGAAGTATCAGGCACATTTGGTTTGGGGTAGTAACCGCCGTGACAAGCCAGCTACTCCCCGCTTTGTGAGTGTGAATCCTTTTTTCTTCTCCCCTGCCGTTGAAGTTATGCTGGATATGCGTGAAGTATCAGTTTTTCTTTTCCCCTGCCGTTGAAGCAGAGAGCTATGCTGGAAATTCGTGATGTATCAGTCTTTCTCCGATGCCGTTGAAGTAGAGAGCCATGCTGGATATGCGTCGAGAGTGAAGTATCAGGTACATTTGGTTTGGGGTAGTAACCGCCGTAACAAGCCAGCTACTCCCCGCTTTGTGAGTGCGAACCCTTTTTTCTTCTCCCCTGCCGTTTAAGCAGAGAGCTCTGCTGGATGTGTGAAGTAACAGTTTTTCTTTTCCCCTGCTGTTGAAGCAGAGAACTATGCTGGATATGCATTGAAAGTGAAGTATAAGAATGGAGTGATCAAGCTAGTTGAAAGGCATCAGGAATAGAGGAAGGTGGAGGTAGTAATCTGGATATTTGGTTTGGGGTAGTAACCGCCGTAACAAGCCAGCTACTCCCGTCATTGTGAGTGCAAATCCTTTTTTCCACATTTCCTCATGCTGTTGAATCTTAGAGTGATGTTGGAGTCACAGTAACCATGTGTATGTTTATTGACTAAGGGTATTGTCTCCAGGCAGTAGCCATCATTCTGGCGAGTCACCCACTCTTCATTGGCGGCCTCTTGACTTTATGGATCCACAGTGTTTATCCCACGCCCCTTTGAAGTCCTTCACAGTTCTGGTCTTCACCACTTCCTCCGGAAGGGCATTCCAGGCATCCACCACCCTCTCCGTGAAGAAATACTTCCTGACATTGGTTCTGAATCTTCCTCCCTGGAGCTTCAAATCGTGACCCCTGGTTCTGCTGATTTTTTTCTTATGGTAAAGGTTTGTCGTTGCCTTTGGATCATTAAAACCTTTCAAGTATCTGAAAGTCTGTATCATATCACCTCTGCTCCTCCTTTCCTCCAGGGTGTACATATTTAGATTCTTCAATCTCTCCTCGTACGTCATGCGATGAAGATCCTCCACCTTCCTGGTCGCCCTTCTCTGTACCGCTTCCATCTTGTCTTTGTCTTTTTGTAGATACGGTCTCCAGAACTGAACACAGTACTCCAGGTGAGGCCTCACCAAGGACCTGTACAAGGGAATAATCACTTCCCTTTTCTTACTCGATATTCCTCTCTCTATGCAGCCCAGCATTCTTCTGGCTTTTGCTATCGCCTTGTCGCATTGTTTCGCAGACTTCATATCATTAGACACTATCACCCCAAGGTCCCTCTCCTGCTCCGTGCACGTCAGCCTTTCCCCCCCCATCGAATACAGTTCATTCGGATTTCCGCTCCCCATATGCATGACTTTGCACTTCTTGGCATTGAATCTCAGCTGCCATATCTTCGACCACTCTTCCAGTTTCCTTAGATCCCGTCTCATTCTCTCCACTCCTTCCGGCGTGTCCACTCTGTTGCAGATCTTAGTGTCATCCGCAAAAAGACAAACCTTACCTTCTATCCCGTCCGCAATGTCGCTCACAAAGATATTGAACAGGACCGGTCCCAACACCGATCCTTGCGGTACAACCGCTTAAAACCGCTCTCTCTTCAGAGAAGGTTCCGTTTACCATCACACATTGTCTTCTGTCCGTCAACCAATTTGCAATCCAGGTCACCACCTTGTCACTCACTCCCAAGCTTCTCGTTTTATTCACCAGTCTCCTGTGCGGAACCGTATCAAAAGCTTTGCTGAAATCCAAGTATATGACATCGAGCGCTCTTCCTTGGTCCAATTCCTTGGTTACCCAGTCAAAAAAGTCAATCAGATTTGTCTGACAGGATCTTCCCCTGGTGAATCCATGTTGCCTCTGGTCCATCAATTCTCCGGACTGTAGATAGTTCACTATTCTCTCTTTCAGCAGAGACTCCATTACTTTTCCCACCACCGAAGTGAGGCTAACCGGCCTGTAGTTGCCAGCCTCCTCCCTGTTCCCACTCTTGTGAAGCGGGACCACCACCGCTCTTCTCCAGTCTCTCGGCACCACTCCCGTTTCTAGGGATCTATTGAACAGGTCACACAGCGGACCCGCCAGAACATCTCTGAGCTCCCTCAATATCCTTGGATGAATCCCATCAGGCCCCATGGCTTTGTCCACTTTCAGGTTCTTTAGCTCTTCCCACACATTTTCTACTGTAAAAGGATTTTCATCTATTCCACTTCCCTCCAGTTTCTTGTTGTGTAGAGATGGTCCTTCTCCAGGGTCTTCTTTAGTGAACACAGAGCTGAAGTATTCGTTTAATATTTCTGCCATTTCTTCGTCTGTCTCCACACATTGATCATTACCACCTTTCAATTTCACTATACCACTTTGGACCTTTCTCTTTTCGCTGATGTATCTGAAAAATGTTTTGTCACCATTTTTTATCTCCTTGGCAATCCTCTCTTCTGCTTGATTTTTTGCCAACTTGATTGTTTTCTTCGTCTCCCTCAGTTGATACAAATATTCTTCTTTGTGCTCCTCCCTTTGGGATCCTTTATATTTCTTGAATGCTGTTCTTTTAGCTTTAATTTTGTCAGCCACCTCCTTTGAGAACCAGATAGGTTTCAATTTTCTTTTGCTTTTCTTTATGTTTCTAACATATAGAGCAGTTGCCTTGGTGATTGCTCCTTTTAGATTGGTCCACTGCTGATCCACATCTCTCTCGTTCTCCCATCCTTTAAGTTCTTCCTCCAGGTACTTCTTCCTCCAGGTACTTTCCCATTTCCTCAAAGTCTGTGTTTTTGAACTGTAAAATGATTTACACATACTCCTATGCAAAACTGCAAAGCCATCCAGAACCTTTAAGTGAAGATTTGCATGTGCCAAAGATAAATGACTTTCTGATCTGCTAAAAAAAATATGCAAATATAAGATGAATTTTCAATGAAGTGCCACATGAAAATCTAACATACTATCATAGCAATTTTCAAAAGTCATTTTTTGACTACTGCAGCAGTCAAAAAAGCAAACAGAATGTTAGGAATTATTAGGAAGGGAATGGTTAATAAAATGGAAAATGTCATAATGCCTCTATATTGCTCCATGGTGAGACCGCACCTTGAATACTGTGAACAATTCTGGTCGCCACATCTCAAAAGAGATATAGTTGCGATGGAGAAGGTACAGAGAAGGGCAACCAAAATGATAAAGGGGATGGAACAGCTCTCCTATGAGGAAAGGCTGAAGAGGTAAGGGCTGTTCAGTTTGAAGAAGAGACGGCTGAGGGGGGATATGACAGAGGTCTTTAAAATCATGAGATGTCTTGAACTAGTAGATGTGAATTGGTTATTTACACTTTCAGATAATAGAAGGACTAGGGGGCACTCCATGAAGTTAGCAAGTCGCACATTTAAGACTAATGGGGGAAAATTCTTTTTCACTCAATGCACAATTAAGCTCTAGAATTTGTTGCCAGAGAATTTGGTTAGTGTAGTTAGTATAAGGTGTAAAAAAGGTCTGGATAAGTTCTTGGAGGAGAAGTTCATTAACTGGTATTAATCAAGTTGACTTAGGGAATGGCCTCTGCTATTACTGGCATCAGTAGCTTGGGATCTTCTTGGTGTTTGGGTACTTGCCAGGTTCTTGTGGCCTGGTTTGACCTCTGTTGGAAACAGGATGCTGGGCTTGATGGACCCTTGGTCTGACCCAGCATGGCAATTTCTTATGTTCTTAAGTTCCTACCTGTGTAAATGCACTTTATGCATGTAAAAAAATCCTATGGACAATTCCATGGCATATATTGTAGCAATTTTCCAAAGCCCACTTACATGGGTAAAGTGCATTTATGTATGTAAAACACACATTTAAGCATGTAAAGGCTTTTGAAAATTAGATCCATATTGTATATCTACAATATTTTTAAATTAACCATGGAACATGGACATTCTTTCCACTTTGGCAAATGTCTGCTGCCTAAAACAAGAAAAGATGTCCTTGCCTAGAAATGCATCTGTTAAGATGACAGGGTGAGGACAGTGCAAAAGAGATTGACTGAAGCAAGGCTCGACAAATGTGCAGATCAACGCAAGCCAGTAATTTTTATTTTACAACCCCCCCCCCCACAAAAAAAAAAAAATCATCTGATTCTCTACACTGCAACATAAGCCTGCCTTACGAGAGAGATTCATTCCTGTCATGGTATGCGCAAAACAAACGCTCTGGAAACCCCGGGGAAGCAGGAGGTGGACGGCTCAAACAGGCCAACACTATTTTCACTTCGACCTTTGTCCAGATCGCTCGTGGTACTGAGTAAAAATGCGAATCTTCCTGTAAAGGTATCATCCTGCAAGAAAAGTAGTTTTCTGAGAAGTGAAGTGCAGCCCCAATTTAATAATCGTGATGCAGCTGAAAGAAAGGAGCTTCTTGTGGGGGGGGGAATTAAAAACAAGCTCTTGCCTCCTCAGGCTTATTATGGCCATTGTTGGAAATTCAATTCAATTCTCAGGCTTTTTTGGATTCAAAGCGACTGCTCTGTGCCTTTAAGGTATTGTATGCGGCAGCGAGCATTACACCTGCTTCATCTCACAACTGTTCCCTGGGCCTTTGATGAGCAACAACCCAATTTCTAACCAGACAAGTGCTGGATTTTTTTCTTTTTTCTTAAAGATGGAATCTTCAAAAAGACACAGTCTCAGAAAGCTTTTTTTCTTCTTCTCTTATAAGGGAAACTGAGGAAGATAAAAGTTCTTTACTATTCAATTACTTTGGAAAAAAAAAGCATGAAACTGTGTGTAGGCCTGTGATGCCGGCCTGAGCTGTATTTGAACTGTATACTGGGTTTCTCCGAGCCCTGCAGACCATGCTTTCTATTGTGTGCATCAGCTGGCAACTAGGCTGAAATTCAGCAAATGAGGGCCTATTCTATTCAGTCTTTTCTTCTGAAGGTGATTTTTTTCAGAAGCATTGTGCCAAAAGCAGCCACTCCAACACCAGCAATCTTTCCTAGCATAAAGCTTCGGTAAAGTCCTCTGCCTGACTTTTCTTAGCAAGTCGAATCTTAGTTAAGTCCTTTCTTTTTTTTTTTGCTGTTAACATGTTTTGTGTGGTCAAGGGCATCTTGGGAATACCAACTTCACCTGAGCATATTTCTTTGGTGTGTAGGTCTGCAGTGCATCACTTGCACATAAGTAACATGGCAGCAACTAGTACACTATGAGAAGATTAAAGAAGTAGCATAAAGGCCAGGCTCTTTTTAATGAGGAGGTATAACATTTATCTGGCAGCTTAATGTGCAGGGGTTGTTATGTATATGCAATTATATCTTGCACATTAACTTTTCAATTAAACATTGTAAATGTTGTTCCTTAGAAGTGTACAATGTGACTGCTGTCTAAGCAGAAGCCACATAATTCCCCTCATTCTGATGAAGTTTTATTTCTATATAGTACCCGAATGATGACACATGCTGACGATGGTGAGATGGGTTATTATAGAGAAATGCGCTGATATACATCTTTGAGGTCAATATCATTCAAGAAAATTAAAGGGTTTGAGAAGTGAATTCTCTTTGATTTCCAGGGAGGTTGGGCACGTTGGTTATTTATTAGTTGTCCCAAGGCAATAAATACAAGTCAGGCTGAAGATCTGAGAAACGCAGCGATTGATTGCTGACACCGAGGATTCAGCCTTGAAGTAAGCTTAATATTGAAATACAAAGTGAGCCTCAGATGGCTTCAAAATGAGAAATGCTACCACAAAAATGTGATTCACATTGGGGAAAAATCCCTGACAGTTTTAGAAATTTAGTGAGACTCTCTCTTCAATTTTCATCAGAGTTTCAATCAGAAGAAAAGCTTCCTATAGGATTTGGAAAGGGCCAGCATGGATCTGGTTTTCAGGGTAACCACTGTGAATAACCTTCAGTCATCGCTGCTTAGATGTGGTTCAAGAACAGGGCTGATTTACACTGCTCGGTTACCCCGAAAGCCAAACCTGTTTGAAGACCTCAAGGCCCTGAGCTGAAAACCCTGTCCGATAATATTTTTATTGGATGCATTTTCTAGAACTGAGAGGATGATTACCCAATCATCTTCTCTTTGCATTTAGCATGTTTGTAAAGAAGCCTGGCATTCGGCTGTAAAAATAATTTGGTATGAACAAGCACACTGTCCTTGCTGAACTCCGTTTCATCTCCTTGACATATACACAATGTGGGCAATTGAAAGGCTACATCAACCCCTTCCCACGCCCCCTCCCCCACCCCCTCCCCGATTACAAAGGCTCACGCAGTTTAACGTTCGATAAGTTTTATTGGATGGATAAATAAATGGCCGCAGCCCTTATAAATACAGTAACAGCAAAATATAATACAGCAACAATCCACAATAGCATAATAATACAACTTGTATAACTTCATTAACTTAATCACTGAATTAGCTCTTGGTGACCAGCGCTATCCTTTGCAAGGAAATGTTAAGCTCCTAATTTTCTGAGGCTTGTGCACTGCCCCCCGGCCGTAGAAGCCGGGCAGCTACCACTGACACCTGGCCGTCGAAGCCACAGCGTCTTTGCCTGGGACCTGACCGTAAAAGTCAGAGTCGTTTGGTCTAAGTGCCTCAGTGCTCTTGGCCGTCAAAGCATCGAGGATCTGGGTGGGACCTGTTGGGCAGCTGGCCTCAGTCAAGGCCGCCTGCTTCAGTTCTCCGGGGCCGCTGGCCCCAGGGCCGTCCCCTACTTAACCTATATGCGGGGGTGTGACTAGGCTGATCACCGCGCCACGGTTCTCGGTAGCGATACCGCTTACCGGGAAACCCCCACCCATGCACTAGGCTGCGGCCATTAGCGGTAAGATAGCCTCAATTGCATCCTGGATATCTGAATTGAAAATATCCCACCCAATATCAGAGAGGTGTGTACCATCTGGCCTGAATAAACCTGGGTTTTCGTCCAGTAACTCGTGTTTAATACATAAACCATTAATAGTGGGCAAGAATTTCGTAATCCATTTCTTGATTTTCCTTCTAACTTTTTCAATAGCACGATGTGAGCGCTCACCTCTCCAAATCCTATGGGGGGGTAATGTAAGACCAGAGAAGGACTGACTGCGGGAACAAACTGTAAAGAGTCACTAAATCTCTCTGTATTTTTTGTGTGAGTTCAACGCTCTTAGTGATGGGAAGATCATTACCCCCCAAGTGTATGATTATAGCAGCTGGGGGAGATAGACTTTTATTAGTTCCATGACAGTCGGCAACAGCTGGTCCCACCTCATCTCCGGGATACCTTTCCACAGCAATGATACCCGACGTGTTGCTAAGCCCAGGTGTTCTCCCTTTGGCTGCTCGAGGGCCCTCCTATGCGCTCAACACACAAAAGAGTGGCCTATAATCCAGGTGACGTGCATTCGCGAACTGTCGACAGATAAAAAAGGGGGGTAAATGAGTTATGATATACAGTTGATAAAGTACTCGAGCGGCCTTACATAGCGGCTAAACCTTCCCGAGCGCCATCTGCCCATGGCCATTATTTCCTTGTCCGTCACACCCAAGCTTGCCGCCGAGGTTTATTTATTTATTTATTTAAGGGTTTTTATATACCGCGGCATGTTAGCAACATCACCTCGGTTCACAGTGTAACATAACATAGCAACAGGCTTTACAATTTGCGGCCCCTATCCGGAAGGAGTGAGACGAGTAACCCGCTACTCCGACTCCCGCTGACTGCAGAGCCTTGTGGAGAACTCGAATAAACTGGTATCGGGTTAGCGAGTCTCCTCCCACGTGTACCAGCAATTGGCCGCCACCCGACGGGTGATGCCTCAAGTAGATACTGGTGCAATGCACTGGACAAGTGGCCTCCCCAGGCCATTCATGGAGAATAATATTGGAACCGATGCCGAATTGGTCAGTCTTTGACCTGCGGATACATATGTGAAGCTTCTTATATTCGAGCATTGTGTTTTCCTTCTGCAAGCATGCAGGGGAAGGTCTATTCGCAGTGTGGGCCGTAAGCTCATTAACGCGCAAGGCTGCATAAAATGACAGGGAAAACGCGCATTTAAATAAATTGGACTCGAAGGTGTCTGAGCAGACGACTTCTAATGACCTGAAGATCTGTCTCAGAATGTCTAAGGTTATGGGCCTCCTAGTGTCCTTTGTCATAGCCGCCTCCCTCTACCAACCCAACATAGCTCTTTTGATCAGGAATAGAGAGGCGCAGCTGGGAAAGCCTAATATTCTAGAAAAGAATGAAAGGCCTGGTAGGCGACTAGCTAAAACCGTTCTGGATTTTCCCTGGCTCTTGCAATGTAATATGTAGCGCAATAGGGAGGTCACCGAGATTGGCCACATGTCATTGTCATCAGATTCAATGTCCATGAAGCTGCAGAAGTGTAGCAAAGCATGTCTATAAGTCCGCCGTGTATTTTCGGATAAGGATCCCATGATTAAGTCCCAAAATTTGGGGGGCCAAGCTGCCAAACCTCTTCGGGTATGGGGGTAGGTAGAAGATCTGCTGTCGAGGCGTGGCATCGGAAAGCTGTCAACTGGAATCGGGAGAGAGAATCAGCAATGTAATTATGTACACCGGGGATGTGCGCAGCATGGCAGGTAATATTAAAACTCAAGCAGGTGAGAGCTAGTCGTCTTATGAGGGCATTGGACTCAAATGTGCGAGCAGACAAGGCATTAATAATTTGGACCACCGCCAAATTGTCAGATCTGAAAACAATGTGTGACCTGCTTAGTGACTGACCCCAAATTTCGAGTGCAACAATGATTGGAAACAACTCAAGGAAGGTGAGGTCCTTGGCGATCTTGTGTTGTAACTAATGGAGGGGCCAACGTTCAGTGCAGCAGGCCCCTCGGAAATAGATGCCGAAGCCAACGCCTCCTGCCACATCCGTAAATAGCTGTAGTTCACCATTCTGCCTAGGTGGATCCTGCCAAAACGTGACACCATTAAAATCTCTCAAGAATATTTCCCAAATGAGTAGGACCTGCTTTATTGCGTTAGTAACACATATGCAATGATGTTTTCTGCGCACACCCGAGGTTGCTAAGGAAAGCCTACAGAGGAAGGCTCTGCCCATCGGTATTACTCTGGACGCAAAACAGAATAAGCCTATCAGGGATTGAAATTGACGTAAGGTAGCCTTTTTTAAACTGCACATTTCGCTAATAGCATCACAGAGCTTGCAAACATTATCAGTGGGGAGTCGAGAGAATTGAGCCTCAGCATCTAACTCTATTCCTAGGAATGTAATTGCCCTAGCTGGCCCTTTGGTTTTTCCTTCTGCTAATAGGACACCAAAGTGACAAGTGACTGCTTTTGTTGACACTAGCAAGTTGGTACAATCAGTCTCATCTCGTCCAACTAGTAAGAAGTCATCCAGGTAGTGAACCAGCTGCCGAGATCCCAATTGCTGCTCGATAACCTAATGCAAAAAAGGAACTAAATAGTTCGAAGAAAGCACAGGAAATGGAGCAGCCCATTGGGATGCATCAGTCATAAAAGAATTGCCCCCTGAATTGAAAACCAAGTAAATGGAAGGAATCTGGGTGCACAGGTAGCAGGCAGAACGCGGACTCTATGTCAACTTTTGCCATATGCACATGGGGACCCGCATTCTTGATGATACGGATGGCAGAGTCCACAGAGGTGTAAGACACAGGGGCGGATTTTAAGAGCCCTGCTTGCGTAAATCCGCCCGGATTTACGCGAGCAGGGCCCTGCGCGCCGGTGCGCCTATTTTACATAGGCCTACCGGCGTGCGCAGAGCCCCGGGACTCGCTTAAGTCCTGGGGTTTTCCGAGGGGGGCGTGTCGGGGGCGGGCCCGATCCGCGCGGCATTTTCGGGGCGGGATGTAGCGTTTTGGGGGCGGGTCCTTGGGCGTGGTTACGGCTCGGGGCAGTCCGGGGGCGTGGCCGCGCCCTCCGGACCCGCCCCCAGGTTGCGTCCTGGCGCACTAGCGGCCCGCTGGCGCGCGGGGATTGACGTCTCCCTCCGGGAGGCGTAAATCTCCCGACAAAGGTAAGGGGGAGGTTTAGACAGGGCCGGGGGGGTGGGTTAGGTAGGGGAAGGTGAGGGGAGGGCAAAAGAAAGTTCCCTCCGAGGCCGCTCCGATTTCGGAGCGGCCTCGGAGGGAACGGAAGTAGGCTGCGCGGCTCGGCGCGCCGGCTATACAGAATCGGTAGCCTTGCGCGCGCCGATCCAGGATTTTAGCGGCTACGCGCGTTTCTACTAAAATCCAGCGTACTTTTGTTTGCGCCTGATGCGCCAACAAAAGTACGCCAAATCGCGCTGTTTGAAAATCTACCCCACAGAGCATAGGTGTGGGTCAATCTGATCATTGACAGAATTACCCGGGGGGAAGGAAAGATTGTGTATGAGCCGGTAGCGGCCCGGCTCTTTTTTGGGAACCATGCCCAGAGGGGAAACCACCATATTGGGAAAGGGCAGGTAGGGGAATGGTCCCGCTACTTGCCCTAAAAGTAATTCAGAGTGAATCTTCTTCGCCGCCTCCTCCTTGTGCATAGATAGGGAATGGGCGTTACGAGGAGGAGGGGGAAGAGGATGGGGAGCAACATATTGACTTGGAATTCTAAAGCCGTAAGTGAAGCCATTAGAAATTTCCTCAGCTTTGTAGGGGAATGGGTAGCTTTGAAGCCAGGGTCGCATAGCATTAACGCTGACTGGGGTTGGGGCTAGCGCATTCAGCTGGTCGGCCGTTGGAAGGCTGATGCATTGGTCGGCATTCTCTAGCATTCCGGCATTGAGTAGCGGGGTGAAACCCAAGACCACAGGTCACGCACAGGTGTTTGAATTTGCAATTTGCCCATGTGCAGAGGCCAGCATTAAACTGCCTGCACACGTCACGCCTCCCGCTATCGTGAAAGGGATACCTATCGCGAGGAGTGGCAGGAAGGGATTTGTCCTGCCAGGTGGACTTATGCAACATCATTTCGTCCACACAGTAATCTATGTTTCCAAATAATTGAGCAATTCTGAGCCATACTTTTTCTGAACCTGATGTCGTAATTTAACCATACCCATCCACCTCGCCTCTGGGCTTTCATTATGGTGTCTATATATCTAATGAGAAAAGGGGACTGATGAGGCTCATGCTCAACAATAACGCTCATCATAAGAACATAAGAAATTGCCATGCTGGGTCAGGCTAAGGGTCCATCAAGCCCAGCATCCTGTTTCCAACAGAGGCCAAACCAGGCCAAAGAACCTGGCAAGTTCCCAAACACCAAAAAGATCCCATGCTACTGATGCAATTAATAGCAGTGCCTATTTCCTAAGTAAACTTGATTAATAGCAGTTAATGGACTTTTCCAATAACGTATCCAAACCTTTTTTGAACCCAGTTATACTAACTGCACTAACCACATCCTCTGGCAACAAATTCCAGAGCTTAATTGTGCGTTGAGTGAAAAAGAATTTTCTCCGCAAGCCCGGCGAGACCGGGTGTGCATATTGTGCATTTGCATGGAACAGCAGAACTGGGGGAGGCGGCGAGCTGGCAGCAGCAAGAGACACCATGGGGCCACCATCAGCCGAAGATGAGAGGCTGTAATCTACCACCGGCCAGGCCGGTCTTCTGGTTGAGTGCGTGCGCGCTCATGCCTGCGTGCACATAGCTTCCGATCTCCCACCACCAAACAAGAAGGCCTGCAGGGCCAGCCCAAAGACATCAGGAGGCCATGTGTGTATGTGTGTGAGTGTCTGAGAGTCTGTGTGCCTGTGCATGTGTGTGTGAGAGAGCCTGTGTGTATGTCTGTTTGTCTGTGAGAGCCCACGTGTCACATATAGGCTCTCACAGGCACACACAATGTATCTGTGAGGGAAAGGGAGCCTATATGTGTTAGGGAGAGGGTGTGTATGAGAAAATGAATGTGTTATTGTGCCTGTGTGTGAGAGAGAAGATAAAATTTGGGCATCCCTATCTTCCCCAATCCCCAACAATCTCAGGGTGTCTGGAAATCAGAAGGTCACAGATTTGGAGAGGTTTTTTTTAATCCTTATTAGTTTTAATTATTATTTAATGTTTTTATGAAGAATGGTACTGTCTCTGTTATTCCATTGTTGTTGTGATTATATATATCAGAATGTGAAAGGCTTTTATCCAATTGTGGATATTTTTGGCGATTTTGGGTTGCTTATCTTTTAATTCAGTAGACCCTCCTTTTTCTGGCTAAGCATCTAAATCTGTAATTAGTAGGGAAAAAATGTCAATGAATTCATGATTCCATATTTTATTTTTTGTTGGGAGAGGGACGCTGTGTGCTAAAGAAGTGACTCTGGATAAGACTTCTTCCATAACCTGTGGCTCTGTGACTTGGGATCCCGCCACACCCACATCCGTGGGCGCCATGATTTGAAGACCTGCAGCCAGGAGTGCAGCGACTTGAGACCCAGCAACTGGGGCGGGGGTGGGGGAAATGGAGTGAACTGGTAATGCAGGCACTGGCAAAGGCAGTACATCCACCCTTGGGTGAACGGGGTCAGGTAAACAATCAGCATTGGAAAGCGCAGCATCACCCGCTGAGTCAATAGCAGGGAAAGCGTCCCAAACCGTAGCGGGTGAGCCTGAACTTCTGCGCCCGGCTGTCCGCTTCCTTTTGAAAGACTTAAATACAGTGCATATGGCCCTAGCCAGAGCCCTCTCATCATCGCTGCCGTCAGATGATGAACCAGTTTCTAAGTGAACAGTGGACTTACCTCTATTCCTTGGCGAATCTTGAGGAACTGAGTCAGTGGAGGGTCTTGTATTTCTGCGGCAGGGTGCCGACGGCTGGATCACCTGCTGAGGCCTAGTGGTGCTTTGCCGGGAGGCCGCTGTTTGTCTTCGTCTTGAATCAGATGTTGTCGCAGTGTCTGGACCAGGCGAGTTTCTTCATGCTGAGATAGATCTTGAGGAACGCGCTTGGTTTGATGTCTTCTTTTTATTTTTGGATGAAGAAACAGGTTTAATGTGGGGTATCGCGGGTTGAACTGTCGCCATGCGCTCCCTAACCCAATCAGTCCCGTGAGCCATTGCCTGTTCACGAATCTCCGCTAACAGTTGTTCCATGTCGGTCTGCTCCACTGTTCCTGTCAGCGCGCCCTCCACTTGATGGTGTTGAGATGTTGTTGCTACCCGATGATTCCTAGGTTTTGCTCGCCCTTGACTCCTCTGGTGTGCCCCCAATGCTCGCCTTGTGTTAGAGTTAGGGTTTTAATTGAAGCAACATTTGAGATAGTCTCTTGCGGCAAGGGATTCACAGGTGCAGTAATGGATGAAGTATGTGTTGGATGGCCCTGATCCTGTCTGGTAGGAGTCATGTTTCGCAAGCTGGAAAGGTAATAATAAATAACAGCTGGCAAGCATGCAAACCGTAACCGTTACAAGGCATTCACCACTTATATTATTTGGTTTTATTATTATTTTATTTTTTTTTTTTTTATATGTACCTGCGCTCATGGTAACTCTCATGGCCAGTGCCAAGTGCTATAACGTGTATGGCAGCATGCGGGGGAAGGACTGCCAGCCTGCGGGGGGAAAAAGGCCTAACACACATGGCCGCCTGCCATGAGCCTTAACCAACATGGCCACCTGCCATGTGCCCTAACCAACATGGCCGCCTGCCATGTGCCCTAACCAACATGGCCGCTTGCCATGTGCCCTAACCAACATGGCCGCTTGCCATGTGCCCTAACCAACACGGCCACATGCCATGTGCCCCCAATAATAATATTTTTTTTTTTTTGGCAATTGAGGCCGCTGGCCAGAAATAATCATAACGAAACACATTAAAACATGATCCAGAAAGCAATGACCCAGAATGGAGGTGTTGGCATGTAAATGCTCAACATAAAGGTTATCCAGTAACGACTGGGAAATGATACAATTCAACATAACTTTTTTTTTTTTTATAACAATAAAACGAATGTTTTATTGTCAAAACAACAGTTCATGTGCAATGGAACACTCTGTAAATATGACCTGCTGGTCAAACCCTTTTATTAATTTTTTAAATTTTTTTTTAAAGGAAGGCATGGGCCGCTGGCCCTTTAATCGCCAACATTATAATCGGGTGTGCTTTAAAGTAAGGACCGCTGTCCTTCCCAGATATGAGGCCGCTGGCCCTTTAGTCAGAATTGAAAATTTGTTATTTATTTATTTATTTTGTTTTATTTATTTATTTTTTAAAATCTAAACAGGCATGCAATAAAAACAGGGACCGCTGGTCCTTTACAAGTAAGGGAGGGGGCCGCCGGCCCTTTAAGCAACAAAGGTCTTTCATTTTATGTTACACAATACCGTGCGCTGATAGTAGAGAAGTTCAGCCTCCTGCAACGGATGTTAGGGTCTCCGGATCTGCAACGCACAGCACAGCCCACGTGTGCAAAGATATTAGGCGCTGAAAGCAAGAAATGAAACCTGCGGCGCCACACTGAAGCCAGAAGTTGGGGCAGCCGCGTGGAAAGCCGATCGGCGTGAGGCAGCAGCCGTGCAACGCCTGGCAAGTAACAGAAACTGAGGCTGACGCACAGGAACCGAAACGGTCGCGCTGAGGCTGAAGCAGAAGAACCTGCGCCGGCGGTGCCTGGACGAAAAAGGGGCCGCTCATGCCGCGCATCCCCTTTTCAACCAGGGGAACACCCACCAGGCCAAGCCCCACTCCCCACTCCCCGCCCCCCAAACCCACCCTGCCTTGCCTTCCCCACCCCCATTGTGTCGTGGGCTCTTACTTTCCATTGAGCCACGTGAAAGGAATACTGAAAACAATTTGTCTGTAGTCCACCACCACCACGTCTTCACTTTCTCGGGTCTATAAATAAAGCAGTTTAAAAATGTAACAGTTATCAATATACAGGAAAGAAGCAAGCCATATTTGGAAAGGAGAGATTTTGATAATTTGGTGCCAAGAGACTTCTTGGCTCAAAACCGTTGATGCTAAGCAAAATATAAAAATTTGCATCCCAGAGCGATCTGCTTTTGCCTCTGCAGCATTCTTGTTTTCCATAAATAACATTTATATTTAATGAAAACAGGATTGACACGGAATTGAAAACGGAGCCTGTCCTTTGGTCTGGTTTTATATGAAAGGGAGAAACTCCATGCATTTTCTTTTTAAGCACAGTTTCCCCAAAGACAGCTAACATGCCTGCTCAGGAGGACCAGGGCTCCTGAACCACTCAATTTTAGAAAGTCAACTCCATGGCAACAGGTAACGAGGAAGCCTGGGGTCCTCTTCCCAGACTAGGAAGAGGCAGTTCAAAATTCTTGCATACTGATGCAGAAGGAAGATAATTGAATCAGCAGTACTGGGAAATACCTTGGCAATTCAGCTGGCAGTAAAAAAAAAACTGAAAAATTCTTCTATTCATTCTGATTTTAATTTCATTCTTGTGTGTTTAGAACTTTTGAACGTGCCTCCTAATTAGCCACTCTCAACACTGTGCATTTTTAGTAAATAGTGGAGCTGCTTATCGGGACCTCTGGCAGTCATCAGATTCCAATGAGGGCAGTTTTTCAAAGGGTTTTGGTGCCTAATTTTGGAGCTGGGGTAAGATGCAGCAGTAAAACTGTCCAATGAAATTCAATGTGCCACGCGCAGTAAACCAAAATGTAACACTTGATGCAGCAAGCAAACAGCAGGCGAATGTATTGGGAGTTAAAAAGCATGCAAACTGGAACTACAATATGCACTCAGCCTTTTGCACATGCTCATTGCACAGTTTAATTCCAGTAGGGATAAAGTAGTCCCCGGGAACTTATGATTTGTGCACACAAAAAATGCTTTCAGTGCAGAAAATATTTTTTGTGCCTATAAACCATATTTTAGGTGCGGAAAGCAAGAAAAATACTGCATGTTAGCAGGCCCCTTAAATTCTGCATGATGGCAGCCCCACAGGTACCAGTAGTGCCTAGTACAAGGGTGGCCAACTCCTAGAGAGCCACAAACAGGCCAGGATTTCAGGATGACCACAAAGCATATGCATGAAATAAATTTGCACAAATGGAGGCAGTGCATGCAGATCTATCTCATGCATATTCACTGTGGATATCCTGAAAACCTGGCCGGTTTGTTGCTCTTGAGGACCTGAGTTGGCCACTCCTGGCCTAGTATGAATGTCTAACATCTACAATTGTTGATAGAGGAAATGTTTTCTTTGTGTATAGAACAGCGTGTACATGAGTTCAAGCTACTTTCATGCGTATATGCTAATTATGTGCATACATGTGTGTTTTGAAAATTCACCCCAAATCCTTTAGAAAATTACCTCCTTAACATGGAAGTAAAAAAATCTGCCTTGCTCTTATTACATTGGCTATTGGAGACTGGTTCATCTGCTACCATTAGTGGTGGCTCCTCCTGAGGAAGGCAGAGGTACATTGGCAGTGGGGAAACTATTCTGCTACAGCCCTCTGTACCTGTTCTATGGAGAAATGGAAGACTTTAATTTCTAGTGCTGTCAGATTGGCACTTCTAAACTAACACTAAAATATGTCCCTAGGCGAAGAGGAGGGAATTCATGGCAAGTTAGAAACATTGAGCTGCAGTCTTTCACAATTCACTTTGGGGCGGATTTTCAGAGCCCTGCTCGCCTAAATCCGCCCAAATCCGGGCGGATTTAGGCGAGCAGGGCCCTGCGCGCCGGTGAGCCTATTTTACATAGGCCTACCGGCGCGCGCAGAGCCCCGGGACTCGCGTAAGTCCCGGGGTTCTCCGAGGGGGGCGTGTCGGGGGCGGGCCCGGTCGTTGCGGCGTTTAGGGGGCGTGTCGGCAGCGTTTTGGGGGCGGGTACGGGGGCATGGCTACGGCCCGGGGCGGTCCGGGGGCATGGCCGCGCCCTCCGTACCCGCCCCCAGGTCGCATCCCGGCGCACAAGAGGCCCGCTGGCGCGCGGGGATTTACGCCTCCCGGAGGGAGGCGTAAATCCCCCGACAAAGGTAAGGGGGGGGCTTAGACAGGGCCGGGTGGGTGGGTTAGGTAGGGGAAGGGAGGGGAAGGTGAGGGGAGGGAACGGGGGTAGGCTGCGCGGCTTGGCGCGCGCCGGCTATACAAAATCAATAGCCTTGCGCGCGCCGATCCAGGTTTTTAGCAGATACGCGCGGCTCCGCGCGTATCTACTAAAATCCAGCTTACTTTTGCTTGCGCCTGATGTGCCAGCAAAAGTAGGCCAATTCGCGCTATTTGAAAATCTACCCCTTTGAGTAAGTATTTCAAAGAAATACAGGAGATCAAGTCATTCAGCAACTGAAGAGAAATACAAGGAGCATGGATATTTTGACTTTTTTGATTATTAACCAATGAATCATGTGCTTTTCTTAACATTCCTGAAGGCTGCATTTAATGATGATCATGAACTCAGCTGGGAGATCTTATTCCCACTGAAATTTTGAAAAGTTCACCAAATGTTTCCACATGTTAGTCATCTTTTACTTTTACAATTAATGGGTCATTAACTGGGTGAGAAAATGTTTAGGTCTAATGACAAAAGAACTGAAAGCTTGGATTAGATCCCAGAATCAACTGGATTCAAGGAACCAACCTTTTTAATGTCCCTTGGTAAAAAGAAAAAAAAAACAAAAAACGCACCGGATTCCATGCGGAGGAATTCTCATCAAAAGCTGCTTAGCAGTAAGATGCACAGGTACTTTGTACTTGCATAACTTCAAAGACTTTGCAAATGGAAAGTGCCCATGTAGTTTAACCTTGAAAACGTGCTAAAGCGAATGTGGGTACAAAAGTATCTGGGTACATTGCACCCGCTACATCCGTGGCTGAGGTATATTTGAAAATTCTATACTTTCACAGAGTTTACTCCCCTGATCTGATAACTAGCTCCCACAATGCCCACTTTCTGAGCAGCTAAAACATAGCTGCCAGCACTGGGCAGTTTGCAAATCTTTTGATCTAGCCTGCTAACTTCATAGATGATTCTGATAATTGCCCTCAATACATAACCTTGGACTTGAAATAATCTATAGAAATGACTGCTAGATTGCACACTCACATGAGGAAATAGTGAAATTGCTTCCTAGTTTTAAATTCAGGATGTTTTCCCCACAACACCTTAATGTGAGAAAATGAAGACCTCAGCTCTGAACCATAAATAAACTAGAGAAAACATTTTGAAAACAATAATTAGCCCTTGGGAGCTAAGGATGAATTGAAAAGCTCATAAGAACATAAGGTGTTGTTTTGCACTCCCTGAAGAAGTTCATAATTTAATTGGAAGCAGTATTAGCTAGCTACACATTCACTCCAGACAATGGTAGGCAACCCTCAGACGGGAAGCCAACAGCTTTTCTAAGCAGTCTCTCCTTAAACCAAAGAATCATCAGCGATTCAGAGAATGTTTGATGCCCATCACAAAACACTGGCAGACGCCAATTAGAACAAGCACAGAAGATTTTGGATTCACCTGTAACTAAAGGGGGTCATTTTTCAAATCGCAATGGGCCGTTATCGCGGGCGTTATCGCTCGCGATAACGACCGCATCGCAATGTTAAAATGTAAATGAGGGAGAGGGGAGGAGTTTGGGCGGGGTTTAGTAAAATGAGGGGCCAGCAGCGCTGCGGGCAATAATGTTTATCACATAATCGCCGGCAGTAGCGCCGGAAATCCCCACACCTTTTCTACTGGCGCTATGGAAGCGAAAGTGTTCAGCCCAGCCATAACTGTGGCGTGCGGTACCGCACCGCTGCGAAGCGACCGGCTGCACACTTTCGCACCTCCCCACCTGTGGGCGATCATTTCACTATAATTATAGCAAAATGATAAATCTAGGCCAATTTTAACCCTGTACAAGTGCTACTACAAAGGAATTAGCTACCACCCATAAAACATCTGTGGTAAAATGCTTATCTTTCTCCCTATTTCCCCCTTCCTCCCTTCCCTCAACCATCTTAGCCCTCCCAACCCCTACTTCCCTCCCCTTTTCCCTTTCCTTGTCTTCCTCATCCCTCTCCCTACTCTCCCTCCCATCTACAGTATAGCCCAATTCCAGCACTGCCTCCCCTCAGCTCAGCGGTCTCTCCCCCTCTCTTGCATGACCTCAGCACTCCTCCCTCCTTGTAGCCTGACTGCAGCATCATCCCTCTATCCCCATCCTACCTGTCAAACTTCTGCCTAGTCCCTCTTGTGATCTGCATAGGATTGAACCGGCAGAGTAACCTCCTCTGTGCTTTAGCCCATGTGGCCCACCGATTCATACCCAATGCACATTCTTCCAAAGCAGCACACGCTATTTCTAAAGTATGTTCAGTTTTGGTGCTGGCTGCCAGGGGACGGGGGTTTAACATATGCTGTTTCATTAACTGCATGTGTACTTCGTAAATAGCATGCACTGTTCACCAAGTACACACACTGTGAACGAAACGGCATGTGCCAAAACTCCTATCCTCTGGTGGCCACTGCTGAAACTGCTCAGAATGACCCACAGAGGAGCTGGTGTACATCTATATATACGTATAGAAAACATATAGACAAGGATAATGATAGCATTTTTCTTCATATGCTACTTCACACTGCAGTCAACAGCAAAATGGCTTAACCTGCCTTAGAGCATGACAGGAGACAGTGGAAAGAAGCATTATTGGTAACTGTTATAGTAAGTAACCAATTACAATTGGATAATCTGAGATATGAAAATATAAAATAGATGGTCTAATATGACAGAAAAATGTCAATCAATGCACCTGATGATTAGAAGGAATTCAATAAAGGTTTTCCTCTAGTTTACCAGCAATGCTTCCCAGTGAAGACATCGAGACATTTTCATTGCAAAATCTGCAGTTATTTTTACAATGGAACAAAATATAAGCAAATGTCTGATAATTCCTGCTCACTCTCACTCTCACTTAATCTCCTGCATTAGATGGGGGATAGTAGATTCTCTCTTGTATGCAGTCATTAGTCAACTGTGACGCCAATGTATTAAATTGATTTTTCCATTATGTAAAAGGGGTTGTTTGTCTATCCAGCTGTCTGTGAGCAAAATAATTCCCAAAGAAGGGATAAAAGCTCCCAAATTTGGTTCACTAGAAAAAAATGGGACTACCTTGGAGGAGTTTAACCAGAAACATTGGGTTATTTTTGGAATATGAAACTTCTCAACCAACCCCCATTGCTTCACTAAGAGAGATAAAAGCTGCTGCAGAACATTAAGAGGGAAAAATACTGAAAACGCTAGCAAAGAATGTCACCTTTCAAACCACCTCTTCTCATACCTCCCAACCCCCACCCCCTTCTCCTCACACACAAACAAGCACACCTCTCATAGCCATACTGTCCACACCCCTCCACACCCTTCCATTGCCTACACTGCCCCCACCTCAAATACACTCCTCTCTCACACACACACCACACACCCTCTTCCACACTCAAAGCTCCCTACACACACATACCCCACATACAAATAGCCCTCCACAGACACACACACCGCTCCACACCACCCTCGACATATACCCACAGTCTCTCACAAACATACACCCATACCTCCACACACACTCCTCATCCCAAAGACAAGTCCTAGATCCTCCATACAAACCTACCCCATTACCTCCAATTTACCCTCACACGAATACCCCAATCACATCCCCCTCAACCATCACATACACACGCACGCATACATACATTGTCACCCATAGACACCTCCCTTAGATATACCCCCATCCCATACATACCCTCACACCTCCCAATTCACACCCCTCATTATTATTATTATTTTTTTATATACCGACATTCGATCTGAGACATCACATCGGTTTACATTCAGGTACTGTAGGTATTTCTCTGTCCCCAGAGGGCTTCCAATCTAAGTTTTGTACCTGAGGCAATGGAGGGTAAAGTGACTTGCCCAAGGTCACAAGGAGCGACAGCCCAAGATAAACCCTACATAAACCCCACACTCCCCCTATGGCTGCAGAAAGTAGAAAAACCCTACTGAAGCACAGTGTGTACTTGTAATATTCGAACCCCAATGATCCCATTCTACAAATCTATGCTGAAAAGCCCTCTCAAAGCCAACGCTTCTGCAGGCTCTCCCACTTGTTACCCCTTAGACACTCTGTGTGTGGGTTAATAATTTCCTGAGGTTACCCTTGTGTTAAAAGCTTCTTTGCATAGGAGATGAGCAGAGGAAATATCTCCTTCTTCTCCCCTCCTGCCTAAGCTTTATTTATGTATTTGTTGACCTTTTTAGCCATTTGGGTCAGCTTGCTTCAGCAGTTAATTAACACAAGTCCCATAATTTAATACAGTTAATGCTACTTGATGCCCTTTAATGTACCTTCCATTAGTGATATTATTGTAGTATTAGCCTGTAAATTAAAATGAGATCAAGACTAAGAGAGGCTCTTTAATTAAGGCACCAATGCACTACACTTGTCCATTACTCACCAGAGAAAATCATCCTGATGTAGTGAAGCAGCCCATCCGTAAATCAGAATTAGTTCATGTGAATTATTAGGTTTGCTGAATAATGGGAGCACAATGGGATAGCTGCCACAGACACATTTCCTTCTTTTTTCATTATCTTAATAAACAATGAAAAATGGGAATGGAAGTTATATAAAAAAAAAAGTTGTGAAAGAACACTGTTTATATCAGGATCTCTGGTTTTATCCTTCAGAAACAGATTTATTCAGTAGTGTGAACTACTCAAATGAGACAACACAGTTTTTATGGGCCCCAGTTTGGACAGATTGCACATTCAGAAGGAAGTTTATGCACCAGGGACACAACCAACTACTTTAGCAAGTATGTACAGATGATCAAGTCTTTACAAGTGAGCATGGCAACCTTGACTGCCATTGCACATCCTTGAAAACTGGGCTTTCCATGCCAGACATATGCCCTACCTCAGAAGGTCCCATCTCCTGCTCTACCTGATACCTGGCTGGCCCCGAGGACAGCAAAGGATCAATGCCCCACCCTCCCCGCTGATGTCATCTGAACAGGGGTGGGGGGGTTGAAGAACCAGCACAGGATGCCATTCAATGGAATCTGGAGGAGTTTTTTGGACTCCCTGCTCCACACAGTGCTGGAACCTGTTCACCTCAAGTCCTGCCTCGGAAGGTCTCGTCTAACACTCTACCTGACACCTGGCCAGCCCCAATAATAGCGAGGCGTTGAAACTTCACCATCCTGCTGTTGTCATCTGAGTGTGGGGTGAAGAACTGATATGGGACATTGGAGGAGCATGTACTTCATCATGCGCACAAATGAATGCAACAAAGGAGCTCCTTTGTGTGCTCTTTCATACGTGATGAGTGCTGATGAGATTTTAACCCCTGATTTACAGTGTTCTGAACCCCTTTTCCCAACTGGCAATCCCATTCAGGTAATGGCAATGGGAGATACAGTGACTTGCCAGCTCACTGACATTCTAAGGATGTCTGGCGGCCATCTTGCCTGAGGTATGCTGAGACTGTTAAATTGCAGATTCACGAGAAATCTGTGACTATTTTTGTTTATTTTGTTAATGTACAGTCCCTGCCCTTTACAATCCTGAGTCATTAGAATCAGCTGACATTTTTTGAATTATGGAATCATGGTTTCTGCCATCTGATCTGGTAGCACTAAATCAACTAATTCCCCTGGTTACTGTGCCATTTCACAGCCCCACCCAAAGATTCATAGAGGTGGTTTATTGGCTAAATAAAAGGAATGCTGGAATTTTACCCATGAAAATGTAAGCGGTGATTCTCCTTTTGAAATGCTTTTGTTGTCTTCAAAATCATTCAATGTCTGTTTAAAATAGTACCACCAGATTTGATGGAATCAAACTGCTCTCCCTTTTCTGAGCAAGTGTTGGGATCAAAAGCTAATTTAAATATCACAATTAACATTGGAGACTTCAATTTGCATGTAAATAGTATACCAATATCATCTAACTGTGACCTCTTCTTGAACTGTATGTCTAATCTGGGATGGGACCAATTAGTACATGCCCCAATTCATAGAGCTGGGAATGCTCTGGATCTAACCTTTATGAATTCATCTCTCTTGGTCTCATTTGACCCTCAATTAACTATTAGAGATGTTCCATGATCTGATCACAAATTAATCATATTTAAATATCCTGTTGGTGAGCAATCTTCTAAACCATCTCCCAATAAAATGGAGTATCTAAGCAGAATTCACATTGATAATGATCTGTTTTGTTTGGCCCTTACTCAGCAGGTAGATGTAGCTGAGCCATGCATTGTTAGTGAAGTACTTGAGATCTGAAATAATTCCATCTTAAAATCTCTTGATGAAGTTGCACCAGCAAAATTACAATGAAATAAGACCCCCTCCTTCACATAAATGGTTTACACTGGAAGTTAAGATCTACAGGCATTATGCAAAACAGAATGAGCTTGGACAAAGCTACATACTCATGAACCTATAGGACATAATTAGGCCATTATAAAATTCAGATGGAAAAAGAAATACATTCACTGTACAATACATTGAAAACAATGGGAGTGATTATAGGGCTCTCTTTGGAATTGTGCAGTCTGACAAATAAAAACATGTCTATTAGGAAACACTCTACAGAGTGATCTTCCTTGATAACAAAAGGAAAAAAATCATAGATAACTTTGCCAAAATTCCTCAATGGTTCAAAACCAGTCCAGAAACGTTTGAAACAAAATGGGATATTTTTCAAAAGGCAATTGAGTTTGATATCTCCAATATGAACCCCTCATTTTGTCCATTGAATTTATGCAGTGTAACTATCTTAAAAAATATAAAGGAAGACTTTAATCAGCCTCTCCCTTGAGGATGGTAACCTTCTAGACTTGGTAAAGCGTGCATTCCTCCATCCATTGCTTAAGAAACCACATTTGAATCCCTCCATTTTGGCCAATTATAAGCCTATAACATCTTTGAGATTTGTAACTAAACTGAATGAATCAGGGGTGCTAATATATAGAAATCCATGATACTCTAAACCAGTTTCAATTCAGATTTAGACAGTCCCTAAGTACTGAAATTCTATTAGTATCTCTACATGATTCCATCAGGAGAGATCTGGAATCTGCCCAGGGTTTTGTGCTTGTTATGCTGAATATATCATCCACATTCAACATGGTGGATCACAAAATTATGTTGTATAGACTGAAAGAGATTAGTATTTCGAGAACTGTATGGCAAAGGTTTTGTTCTTATTTGTCTAATAGACAGCAAAGGATAACCATCAAGGGAGAAGGTTTGGGTTGTTCCTGAAACATTCAGGAGGATCAGCTCTCTTGGCCCCAATTTGTCAAGTTCTTTCTACCTTATGCTCCGGCTAATGTATTTACGCTGATGATGTCCAGTTTTTTAACCCACTCACCAAATCCTGGTCTGATACCTCAGTTTCTAACTGTATGAAAAATATCAAACAATGGCTTAACTACAATAAGCCAGCTCTGAACCTTGCAAAAACAGATATTATAGTTATTCAACGCAAACATTTAATTGAGGTCCCTTTGACCACTCAAATTGAGGGTACTCCTATTTATATCTCAAAGAGTGTGTGCAGCCTAGGAGTACTTATTGATTCCAAACTGGATCGCAAATCTCAAATTAGAGCTATGGCACATGTTGTTTTTTTATAAACTGCACCTATTAAGGGGTCTGAAGCCACTTTTACTCCCTCATAATTTTCAGACAGTAGTGCAGGCATTTTTACTGACTGCATTGGATTACTGTAATTTGTTGTATGTTGGACTTCTTTATTCCTCAATTAAACCACTGCAATTGCTGTAGAATTCTGCAGCTAGACTAATTACTGGCACAGGCAGAAATTAACATATCTCATCTGCTCTTGTTAGTCTCCACTAGCTACCTGTTCATTAGAGATGTTCTGGGGAACTGTGCTAGGAACAGGAGCAGTGCAGAACCACCTGGCTGGAGCTTGGATTATCTTCTGCCTAGCCAGTCCCCTTCCACGCAGATTGGGCCCTTGGGTTCTGGGGGTCAGCAGGACTTGGCTTCGGTGATTGAGCATATTGGAAGCTGGAACAGGCTGGACTACACTGGTACAAGGGCTGGAAGCTTGGAACAGGCTGGGCTGGATTAGTACAAGGCTGGTATCTTGGATTAGGCTTGGCTAGACTGTACAAGGCTGGAGGCTGGAAGAGGCTGACCTGTCTGGAGCAAGGCTGGGTAGGAGAAGCAAGGTTGGACTGGGCTGAAGCAAGGCTGGTTCTTTGAGCATGCCCAGGACAAAGATTGGGACAAGATACAACAACACTATACAAGGACAAGACCAATGCAGGGGGGACAGAATTGGACAAGAGCTGGACAAGACAATACTGAACAAGGAACACGGAGGCCCAAAGGCAGCATAGGAGAAGGCCAAAAGGCTGCCAGGCATAAGGTCCTAAGGCCACTAGACATAGGAAAGCATAGTAGGCCACAGAGCAAAGAACAGGAGGACAGAAGGCCCGGAGGTCATAAGGCAAGGAAGGCCTGAGCAGGCCACAGAGCTAGAAACAAGAAAACAGGAAGACCGGGGACACAAGGCTTAGAATGAGAGACAGAAGCCAGGTCAAAGAGCCATGAGTGACTCTATGAAATGACAAGGTAGCTCTGTCAAGGCTGAAATAAATGGGTCTGGAGCTAGGGTGTGGTGTGAACAGTGAGGAGGAGTTTTGGCAATACTGGAGTTGAAGCTTGCTGAGGCTCCCTGGTGGAGAGGAGACTGCACCACAGGCAGAGTCGGGTAGCCAGTAAGGAGACGGCTCAGCTAGCTGGGGGCAGTGCTCACTGGAGACCTCTGTTGGTGGGGAGTTATCACAGCAGCTTGTGAGGCTGCATGACAGATGAATAATGACAGGAGAATCAAGTACAAAGTTGCCATGTTGACCCATAAATTCCTAACTTTAAAAATGCTGCCATGGGCAACTTTAATACTTAAAGCATATGAACCAATAAGAACTCTCCGGTCCTCAAAAAGGGCACTACTTGATATTAACCTATTAAATAGGCAAGACTTCATGCTACTCGAGAATGTGCCTTCTCCACTGCAGCACCCAGCCTTTGGAATTCTCTTCCTATGGAACTCAGTGTGATTGGGTGCCCAAAGCTGTTTAAATCTGCATTAAAAACACATTTTTTAAAGAAAGCTTTTTAAAAAATCTAATTTGGATTATATCTTTCGGCATGAAGTTTTATTGCTTTTGTTTCTAACTCTCAATCCTTGGAGAAATTGTGTTTTACCACACAGATTTTATATTTATTTATAAGCAATATATTAATATGGTTGGTTTTATTTAAATTTTTTTTTTTAGTGGTATTTGTCTTATCATTTCATGTTGGGCTGCGTATGTTGAGTTGTAAGCTGCTTTGGGCTAATGCATTAGCGTCTTATAAATACAATAAATAAATAAATATATTATTCCACCAGTTCGCCCAGTCCTTCTCCAGGCCATCGAGTCTCTCCTAGTTTGTCAGCCTGAATTCCCCCCCAGTTTACCTAGACCTGCACCCCCCAGTCAGTACTACACAATAAACACATTTATTATCATGTACGCCAGATAATTAGCAGGTGTAACAATACATGAGAAAGTTGGAAAAGGTACATGCGTATGTGTCTTTTAAAATACCAACTTACGTGCATACATGTTGGCCCCACTCTGGAATGCCCCAAGACTGCCCCTTTCTTACATGTATATATTTGCATGCAAAAGTGAACATACACGTGTACTTGCAACTTTTTAAAAATAAGGAACATACACATAGCGGACAGTTATGTGCATATGCTAATTTTTGCGCGCACAATGGGGCAGATTTCAAAAAAATGCGCGAGCGCGTACTTTTGTTCGCGCACTTGGCGCAAACAAGAGTACACCGGATTTGAATAGATACGCGCGGAGCCGCGCATATCTTTTAAAATCCGGGATCGGCGTGCGCAAGGCTGCGCAGATTTGGCAGCCTGCGCGCGCCGAGCCGCGCAGCCTGCCTCTGTTCCCTCCACCCTCCCGCATCTTCCCCTCCCTTCCCCAATCTAACCCACCCCCCAGCCCTATCTAAACCCCCCCACCTTTGTTTGAAAAGTTACGCCTGCCTGAGGCAGGTGTAACTTGCATGCACCGGCCGCGCGATTCCCAGGCCCAGGAGCAGTTTTGGAGGCCTCGGCCATGCCCCCGAAATGCCCCTGGGCCGGAACCACGCCCGTGGCCCCGCCCCCAGATGACGCGCCGCCGCGACCTGCCCCGACACGCCCCCCCAGGAAAGCCCCGGGATTTACGCGCGTCCCGGGGCTTGTGCGTGCTGCCGAGCCTATTCAACATAGGCTCGGCGTGCGCAGGGGGAACTTGGGTCAGGTTTTCGGGGGGTATGCGCATATCTTACTCGCATACCCCTTTGAAAATCTGCCCCAATGCTTTTAAAATTCACCTTTAAATGTGTTATGACAGTTTGAAATGCAAATAATTCAGAACATATGCAGTTCCATCTCAAAAATAAAAAAAATAAAGCTTCTCCAAAATAATATTCTCAAGGGTTTTGGCCACAGACAAATGGAAACCCTTTTGCTAACAGGACCCATGATGTTGCTTTTACTGAAATATAATAAAAAGTAGAGAGCTTGACTGAGTCTCCAGTAAGGAAGCATACCAATTAACTGAGTAGAGAATAGAGTCAGCTTTAGTTAGATCCTAGCTCCCCCATGTGCGAGAAATTAATGGTGGAGTCCTAAACTATAAAAACCCAAGGCACCATTTTGAAGGTGTGGATTTTGAGTTGCCTTTCTCAGGGGCAGAATGTTATCATGCTTGCTCCTGCCTTTTGTTTTGTTTTTGGGAAAAGGAGCTTTGGGTTTCTTGGACAGAGATCTGGGATATGGAGTAGAAGAAAAGGTGCCTTTCTCCCGTCTTAACGATTCAAGCTTTTGACCCTTTTTTTGTTGTTGGGGAAGAAATTTATCCACCCTGTTTTTCCTCCTTTTGGGTTATCTTTTGAAACTGGTTTTACTTTTAGCTGAATTCCTTATGTTCTTAAGTCATCTGATGAGAGGGCAGGAGACTCAATAATCCATCAAAGGTTATAATTGGATTGAATTCTTATTCATTCCAGGGAGGAGTTGTGGACTTTAGGAGAAGACCAGTGGCACCATTTTGGTATTGACCACTATAATATCTCCTGAATAGTGAAGAGATTGAACTTGGAAGAAAGAAGCACATTCTGTTCATCTGGAGAAAGGAGTGCAATATGGGATTTTAAGGTGTATCATATTAACTGAGTTACATTTGCCTGCATCCTGAAATTTGGGAGTGAGCATCTAAATTACATTTACAAGTGGCAAGGAGCAGGAATGGACTAAAAGATGCATTAAGCATTACAAAGTCACAGATTTATTGCCCAGACAAATATGTAAATAGATTGGATCACATAAGGAGTTATAAAGAGCCATTTCCACTATTCCATCATCAATTGTCAGTAAAGTCAGAAACCACAATCAGATTATTACTGCTGTATATAAAGATTGTCTTGACAATGCTCAGGACATGGGAGAAAAGCATCTCCACATTCTCCCATCACCCCCTCTTCCCTGCCTGCAGGGAATCTTGGAATTCTGAAAGATAGAGAGAGAAAGAGAGGAAGAGAGAGAGAGAGAGAGAGTAAGAGAGAGAAAATGAGGGAGGGACAAGAACTGTATGGGTGGTCCATGGACTCCTCAGTGAGGGCCTTAGCCCAGGGGTTACAATAATGATTGCATTGTGCTTCTAAGAAAGGTACAGGGGTAACCTGTATGGAGCAGCGTTTACAACCTTAAACAAAAAGCATGAGGCTAAACTGCATGAAGCAGAAGTTACAATCATGGATTGTACATGGATACATGGATAAAAAACACAGATTCTATCAACCAAATCAACAACCCTACCTATACAACCTTTTCAATCCCCAGATCAAAAAAAAAAAGTGTGGAGGAATTATGTTAATCATCAAAAAAAATCTACATATGAAACTAATCCCAATAAAAATATGTCCCCCCTTTGAAATTGCACTATTCCACTCGGCAAAACAAATCTGCCTAGTATACTGCGCCCCATGCTCTTTAGACCAGAACTGTTCCCCATTAATAGAATTCATGATCATCAACTTAACACCTAGTAAACCAATCATTATTCTAGGAGACTTCAACATACACATGGCACCCTCCCCCACTCCCCCACATGTGCAACAATCACAGATGCTCTATCAACCCTAGGTCTAAAGCAAATCATCAATGGCCCAACACAGAAAGCAGGACACACCCTAGACCTCATCTTTATTAATACCGATACCTGGTCAACATACCAAACAAATATAACTGAAGTCCCCTGATCTGATCACTCTCTAATTCAGTCCTTCCTGACCTACAACTCTAAACTTACAATGGAAAAAACATCCCAATGACGATCACCTACCATCCTCCCTTTGATATTGAAACACTTCAACAAAAATTACAATTAGAACTAACAAACATAGACCTAACGAACTCTGAAATGGCCACAACTTCCTGGATCAATATCACTAAATCTATCTCAGATAACATAAACCCCACCATCATAAAGACAATAAACAACCCAAAACATAAAAACCAATGGTACAACGACAGCGTAAGAACAGCTAAACGTGAACTCAGAAAAAAAGAGAAAACCTGGCGCAAGAACAAAGCAACCCCACTCCTCACTGCCTATCGAACTCACCTAGCCTACTACAAAAAACTAATCCACAATGCAAAGAAAGAATTCTACTCAACCAAAATAAATAAATACCAACATAACCCCAGAATGCTATTCTCCATTGTGAAAAATCTCACCAATTCCTCTAATGAGCCAAGAACACCACCCAACATTAATAAAAGCAATGAATTTGCAGACTTCTTTAGTGAAAAAATCAAGAACGTAATAAATAACAATCTCAGTAGAAACACTCAAAGCACAAAATTACTGCCCAAACTAACAACAAACTGGTCAAACTTTGACCCGGCCTCCTCACTGGAAGTCCAATCAATCATCAAAAGAATGAATCCAGCAAATTACCCCATCGACTGCATTCCCATACCAACAATCAAAACGATCGAGCCCTCAATAACGAAAACAATAACTGACATTGTAAACCTATCCCTCACTCAAGGAAACTACCCTCAATGTTTAAAATCTGCAATAATTAAACCCATATTAAAAAAGAACAATCTAGACCCAGAAAACCTACTAAACTTTCAACCCATATCCAACCTATCATTCATCGCCAAAATCATCGAGAAAATCGTCCACTCCCAACTCATTGACCACCTAGAAAGGAACAACATCCTAGACCATACACAATTTGGTTTCAGGAAAAACCTAAGCACTGAAACACTACTCCTCTCATTAACTGACACCGTACTCAGAGGATTCGACAACGGCCAAAGCTACTTGCTGATTCTCCCGGACTTATCAGCAGCATTTGATACAGTAAACCACTCAGTCCTTCTCGAATGGCTAGCTGAAATAGGAGCAACTGAAAAAACCTTACAATGGTTCTCATCTTACCTATCACTCAGAAGCTACCAAGTACTATTCAACAACACCCTCTCGAAGAAAATAAACCTCAACACAGGAGTTCCACAAGGATCAGCACTATCAGCAACACTCTTCAATATTTACCTCCTCCCAATCTCCTACCTGCTAGATAACCTTGGTCTGACCCACTTCCTATACACCGACGATACACAAATACTAATCCCAATTCATAATACACTGGAAGAAACCTACAAAAAAACAGCAATGTATCTCGCCGAAATTAAACAGCTACTAACCAATTTGAAACTCATAATAAACATTGGCAAAACAGAAATAATCATGCTAGACAGAAAAAACAGCACCTCACCCCCACAACCACTCAAAATCAAGAACCAAAATGCAACAATCTCTCCAGTCACGCATGCTCGCAACCTAGGAATCATCATGGACGGTGAACTATCGTACAAGATCCACATCACTAACAAAATCAAGGAAGGATACCACAAATTACACTAAGACGACTTCCTTTCCCCAGATGACTTCAGAACAATATTACAACTACTCATTTTCTCCAACCTTGACTACTGCAACTCCTTACTATTCGGCTTACCATTCGCCACCATCCATCTGCTCCAAATCCTACAAAATGCAGCCGCCAGAATTCTAACAGGAATTAAAAAACATGATCATATTACCCCAATTCTCATATCCCTACATTGGATCCCAATAAAATATCGTATAGAATACAAAATACTAACATTCTACACAAACTAATCCTTGGACACCAAACAGACTAGTTAGGCAAATCAATTGAACTCCATGCCCCAAAACGAGACCTCCAATCATCCAACAAAGGCCTCCTGAAAATTCCACCCACTCGAACCACACAACTAACCACAACTCGAGAAAGGGCCATATCCATCGGAAGCCCCAAACTTTGGAACACCCTTCCAACTGAAATCAGAACACAACCCAACCTATAAACCTTCAAGAAGCAACTGAAAACCTGGCTATTCACCAGAGCCTATCAAAACATACTCTGACAACTTTACAGCTAGACACCTACCTCTCTCATCCAGAAGAACCTTGACAACCTAACCTGCACCATGTGAACCTCACCCCTCCATCTTTCACAGCCATACGAACTTGTATATATATATATATATATATATATATATATATATATATATATATATATGACTAACCTTATCAGTAATATAACTGTATTTTAACCAAAATGAATACGCTAATCCATTAACATACCCTATCCGATCGAATATTGTGAACCGATATGATGGAGAAACCGAAT
Organism: Rhinatrema bivittatum; assembly: GCF_901001135.1. Lineage (NCBI taxonomy): Eukaryota > Metazoa > Chordata > Amphibia > Gymnophiona > Rhinatrematidae > Rhinatrema > Rhinatrema bivittatum. The sequence goes on along the minus strand of NC_042624.1, from coordinate 52,290,634 downwards.
GACGATATATAAAACTCGATAAATAAAATAAAATAAATAAATAAGCAGATGGCATGTGGGTAACCTGCATGGAACAGAAGTTACAACCCTAAACATCTTGCTGGGCAGACTGGATGGGCCATGTCAGACCTTTTTCTGCTGTCATTTACTATGTTACTCTGTTAAAGGTGCAGTTTTAGAATCTAGGTCATTAGCAAGTCTTGTAGACTAGCCAGCAGGCAGCATATCTCACTAAACCAGAATGTTGCACATCACTCTGCAGTCTTCCTTTCTATCTGGAGCACTGGGATACAAATAAACATATCAGCAAGAGTTTCAGCATGTAAAGCCTGCAGCCTCCTGGGCCTAAGTGCTCCCAGCATTGGGTTTAAAGGCTTACTGAGGGCAGAGACTACGGAGGAGATGAACATGTGCTGAAGAAACAAAAGGCCTAAAAAGAAGCATTTCAGTCAGAACAGTAAAGACTCGCTTCATCCACCAGAGTAGGATTACATATCAGATAACCGCTTTGTAATGGAAGCCTGACTCTGATAACTGTGGGGATTTGTGGACATGGCTCGCCCTCAGACAAGTTCTCGGCACGGATGATACATGCTACAGACTATTTCTAAGAGGAGCTCTGGAAGTCTTTCATTCTGTTTCTGTAAGCTTCTATTAGTTATTACTATACAGTGATGTGAATTTTTTCTAGTGCATGATGAAGCCAGTGTGGATGAAATTTACAGACTGGCTAAAATATACATATTAGAGGACCCAGTTATACATTGGCCAGGAAGAAATGGTAGGCACTTTCGACAAACTTAAAAAGATGAGCAATCAGGGGTTTACAATCTTAGGAAGGCCAAGAGAATTCACTAATAGTGTAGCTGCATGTACTGGTGATACTAACATTCAGGATCTGGGATTAGATGAAACATTTATTAACAGAATATCAATTGTGCAATCAAATTCATTCAAATAATATGCAATGCTTGATTATTTGTACTGAATTATAAAATGCAACAGTTGGGGGAAGTCATTCCAGATTTAGGGTGTCCCTAAATCCAAACTCTTGAAAGCTGGGAGGGTATGAGAGAGGATGGACAGCTGTACATGTGTCCTGTTTCTTTTAAACTTGTCACTATCAGAGGCAGAGTAAGGGGCTAGATGAACATTTTGGACATCCAGTATGGCAAATCTTATGTTCTTACTAATAATGTAAGGGAGCACAAATGAAGGTGAGATCAGGTAGTGCAGCCTACTGATCTTCTACCTTAGTTTTAAAATGCTAAGGAATAAGAGGCAGCATTAATAAAATAATGATCATGAAAAGATATGCAATAAGCTATGTTCTATGCTCCATGAGTTGGATACCCCAGGGTTTCTGCTAAGAAGCAAACTTTGCTGCATGGAAAATAAATGACTGTAATATTTCTTCAGCTGCTACACAGAAACGTCTGTCCATTAGAGAGCAGTTGACAGCATCTGAAACTTATACTAGACACTGTGACTCTCACAGTCTGCCACAATTAGCTAAGTGGCAGAGAGAGAGAGGAGTTGAACATCCTGACCTAGTATAATAAACTGGGAAAAGTTTCCAATTCTAGGTCAGTGCCATTGGATGAAGTCCTCTTATCAGTGATAAAAGAGGATTTATGCACATTGTCTTTCCTGTACGAGACCTGCACAGAAGCAGAGTGGTTCTGGGAACAAAACGGGGAGCGGGCTGATAGTTTTAAGCATGGTTCACACTGAGGCCCCGATTCACTTTGGTGTTTCTCGCATTCTCTGTCTATGGGAGAAATAACCTTGGTAAATCAGGTTCTAAGACACTATTAATGGAGTATCACTAGCACAGGTATGTTTGGCTAATTAAAATTAAAATCCCCTTTCCTTTATCAGGAGATATGAGTTTAAACTTTCAGAAAGCTACGCCTGCCTAGCCACTTTCATGCTTAACAATCTAAATCACAATGTCACAAAATAAATGTCACTTAATGTCAATGAAAATGTCAAATGTAAAACAGAAAGTCCATGCTGCACTGTAAACCATTGTGATACCTCTGGTGAACATCGGTATAGAAAAGCAAATAAATAAATAAATAAATACATCCCCATGAAGGCCTCACACTGACGCCCATAAAGTATGCACAGACTGCTGAGGGATTCAGGACAACTGGGACAATTATACATATGGGTCTGTAATCATTATGAATGGTGAACATATGTAATTCACAAAATCTATACGAAATACAATGTACTAGGACAAGGAAATGGGGCATACGAACAAGACCAAACATGGGGGTAACAGAGCCAAGCAACAGGCAAGTTGTTACTCTGAGACATCTTGCTAGTAACTGCTGCTTTAAGAAGGAACAAGTTAGTGCACTTACGGGACCTTACTGGAGCCTTTGGTGGATGCTCTAATCTTCAGAAATCACATCAGTGCTACTACAAAAAGGTCTAAAATGCAGAGAAATGGCTTTCAAAAGTTCCATGTAGGTTTATTCCAAATGTGCAACTACGATAACCCATTAAATAAGCTTTTCTTTTTATTGTCTGCTTTCTGAATATGAAAAGTTCAGAAAATTTGGCACCTGCAGCCAGGGCCGGTGCTTCCATGAGGAAAACTAGGCGGCTGCCTAGAGTTGCTAAAATGTTGGGCATGGCAAAATCCCACCAGTGCAAGGCCCAGAGCCAACACTGCCGAAAAAGGGAGCACTGTGCTGGAGCCACTGCTGCTGGAAGGAGGGGGCGCTTGGCTGAGGCTGTAGCCAAAAGGTAAGGTAGGGGGAAGGTTACACAACTAAAGGCCTCCATTTTCCACTTGAAATGTCTCCCTAACCTACTCTGCTTCCTTTCAGAAGAGTACAGGGAATCAAAAGCAGGGAAATGACTGTTACAAATCACATTTCTGGCTGTTAAAACAAATGAAATATGTGTTGGATTTAAAGCAGCAATGCTATTTAGGATGCTCAGAACATTAACTTGTAGTTTTCCTATCTCTACTGCATCTTTGTTATTCTAAGGTTTCTTTTCTTTTTTGGGGGTCTAATACATTGCTTGTCCTTTACTTGTACAGATTTTCAGAAGCTGCATGCATATGTTTTTATAGACACACACCGCCTCATTTTAAATTCTCCTGAGGCTGCTCCAGCTATCCAGGTTTTATTTGTATCTTTGTGATGAAGTCTGCATAAAAGTCTGATACGGAGCAGGACAGATTTTCTTAGACTCATAAAGGAGGAAGCTGATTGAGTAAAAGGAGCTTCCCCAGAACTAAACAATGATTTCAGAAATAAAAATAAAGATCAGCATAAGGAAAGATTTTGAGACGTGGTGTGCTAACCTTTTGGATAGTAATGTGGCTTTAATACATCTGGGTCGCTTTTAAACACTAGAATTACTTATTATCCATTGCCAGTGGAGTGCCCTGTGTCCATGAGATGAATGTAGCTCTTACCTTCCATGTATCTTTATGTCCGATATTGCATAAAAGTAGCGCGCCAAGTTTTGCTCGTCAACAAATGTTGCCCCGGTTGCTGGTTTCAGGAGCCTGATCCTCAGGTCCGTGACAGTAAAGAAGTCCCGCAGGTTCTTTGTTGTGTCCAGCTGGCTATAGAGGGAAGCCATATTATGCAGGCGAGGCCCCGCAAACACTGCAAACCTGTCTTTGATCTCAAAGGAGAGCGTTTTAGCGTGTGCTGCATAGCCAGTTGAGTATTCTTCCGTGCAAATAATGTCCAGCACCGTGGGGTGAGCTAAATCCCTCACCGATTTTGGCTCCATGCGGAAAGCATCCAAGCAGTCTGCGGCATAAAACTGGTAGGGCTGCCATGTCCGACCGTAGTCCAAGGACTTTTCCAGGATCATTTGCTCCGGACGCCCAGATTCAAATGTAATTGCTATGTTATCTGTTAGTTCGATAGTCTTGTTCCAGGACAGGGTGATGTTAATGTGAAGGGGCCTAGGGTAATCTTTCCACGTGATGGACTGCCAAAATGTGGAAGGGTTTCTCCCTTCAAAATCAAACATCAGGTCAGTTGGGTGTGCCAGTTCAGGGGTATTTGCATCACATTCATTATTGCACATGTAGGGATTCCCCTAGAGAAAGAAAAGAGAAACAAATGATTGTTTTAATGAGCAACTTTTACCAAGGACGCAAAGTATTACAACCCTGCTAGCTTCGAACTGGAAGGGGTGCCCTTCATTCCCCTTTTCCACAAAAAAGAAGATAAAAAGAAAAATCCCTGAAACATTCTGTGGGTCTACTGAATCCAGACACAGTTTATTTTAGAAAACCTTGAGGTCGAAATTCAGCTGCGGAGTGGCTGGTAAGTTAGCCGGATATAGCTATCTGGCTACCTTAACGGGGATATTCAGCAGCGTGACTGTGCCACTGAATATCCCCGGCTATCTTAAAGTTAGCCAGATATACTTATTTAAGATAGCCAGATAAGTATAGCCAGTTGCGCCACAGGATAGCCCTATGGTGCGACGAGAGTTAGCCACATAAGTTAAGCGGCTAACGCTGCATATCAGCCGCCTATCTTACGCGGCTAACTCTGCTCAGTCCGGAAGCGCCTCCCGCCCACCCCTGGAATGCCCCCGGCTAAATTCTAGTTATCTATGCGCATAAGTCATCAAGTGGCTAGAATTTAGCTGCAAACGGCTTTGAATATAGCCGGATAGCCATTTCGGTGAAAAACTTTTCAGTTATCCATCTAAATAGTTTTTGAATATCAACCTCAATATTACCTTTTTCAAATTTCCATCGTATTTACCTAAAACATTTCCCAAAGCAGACAGTTTACCTTTCATTTTTGAAAAAAAAAAATGATTAGTATTTAAAAATATGGGTTGAATTAACTGATCATCTTTTCTAAACGCATGGGTGGTACATTTTAACTCCTGAACACCAGGCATGTTTTAAAATTCCATAGAACCCTATCGAAGTAACACAGGTTTATTGAAAGCTCAAAGTTGAATTTTAAAAGCCCGGCGCACACCAAAATAGGGAGCTGCGCGCTGACCAATTTTTAAAAGCCGCCCAGATAGGCGCATATCTCCGCTGCATGCGCATCTCACAAAATTTCAAAAAGAGGCGTGGTCCGAGCAGAGTGTGGGCTATTCAGGGCATGGCCAAGAGACATGCGCGTATCTACTTACACACCCTGGCACGGATCCCGGTCCATGCAGCGTAAGCTGCTGTGGAGGAGGTGTAAGTTAAAAAATAAAAAGAAAGAGCCATTTCTGACAGATGTAAAGGATCTGGGTAACTAAGGGGAATGCAGGCTAGCAAATCAGGGGGGTCTGGAGGATGCAGCTGTTAACTGGGCGAACTGGTGAAACTGGCAATGGCATGGACGCATGCTGCTTTTAAAATTCCCCGACGTATGCGGCAGAGGCGGGATTGCGTCCATTACCTGCTATTACCTGCTATTACCTGCTATTAAGTTCACTTAGAGAATAGCCACTGCCATTAGCAATGGTTACATGGAATAGACTTAGTTTTTGGGTACTTGCCAGGTTCTTATGGCCTGGATTGGCCACTGTTGGAAACAGGATGCTGGGCTTGATGGACCCTTGGTCTGACCCAGTATGGCATTTTCTTATGTTCTTATGTTCTTATGCGTCTAGGTGTGCGCCCACTTAAAATTAGGCGCACATGTGTGCACGCCCATGCTATTTCATAATACGCATGCATATGTGCGCGCAAGTTACACAATTGCTGTGTCCCTGGCTGCGCGCCGACGGACATGCACTAATGTGCGCCATTTTGAAAGTTACCTTCTTAAGGCGATGTACTTTACAGTAAGTTCTCTATGATATGTTTACCCAGCTAAAACACAAAAAGTCAGCTAGGGTGAAAGTTTACTCATAGATGCAGTTAAAGTGCAGGGCTATAACCTTCAGGAGAACATAATTCCATATGAAGTTATTTTCTATTAAATGTAGGACTATTTATACATGTCATGGAAGCATGTATTCCCTCCCCAGTGGTATGCTAACACATCCCCTCCCACCCCCACCCACCTAGTGAGCTTATAAAGGAGTTTGCTCTTTTAGGGAGTTTCCGGATAGGCCTAACAGGGGTTTATAGGAGAGCCAGGTAAGCAGTAGGGCTGTATGCAAAATTCTGAGCTGAACGCAAATCAGGCACATTGCATCTGGCTTTGGGTATAACAGATTTTTCGGATTTTCTCAGATTTTCTCAGATTTCCTATGGATTCATGGGAATTGACATTAAAACGGACCACTACAGATCACCATGACTTTGGAGAATTTGCTCAAACTTCAATGAAGATTTACAGATTCAAGGATCCAGATCATATTTTTTTGGTGGGGGTGGGATGGGAGAATCAGAAAGCTTGCCAGACTACGTTGATGAACTGTGAACTTCTTGCAGATTCAGCATCTAGGGCATGAATTAAAAAAAAAATAAAATGTACACATCCATAGAAGCCAATGTATTAACTTACAGCATTTTCCAATGGTTAAGCAGCCATTTTGCAAAAATTTGCTATGAACTAATCTGTATATCCATAGCTCACGTTCGTGTGAAATGTTCCACACATTTCCATGGCCAGGAACCTTGAACATACCCAGCCATGCAACAAGTGAAACATTTCTCTTGCTGGTGGTATCATTAGGGGCTGCCAAGTTTTAAGGAAGCCCTATGGCTTTAAATGGACCACATGATCTCTCACCCCCTTCCTGCCACCCCTGAAATAACAAATCCCTGGTGGTGCTTGTGCTAGTGGTACCACCAACTACTTATAGGCCAAAAAAGTTAAAATCTGCAGAGCTTGCAAACCTCTGCCTCGTTAAGTCCTGTCCCTCGCCTCCTCTAAAAAACTGAGTATAATACTTAGGTTGCCCCCAAAGCTTATCCCATAGCTGGGGGGCTCTTCTGGGGACCAAAAGGAATATCCACTCGCTTCTTTCCTTATGGCATTATTTCCCAAAATGACTTCAGCTAACTGGTTAACCCTATGCACTAGGAGCACATTGGGTTAGCCAGCACCATTTTACTGGGGCAGTAGGTGTGGGCATTGCTCCTGCTGCTAGAACACCATGTCCAGCTATGGGATAAGCTTGAGATGGCTAAGGGAGGGCTTCGGAAGCGTGGAGCTCCAAGTATCATAAGGAGCTTAAGGAGCCCCCATGGCTTTAACTTTTCTGGCTCATGAGTGGCTTTAAGGTCATAGGGGTGGGAAGGGGAGATGGAATGCATGAACATGTGCCAGTTTGCATGATTTGGCCTTCCCTAGGCTGGTCACTTTTGAGGTATAGTTATTTTTTTTGTGAGAATAGGCCACAAAGATTTTTATGTATCCGTTTATGTTAAATTTCCCAGTAGTGAGCTGTTTTGCTTGATTTTGCATCACAGCAACTCATTTCTGGACAATTTCAAAAAACATTTCTACTTGGCAAACCACTTTATTTATTTATTTATTTATTTATCGTTTTTCTATACCGACGTTCGTTTATTACCACAAAGCCCACTTTTGCAAACTGTTTTTGCAGAGTTTTGTGAAACATTTCACTTGAAATACCCTCACTTTTGTGCTCTTGGGAGTATATGGGTGTTTTGCTAAATGTTTCATGCAAGAACCCATTTTGTGAATATGCTTTGCAGTTTAGTATGTCATTTTCATAGTAAGCAGTAGAAGAAAACCCCATAATTCCGTTGAAATAATTAAGGAACTACTTCTGGGGGCACATCATGTAATGTTTTAGTGCTTTACATCCACTCTGCTGCTATATAAGATTGATGATATGTAATAATAATTTTATATGTAATGAACTAACCTTCAAACCCCAAACTTTCTTTCAATATGAGGGTTTGCTGCAATGATGTTTGTAGCCAATATATTATTTCGCGACTACTGTAAACCGTTCTGATGGAGAAACCAAATGATGGTATATAAAACACATTAAATAAATAAATAAATAAATAAATAAAATTAATAATTATGAAGTGACATTGCTCAAGAGCAGTGACATCCTATATTGTTAAACAGTAGAGATGCATGAACAATTCAAGGTCAAGTGAATTTCAGCCTGATTAGAGCTCACCAGAATTTTTTAATTTTCCCCAAATACACTGAAGAAATTCATAAAACTTTTACTAATGGATCTGGAAAAAATTTGAAAGAAATATGAAAAATTTGATTCTGACTTTTGAAAATTCCAAACAGGAACTACAATTTTAATGAGATCTGTGTTGGAGGTTGGCACATCTCTATAAAACAGAAGCAACAATGTCATAAAATATCATAAAGTAAATTAAAAGACACCCAAAGATATAGTTGGATAGATGTAATGCTTTTATAAGGATAACGAAAGTTTAAAGATGTAAGTTCTTTGGACATCTAACACCCCTTCCTCGGGTATTGCCTTCAGCTATGTGCAATAAAGCAAGTTCTCTGGAGATAGCAGAACAAATTAGCCATAACATGTGGATAACATAATCTGATGGCACCAATATGAACCCAAGTCTCAGAGCTCAGGAGTTTCTGCTTGTGCCTACTGCCTCATGACCCCATCAATCTCTAGAGCTTAAGCTTTAATAAGGTAGTTGACTCTCTAGGGAGGTAGACAGGTAATTAAGTATGACTAATTCATCCTGCTGTCTAAGGACAACCCTGTTTACAGATGAGAACATTTGCCTTTCTCATCGAAAAGCAGGCATGAATTAGCCATAAGAACATAAGAAATTGCCATGCTGGGTCAGACCAAGGGTCCATCAAGCTCAGCATCCTGTTTCCAACAGAGGCCAAAACCAGGCCACAAGAACCTGGCAATTACCCAAACACTAAGAAGATCCCATGCTACTAATGCAATTAATAGCAGTGGCTATTCCCTAAGTAAAATTGATTAATAGCCATTAATGGACTTCTCCTCCAAGAACGTATCCAAACCTTTTTTGAACCCAGCTACACTAACTGCACTAACCACATCCTGTGGCAACAAATTCCAGAGCTTTATTGTGCATTGAGTGAAAAAGAATTTTCTCCAATTAGTCTTAAATGTGCTACTTTCTAACTTCATGAAATACCCCCTGGTCCTTCTACTATCCGAAAGTGTAAATAACCGATTCACATTTACTCGTTCAAGACCTCTCATGATTTTAAAGACCTCTATCATATCCCCCCTCAGCCATCTCTTCTCCAAGCTGAACAGCCCTAACCTCTTCAGCCTTGCCTCATAGGGGAGCTGTTCCATCCCCTTTATCATTTTGGTTGCCCTTCTCTGTACCTTCTTCATCGCAACTGTTTCTTTTTTGAGATGCGGCGACCAGAATTGTATACAGTATTCAAGGTGTGGTCTCACCATGGAGCGATACAGAGGCATTATGACATTTTCTGTTTTATTAACAATTCCCTTCCTAATAATTCCTAACATTCTGTTTGCTTTTTTGACTGCTGCAGCATACTGAACCGACGATTTTAAAGTATTATCCACTATGATGCCTACATCTTTTTCCTGGGTGGTAGCTCCTAATATGGAACCTAACATCTTGTAACTACAGCAAGGGTTATTTTTCCATATATGCAACTTGTCCACATTAAATTTCATCTGCCATTTGGATGCCCAAGCTTCCAGTCTTGCAAGGTCCTCCTGTAATGTATCACAATCCACATGTGATTTATCTACTCTGAATAATTTTGTATCATCCACAAATTTGATAACCTCACTCGTCGTATTCTTTTCCAGATCATATATATATATATATATATATATATATATATATATATATATATATATATATATATATAAGCACTGGTCCCTGAGGCACTCCACTGTTTACCCTTTTCCACTGAGAAAATTGATCATTTAATCCTACTCTGTTTCCTGTCTTTTAACCAGTTTGTAATCTACGAAAGGACATCGCTTCCTATCCCATGACATTTTAGTTTTCTTAGAAGTCCCATATGTGGGGATTCTCAATCTGAGAGTTGTTTAATAGATCAAATACTTAAAAACAACCTGGACCCACCAAGTAAAGAGTGGACTACCGGGTGAACAGAAAGGACAGGCATGCTTGACCAAAGTTACAGTTTCTTTAGGACTTGTTGTATAGATAGAATTCGGACATGAAGGTGTGAAAAGTAGCAGCTATGCAAATGTCTTCAATAGAAGTGGCCCTGAGATCAGCCACAAAAGCTGCCATGGCTCTCACTTGATGAACCTTGACAGAGTTTGTAATTTGTAAGTCAGCCAGTGCATAATAGTATGCTAGATATTTGGATAGAGTTCATCTATTGGGATCAGTTGAGAAGCTTAACAGTGAGGTTGAGTCCTCATTAGGTAATATTCCAAGGCTCTCTTACAGTCCAAGGAGTGAAGCACTGATTCTCATTTTCATGCATATGATCTTGGAAAAAATGTATATAGCACAATAGCTTGGTTAATGAAGACCACAGACCCCCCACTTTTGGAAGGAACATGGTGTGTGAGTTCATAGAACCACTCTTATGAAAAAAAACTGGTGAATATGAAACCAAAGGGCCTGATTTTAAAAAGCATTTACTTGAGTAAACACACTTTTCTTAAATGGACTTTTGAAAATTGCTACAATATATGCCATTGAGTTTTCCATAGGATTTACTGAAATAGGTGCACTTTATTCGAGTAATTGGCTTTTGAAATTGCTATAACAGTATGTTACATTTGCATGCATAACTCCTTTGAAAATTACCCCTAAAGATTGTAGATCATTTATTCTTTGTGCTGAAGTGATGGACATAAGAAGCAACACTTTCCAGGTGAGACATTTCAAGACCACAGACTTGGGATATTTGAAATGAGGTTTCATGAGATGAGATAGGACTACATTGAGTTCCCACTGTACTGCAGGTTTATTGACTGGAGGTTTGGAATTCATAGTCCTTTCATGAATTTTAATACCAAGAGGTGGAGAGAGATCAGAGCTTCTTCTATTTGCTGGTGATATGCCATAATGCACTGAGATGAATGACTGAAAAGGTGCTAAAGCCTGAGGACAAGAATTAGATTAGGTACTGAAGCAAGTCTCTTGGGCCACAGGAGAAGGAATCCATCTGGCTGGTCCTACATTATATGAAGAACCCCTTCCATTTGAAAATGTAGGATCTTCTGGTTGAAGGTTTCATGGCAGAAATCAGAACATGTTCCATTTCTTTAGGGACAAATAAGGAGGCGACTAATGTACACTCAACATTTCCATCATGGTGGCCAATGATAGAATATTTAGATGGCAGAGCTTGCCTTCCTTCTGTGTGATGAGAGTTGGAAATGTTCTTGATGGAAAAGGAGACTGAACTGACAGATGGATGTGATATGGATATCGCAGTTACCATAACCATGCTGGTGCTACAAGGATTATCCTTGCCTGGTCAAGGACCTTCTGGACAGTCCTGGTAGACAGAAGAATTGTGTGTATGCACAGATGCTTCAATCTAGCACAAAAGCTTTGGGAGTTGATTTGTAGCTGCTTGGATGCATAGAGTAGAACTTTGACCTTTCTGTTGTCTTCTGAGGTGACCGTATTGATCACCAGTCTTCCCCAACAACTGAATAAGGCATGTATGATTTCTGTATTTAGAAACCACTTGAGCAGTTTCATCACTGTTGAGAAAGTCCACCAAAGTGTTCTGAATTTCCAGGTAGGTTACTTGGAGATGAGTACTGTGATGCCCAGATTTAGAAGGCCTCCTGGCAGAAGGCATAGGAGCCCATACCTCTCGTGTTTTAGAACATGGCTACTTTGTTGTCTGTCTGGATCAAGATTTTCTTTACTGAAAGAAAGAGAAAGAGAGCTCTTAGAGCATACTGGATGGCTTGCAGCTCCAAGTGGATGATTTGTAGATGATTCTCTGCTGGGGACCACAAACCTTATGACCATGCCACACTACTATGTGCCCCTCACCCTTTGGTGGAGGCATCAGTAGAGTCACTTTATGTGGTAGAATATGCAACAAGAGACCCACATTATGAACTTTTGGATTCACCCTCCACTAAAAGGATGTTCTCATCCCAAGGGTTACTGAAATTTGATGGGATAATGGCTAATAGTTTGACCTAATAGCCACGGAGTTCCCATTGAAGGCTCTGCATGCGCAGATACTAAATGCATTGCAGCAGCCATGTGTCAAAAAAAGGACCAGAACTGACCTTGCTGACACTTGATCCTGGTGAAGGAGGAATCTTACCAGATCCATCAGCAATGCAGCTCTTTTGAAGGGGAGTATTGCTTTTTCTTGAAGCGAGTTTATCTAGGTTCCTGTATACTGAATTCTTTTGAGCCAGAACTAGGATTGACTTGGCAAAGTTGACCAGGAAACCAAGGTACTGGTGGAGCTATATGATCTTCTTGAGAGAATTCAGAACTCTTGATAGGAATGGACCTGGACCTGCATGTTCCCCTACCTGGACCCATTGTCCAGGTAGGGGAACATGCAGACTCCCTACTAACAAAGTTGCGACACCACTGCTGCAAGGCATTTCATGAACACTCTCAGGACCCCAGAGATGGCAAAGGGGAGAACCTTGTATTAATTATGTGCATCCTTCACCACAATCCTGAGAATATCTGATGAGTAGGGTTAAAGAGGATGTAAACATAAGTGTCTTTCAGATCCATAGCACACATCTAATTCCTTGGTTGAATAAAAGGAAGAATTGTCTGGGTTGATTTTGAACCTCTTTAGCACCAACAACTTGTTCAGTCTCCACAACTCCTGTACAGGTCTCAATTCCCTCCTACTTCTTGGAGAATATAAATTAAAATGAAAACATTCTCTACTGCTCAGCAGAATTCCATTTGCTCTGGGTCTTGTTGAATCTATCATATGCTTTAGCTTTTGCATGCATTCATGCAGATCTTGCACCAGGTAGAGCTGGGTAAGTCACAATCCAGGCATGGACTCCTGGAAGACTTTCTTCCCAAACACATCCAACTCCTTTGGGTCCTTCCCAGAAGGCATGTTAGAGTGATCATGAGTGTGCTTAGCATGTTTAAATGCTGACTCTACCACTATCGAGTGGTAATTAGATTACTCAAAACCTTTAGAAGCTTGGATCCTATATTTTAAATTCAGATTCTGGGCTTCCAGCAGGCACAGTGTTATCTGCCACATCCTTATCTGGAGATCTTTAAGGAGCCTGAACTGGAATAGAAGTGAAGTCAGCTGGAGATTAAGAAACTGAAGAAGCCCAAAGACATCTGTTCTTGGATCCTTTTCCTTCCTGACACTGATGGACAGTGTCTTCTTCAGCTTATTCAAGAAATTGTAGTAGCAAAGATCTTCTGGAAAATTATGCTGAGGTAAGTCTGGTAGGGGATCTGATATTAAAGAGAATGAGAGTGACTAAAAAGGAGACTTCCATTGGTAAAATGGGGGGGGGGGGGGGTGGATATCTAGTATGAATGAACAGAATCCATCTCATATCCTTCTGATTTGTGAGGGGACTCCCCTGGATGAGGAGAATCTACTACCTTATAGTGCAGACTTACTGCCAAATCCAGAAATGCATATCCTGGTGTGGGACACTGGGCAGCCTCAGTGTATGGAAAATTTGTCCTACATCTTGCATAGAAAAGGTTCTATCTTCCCTTTCTGGTTTCCAGAGCTTAAGGATAAAAATAAATTGTTCTTTGACTGCTGGGCCCCCATGGACTAGGAGAATAGGAGTTAGAAGCAAGACATCCTCCTCAGAAACTCAGATTGATTTATCATCACAAAGAGCTGTCTATATAGCCATGGAAAAACTCTGCTGTGTCAGTGGCCAGCTCTGAGGTGCTCCATATCAGTTACATTGACACCTTCCATTTAACTGGTCCATGGATGGTGCCAGCTGCAACTCATGCCACACCCTAGCCTCAGCGGCAGGACTCCAGGGCATATGCATTGGAATGCTCTGCTTTGACATGACTAATGGCACCTCAGAGTACTGTGCCAGGTGGCTTGACTGCACCTTAGAGTGTGAGCTCTAAACAGAGAATATGGAAAGTACCCTGGTTGCACCTGAATCCTAGTACAAAAAATGACTCCATGCAATGGGAATCTTCTGTACCATGAAGGATGATGGGATCTATGCCAAGGAGGCTATCTCTCATCTGGGCATTGAAGAGGCACTGGCTTTGGCACAGCCCTGTGCCAACAGTGCCAATCTTTTCTTTGGGCTGAAGAGGCCAATCCTGAAGGCTTGCATTGTTTGGGTTTTCTTTTCAGTGCTTCGTTCGGCAACACATGCTTCCATGCCATGCTCAAATTGTGACCTGAGGCAATTTAGGAACTGGCATCTGGGGAGGGTGGAGGAAATATCCCATACCTGTGAGATCTAGATGAAGAATAATCTTATCTCAACTTCCTGTGTTTCCAACGATGCCTCACTTCTAGATAAGGAGTGGCTCTGCTGCCCAGCTTCACGCCAAGGCTTCAGGCTTTTACCCACCAGCGCTTTCCTTAGGGCCTCTACCTTCCAAGCACGGTGCTGCTGCACCCTAGGGGACATCCAACCAGAGCTGGAGCAATCATAGTCTGTCCTTGGCCTTTTCCATACTCATCTTGATGTATTTTCTTTCTTTTTTATTAGAACGTAAAGTTCTGTTTGAGGGGCTACCAAGGCAGCGGCAGCAAAAAAAAAAAAAAAAAATCAGAAGAAAAAGCTAGGCAGTAACAAGGCACAAGGCCAAAAAGTTGAAAAATGTTTGAGAGACTGAACCAGAAAAAATCCCACAGACAGTCATATTCCATCGGAGACTGCATAAAACCAAATATATATACACTCACATTAAAGCCCCTGTCCTAAAATCATTATACTCACAAAGAAACATAGAAATGAGAGCAGAAGATGACCAAACGGTCCATCCAGTCTGCCCAGCAAGCTTTCACTTTTATTTCCCCATACTTATCTGTTACTCTTGTCCCTTGTAAGTGACTTTTTTGTTCTATTTCCCTTCCACCCCCACCATCGATCTATTTCCCTTCCACCCTCACCATCGATCTATTTCCCTTCCACCCCCACCATCGATGTAGTTAGCAGTGCTGGAGCTGCATCTAAGTGAAGTATCTAGCTGATTGGTTAGGGGTATCAGTACTGGAGCTGCATCTAAGTGAAATATCTAGCTAATTGTTTAGGGGTAGTAACCGCCGTCATAGCAAGCTACTCCCACACATGTTTATCCAGCCTGTGCAACTCAGTCCTTGTTGGTTGTTGTCCGAATATAAATCACCTTTTCATCATTCCCCCTGCCCTTGAAGCAGAGATCTTTTCATCATTCCCCCTGCCGTTGAAGCAGAGAACTATGCTGGATATCATTGAAAGTGAAGTATCAGGCTTATTTGGTTTGGGGTAGTAACCGCCGTATCAAGCAAGCTACTCCCCTGCTTTTTTGTGGATGCAAATCCTTTTTTTTCACATTTCCTCTTGCCATTGAAGCATAGAGCAATGTTGGAGTTGCATTAACCGTGTGTATGTTTATTGAATTAGGATATTAATCTCCAGGTAGTAGCTATCATTCCCGCAAGCCGCCCCCATGCCTCTTCACTTTATTCACATTCTTTAGACTTTATGGATCCACAGTGTTTATCCCATGCCTCTCTGAAATCCTTCACAGTTTTGGTCTTCACTACTTCCTCCGAAAGGGTGTTCCAGGCACCCAACACCCTCTCCATGAAGAAATACTTCCTGACATTGGTTCTGAGTCTTCCTCCCTGGAGTTTTAAATCGCGACCCCTGGTTCTGTTGATTTTTTTGCAACGGAAAAGGTTTGTCGTTGTCTTTGGTTCATTAAAACCTTTCAAGTATCTGAAAGTCTATATCATATCACCTCTGCTCCTCCTTTCCTCCAGGGTGTACATATTTAGATTCTTCAATCTCCCCTCATAAGTCATTTGATGAAGACCCTCCACCTTTTTGGTCACCCTCTCTGTACCGCCTCCATCCTGTCTCTGTCCCTTTGGAGATACAGTCTCCAGAACTCAACACAGTACTCCAGGTGAGTCCTCACCAAGGACCTGTACAAGGGATAATCACATGCCTTTTCTTACTCGATATTCCTCTCTCTATGCAGCCCAGCATTCTTCTGGCTTTAGCTATCGCCTTGTCACATTGTTTCACCGACTTCAGATCATTAGACACTATCACTACCAGGTCTCTCTTCTGCTCCATGCACATCAGCCCTTCTCCCCCCATCGAATACAGTTCTTTCGGATTTCTACTCCCCATATGCATGACCCTCCACTTCTTGGCATTGAATTTCAGCTGCCATATCTTCGACCACTCTTCCAGTTTCCTTAAATCTCATCTCATTCTCTCCACTCCTTCCAGTGTGTCCACTCTGTTGCAGATTTTAGTGTCAGCCGCAAAAAGACAATCCTCCCTTCTTGCACACACTGCACAATCCTCCCTTCCTGCACACACTAACACAACGTGTATAGCATCTCAGACTTTCCCTGCCATGAAGAGCAGGGTTGGAGCAAATTCCAAAAGAGCTGGAAGCACAAGAAGTAGGACAACATTGCTTGGTCAGAAAAAGTTCATATCCTTCTCCTTTTACAGTGCATGTTTTCCACAAGCTCAAATGCAACTGAAATAGGGTGACAAAAACACAAGAGCAAGGAGTAACTATCGAATAGCAATGTAACTGATTCTTCTTGAAATGCACAACAGTGAAGCAAAGGAAGTCCCTTTCAAACATTAGTATATTTCATCAAAAAACAGCACAGTTCAGAAAAACGCTGGCATGAGGATACATATTTAAGACCCAGTAATGCCTGTGAGTTGTATACGAAAAAATATCCAGTACAGCTTCTCTCCAGATTTATCAGGATTAACAATATTCCTTTAAAACGCTTGCACTGCTCATAAAGAAATCATTAAAAATAACATTCACTACAAGATCTGGGACTCATTTCAGAATCTGTGACCCGGTCATAGACAGGCTGAGGAACTACTCTGGGAAAGATTTTCCACCAGTCTCTGGCTCCAGTTTATCAAATTAAGATTATCCACTGCTTGATTAGGTGGCCCATGTTGGTAGCCAATCCATCTGGAAAGTGTTTACTGCTGAGGGCCCCTCCACCCCCACTCCAACCTCCATCACCACCACCATTAATATTATAAAGCTCTACCTGTACTTGTCCTCTATGGCAAGTTGAAAGTGAATTATTTTAGTGATGGCCTTGGCCTTTTGATGCATTAACTTGCATTCTGTAATCTTCTCCATTCTCACAATGGCTACTTCATCTGGATGTCAGGGGTTTCAAAAAAGCAGAAAATCAAATCTACCTGATACAGTAAACCAGAGCAAGCAAGTTATCAGATTCTTATATTAACCAGAACTGAACCATGCCGACATAGCTCAGACTTCTATAAATAATACAAAATCTATTTTTTTTAATATATTTTTTGGGTCTGAGTTCAGCACATTGGCTGTTACCAATTTTCTTTCAGTAGACAGGCCCTGAACTGTATTTTCTTACTTACGGAGACATCAGCTAATAACCCTCTAAGCCATTAAGTCCCAGAGTACTTTCCCTTTTACAAACAGTTATGCTCACTCCCCATCTGGGTCCTTGGGGCTACAAAGCCTTTCAATCACGCCAGTGCAAGAGCCGAGATTCAAGTAATGAGTTTCCATCCTGGTCGCTGCCCTTGAGTAACACGTGAAAGCCAGGATGACTCAAACACCTGCTCTGACCTCCCCAGCAACAGATTACCACGTTCTCTTCATTCTGCTGTAGCTGGATTCAGAAACTTGACAAATAATCTCTTGGGACACAGATATAATACAAAACTTCTGTTGTTTCATAAGTGTTGGCAGATTCTGACCACCTTGCCCATGAGTATTCCTTGAGGGAAATCTGTGATTTACTAAAGTGTTGTACGGTTGTTAAATAATAAACATTTACGAGGCTTCCAAAGTGTCTGGACTGCAATGTAATTCAATGTTTTTTTTTTATACTGTAAATGAAATAGCTCATGCTTTTAACTGGGTACTAAGAAATTGGTTACTCCAAGTTTTTTTCAATGGCTACTAATGGCAATGATAAAGTTTACCATTGTTTAATACACTTCTGATTGCTAAGACAAAATATCTTCTATGAGCATTTGAGGTTAGCGATCACAAATGAATTAGACTGTTACAAGACTGTTAAAGATGTTAGTCCTATTTATTTTAGAATCTTGCTCGCATTATTGCACTCGACGGCCAGACCCTTAAGGGATGCCTACAAGGGATCTTTACATGTTCCTCCAATCAAATTTGTACACCACGCAAATATCAGAGACAGGACATTCTCTATCGCAGGCCCCTCCATCTGGAACACCATGCCTCTGGACCTCAGGCAGGAAACTTGTCTACTAACTTTCAAAAAGAAACTAAAGACATGGCTGTTCTGCCGAGCCTTCCCCGCCACTAGCCCAACAGACTGACCTAGAATTGTCCCATCACTTATGTAAATAAACAAACGCTAAATTATGCTCACAAATTATCATGAGGTCGGCTCTTTGCCACCCTCCCATACTCTATTGTATATAGTACTTCATCTTCGTTCTCCCTTTCTTTTTTTCCCACTCCCAGTTAAGGCATCCTTGTTATAATGTAACTTTATGCTCCTTTTAAATTGTCTCTTGTTGAATGGTTTGGTTATAGTTACTGCTTAGTTCGATGTAAACCGAGTTGATTTGATTTGTATCAAGAAAGTCGGCATATATAAGCCTTTAATAAATAAATAAAATAATTATGCCTTGGAATTCATAGCTGAAAAGTATTAAGGAGCCTATGTTCTAGAGCAGGGAAGGACAAACCTTTTATCCATGGGCCACATTAGTGGCCTTGCCTTGAGCAAGGGTTGGGTGAGGTGGAGGAGAAAAAAGGAGCTGAAGGAACAGGGAAGGGGGAGGAGGAGAAAGTCTCCTGGCTCCTGCCCGGAGCCTAGGAAAGTTAAGAATTAAAGGATGGAGATAAGCTCCCCAGCTAGCACTGCTCCCCTCACAGGAAGTTAAGGACTCGGGTGAAAAGGAAGTCATCCATCTGTCCATCTGCTGTCACCACTGGAGACTGACTGGGGGGGGGGGGGGGTGAGGTGAGAGTGGCAGGAGACTGGCAGGGAAAGGGGTGTGGGGGTGACTGGAGACTGGCTGAGGGATACGGAAGGGGAGGCTGGGTTTCCTTTCACCACCTTCAAAAACAAAACACCCATCCAGTCTACGACCGCTCCCCACATCCAGTCAGCGACCCTTCCCTGTTTCCCAGTCCCCTAGGTTGGTTGAAAACATCCCTAAGCTAAAATATCAAGAAGTTTTTTTTTTTTTACTTACTCTTCTTGGGAGTGGTTGCCTTTTAAATTAGAAAGAGCCTGAGTGGCCTGATGTTTATTTTGATTGGTATCACAGCAAGAGGGGGGGGGGGGGGAAAAAAGTAAAATCAGCTGTGGGGTTGAAGCGTGGATTGAGAGAAAGACAGTAATGAGAGCTGCAGTGGCCTCGGTGCTTGCAGATTGGAGCTGTGCTGAGACAGCAGTAGCATCGGCCTGGAGAAAGAGGCTGTCGGTGGTACAGGTCCTGCGGAGCGGGATGGTGAACCCAGAAGCGGAGGCAGGACTGTGACTGACTATGTCTGCTACAATATATTGCAGTGGGGTGAGGAGAGGTCAGAAAGAAGCAGCAGTGCTGGGTGAGAGAAACTGTGCAGACCCAGAAGTAGGGGCTCCCACCACGTTAACTGCACGGGGGATGGGGAGAGGGGGCCAGAGGATAGTGGCATTGGATCAGGTACATAGAAGGTAATTTTCAAAAGGATTTACGTACATAAAACTCGGTTTTACACGCATAAACTGGCTTTAGAAAATTGCTACTGTAACCCTTTTTCAGATTTTATTAGTCTAGAAGGCACACAAAAGAATTTCTCTTGGGGCTATCTTCCTTTCCCACTTCCACAAATTTACCAAGCCTCAAGGAGTGGATTCTTTCTAGAGGGGAAAGGTTTTACCTTTTAGGCCCAGTTGGTAAATGGGAATCCTCCCCTGAGGTGTGTTACTATCCCCTTTGGTGAGGTTAGCACTGTACAAACAGGCAGGACACGATGTGGGTGTTCAAAAGAAACTGTATTTTGATTTGCAGAAATTAAAATATTGTCCAATCATCGTGTTCCTTGTCTTTTCATATCTGTGTTCAGTCTGGGTCATACGTGGGGGACCCTCTCTTCTTCACTCTCTGCACGTGTCCTTTTCACTACTCTCTGGGAGCAGCTCACCCCCTTGTCCTGTCTGCGGGGCAAGGGTCCCAGCCAGGAAGGGAAACCTATTGAGGGAAATCCCCTCAACCCCTCCAAAATCTCATACCTGCAGTCCAATAGAGTCCAAGATGTTCCCAGCTTGTGTCCTGCACTCCCTGGGGTGGGGATCTGGTTGGGGTCTCCAATTTCATCTTGAACTCAACTCTTCTGCACTCCTAGAGTTGCCCTCTTAGGGGAAAAGATCCTTTTCTGGACCTCAGCAGGCCTCCTGCAGCCCAGCCACACGGTGAGGAGGGGTAGTGCAAAAACCTCTTCACTAATATGCAACTCTTCACAAAATCCAAAACTTCACCTCACTAAGTGAGGAGTCACTGCAGCCCTCTCACTGGACTGGAAAGATGTATACAGGTCTTATCCTTCCTGTTCTTTGGTTACAGGCAGAACCACAATCTTGTGAAAAAACATCTTTTTAAAGTCCTTTCTTCTCTTAGGAAGGGATAACCCCTACCAGGCAAGAGGTGCACTGGAAAAAGAGCAATCTCCCAATTCAAAACTAGAATAGGAGCAAAACAGCTCCTAACTCATCAAACTAAAGTGACCACACACACACTACGGCTCCGACCCCCTCCCCCCCCTTTTTCTGGACAAGGACTGAACCACTGCAGGCATCCTCAGGGGGCAGTGCTGCTGGGCATAGTCTACCCCATTCGCTAACACCTAACAGGGCAGGGATCTATGGCCATCTAGTGGGGGACCAAGGATTCCCCACACTATTTTTACACACTATTTTTCACTGAATTTTCAAAAGACTTTACACATCAAAATGGGCTTTTGAAAATTGCTATGATATTTATTTATTATTTATTTAAAATCTTTTCTATACCGTCGTTCAGTATATTACCGTCACAACGGTTTACATAGAGGCACATATAGTAAATTGTACATGTTTCTGTTCCTAATAGTAGTGGTGGTGCCTTATAAGCTCGGTAACATAGTTTCATAATAAAGGCTATATGTTCAGTGTTGTTTAATCTGACCTGTGACTACAATAAAGACTTATTTTATACATTTCAATTAAGGGTCTAGTAAACAAACCATATACATATAATGTGCTAGTGCTGTATAAAGATTTTGTGTGTACATCTTTCAGCATTTCTTTCTCGCTCTCTTTGTGAAAAAAAAGGCTTCTCTAAAGAGCCATGTCTTTAAGCTCTTTTTGAATGTCTTGATATATCCTACTATTATGCATGTAACCCCTTTGAACATTCACTCGTCTGATTATAAGTACTCAGGGGATAGGGAAATACATATGGTACCTGAATGTAACTCACCCTCAGCTACCAATGACAAGGTGTTAGCTAAATCCAAAATAAACACAGCTGCCGGCGCGTGAACCCCCAGCACAGCCGCTGTGCCGGAGGACTCAGGACTGCCCCCAGTCTGCCCCCGGACCGATGCCCCGCCCCTGGCCTGGCCCCGGCCCACCCATTTTTGAAAGCCCCTGGACATACGTGCGTCCCGGGCTTGTGCGTGCCACCGAGCCTATGCAAAATAGGCTCGGCGCGCGCAGGGGTAGGTTTTCGGGGGTTACGCGCGTAACCCTTTGAAAATCTACCCCAAATAGCACAACAATGCTAGCACTAGCAGCAGAGCAGAAAAAATTAAAATGATGATATTAGGAGGGTCAGTAGGCTGGTAGTTTTATGGAAGAAGCCTTGGGGTAGTGGACCAAATGAAAGGCACCTGTGGGCCAAAATGGCCGATAGGCCATTGTTTACTTACCCCTGTTTTGTTTAACCTGAACGCTAAGGTTATTATATTTGCACAAAAATGACATGTAATGCTTTAATAGCACAACGTGCACGTTAAATTGGTTTGAAGGTCATTAGTGGGTATGCACTAATATTAGCTTATATCTATATTAAATGAAAGAATATCATCTACAAATTAGGCATTGATAGGTGCATAGGAAATATGCTATTTTATAAACCTGACACATACACTCACATAAGCAAGGGCTCATGAATAAATTTACGTGTGTAAAAAAGGGAAGATGCAGGGGCATGGCCAATATTTGCACACGTAAGATGCTGTTTATAAGAAATATATGTGTGTAGATTTGGCAGCTTACACATGTATATTTACTCCTGCTCTTTATCTAGCATTAGTGATAGTAAATGTCTTGAATGTGAAATAATGACTGGGTGGGCAATCTAGGTGAACTCAGGCTGAAGAGGCCAGGAGGGACTCAATGACCTATAGATGGACTAAGCAAACTGGTGGATGAATTGTTAAAACGTCTTATTTCATTGATGTGTGCACATTGGAAAATCTGCTGACTTGCGTCAAAACCAACTTCAATAGGTAAATGTGGAAACTCTCCCTGCGTAAAATTTTAAAGTAAGAAGTACAAATCCATGGGCAGAGCAGTTACACAACACTTAGCTGGATAAATTCTGACTTCTCTGGCCAAGTAGCAGCTTTGCCATTACTTAGACAGATACGTTTTAAAAGCACTACTAGTACTTATCGGGCTAAGATGGGTGAATAAGTCTCAAAAGTAATCAGAAAAAACACAGAAAAATTTTATGCCAACAATATTCAGTTTTTTACTCCATTATGATCATCTACATTTGAGTTTGTATCTATATGCCTGTCCGCTATCAAACACTGCTTGTATCACAAGCTTGCTTTAAATGTCAACATGATGGAGTTGATGAGACTAAGATTTCTAATTGCTGATACACCAACTGACTTTGTATTTGAGTAGTACAAAATTCCCATTGTACATCAGGTAAAGAATCTAGATGTTATTATTGAATATAATCTGTTTCTGTGCCCCAGGCTTAAAGCTGAAGTATCAACTGCCTTTTATAAATTAAGGATGCTTTGCTGTTTAAAATCTCTCTTGAAGCAAGAAGATTTTTGTCATGTTCTTCAAGCTTTGATTTTTCTTGCTTTCGATTACTGTAACTCTCAGTACTATGGTTTACTGGCTAGTGATCTGAGGACCCTCCAGATTGTGCAGAACATTGTGGCACAGATTCTTACTGATTCAAGGCTGAAGGATCACATCACCCCCGATTTACTTCACTAGCTTCCAGTTCAGTGACCATTAAAATTTAAAATTCTTGCTTTAACACATAAGAACGCCAATGCTCCTTGGATCAGTTCCTTGTTAAGGATCTATACTCCTCTGAGAGCTTTACAATCTGCTAGCCAGAGAAAACTGAAGGTACCCAGTATGAGCTTGCTGAGTTTTGCAACTGAGTTTTTTCAGTAGATGCTCCTTTGCTCTGGAACTCACTCCTGGAACATCTTAGGACAATGAATGATGTGTCAGCCTTTAAAAATTCCTTAAAGGCCTTTCTTTTTACAGAGGTTTTTGAATTAATGGATTAAATTCCTCTGATAAAGAGCCTGCATCTTTTCGCCAGGGACTGCTAGATGCACTACAGTATTGCTGTCACGAATTCAGATCTTCACAATCATTGTATTTATATCACTAGTTTCATTTTAGAAATTCTAAATGAAGTCTCAGCCTTCCTCCTTTGGTATTCGGATGTCTGAACATCCGAAAACCAAAAATGAGGCAAATGTTTTTGAATGTTCAAACATGAAAAAGGAGAGCTGAGTCTTTATTTAGAATTTATAAAATGAAACTAGTGATATCAATACAGTGACTGTAAAGATCTGAATTCATGACAGCAATACAGTATTTAAAAAGATTTCTTTTTGAGCCAGCTCTACCAACTTGATAACTTCCTCCTGATGAAGCCAGTTATCGGCAGAATGAAGGCCTTTGTCGAGGAATGAGTAGGACTGAATTCTTTGATAAGCAGCTCATTTTGCTTGAGAGATACATACAAGAAATCAGCAGTAGTTTCCCCGCTGTGCACTACCGGCAGGAAGGAAGGCTCAGGTTTATGCAAGCTATGGAACATAACAGAATATGTATAAGCATTGTTTTTAAAGAGACACTATGGACTCTTTGAGTTTCAATATTGGATCATATTCCTATGTCTCAGCCTCCTGAAGAAGTCTGAATAAGGCAAAACAAAGGTCCTTTTGTCAAGGGGAGACCTAGAGGGGAGAATCATTACATGCTGTTAATTTTGACATGTAGGAAAAAGACTAGTGATTATAGGAGCATTGTTCAAGTCTTCAAATAAGAAGTTCATATAATTTGTGGATCAGACCATCAAGAAAATAGTGTCTAATTGCAGTACTCTGACATATTCTGATGCAAACAGATAAAAGACTAGATTTATATTACATGGGACATTTGGACTTCATATTCAATTATTTACTATTGTTCTAATGTGTTGTTTAAATGATTATCTAAATTTCTAATAAAATTATTTGTATATTTATCTTACATTTATAAATTTCTCTTCATTAATTGTTTGTTGATGTTAAAATAGCTACTATCATCAGTGTTCTATTTCTCTTTTCTTTCTACACTGGAGTACTGAACACTTTAATATATTTTGACTGCCCTTTTAGATACTATGTATATATATATATATATATATATATATATATATATATATATATATATATATATATATTTATTTACACATAAGGTGCTACCTTTTTATCAGACCTAATTACAAAACTGCAAGAGATCACAGAAAGAAGAAGCCAACTGACAATATCTGGAGAAGCAGTCAGGACAGCGAAGATGCAAATGGATGAAGAAAAATAGCAAATGAACAGGGTCATTCATCAAAATACATTAGGGCCCTAATGCCTGTGATAATGCCATATTGCAGGTGTTATTTATCGCACTGTGAGCTAAGTATGCAAATTTAAAAAATGTATTCAAGTGGGCAGATTTTGGGAAGACTAAATACTGTGTATAATAGCACAATGCATGTGTTATACATGCTTCTGTGGGACATAATATAATTACACCTTTTCCCTTAGTGTTATGCCAGTAATGGGATTTTCTTTTTTACAAATCTTGTTGTTGAGGAGTGGGGAGGGGGGGGGGGGAGAGTGCCTCTAAGGTAGTGCATCTATTAGTTAATTATTTATACCACTGTAGGAGGACCAACTAGTAACTCGAGTTGCGGTTTTGGTGGTGGTCTAGGGTTTGGGGGCAGATTTACATGCACAGAGGTGCAAACAGCACAATACACATCAGTGAAGATTTGATGTGATTTGGAGTGAGGAAAGGTATACAAGGTGAGATTTGTACATTGTACTCTCGACCTAGTTTGATGCAATCTCTACCTAAATGCTATCAAGCTAGGACGAGAGTACAATGTACAAATCTCATCTTTGGTACCTTTCCTCACTCCAAATCACATCAAATCTTCACTGATGTCTACTGTGCATGTATCTCTGACTATGCATGTAAAACTGCCTCCCCAAACCTAGACCGCCACCAAAACCTCACCTCAAGAAACTAGTTGACCCTTTTATAGTGATATAAATAGTTTACTAAGATGAGCGAACCTTACAAAGAGTCTCTCACTCTCATTCCAGTAATTCAGGATAAAATAACACAGGAAAATTCCCCTAAACATGTTTGGAATTAATGGAGAAAGGGTCAGAAGTAGAACCACAAAAGAAAATCTTCAAAAGGGTATACCTCCAGAAAGATGAGGAGGGATACAGTAAAGCTTGAGAAATGGTCTAGAATATGGCTGCTAAAAAATGCAGAGATATACATTTGGGCTACAAAACTCCAAGGAAGCAGTACAATTTAGGGGAGACGTTCTTCTGTACATGAAAAGAAGAGTTGGATCTGGGGGTGATTGCATCTTATCAAGGTGACCAAACAGGTAGATATTGCAAAAGCTAGAAATTTGCTTGGATGCATTGGGAGAGGAATGGTCAGCAGAAAAAGGGAGGTGATCTTTTCCCCTGAACGTCCTGGTTTGGAATACTGATTACAGTTTTGGTGATCACAACTCCAAAAAGATATAAACAGGATGGAGTCAGTCCAGAAGGTGGCTACTAAACTGGTCAGTGATCTTCGATGTAAAGCATATGGGGGACAGGCTAAAAGATTAAACGTATACCCTAGAGGAAATACAAGATAGGGGAGATATGATAGATACATTTAAATACCTCAGATGTATCAATGTACAGGAGGTGTGTCTCTTTCCATGGAAAGGAGACTCTGGAAGAAGGGATGATGGAATGAGAGAAAAAGGGTGCAAACTGAGGAATAATTGATAGCTAAAACTCCAGAACTGGCCAACTGTGTTCCTCAGAAGATAAAAAGAAGCCTAGTTTCAGGATAGCCACAATGAATACGAGGTCGGAATTACAACCTGCACAAGTATATTTTTCCCATGGTTCATCTTGGGATTTCTGATGTGGGCTTTTTGCATTTTCTGAGCCCTTTCCAGCGTTTGGGCCATCCTCTTTTTATGATGGGTCTCAGGGATATAAATTGCCACTGAGCACGTCAGAGAGTCAGAGGATCTCAGAGTGTAGAGGTCTATGTAGGAGGAGAGTTTTGAATTGGTCCTCAAGGCTTAATCATTTGAGGAGTATTTTGGAGATTAAGAGTTTTTTGAGGAGATTGGAGAAGTGATTTTTGTTATTTTGGATGAGTTCCTGACTGAGCCGGAGGACCCCATGCTAGATTCCTTTTTTTGCACATTGCATTCAATTAATGGTAAAGTGAAAGTTAGAAAGGATTTTTGAGAGTTTTGAGAAATGTTTTGGAGAAGCCATCTATTTTTTAAGCTGGGGGAAGTTTTACCAACATCCCTGTTGATTGTTGGAACTGGAGGAGAACTTTCCTACTCTTTCTGGGGAGGGCATTTTGGACCAGGACACAGTTAAGAGAAGGGCGGTTATCAAAAGAGGCACCAAGGTCAAAGAAACATGTGCATTTTTTATTTGTATTTTTCCCAACTTATGATTTTTGGAATCCTAGTGAGGATACTTACTGTTTAAGTTAAACTAAATCTTTTTATGATTTGAACTCTGAGCCCTTTTTGGATCGATCACCCCCTCCCCCCACCCTCCACTATGAGCAACTGTGAGAAAAGAGCAAAGAGTTACTCCACCGTTTAGGGCCCCGTATGCTCAGGCCTCCTCACTGCTGGAGAACCCCAGCCCTCAGGGCTGAAGTTTGGTGCTTGAGTGTGACAGAGGTCTCTCACAATACAACAGTTAAAGTAGAATAAAAACAAAAGACAGCCCTGGAACTTTGCTGTAGCCCCTGCCACCAGAGAGGGGGTTAGAAATATGCATGCAATAGAGTTGCACGCCCTGTCTCCATTGTATCTCACACATGTTCATTGTGGATATCCTGAATACCAGGTCTCTTTGTGGCTCATGAGGATTGGAGTTGTTCATCCCAGTAATATTCTTTTCTTCAGGTCAGAATTGAGCAAAAGATGATATTACCAGGAAATATAAAGTAGTATGGCTGCCATAAGTGAAGAGGAAAGGTGAGGGAGGGGCTTGATGAGTGATCAGAAGGTGATGGCTCATAAAGTAATAAGAAACCAAAATCTTTGTGGTCCTTTTTTTCTCAGTTCCAAAGGGGTAGTTATTCAAAGATGAACATCTAAGTAAGGGCCTGATTCATAGATACAGAATGGGAGTGAATCAGGCAGTAAGTTAGCTGGATAAGACTTATCCAGCTAACTTACTGCCTGATTCACTCCCATAATATCCCTTGTACGTTAGCTGGATAAGACTTATCCAGCTAACTTACAAGGGATATTATGCAGCACGGCTATGCTTCTGAATATCATTAAATAATTTGTTAGTTAGCCAGATATCTCTTATCCAGCTAACTTTAGACCTGCTATTGAGCAGGTCTAATTTATCCAGTTAACTTAACCAGATAAGTTTGAATATCACTATTTGTCTGATTAAGTTAGCCAGATAAGTAGGTCTTCCCTGGAACACCATATTCCACCCACAAACTATCCAGCTAACAACTTAGCCAGATAAATCCATATTTACCTGGCTAAAGTGTCTGATCATTTTGACTTCAATAGTCTTACTTTCCTGGATTGTTTCACAATTTTTTTTATTATCTTGATCATAAGGTCATTGAAGCAGTGGTCTAGTTCTGAAAAATACTCCCCCAAGGAGGTGTCTGCCTGGTCTTTCCTGTGTTTGATCTTGTGTTTGCATGATTTGACTCTTGTGTGAGTCATAATGCTGTTATAAATTGAAATAAAGGGCTATCCTTCAAGTTCTTTGACATTGCCAAGATTGTGCACAAACAATTCACAGTATGGTCTCCAATAGTTCCCATAGTCTGAAAGACAGGTGTCAAAGCAGAGGCCAAGCTGCAGTAGGCAAGGGATAGGTCCCTCACAGAAGGCATCAAGAGGGAAGAATAAGGGATAGTTAGGAGGCATCCTCTTCCCGCCAAAGCTTAGATCTTCCTCTGCAACCTTTTCAGCTCTGGTCCAAGGCACTCTGAGATGGTCACGCCTACATGACATGGGCAGAGTGGATAACACAGAAAAGAGAAATAACTTTGGGGGATGAGGCATATAATGGTGTTGTCAGTTGACTGATCTATATTTGCTGGTGTACGGAAATGGTCATTGCTATCATTGGTGAGGTTAATCTGTCCAATCCTGACTGCAGGCATTCTGAAGCTTCAGCATCAGCAGATGTCAGCATTCTGTTGCTGCCCCACTACATGGTGCTCATAAATGGGGTAAAGTATGTGTTCATATCCTGGGGTCCTTCTCTCCTAGTGCTCATACAGGCCGATACAGTAAACTGCGCAGGATTGCCGGCGCTCCGAGGCCCCTCTCCTGGGCGCGCAATTTTGCACTAGCGCGTCCCTAGCACCTCCCTATTGGCAGAAGCGGCAGCTGTCAGCGGGTTTGACAGCAGATGCTTAATTTTACCAGCGTCGGTTGTCGAACCCGCTGACAGCCATGGGTTCGGAACATGGATGCCGGCAAAATTGAGTGCCCGTTTTCCAACCTTTTTTTTGTCATGACCTCATATTATTTAGTACTAGAAGCACTCAGAAGCTAGTTTTATGGGTTAACATGCATGCTAATAGTATTCCCATTTTATTGAAATTATTATTTAGCATGTGTACTAACATATTTAGTACCTGAATCACTAAGAGGTAGATTTTCAAAGGCTTGTGAGTGGCAAAATGAGAGATACGTGTGTGATTCAGACCTGCGCGGACCATGCAGATTTTAAAAGGCCCTCGGCCATGCGCGTATTTCCCAGTACAGGGAGAAAAAATGTTTCGCAGACAAGGGGCAGGGAATTGGCATGGTCTGGGTGGGGAATGGGGGTTCCAGATTTTCCCAATGACACCAGCATGTAACTCTTATGCGCACAAGCACATGCTGGGGACTCTGTCTGAATATCTTTACTTCAGCTATGGATGGCATGTAAGTAGAAAAAATAAGAAATCTTGCCTAGTCAGCAGGGTTTTAAGGCTAGGAGTAGGTAGAGGAAAAGAAAGCCAGGCTGGCTAGGGGAATATGGAAGCCCTAAACTTTAACTGGGTAAACTGGGAAGGCTTGGGGAAATGGATATTGGCATCACCGAGCGCATCTACTAAAATCCCCCCCCCCCCACTTACACACTTAAGATGGCATTCACATTCACATGTGCATGTCAATATAAAATCATGCATGCATGTACGCATGGATAGTGTTGGATTCGTGAACCCTTGGGCCAGCTAGGACAGTTGGTGGCTCACTGAGGAGGTACCCAGTGGGTGTCGAAGCCGGGAGGCGGCCAGACAGGAGACCAAGAGATCTTCACCACTGGAGACCTGAGGTCCCCCCAGAAGGAGCCCGTGAGGACCCGGGCTGCTTGGACTTACGAGTGGTCTCCTGCGAGGCGGTATCCAGGGAATGGAGGAGAAGAACTGGAGCCAGGAGACCAACTGGAACTTCACAACTGGAAGCCCACGGTCTCCCCAAGAGGAGCTTGTGAGGATCCGAGCCACTTGGACTTAGGCGAGGCCTCCTGGACGGAGCCGATGTCAGAAGCCAAAGGACAAAGCTGGATCAGAAGTCTGTGGATGAAAGCCAAAGTCAAAAGCCAGGAGTCAGAAGCCGAAGTCAGAAGCCGTAGGATCCGAAGCAGCAACTTGCAACACTTACCACAGTGAACCTCATTGCAAGGCAAAGACTCAGGCCTAGCTGCAGGATTTAAATACCCCTGCAGCATCTGACATCATCTGGAGGCTGTCCTGCCTGTTCCTGCGCTGGCCCCTTTAAAACTGGAGCTCCTGCGCACGTGCCTAGGGGGCGGGGCCAGCCGCGACAGAACGGCGGCATCTCCCTTGAGGAGACGGGGTCTGCCAGCGAGAATGGAGTGACAGCGGGCTGGGCTGGCCCTGAGGTGAGTGGAGGGACCGGGGCATGGCCCGGTACCGTAACAGTACCACCCCTCTTACGCCCCCTTCCCCGAGGTTTTGGTTTTGCCGGATGATCCAAGTGGAACTGGCGGAGAAGGCCCTTGTCCAGGATGTTAGAGGCTGGTTCCCACATGTTCTCTTTGGGACCGTAGCCCTCCCATGAAAGGAGGTACTCCCACCTGCGGTGGTGGAACCGTACATCCAGAACGTCCTTTACTTGGTAGACCATATCCTCCTGGGCTGCGGGAGCATCAGATTCAGGAATATTGTTATGGAAGACGGACATGACCAATGGTTTGAGCAACGAGATGTGAAAAATGTTATGCACTCGGAGCATAGCGGGAAGGCGGAGTCGGTAGGAGACAGCACCTACCTGTTCCGTGATGGGGAACGGGCCAATGTACCTTGGAGCCAAGCGCATGGATGGAACCTGCAGGCGAAGATGTTTGGTACTTAACCATACCTTGTCCCTGGGAAGGAATGCTGGGGCGGGACATCACAGATGGTCCGCGTCCTTCTTCGCCATGATTGCGGTTTGTTGTAGTTTCTCCCGAGTAGAGCTCCAGAGGCTGCGTAGTTGCTGGGCTGTGAGCTGCACGGCAGGTGATGGGACCGCCAATGTTAAAGGCAAGGGAGGTCGGAGGCGTCTCCCATATACCACCTGGAAGGGTGGTCTACCAGAGGCCGAATGTCAAGGATGATTGTAGGAGAATTCCGCCCATGGGAGTAGAGCCACCCAATCGTCTTGTAGATCTCCCATGAAGGCTCGGAGGAAGGCTTTCAGAGTCTGGTTTGTGTGCACCGCTTGGCCATTACCTTGGGGATGAAAGGTGGTCGTGAAGTCCAACTGGACCCCAAATATTCTGTAGAGTGCCCTCCAATATTTCGCTGTGAATTGTGAGCCCTGGTTGGAGGCAATATGGAGGGGAAGTCCGTGTAGACGGAAGATGTGCAGGGCGAACAGTCTAGCGAGTTCAGGTGCCGTTGGTAACTTAGAGAGGGGAACGAAGTGGGCCATCTTCAAAAACCTTTCAATCGTGATCCATATCACAGTTTTCCCTTCAGACCAAGGCAAATCTACGATGAAGTCGGTCGACAAATGGGTCCAAGGCTCGGTGGGGATAGGCAATGTTTGAAGGAGCCCCCAGGGCCAACCAGGCGGCGACTTCTGTCGAGCACAGGTCGGACAGGAGCTAACATAGAGACAAACACCTCTCCTGACCTGAGGCCACCAGTAATATTCGGTCAGCAGGTCAAAGGTCCGAGCAACCCCCAAATGTCCTGCGGTCAAGGAGTCATGAGCCCATGACAACACCTTCTTGCGCAGGCGAGCGGGTACGACCGTGTTACTCATAGGAACCACCTCAGATGCTGCAAGGAGGACATTGGCTGGATCGATGGTATATCGGGGCGGGTCCGGGTTATCATCAGTTTCAGCCATGCGTGAGAGGGCATCTGCCCTAATATTCTTGGAGGCTGGCCTGTATCGGAGGAGGAAATTAAATCTGCTAAAGAAGACCGACCATCGCGCTTGTCGAGAATTCAGGCGTTGGGCCCGGCACAAAGATTCCAGGTTTTTATGATCCTTATAAACGATCACGGGGTATCGGGCCCCCTCCAGCCATTGCCGCCACTCCTCTAGCGCGAGCTTGATAGCCAGGAGCTCTTTATCGTCAATACCGTAGTTTTTCTCCGCCGGGGAGAATTTTCAAGAGTAATAGGAACAGGGTAGAAGTTTGCCTTTAGTGGATAACTGTCTCAGGACAGCCCCTACTGCAAGGTCCGAGGCGTCCACCTCCACGATGAACTGGCGCTGCAGATCCAGGTGGTGAAGACAGACATCAAGAAGAAAGGCTTCCTTCAGATTCTGGAAGGCACTTATTGCCGTTGGGGACCAACTCTTCATATCGGCACCCTTCCTGGTAAGGGCCATGAGCAGGGCCACCATTCGAGAGTAGTGGGGTATGAACTGACGATAGAAATTGGCAAAGCCCAGGAAGCATTGTAGAGCTTTAACCCCTACCAGTTGTGGCCAATCTCGAATGGCCACCACCTTATCGGGGTCCATATAGAAGCCCGTGGATGAAACTATATAGCCAAGGAAGGGTAAGGATTCCTGCTCATCTGGCACTTCTCTAGCTCGGCGAAGAGGCGATTATCGCGGAGTTTCGGTAGTACTCGGCGCACTTGTATGCGGTGTGTAGGTAAATCCTTCGAATAGATCAAGACGTCATCAAGGTACACTATGACCGAGGTGTGTGGCATATCCCTTAAGACCTCATTCATAAGGTTCTGGAAGACCGCAGGGGCATTACCTAAGCCAAATATTCATAGTGCCCGTCTCTGGTATTGAATGCGCTCTTCCATTCGTCGCCGGGTCGTATCCATACCAAATTATATGCACCCTGAAGGTCCAGCTTGGTGAAGATCTTAGCTTTTTGCAGACGATCTAACAGCTCAGGGATCAAAGGCAACGGATATCTATCCCACAGTGTGATTGTGTTGAGGTCACAGTAATCAATGCAGGGTCGGAGTGACCCATCCTTTTTGGCCACAAAGAAGAAACCGGCCCCGGCGGTATTAGAAGGCCAAATGAAGCCCCTGTCCAAATTCTCCTGAATGTATAAGGACATGGCTCAAGTCTCTGGAAGGGACAAGGGGTGGACCCGTCCCCTAGGAGGCGTAGTACCCAGAATCAGATTTATAGCACAGTCAAAGGGCCGGTGCTCCGGAAGGAGTTCAGCTTTCTCCTTAGAAAATACATCTTCATAGTCTTGGTACTGTGGTGGGAGTGCCATGGGTGTGGTCATGAGAGGCACACTGGGATGAAGAATATTAGTCAGGCAGGAGTCAAAACAGGACAGGCCCCAAGCTGAGATCTGAAGGTTATCCCATCGTAGGACTGGGGAATGTTTCTGTAGCCAGGGTAAGCCCAAGATGATAGGATGCATGGACTTCTCCAGTATAAGGAATGAGATCTCTTCCTTGTGCAGGATGCCGGTATGAAGGACCAAGGGCTTGGTGCAGGTAGTAATGCTCCCCAGAAGGAGAGTACCGTGAATCAAAGATACCCGCATAGGAGGAATTCAGGGTTCGACCCCAATCTGCAACTGCTGGATGAGGTTTGCGAGAATGAAATTCCTTCCGGCTCCGGAGTCGACCAAAGTCGGCATATCAAACGTACCCCCATGGTAGACGAGGGTAACCGGTACAGTACATGAGGAGGCAGAACATGTATTACCTAGGGTCAGCTCCCCTTTGATCCCTAGGTTCTGGTGTTTCCCACCTGCTCACCACATCGGGCTAGGTAGTGCCCCATGCCATCGCAATAAAGGCACAGCATCGTCTTCTCTCCTCCTGCAAGATGGGACCTCGACCTAACTGCATAGGCTCTATGTCTTGGTTTCTGGGAGAGGCAGAGGAGGAGGATACCGGTCAGGGAAATGTAGGCCCAGAGTTACTGGGTTTATGACCGGACCTCCCCTCCTGAAAACGGCGTTGGATACGGTGGTCCACCCGTCCAGCCAGATTGATCAGGCTGTTCAGGTCATCTGGGAGATCTCTTGCCGATAGCTCATCTTGGAGTCTCGAAGAGATACCTTCAAGGAATATGCCATGGAGGCTGTCATCCCTCCAGTCTAGCTTGGCTGCCAGGGTATGGAATTCCACCACATTCTCGGCTAGGGATTGGTTGCCTTGGCATAGCTGAAGTAACTCAGAGGCAGCAGTGGACCTGCGAGAGGGCTCATCGAAGATATATCGGAAGACTGCGACAAACTGTTCCAGATTCGCAAGGCGGGGGTCCTGATGCTCCCATAGTGGGGAGGCCCACGCCAGGGGTTTCCCGTCCAACAATGAAATAATATAGCTGTTTTTTTCCGATCCATAGGAAACTGGGCTGGCAGTAGTTTGAATCGGATGTAACACTGATTGAGGAATCCGCGGCAGAGCTTCGCTTCCCCAGAGTATCGTGAAGGTGCTGGCAGTTCTGTGGGCATGGCTGGTCTGAGATCGACCAGGGCTACTGGTACCAGAGAAATGAATGCAGAGGCTCCATCTATCCGATCGGCTAGTCTCTGCACGGTCGTCATCAGGGAGTCAATGCAGATTTGCTGTTGTTGCAACCGCTGTGCAATTCTGGGAATGGCTTTCAAGCCCGTGGTGTCCGCCGGGTCCATGGCCTTGCAAACTGTTGGATTCGTGGACCCTTGGGCTGGCTAGGACAGTTGGTGTCTCACTGAGGAGGTACCCAGTGGGTGTCGAAGCCGGGAGGCGGCACAGACAGGAGACCAAGAGATCTTCACCACTGGAGACCCGAGGTCCCCCCAGGAGGAGCCCTTGAGGACCCAGGCTGCTTGAACTTATGAGTGGTTTCCTGCGAGGCGGTATCCAGGGAATGGAGATGAAGAGCTGGAGCCAGGAGGCCAACTGGTTCACCACTGGAAGCCCGCAGTCCCCCTGAGAGGAGCTTGTGAGGACCCGAGCCGCTTGGACTTAGGCAAGGCCTCCTGGACGGAGCCGAAGTCAGAAGCCAAAGGACAAAGCTGGATCAGAAGTCTGTGGACGGAAGCCAGAGTCAAAAGCCAGAAGCTGAAATCAGAAGCCAAAGGACAAAGCTGGATCAGATGTCTGTGGACGGAAGCCGGAGTCAAAAGCCAGGAGTCAGTGGATCCAAGATGGCCGCGGAGAAATGAACGGCTGAACGCCGAGCTCCGGAGCGAAATCTCAAACTTTCTTCCTGGAACATTTTGATCTTATACCCGTTTCGACGGCAAGATGCCCCACACGAAACGGAAAGCAAAAATTAAAGAAATTACATCAACACCTATTACCTCCTCTAGACAGCTCCGAATCGAGGAAGCTTTCGCCGGACTAGTGTGTGATCACCCTGAGGGAGCCGCTGGAGGTATCGACGGAGAGCAGACGCCGAGCCCCCTGGCTCTAGAGATATCATTAAGCCCGGGTGCGCCTCCAAAGCCAGATCCACCGCTCGGAGGAAAGATTTCCGAGCAGAGTTCATCCATCTCGCTACAAGAAAGAACTGCTGAGGGGGCCGTTGCCCAGAGAAGGAGCGACGTAAGTTTGTCTCCTTCGGTGAGTCAGAGTATGGCTGACTCCAGGGACCGACCAGACCCAGCATGGAAGCGAGCTGAGGAGAAAGGTGAGCCTTTGGACAAGAGAAAGGGTGCCGAGGGAATCCAAGTTGTTTGTGGAGCTACTGAATTTAATCCAAATAATATCACACTAACTGAGATTATGAAAGCTATCACTTCTATGGAAAAATCTATTATGCAATTGACTATAATGGTAAAAGAAAGCATTGAGAAACACCAAGACACAGAAGGAAGAGTGGGAAACTTAGAGAACTCTGTTAAGGGATTTGAGCAAAAAATGGCAGAGGTAGAAAAAATTCAGGGGAACCTGATAAAATCTGAAAGTATACAGATGGTAAAAATGGAAAATCTAGAGAACCATCTAAGGAGAAACAATATAAGAATATTGAATTTTCCTAAATTAAGGCTATTATCTCATCGAGAATTATTCAAAAGTTATGTTCAGAATTTGCTCAAAATTTCAGAGCAAGAGATTCCAAAGATCATTAGAATTTATTATTTGCCTCAGAGAGATAAAGAGAAGACTTCAGATCAAAAGGAGAATCCCTCGTATGATCTAACGGATATCTTAGAAAAATCGCATGATTTGACGGTGGAGGAAAGAGCTACTCTTTTTATTCAGTTTGCAACATCTGCTGATAGAGATTTGATTTTGAAAACTTTTTTCCGTAACCAGCATTTAAAATTTTATGGATACCCATTAAAGATTTTCCCTGACATAACGAAAAATACCCAAATAAAAAGGAAAAAATTCATTGCTATGAGGGAAGAAGTTATTGCCCGAGGTGCAAAGTATATCCTCAGATACCCATGTCATTGCTTGCTAATCTATCAGAACTCAAGTTATATTTTCAGAGAACCAGAACAACTGAGAATGTACCTCGACTCCCACTCTGCTTAGTTCCAAGGTTTGAAGGCATAAATTAGAGACACTAGTTAATTTTGAAGCAATCTGTAATTATATTTGTTGTTACTGCCTAAATTAACTGCTTGATCTACATCTTGGATCCACAATTTCTTATAATTTTTTTTTAACACTGGGTAAAATTGTTTAATGTTTTCTTTGTAGTTTTTTTTTTTTCTGCATATAAGCAAATTTTCATTACTTTTCCCTGGTGTTTAATTTCTGAACGAACTTGTTCTGTATATTAGTTATTTGAAAATCCAATAAATAAATAATTAAAAAAAAAAAAAAAAGCCAGGAGTCAGAAGCCGAAGTCAGAAGCCAAAGGACGAAGCTGGATCAGAAGTCTGTGGAAGAAAGCCGGAGTCAAAAGCCAGGAGTCAGAAGCCGAAGTCAGAAGCCAAAGAACAAAGCTGGATCAGAAGACTGTGGACGAAAGCCAGAGTCAAAAGCCAGGAGTCAGAAGCCGAAGTCAGAAGCCGAAGGATCCGAAGCAGCAACTAGCAACTTTTACCAGAGTGAACCTCATTGCAAGGCAAAAACCCAGGTCTAGCTGCAGGATTTAAATACCCCTGCAGCGTCTGATGTCATCTGGAGGCTGTCCTGCCTGTTCCCGCACTGGCCCCTTTAAAACTGGAGCTCCTGTGCATGCGCACGCCTAGGGGGCGGGGCAAGCCGCGCTGGAATGGCGGCATCTCTCTCGAGGAGGGAGCGCGACGGGAGAGACCCCAACGAGGCCTGCCGGCGAGAACGGAGCTACAGCGGGCCGGCCCGGCCCCGAGGTGAGTGGAGGGACCAGGGCACGGCTCAGTACTGTAACTGATCTTATAACATGCATGCATAAACATGCGCATGTTATAAAATCAGCATGTCC
The DNA here is from genome assembly GCF_901001135.1 of Rhinatrema bivittatum. Classification (NCBI taxonomy): domain Eukaryota; kingdom Metazoa; phylum Chordata; class Amphibia; order Gymnophiona; family Rhinatrematidae; genus Rhinatrema; species Rhinatrema bivittatum. The sequence continues at coordinate 52,253,191 of NC_042624.1, read as the reverse complement.
ATGTGAAAGTTACCGCCTAAGGGTTTTGCCAAAAACAGGAGAAAAGCCTTAATGAATCTGGCCCTTAGTGTGTTGGCCATTAAATGGTCCTTTTGCATGTATATTAATTTTTTTAAACTGTTTGACAGGCAAAGCAATATTTTTTAATAACATGTAAAAAATATATATTTAACATGAGTTTTAGCGCATAGGATCTTAATTAAATTAATCAGAAGCTTCTTAAGGGCACAAGCAAATGAAGAAAAGCAAAATTTTGTTCCTAAATATAGGATAAGGCATGCATCGGTATACACAGCAACAAAATGCCTGAGTTACTAGGGACAGTGACGACAATGGGAATCGGATGAAAACAAGCCCTTTATTAAAATGCCCGACTCTGGCCGAGTTTCGCTCCCTTGCACAGAGCTGCCTCAGGGGCAATTTATTTATCCTGGACTTGATTAGACCAATGTGGAAGATATCAAATTGATTATGCCTTCGCCGCAGATGAATACTCTCTCAGACAAAGAGACTTTCTCTTATCACCATAGTGTTGCTACGTGATACCAGCGTTGAAGTCAAAAAACATTCCATATAAAATAAATTCAGACTAACAAGCCGTCTTTCAGCTTGATCTGGGCCCTGCTGTGAAAACAAACAGACAGACAGAATACCACCTGCAGGCCCCTCTCCCCAGTACCCCCATGAGCTCTTTACGTCATCTCTATCGTGAAACGTGGCAGGAGTAAACCCCAGTGGTGACTCTGCTGGAATGGCACCAGCAGCTTCAAGGCCGGAGCCATTTTCAATGTTTATCGCAAAATGGTGCTGGCAGAGCGGATGAAACTGGCACCTTTGGATGCTCTTACACTGTTTCACACAGTGGATGTGGTAAGACAGTTGGGGGGGGGGGGAGGGAGGAGGAGGGGGGGGATTTATTTTATTATTTTTTTTAAAGAAGAAGAATGGACTTTTGTGACAGTGGCATAGATGAAGAGCTGGGGGAGGGTCTATCTTCTAGGGTGAAAACAAAACGAAACAAAAATAATTGTGCTTGGTTTTCTTTTTTTTCATTTTCAAAACAAAATGAAACAAGAGTTCATAGATTTCAGTTATAGAAATTACATCATCCTGATATTATATGATGAAAAATGTTACTTTAGAATATTTTGACATCGGGACACCTGCATTACCAGGATCTTCAACCCAGCTGCATCATTTGTGAGCCTACAGTGAAAAACAAAAGCGAATCTGCTAGTATTTTCAGTATTAATATCAAGAAAATCCATTTCACCAGGGCAGAATCAGATGTCATGACCAAGCTCAAGCATTTTTGCATTCTTTATCTTCCATTCTCTGTGCACAAAATGTAATGGGGAACAGCAAGAGAGCAGATTAAAGAGCTGTCGCAATAAACCACGGGGAACATATTGGGACAGTGACCAGAATGAAGGCCCTCGTCCTTCACCTCAGTAGACATTTCAGCAGCAAAACACTTTATTGAAATCAATACCTAAGCAAGTCATTCCAAATTAGAATCTTCACCAAATGACTACAGATACACTAAAAATCAATTGAAGTGTTCTGTTTTATTTCATACCACTGAACGGTCTTTGAAGAGATTAACGATTTGATGACCATTAAAATAACTGACGAGGGTACCAGTGCCATCAAGAGAAAATTAGAACCAAAAAATCTATTTCAGTGTGTCCTGATTAAAAAAAAAATACATATATATATAGAGAGAGAGAGAGAGAGGGAGAGAGAGAGAGAGAGGGGGAGAGAGAGAGAGAGAAAAACACTGTTTTGTGAAAATGTTAAGCATAAAGCCAATACACAGGTATATTCTCCTCTGTACACAGAGGAGAAAAATATGCTGCATGCATATTTCATTCGTTTCAAATCTGAACATTATTCGCACAAACTAGTAAATCGATAGGAAAACAATCACAGGTAAAATGAGAAGATTCATTAAACATTTCAACTGCAGCAGCCTGCCGTTCTAAAAGCACTAATACGGGGAACAGCAAGTTTCCCTGCTTGTCAAGGCACATAATATTCACTGCTATTCCTTGCAGGCTTAGGTAATAGTGACTTATAAGTAATTATTTTCTGACCGGTAGGCGGCCTTACATAAAGATCTTAATTTGAGTCCTCTAAGCCTAAGTGATTTCCAGTTCAGTTGATCGTTTCAGAACATAAAGAGAAAACAGGCGCACTCTGTTGCCAACATTTACAAAATTAAAAGATGTATGCATAATTAAGAAGGAATGGTTGGAAACACTTTTCTCATAATTAGTAGGAAAGGATAGTGTGTTCAAACAAGGAATTTACCACTGGCAGTGGCCGAGAGAGCTGTAAATTAGCATATTAAATTCTGTGCTCATTTTATTCCGCCTCAATACACTCAGTCAGCTGTGATGCATTTCATGGAGGTTCACGCGACTTGCACAGGTCCCATGCAGATGATGGCAACCTTTTATTTTATTTTTTTTTTTTCCAAACCCACAAAAACTCCCTGTCAGGCTCCTTTTGGTTCTCTGCATTTTCAAGTAGTTTTCCTCTGACCATTTTTTGCCTTCTGGCAGAATAAAGCATCCTTTACATGAGCCCATTTAATCCCTTTAATGTAATTAAGCTAAAGCATAAACAGACAGGAAAGAACTTCAAGGGCGCATTTAAAACCAGAAGGGATGACCATAATAAAAGGTGCCTACAATTTTAGCACCAAAAATGTAATCACGACAGAAATAAAAAGGTTTAAAAAAAAAAAAAGTCTGTAGCCACTCTGAATTCTCAAGTCTCTTTGTTACAAATGCAGAGCCAGCTCACATTAAAGATAATTTGTCCGTGCATAATGAAGTTGAATTATTAGAAAATTTACTTAGAGCTAGAACTCTACGTTTTGTTAATTTTCCTTGTACCAGGTTAATGTCAGCTGTTGAAATGCTTAACAAATTCTTAAAAGCAAATTTAGCCTTTCAAGAAGAGAACTTGCCATCTTTATCTAGTCATATGAATTTGGATAATATAGATCAGGGTAGAAATAAAATTCCAGTGTGTAGTCCTGGTATTACTACATTTTCGGAAGAATTGCTTGATATAATAACTAACCGGTCTACGCTAATTGTATCTTTCTGCGCTGAATTAGTTTTCTCTAAATATTTTAGAAACAAGGTGTTTTTTTTTGTGTGGGCAGAAAGTCTATGTATTTCCCGATGTCTCCCACACTACTCGAGTTCATAGGAGACATTTCCTTTATTTGAAAAGTAAAGCTTGGCTCTAGGAGCCTCTTTCTTTTTGAAATTTCACTGTAGATGTCTTATTTCCTATCAGTCTAATAAGTTTCTTTTCCTAGACCCCACTCACTCCGACACTTTTATACTAAATAAAAATGCAGAGTGGGAGTTAGTAGTTTAAGGCCGGATTTTAAAAGGGCCACGTGCACAAATATCGGCAGTTATGTGCGTGGCTGGGCCCTGCGCCTGCCGCGTGCATTTTCAAACGGTCCCGGCCACGTGCGCAACTGCCGATATGCGCACGAGTGTCAGGCCCTGAAAAAGGGGGCGGGCTGGAGGCTGGCCAGGACAGCACCCATTAGCCGCTGTCCCGGGGAAGCGCGTGCCGGCTGCTGGCTTGCGTGCGCAAGTTGATTCTGCTCTGAAGGAGCAGTAAGTAAAAAAATAAAAACAATTTTTATAGTTAGGTAGGGGGTAGGGGTCAGGGTGGAAAGGGGAAAGGGAAGGAAGGTTAGGCAGGGGGGTAGGGAAGTTCCCTTCCAGGCCACTCCTTAATTGACTGGGAGGGAACTGGGGGAGGCCCGATTGAGTCGCTGCATGTAATATGTTAAAATTCACCCCCCTTCGCGCGCGGCCAATGGATTTTATAACATGCGCACGCGTGTTAAAAAATTGGCGCATCCATGTGCGTGCTCCGGGAACTGTGCACACGCATGGACATGCGCGCACTTCTTTTAAAACCTACCCCTTAGCTTTTAGGTGAATCAACTTAGGCTAGAATTGTATTAGTTTGAAGTACTTCTTGTCTTATTATATTCTTGTTTTGATGTTTCATCTTTTCCTGTAGTACACTCTTCTTATTATTTGTTGTATGATACATGACAGCACTGATTGTTTTTCTTTATATATTATATGATTATGTTTGCAGTAAATGTATATTTCTTATTTTTTCATTGCATTAACATGAAAAAAATAAAGATATAGTTATAAAAAAAAAAAAGTCAGAGGAAAAGCAGTAACAAAACCAACAGAGGGATGAAGAGAGTTAAGAAAATGTATTAAATGACGCGTTATTGCTGATAATGAACTTTACCACCTTCACAGAAAACTCTGAACTTGGAGATTGAGTGGTCCAGCAGTGATTTTTGGTTCGTTCCTTGCTATGAACTGCACATGCACGCACACACACACACACGCACACGCACACACACGCACACACACGCGCACACACACACACACACACACACACTCACACACACACACACACACTCACACGCACATGCACACACACACACACACACAGCAAAGGAAGATTTTCTCCTCCTTTAAACTTACCCCATCAACCAGTTTCCATATTAGAAACGAGCAAAGAGCACAAATGCCAGAAATGCATTAGAACGGAATTGAAAGTCAGGCTGGATAAAACCTCTTTGGTGATTTGCAGCCAGTTGCAAGTCAAAAACCTATACTGGAGATGGCTGGGTCAGTGACCTTGAAATGAGTATTTATTCTAAATGGGAAGGAAACAGTTCTCTATTTAAAATACTGTAGGGGAAATGGGCCCTGTGGCTGTGCAAGAGTTAAAAACTTGATTTGCTCCCTTCTCAGCTCAGACCTCCTCTCATCACGGAGATTCTTCTGTGGCAGATACACAGGCTTAGGACTTGATTGAAGCTGTTGCTTGTTTCAATCTCCTCCCTGCACGCACTAACACCTTGTGGACTTTTTCACTCAGGAACAAAGACTGGGGGCTTAACCTTTCCGCAACGTGAATATTGGAAGCTGTATCACAGATTACAGGCTGTAATAGACACCTGGGTAAATCCCTACAGAGGATTAAGGCTCAGATTTTGAAACTGGTGAAGGCTGCAGAGGTTGACTGAGGCCAATATTCTAAGGTGGAGCAAGATAAATTCTCAAATAGCGGGTCCCAAAACCTGATTTCTATATATTGATGGCTCAAAATAGTTGCCCAGGAGATTGAGGACAAGGAATTAATACAGACTGAATCAAGGAAGGCTTAAAAGTGAGGTAGCATAATCTTGTGCTAAGATGGTGCTTTAGAAAATATAATGTGCAATTCATTTGTTCACATTATTCTCCGACAAAACTATCTTGTACTTTAGTAAAATACTGTAATAACTGAGGAAAACTGAAAAGTTCTTGACTTGGACACTCAACATTAATAACCCAGTCTTTGCCATGTTATATAATATTAGGAATAGATTGCTGGGAAATATTCAGGACTGTGGGTGGAGTGACAGGCCTGAAAGAAACCATTTTGGAGCCTGTGAACTAAAACATGTGCTAAAAATCTTTTAGCATGCAAATCATTAAAAAAGTAACATGCTATGCAACAAACTTTTGTGAACCTATGCTAAAAATTGCAGACAAAATGTGGTCCACCTTAAGTAAACACTTTATACCTGCCCCCCCCCCCCCCCCCCCAAAAAAAAAAAATACACAGTCCTGCCTTAGGGAATCTTTATGCTAACAGCCCGGAATGAAAGAGCTATTAGTAGGGAGATTTCCTCCCCACAAAATCGAAGCTTTCCTTCCCATCCTCCATCAGCACAATCACAGTCTCCCCCTTCGCTGGGCGCATTCACAACCTTTCCCCCAAGTACCACCATCCCCCACCCCTCAGTGAACTACCCCCACCAGCTGCCCCCAGAGTGCCTTCACTACACCCCCTAAGCCCCCTCCGGAATGAAGGCTTAGCATTTACAGAGGGTGGGGGCAAGAGGGATGTCAGAGCCCTTCTGCCTACTGAATGAGGCTGCTAGGTATTCACCCCCTCCTATCATAAATGGGAGAAACCCCTTCCCACTCCTGGCCCCATGGCTCGAAGTTATATAAAAATAAAATTGTTCCAATGCTTTAAGAATTCCAACAACCAGGGCTATAGTACAATAAGTCAATGTTCCCTTAGAGAAGTGTCAGAAATGTTTAAAATTTTTATTTTAGTAAGATGTTACAGTGCACATGGGGTCTTGTTTCTGAAAGAAAATCTTTGATCCACTGCATAATTTTCCGAGGGCTTACATTCAACTGCACCTGATACAAAACAAGCTCAAGTATGCCTAGTTAAGCTCACAGGAAAATCTGGAACAGCTCACACAGCCACCATATTTAATATCTCAGGCCTTGACTATAGGCAAGTTAATCACTAATTTAAGATTGCTTTAGAAGCAATCAAATCACAAGATTTCAAGCCATTGGCTTATATGTTACCAGCATTTATAACGATGAATTTGTGCTGTTTCTGCATGGATTTTAGGTTTAGCAAACTGTTTGCGATAGATTTATGGCATTTGCATTCTCTGCTGGTAAATCTGCTCTAATTGAGCCAAATGAAAAACTGTGGAAAAATATATCACTGACAGGAGACATATTATGCATTACTCATATTAAATAAACCATTTCACATAACACCTTGAGCGTGGCCCAATATCTATAATAAAGAAGCATGCTCCCCCATACTGTGTTGCTACATTTATGGCCTGATGCTTTTCCACTATGCGTGTCTGCGGTTAGGATTTAAGCTTGTTAGCCAGCAGTGATTGTTTCTTTTGCTTTATTATGTTTTTGTCATTTTAATGATATTTTGCATCTTGTATAATTACATTGTTTTGTTAGTATTGTATTTTATTGTGTATGTTTGTTGTAATTTGCTGAGAATTGTGGATCAGTGATTTCTAAATAAATACATTTACAAAGGATTTTCTCCCATCCTAGGGATATGGAAAAAAAAGCTTAAGAGGTCAATTATAAAAGTAGCATGCAGCCGTCCATGTGCGTGCGTTTCCTGGAGCGTGCACATGGACGCGCCAGCGTGTGCATGTTATAAAATCTGATGACTATACACACATGTGCGCCGGATTTTAAAATCTGCATGTGCAGGTGCAGACGGCACACGCAGGGGGGCGAATTTTGGATTAATACGCGCGATGATGCAATCGAGCCTCCCCCAGTTTCCTCCCAGTCCATTCCAATTAAGGAGCGGACTGGGAGGGAACTTCCCTACCCCCCTGTCTAACCTTCCTCCCTCTTTCCTCCACACCCCCTAAACCCTTCCTATCAACCTACTTTTTTTTTGTTTTATTACTTATTGCTCCTCTGGAGCAGAGGTAATCTGCGCACACCGGCTGGCTGCCGGTGTGCGCTTCCCTGGGACAGCTTAGAATGATGCTGCCCTGACCCGCTCCTTCAGAGAGGCCCGGCACTTGTGCACGTACTGGGGTTTACCCGCATGGCCGGGCCCATTTTAAAATGCACGTGGCGCGCGCAAGGCCCAGCCACGCGTGTAAACCCTGGTTTTTACGTGCGCGGGCCATTTAAAATCCGGGCTTTAGCGAATCAGACAGTTTATTTTCTTTATCTCAAATTGCATTTTGCCAGTTCTGTTGATGCAATGAGTTTCCTACAGTACAACAAAAGTCAACAATTTGCTAGGGTGCACTTAGCCCTGATGTAACATACATAGAAGGTAACTTTCAAACTGGTGCGCGGGCGCACATGTGCACACATTCATTGCACCGCGCCCAAGGATGCAGCTATTTTATAACTTGTGCGAGTATATGCGCGCAAGTTATAAAATAGCCTGACCACACGTACATGTGTCCAAAATTTTAAGTGGGTGCACTCAAGTGCTTACAAATGCTGCTTCAGCTATGTAAATCAGGGAATTTTAAAAGGGACACACACCAACACCATTTCCAGTTTTACCAGTTCATCCTCAGTTTGCCCAGTTAAGAGAAGATCCCACAACCCCCCTCCCGTTTAATAGACTTCACTCCTCCCAGTTATTCCCATCCCTTAAAACCCTGTGTTACACATGTCGTCCGTGGCAGACCCGCGGCGCAGTCCCCTCACCTTCTCACACAGACTCCAGCTCCTGGTTCCTCCTCGCTAGCTGCAATGGGCCACTGGCTCTGGCCTCATGCCGCCCCCTAGTGCCTCCGGCTCTGCCTTGGTCCCCAGTACTGTAGCTCAAGATGCCATTGCTCGTCAGGCCTTTCCGTGTGGTCTGCGGAAAGACGCCACTACCCATGCCACACCCCTCCCTAGGAGCGCGCATCTCTGATCCTTATGAAGGGCCCATGGTGGGAACCTGGCCACAGCCCCGGATGATGACATCAAACTCTTCAGTGTATTTAAGCTCAGGCCTCGCTCCATAGTGTTGCCTTTGCAACAGGTCTCCTCACTATCAGAGTACTCGTTGCTGCTAGAGAATCTTCTCTATTCTTCGTTCTTGACCTCCGTTGTTCTCGGGTTCTGTCTTCTTTGTTTCTGCCCTGTCTATGTGTAGGACTGACTCTATGATATCGACTTTACTTTATTTGACTACACTACAGCCTATCTCCAGACCCAGACCTCCACTACGCCTGACTATGCTATAGCTTTTCTCCAGACCCAGACCTTTGCTACGTCTGACTACTGCTATTGACTTCTCCATGATCAGACCATTGCCTTGATTGACTAACGCTATTGACTTTCTCCGAGATCTGAACTCAGCATTGCTTGCCACGACCTCTGCTTTGCTGCCGGCCCTGATCCAAGCCTGTTAGTGATGCCTCCTCTAGCCTACTCCCTGGATGTGGACTTATTAGGCTCTGGCCTACCTTTGCTCGAACAAGATCGATGGGCCTTGTTTTTCTCCAGATTCAATTTTGAACTTTTCTATTGCCCAGGCAGATGCCCTCTCACAATCCTTCGAGCCTGAAGACACTCCGGAAGAACCTACTCACATTGTAGACCCAGCCTGTATTAGTTTATCTGCCACTTATCCAGTTCCTGCTGGAAAGACAGTCGTGCCCTGAAGACTCCGAGAAAGAGTTCTCCGTTGGGCACACGATTCCAAATTTGCTGGTCACCCAGGATGAGCACGAATGTTAGCACTGCTCCAGCGGTTCTTCTGGTGGCCTACCTTGGTCTCCGATGTGAAAGCATATGTCAAATCCTGTAACATCTGTGCACAGCAAAAAACCCCGGTTGGTCGACCTTGGGGTCTTCTACAACCACTTCCAGCACCCGAATAACCGTGGACTCACTTGTCTATGGATTTTATCGTGGATTTGCCGCCTTCAAAGGGTCACACCGTAATATCGGTAACCATGGACCGATTTTCAAAAATGGCCCATTTTGTCCCTCTACTGGGCTTACCATCTGCTCCAGAGCTAGCACGTTTATTCTTCCACCATATCTTTAGACTGCATGGCCTACCCAAGGACGTTGTTTCTGACAGAGGTCCTCAATTTGTTGCCCGGTACTGGCGCGCCCTCTGCCGAAAATTTGGTATTAACATCAGCTTAACGAGCGCCTATCAGCCCCAAGCCAACGGCAAGCTGAGCGAATGAATCACTCCTTGAAGGCCTTCCTGAGCGCTTACATCAATGACTGACAAGACAATTGGTCTGACCTTCTATCCTGGGCAGAGTTTTCTCACATCACCACTGCTACTGGAACATCACCATTCTCAGTTGTATATGGGAAACAACCACGACCACCATTGCCCATACCTCTATCAGTGCCGTCCCCTGTGGCACAGGCTACTGCGGATGCTCTTAAAATGTTATGGGAGCAGTCAAATCTCCACTTGCATCAGGCCGCTTCCTGGGCCAGGAGAACTGCTGACAGTCGATGTCGCTTGGCTCCTGAATTCCTCCCTGGCCAGAAAGTCTGGTTAAGTACTCGGTATATCCGACTTGAATACCATTCCAGACATTCGCTCCTAGATACATTGGTCCCTTCTCTGTTACACGACACATTGGACCCGTTACATACCAGCTTCGGCTGCCTCCTTCGCTGGGAATACATAATACATTTCATGTATCGCTCCTAAAACCTGTGATTCTATCCTGGCCTGCCCAGAAAGCCCCTGGGCCACCTCCATTGGTGGCAGAAATTGATACAATGTACAAGGTATACAAAGTCCTAGACGGTAGCCGTAGGGGCTGCCGATGGGAATACCTCCTTTCTTGGGAGGGTTATGGACCTGAAGAGAATTTGTGGGAACCATCTCAGAACATCCTGGACAAAACTCTCCTCCTGAATTACCATCGTGCCTATCTGGGGAAACTCCGCCTCCAAGAGGGGGGTATAAAGGGGGGGGATACTGTTACGCATACTGTCCAGGGCAGACCCGCGGCGCGGCCCCCCTCACCTTCTCATGCACACTCCAGCTCCTGGTTCCTCCTCGATAGCGGCGGTGGGCTGCCAGCTCCGACCTCGGGCCACCCCCGGTGCCTTCAGCTCTGCCTTGGTCCCCAGTACTGCAGTTCAGGATGCCATTGCTCATCGGGCCTTTCCGTGTGGTCTGCGGAGAGATGGCACTACCTGCACCACGCCCCTCCATTGTTCCTGGTTCCTGTCTTCTTCGTTCCTGCCCTACCTGTTGGATTGACTCTACGGATATCGACTTTGCTATAGCCTATCTTGAGACCCAGACCTCCGCTACGCCTGACTACGCTACAGCCTATCTTGAGACCCAGACCTCCTCTACGCCTGACTACGCTATAGCCTTTCTCCAGACCCAGACCTTTGCTATGCCTGACTACTGCTATTGACTTATCCATGATCAGACCATTGCCTTGATTGACTAACGCTATTGACTTTCTCCGAGATCTGAACTCAGCATTGCTTGCCACGACCTCTGCTTTGCCACCGGCCCTGATCCAGCCTGATATTGACGCCTCCTCTAGCCTATTCCCTGGATGTGGACTTATTAGGCTCTGGCCTACCGTTGCTCGAGCACCCCCAGCTAATCTCCGTTCCATTGGCGTTTGAGTTCCAGTACAGTACCCAGTCCAGGATAGGACTACGCCACCTACCATCTGCTGTCTCTGGGATGAACCAACCTATCTTGTTAACCAACCTCGAGGCCCACCTAAGTCCTGCCAGCCCCGGCACCCAAAGGCTCAACCTGAGGGGAATGAGAGCTGGTATAGCTGAAGCTCCAGCAGCCTCTACCTTCAGCCCACTCCACCTGCCGACAGTGGGGACCCATAGGTCCTCACCTACGGGGTTACGTCAACCCCACCTCGGCCCAAGGGTCCACCTCCGATGCAACACCATGCAGATCTATTTATCTTTATTTTATAATTTACACCTCCTCCATAGCAGAAGTAAAGTTACGTGGCAGGGGGCATCGGCACACACCAGATTGCTTAAATATACATGCGCACATCTAAGCTTCATGCCCTGAAACGCTCATACCCCACCTAGGCCATGCCCATGCCCCATCCAGGCCACGCCCATGCCCCAACCCTTCCTGAAAACTTCCAAGATGTGCATGTTGCAGCATTTACACACATATCCAGGCAGCTTTTAAAATCCATTCGGCATGCGCAAGCCTGATATATTTGCGCATCCCCTAATTAATGCACACGTCGGGCTTTTAAAATTCACCTTTAAAGGAATTCATCAGGACGATATAGTGCATTGCACTTCAGGAATGTCCTTGCCCCACTTTCCCCACCAGACACTGCATAAGACTGGGAAACAGTCAGCCAAGTACTATAAGCACAGAGGTACATATTCTGACTTTGGAAAAGTCATCCCCTAAATCTGTTTTCATACTGCTGAGCAAATCATATTTTTAGAGTTTGTGTTTAAGCTTGTGCACTATTTATGCAGAGCTACAGTATTTCAATGCAGAGTTTGCCTGCTTTATCTCATCTGCAGATCTAGCTTTCTTCAAAAATGAAGAATCTTGTGCAAGACTGTGAGCATGGTCCTTTTTCCTTCGTATGGGTTGCAGTGCATTATCGCTTTAAACAAATTTCTAATCATTGCTAAATATTGGTGGATTTTGTTAACATCATGGCAGCCTGTCAAAAGCCAAGGTCCTAAGAAGCCGTAAAGTTTATGCAGAAATAGTGTTGTGCAAAGAAGTGGCAGTGAAGCACCAGGAAACCACAGCACTTAGAAAGATGTATATACTTTGTTTAAATATTTACCCCCAAGGATCCAAATGTATCAATTTGTTTCTCACAACTTAGCACCACCGATTTATAAAATCCTGTTGGCTTGCATAAACGGGCAGCTAGGAGAAATATTCACACATCTAGAGCTACATAATCTGTGGAATGCAGGGTATAAATTACACAGAGACAATGAACAGAAAGGCATACAATCCTCCATGGTGTTCATTAATGGCTGCTTATGACAGGATACTGTCAGCCTTAATTTACTAATTTTATTTTGTGTCGGCAAAGGTTCCCACTTACACAGCGGGAGGTTTTCAGACTGCCAGGAAGGAATCGTGGATGGTGGCATCAATGCAGTGCCTTGTTTTCCCCACCACAAATAAGGTTTTCTTTTTTTTTTTTTTTCTTTTTAATGTAAAATATCTTCTAGCGGTCATCAGGTCTTGTTTTTCTGCGATTTCCTGGAGAGAAAAGTGTCACTCTAGAACAGATGACCCAATCTAATGTCCATGGTAGGCTACATTTAATAGAGTACATCTAGTGCATAAGTGCACTAGCATATTAATAATGGATATTTTACAAAGCTGCATGCTGACAGTCCAGAACGGACCAAAAGTCATCAGGAATGCTATAGCTTCGCAATCCAAATGAACCTTGTTTTGGATCATCAAAAGTTGATTCATTTAGAAAGACCAAATTACTGATACCCTCACCACCAATCCTACTCAACCACGCCCAGTCCCTGTGATTGCCTCTCCTTGCATTAGAAACAACTGACTGCTTCACTGTGCCTAATCTTACTCAAACTGAATGCAAACAAAATGTACCCAGCAGATGCAGATAAAACATATAATTAAAAAAAAAAAGTGTTTCATTTTCTTTTAGGATAACTGAACTATAGAGGGACTGCCTGCAACTGTAACTTGAACTGCTGCTGATCCAATGCCCTCTGTTCCACACAGTTCTGAGGATTTCTAAGCCTCTGATCCAGATAGTTCTATGGATTATATATACACAATTTGATGTACGCAATATCAACAACTTTGATTCAGTTTCTTAAGTTCATAATGTCCTTGACAATTTTAGATCTGCTGTTCTGCTACCAGTTGGTCTACTTCTATTTTTAATAAGCTGTGGGGGCCAATGGATTGGCATTGAATGTCACCATCATAATCAGAATGCTAACCCTATGTCAAAACTTTTTTTTTTTTCAAACTCTGTATGAAAAAGTCTGCTTTGTGATCACAAATAATTCAGACTACTTCTCTGGTATTTTCTTTATTTTGTCACATTTTCTAGTTCTGGGAAAGCTGAGTATATATTCTGGGGCTCTATGCATTTGCCCACCAAAATGCAAATTTCACAGGTACAAACATTGTATGCCATATTCAACACATGTAAATTTGAAGATCCAATCTACATGCACTATTTTTCACATTCTAATTAAAACATGCCCCCAGGAGCACCTCCTCCTTCATCCAGCTAAAGGCCCATGCATTATGAACCCTTGTGCACACTTTTATCTGGATTGAATAATGGAAATTTTCAGATACCCAATGTACCCATGTAAATTGCTATTCACCACGGTATATGGCTTTAAAAATCGGTTTACTCCCATTTTGTGACTATGAGAAAAATGCTTAGTACACAGGGCTCTCTATACAAGCCATTTAAAAAAAAATAAGCAATTAGAATATGTATGACAGGCAAATGTAAGATATTTTGAACCAAAGTTGTATTTTCATTATGTTAGCTTGTGTATGTAAATCACCTTAAATATGTTAGTTGTAAATTTGGAATTTTATTTTAAAGAAATGTTCATCAGAAGCATCATAGCAAAAATATTTAAATTTTAATTGAAAATAATCACAACCATCGTTTTCCATATTATTCTGAATTTTCTATCATTCCAATTAAGATAAAAGAATCTGCTTAGATAGATTGTTCTGGAGAGGAGCCAGCTGACGTGGTCCATGAGGGTACCAATGACATAGGAAGGTGCAGGAGGGGAGTTCTGGAGGCTAAATAGAGGCTTCTAGAAAGTAAACTAAAATCCAGAACCTCCTGGGTTGCATTCCCGGAGTCTCAATACATAGATGAGACAATGGTGCAGGGAGAAGGGCTTTAGATTTCTTAGGAACTAGGAAACATTTTGGGAATGGGGGAGCCTATTCTGGTACAATGAGCTCCATCTTTATCAAAACTGAACCCAGCTGCTTGCATTAATATTTAAAAAGGAGACATTTAAATTAGACCATAGGGAAAAGATGATAGTTGCTCAGGAGCACATCTTTTGGAGCAAAAAAAAAGAAGAAGATGCCATTAGAAAAAGGGAAATCAGATTGTTCTGGCAATAAGCATATGGGAAAAGCTGATTCTAAATGACCTAGTTAGCTGGTTATAGAAAAGATAAGAATAAAAAGAAAACATTTTAGGTGTCTGTATGCAAATGCCAATATTCTATAAAAATAGATGGGAAAAGTTATAGTGAATGGCACAAGATGAAGGTATTGACATATGAGGCATCTTAGAGACTTAGTGAAAACAGGACAACCAATGGGACTCTGGTGATACCAGAGTAGAAAATCTATTGAAATGGCAGTGAATATACAAGTTGTAGTGGCATGATTCTTTATGATAAGGATTCCATAGAGTCAAATAGGATGCTAATTCTTCAGGAAATGCATACTGGAATTTTGATGGATAGAAATTTCATGCATAACCAGGAGGAATAGAACAGTGCTCGTTTACTACTGTCCACCTGACCCAGATGGAGAAGCAGACTGTAAAATGCTATGTAGCATTGAAACAATAGTAATGGGAGATTTCAATTACCTCATTATTGATTGGATAAATGTCTCATCAGGGCACGTCAGGATGGATACCATTAATGAATCCTTCTTGAAAAAATGTGTCCTAGAACTGATGAAGTCAGGGAAGACTACTTTAGATGTAGTTCTCACTGGAATAGAGGATTTAATACATGGAGTAATGGTGATGAAACCGCTTGTCAACAGCGATAACATTTGATATAATCACTAAGGGAAAATAATAAATAAAACTATTGCAATAACATATGTTTAAAAAAGGGAGGTTATGATAAAATGAGGAAACTAGTTAGAAGAAAACTAAAAGGAGCAGGCACAAGGGTTAAAAGTCAACATGAGACATGGAGACTGTTTAAAAACATCATGGAAGCCCAGATAAAATGTATTCCGTAAATTAAAAACAGTCAAAGAAGGACAAGCATCTGTCAGCATGGTTAAATGGTGCTCTGAAAGAGGCTATGAAAGCCAAAAAAGGCATCTTAAAAAAAGGGAAAGCAGAACCTAACAAGGAAAAGTGTAAGCCCTGTCCCTGTTAGCTCTTCGGCCTGGGAGTACGTAGGGAGGGTAACAGACCACATAAGGCCCCATGACATCCCAGAGTTTCCACACAGGGGGTGAAAGACTTGCTTTTCAAAGCCCTTAGGCATTTATTCTCCCTCTGGAGCTCTTCTACTCACCAGTCAAGTCACTCCAACAAAAATCTTCAGGCTGATACTCACAGTTGTTCAAAATAAAGTCTTTATGGAATTGATAAGCAGGAAAACAAAATTTTAAATTCCGGAAACATCAGTGATAGAGCTCTGGTACTGTAATGCAAAGTCCAAAATAACACAGAAAACAAATCCAGTCTCTTTTCATGTTCTCCACAAACTTCTCAGATAGGTAAGCTCTTTGGGCAGGTACTTTTCCTCCCTGGCCCTCACAGTATCTTTTGGGCAGAGCGGGTTACCAATCCACAGTAAAACAATGGAGAAAGGTAAATAGTGGTGTGCCCCAGGAATCTGTAGTGGGATCTGTGCTGTTTAATGTATTCATTAATGATCTGGAAAAGGGAGCAACAAGTGCAGTGATCATATTTGCAGATAACACAAACATTTTCAAAGTAGTTAAAACACAAGCAGATTGAGGAACTGTAGAAGGACCTTGCAAGACTGTGGAACTGGACGTCTAAATGGCACTTGAAATTTAATGTGGACAAGTGCAAAGCAAAGCACACAGAGAAAAATAACCCAAACTATAGGTATACAATGCTGGGTTCCATATTAGGCATAATCATCTAACTGGGTCATTCAACTAAATGTAATAGGACCTTATGACACTTTAAAAGACAATAATTAGCATGTCCCTGCTGATATACCTTCCCCTATTATGACGACCTTCTTTGCAATTTGCATGAATGAATAATGCAAATACATGCAAAGAAGTCCATTACTAGGCAATTCTATGCTAATATTTATCGCAGCCAACCGAGAAGGTGGTCAGCTATGAAAAAATAACTACACCTCTCTGGCATGCATTAGATGTGGAGTGGGAGGCCTGGGATCCTAACACAAGTCCCAAGGCTCCCACTACATATTTAAAGCAGCAGGGGAAAAAATAATAATTAAAAAAAAACCCCACGGCCAAACGGGGAGGTTGAGTGGGGGTCATTGCTGAACCCCGTTTTAACCCAGGGCCACTGCTCAACGCAGCCCTGACTTCCCAAAACTAAAAATAAAGTTAAAAGTTTGCACACGATGGTGGCAGCGGCCCTCCCCAGTCCTCCCCATGGAGGAAGGCCCCTCCCCTAAAAGCAGAAGGTCCCCTCCACCGGCACCCCGATAACACAAGCTCCCCCTCCCCCCAAAAGAAGGAGCCCTTGCCCCCAAATCAGAAGGCCCATACCCCCACCCCCAATGAAGGACCCACCCCCCCCTCCCTCCGGGCATCCCCATAGCTCAAGGCCCCCCTTCCCTACCCCCCCAAAAGAAGGCCCCCAAAAGCAAAATGCCCCCCCTCCCCTGGCCCCCCCCGATAGAACAAGGCTCCCTGCCCCCAGGCCCCCTCCAGAGACTCCCCTGATGATTCTTGCATTGGGGATGGATGTGGCCTCGCACCCATCCCAATCGGTGCCATTTTCCAAAACTGCACCGTCCGAACCTTGCCCCAGCCAGGGGGCAGAAGGAGGTGGGAGGGGGCCTTTCTCTATCAAGGGGGCCGGGAATGGGGTGTCTTCTGCTTTCATGGGGGTGGAGGAAGGGAGCTTTCTTTTTTTGGAGGGGCCAGGGAGCCGGGGAGGGGGCCTTGCTCTATGAGGGGCGGAGGAGGCAGCCTTTTTTCTTTTGGGGGGGAGTGAAAAGTAGGGGCCTTCTGCTTTCAGGGGAGCCAAGGAGAGGGAGCCTTCTCCTTTTGGGGGCGGGGGGGGGGGGGGCAGCTGCCACCATGCGCATATGTTCAACTTTAGTTTTGGGGAGTTGGGGGCCGCCCTGACCAGCAGCCCCAGGTTGAAACAGAAGTTAGCAATGACACCCACTCAACCTCCCCATTTGGGCCTGGGTAATTTCTTTTAGCAGCCATCAGCCCTTTAAGATGATGGCTGTCCCATGAGATTGGGGCTGTCATCGTGTTAAAGGGCTACTCGCCGTGTTCTTTTGAGTCGCAGTGTTTGGCCGTGACACAAAAGTAGGTGCCGTGGAGCCACAATGTGTTTTCAGGGGGAGGGGACCCACCATCGCCGCTACACCCCTCCCCTCCCGCAATAGTGGGATGCCTCCTGCAAAGACACATCACAATTTGATTAACCTAGGGCTAAGAAAGAGATGCTGGAGTCACTGTGAACAAGAGACTGAAATCCTCATTTTCCTGTGCCATGGTGGTTAAAAAAGCAAAGTTATTCAAAAAAGAATGGAAAATAAAACTGAATATCATAACGTCTCCTCAACATCGTCCTCTCAAGATCTATGGTGTGACCACACCTTGAGTACTGTGTGTAGGTCTGGTGGCCCCATCTCAATATATAGCACAATTAGAAAAGGTACAGAGAAGGTCAACAAAAAATGTTAAAGGGGATGGAACGGCTCCTTTATGTAGAAAGGCCAAACAGGTTAAGGCTCTTCAGCTTGGAGAAGAGATGTCTAAGAGGGGATTTGTTAGAGGTTTATAAAATCATGATTGAGGTAGAACACGTGAAAAGGACAGATTATTTATCTTTTCAAATGATACTGGGACTAGGTGACACATCATGAAACTAATAGGAAGCAAATTTAAAAGAAGCTGGAGAAAAGTATTTTTTCCACTCAACCTACAATTGAGCCGTGGAATTTGTTTCTGGAGGATGTGGTTGAGGCATCTAGCATTTTATGTTATTTTATTATGGTTATTTTATTTGATTGTGTTTTACATATATTTTATTTGTATGTACGCTGCTTTGATTATAAAATTATAAAATAAATAAAGATAACAGATAAAGACTAAAAGATTATAATAGCTGCATTTTATAAGGGTTTTGGACAAATATTTGGAGGAAAACAATTATTAGCCAGGTGGACTTACAGAAAGCCACAGCTTACCCCCTAGGAGTGAGCAATAACAAATTGAACCTACTCTCTGTCAGGAACTTCTTAATGAACCAGTCTGGCTACTGTCAGAGACAGGATGCTGGGCTGCATGGACCTTTGGTCTGATCCAACATGGCGCCTCTTATGTTCTTAATCCACATGTTTAGAAAGCTCCTCTTACAAAACAAATCCCATTAATATTCATGCACTGAAATCTAGGTATATTGTTTTGATTTAAAAAAAATGCTACATTTGCAGTCAGTCTCCCTTTTTCTGAGATGTTTTTATGGTGACAAAATATATAATTAGAGTCTCATAAGCACAGTGTGCAGATCATAACATGACACTCACTCACTTCACTTCTCTCTTATACATGCACTCTTGATCATCCTCTCCAAACTATCATTGGCTACTAGCCCTGACTCAATTGTTGCCAACTCTCCTTGGTCATGTATTTCCCCAGTACAGCTTTTTCTCCTCAACCCAAGACATTTATTTAGACAGCCTCTTCTCCCCTCTTCAGCTCCTGATGCTACCTCTTTTCTTCATTTAACTTAAGGGCTTGATCTTCCTGTCTCCTACAACACAATCTTACTTCCTCTCCATACACCCAAAACACCATCTTTAATCTCACCCCACTCTCCTTAGGGCCACAAAATAACTTCTTTGACCTTATTCTTTCACAATGGATTCTTCTCCTTTGTCCTCAATTCTGCTTCTTTCTGTAACATTTAGTGGTGGCAGGAGTCCCTCTGAGTTATGATGAAGCAAAGGAGAAACAGCAGGAATATATCGGGATTTAGGCATGCACCCAGATTTGCAGTGTAGAGGGGATAACAATGACAGAAGTCCCTCTGGTTTCCCAAGCCGAGAACTCATAGCTTATTGTTGATCATCATGGGAAAGGTAGTTCACAAAGCTTAATTTACATCCATGTTGATGGTCTCCTGACCTACATTTGTCACTAAGTTTTTGTATGTTTTTAAAATGTCTTGATGCTATTATCAAACTCTTACAATAAAACAAATGCATAGTTAAGGCTTATGCCAAAATAAAAAGCAAAACATGCATTTCAAAAATATGAAAAAGCAGTTTAAAATTCAGGTTGCTCTGTTTTTAGCTTAATATGTTCTCCAGCATAACTGCAGAAGAAACACCTCCATTGTAATTAGCATATCCTAAACATAGATCTTTGCCTAAAATTATGCATTAAGAAACTGTATAAAATATTGCACAAGAATGCTGGAACTACTCAACCTGCACAGTTTGAAATAGCCTTTTTGTTCTACCTTTTCACTTCATCTTCTTTTCTCAACATGTCACAGACCACTAATGAGTTGCCTCTTCAAAAGCACCCAATTAGTGGTCAGGTGCATGATGAAGAGGAAAGGCATAATGGAAACCACAGGTCCACCACACTTCATCTTGATTCCTTGTCAATTCCACAGAAACCACAATATTTTCTAAATTGTGACCTTTCTAGACCTCCCTTCCCCCCCACCTTCATCCTAATTATAGCAAGCATTGGAGCCAAACCATATTTATCTGCAAGATTTCTTGGTTGCTACAACATCCTAATTCTGTTTTGATTTTTTTTTTTTTACTTTTTTCACTGTGCACTAGTATAATGTTTTACTGCAATACATAACAAGACATCCAGAACATCAAAGTCTTCAGTGTGTAATAGGCTTGCATTTCAGACTGTCCAACAGCACTATTTGTGCTTAACCCAAGATCAAATAAATAGTGACAGTAATAAAGGTACCTTTAAAAGACAAGTAGACTTATAGACTTGACTTTGTGCTGGTAATAGTAACAATACAATACCAAATCTTTAGACTGCCTAACTATAACAACTACTTTCACTGCAGTCATCCATGATCTAGTAAGGCAAGGGCCTTCAAAAGATGAATGTTGTTATGATTTGCTTTCTGCTAATTTTCAAATTATCATTACATGCCTCACAGAAATGTATTATGAAAAACACATTCAAATTCAGGTAATGGTGGAAACCAGCACAGATCTCCCAGTCATTTCAAGTGGATTTAAAATTCATTCTGTGGGTTTTCTTTTGTGCTATGTCATTTCAAAACAATACTGTTTCAAGACTAAGAAAGAGAGTAGTTAAAATGAAAACGATTGCTTTTATTCCTCAGTTTCAATCCAAAATAATAAAATGATGTTCAGACAGCAACTTTTAAAATAACAAATAAACACACAGATTATTGTCATTAGGAACACGATAAGAGATTTGAGGGTTGATTCAATTTTGGCGGTTTGGGCCGCCAGGAAGTTAACAGAGGCTGAATATTGAGATTTCCTGAATATCTACTGTTGTACAAAGGGCTGTTTGATGCATTTTGAAATTTCCAGGGCAAGAGAAAAAATATTTGGATTGTGCAGGAGATAGGCTGACCCAATGCCAGGGATGGCCAACTCTGCTCCTCGAGAGCCAGAAACAGGCCAAGTTTTCAGGATATCGACAATGAATATGCCTGAGATAGATTTGCATACAATGGAGGCAGTGCATGCAAATCTATCTCATGCATATTCAATGTGGATATCCTGAAACCAGGCCTGTTTGTGGCTCTTGAGGTCCGGAGTTGGTCACCCCTGGCCTAAACTCTCCATTAGCATGCTTCACGCCTCCTCTAAACCTTCTCCCAAATAGTGATTCATCAACTTGGAAATATGGCTTTCATTTGCCTTTCTGAGGCCTTGATCCCAAACAGATTTACTCAGGACCAGAAGAGGTATAAGTCCAACTGCCCTCCCATTTGCACACATTGCTCCCATAGTTTCTTATGAGAATAAACAATTTTAAATGTTATTTTCCTGCATGGAAAATCATGGAAACCAGCCTGTGCCACATTTTGCTTTTATGCTACCTGACTCCACTAGAATGGAATCTGAAAAATGTTTGAGGAAAAAGAAAAACTTTCAAAAAACTCTGATTTGGAGCTGTATGGAGTGCTTTTGGACAGACAGCCCCATGATTCTGCATTTATCCATTACAAAGTAGCATAGCTAATCCCTACCTACTGAAGAAGCATCTCAAAACATTTACTAAGCACACACGTGCCCCCTCCCCAGCCCCTATCTATTCATACCTTTCAGAAGAATACACTATTAGGATCTATCCCGAACACAGGCACTGAAAGCCTTGCACTCACACCTCTCTCAGATATTCATAGTGCTGAACCTACAAAAAACCCCACAAAGGATACCAACATGTCTGTTTAATAGGAAAATGCATAAAACTCTTTGCCCTTAACCACAGGGAAGCTGGGTATCTGTGTGGCAGGTTTCCTACGGTTCAAAACGGTTTAAAGATATTCCTTCCTCTTCTGGGAAGGGTGGGGGAGATGATTTCTTTGTTTATTTATTTATATTCCTCTTTTTGCACTCGAAAGCAGATCACCTCCTTTAACTACTGATGCTCCAGGAGATGAAGCCTGAGCGTGTCCAGGTAAGGCAGAAAGAGAAAGAAGACGACAGTCACTCTGGATGCCGGCCAGACGTATCAGAAAGCAGGAAAGAAGACAGCGCCTACAACTGCAACACTAAATAAGGGTTTTCTGTTCCTCGGACAGCAAATTCCAGAGAATGCCTTCATGTTTCCATTGGTGGCACGCCTGATCTACAGGGCACCAGCCCTTTGGAGAGGCTCCTGTATGCTCTGGATAGTCAGGAGAAAAGAGAATGGGGAAGAAATTCAGATTCAAGGGAGTGACAGTTACACCAAGAAGCAAGAACTGAAAGACCTTATCTAGATAGACTTGTGATGCAATGTACCAAAGAACTTGGAGAAGAAATAGTAAAAATAAAATATGGTAGGAATGTTTGAACTTCCATATAAAATAACTATAAATGCACATTTAAAAGCAATGGAATTTAATATATTACATAAATTGCATATATAGTGTTATACTTCCAGCTGTGACTGTCCGCAGCTGGCCCCTCCTACCTGTTCCCGCAGTGTCGGGACCGCCGCCGGTACCTCAGCATCATTGGGGAGGTGTCCTCGGGAGTAGCCTTCCCTTCCCTTCCCTTCCTCTGGGCAACCATCCCAGTCGGGCTCCTGCAGTGTCTCCCAGCGGGGGAGATGCCTCATAGTCTCCTCTGCATGGTCTCGGGCCGCCCTGCAGCACTTCCATGTTCGGCCCTCCCCTTAGGCGTGTGGCTATGCCTCCTCCCGGCTTTTAAAGGAACATCAGCACCTTAAACAGCTCCAGCTGATTCAGATAGGGCAGGCTCAAGGAAGTATATAAGGAGACTTCCTTTTCCTGTGCTTTGACTTGGCAACACACTCCTGTGAGTCTGCTGGTGTTACTGGTGTCTTGCTCTCTTTTCCTGGACAACCTTCTGGTGTTTGACTTCGGACTGGTAATTGACTATCCTCTGGTGCTTTGACTTTTGACCGGTAATCAACTATTCTCTCGCATCTGACCTTGGACCGGTGGTAGGTGATCTCTGGCTCTTGTTCCCATACTGGACTTCAACGAATCTTCATCTTCAAGGGCCCATCTAAGTCTCAGCGGTCCGGGTCCCTATGGGCTCCTCCCGGGGGGGCCACGGACTTTCAGTGGTGAAGATCCAACTGGTCCTTGCTCTGGTTCCACGAATCCTCTACCTCTCAAAGCCCAAAGCAGCCCGGGTTCCTATGGGCTCCTCCTGGGGGAACCAAGGGCTTCCAGTGTTGAAGATCCAACTGGTTCCTGTTTCAATTCGGCCTCACCATCCGACGGAGGAACTCAAGTAATATCAACTCCTCCTTGGACTAAGGGTCCACATCATCTCAACCTTTATTACAGATTGCCAAGTCCATGGACCCGGCGGAGGCCTCTGCTCATCAGGTCATACCAGGGATGGCTCAGCGAATCCTGTATCAACAAAATACTCTGGATGGCCTCATTTCTGCAGTGTAAAATTTAAATCAATGGTTTGATGCCATCAGTCCCATGAACCCTGCCTTGCCGTCAATATTGGCAGCTGTACCAGCAACTGCTGATACCCATCCGATGATTCGGTTACCGGTCCTCCACGCTTTGCAGGTGAACCCCACTCCTGCAGGGGCTTCATCAATCAGTGCAACATGCACTTTCACCTACAGCCAACCCTCTTTCCGGATGACGTTACTAAAACAACGCACATCCTGTCTCTTCTCGAAGGAAAGGCGCTAGAATTTGAGGGAATTTTGGGAGCTTTTTCACCTCAATTTCGATGACCCCACTCATGAGGTAACCTCCGGAGATAATCTACTCCATTTGCACCAGGGATCGCGTATGCTCACTGAATATGCCATTGAGTTCCGAACATTATCTTCAGAACTCGATTGGCAGTCTGACTGCTTGAGGACCATCTTCCTGGAGGGGCTCAACTCAAAGATCAAGGATGAACTCGCAGGCCGAGAATTACCGAGGTCTTTAAACTCCCTCATTGACTTGGCCGAGCGCATAGATAGACGCCTCCAAGAATGCTCCCGAGAGGTTCAGCTCTCTAAGAAAACTTCTAGTACCTTCAGACCCCCTCGACGCTCATCAACCCCCAAGGGCGAACCAAGGCCTTCATGGGCGTCACCCGAGGAATCCATGCAATTAGGTCGAGGTAAACTCTCCTCTCAGGAATGTCGTAGACGTGTGCAAGGTGGACTTTGTCTGTATTGTGGTTCCGCCGGTCACCGTCTGGCATCTTGCCCAGTGTGTCCGGGAAACACTCGGGCCTCGGATCTGAAGGAGGACTCTTCCTGGGCCTGGTATCACCTGTACCTCCACTAACTCTGCCAGTTGAGTTGATGTCAAGGGGACCACAAATTCCACACTCTAGCCCTGGTGGACTCGGGAGCCGGGGGGAAATTTCATCATGAAGAGTTTGGTGGATCACCTCAAAATTCCACTTCTCCATGCCCAGCAAAAAACTTAAAGGCAGACACACTCTCTCAAGTCTTCAAAACCACGGACACCCCATAACCTCCCAAGTTTATAATTGAACCATCATGAGTTCTGTTATCTGCTACCACAACCATTCCTCCTGGGAAGACTTTCTTACCACCTCACCTCTGGAAACAAGTTCTAGCATGGTCCCATGATTCACGTTGCTTGGGACATCCAGGACAACACCAGACATTGTTCGTCCTTCATTGATACTATTGGTGGCCTGGAGTCACTAAGGATGTTCAATCCTATGTAGAATCATGCCCCATGTGTGCTCGTCACAAGAAAACTCCAGGATCACATCCAGGCTTGCTCCAAGCCCTGCCAGTGCCCACTGAACTGCGGACACACATTTCCACATATTTTGTCATTGATCTGCCTTAGTCCAGCGGGTGGTCACTGATCGATTCAGTAAAATGATCCAGCCTTAGTCATCTGGGTGGTCATTGATCGATTCAGTAAAATGGCGAATTTTGTACCACCTCCAGGGTTACCTTCCGCGCCTCAACTAGCCCAGTTATTTGTCCAGCATATCTTCAAACTCCATGGTTTAATCAAAAGTATCCTATCCGACCGAGGGCCTCAATTTACTGCTAGGTTCTGGAGATTGCTCTGCCAGAAATCCGATGTCACATTAGACTACACGTCCGCCTATCATCCACAATCTAATGGTCTGGCGGAGAGGATGAACCAAACCCTCAAACAATTCCTACGCATCTATGTCAATAGTAAACAAGACGATTGGGCAAACCTGCTTCCGTGGGCTGAGTTCGCTCTCAACTCGCATCCTTCAACCGCCTCCAGTTCATCTCCATTTCAATTGGTCTATGGCAAGCAACCTCACCCATCACTACCTGTCCCAGTGGCCGTGCCATCTCCAGTGGCTCAACTGTCTGCGGATGAACTACATCAACTTTGGACCTCCACCAGGTACACCCTGCTTAAGGCAAATCAAATGGCCAAAAAATATTCCGACCGTCGGTGAAGACCTTGTCCTCCCCTGCAACCCGGTCAGAAAGTATGGCTGAGTACTTGGTTCATCCGTTTAAAGCTACCTTTGGCATGACTTGCTCCTCGGTTCATCGGTCCATTTCCCATCTTCTGCTGCATTGGCACAGTGGCCTACCAACTTCAACTACTTCCATCGCTTAAAATTCACAACATCTTCCACGTCTCCATCTTGAACCCTCTGGTGTTGACATGGCCTTCTAGCATGCCCCCAGTACCTCAAACTCTCTCCGCTGAGGATGACACCACCTACCAGGTCCGAGAGGTATTGGACATCCAGAAACATAAGAAGAGATGGGAATATCTTCTGGCCTGGGAGGGGTTCGGTCCCGAAGAAAATATGTGGGAACCTCTCGCCAATATTCTGGATAGAAACCTTCTATCCCAGTTCCATGCTGACCATCCTTTCAAACCCAAACCTCCTGGGAGTCGCCCTAAAAGGGGGGTTACTGTTATACTTCCAGCCACGACTGTCCACGGCTGGCCCCTCCTACCTGTTTCCGCGGTGTCGGGACCACCGCCGGTACCTCGGCATCATCGGGGAGGTGTCCTTGGGAGTAGCCCTGCTTCCCTTCCTCGGGGCAACCCTCCCGATCGGGCTCCTGTCGCGTCTCCTGGCGGGGGAGATACCTCATGGTCTCCTCTGCACGGTCTCGGGATGCCCTGCAGCACTTCCGGGTTCGGCCCTCCCTTTAGGTGTGTGGCCGTGCCTCCTCCTGGCTTTTAAAGGAACATCAGCACCTTAAACAGCTCCAGCTGATTCAGATAGGGCAAGTTCAAGGAAGTATATAAGGAGACTTCCTTTTCCTGTGTTTTGGCTGGCAATGAGTCTGCTCACTCCTGTGAGTCTGCTGGTGTCACTGATGTCTTGCTCCCTTTTCCTGGACGACCTTCTGGTGTTTGACTTCAGACTGGTAATTGACTATCCTCTGGTGCTTTGACTTTGGACTGGTAATCAACTATTCTCTGGCATCTGACCTTGGACCGGCGGTAGGTGATCTCTGGCTCTTGTTCCCGGACTGGACTTTGATGAATCTTCATCTTCAAGGGCCCACCTAAGTCCAAGCAGTCCCGGTTCCTATGGGCTCCTCCCAGGGGGGCCATGGACATCCAGTGGTGAAGATCCAACTGGCCCTTGCTCCATTTCCTCAAATCCTCTACCTCTCAAAGGTTCACCTAAGCCCAAGCGGCCCGGGTTTCTACGGGCTCCTCCTGGGGAATCACGGGCTTCCAATGGTGAAGATCCAACTAGTTCCTGTTTCAGTTCGGCCTCGCCACCCGACGGAGGAACTCGAGGAGCGGTATCCTCAAGTAATATCAACTCCTCCTTGGACTAAGGGTCCACATCATCTCAACCTTTATAACATATAGTAACCAGAGTGAACGTTTTTAAGATGCAATTTGAAAGGATGATTTATGCAACAAATACAAAATTAAAACTGGCACATTAAGAAACATGTTTATTGAATGTCCACTTGAGGTTTTACAACATGTGGCAAAAACACTGGGAAATAATTTTGAATAGTCAAATTATTCAGTATTTATTACAAGGGAGTATAGGAATGTTGTGTGGAATTTTGAAAAGGGTAAAACATTTTTCTTTGTATGAATATGAAAAGCAAAATAATATTTTGTTTTTAGTGGGTAGTGGAAAAACCTCCAGAATATAAAACTTGGGAGTCTGACATGAAGAAATATGTGAGAAAGTGCAATATATTGCTTAAAAAAAGAAAGATAAAGAATATACAGAACTATGGAATGAATTTGGTAATATCAAAATATAGCTGTTACATTGTAACAGGTCAAAAGATAATGCACTACTGTGAAGTGTGGAAGGATGAATGAAGGATGAAAGTGGTTGGATGTGGAGTGAGAAATTGGAGCAGTTAAAGATAAAAAAAATCAGTCTGAGCTAGTCATTGCTGAAATTACTGTAATTTAATAGTTTAAAGGTTCTGTGTATACATTTTGCATTGCAAATTAAGTTGACTATTATATTGGTACTGACACAGATCAGATAAATAAAAATATTGTATTAAATAGAAAGACACACATACAGAAATAGCACATGCCTTTTCATTGCATGCCATAGAAGACAATAGCCAAAGCACAGAAAGGTAACAATATCACAGTACACACATGAATGGACATAACAGAGAAAGAACGGAGGAAGCATGCATTCTGGAAAAGACCAGACATGAACCCAACAATTGCCATGCTGGCAAGCCAAATAGAGATACCACACGCAGAAAACATATATACTAGATGTCATGTTGCACAGCAGACATGCACAGGGAGTGTATGTCTGTTGTGTTGACAAATTTGATAATTCAGGCCCTTGTATCACCAAGGGTCCTCCATGAAGCAACAATGCACCCTTAATCAACCTCAACCTCTCAGTAGGCTTGATGCACCTTCCTCATTCCCTGGACCAGGGACAAGTGCTTCACTGGGTACAGGTCAGTCTAAAAACAACCAAAGCCAAAAATTACAAGTGCAAAGCCAAATATTAGTTTAGAGCAGTGGTTCCCAAACCTGTCCTGGAGGACCCCCAGCCAGTCAGGTTTTCAAGATATCCACAATGAATACTCATGAGATAAATTTCCATGTACTGCCTACCAGGCAGTGGACACATTCTAGAACACAATGTATTGATCAGCAACCTGTGGACCTAACCCTTTTCAGAGAGAAAGGTAGAAGACAAGGCATACCAGACTTACTGGCGTTGGCAGAAGGACCCACAAGTGTAGTACTTCTCACCTCAGTAATCGTCCAAGAAAAGCAGCTGTAGGACTATAGGTGGGTGGGCGGTAGAACTAATGAATATGGTTGTCACAATCATGCCTGTCAGTTAGGCAATATGAGAACATAATGCCTGAATTTGTTTTACTGCATCCTGCACCACCTTTGCTAGGGTAGCATATTAACTGTATGTAAATGACCCAAGGCTGTCTGTACTGCCTAGGCAGGCATAACTGAGAGACATCCTGTGCTCTTTGGTGAGTCTAAGCAGCAAGCTTTTTTCCTTATTAAAATATATTAATCACTTATGCAACCAGGCACTAAGTGATATACAGAACAAATCGTGACATAGATAATGCAACATAAACACTAATAAGAAGTATACAAATAAAAGTCTTAAAATGAGAAAAAAACCCCACTTCACAAGCATCTACTTAACACATACTCACAATTCTTGGCATGCAAATGGACTGCTTAAAAAGATGAATCTTTAATTGCACATTAATAGGGTCATTCATCAAACTGCGATGCGGCCTTATCGCGTGCGATAACGCCATACTGCACGCTATACTGGCCACATCACGGCGGTACAATTCAAATTAGGGGAAGGGGAGCAATGTGGGTGGGATTTGGGTGGGGATATGACCCGGCAGTGCTGTGGGATACGCATTATCGCTGGCAGCACATTTTCCATGGTGCTATGGGTGAGGAAGCGTGTGGCCCGCTCGCAACTGCGGCGGGCGAAAACAAACCGCCGCGATGCAACCGGCTGCACGATTTCGCCTTTGCCCCATTTATAGCGCGGCTCATCTAGGCCTGAATGCCTTTAGACACTGATTACAAATTGGCTGTTTAAAGAGATGAGTGTTCAATAGTGTCAAACATTTTTAGACACTCTAACTGACGCATTACTTCTGCCACTGAAAAGGCACATTCCTGGGTTACCGGAAGACAAGCTTGTTTTATAGCGAGAACATCCAGCAGTTCTCTCTGAAAAGATCTCGTGGGCTGGTATATCCGTATAATAGCCTTATAATAGCCTCATGGAGGCCCATTAGAATTGATCAGTTTGAAAACTAAGGGGGTAATTTTCTAAAGCTATCGCACGAGTGCGATAGATAGCTTGGGGCGGAGTTGGCCCCAGAAGAGGAGGAGTCAGGGCGGCACGAAGATTTCCCAGACAGCGAAAGGTACGCATGCTTTTCGCTGTCATTTTCGCGTCGAATAACTACACCTTTTTGCCTGACAGAAGTCATGCAGCTGGATTCACCAGTAGTTGTAGTGTTCTAAGGGCCACCGGGAGTCCAAGATAAATAGCATTACAATGATCAATCAGTGGTAGAATGAAAGCCTGCACCACCCTAAAGTCAGAAACCTCGAGCAAATGTTTCATCCCACACAGGACATGTAATTTATAAAAGGCTGCTGGCATAACAGATTTGATATGAGGACAAAAGGACAAGTTCGAGTCTATTCAAATTCTGAGGCTTTTAATGAATTGGAAAGGAGATATAATCAATGGACATGGAATGGAATGTGTTTTCAAATATGGCCTTAGAATAAAAATAAAATTAGTTTTGGCCATATTTAATGCCAGTTTATTACTGAACAACCATTTTCTTATTGTAGACAAACAGATCCCAAGAAATTCTTCAGTTGCAGCCCTTGTAGTCTGAATATGGACAAAAAACTGAATGTCAATAGCATAAATTTTAGATTCTTCACATAGGCTGGTGAGGATCTTTTATATAGGGGCCAAAGAGATATTAAAAAGTAGTAAAGTTGATAATGCAGATCCTTGTGGGATGCCCATAGTCATCGGGGTTAATTGTGAATACTCATTTCCTGTTATGGCTGCCGGCCGCAGCGGTCCGCGACCAGTCCCGCCCACTCACCAGATGGTCTGACCGATCTGGGGGCACTGGCAGCACTGATACCACATTCTTTCAGTTGAAACAGTTGAATTCCAAGAAGAAATGACATATTCTAAGTACATAAGATTTGCCATACTGGATCAGACCAAAGGTCCATCAAGCCTAGTATCCTGTTTCCAACAATGGTCAATACAGATCATAAGTACCTGGCAGGTCCCAAGGAGTAAATAGATTCCATGCTGCTTATCCAAGGGATAAGAATTGGATTTCTGCAACTCCACCTTAATAATGGTTTATGGACTTTTCCTCCAGGAACTCGTCCAAAACTTGTTGTACTCCCCGGCCGCCTCAGGCCCGCAGGCGGGTTCACTCACACGACACTGGCTCTCCGGTCTGGCCCCTTCTTCTTCAGTGGCGGTGGGCAGTGGCTTCCACTCCCGTTCTGCTCTCTCGCCTCCCGGAGCACTACGCGTGGTGGGGAGCCCCTCCGGACCCAGTTAGGCCTCTCCCCTGCCTCACGGCCAGACGCAGTTACCACCTCCTGTCTGGCCCGATGGCCTTAGGCGTGAGTGCAACTCCTCTTAATTGAAAGGGACCATGATGGGAAAGCCACCTGCGGCCCCTTCTGATGACGTCTACTAACTCTCCTATATAAGGCAATCTCTTGCAGTCAGAGCTTGCCTTGGCAACAGGTCTCCACATTGTTCATCTGTGCCCTGCATTGCCTGCGTTCCTGATGCTGCTTCAGTTCCAGTTCCTAACCCTGCCTCAGTTCCAGCACCAGTTCCTGCCTCCATTTCCCTTTTGGATGGATTCCTCGGTTCTGACCCATTGCCTGGACTCGACCTTGTGCCTTGCCACCTGCCTCTGCCCCTTTGCCTGGACTTGACCTTGTGCCTTGCCGCCCATCTCTGATTCTTCACCTGGACCCGACCTGCGCCTCAAGCAGGTCCCACCTTCCTGTCTGGATTCCTCCTCATGCCAAGCTGCCTACCACTCCCCATCCCTCCGGTTCTGCCTCTCAGTCTCGCCAGCTGCTTTCTACAGTTGGACTCCTTCAATAGCTATTGTCCTCCAGTGTATCACCCTCAGGCCATCCTTACGGGATCATCCATGTGGAGGCCCACCTAAGTCCAGCCGGCCCTGGCACCCAAGAGCTCAACCTGCGGGGAACGAGGGGTGGTACTGGCGAAGCTCCAGCTGGTCTCCGCTTCTCTTCTGGCCTCACCTCCCGATGGTGGGGAGTAGTGCCAACACCACCTCGAGCCAAGGGTCCATCTCCGCAACAAATCTTTTTTAAACACAGCTACACTAATTCCAGAGCTTATTTATGCTTTGAGTAAAAAAAGTATTTTCTCTTATTAGTTTTAAATATAACACTTAGTAACTTCATTGTATGTCCTAGTCTTTGCATTCCTTGAAAGAGTAAACAACTAATTAACGTTTATTCATTCCACTCCACTCCTTATTTTATAGACCTCTATCATATCTCTCCTCAGCTGTCTTTTCTCCAGGCTGAAAAGTCCTAACCTCTTTAGCCTTTCCTCATAGAGGAATCGTTCCATCCCCTTTATCGTTTTGGTTGCCCTTCTCTGTACCTTTTCTAATTCTGCTATATATCTTTTTTGAGATGTGGTGACCAGAACTGCACACAATACTCATGGTGAGGTCGCACCATGAAACAATACCGAGGTATTATGCTAGTCTATTTTATTCTTCATTCCTTTCCTAATAATTCCTAGAATTTTATTTTCTTTCTTGGCTGCTGTTGCACAGTAGAGATGTGCATTCATTCATTCATTTTAAACACATTTAAAAAATGTAACTAATAAGGGCAATTTGTTTCATTTGGGGGGGCTCTGAAATGAATAATGCCCGTAATAAAAAAAAGGGTGTGGTTAGGGCAATTTTTGAGTTACTGCAACATGTGCTATTTTAGTGTTTTGCATAGGTATCTTGCTGCAATGCACAGTAAATTTATCACACCCATGATATTTTCACTTCACAACTTTTAAAGTGCCCAGACAGGCAGACTCTTTATAAGGCTCTCATATTAGTCATCTATTTATACTACTATTGTATTTGGATCTCCATGCAATAGGCAGCAGGCCTATTGCATGTAATGTGATCTCTTAATTTGGTT
This sequence comes from Rhinatrema bivittatum, assembly GCF_901001135.1. NCBI lineage: Eukaryota > Metazoa > Chordata > Amphibia > Gymnophiona > Rhinatrematidae > Rhinatrema > Rhinatrema bivittatum. Next base: position 52,220,979 of record NC_042624.1, on the reverse strand, counting down.
CCCATAAGGATTCTGGCTGCCGAGTTTTGTGCCACTTGCAAGAGACATAATACAGAGAGTGATAGGCTAATAAATAATGACTTACATTAGTCCAACAAGTTGAGAATTAATGCTTGTAACACAGAATGAAAATCTGATGATTCTAGTAGTGGTTTTAGTTTTTTCAAAAATTGCAATTTATAAAAGGAAGTACGTCCCACATTAGAAATGTTATTAGTTATGGATAATGTACAGTCAGTTATTATTTCCAAATTGTAATGAATGTTGGATATGGGCATAAAGGATTTTTTATGGTTGACAGTGTGATTATTCCAGTCTTTGCAATGTTTAACTGAAGCCTATGATGTGTTAGCTATTGTTTAACAGTACTGATGCATAAAGTGACTATGTCAAGGGTATTCTTCCAGGAATCAGAGTATGGCACAAAAAAACTGAATATCATCAGCATAAATATGACAGCTGACACCTAAACAGGAACAAAGTTTACAAAGTGGAGCCAGGCAAATGTTAAAGATGGATGAAAGGGCAGAACCTTGAGGGACGCCGGTGCTGATTGGAAAAAAACATGGAATATGATAAGCTCAACTTAATTCTTCCTGAGAAATTTGATAAATAAGACGAGAACCATTTCAATACCATGCCAGAAATCCCAGTTATGAGACGAGCCACAAGAATTGAGTGGATTAAAGCGTCAAAAGCAGCTGTAATGTCAAGTAGTACAAGGATGTAGTCCTATTTGGTATCAAATCCTCAAAGAATTGTATCATAGGATGATAGCAATAGAATTTCTGAACTGTATCCTTTTCTGAATCCATGCTGTCTGGAATCTAATACATCATGATCTTCTTAAAAAAATCTGTTAATTGTTGGAGAACAACAGATTCGATCATTTTAGCTAGAAAAATAAGATTGATGACTGACCGATAATTTGTCAAGTCAAGTAGATCTTGTGAGGGGGTTTTTTGGAACTGGAGTAAGGATGTTAGAGATAAATTCACTATATTGGCCAGGTATTATGGCAGACATATAGCTGCTTGCTTTAATGTAGCTGTGGAGCATAGATTTAAAGGCCAGACTGAATTTTTCATTTTGGATATCATTTTGTGAATTGTAGTGGGAATTACAGGTGTAAAAGAATCCCATTCCACAGTTAGATTCAGTATTGTTTTATCAATGGGAATAGGCAAATGAGCAAAGTTATCATGAATATTTTTGTTTTATTCTGAAAAATAACTAGCCAGTTGGTAACATGTATCTATCTTTAGATGATGTCAATTGATTAGTTGAAGATTTTTTTGTCAAAGATTTTATGTTAGTTTAGCATATTTATTAGATGCTTCTTGGATTTTTTTTTTAGAAAAGTTTTTTTTAGTGGCACTGACCTTTAATCTATAGTTTTAAGTAGATGTTATAAGCCACTTTCCTTTGCAACAAAGGATATTTTCTCCACTGTCACTCTAATCATCTATGATTTTGTTTCATTGTTTTCATCTCCATGGTGTACCAAGGAGCTATATTTGGGGTCTCTTTTTATATGCCGGTTTTAATGAAGCTATTTTATCTAAGCTTTGATCAATAGAGTTTTTCCAACTTTGTTCAGTGCTATGAATGTTATCACTAGATGAGGATTAAAATGTGGGAATAAATTCTTCACAAAAGATTTCTGGATTTATGTATCCTCTCTTAGATATTATAACATGATAAGGTTGCTTATTTGGAGTAATGTGTTCTGATATAACAAAATAAAATCAAAGTAACTGATGGTCAGACCATGGAATAGGTTTGTGAGATAGATTCAAGGCAGCATTATCAAGAGTATTGGGATTAACAAAAGTAAGACAAGGATATGTGTGGAAAAATTAATGGATTATTTCCAATCCAACCTTCTTACAAAATTTGTGTTGGCAGGGAAAGAAGATTATCATCAAAGTGTAGATTAGAGTCACCCAAAATTATTGTTTTCTCAAAGTCACATGGAAGGGTAGAAAGAACTTCGATCAAAGGAGAGAAGTCTTGAGTTAAAAGACCAGGAGGGCAGTAAATTCCACAGAAGGTAAGGTGCTTTGTTGAAATCAAGAGAAATTCGTAAGGGTGTGAAATGGGTGTAAGGTTTCTTTAATCAGGGCTTAGATCCCCCCACCCCCCACCCCTCACACACACACACACACACACACACACACACGTCGATTCGGTCTAGGAAAAAGTTGCATAGTTAGTGGGATAAATTTGTTTTATTGTCACTCAATAATAAATGTACAATCTGGTGACTCATTAACAAGTAAATCATGGATAATCAGCAGTTGTTTTTTTTTTATTGAGAAATAAAACATTGAGAAATATGCAAGAAATAAGCGAGGCTGTTAATTAGACGTGTACAGCATTAGTTGATACACGTTTAAGATACCGATCACTTCTAGAGGTGGAATGGCTTCTATTTTGTGACAAAGAGCCATAGAGGTCTTGTCCAGTAATCGTAGATATATTCATTGCTACGTTATATAATATCATTTTGCAATGATTGGTCTTCCTAGTCAGTTTCATTAAATTTATTCTAGTCCCCACTCAAAGGCTCAAGTTCATCAGAGCATGAGTAGACTCTACAAGAGAGAGTATTACAACCTTCACAAAGAACAGACATTATGAGATCACTCATTCACAATCTACTCTCCTCTTCACACTCAACAGTCAGATCACTGCTGGCTGTCTTAGCACATGTGACAGCAGCCATTCATTTGGATCTGCTGACCTGCCTCCATATCCATTACTTTCATTGGAGCCTAAGCTAATTCAATCATTATCCACTCTGGTACTGGTCACAAGGGGCATGAAGCAGGAGTTGCAGTGGTTACAATCCCCAGTACTCAAAGAAGGAGCCCTTCTTTTGGTGCTTCCTCATCAAGTAAAACTGGCGACAGACGCCTCTACCAAAGGATGAGGTGCCCATACAGGATCATTTTGAATCCAGGATACTTGGTCTCTCAAGGAAAGTCAGTTTCAGATCAACCTATTAGAATTAAGAGCAACTTTTTCAACTATGATACTCTCTGTTAAAACCCTAATGTTACTTTGTCCTCATATTTTTCCTGTAAACCGTTGTGATGGCAAAACCAAATGACGGTATACAAAACATGTTAAATACATACATACATACATACATACATAAATAAATAAATAAATAAATAAATAAATAAATAAAAAACGAAATTACATATCATACAGGAGTTGTGTGAGCAAAGTCATAAGAGAAATTGCCAGAGACTTCAATTCAGGGATTTCATAAAGAGGCCCACAAAGAGGCAGCTCCTTTGTCGCACTCATTTGGTGCACGATGCACAGCCCCTTCAGTGTCGATAAGTGCCTCAAGTACTGGCAGGGGTGCCAGTACTTGAGGCACTTATCGACACTGAAGGGGCTGTGCATCGTGCGCCAAATGAGTGAGACAAAGGAGCTGCCTCTTTATGAAATCCCTGAATTGAAGTCTCTGGCAATTTCTCTTATGACTTTGCTCACACAACTCCTGTATGATATGTAATTTCGTTTTTTATTTATTTATTTATTTATTGCCAATCAATATATATGATGGCTATATTATAGAACATGGCAGAAATAAGATGAATGAAGGCAGCCCTCCCTCTGTTACTATATGATTGCTGAGCATGCAGGATAGGTGATACAGTGATGACACTCTTGTGTAAGACAAATACAACTCCACTGGCCAATGTTCCTGGTCTTGCTGGCCTGTGTGGAAGAAGCTGCAAGATTGTGCCGCCATGGCAGCAATATGGGGTTTAAGAGATGCATGGTGTGTATACTGGAAAGATACACATCTAGTGGTTGTTGAATGCTGTCCTTTTATGAAGAACATAACTGTGAGAGAAGGATGCAGAATAAAGAATGTAGAAACGGAAAAAGAGAAAAGGGGATTTTGTTTGATGATGGGATACTTCCTGGCTTTGCATACAGCAGTTTCTCCTGCCCTACAGCTTTCTGAGGCATTGGAGGTTTGTTTTATAAGTGTAATAATCAAATTGAGCATGTGTGTGCGTGAGAGAGAGAGAGAGTGTGTAAGTGCTAGGGTTTTTCCCAATGATTTCTATGCAGCTCAAGCAAATCAATGTTTCTAAGAATATGTAAATGAGGCAGTTAGAGACTGAAGTGTAGACATGATTTTGACTTCTTTCCTTTGGTATTATGACCTGGGCATTCCGTCCCACCCTTTTCTATAGAGGACTGACATCATTCCTTCAACTTCTCATGTTAGAAAAAGGACAATTGAGTTGATATAGAGAGAAAGACAGCTAATGCATTCTGAGACTCAGAGAAGGGAGGGCATAACAGTTTTCATTATTAGCTCATCATCACTGAATTCACTGCTGTCTGAACATCCCAGAATTTTTTGCTTTGACTTTGAATAGCAAAGTTGTTTTTTTTTTTTTAATTTTATGGCCTTCCTTTAAAACTGGAAAGGCAGCAGCAGCAGAACTCCAGGGCCTGTCAGAATTTGGTGCCAGAGACTGTTGCCTATGTTGCTTATGCCTAACTCTAGGGCTGGGGAGTAGGAACACTTGGCCTGTATTAAGTAACCAGATGACTGCTCCCTCAGCACATAAAAACTTGACCTGGATCACAGGCACAAATAACAGGGTTCTGTATCCCCTTCTACCTCCTTTTGTTAAACCTTGAAAACTATAGGAACAAGGGAAAGCAGTATTAAACTACCATTCATTTTATTCTTAAACCCCCCCCCCCCCCCATAGTTATAGAAAAAAATATAATGGTAAAACAAGAATCTTTTATTAACTAGGAATCTCCATATTTTCTCACAGAAGAAACACTCATATATTTGGGGGGGGGGGGGGGGATACATTTCTGTATTGGTGAAATAATAAGTGATCTTCTTGTAATGAGAGAAGTAGATAACACTCCCTTTTTATAATCATGGAAAGGTAGGTTGTAGATTTAGACAATCCTGAATGGCACACAGTTGGAGACAAATCCAGATACTACCTTGGTTTACATAGGGATTTGAAAGAGGACGGGAGGCTGGTACGCAGAACTGGAAGAGAAGTTCTGTTGGCAATTTTGATATACCGGGGTGGACGACTCTGGTCCTGGAGTGCCACAAACAGGTCTTGATATTCAGGACATCCCAATGAATATGCACTACCTCCATTGTATGCAAATATATCTTATGCATATTCATTGGGGATGTCCCGAAAAGCAGTCCTGTTTGTGGCATTCCAGGACCAGATTTGCCTGCCCCTGGTTTAGTAAATCAGGTCCATGTTTACGTTTATATATTACTGCTTGCCAAAAGGAAGGTAGACTTATGAGTTCATTGTTTCCTTTTGTGTGAGTGCGTGTTTGTGACTTCCCTAATAGATTTTGTATTTAGTGTCCTATCCATATCAAATTTTCAGGGATTGTTAGGAAGGACAGGAGAACTCTCACAGGGTTGGATGCATAGTTTTTTTTGGGATCCATGCATATCTATGGATCAGGGACGCACACATGGGTATCCCTGGAAAGTAAACTCCTTCAGTTTTGAGTGGAACTTCTTGTATACACATATGTAATAGTTTTATAGTAAATAAGAAATGAGAGACATCGAATCTATAACAGAAAATATTACATAACATATAAATAGATTAACCTTGGATTTTCTTGCACATCAATCAATAAATCTGCTTTGGAAATAAATATGTACACATATCCCAGCTGAGCATGGCTGGCAGGTTTTCTTTTAGATTAAAAACAAAACAAAACAGAAAAATATTTCATTAACAGTTCATTAGACCATTTATATGGAGATCACAGAATAACACCTCTTGTTCAGCAATACAATATTCTACTCACTTATTTAAGCTAAAATGTGCATATTAGTGCTACATCTCATACCCTTTATTCCATATTTGTATATGCATTTCTAGAAAAAGTTAAATCTTTACAGATGTAGGATCTGGATTTTAGATTTGAATATGCACCTTTCCAAACATGGGCTCAAGGAGCATTGCAGTCAGGTAAAATAGAGAGCTTACAAACTAATTTTTACATTTCTCACTGAAACAGGGTTCTATTCACCCAAAATAAGGTCTCAGAAGTATTGATTTTGTTTAAAAAAAATGAAGCTCAGAGCCCCATGTACCCAACAAAACCTATTTTATATGCCTCTTTATACTGCCCACTGCTCAGAATCATTTAGATTGCATGGACACTCATAGCAGAAGGAGCAGGAACCAAAGATCTGCGTTAGTGCGTGGTGGTGGAAGCAGTCAGGGACTGATTATTGAGAGAAACTAGCCAGTTACACAAGTACAGATTTAAGGAAGTGACAGCTTTGATTTTAGATTATTTACTTGTTAGTTTTTTTAATTTATTAAAAGATTGCTTTTTACTGTAACAAATGTATGTCTGATTAAGTGTAATTAGCATGCACTTGTGCATGTCTCTGCTCTCATTCGCCCTTCCCCGAACTGCTCTCCTAATGGCAACAATATCCAGAATTGGGGGAAGGGAGTGCATTCAGCACGCTCTCACCTTGATGTCAATAGAAACTAAGGGCAGGAAACTAAAGATGCTTGACTACTATATTTCAATCATGTTACTGCCTTCTTTAAATATGACCAAAAGTGCTTTTACAGTCCTACTCTGAAATATTCACTAGAGACGATGGAGATTAAAGAAAAATATAAATTTTGCATTTCTGAAAGCCTTTTCTAGAAACCTATTATTGTTGTGCAATCACAGGATAGAGGCAGTGCCTCTATCCTGTGATTGCACAACAATAGGAAAAACTGCATAATTAGCTTGTTGCCACATAATTGATAACCTGCCACAGAATCAACATACCTGAAGTTTTCCCACCTCCTAATTCAATCTTTTGAAGAAAGTTATAGGGTGCCTTCCTTCATGTCTCAGCTTTCTCTGCTCCAGACCCTCCCTTAATAAAAGGCCTGCAAGTAACAGGGAGAGAGGGGCAAGGCTGAGGCTATAGCAGATGAAAGAAGAAGAAACACTCTTTTCCATAATCCAGTCCCTTTCCTTCTGTTGTTAACATACACACACACATACACACACACACACACACAAACACACACACACACACTCACACACACACACTCTCTCACACACACACACTCTCACACACACACACACACACTCTCTCTCTCACACACACACACACACAAACACTCACACACACACACACACACAACACTCACACACACACACACACACACACACACCTCAAGCAACCAGTCAGGTACTGCTTGGTTGCAACCCATATGCATACTTCTCCCAGCCCCCTTGGGCTTCCATCAGCTGGCCAGGAGTTTCACGCAAACAGTACCTCAGGTCAGTGGGTTTTTCCCCTCTATTTCCTACGGTTTATACTTTCTGGCACAGTTCTCCAAAATCTCAATCTTTTGTTTTATAAATTAAAATTATCCTTTATGAGACCTCCTCTTGTGTCTTGCAAGGTTGTGATTTTTTTCTTCACAGCCTTGTATATGATTATAATGATCCCTAATATTCAAATCTTGCACTTTAAATTTGGCAACTGTTTTTATTTGAGAAGGAGCATAATTGTTTTAAACTTATTGATAATTCCATAGAAGCCAGAAACACCCAGATCTCCTAGAATGTTAGTCTGAGGTGCAATTGGGGTAGGAAAAGGGCAAAATTTCACAGAAGGCCCACTGGGCTTTACTTCTTCAGAGGAATTAACTGCTTGCTGCAAACTCAGGGGGTCATTTATCAAAGTGCTTTATGGCGATAACTCATGGTGCGATGCAAATTAGAGAAAGGGGAGGATTTCTGGCCAAGTGGGCTGGCTTGATGCTAGGTTGAGAGAACATTGTACAAATCTCATCTTTGGGTGAGTTTCCTCACTCCGAAGGAAATAAAATCTTCACAAGAGTGTACTGTTCTGTTCATATGTCTCACTCTGAATGACAAAGTGGCCCCTAACCCTAGTACCTAAACCTCACCTCGAGTTACTAGGTGGGCCTCATATAGAGGTATAAATACCTACATACTAGAAGGACCTTATAGCTAGTCGGTCTCTCTCTCTCTCCCTCTCTCTCTTTCTCACCCCTTTTCCTCACAGGTGATATTTAGTGCATTTTGATAAATCCAGGCCTCAGTCTCCATCTTTTGATCTAAATCCCAAGTTCCTTTCTGTTCCTGTATTTCAACTGCAATGCTGCTCCCAGCTCAAGTTCTAGAGTTCAGAACCGTCTTACAATCGCTTATATTCACTAGCTTCGACTACTGCAATTCACTTCTCACAAGACTACCCAAAATGACATTAAAACCATTACAACTACTGCAGAACGCCGCAGCCAGAATCCTCACCAGCAAAAGAAAATCCGACAACATCACTCCTGTGCTAGTCTACACTGGCTACAGGTAGAAAAAAGAATTGAATTCAAAACCCTAACTATCTTACACAACTCAATATACAACGCTGAAAACACCTCCCTAAACAATGTAATACATAAACACGCACCACAAGAACCTCTCGCAAATTACAACTAGACGTTCCATCAATAGCACACGCCAAGTTATCCAACGTAAGAAACAGAGCCTTCTCCATAGCAGGACCTATACTCTGGAACTCACTACCAGAGTACCTAAGTTCACAAAGCAACACCAAAACATTTAAAAAGAACTCAAAACATGGCTTTTCAGACAAGCCTTCAAAGACGGAATTGACTAATCGCACACAACATTAATAACCACTGACTGTTAAACAATAACACTGACGAATCTATTACAGTTGACGATTACCTCTCAATTATTATATAAAATGATTATTTTCAATATTTAATCACAGGCTTAATAGGTGTCAATATATGAAGTTGGATATAAACAACTCACCACCGATGGCATAAGCCAACAATAGCACTGACCCCCCCGTTACATTGTTTTAACAAATATTACTTAAATTGGAATATGCACCATAACTTGTTTCACGATGATATAAGTTGATCCATATCTTGTTGTTTCTTAACCTGTAATATAATTGTAGTCAAGTTGCTTCTCAAATTGTAATATGTTGTTCTACATGTAAACCGGAGTGCAGGCATCTAGCTAAACTTCGGTATATAAAAGCTTATAAATAAATAAATAAATAAATTGGTATGGGGAAGGCATCTATCACTGAAGATGTGATTGAGGGAGACACTGCTATAACCTTGGTTGCTGGTGAAGGTGGGGGAGATCAATCTTCAGAATTCAAAGAGACCTTGAGGAGTGAAACGCCAGTCACAGCATCCAGCTGCCCCCCTTCTGACTGCTACTCAGTCATTTCATGCCTCTGACATAACAAATGGATCCATCAGATCCAACATTGGAGCATGATGGTCAGTTGGGTAAGTGTGCAGTTTATTCTTATGTTTTTCCATGCTGTCTCCATGGGGATAAGTTGAAGGAACAGATTGTAGGGCAGATCCAAGGCATGGAATTCCAGTGAATAAATCAGCATTGGTCATCTTGCCTCCTAGAGAGGGTTTTCCCTAGGAGGCAAAATGCTGCCTTCCTCCCAAAAGTGATGCAAAGTACAGCCAGTACAATAAAGTACATTTATTAGAATGCAATAAATAAGCAATAAATACAATAAATCAACAGTAAACACATTAAATCAACAAATCAGAATTTACAATAAATATCCTAAATTCATTAAAATAGCTGATATTATTTAGACATTGGGCATACTAAAACTGTTTTTTATAGGTGAAGATGGTGATTTCCTCTGGAAAAAAGCAGAACTGGTTCTTTAAAATGGCTTATGTACAGGAAACATTAGTATTTAAAAATAGGAAAAGGTTGTTAAAATATAGTTGTGTTACCTGATGGAGGAAAAGAAGAGGGATTGTTGCAGCTAGCTTTCGTACACGTGTAACTAAGTTCTGAATGTGTCGAAATCATGCCCATAGGATGTGATGGGAGCTGAGTAAGTGCAGCAGTGCTTGGGCCTAGGCTGGGTTGAGCTGGAGCAAATATATTCACGATCGAGGGGAGTTGGGGGCAAATAAAACATGCATATGTATTAGCTGATTTAGCATTTGTGGGCAGAGGAAGTATTTATAATGGTTCCTCCTTTTTCATGCTACAAATATTTTTTTCAGACCATGACAAATATATATATAGATATATATATATAGAGAGAGAGAGAGAGAGAGAGATAGATATAGATATATATATATTTTTTTTTTTGGGGTGGGGAGGATGGGTGTTGGCTAAATATTTTTTTAGGGCAATTGCTCAGTGCTTTTTATGCTATCACCCTTCTTGCCCTCTAGAGACCAAACACATTTAGAGTGAATCAAGCCATTTATTATCATCATCATTATTTTCAGATTAATTATTATCTAACTATTTTTTTAAGATTTTCTTTCACTCCCAGCCTGTCCTTACTTTATATCTTGAGAGTGATTCAGTCAGTATCTGATCATGCCACCACTCTGCCTGTCAAGTAGCTCCTCTGATATTTTTATGGCAACACTATGCTGGAAAAGATAATAACACTGAATCGGTAATTTCTTTCAAAGCCTGGAAATGCCACAATCTCATATAATTATTTATGTTAAAATTAGGTATCTCACAAAGTAAAAAACTAATTTGACCAGAGACACACATATTTTCAGATGCAATGTGTAAAATATATTAAAGGTAATTGGTGTTAAAGTGAACACAAACATTTTTTTTTCTAGCAGGGGCCTCCTAATGATGTCACAAATCAGATAAGCAGCAGAACCTGAAGAGTAAATATCAGGTTTCTACAGTCAACAGCAACATATAGAATTATCTCTGGTACAGACTTTAAGCACATATAAAACCAGAATGGCACTGCACCTCCAGTGAAGCAGGAAAATCAGAACTTGATTTACCAGCATTTTCTTTGGATTATTTCCCAAAAGTCAACTTCATACTCTCCAGATTTGGCCTGGAGACTCCGGAATTCTATAGGAATTGCAGGGCCTCGCCAGAAAGAAGAAACCCATTGAGCCGCTAATGCAAGGAGAAAGAGTGGGGGCCCAGGATGGCAAGCATAGAAGAAGGAGCATGCGCCCCCACCCCCGCCCCAGCGGCTAAACATTGGCCATGTGGCTGCATGGAGGAGGAGATGTTTGGGCCCTGCGCTGGAACCAAGACGGATTGCACCTACATGCGCACATAAGAAGAAGGAGGGCGCCCCCGTCCCTGAATAAGAAAGAAATTCAAAGGCCTCATGACTTCAAGGAAGGAGAGCACAGGCCCCCATGACAGAAGAAAAGCGGAGGAGATCCATTGGGCCCGTGAAGGGGAAGACGTTAAAGATCTGTCCAACCTGTCGTTGGCAGGTTTGGGGTGAGGAGAATGAGAGAGAGTGAGTGAGAGTGGATGTGGAAGAGGCAGAGTAATGGGAGCGCAAGTGAGCAAGGGTATGGGTGTGAAAGGGAGACAAGAGTGAGCGATGGTATGTGTGAGAGTGTGTGTGTGTATGGGAGAATGAGAGGCATGATAGTGAGCTGTATTTTATATGAGTGTGAACATGTGTGTGGCTATGTGAGAAAATCTGTGCACATGTTGCTGTACCTGTGTCTCTTCTTCTCCCCCATCTCTTCCACAGGAGGACAATCTCAGGGTGACAAGAAATCAAATGTTCCCTGGGTATGGTCACCTTCAACTCTGAGCATGCCAGTGAAAAGATGGTTCCTAGCAGTAAGATAGCAATTCCCACATTTCTTCCTCTGCTATTTGGAAAAGGAAATTACTGCACCATTTTGCATAATGTAAACCATGGTTACTCAGCGCCCCCATGCTGAGATTAATAATGATTACGTCTATATCAGACTGAGTAAGCTCCAGCAGAGGGAGTCTCTCTCTCTCTCTCTCTTTCTTTCTAGAGAGGGTGATCCAGCTGGACTGAAAGGAGGAGGATGTGCTACCTGTTGATATCATGCAGGCCTAGTGGGGGCTTTTGTTTGTGGGTGGAGCAGTGACTTGCGGGGAGGACCTCTTGACTTGATAGGCTCCGATGGCATTAGGAGGGGGAGGAGCTGTCTCTGCAGAGGGGAAGAGATGTACCAGAGAGGGCTGCAGGAGGGTCAGAGATGCCCCCTGGCTGAATGTTGCCAGGAGAGGGAGGAAACCCCCACTGCTAAATGGTCCATTCACTTTGGACTGGTGAGCGCTAGGGATTTCAGATGACAGAAGGATGCAGAGCAGTTTTCTGGGGGTTCCTGTGTATGCCGGTGCCATGGCCGCACTGGTTTGCACTGTAGAGTTTCTGCATGCATGTAATATTTTTTGTGAGCTCACTCAAACACTTTTTAGCATGAGTTTTATTGCAAAGCTTCAAAATTTAAAACTAATCAATTCAAAGAGCATGATCTGGGTTTACTGATGAGAGTATGGGACTTATTTCTTATATTCAGCTTTTTAGCTACTTCAAAGTGGATTACATTCAGGAACCATAGGTAATTCCCTGTCCCCAGCGGGCTCGTAATCTAACAGGGCGATGCAATAATCTGAGCGTTAAGAAACAGTGCGCTGGTGTTCAGCACACAGTTTTAATGCTCAGATTACATTTTTGAAAACTCCCAATGCAATCACTAATGCTATGTGAAGGCATTGGGAGGTTAAAAATGCTCATTAACTGCAAAATGTGCTGAACGCACATTTTAACTTTGGAAGGTGGGGGAAGGTATCCTTGACAGGAAAGACTGCGGCCATATTTTCCAAGCCTGGCTTTCTTTTACATTTTTTTTTTTTTTTTTTGGTATTTGTTAGACTTTCCTTCTCGCTAAAATTTTCTACCTTAATTCCCACTACTTTCCCTTCTACCTACTCCAGGCGCCTGACTCTAGCAGTATAAGCATTTCATGAGTGTGCGGCTCTAGCTCCGCACTTGGCTCCTTAACTCTTCGGAGCTCTTAGGGCTTTGTCCAGGTAAATGGCCACTTACCCGGATAAGTTCTGATTTGTCCGCTTATCTGGCAGGGGTCACTGCTCAATAGCCGGATAAGCAGAAATTTGATAGTGCTATTTTATGACTTTCGTTTGTGTTCAAATAAGATCTCAGCATGGTCATGAACCTTTACTTCTGCAAATCTCGTTTTATTTCTGGGGCAAAGAATTTGCATTTATCCAGATATTTCTAAAGTTATTTCTAAAACTGTTTCTTGTAATGCACCAGGAGTCTCGAACTCTTGGTGCAGTCCTATTTTTTTTTTTAATTTAATGATTTCCCTGTAAACGTATGATCAAATATGCTGGTATTAAATATCATTTTTATATCCTGGAACAACTGCATTAGTTTTTGGTCTTTAAGAAAATCATGAGAGCTTCTCCAGAGGCTTCTAGTGTGGTGATGGAATCAATAATTGAACTGCATGCAATCTGCTTGGCTCCTATTTCTTGATTATATTTCTTTAGAAAGTAATTTCTGTTCTCTTTCCCACCCACCCTTCCATTATCGTGGTCTAATGTGGATTGCCATGCCTTATATTTATATCTTTTTTGCTTTATTTCCTAATTTAGTGTTTGTTTCTTTGATGGATATCCTTTATTTCTTGTACAAGGCATTCTTGTCTGCTATTTTTGAGAGTCTTATAAATATAAAATTAACAGAAAGAAATAGAAAACTTATATAAAACGTATGTGTGTTTTTGCCGCTTGATTTAGAGGATGTTACAAATTTATCCCCAAAGAGGGCAGTTTTCAAAGCCATTTACCTGGGTAAACAGTGACTTCATCTGATAAACCGGCATGGCTGAAAGTTACTTTCTTCAAATGCAGCTAAAAGGACCTGCAAATCCATGCACTTCTACCCACCTTCAAAAGGAGGGTTCCTTAGGGAGTGTTTGGGACGCGGGAGATAATCAGCATGCATCCATTCATGACATCTTCAATAGTGCATGTACTGTCTTCCCCTTTTTGGGTACCCGTAGAAAAGAGCCGGTGCAAAGTATACAGGTGGTTTTAATGCACGTACTGTCTGTAAGTTTCCAAAAGGATAGTACTCGTATGACTTCCCTTTTGAAAACGGGTAAAGTGCATGCATGAAAAAATCTTGCACAGTTTGGATCTATGCAAGTGTAAATCGCTTCAGGGTGGGGGCTCCTGATGTGTGGACCTTGGCTTAGGTCAAGGGGCCGGGCACAACCCCAATGCTGGGGTCTGACCCAGAGGCCGGGTCATGATGCCTGATCCCAGGTCCTGGCTTATGCTGAGGCCCAGGCATCAGGACCTGGACTCCAGGTCAGGCATCAGTGTTGGGACTGGTCCAGGCTGAGGCCCAGGTGTTGGGATCTGGCCTCTGAGTCAGGCCCTAGCATCAAGCCTGGGCCTAGGCACATACTCAGGCCAAGGTGTTAGGACACGGCCTCCAGGTTGGGCCCGAGTCCGGGCTCAGGCTCAGGCATCAGGACCCATTATCAAGCCTGGGCCTAGGCTAAGGGTCCCGTCATTGGGCCTAGGCCCTGGTGTCGGGACCAGGCCTTTAAGTCTGGACTTTGCATAGAACCTAGGCCATGGTCACCGCAACCTACTGCAGTCCTATGCAAGGCCAAGGTTTGGGCCTGAGTCTAGGCCTCCTCAGCAGATTCCCCTGGACCATGTAAGTGGGGGCTGGGGAGGATCCTGGCTCTGGTATTTTTGCAGGTGGGAGGAATGTGATTTATTTTTCTTTACAGGCTGTCCGGTACAGACTCTCTTGAAGTAAGTATCATGTTTTTTTTTCTTTTCTTCTCTGTGTGTATCTGTCTTCCTATCAGCATGTTCTCTTTTTGTTTGGTTCTACTATTGAATCCAGTAAACTGTTTCTAGTCTGGCCAGACCTAGCGTGTTTCATTGATAAGGTGGTGCGCTTATCTCTTATCCTTTTTTTGGTCAAAGTACAATGTGACAGGTAACTCCTAGATGATGAATCCGGATGCAGTGAGTGCCTTCAGGAAAAGAGTCCCATGCTCCAGGTATTGATTCTTCCTTCATCGGAATTCTCTCCTCCAGGGATACCTACTACCTGACTTTAGAAAAAGAATAACAAAGCCTAAGTTCCTGACACCTAGAATCTTTCGCCAGCCAGGAGTACCCTAGGAAAATGTTCATTGGTTTAATAAACTGATCTACTAACTAGACAAAATAAAAGGATAATCAGAAATTAGGGGAACAGCTCTCACTATTTCTCACAGTCATCCATGCTTCCTTCTATCAAGGTGAAATAAAACCATTTGTTTAATATGATTAACTATTCTGTCCCCTTGACACAAGGCACAGGATCAACTTTGAATCAAAACAATCTTCCCTCTCAATCTTCCCACAGGAGTTACCAGTTCCTGTGACTATTCCCCGTAGGTGAAGGCTGGCTCCTCCAAGATTTCTCTGGGGTACACAAGAGCTAGTGAACAGTACCTCTGCTCCTGTCCAGCTCCACCCATCTTCTGCCCAGTTCCCCATAAGAAAACCCTTTTCCCCACAGAGCATACCTGTGCTCTGATGGCATCACCCATAAAATAGTGAATCTAACATACCTTAAACTTACACACACACACACACACCTGCACCAGCCTTTTCAGTACCCTGGCACAGCTGCCAGCTGCCCCTATTTAATGTCTGCATTTTTGTACAGCTGTCCATAAAAGTCCCAGGGGACTGGTTACTTTAATCCCCTTGTGTCCTTCCCCTAGCCATGTCACTCCTTTCAGCCAGGAAGCTATTCCTCATGCTGCTATATCCACCATGGTGATCATTTTCTTAGTTCAGGAGCTACGGGAGATACAAACTGTGAACTGTAGGTAAAACCTGTCATGGATTCCTGAGTTTCATTAGAGCCTTTGATACAGAAGCTTTTCCTGGCCAGAAAAATGTTTCCAACTACTTTTGAACAGGTGACAGAAACGTGCACAGGGTATCCCATCACTCAAATTGCCCCATTACTATATTTTAAATATTTTCCACAAGGACTGCACAGGTGAACATTTCCAGGGTTTTTCAGGGCCCCTTACTGCAGCACAAGTCTCACTTGTGCCATGGTGCACCCGGAGAGTTTGTTACTGTAGTGGGAGCTTGCTTAGGATCCAGGTAGAAATACATTTTTTTTCATCAGTCCACATAAGCAGTAATGTAATGCCCCTCATTTACCTTCTTATTATCTTCCTATAACAAACTGGTGCTGAGGATCGGGGCAGAAGGAGTTTGAACAAGAGAAGCTAATGGTTGACTCGGTTGAATACTTCTACAAATTCATTACTGTTTCATGCCATATATGGTAATTAAATATTCTCTTTCAATAACACTGGAAATGTTCAATCTCTTGCTATGTTCTCTCCTGAGTGCATCAGGCTTCAGTTGCAAAAAGCCATTCCATCAGTCACTTGCACTATGATAACACAAACTTGACTTGACAGTCTAGCATCAAATTGCCAGAAATTATATCTCAAGACTTTATAAATCAGTCAAACCACTCTTTGATGTTTTTTTCCAACGTATCAGTTTTACCATGCTGTAACATAAATACAATTGTTCTGTATTGCTGGAGTAGAGGTTTACATGTTATGCAACATGAACGAAGCTGAATAGATAACAATTGTATGGTTTATGGCAAATGTGTGTGTCATTAGGTAAAGGGGACTGTATCACCAAGGACCTTATTCTGACCGCCTGGGTTACATCTAATTCAATACTTTAAGAGGTCTTTTTACCAAAGTGTGCCAAAGCTAATGCCAAGTGTTAACAAGCGTAAAACACACTTTAGCACGTGCTAACATGAAGGTAATAATCAAAGCCATTTCCACAGGTAAAAAATTGTTTTACCAGCATGCATTGGCTTTTTTATATTATTGCCTACTGTCTATGCAGGTAAAGCAAGATGGGTAATATGCAGGCATGACAGAAATGTGGGTACTTTAAAGGTATTTCCAGGGCAATTTGAATAATTAAAACAACCTGCACATTTTTGCTTTGACAAAATACCCCGACAGAAAGGAAGCAAAACTCTTTGTAGATTCTTTCTTGTGGGCCAATAATCAAAGCAAAGCTTCTTATGCAGTTTTGCTTTGATTATTCCAGCAAACCCCACAATAAAACTTCCCATGGGCTTTGCCAAAATGCAGTTAAAATGGATATTCTATCTTTCAGCCATTTCAAAGCAGATTACATGCAGGTACTGCTCCTTCCCCAGGGGGGATCACACTCTAAACATTGTACCTGTGGCCATGGACGGTGACGTGGCTTGCTCAAAGTCACAAAGAGCAGCAGTGGGATTTAAACCTTTAACCCTCCTTGCTTTGTAGGCTGATGCTCTAACCACCAGGCTCCACCTCCAATAAGTTGTCTGGCTTCCTGATTTAGTTCACATCAAATGCAGAATTAATGTCAACACTCTTTTAATGAGTTTTGCTGCTTGCAAATTCATGCAAAGCAGCTTGTTGATATTAAAATAGATTACTATAAATCACGTTAAGCAATCCGATTTGCATTAACCCACTAGTAAGGGTAAAATTGAACTCTGCTTTGGGAAGTGTAGCTGAGTTGTGGTGCTAGCTTCCGGCAGCTAATGCAAGACTCAAGATGGGCTGCTGCCGTCTCTCCCCATCCCTCCCAATTAACATAGTACCCCAAGCCCCAGTAAGAGCTCCCAGGGCCAAAGTCCCCCTTCTCCCCTAGTCAGAATGAATGGGTTCCCCCCAGGCCGAAGTCCAGCAGTCCCTGTATTCTTCAATCAGGGTGGGTGGAAGACTGGAGCTCCCCCAGCGTGGCTTGTGTCACTGGCATTAGTAACATACATGCACTATTGGTGTAAGCTGCCACAGAACACTAGATTTATACCCAAAGTACTAAAGGCTTAATGCACACCCCCCTCCCCTAAAAATAAGGGAACTATCTAAGCTATCACAGGTTTGAATGCTGATACATTTCTGAGGCTGTTGCCTTATAAACTCATTTTTTTGAGTGTGTGGAAAATCGGATTTTCATCAGAAATCAACTTCTCATTAATGTATAAGAGATCATCAATCAAATTAATGCCTGGTGTCCTAAAAGAGGGTGAGAAAGTATATCCACTATGAAGATGTCAATGTTTATTCTATGGTTGGTTTGCGTAATTTGCTCCTCTTGTATATCAAATTTGTAATGTACACTCTTTTAATCTCAACTTCTGTCATTTGGTGAGCACATTAAGATCTCTGGTTGAAAAATTAAAATACTGGTTTGAGTTTTTTTGGTCTTAGGTTTACTATTGAATTACGAGGATGCCATCCACGGGCAAGCAGTACTGGTTAAACAGTGCATTTTTGCCTTATGGTGTGTTGCATTTGGCTACAGACTTAAGAATACATAATGCTAAAGAAAAAAAAAGATCTGGAAACGTGCCTTCCTACAAATCCTTTTAACTAAATTATCCCCAGTAAAATCCGATACAGCGTTAGTGCCAAATGAAAGAGCTGTTTTCCTATTACAGAGGGGGCTGATCATTACTAGTCAAGAGCTTCTCGGGACAAAGTGCTTTTCCTTATTGCAGTGTTACGGTGAGGCAGCATTTGTGGCCTGTCAGTGGGAATGTCTAGTTCCTTTGCAGGCAGCAATCTCATTTGCTTGCTACAAAATTCAATTTTGCTGCAAATATATGCAGGATGTAGGACAATGGTAGCCTTAGCAAACAGATGACTTGTTGTGGTATATCTAAGTTTTACTTTACAAGATTCAATTAAAATACACACTCTGGGGTCCTCTAGCTCTCTTTTCTCTATCTGTGCTCCCTATCATGGCATCCATCACCAATCAAGAGCACCTTTTGGGTATCGGGAAGCACGGCAACAGCAGAAAGAAAGAGGAAGAGAGAGAGAGAGAGACAAGTCCCAGGGGTCTGTATGACAAGATTAGAATGTGGTAGAAATTTGAAGCAACACAGATTTCATGATGCCAAGCTAGAATTACTAATAATAATGTTTCATGATCCTCATTCTTTACTGAAAATTCAAATATTAAGGCAATAGCCTGTTGCTTTGAAAAGATGACCAAGACTGGTAACTGATAAGTCTATTTGGTTCTTTCTGGTCAAATAAAGCCAAGATTTGCAGCCATAACAACCCAAGTAGGTTGAATTAACCTCAAATAGTTTTAAATAACAAAAAGTAGTTAAGAATTCATTTTGGGGTTCAGAACAATATGGTTAATAATGGAAATATTAAACTAGACAAAAAAGGCAAGGAAATATAGGTGTTAAGACATAGATTATGGATTACATTAGGGCCTATGAATTTACACTACAGAGAAAAGCTGGCAAAGGCAGTCCAGCTCCATGTTTTGTAAAGGCTGTCTGTTCAATAATAACCAGGGGGCCCATGTACTAACCCCTGGGACTTCCTGGGGCTTAGCTGCCTCCTTTCCACATAACTGATACCCAAGCAAATGAGCTGGGCGGCAAAACTGCCCACGAAATTTGCTCCTGGTTTAGGACGGCTGAAAAAAAGGAAACTGCACCTGAAATTTCAGGATCCTTGGAAATGTCAAGGTCTTTTGCACATTTCTCATGTGTTTGCCCCCTTTTACAAAAAAATGTTTGCCTCTTAGTACATCAGCCTCCAAGTTTGTAATAAAGATTTGAGATTTTTAAATGTGTTCCATTTTTGAAAGGGCCTGTTTATTTGGTTTTGTTTTTTTCCTCATTTCCATTTCAATATATTCTCGGGCTGGAAGAGTAGTTTGTTTTGACACTAGGAAACGAGAACTGTAGTCCCAAAATTGCATTAATGTGCAACTAGTAAAGAAAATCAGGCTGATAAAAGAACATTGAAATACTCTGGTAAGGAGGGTCGAAGGTTGTGCTCCCAGTTCTAGCTAGGGTCACTTGGGCACCCCAATAATTGTTCCTGTGTTTGATTGATGATGTACATGCAAATGACAGATCAAAGCGAGTGGGGTAGAATGCCTTTATTTCAACCCTTATCAGCTTTTAGGGTTGCCACACGTTTTGCAAGGCCCTAATTTGTTAAGAGGGATGCAATAACTTCTATTACCCTCACAGTATCCCAGATGCTAGTATCAAACTCCTGTGGGCAATATTAAAAAACCTTTTGGCACTACCTTTGTCCTACATCTGTGACTCCACTCCCCGTGCTACTGCTGTTACCTGTCCCTTTCAGCAAACTTTAAGCCATTCTGCGAGGTCTGCATAATTTCTTCATTCGATAACTTATTTGATTCACACCCACTTCTGCAAACAGTAATTTACTTATTCTACTGATGTCTGGGATTTGAGTAATATTCTTGCAAATCTGCCATGCTTTAGTTTTAGTCTTGAAAACTGAAGACAGATAATTGTGGGCTGGGAAAGTCAGACTGCGAGAACAGCCTCATTCACCCCTGGGTCCTGGAACCCGGGGAGCATGCCGAAAAGTCCTGCCGAGATGAGAAGCAGAAAGGAAACCTGAACGTCCCTCACAGGACGTCTGTATCACAGTCCAGAAGAATGACCACAACACCAAGCACACCTTTTCCCTGTACATTACTTCTCGTCATTCAGATAGACACCTTGCTTCTCCCCTTTGACCAAGCAAGTCTCCCCCTGCCACCCCCCCTTGTCTCTCCAGTTCCAGGTTGTGAGGGTTTCTTTGACAGTATCTCCCACAGAGTGACTCTTTCTTATCTTAAGGATTCTGCTCAGGCTTTGATAACATCTTTTGTCTCAGACACAAGACAAATGACTTACCTTCTTAGTAAGTGCCCAAACTTCTAAAAGATTTATACTGGATATGACACCTGAACTGTGGCAAATAAGAAACCAAATTTCATGCAATAAACACGTTCATGGATGTCGATTAGATTAATTGCTATTCAGGACAGTACTTAGATTAATTATTTTGTTTGGGTAGTATG
The DNA here is from genome assembly GCF_901001135.1 of Rhinatrema bivittatum. Lineage (NCBI taxonomy): Eukaryota > Metazoa > Chordata > Amphibia > Gymnophiona > Rhinatrematidae > Rhinatrema > Rhinatrema bivittatum. The sequence continues at coordinate 52,200,117 of NC_042624.1, read as the reverse complement.
TTCGTTAAGTGGTTGCCTGATTGCTGTTCAGAAGATGGATTGCTCCTTATATTTACCTTGTGGTTTCTGCGGGGAAAACATCTTTTCGGATTCATCATTCTCAAAAGGCATAGGAGCTTTCAATGCCGTAACAGGGCACCCATAGCAAATAGCCAAATAAAAACAGAAGAGGAGTTTATGGAATGCAAATTTCAAAATGAAATAGGAGGAGAAGGCAATAAATATGTCAGCTAGGCCTTTCTTCAGGTTTTGGAAAGAATGGATCTGAGATGCTCAGAGAGAAGAGAAATTCAGTGCATGCATGAAGTACTGGGAAAGATGAATGAGAGAAATTAGAATCTGCAGATTATAGAAGCACTATGGTGATAGAATCCATTTGTACAGAGTAAAAGCAAAAACCTGGCTTGTAGAACAAAGACAAGGCCAACTTTTATGATAAATGGGTTACAATTTTAGGAAGCTGGAGAGAGAATTAGAATACAGAGTTAATAATAGCATATAGTCAGGAAGGAAGGCTTTAATGACCTGAATGAGAAAAGATGGAGAAACAGAATTATATATATATATATATTTTTTTTTTTAAACAGGATAAGGAGAAAGTATGGAAAATGAGGAAAGGTGAAAGTGAAATCAAACATTTTGTAGAAGTCTGCCTAAAAGGCTTAAAAGAGGAGCATTAGCAAGAACAAATACTGTCTCCCTCTCACAGTCCAGTAAAACAACTTGCTGACACGTTCTTTGCGTTAACAAACCACTTGCTTTTGCCCCTGCATGCACTAAGGGCCGGATTTTAAATCCTCCCCACGCGTAAAATCCGGCCTTTACGCGCATGGTCGGACCTTGAAGTAACTTGCGAAATAAAAGGTAAAAAAAAAAGGGTTTTAGAGGGTGGGGAGGAGAGGGGAAGGGGAAGGGAGGTTAGGGTAGGGGGTAGGAATGTTCCCTCCCAGTCTGCCCCTAAATTGGAGCAGACTGGGAGGGAACCGTGGGAGCCCCGATCTCGTTGCTGCATGAATTTGCTTAATTCTACCCCCTCCCCTTGCGCGTGCCGCTCTGGATTTTATAACATGTCCGCGAAAGCGCGCACGTTATAAAATTGTGTGTCCATGTGCGTGCGCCGGGTAGCGCGTGCGTATTTTTAAAAAATCTATCCCTCACTTATTAAACTCCTTGTCCTTATGAATTTTGCCATTTACTCAGTCTGAGGAACAGATCTTTCATGTTAATCTGGATTTATCTCGGACTTCTGTACACAAAAAAGGGATATTTTTAGCCAATGTTGTCCTTTATCTCAAGAAAGCAAAATACGTTGAGTGGTGTTTATGAGACCAATGTATACATTTCATTGGTGATTATTTCTCAAAAAGAGCAGAACACCATGTTAAAAATCACATCAATGCCATGACAGAGAAGCTGTTTAAATATACGTGGGTTTTGTTATTACTTTAGGGTTATCAGAGTGCAAAATTCAAGCATGTGTGGAAGGCCATTTTCACTCATGTTGGCTGGCTGTCTGAAAACTGCCATCCCTCAATGCACAGAAAAGTTTGGTCATCGCTCCACAACACATGCACTTTTATTGAGAAGAAGAATGTTTAGGTGGGGTGTGCGAGAGTACATGTGTGAGGAAACTTTCATGCGGGGATGGCATGTTCAACTCTCTGCATGCACTTTTCCAGTAAACGTCTACCCACAGAAAAAGCAGGTGCAAGTGACCATGCATGCCTAGTACCCGCACAATTTTGCTTTGAGAATTGGTGCAAATCCCACCGGTAAAAAGTACACACGATCTTTGTCCCAATACGGTTTGAAATCTGACACGTTTCTCAGCAATCGCTGATGCATCATGTAGGAAGGACCTGTTGTAAAGGTTCTAAATGTTTTCTAATAGGGATGAACTACCCCAGTTTTTCATTTCGGTTTGCTTTTCTGTGTTGTTTTTTTTTGTTTTTTTGTTTTTCAGTACGTTTTGTGTTTTTTTGCAGTCCAGTTCATTTGCCAAAACCAAAAAAAAAAAAAAAAAAAATGTATTTAACTTGAAAAAAATCCCATACAAACAAAAACAACTCAGAACCAATTAAAAAAATGAAAAATAAAAAAAAGAGACTCCTGCAGCCTTGAAAACCCTCATCCATCCAACAAAATGAGAACCCCCTCTGCCTGGGCCTGCTCAGCTGGGTCCTTCCAAACCCAATTACTGCCACAAAAAAAAAACCTAATTCTGCCTGCCAGGGCCCTCCTCTCTCCCATCCGTTTAAATATGCCCCTACTTATACCTTACCTGAGTCTTGCATGAGAAAGGGCAGGAGTGGTCCTTTAAAAATGGCACCATCTGGCTGGAGGACATGCAAAAATGACAATTCAGCACCTACCTCTGGTGTGGCCTGCACCATTATAGTATATGTCTGTACATCTAAACAGATGGGGAACTGGACCCTGGCAGGCCAGATTCATTTTTTGTGGTGGGGATTGGAGGAACCCGGAGAGGTGCAACCAAGCAAGCCTGGGCCAAGGGTTTGCATTTTGCTGGAAGGGAAAGGGTTTTCAGGGCCAGGGGAAGCCATTTTTTTTAAATTGCCACGAATATGTAGGAGGCTGTTTTCGGTTTAATCCATTCAGAGTGAACAAAAGATGGCCTCATTTGTTGCATTTTGAACAATTGTTTCAAAAGAATGCACATCCCTTTTATATAATTTGGTCCAATAAAAAAGACTCACACAATTCATTTTGCTCCCTGTTTTTGACATGATGTGAGTACCTGGACAAAATGTCCTATCATGGGTCAAAATGGACAATGCAGCCATGAAGTACATGTCTCAGCTTTACCTTTTTTCTCTTTCTCTTTCTTGCCCTTCCTTCCTCTCTCATTTCAATTGATCTAGATGCAACTCTTAAATGTATGTTTCAGCCTCTTTGCATATATCTTCAGATACTATATTAATTCTCAGCAGTATTATAAAAAACCATGAACAAAAGCCATCTGTAATAAGGATCCATGTGTGATGATTGTGAGCCCTTGTGCTGTGGCATGGTTTATGCAGCCTTCTAGGCCCATGCTGATAGCTGGCGTACACGCCCTGATCTGGGATAAGCTGGAGCTTCACCTATACCAGCCCCTGCTCCTCACAGGTTGAGCCCTTGGGTTCTGGGGGCTCACAGAACTTAGGAGACTCTCGAGGGTGGTCAAAGGTGAATCCATAAACAGGCTAAGGTCAGGGCTGGCAGCAATTAGAGAGGTACTGAATCTGAGTCGTGGGTCACGGCTGACAGCCGGCAAGGTGTAGTCAGGGTCCGTAGCAGAGGTCATTTCAGGTGGCAGGCAAGAGAATGGTTAAGGTCCGTAGCAGAAGTCAAAACCAGGAGAATTCAGAGCAGGCAGATGGACTGGACAAGGCATGGCTGGAAAGCAGGACGAGGCAAGCAATGCACACCGCACTGGGTAGGAAGACCTGTTGCTGACGCAATTCACGGCTGGAGTTCAAAATACCCAGCTGTGCCATCAAAGGGCTCTGCTGTCTCTGTTCCCACCGCAGGACCTCTATCATGTGTGTATGGTCACATGTGTGCATCTATAGATCACCGGTCTGGGGGTGATGGCGGTGCCGGTTGGGCAGCGTCAATGGCATCTTGCAAGTTCTGGTGAATGCAGACGGTCGCAGGCCATCCCTCAGCTGTCCAAGCATGAGACCATGGCAGAGGCAACCCTGACGCCAGCAGCTGTTGTAATTTTAACTCCAAGAGCATGTCTTAAAGTTACTGCAGTTAAGCAATTTATACTATGATCTTGGGATTGAGCTGGCAGTCTGCAATGAGGCGAGCTGCCACATATACCAGATTAGGCCTCTTGACACCTCCTTGATGCTTATGACAAGGTACCTCAGAGTCTGAAGTCTTTACTTTGAAAAAATTAGTGTTCAAAGAAGGTTGACTGCCTGAATACATCAGCTAGAAATAACAGAGAGGGATTGGCTCTATCCTGTTTGTATCAGGACCAAATTCTTTTCACTTCAGAATGTAATTTTACTTGTATAAGAGAGCAACTTTCATACAGTTTGCACAAGCATAGTTTATGGGTTATCTTTCGTACACGGTCTTTATGTCAATTATCCAAAGGGAAAACATTTCCCTTTAAAAATTAAGTTGGAAAAGTCTGCATGCAGCTGCTCTTTGTGTGAGTATTTGTTTTCAGCATAATTACACAAGTACGTGACTAAATATGCATATAAATGCTATACCTGCACTCAGATTCCACCCCTAGGAATGCTTCCGCTAACTATGCCTAAAAATGCATTTATGGGCACTACTCATGGCCTTTTCCACACATAAAACAATGTTTATGCACATAAATAGCTTAGAAAATTGTTCTCTATATACCCTAAATTGCCTGCCCAATATGCGGAGAAAAAAAACCATCCATACAAAACATACACAAGTATTTTTCCTTGCCTACCAGAGACATTTTTCGGGGGGGGGGGGGGGGGGTTGGAGTCTGGATGGTGACTGGACTTGCATGCATAAGGCTGAACTTTAAAAAGGATTTACACATGTAAAAGCTGGTTTTATGCATGCAAATGGACTTTGAAAAATAGTCTAGGGAGGGGGGCGGTTGTACTTGTGCATTTACGTGCACAACAAAGAAGTGTTCTGAGGACTGATTTGGAGGTGGAGAAATCATTACATGTGCAATGTCTCAGAAGTGCATGCGGAAATATGTGCACACCTATTTACATCTGCTCTAGCACAGGGGTAAAATGTGTATGTGTGCACACTTATGCACATACTTCTGAAAACTGACATTTTGGGACTGATTTTAAAAAGCATTTAGTCGAGTACAGCTGGGTTTTGCACGTGTAAATGCACTTTACTCAAGTAAGTGGGCTTTTGAAAATTGCTACAATATATACCACTGAATTGTCCCATAGGATTTATTGAGTAATTACACTTTACTTGAGTAAACGGCTTTTGCAAATTGCTACAATAGTGTTACACGTGCCATCAGCGGCAGACCCTAGGCACAGTCCCCTCACCTTACACAGACTCCAGCTTCTGGTTCCTCCTTGCTAGCAGCAGTGGGCCGCCAGCTCCAGCATCGGGTCTCCCCCAGTGCCTCCGGCTCCGCCGTAGCCCCAGTGTTTCAGGTCAGGATACCATTGCTCGTTGGACCTCTCCGCGTGGTCCGTGGAGAGATGCCACTATCCGCGCTGCGCCCCTCCCTAGGCGCATGCGCATCGCTGATCCTTATGAAGGGCCCGTGGCGGGAACCTGTCCGCAGCCCCAGATGATGATGTCAAACTCTTCATTGTATTTCAGCTTAGGCCTTGCTCCATAGCGTTGCCTTTGCAACAGGTCTCCTCGCTACTCAAGTACTTGTTGCTGCTAGAGATGCATCTCTACTCTTCATTCCTGACCCTCATTGTTCCTGGTTCCTGTTCTCTTCGTTCCTGCCCTGCCTATGCTTCGGATTGATTGCACGGACTTCGACTTCGCTTCGCCTGACTACGCTACAGCCTATCTCCAGACCCAGACCTCCGCTACGCCTGACTACGCTATTGCTTATCTCCAGACCTCAACCATTGCTTCGATTGATAAACGCTATTGACTTCTCCGTGATCAGACCATTGCTTTGATTGACTAACGCTATTGACTTCTCCGTGATCAGACTCCAGCCTTGATTGACCAACGCTATTGACTTCTCCGTGATCAGACCTCAGCATCGCTTGCCACGACCTTCGCACTGCCGCCGGCCCTGATTCAAGCCTGTCATTTGATGCCTCTCCAAGCCTACTCCCTGGACATGGACTTATTAGGCTTCGGCCTACCTTTGCTCGAGCGCCTTCAGTCAGCCTCTGTTCCATTGATGCCCAAGTTCCAGTATCTTACCCAGTACAGAGTAGGACTGCGCCATCCATCGCCTGCTGTCTCTGGGCTGAACCAACCTCTCTTGCTAGTCTACCTCGAGGCCCACCTAAGTCCTGCTGGCCCCGGCACCCAAAGGCTCAGCCCGTGGGGAACGAGGGCTGGTATAGGTGAAGCTACAGCTTCTGCCTAACAGCCCACTCCAACTGCCAATGGTGGGGACCCGTAGGTCCTCGCCTACGGGTTGCGTCGACTCCACCTCTGCCCAAGGGTCCACCTCTGACGCAACAAATAGTAGTTACTTTAACACGCATAGATGAAACATGCTATTGTAGCAATTTTCAAAAGCCCACTTACTCGAGTAAAGTGCATTTACACATTCAAAACAGTTTTACTCAAGTAAATGCTTTTTAAAATCAGTCCCTATGTGTCTAAGCCTCCTTGAATAGAAGCTCTAATTTTCAAAGTCTGCTTTGAAAATCTGAGCTAAAGACTGCAAGTAGTTTTTACTCATATACTGTAGTCCTACATGCATAATTATTAAGTTTGCTGATGCTTTTTAATTCTAAAATGAATGTCCATAAATACTTTGTAAATGTGCGTAAGATGTTTTCCTGGGATAATTTTCAAAGCAAAAGAATGCATATAGTTTTGGTGTGAAAATTAGTTTAAGGTCTCTGGGTAAAAAGTGCCTACAGACATTACACCAGCTGAAAATGACCCCCTTAAGGAGCATGCTGGATAGGTGTGAAGCTCCATATCTTCTTCTGTCCTTCCTTGTTTCATTTACTGTATTTAAATACAAAAGCAAAGAAATCAGGGGCAGTGGAATGCATTTTTGGTTGGGAAGGCAAACCACCTTTGCCTCTAGCTCCACCCTAACTCCACCCACAGCTCCGCCCTCACTGCCAATTTCTTACATAATGTTTATATTTAATGTAATTCTTTCTTATATACGAACATTCTTTGCATAAATCATAGATTAGAATTATTCATTCCCAGACCTACCAATAAAATATTTGATGCTAGAAAACTGCTAGAGTCTTCTTTCTGCCTGCAGGTAGGGAAGATTATCCCTGAGAAAGTTGGACGGACTAGGGCTGGGTGGCCCACCCCGTTCCTACACCTATGCAGTGTTGACAACTCAAAGAAAGTCACTGGACCCACTGTGCAAAGTCTCCAGATTGGTTAAAAAGTAGTTAAAGCCATGTTGTTGCGCAGAGGCTGGTGAGTCTAAGATTGGTGGGGAAAGAGGGGTGGCTCACACTCACATACACTCTCTTACTGTCTCAGAAACTGATACACACATACTCACATTCTCTCAGTCACACACACTTTCTGAGACAGGCTCTTGGGCTCCTTCAGACACAGACACACTTTCTCAAACACTCTGACATGTACACAGACTGTCTCAGACACACACACAAGCTTCTACTTCTGCTCCATGCTCACTTAGCGAGTATCCCCTCCTGTGCACTGGCTAACTAACGGGCCGATACAGAAAACCTCGCGGGAGAGCCGATGAGCGCCAGCTCGCCCGACGCGCGCCCAGGCCACTCTCCTGGGCGCGCGATTCAGGAAGCCAAGTTATGCAAATTAGGGCCTGCAGTAAAAAGGAGGTGCTAGGGACACTAGCGCATCCCTAGCACCTCCTTTTTGACAGAAGCGGCAGCTGTCAGCAGGTTTGAAAGCCGATGCTTAATTTTACTGGCGTTGGTTGTCAAACCCACTGACAGCCACGGGTTCGGAAAACGGAAGCCAGCAAAATTGAGCATCCGTTTTCCAACCTGCGGACCGAGGGCCGATTTTTTTTTTATTTTAGATTTTTTATTTTTTTTATCTTTGAGGCCTCGACTGTACACTTTCCCGGTGCCGGCCGAAATCAATGCCTGCCTTGGCTGCACATTTTACTTTCTGTATCGCGGGGAATAACTAATAGGCCCATCAACATGCATTTGCATGTTGGGGGCGCTATTAGTTTCGGGGGGGTTGGCCGCGCGTTTTCCACGCGCTATTACCCCTTACTGTACAAGGGGCCAAACGGGGGCTAACAGTGCGCTCGACCTGAGCGCACTTTACTGTATTGGCCCGTAAGGGCACTACAGCAGCATCATGTAGAGAAAAGGCTTTCTCTGTGTTGGTGCCTACTTTGTGGAATGTGCTCCTGGTGGAATTGAAGCAAGAACTGAACTATTTAAACTTCTGAAAGAAGGTGAAAACTTGGCTTTTCCCAGAACCTTAGTGGATGTTGTTTTTGGAGCTGGAAGGGGATATAAACTATGTTCAGCGTACTGTTGTACTGACTTTCGGAGGGATGGGGGGGGGTTATTTTTATGTATTTCTTGTTTATATTTTATTTGCAGGTATGGTTTTAAGTGGGGGAAGAATCAGATAGGTTATTGAATTTTATTGTTAAGAGTGTGTGAATTATTATGTTGTGCACTGCTTTGGACAATCTCTGATTGGGAAGGTGGTAATGCAAAACTTTTAATAAATACCCAAAAGTTGTACTTTTGTTCCATAGCAATACATAGGGCTTCATTTACAAAGCTGTGGTACTTGGTATAACAGCTTAGTAAACCTTTGGTATTTTCCCTGGCAATAAAATAATACCAAGAAAAATACTGCAGCTTGACTGCCCCTATAAGAACCTAAGATATGCCATATTGGGTCAGACAAAGGGTCCTTGAAGTCCTGTTCCAACAGTGGCCAATCCAAGTCACAAGTACCTGGCAAGTACCCAAACATTAAATAGATCTTAAGCTACTATTGCTTATTAATTAATAGCAGTTTATGGATTTTTTTCTCTAGAAACTTATCCAAACCTTTTTTAAACCCAGTTACACTAACTGCTGTAACCACATCCACTGCAATGAATTCCAGAGCTTAACTATGTGTTGAGTGAAAAAGAATTTTCTTCAATATGTTTTAAATGAGCTACTTGCTTCTTGCCCCTTAGTCCTTCTATTATCTGAAAGAGTAAATAACCGATTTACATTATCCAAGTCATTTCATGATTTTTTAGACCTCTTCTCTTCTCCAAACTGAACAGACCTAACTTCCTTAGCCTTTCGACATAGGGGAGCTGTTCCATCCCCTTTATCATTTTGGTCGCACTTCTCTGCACTTTCTCCAGTGCAACTATATCTTTTTTGAGATGTGGCAACCAGAACTGCATACAGTATTCAGGGTGCAATCTCACCATGGAGCGATACAGAGGCATTATGACATCCACCGTATTATTTGCCATTCCCTTCCTAATAATTCGTAACATTGTTTGCTTTTTCGACCGCCACAGCACACTGAGTCTACAATTTCAATGTAGTATCCACTATGACGCCTAGATCTCTTTTCTGGGTGGTAACTCCTAAGATAGAACTTAACATTGTGTAACTAAAGCAAGGGTTATTTTTTCCTATATGCATCACCTTGCACTTGTCCACAATAAATTTCATCTGCCATTTGGACGCCCAATCTTCCAGCCTCATACGGTCCTCCTGCAGTTTACCACAATCAGCTTGAGATTAAACTGCATAATTTTGTGTCATCCGCAAATCTGATCACTTCACCATTGTGCCCCTTTCCAGATCATTTATAAATATATTAAAAAGCACCGGTCCCTGAGGCACTTCACTGTTTACCTTTTTCCACTGTGAAAACAGACCATTTATTCCTACTCTCTGTTTCGTGTCTTTTAACCAGTTTGCAATCCACAAAAGGACATCACCTCCTATCCCATGACTTTTTAGTTTTCTTAGAAGCCTCTCATGCAGTACTTTGTGAAACACCTTCTGAAAATCCAAATACACCACATTTACTGGTTCACCTTGTCCACATGTTTAATCACCCCTTCAAAAAAGGATAGGAGATTTGTGAGGCAAGACTTCCCTTGGATAAACCCATGCTGGCTGTGTCCCATCAAACCATGTCTATCTAAATGTTTTGTGATTTTATTTATTTATTTATTTATTTATAACTTTTTTTATACCGAAGTTCAGGTAACAGAATTACTTATCACTCCGGTTTACATTATAACAAGTAGAAAACAATGACAACATATGTCTTACAATGAACAAGGGAGTGAACAACTTGGATAATATAACATAACATAACTAGGAACAGTAGCAGTATGCACTATTAGAGCGAAACTAGCGCAGGGGGAGGGAGGTTTGCTAATGGGGGGGGAGGGGGAAGGAATCTTTATAACAGTTTCCACGATTTTTCCTGGCACTGAAATCAGGCTCACCAGCCTATAATTTCCCTGATTACCACTGGGGCACTTTTAAATATCGGGGTTACATTGGCTACCTTCTAGTCTTCAGGTACAATGGATGATTTTAATAATAGGTTACAAATTAATTGAAACAGGTCTAAAAATTCATTTTTTAGTTCTTTCAGAACCCTGGGGTGTATACCATCTGGTCCAGGTGATTTACTACTTTTCAGTTTGTTAATCTGGCCTACCACATCTTCCAGGTTCATCATGATTTCAGTTCATATGAATTGTCACCCTTGAAAGCCGTCTCTGGAATGGGTATCTCCCCAACATCCTCTTCAATAAATACCAAAGCAAAGAATTTGTTCAGTCTTTCCGCAATGGCCTTATCTTCCCTAAGTACCCCTTTAGCCCTTCTATAATCTAATGGTCCAACTGACTCCCTCGCAGGCTTTATGCTTCGGATATATTTTTTAAAGTTTTTATTATAAGCTCTTGCCTCTACAGCCAACTTCTTTTCAAATTCTCTCTCTAGCCTGTCTTATCAATGTCTTTCATTTAACTTGCCCTGCTTTATCCTATTTTCTTCTGATAGATCTTACTTCCAATTTTTGAATTAAGATCTTTTGGCTAAAATAGCCTCTTTCACCTCACCTTTTAACCATGCCGGTAATTGTTTGACCTTCCTTCAACCTTTCATATGATGCTGCTCTGGTGCTGTGGGGCTGCCATGCTTTAATGTTTCCCCCCAAAAAGTGGCAGAGACCCCATCTTACCCCCCCGTGCTGCCCCTGGAGGTGGCCAAAATTCCCCTGGGCACAGGCCTCACTCTGAACCCCTTCCCTTTTTTCAAAAATAGTCCCTTCCAGGAAACCAGTCTTCCCACCCTCCTGACTCCCCCTTTACGTACCAAACATATCCTAATGGTCCACTGGGGGCCGGGAGCACCCCCTTGGTTTTGGATATGGTAGTGACCATTTTTTTAAAATGGCACCAGTTGTCCCTGTCATGTGATGAAACAAAGGCAAACTAGCAGCTGGCTGGCACTATTTTGGAAAATGGTTGCCACCAGATTCAGAGCCTAGGGGGCACTACAGACCCCAACTAGACAACAAGGGCAAATTTGGTAAGTCTGGGGGTGGGGTCGGGGGGTCCTGGCTCCTGGGAGGGCCATTTTTGAACAAAGGGGAGAGATCTTTGAGGAACTTCAGCCTCCTCCAGAGGCAGTTGGGGGGGACAACGACAAGAAGTCTCCATAGGATCTATAAGTCACTTGCTGGGGGGGTTACTCAGGGCTCATTGGCCCTTTTAAATCACTGCCTCGGGAACATCAGGATGCATGTTAACATCCCGATGCCCCCTGGAAATGTTAGCTACAACTTTTCTAGCATGCCACATTATTTTACTTGCAAAAAATTAGCTAGTAATGAACTGCTTTGCATGCATTAGCATGCAAAGCAGCTCGTTACCATTTTAGCACCTGTGGGGGCAGAATTACATGCAATATTTAAAATATTGCCTGTTATCATTGCCTAAAATAGCTTAGTAAAAAAGGGCCATATTTTGGCTATTCAGCTGTTAAGAGCTTAATTTTCAAAGCCTCTTGCAAGATAAAAATCTGCTTTATGCGTTAAGTGGCAATTCGAAAATCTTAGGCCACTTTGCATTTAAGTGTGCACAAAACCCAGTTCTGCAGGTATTTTTACATGCACTGAAGAGAGGCCTTTTGGGATGTGGACCTGGGCCCTTCATTCCTCCTTTCTGATTTAAAAAAAAGATAGATGTATGTCACCCCCATGCACGTTACGCCCTGCTTGTGCAGCTGTAACTTTGTGCAAGGTAACTTCTGCGCGTATGCGGCCAATTCCCTGAGGATTTTCAAAGCAAAGCTTGCTTTGAAAATACTCAGCAAAGCTTGTGTGTACAATGTACATATGGACTACTCTACCATTATGCGGGCTGTTATAAAGTTACCCTCTCACTGTAGTTAAATGTATAATAAAATCCTGAAAAAAAAAAAAGAAAAAGAAAATGCTCCCACCTATTACCATCATTTTTGCTCTCTGGCATGTAGTTTTAGCCTAGTGCCGATCTCCAAGGCGCTTCACAGTGTTGTGGATGCAAATTTGTGAGCATTTCCGATACAGTTCTAGGAATATCACAGCACTCTGCAGCGAATACCCAGCTGTGTACATACAGGAACATACAGAAGCCTGGGTGTGAAAGAAAACAAAGAACACCTAGTGACAGAAGTGCGATTAGCATGTAATTCCCCACTTCTTCCTACTCGTGATAATTTCTGTGACCCATCAATCTGCTGCTGACAAGAAGGGAAGCAAGAGGGATTTCAGTATGAATGCAGCAATGGCTCCTCATTTACTCTCTCTCATTGCGTACAATAACAGGCCTCTAATCCACTGGATGGACTGTATGACTTATGTGCTTTGGCTTTAGCTGCAGAATTAATTTTGGTGTTCATTGTACATTGTATGGGACTTGTTTCTTATTCTTTTTAAGTCTCCTTGACCTTTCGTATTCTATTATTCTATCTCTATTCCCAGGCTTTCACAAGCAGTCTAAATCAAGCATTCCAAAAGCTTCATAGTTCTAATCTGCAATCCACTTGCTCGTGTTTCTGGCTCTAATTGTTGTCTGCATGTCAGCTAAATGACATATTAAGTTCTAGGCACTTTTGTTTGATTTGTTTCCCATGAATATGTATTTAAAAAAAAAAAAAAATCTGTACATTAAAAAAAAAAATTCTCAAAAGTGTGCCACATTTTGCAAATGATTGCTAAGGATTTGAAAGATTCACTCTAATTAGGTCTAGAAAATATTCACCATAAGTGTATCCAAGCAGAACAATACTGAGTGTCAGAACTTGCTGCGCAACTCCATCTTGGACAATGGTGTCGCTAGGAAATCAATTTTCTAAGGGATCCAGCTGGCTAACTGAGCGAACTGTGTCAGGGTGAAAATCCCTCCCTCACACTGAGCATCTAAATCTAGATGCCTAGATTTATCCATTCAAAATATGAGTGTTCCAGGGGCCAAGGATTGGTTAGGGGAAATAATTTAACCAGTTCTGAGCTCGGACATAGCTGGCCTAAATCTAGCCAGACAGGCCACGGCTGCAAACATGCTTTAATTTAGCCAGCTAAAACACAGAGGGACTGATGCAAAAAAGCTGCACTGAAAGTGGGCGCAAGCGCTCCCAGGCATCTGGGGGCATGATGCAATATTTAAATTAGGGCCTGCGCTGTCAAGGAGGCGCTAGGGGCGATTGCGCGCCCCTAGCGCCTCCTTGACAGCGTGCGCCCAAGGGAGGTCCGCTGTCAGCAGCTGTCTGCCGGTTAAGTTTTCCTAACTGGTGCACATCCATGGGTTAGGAAAATGGATGCTGATAAATTCAGCGTCCATTTTCTGAACCTGACTGCCAGCACCCGTGTCCGAACTGCCCTAAACTCCTTTAACCCTGAGGGAGCTTAGGGTAGGTCAGACGGAGTGAATAAATTAATATTAAAGTGTCGGGCACTTAATATTAATTTATTCACTCCTTCACATATTGCTGATTGGTCCGTTCACTGTCACATGGCAGTGAAAGGGCCACATTAATATTAAGTGCCCAACACTTTAATATTCATTTATTCACTCCTTACGGTGCTGGCAGTCAGGTTCAGAAAATGGATGCTGAATTTTTCAGCATCCGTTTTCCTAACCTGTGAATGTGCGCCGATTAGGAAAACGGAGGTCGAATTTATCAGTGTCTGTTTTCCTAAACTGCGCACATCCAGGGGTTCACGAAACCGACGCTTGCCAGCTGAGCATCAGTTTCCTGCACCTGACTACCGGCGCTTTTTAAAAAAAATATTTTTTAAAGATTTGTTCCTCCTACTTAATATCGCAGCGATATTAAGTTAGGAGGCTGTACAGAAAAGCAGTTTTTTCTGCTTTTCTGTACTACTTTAGGAGCACTCAGCAATTAACTTCTGCTCCGGGCAGGCATTAATTTCTGAGCACAAAAATGTGCATCTTAGACGTACTTTTTATTTTTTTTCACATTCGGAGTGAATAGCTAATAGCACTCATCACATGCATTTGCATGTGATGAGTGCTATTAGTTTCACTCTGCGTTGGACGCGCATTGTGGAGGCGCTATAAAGGGATTAGGTAGCGCCTACACAACCCGCGTCCAACTGCGGGTCATGCGGTGAGCTTATTGCATCTGCCCCAGAGAGTCAGGCATGCGGGCCACTTTGAAAGTCGACCTCTGTGATAGCATTAATAACGTTGGTGCATGTGCAGGCCTGTCTGTCATCTGCCAGAGTTTACAGCGCAGCACAGCTGGAGTAGGAGGGTGCTGTCGGAATCTTTAATCTAGTAATTAAAAAAAAAAAAACAATCCTTTCTGCTATAAGCTTAGAAATGTAGACTGTTATACTCCGGCAGTGTCTGTCTGCATTACACCGAGGACCTTTTTCAAAAGTGTTTTTGCCATAAGCACAGAACTGGAGAAAACCTCATGGAAACATTGTGGGATCCCAGTTTGCCATAAAATCTGCTGTCGTATCATGCATCAGGCACCTGTAATTTAATTCACTCTTCAGTCTCAAATGATAAGCTCTACTATCAGGCAAAAACAGTCGAAAACCAGAGCAGACTTACAGAATCTATCTTCCTAATGCATTTATTACTTTTATTTATAATAGCCTACGGCTTACTTTGCCATTTTATTCCAGCCTCAGCTTATGAATATTTTATACCATGTACTTGAAGGTTGTATTTAAAAACAACAACAACTGTCCCATCCCCCACCATGTTAATAACTAGCAGACACCAAGCATCTTCAGTAAAGCAGACCCAGGACCTAACAGTCTGTAGCCTACGTTAATTAAAATCTCAAACTGGCAATATTATCAGTTATGACAGGTATCCTCCTATTATGGATTGTTATTTTAATTAACAAAGATGAAGTGGGTAAGTTCTACCTGGAGAACCCAGTAAGTTTCTACTGTATCTATCTGACTATCTCTTTCCAGAGCCAAAATGAAGTGCTGAGGCAAAAATGACCTGAAAAATCATGTTCTTAAATCCTACTAATAATCCATGGATCTTCCTGCCATGATTGCAAATCACAGTAATCAGAACCTTAAAAAAGGGGAAAAATAATTCTCAATAATAATTATAATAATAATAATCCCCATCTTCAAGGATCTTATTATCATACAACTGCAATGCAGTAATCTCCACCCTTATTATAGGTGGTGTTTAAGGTCCTAATCCTGGAGCAGGATTTTTGGCAACACTTGTAAAACCAGCACTATGCATGCGCCTTACCAACACTGTCTGTTCAAAATACCACTCCCGAGTTGTCAACTCACAGACGTCCAATGTAAATGAAGGGAAGGGGAGCTGGATTTTATGGCAAGGAGTAACGCCAGAGGGAAGGAGACACCATGTTGACAGGGTTTACAGGGGATTTGGGGGGATTACAATCTCACCACCTGATTCAGAGGTACTTTACAAGGGGGAACAGTCATGAGGACTCCAGGGGTGATTTTGAAGAAGCTTAAACTAGTCGGCATGGATAAATTATGGCATGCTGCTCTGGGACTGGAGAAATCCTTACCTGCTACAATTCAAAATTCAGCAGCCCACTTACAAAGCTTAGTAAAAAAAAACCACACGTCTACTTTAGATGAAAACGTGGAGAATAAACAAGAGCAGCTGGACAAGGTAGAAACCAAGATTACTAAAACATAAAGAGGATTTTCTAGAAAAAGACAATCTCATTCTTCATAATAAGATAGAATAATTAGAAAATACTGTCGAGCTCCACACTAAGGTTTATTCATCTTCCTAAATTGCCTACAACTCTGCTGATCAAGTCCTTTCAGTAATAAATGTTCAGATAGGTACCAGTTCTCTAACTGGTTTTTTTTTAAACATTATAAGATCCGGTTTCTAAATTTTAAAATTCAGCTATTTCCAGACTCAGCCAAGACTACTTAAAAAAAAAATGAACATAAACCAATTTTGCTGTTATGACTTACAGTCTTGTAAACTGGTGCCTTTTCTGGCTTATTTCCCCTACACATGGGTTATAAAATATCAGGTATGCATGAGCCCTCTCATTTGACCGCCCTTTCGGGGTCCAGCCCCCATTTTATCTCTTGCCACATAGTTGTCACCCCATGTCATCTCAAATCCTGGATTGCTAACATTCTTCTGTTTTCCTTTTAAACATTTTTTAATTCTGCAAAATGGCTTGACATCTTTTCCCTGCACTCGTGTACTCCTACCTCCTCTTATTTGATGGGCTGCGCTGAGTAGTTGCTGGTTCCTTTGGTCATTTATTACATTTTCTTTAGACTTTAAGCATTTCAGTGCTGTTGTGCACAAGATGCACTTCTTGGTTGTAAGTTTTTCAAATGTAGCAAATAATACTTAAAAAAAAATAATAATAAGAGGCAGCCACTTTGCAGCTTCTTTTTTTGTGCAAGCCCCAGAGGGGGATGGGAGGTACAATAGTGCACATACTGGTGAAAACATCATGGGTGCATCCTGTCTCTTCCTCCCCCCGGGAACACTTCCTCACTGTCTGGCTAAAAGAACGCAAGTTCTGACGCTTCACATGGACTTTTAGCTAGACTGAGTGAGGGCAATTTTTAATCAGACCACTTTATTCAAGTAATTCGCCATTTACCCGGATAAATGGCATTGAAACTTTCCCTCACCGTGTGTTAACAATGTAACGCTTGTATTTCTCCTCCCACGGCGTGAACCTGGCATTCTACATGAAAAGGGTCACCAGCAAAATAAAAAAAAAAATGGTGACGCGGGCAATCAATGCCGAAACTCAAAGTACAGAAAAAAACGAGGAGACAATTCATTCCCACGAGGGAGCTGGGAAGCAGGGCTTGTATTCTACGGAAATAAGTAAAATGTAGCTCTCTTACAGCTGCAAATGTCACTTTGGTGAATCCAGAGAGCGATTCTAAATCCCTGGATAAGGAAGCAGTTAACGCGTAAAATCACTGGTTGGAAATGAATCTCCCCCCCCCCTCCCCCCGCGGTAAATGCAGACCTGCTGATTCACGGGGGCAGGCACCCTTTGCCGATGCCACCAAAGGGGGGCAGTGCGGAGCCTGCATGCAGGGGATGCAATTTAAATATATATATTAATTTCCCACTTTGTGAAGAACAATTACTGTGTTAGTTAAAGCAACCTTCATATAGGACTAGGTTCCTGATAAATTTATCGGGTAACCTGTCAGAGCTGGGCAAGGTTCTGTGTGCAGTTTTGTATAATCAACGGTTGCTTCAAGGATTTAAGTTAGTAAAATACTTATCTTAAAGATAGCTGCAAGGTGCCGCAACAAGTAAGTAACTTTAAAGTTCTTGCCATGTGCCGCCATGTACTGTAGTTTTGATGACAAGGTCCCCTTCAGGTACGCGAGTGTATTCCCCGGCCGGGGCTATGAATTAAAAGTTTGCGAATGGATCCCTTTCAAGTCCTCTTTCGCCGCTCGCTGTCTGAACGCCCTACACTGCAGGGTTTCGGAATTACTTCCTTCTTCAGGGATGCAACAAGCTGATGAACAGCGGCCAATTCTATAGACATGCTAAAGATCATATGTACATTTCATTGGATTGTTAAAAGCGGTTACTGTTGGCTTAGATGTTATTATTCTTCAAGGCACTATATGCGAAAAAGTTCTATGTATAGAGGCGCACACTTGTGGATCAATTAAGTTTAATTCATAGCCCCGGCCGGGGAATACACTCGCGTACCTGAAGGGGACCTTGTCATCAAAACTACAGTACATGGCGGCACATGGCAAGAACTTTAAAGTTACTTACTTGTTGTGGCACCTTGCAGCTATCTTTAAGTTAAGTATTTTACTAACTTAAATCCTTGAAGCAACCGATGATTATACAAAACTGCACACAGAAGCTTGCCCAGCTCTGACAGGTTACCCGATAAATTTATCAGGAAGCTAGTGCTATACGAAGATTGCTTTAACTAACACAGTAATTGTTCTTCACAAAGTGGGAAATTAATATATATATATATTTGATGTTGGATGTTTTTCTCACCATAAGAGATTTTGTTTATATATAGGGGATGCAGTTTATGCAGCCAAATTTGCGCCTGCTGTAAGGCAGGTCCAAAAGCCACAGGTACAAAAATAGCTCCAGCTGGCCTCAGGTATTCAAAAAGGAACTTCATGGGTAGTTTCCGGATGAGAATTCACTTGCAGGGCCCATGTATACAAAGCTAACCATGGGGCTTAACAGTTTCCCCTCTAGTATGGAACCTAGAATTATTTTATTTTTTTAAGAAAACATTTTCAAACTAATGTAGCACATTAGTTCTTTCACGCCTTTGAAGATAAAATAGTGCTTTTAAAAGCTGGAGTCACCAAGGATTTTTTCTCAAGCTATACAATTTGAGAGAACTGTCAAGGACCTCTGAAGGCCCAATTTAGACAGAAATATTAGGCTACAAAGGGTGTCTTATGCATGCTCCGGTCACAAATTTGCCAATTAAAATCTCCAATTTAGGCTTATGTGCACATAAGATATTCTGCACAGCCTGATATTCTTTCTGAATCAAACTTAAAACACTTTTTCGATGGACATAAAGGACTTGATTAACCCAGAATTGGGACTCAGAAAAAGTTTCTGGAAACAAGTTAATTGTTAACTCAGGCTCATGATAATAAGTAAATCTTATGTTAAAAAAGCAAAAGCCCCATGCATCTCTGAAATGCTATGTATTCGCCATTAATTAGATCAGGCCCCACTTGGAATTATACAAAACATTGCCAGCCTTATTACAAGATTCCTAATGCTCATTATAATGATATTTCCTGTTTTGTTTCAATTTCTTTTTACAACAAAACAAGAGAAATAAATAATATTTTGTATATTTTCTTTGGTTTTGATTTTTTTTTTAATTTTTGTGGCATCACTGACAAAATGTAAAACCTCTCCTGACCACCCCTAGATCCCTTCAATCCCTCAAAAATTATTCCATATTCTTCTTTCTTCAAGGAGTAGGAGTGATCACTGCTGCTGGGAAGCTTAGAACTGGCACCAGCAGACCGAGGCCAGTGCTGCTGTTCATTTTCTGTACGAAATGGTGACGACCCAGGCCCAGGCTGGCGCCATTTTGTCCAGAAAAACATTAACAATGGCCTCACGGGTTACTATGCCCTCTGTCTGTGGACACAACATTTAGTATAGCCCTCTTGTAACACCCTGGAATAAACAGGGGGTATTAGTCACCAGATGGCTGCCCGCACTCACGTCCTACAGATATTTAACCAGCAAACAAACAGTTCATTGTTGAGTGCCTACTGTCTTCTTCGGGGGGAGGTTGGTTGGCAGTTATAGGCGAGCAGTAGTCTAGGGCTTCAAAGTGAGTCCTGACCTCAAATGGGAGGACAATTTTAAAAATGATTTTATCCTGAAACTAAGCAGTTAGATAACAATGGAGGCCTGAAAATAGCCCTTACTTCTGTTGTGGTACAGTGACCTGCCCTGAAAAGTGCAAGTTTCTCGTTTCAAAGTGTTCTTGCCAATCCATACAGAAAATGTCCCCACAGGCTTGCAAGTTCAGGGCAGGGCTTACAAAGGTGTCCTCTTAACCGTCAACTAGGATTCAGAGTGACAAAGATGGGAACGGTTGTGGCATTAACAGAAAGACATGGTGGGACTTCTGAGTCGCTGCACACTCACAGGCCTGCAGCTGCTCATTACCTTACAGGGGTCTCCATGGGAACGTGAAGCCCATGTGGCAGGAAGGGCTAGGGCTGCAGCACTGCCTGGGAGTGGGTGTGCTGCTTCACATTAGGTCCCAGTACAAACATGAGGTGAAGGGAGGTTTGTGGAAGGTTGGGGGGGGGGGGGAACTGTTGTTCATCTGCCAGTAGAAATTGCCACTGCTCCTTCCTGATCACCTGACTCTTGCCTGGAGCCTAATGACAACTGTTTATGCTGGCCCTGGCTGGGGAGACATTGGTGGGGGGGGGGGGGGGAGGGGAGGATTGGCTGGCAGGGGGCTTCAGAAAATTGAGCAACTGAAGGGGGTGAAATTGATAGGAAAGTGAATTCTGGAGTGGAGGGTGAGGACCATACCTGGGAACTCTCCAGATTTCCCCCAGAGACTCAGGACGTTTGCCGGGTCTCAGAGGAAACACTAAAAAGCTCAGGGCTTCAGTAAACCTGCAGATAAGGGAGGGAGGGTAAGCTTGGTATACAGACTGCAGGCAGCAGGTGGGGAGAAATCGAGGCTGTGACTCCAGGACTTGGGACTCAGCTAAGACGTCAGTGAGAGTGCACAAGTTTGAGATGTCAGTGAAAGGACTGATCAGAAAGCTAGTGAAGTGAATAAATGCATATTAAATGCTGGTACAGTTCTCTGCCATACCAGCATTTAATACTGAATCCAGCGGGAGAAGGACAGAATCTCTCCTCCCGCTGGCTTACCTGTACACTTTTGGGGATCGGGGACTAGGGGAGGGAAGTTTATTTATTTATGTATTTAAAGTCTTTTCTATACCGTCGCTAAGTTATATACCATAGCAACGGTTTACATGTAGGCACATAAGTTTGGAGTAAACGTACTATAGTACATTCTAACAGGTGCCATTATGTTTTGGTTACATTAAATCATAAAAATACGTACAAATGTTTAGTGATGTAGGTTCTGGCCAGGTGTACCTAGAAAGTACTTTTACAGGTCAAAAAAAATCACATTTACTGTGTTATGTTATTACATTCATTGTGTACTCAATTTGTTAAAATATTGTAATGCACATTTATGAGAATAGTGCTGTGTGCCGGTGCTCTTCTGTTTATTTCAGTGTATTTTCTATTCTCTGGTCTCTTTATAAAAGGCTTGTTTAAAAAGCCATGTCTTTAGACTTCTCTTGAATGTTTTGGGGTCTCTCTGTAATCTGACTTCCAAAGGCATTGTGTTCCAGAGTGTGGGTCCTGCTAAACTTAATGCCCTTTCTCTTACCTGGGTTAGTCTCGCTGTCTTGACTGAGGGAATGGTTAAGAGAGCTTTGTTTGCTGAACAAAGGTTCCTGTGTGGTACGTGTACCCATAGTGCAGTGTTTAGCCAGTCCGCTTTTTCATCATGTATTAGTTTATGTATGGTGCATAGTGCTTTGTATTTTATTCTTTGCTCTATGGGTAGCCAGTGAAGTTCGGCCAGAGTTTCAGTTATATGGTCTCTTCTTTTTCTGGTTAGTATTCTCGCTGCTGTGTTTTGTAGAATTTGAAGTGGTCTTATTGTTGTATTTGGGAGTCCTAGAAAAAGTGCATTACAGTAATCGGTACTGGCAAAAACTAGTGCCTGAAGCACTGTTCTGAAATCTGCAAGAGTTAGTAACGATTTAAGTTTTCTGAGGATCATGAGTTTAGCATAGCCTTCTTTTACTTTTAGTGATATGTGTTGTTTTAGATTAATTTCGGGGTCCATTATTATTCCAAGGTTCCTTACTTTTTCCGGTAGTTCTATTTTCTGATTGCTTTTGAGTATTATTGGGGTTTGAATGATTTCGATATTTTTTTTTTCTTTCTAAGTGTAGAAATTCCGTTTTTTCAATATTGATCACTAGTTCCATTCGGTTTAATAGTTGTTTTATGATGTCTAGATACATGTTAGCTAGGTTTAATGTTTTTTCTATTGTGTCATCGATTGGTAGAATTAATTGAATATCATCTGAATAGATGTAATGTATGATTCCTAATCCTGCTAGTAGATGGCATAATGGAAGCATGTATATGTTAAAAAGGGTTGCAGACAAGGCTGATCCCTGCGGTACACCTGTTTCAAGATTGAATTTGTCTGATAGTGTGTTGTTGATCTGAACTTAAAAGAACCTATTTTTTAGATATGAGCTGAACCAGTTTATTATTTCATTGTGTAGTCCAATCTCTTCTAGTCTTTTTAGTAGAATTTTATGGTTTACTGTGTCAAAGGCTGCTGATAAGTCTAACATTATTAGAATGTATTGTTTTCCACTGTCAAAACCTCTTAGGATGTTGTCTGTAAGTGAGAGGAGTAGTGTTTCGGTACTGTAGTGTTTGCGAAATCCATGTTGTGACGGATATAGTAAGTTATTGTTATCAAGGTGTTCTGCTAGTTGTTTCTGTACGTTTTTTCTATTAATTTGGCTAATAAGGGTAAATTTGAGACTGGACGGTAGTTGTTTAGGATCAGGGGGTCACTGTTTTTTTTCTTTATGATTGGTTTTATAATTGCTCCTTTTAGTATACCTGGAATTGTTCCTTCTTTTAGGGCTACATTTATAAGCTTAGCTAAGGTTGGGGAGACTGTATTGGCGGCTTTTTTTATGTCAAATGTTGGTATTGTGTCGATTTTGTGTGGAGCCGGGTTTAGATTTTTTATTATGGATTCTACTTCTAGCTCTGATATTTCAGTGAATGAGGACGAGTAACGTCTCTATTTTGCAAGTGTTGTTTGGAAGTTTGGATCTTAAGTTTGTAATTTTGTCGCTGAAGAATTTAGCTATTTCATTGCATTTTGATTCTGGTACTTAGGGGTGATTCTTGCTTGTCATTGATGAGATTTGCTACTATGGAGAATAAGGTTCTTGGGTTGTTAGCGAACTTCTCAATTTTGTTGCTGTAGTATTCTTTTTTAACGATCAGGATTAAATTTTTGTAAAAGGCAAGATGTTTTCTGAATTTGGTTAGGGTTTCGGTTGTTTTGAGCTTTCTCCATTTTTTCTCTATTTTCCTGATCTTTTTGCATCTTTTACTTTTTCATTGTGCCAGGGATTAACTTGTTTTGCTTCTTTTTTACACATTACTTTGATGAGGTTTATTTCATCTGCTATCCTTTTGGTTGAGTTGAACCATGCTTCCGTTGTGGAGCTGCAGTTATTGTAGTCAATATTTGTGAGTTTTTCCTCTAGTTTGTCTTTTAGTTTTTCAATATTATAGGGTGGACGGTACTTGAATTCTATCGGTTTATGATTTAGTTCCATTTGTGGTTTAAGGAATTTAACGTTGGAATGAATCAGGAAATGGTCTGACCAAGGTATTTGAGTGTAGTCAGTTTTAACATGTTCTAAACATTTGTGGTTGATGAAGGTGAGATCGAGAGAGTGTCCCACTTTGTGTGTTGAGTTGTCTGTTATTAATGAGAAACCTAATGCTGTCATAGTGTCTAACAGTGTCTGGCATGTATCAGTTAATGAGTGGACGTCCATATGAATATTAAAGTCGCCTAACACTATGGAGGGTTTAGCTATAAGTGTGTTGTAAGAAACTCGATAAGTGGTGAGATATTTAATTCAAGGAGAGTGGGTGGACAATAAATGAGGCATATTTGTATGTTGTTAGGTTCAGAATAGAGGAGGAATTGGGGGGAATTGGGGAGGAGGGATCAGGGCTGCACCCATACTACAGAAGATTTTAAAGGGGGCAGCAGGAGGGAGCAGGGCTGCTCACATCTACAGAAGATCTTATAGGAGGCAGCGGGACAGATCAGGGCTGCTTACATCAGAAGATTTTATAGGGGGCAGCAGGAGGGATCAAGGCTGCTCACATCTACAGAAGATTTTATAGGGGGCAGCGGGAAAGATCAGGGCTGCTCACATTTACCAAAGATTTTATAGGGGCAGTGGGAGGGATCAGGGCTGCTCACATCTACAGAAGATTTTATAGGGGGCAGCGGGAGGGATCAGGGTTGCTCACATCTACAAAAGATTTTATAGGGGCAGCGGGAGGGATCAGGGTTGCTCACATCTACAGAAGATTTTATAGGGGCCAGCAGGAGGGATCAGGGCTGTTCACATCTACAGAAGATTTTATAGGGGACAGCGGGAGGGATCAGGGCTGCTCACATCTACAGAAGATTTTATAGGGGACAGCAGGAGGGATCAGGGCTGCTCACATTTACAGAAGATTTTATAGGGGGCAGCGGGAGGGATCAGGGCTGCTCACATCTAAAGAAGATTTTATAGGGGACAGCGGGAGGGATCAGGGCTGTTCACATCTACAGAAGATTTTATAGGGGACAGCGGGAGGGATCAGGGCTGCTCACATCTACAGAAGATTTTATAGGGGACAGCAGGAGGGATCAGGGCTGCTCACATTTACAGAAGATTTTATAGGGGGCAGCGGGAGGGATCAGGGCTGCTCACATCTAAAGAAGATTTTATAGGGGACAGCGGGAGGGATCAGGGCTGCTCACATCTACAGAAGATTTTATAGGGGACAGCGGGAGGGATCAGGGCTGCTCACATCTACAGAAGATTTTATAGGGGACAGCGGGAGGGATCAGGGCTGCTCACATCTACAGAAGATTTTATAGGGGACAGCGGGAGGGATCAGGGCTGCTCACATCTACAGAAGATTTTATAGGGGGCAGCGGGAGGGATCAGGGCTGCTCACATCTACAGAAGATTTTATAGGGGGCAGCGGGAGAGATCAGGGCTGCTCACATCTACAGAAGATTTTATAGGGGGCAGCGGGAGGGATCAGGGCTGCTCACATCTACAGAAGATTTTATAGGGGGCAGCGGGAGGGATCAGGGTTGCTCACATCTACAGAAGATTTTATAGGGCTGCGGAAGGGATCAGGGCTGCTCACATCTACAGAAGATTTTATAGGGGGCAGCGGGAGGGATCAGGGCTGCTCACATCTACAGAAGATTTTATAGGAGGCAGCGGGATTGATCAGGGTTGCTCACATCTACAGAAGATTTTATAGGGGCAGCGGGAGGGATCAGGGCTGCTCACATTTACAGAAGATTTTATTCAGGAGATTGGGAGAGAGCGAGGCAGGCTGCAGCTGCACAGCTGCTTGTTTTTTGTTTTTGTTTTTAAATTTTGGCAGACAGGCAGTTCTGCATCTAACTTTAGGGCTGCTTTTTGCCAACCAAAGTTAGCCAGAGAACTTTATTCGGCTAGCGCTGATATTTAGAGCTAGCCCGATAAATGTAAGCCACAGTTCTGGGAGGCCCAGAACCTGCCCCTTTTTATCAGGCTGAGTTTTAGCTATGCAATGACTTAACGTGCATAAAACATAATCGTTCAGCTTAGAGAGTGATTCAAAACACAAGCCCTTTTGAATTTTGATCTCACTATTTTCCCATTAGATAAAAGATTTATTCTCACTGACCATGTGTAAGTAAAGGGTTTGGGTTTTGTATGACTCAAAAGTGCTGAAAAAAACATGGGAAAAATTCCCCTCTGGTTTGTGATAAATTTACACTGCTTTTAAATGTGTCCATATTATCTGGATAAGTGCCCACAGAGCCACAAATCTGTTCCTATAGGTATAAACTTGCAGATCAGAATCGAAAAGTTGGAACTGCAGCTTTAATGCTCCTACAGAGCAGGGCATCTTTCCTTTTATGTGATTTTAGAAAGGGTAAACAAAATTTTAATCAGATGAAAACACTCTGTAAATTAATTAATTAACACTCTGTAAATTAATTGCAGATATTTTAGGGGCTTTATTCTGAGGCTGTAATGGTCTGACAGGGACCTGTACTGAAAAAAATGCAGCTGTTGTCACAGCAGGGAATCTACAATACTGATGGGAAAAAAAAAACAAACTTCAATTTTTCTAAAGCATGAAATTGAAGATTGCAAAACATCAGGATTAGGGGAAAATGGTATTTCCAAGAAACCCCCTGATGCTCTGATCAAGATTTAGAAATTTAAATCAGAAGCCCTACAGTCACCTTAACTCAAGGTAATCAAAAGCCTTCTCTCCCTGTATGTGACGTATTGGTGGAGAATAACCTTTCCCTAACAGAGGTTGTATCTTCTCAAATAAGATTTCTACTCATCTTATCTCCCAGCTGTGTATAATCATACAAAATAGAAATCTATTCTTTTTTGCTTTTTTTTTCTTTTGTAATTTGGAAATGTTATAAACAAAATGTCCATACTTTGAGAAATGAATATGCCTTTGCAGCACAAACAAAATACCCTAGTAATGTTCCCTCTAATTGTTTTCGGGGCATATGCGGGTTATGCATGTACACCACTGCTGGGTACTTAATCTTTTTCCGTGTGTGTGTGTGTGTCAGGGTTGGGGGGGAGGGGGGTCCCCACCATCTCGTGCTATTTCTAATCCTACCTCCTCCATATGCTGTTTCCATCATAGCGCCAACACATACTGCTGCCATCAACAGGGGCCCAAGTTCTGTTTTCCTCTTTTCTTTCTCTTCCCTTCATTACCATCTCTTCTCTTCTGCAGCTTTTTTCACATCTTTCCATTACCTCACCTACCCATCACTCCATTTTTCACTCTTCTACTCTTCCTTTTATTTTTTTCCATTCCTTCGACCTCCTTTTCCTATTCTTCCATCTCCATGTCATTCCTCAACTCTCTAATAACTTCTTCCCCATTTTTACTCCTTGCCTTAGCCAACTCTTTCCCCCTCTCGTTCCCTTTCCATCCCAGCCTTTCCTTCCCCTTCCCAAAATTGCCCTCCTATCTCTTCCTCCTTTACCCAGCATCTGCTCTCTGCCTATTCCTCCTTACCCCCCCAAATGTCCAGCCCATTCCTCAGCACCAACATCCTTCCCTTTCCCAGCATCTGCCTTCTCCTCCCCTTCCTCGGGATCCATCTCCCCTGCTTTCCTAACCTACCTGAGCAGTGGGACCCTGTTCTCTCTCCTAAAAACCACTCTGTACCATCTGTGCTTTCACCACAAGCATTTTCAAAATTCTCAGGGTGGCCCTTCCTGGCCTCCCGTCTTTGGCATTGAGAGAGCAGTGGCCAGGAAGTGCCAACCCACACATTTTAAGATTTATATTTCACCTTTCAGATACTTCAAAGTGGATTACATTCAGGTACTGTAGGAATTTTCCCATCCACAGAGGGTTCACAATCTAAGGCCTGGATTCACCCTTCTATCGCAGAACGATGAATCCAGTGAAAATGGGGGATGGGGGGGGGCGGGCCTGTGAAAGCCGGCAGCCTTCGCACCACCGTGGTGTTTTCGCTGCCGGCTTTCACACCCAATAGTGCCACCGTGAAAGGTGGCGCTATTGGGCGCCCTACTGGCGACGATAACGTTACTTACTTTATCGCTGCCAGTGAAGACACCGCCGAGTCCGCCTCCTCGTCGCCCCGACTCCTCCCTTTGCCGCCTCAACTCCGCCCCCAGCATGCTATCGCACGCGAAAAGGGCCTTTTCGCATGCGATAAGCCTTGGAAAATGACCCCCTAAGTTTGTACCTGAGGCAAGGGAAGATGACGTGACCTGCCCAAGGTCACAAGCAGCGGCAGCAGCAGGATTTGAATCCTGTCTTATTTATTTTTTATATACCATCATGCTACAGAAAATACAATCGTGGCAGTTCACAATTTTAAAACATTCAGAGCATTAAAAACAATACAGGTACATAAATTGAAAAACAAATTCTGCTCTTTGATATTACTTACCTCTTTCCTTTACATAACATGATCTTAGCTTGTTTTGAAAGCAGCTCTAAATAGCCATTTTTTAAGCTCCCTTTTAAATACCTTAAGATCTTTTTGTAGCCTCAAATTTTCGGGTAAGATGTTTCATAATTTAGAGCCGGCAATGGAGATAAAGCTCTTTCTCTCACTTCAATAAATGTGCACTTTGAATTGATGGAATAGTGAGAAAACCTTTGTTGGCAGACCTCAGATTCTTCTGCAGAGTGCAAAAATGCAATGCTGTCCCCAGCCACTCTGCATTATTATTGTATATTATCTTGTGAATTATACTGAACTCTTTACTTGATTGCTAACCAATGTAATGTCTTTAACATTGGCTTATTATGATCATATCTCCTGTACCCTGATATAATATGTGCCGCAGCATTTTGTAATAACTGAATGGGTCTTACTGTATTAATTGGTGGACCCAGGAAAAGGGCATTACAGTAATCAAAGCCTGAAAAGAGCATTGTTTGTAAAATGATCTGGAAATCATTTGAATTAAATAAAGGTTTTAATCTTTTGAGTAGGCGCACTTTATTGTATTCCGCTTTGATGATTCTAGCAATATGCTTTTACATAGACAATTTCCTATCTATTATTACTCATAGATCTCTACAATACTCGGTAATCTAAGTCTTACTTGTTCCAATTGAGATCTGAAATGGGATTTTGATAGTATTTTTTCTGCCTAACCAGATAACTTCTGGGTTTTTTTGAGTATTTACAACTAATTTAAGATATGTTAGTAGTCTCTGAATGGCAGAGGAATAGATATTCAAAGTCTTGACAATGTAATCAAATTATTTTTCTATTGGTACAATGAATTGTACATCATCCACATATACATAAAAATGAAGACCCAAACCAGATAGCAATTTACACAGTGGTAATATATATAGATTAAAAAGAATAGCTGCAAAGGATGAACCTTGTGGGACACTGATTATAATCATTTTTTGATTGTATTGTCAATTTAGACTTTGAATGTACGATCTTTTAAGAATGAAGTGAACCATCCTAGTATAGTAGCCCACTGCTTGAGGTGCTGGCATAGATGATACAGTGCTTGGTACTCCTTAGAGGGCATTGCCATAGCAAATGGTTTAGTCCAAGATACTACTCTGACACTATCAATATGTTCTCTGCTGGGGGGGAGCATAGACCTAATGAAGGGGCATAGGCCTCTTTACATAAGTATTCACTAAGGTCCTACACTTCCCTAATTCATTATCTCACTCCCTTGCTATTCCTTTCTATTACAATCCCTCATCTTCTTTTTCTAGACACTACTGCTACTATTTATCATTTATAAAGCGATACTAGATACAACTAGATACACACAGTGCTAT
The DNA here is from genome assembly GCF_901001135.1 of Rhinatrema bivittatum. Classification (NCBI taxonomy): domain Eukaryota; kingdom Metazoa; phylum Chordata; class Amphibia; order Gymnophiona; family Rhinatrematidae; genus Rhinatrema; species Rhinatrema bivittatum. The sequence goes on along the minus strand of NC_042624.1, from coordinate 52,171,217 downwards.
ATAGAAAGACACATACGAGACAATCCCTGCTCTCTGTGTTAGAAACGGGGTTTTAGTGTGCCCTTGGGCCGCAGCCCGACCCCAGACGGATCCAGGACCGAATCGAGGGTTGACGGCGTGTTCCAGCATGGCTGGTGGGCTTGCCTGGCCTGAGGTCGAGGGCAGACGGGCCTTGAAACGAAGACATGACACCAAGGTCGATGCTACGGCATCGCAGACGAAGACATGACACCAAGGCTGATGCGAAGACATCACGGACCAATGGTCGATGCGATGGCATCCCGGACCAGGGTCAATGTGACGACATCAGGAACAAGACATTGACATGATACCAAGACTGATGCAACGGCATCCAGGACGAGACGAGGAACTTGAAGAAGTCCAGACAAGACAAGAAGCTGGGCGGAAGGACATTGGCACTGTCTCTCAGGGCGCCCTACACAGTCCACCTGCGGGACTGGTCGCAAACCACCCTGTCCCACTGCGCGCCCTACACAGCCCAAGGAGGCTGGTCACGGACCACGCTGAGAACGGGACAAGCGCAGGGAAGAATCCAGTCGAAGTGGAACTCCGACGACGAAGCCAGATGTCGTCCGAAGCACCACAAAGGCTGGCAGGACATGACGGCTCAGGAGCACAGAAACGAATTCCACCTGTAGGCAACTCCACGCTCGGGAAAGACATCATCCGAGAGAGCAACGCCCTAACAGGACCAGAAGGCTCAGGAGCGCTGAAGACACAGGAGCAGGACACCAAGGAATTAGGAACATCAGGAAACAGAAGATCAAGACGAGACACCAGGACACCTGGACGAGGACCTCAGGCACGAACATGACTTGACATGACGAGACAAAACGAAGAGGAGCTCCACGAAGAAGACCTGATGGAGCTCTGGCAGGCAGGAGCCTCCAGAGTGAAGTAACTCCGATGCAAGGTGAAGACTGGAGAAGCCCTTTATAGGGCTGGAGCAGGAAGTCCATTCTTAGGTGGGGCCAGCACACTTCCTGTGTCTGGCCCTTTAAATTCTGAAGATAGATGCGCGCCGGTGCCTAAGGGAAGCAGCAGGAGCTTGTGCAGGACCACAGACAGCGGCCTGCACAGCGTCGGCATCAGAGGCAGTAGGGCAGGGCCTGAAGGCAGGCCTCGATGACGGCAGCGGCTCCAGCCGTTGCAGGGGACCCCGGGGGTGGCTCCAGCCGCTATTCCAGCCCGGGGATGCGGCCTCCTCACCGTGAAGATGTCGGTGATAATTCTGACCACGAAGAGGAGCAGAAAGTCCACGGCACCAGCCGCAGTGAAAAGTAAACCATATGGGCGGCCTCCAGGCCGCAGAGAAACAGGAAAGTCCGCGGTTCCAGCTGCACGGCAAGGCCCAACGTTGGCGGCGTCCATGCCGCGTTGGGTGAAAACAACAGACGGTAAGCAGTGCCTGCTCGCGGGGGAACACGCGGGCAGGGGCCATGACACTCTGGCGCTTAAAATCAATCAAGATAAACATACATACCAATGAAAGGTCAATGGGAAACATATTTATTGTAAAGAAATGGTTAGGAGTTAAAACCACTCTCATAAAAGGTAAGTTTTAGACTCAGTTTGAATTTGGCCAGAAAGAAAGTATGATGCATTAACTCAAGGAGTATCTTCCAGGCATATGGCATAGAAAGACACCTTGATTTTTTAGTTCATCAAGTAATTACGGCAGATGCCTATTTAATCTACCCATTCCTGATGAAATCACAGAGCCTACTCATACTCAGGCATTACTCTTGGATCCTCTTTGCTTATCCCAGGCTTCCTTGAATTCTGATACTGTTTTGGCTTCCACCTCCATTGGGAAGCTGTTAATGTTTTTCACTCCAAAATTTTCTCCCACCAAATCATGCTGCTTTCCTTTGTTCAGTTCCAGGATTGGTTCCTTAATTGCCATTTCTACCTCTAAATCATGACTCTATACCTGAGTTCTGAGTTCTATCTTGCCTCGACTTCGGTACAATTCCCTTCCGACTGATCTTTCTTTATTCTGCCCACACAGCTGATTCAGAATTCAGCAGACCAACTCATTTTTTTCTCTCCATCACTCTTGTCATGTCTCTTCTCTGCTCTACAACATTCACATTCTTCGGCTTTTTTTTTTTTTTTATCACAATAAATTCAAAACGCCCGTCTTTACATCTTCTACCTGTTATTCCCCTGCTCTTCGGTATTTCCTTATACTCATTCCTAGGCTGTTTGCTCTTCCTCTGGGATCTTGATTTGCATTCTGTTCATGCCTCTTCTTAAATTCAGTCTGTCTTCTAGGCTGCCCCCATCTCTGTAAGAATCTTCTGCTTGAAGTCTGCTGTGCTTCTTTTCTGCACATAAGTGGAAAATAAACCAGAGGCCGGCGCACGTAAAAATATGTTCGTAACCCAGTTATGCATGCACCTCTACTTGCACGGGGAGTAGGTGCTCTGGAGACCAGGGGCAGGGGGTACAACTTGCATGCACATTTTCATATTTTGAAAAGTACGCGTGTAAGTTACCATGCATAAGTTATGCCCTGCTTGGAGCCAATGGAACTTTGTTCATGGACAATTCCACACGTGCCTGGCCAAACAGGGAAGGACTTTTCAATGCCAACCAATGTGCATAAGTTTGCTTTGATAATCCTCAGCAGAGTTGGTTATTGCACTGCTTCTTCAGTCCACACACGTTGTACACACAGACTTTACTGCTACATGAAAATTACCCCTGTGTATTTACAGGAACCTGAATAATGACATTCAATGAAGAATTATTGTTGTAGGATTTGGTAATGAAAAAGTTATTCTTCTTAGAACAGCTTAAGTATGTTTCATTGCTAACCAAATACATTAAAGTTTCTCAGAGTCAGCTTTGGCTTCTGAAATCAAGGCGAGATTTGGAAAGTAAAATACATAAACATCTGAGGTATACCCAGTATGATTAACACACAGTATGGATACAAATGTTCTAACAAAATTGGCAGCTCTAGTTAGCACTGAATCATAATAGGTTTTGAAAGCTGAACCCAGTTTGAAAGAAATGGCATTTTACCAATGCACTAACAGAAATCATAGGCCAAGTGCTGTTTCTATTATGCCTAAGAGCTAAATAGCCATATTCATGGCTTCTGTTATAAAATTAGAACCATAAACACGAATAGCTAGCTGTACTACAGGGCTTTGCCCATTTTGAGGGCAATTTTCAAAGCTACTTTATACCACATTGAAAATTACTTAAATTGGCCTGTCTGAATATTCTCTCCTCTGCCGGGCTGAAAGCTTGCACAAGTTTTCACGATGCATCCACCTGGAGAAGAACTGAGGGAAGGCATTTACAGAGCATGGTTTTCTTTTCAGGGGTTGGAAAACAACACGTGCAGTCTATGGGTCCTTTCCAGCCGCAGCTCCCCTGCCCCGCCCCCCTCCCACCAACCACCACCACAGACAATTTTCAAAGGGAAAACTACTCACACATGGGTTCCCTTTGAAAATCTGCTACAAAGCCCGGGGTAAAGTACTCACAGGCTTTGCAGTGAGGCAGGCTATTTCAAAAATCCTCCTGTGTGCCCAGGAAAAAAATGCTTAACACCTAGGCCCCATGTGACTATAGGAAAAGAAATTTGATGAATCAGGCCCATAAGAGAAAAACCGTCACTGCTACTATTTAATTTGCTTTTAAGCACGCCACTGTCACTTAAGGATATATTTTTCTTTGAAATTGTAGAAAGGAACACATGGATGTCACTGCTTTCATTTCTGGGAAAGATACAGAAATCTCTCCAAATGAGATGCAGAGTATAGAAGCCTCTGCTTGCTGCGACTGGTAAATCTCTCTCTGCACAACACAAACATCACCATTTTACTCTCTCCGTTTGTATCCCAGACTTGGCTATTCTACTGGTTCTTCTGTCCAAAAACACATTAGCAATTCATCAAAAGAGCAAATGTCATTACACACAGGAAGCCAGGGGGAATTATTTTGCATTTGATTTCCAGTGTTGATAGCATTATTATTGATTTAAATATTCTCTAGCATGGCATCGACTATACACAAAAGATCACTATAGGTTTGAACTGTCAGTTGTTTGCATCCTAGGTTGGCAAAATGCTAATGGTTTCCAAAAACTTAAAGGCATACAACTCAGGTGTTGGAATTCCTGCTAAAGAGGTATCTGATTTCAACAGAAGCCCTCACAGTAAAGAGCGTTCTCCAAGCCCAGAACTGCATCTAAACTACAATCAAGAAACAGCTGTGTTTTCTAAGAAGCAATGGTAAGGCAGCTTTCCTGTAACAAAGTTTATTGTTAAAAGCAATGCACAAAAGCTGCTTTGTTACACTTCAAAATGTAGGAAATGAGAAGAGAAACCCCTTTCACCCCTTTCACCCCTTTTCATTATTTCTGCATTGAAAAGAAATGAAAAAACTAATAATGGTCAAATAGTTTGGCTAAGTGACCATATTTTCTTCCATTACAATACTAACTAGGCCAAAAAATGCACCGCATGTAACAGTTATTCTCCAAAGACTATTGCTACAGACGCAGGATGAGAACAACCCTTCTGAAAAAACAAGGCCAAAATTCCTAGCCCAGAAAGGAAGAAGAAGGGCTTTGATTTCAAAGGAAAGTCCTTTAGTCAAAAGAAAGCTGCATTTAGAAGAGGCAATTCAGGGTGAGAATTATCTGGAATAAATTATGAGAAATCTCCTTTCTGAGGAAGGCTGGAGGTGCCTTGAATGTGGATGTGTTCATTGACCATTTCTCATCAGCCACGCTCCCCGCTGGTAACTATGGTGAAAACCTAAGAATACGTAGAGCTAACTGAGGAGATTATTATGGTCAGGTCAAAACACAGGAGCAGATGCCAGCTTGAAGGGAAGAGAATATAACTTTTTTTTTTTTTTTTTGACAAAGAACAAGGACGCGCTGAGCAGATAATACCTGCAGATGTGCCCTGCCATGGACTTCTTGGATGCTTACTGACTTGTGCGGCAGAAAAAGGTTAACCAAGAAAAACACAAATATATATAAGGTGATTCCTTTTTATTGGACTAATTTAATACATTTTGAGGTCAATATTCCAAAGCCCTTTCGACGGATAACTTCAAGTTATCCATCTAAATAGCAAGTTTTGGTATGTTTCGTCACCTTATCCAGCTAGATTTTAGTCATTATCACTACTGTGATTCTATTCGTAGTGACCATGGCTCAACAGCGGCTGTTGTTTTGCGTACAGCTTCTAAAAAATATAAAAGGCATTCTAATAATAGGGTGAAGGGGAGAAGAGAAGGTTTGATGGGTGATCAAAAGGTGACAGACCCAAGGCCAGATTTAGGGCAAAAGGTGCCCTGGGTGCAAATTGTTGATGAGCCACCACCTTCAACTGAAACACAAAATTATCATATGGGAACGTAAAAATTATAGTACATTGAAGATCTTTCTCATGCCCTCTCTTTTTGTCTCACACACATATGTACAGGCTCTCTAGCTCTTAAACACACACACACAGGCTCTCTAGTTCTCACACATACACACATATATATATATATATATATATATATATATATATATACACACTAACACACACAGGGTCTCTGGCCACCAGTCCCCAGCAGTCTTGGTCCCCAGCCCCCTCTCTCCTCCTATGCTACCTGGCCTCCAGCAATCTTGCTCTATTCAAACATGGTAAAAGTCCTTCTCTGTTAAAAATTGTGACTCTTGCTCTCCAAAAGTAATCCTTCCCTGAATGAATGTCATACTGCACCATAACCATGTCAAGGTAGGAGTGATTTACTGGAGAATAAACTAGGTAGAAATTTACAGACTTTTATGCTTCAGTATTTCATGAAAGGGAGGATAGCTAATGTAACCCCAATATTTAAAAAGGGCTTCAGGGGCGATCCAGGAAACTACAGACCGGTTAGCCTGACTTCAGTGCCAGGAAAAATAGTGGAAAGTGTTCTAAGCATCAAAATCACAGAACATATAGAAAGACATGGTTTAATGGAACAAAGTCAGCTTGGCTTTACCCAAGGCAAGTCTTGCCTCACAAATCTGCTTCACTTTTTTGAAGGAGTTAATAAACATGTGGATAAAGGTGAACCGGCAGATGTAGTGTACTTGAATTTTCAGAAGGTGTTTGATAAAGTTCCTCATGAGAGGCTTCTAGGAAAAGTAAAAAGTCATGGGATAGGTGGCGATGTCCTTTTGTGGATTGCAAGCTGGCTAAAAGACAGGAAACAGAGTAGGATTAAATGGACAATTTTCTCAGTGGAAGGGATTGGGCAGTGGAGTGCCTCAGGGATTTGTATTGGGACCCTTACTTTTCAATATATTTATAAATGATCTGGAAAGAAATACGACAAGTGAGGTAAACAAATTTGCAATGATACAAAATTGTTCAGAGTAGTTAAATCACAAGCTGATTGTGATAAATTGCAGGAAGACCTGGTAAGACTGGAAAATTGGGCTTCGAAATGGCAGATGAAATTTAATGTGGATAAGTGCAAGGTGATGCATATTGGGAAAAATAACCCATGCTATAGTTACACAATGTTAGGTTCCATATTAGGTGCTACCACCCAAGAAAGAGATCTAGGCGTCATAGTGGATAACACATTGAAATCGTCGGTTCAGTGTGCTGCGGCAGTCAAAAAAGCAAACAGAATGTTGGGAATTATTAGGAAGGGAATGGTGAATAAAACGGACAATGTCATAATGCTTCTGTATCGCTCCATGGTGAGACCCCACCTTGAATACTGTGTACAATTCTGGTCGCCGCATCTCAGAAAAGATATAATTGCGATGGAGAAGGTACAGAGAAGGGCTACCAAAATGATAAGGGGAATGGAACAGCTCCCCTATGAGGAAAGACTAAAGAGGTTAGGACTTTTCAGCTTGGAGAAGAGACGGCTGAGGGGGGATATGATAGAGGTGTTTAAAAGTATGAGAGGTCTAGAACGGGTAGATGTGAATCGGTTATTTACTCTTTCAGATAATAGGAAGACTGGGGGGCACTCCATGAAGTTAGCATGTGGCACATTTAAAATTAATCGGAGAAAGTTCTTTTTCACTCAACGCACAATTTGTTGCCAGAGGATGTGGTTAGTGCAGTTAGTATAGCTGTGTTTAAAAAAGGATTGGATAAGTTCTTGGAGGAGAAGTCCATTACCTGCTATTAAGTTGACTTAGAAAATAGCCACTGCTATTACTAGCAACGGTAACATGGAATAGACTTAGTTTTTGGGTACTTGCCAGGTTCTTATGGCCTGGATTGGCCACTGTTGGAAACAGGATGCTGGGCTTGATGGACCCTTGGTCTGACCCAGTATGGCATGTTCTTATGTTCACGCAAGCACAGTGTGAACACTATAAGAGAGGGAAATAGTATCTTTAACTATTCACCCAACCATATATTAAACTAGACTGGAGACAATATCATAGGCAAAATGCTCACAACCAGTTCTCGATCTGCTGTCTCTCGCCCTCAATGGGCCGCAGGCAGTAATCAGCCTGTGAGCTCAAATGGTTTTTAATCATTTATTGTCTCCTGTCTACCCAACCCTCACTCCAACGAACATACTTTATTTAATCAAATAGTCTCTAAACCATGAAAATGCAAAATTTATCAAAGCAGCTCATGTATTACTCAAAATGTATAGACTTACTACCGGTTAGTAACCCACTAATAATCAAACAAGTATTCAGCCACGTGAGTGGTCATTCAAATATCAAAAAGGTATACTTCCATTATCCACCCCGACATGGTCCATGTTTCGACTCACAAGGAGTCTTTTTCAAGGGGAATGAAGATGACCGGTAGTAAGTCTATACATTTTGAGTAATACATGAGCTGCTTTGATAAATTTTGCATTTTCATGGTTTAGAGACTATTTGATTAAATAAAGTATGTTCGTTGGAGTGAGGGTTGGGTAGACAGGAGACAATAAATGATTAAAAACCATTTGAGCTCACAGGCTGATTACTGCCTGCGGCCCATTGAGGGCGAGAGACAGCAGATCGAGAACTGGTTGTGAGCATTTTGCCTATGATATTGTCTCCAGTCTAGTTTAATATATGGTTGGGTGAATAGTTAAAGATACTATTTCCCTCTCTTATAGTGTTCACACTGTGCTTGCGTGAGTTAACTACTGAGAGGTGTTGCTTCTGTTGAGTGATGTTCTTATGTTCTAAATTATATTTTATGTCATGTATGCTATCTTCCAGGACCTGGTCTGTGCTTACTGCTGTAGATCCCTACACAGAAACTACAAGCTGGCAAAATACCTCGTATATTGTTCACATATGCAGAACACAGACAGACTCTCGCCAAATAGAATAAGCAGATTGTAAAGTATAAATACAACACGTAGACCAAATCTGAACTGGAAATCACGATTCAGATTCAGTGCAACAATGGGAAAACAGAAAAATCACCATTCCTCATAAAGCATCAAACATCAAACATCACAATCAAGAAATATAAACCATCAACCATACTAATATAAATAATAAATATTTTAAAATATGTGATGAACAGAATAACATCCAATAATTAAAAACTCATATTAAAATTTTTTCAAATTTTACAAACACCAATAAATATTTCAAAACAGCAGACACATCAGATATAACATCCAATAATTAAAAGTGATAGGGATAATATGAACCCTCTGCTCTCTACACCTGGGAACGTTTGACTCTCAATTATCTTGTCTTGGATTAGTAATGGAGGGGAAGGTGCACAAACTTTATCTTTACACATGCTAACACATGTTCATTCTCTCTCTCAAACACACACACACACAAACACACACATGCATGTTCACTCTCATGCACACTTCTTCACACACACACATGCTCACTCATTGGATCTCTTCCCATCACACACTCATGCACAAATTTTCACTTACACACTCAATAGTTCTCTCTCCTTCACCCAACAAACAGGCTCTCTCTCACACAAAGTGGCTCTCTCTCTTTCTCACATACACAGAGTACCTTTTACACTCATTGTTTCTCTTCCTCACAGAGACACACCCACCCCCACACACACAAAGTACCTCTCTCTCCCTGTCTCATTCACACACACCACACACACACAGACATGAGTTGGTGGCTCTATCTCACACAACACACAGGCTCTATCTCACACAACACACAGGCTCTCTTTTCAAATAATACTAAAACAAGGGAGTAAACTATGAAAGTAACAACCAGCAGATTTAAAACAAACTCAATGCAAAATCAAGGTGGGGAATTTGTTGCCAGAGGAGCTGGTCAAGGTAACTCCCAAAGAGGGATTTAAAAGAGATTTGGATAAATTCCTGGAGGAAAAAACATGCATAAAACATTATTAGCTAGGTAGACGACAGAAAGCTAGTGCTATCATTTGGAGTGAGTATCAGATATTAGATCTGCTTTATGAGATCTGCCACGTACTGGTCACAGTTAGAGATAGGATGCTGAGATTGATGGACCTTGGGCTGACCAAAATGGTATTTCTCATGTTCCTAAACTACCCACACATTGGTGCAAATATCATGGGGTACATTTTACTCGCATGTTTAGCACCAGTCATCCGAGGGAAACTACATGCATAGTTGTTGCAGAGAGAAGTATCTACAGTATTGCACCTGCTTTTTCTGTGGGTAAAAAATGTAAAGGAGAAAAATATGCATCAATTTGAAAATGCAATCTGAGTGCATTCTTGTTCTCCCCCTTGGGAATTCCTCCTGACAATGAGGGTAAAAGCAGGCCCATTACAGGACAAGGCATATATTGGTACTCACATTAAGGGTAGGTAACTTACAAACAGTTTATTTATGTAGGTAAAAAGCATTTTACCTCTGGAAACCAGCTTTCAAAATAGCCCTCCCCAAACAGTAGAAAAGTCCATAGAATAATCAGTTGACGTTGCAATTTTGAAATAGTGCTGTGATTGCCCAAAATTTAAATTTCTGAAAAGGGAGACATAGAGCTTGTAGAAAAAAGGTGTGAACAAAATCTAGCACAAAAAATCTTGTGGGAGTTTGGCTACGTCTTAAAACTGACCCAGTATATTTTATCCAAGGTGCTATAATAAACAGTAATTAATTATGCCAGCTAGTGAATCCTCTGTTACTCAACTCTGAAGACTGCAACCAGACTGTGTGTCTGTTTACAATATTAGACTTCTATTAACATACGTTTGGAAGCATGTAAATGCTCAGAGTGCTCTGAATGTTAATTACAACTTAATTCTTGCTCTTGGTGTTATGTTTGTGCCATTAGATCTAATTTAACTTACTAAAAATGTCTTCAATTTTTCACTACATAGATTTGGAGCACCCAGAAATTGATAATGTCCCCCAAATGAGCATGGTATTTAATCATCCCTTGAAACAGGGAAGAGTAAAATGGTCTTGCCAAAGGAGGGGGGTGACATGGGACAGAATATGGTAGGAACTCACTTACAGGGTCATTCACTATTTTGCCATAAGGGCTTAATGTCCATGTTAGGGCCCTAATGCATGCATTAATTACCTATATCAGTGTAACAGGGGGACATTTTAAATTTAGGGTGAGGGGTTGGTGGTGTTGAAGGCTTGGGGGGGGCAGTTAAAGAGACATTGTAACAGGTACATAGCACCTGCGGTGGGATTAGGAGTGCTGAAAGTTGAATGAAAAGTAGATTTGTTGACTGCACTCTGTGAGTACAGACTAGGTAAAGAACACAGTCAACTTTCAGCACTTCGAATGACACCAGATTGTCACAGGTGCGTCCTGTGCAGAGATGGGGTCCAACTATTGAAAAAGGAGTGCAGCATCTTCTAGCACAGAGTACTGTCAAAGCTACCAAGGAGGGCATTTAGCTAGGATCATTGGGGATGGATGAACAAAACCCTAAAATAAGTAAAACATATTAAATATGAAAATGGGAAGAAAAGGACAACATCTGGAAAGCTATGTATACTAATGCTCATAGTATGGGAAATAAAGTCCCGGATCTAGAGGAAGTCATGGAAGAAGCTGACTTGGATGTAGTGGCGGTCATGTAGACATGGTAAATGGAAAACCATGACTGGTGTATTGCGATATCGGGCTACAATCTCTTCAGGAATGACTGGATAAGAAGGAAGGGAGGAGGTGTGGCACTATGCATAAAAAAATAATATTAAAGCAATGGAATTGCAGAGCTTATAAGGTGAGGAGGAGATTCTGTGGGTTAAACTGGACAGAATGGAACATCTGTTTATATTGGTATACTATACAAGCCTTCATCATCGACAGAAGAAATGGATAGTTAATAGAGGATATTCCCAAAACTGCTGTGAAAGGGAAGGTACAACTCCCAGGAGATTTCAATCTACCAGATGTTTACTGGGACATCCCGGCTAGTGTGTCTCCAAGAAGCAGGGAGAGCCTGGATTTTCTGCAATCAACTGTTTTGTCAACTGGTGATGGAACCCACATGGGAGGGGGTGATACTGGACCTGGTGCTTACCAATGGTGACAGTGTTTCGGATGGTTTAGTGGATGATCATTGGGGATCCAGTGATCACCGAATGGTGTGGTTCAGTATTAGAGCACAGGAGATGAATGTTCATTCAAAGGCGAGGGTGCTAGTCTTCAGGAAAACTAACTTTGTTAAAATGGGGGAGTACAAGGATACACTAAGAGGTTCATATTCAGAAGCATTTAGCTGGCTACCTCTTATCCACATGAATTTTACCTTGCTAATAGGATAACCTGCTAAAATCTAGCTGGCTAGATTCATCAAACTATTGCATGTGATAGAAAGAGGGGCATGTTTTATGGTACCAGCCTATTTATTGCAATGTGCATTGTCTTAGCACAGATATTACTGCAAAGTGTGTTAACTTTTCACACTTTGTGGTAATACCACAATTATTGCATTTCCTACCTACAACTACTGGAGAGAGAGAGAGAGAGGCTGGGGCAGATTTTAAAAGCCCTACGCGCGTAAATCCAGCTGGATTTACGCGCGTAGGGGGGCTACGCGCGCTGGGCCTATTTTCAAAACGCCTGGCGGCACGCGTAAAGCCCTGGGATGCGCATATGTCCCGGGGCTTGGAAAAAGGGGCGGGGCATGGGCGGGGCAGTCCGGGAGCGCGATCGAGGCCTCCGGCACAGCGGCCATTTGCTGCTGTGCCAGGGAATCATGTGCCGGCAGCCAGCCGGCAGGCATAACTTACAAAATAAAGGTAGAGGGGGGATTTAGGTAGGGCTGGGGGGCAGGTTAGATAGGGGAAGGGAGGAGAAGGTGGAGGGGGGGGGGCCGAAAGAAAGTTCCCTCCGAGGCCACTCCATTTTCAAAGCGGCCTTGGAGGGAACGGGGAAAGTCATCGGGGCTCTCCTAGCCCCGATGACTTTTATAACATGCACACTGCTGCGCGCGCATGTTATAAAATCGGGCATACATTTGTGAGCGACGGGTAGTGTGCAGAAATGTCAGCCGCACGCGTAGGTTTTAAAATCCAGCCCACTATCTATAAGGCCCTTGTAGTAGTTAGCTATTTATGCTACCATAGGAGGCCCACCTAGTAACTCGAGGTGAGGTTTAGGTAGTAGTGTAGGGGTTAGGGGCCACTGACATGCAGAGGGAGATGTACGAACAGAACAGTGCACTCTTGTGAAGATTTGATGTCCTTCAGAGTGAGGAAACTCAAACAATAATATTTGAAATCATGTTCTCTCAACCTAGCTTGATGGGCTCCCTATCTGGCTAAAAATAAAACATTCCTAGGAAACTACCAATATTTACATACATAATCATATAAAATACATTACTTAGTACTAAAACAACAAAAGTGTACAAACATGAATCAATAAAACAATGAATAATGAAGTCGATATTTAAAAATCATTTAGACGGATAAATAAAAAGTTATCGTCTAAATGGCAAAACAGCAATATTCATTACTGTATGTGGCTACAATCTAGCGTCATATCAAGTTATACTTTTTCGGCCAACTTTAAGATAGCTGGGTATATTCAGTGGTACTGCTTCAATGTTGAATATCCCAATCAAGTTAGCCAGATGGGTATATCCATCTAGATTAACTAGCTGCTCTGTGGCTGAATATCGACCCCAAAAAATCTACGTAAGCAAGACAACAATTAAGAGCATCTAGTCTGCCTATCTGTATCTTTCTCTCAGAAATCCCCTGTATTTATCCCATGCTGTTTTAAATTCAGATACTGTTTTTGTTTCCACTATCTCTACTGGAAAGCCGTTCCATGCATCCACTACTCTCTCTGTAAAGAAATATTTGCTAAGATTACTCCTGAGTCTACCCCCTTTCACTCTCATCCCATGACCCCTTGTTGTACAGCCTCCTTTCTGTTGAAAGAGGCTAGCCTCCTTGCATGGAAATATTTAAGATATTTAAATATCTCTATCATATCTCCTCTGTCTTGCCTTTCCATTAGGGTATACTTGTTTAGAACTTTGTCTATCCCCATATGCTTTAGAATGAAGACCACCCTCTGGACCAACTCCAACTGGTTTATATCCTTTTGAAGGCGTGGCCTCCAGAATTATACACAATATTCCAAATAAGGTTTCACCAGGGACCTATACAGCAGCAATATCACCTCCCTTTTTCTGTTACCATTCTTCTCTCTATACAGCCAAGCATCATTCTGCCTTTTGCCATTGCCTTATTCACCTTAAGATCATCAGATAGAACCACCCCCAGATTCTGCTCTTCTTTTGTGTTTAGAAGAATTTCACTTTCAATGCTGTACTTCTCCCTTGGGTTTTTGTAGCCTAAATCCATTGCTCTGTAATTTCTAGCAGTAAATCTTAGCTGCCAGACATTAGACCATTCCTTGAGCTTCACTAGATCTCTCCTCATGTCTTCCATACATTCCTGGATAACTATCTTGTTTCAGATTTTGGTATTAACAGCAAATAGATAAACCTTTCTTGACAATCCTTCTGCTATGTTCCTCACGAAAACATTGAAAAGAACCAGTCCTAGGATTGATCCCTGAGGTACAATGCTAGTAACACCCTCCTCCTCAGAGAAAACTCCATTTACCATTAGCCTGTATCACCTCCTATTCAGCCAGTTTCTAATCCAGTCAGTCACCAAGGGCATTCAATTTATTTAGAAGTCTTCTATGTGCAACTATGTCAAAGGCCTTGCTGAAATCCAAGTACACTACTTCTAGTGTATTTGATCTCTCTGATCACTCAATCAAAGAAATTGATCAGATTTGTCTGACAAGATTTTACCTCTAGTAAAACCATGCTGCTTTGAATCTTGCAATCCATTGGATTCCAATAATTGTACTATCCTCTGTTTTAGCAGCAATTCCATTAATTTGCTCACTACAGAGATCAGACTAACTGGTCTGTAGTTCCCAGACTTCTCCTTACTTCCACTTTTATGAATTGGAACCAAATCTGCCCTTCTCCAATCCTCGGAAACTACTCCCAAATAAAGAAGCATTGAAAAAGTCAGCCAATGCGGACCTGCCAGGACTTCTCTAAATTCTTCCAATACCCTCGGATGTATCCTATCTGGCCCCATTGCCTTATCTACTTTAATTAGCTCCCCACGAACACACTTTTCAGAAAATCAATTGAGGCTTATCTCACTGCCAATCTTCTTCGTGTTCATTTTATGCGATCCTGTTCCGGGCCCTTCCACAGTGTTGGATTCAGTGGGAATTTCTGTTTAGTTTCCATCGTGCAGTGATGTGTTATGGCTGGCAAAACTGAGGCTATGCAGACGAGATTAATATCCCTTCATATACGGCAGTGATGACTTAAGACCCTACATCATAAAGTGGGCTTAAGGGTAAAACATAGACAAGTTGTAAACATAAATTAGATATAACCACTTATAACCAGTAGTTGTTTACTTCTAAAAAGACCATTAGATTGCATAAGAAAGGCATATCTTCTGACTAATTTATTATTTGCCTAATGAATATCTCTGCTGCAGTTCCCGATTTTGAATCAATCATGCAATTTATGCATTCTGTATTCTTGGGAAATAATAAGTATGTCTAGGAAATGGTATGAATAATCATGAAATAGTATATAATACCTGTCTTTTGATGTTAACTCTTCTGTATCTATCCTTGTTTGGCATAAGAAGAGAGAAAAAGTATAAATGTATGACTTGTTACAGCATATGCCAAGACTGCTTCCCCTTTCTTGGCTGAGCACTCTTTCCGTACATATAGGCAATAAAAAATGGAAATCATTTTTAACTACAGTAAATTTAGCTGCAGTTTTATTTTTCAGTCTAATTCTGAAGCAAAATAAAACTGGGATATTATCTAAAATTCTCACAACATTGAACATTGAACAGAAGTATTTGTTAAGCAATTTTGCTTTTTCCTTACTAGCCTCTACATATTCATCTCTGAATCTCAGAATGCCAATTTTGGACTTTCTTCTATCACTAAAAGTCTTAAAAAAAAAAGTCCCACCCTATTTTACTATATTTGCTATTTTTAATTCTATTTTAATGTTTACATTCCTCACTACTTTCTCAGCTTCTCTTAGCTTTTCCAGTTTATGAATGTAGTTTATGAATGGTAACCTTTTCTCTCTAACCTTTTCAGTTATTTCTTTAGAAAACCATAGGGGTAGATTTTAGAAAAGTACGCCCGCGTGTACTTTTGTTTGTGCACCAGGTGCAAACAAAAGTACGCCAGATTTTATAAGATACGCGCATAGCCGCGCGTATCTTATAAAATCCGGGGTCGGCATGCGCAAGGGGATGCACATTTGTGCACCTTGCGCGTGCCGAGCCCTGCGCGTGCTGTCAGTTCCCTCCGAGGCCGCTCCAAAATTGGAGCGGCCTCGGAGGGAACATTCCTTCGGCCTCCCCCCACCTTCCCCTCCCTTCCCCACCCCTCCAGCCCTATCTACACCCCACTACCTTTATCGCGAAAGTTACGCCTGCCTCAGGCAGGCATAACTTGCGCACGCCGGTCGGCCGCCGCTGTGCGATTCCCCGGCCCGGGAGTGATTTTGGAGGCCTCGGCAATGCCCCCGAAATGCCCCCAAGCCAGAACCACACCCCCCAGAATGCCCCAAATGTCGCGCCACCCCGACACACCCCCGACACGCCCCTAGCAAAGCCCCGGGACTTATGCGCGCCGCCGAGCCTATGCAAAATAGGCTCAGAGTGCAGGGGAGTTTTTAAAGGGGTACACGCATAACTTATGCATGTAACCCTTTTAAAATCTACCCCACAGTGTCTCTTTTCCCTCTTTCTTTTATTTAATTTCCTAACAAAAATATTAGCCGCACTTATAATATCTCCTGACCCAGGATCAGACAAAGGATCCATCAAGCTCATTATCCTGTTTCCAGCAGTGGTCAATCCAAGTCAAAAGAACCTGGCAGGATCCCAAACATAGACAAATCCCATGCTACTAACACCCAGGGATAAGTAGTAGCTTTCCCCAAGTCTATCTGGTTAATAGCACTTTATGGACTTCTCCTCCAGGAAATTGTCCAAAACTTTTTTAAACCCAGCTAAACTAACTGCATTAACCACATCCTCTGGCAATGAATTTCAGAGCTTAATTGTGGGGCAGATTTTCAAAGGGGTATGCACGTAAGAAAGGCGTGTACCCCCCGGAAACCTGTCCCAAGCTCCCCCTGCGTGCGCCGAGCCTATGTTCTTTAGAATAGTTTCTACAATTTTTCCCAGCACTGGTCAAACTCACCAGTCTGTAGTTTCCTAGATCACCTTTGGAGCTTTTTTAAAGATCAGCATTGCATTGGCCACCCTCCAGTCTTCAGGTACAATGGACTGTTTTAATGATAGGGTGCAAATTACTAGTGGTAGATCTGCAAATGACTTCTCTTCTACATATTTCAATTCCTGGTGAGATCTCACTTGGATTACTGTGAACAATTCTGGAGACTAAACTTTCAAAAGGATATTAACAGGGTGGAGTCGGTCAAGAAGGTGGCTGCTAAAATGGTCAGTGGTCTTTTTTCTGAAGCATATGGGGATAGACTTAAAGATCTAAAAGAGGAAAGATGAGATGGGAAGAAATGATAGACATCCAAATATCTCAAAGGTTTCCATGCACAGGAGGTGAGCCTTTTTTAATGGAAAGGAGGCTCTAGAATGAGAGGTCATGCGATGAGGATGAAATGGGGTAGACTCAGGAGTAATCTTAGAAATATTTCTTTACAGAAAAGATGATGGATGCATGGAACAGCCTTCCAGTGAAAGTGGTGGAGGCAAAAACAGTATCGGAATTCAAGAAAGCATGGGATAAATACAGAGGATCTCTAAGGAACTGATGAGAATTATAATATTAAAAGCAGAAATAATCCAGATTAAATAAATGTTCACATACCCACCCATAGGACCACCCATACTTTATGAACCCCCCACCCCATACGATAGGAAAAACTAGAATACATCCTAGGGCAAACAAACTTTTTAAAAGTGACACGTTTTCAAAATGTTCTTATTAAAAAAAATAGAGCTGCCACTCCAGGTCCTGATTTAAACCACTTGGGGACAGGGATTTTCATTGATATGGATGAGAAGGAGCAGGGCCTCCTGGTCAGGGAAATCTATTGATTTTGCTTCAGATGATTCCACTGACAATGCTACTTGTGCTTGATCTAAAATGTCTAATCATACTAAAAAAGGGGGTCACTTTTGATATATCATTGAGGGATTCATCCGATATGGAAAACAGGTATATTTATTTTTTTAATGCAAGAGAACTGGCGACTCATGTGCTCCATTTCACGACAATTTCAAGCTAATGAATCATCCAGTATAAACTATCAAACAATTCAATCAGACAGATGCCAGCAGTTGGGTTATCATGATAGCTTTCCAGTGAAGAAAGTTTTGGAGAAATCAATGTCTAACCTTTCCTCTCGACAATTATACAATCATGAGATTAATATTTAAATACCTTGTAATACCTTGTTACCCCAAAAAGCCAAATGTTTAAATACCTTGTTACCCCAAAAAGCCAACTCTTATCAGTTCTTACCAGTTTTGACATGTTACTCCCCATGCTTAAGCTGTATCCAAGTTTTTCTCTCCCCCTGTTCTATGTAAGACAACTTTGTCACTGTTTTATGGTTGCAATGTAAACCGGAGTGATAATTAACTCTGTTATTTGAACTTCGGTATAGAAAAGTTATAAATAAATAAATACATAAATTTAACAGAAAGGATGGTCATTAATGCCAAGCAATAAATATGAACCCTTCAGGGTCTGGTTTGATATACAGAAATCTATTAGGCATCTCAAAGTAACTTAATTTTTTTCAAATCACCCCTCTTTCCAACCTCTGAATACACTGAGGGTAATTTTTAATAGGACTTACATGCTTAAAACTGGGTTTACATGTGTAAATGCACATTACCCGTGTAAGTGGGCTTTTGAAAATTGCTACAATAGTAGTTACATTTACACATATAACTCCTTTTTATTTTTTATTTAGATTTTTATATTCCGCTTTTTGCACTTTTTTCAGCACTTCAAAGCAAATTACATTCAGGTACTGTAGGTATTTTCCTATCCCCAGAAGGCTTACAATCTAATAGGGTCATTTTCCAAGGTGCAATAGCCCATTATCGCACGCGATAGTGCCCTAACGCATGCGATAATGGGCTTATCGCAGCGGTAACATTTAAATTAGGGGAAGGGGTGGAGTTTAGGGAAATGGGGTGGTGGCACTGCTGCCGGCGATAATGTTTTGGACATTACTTCCGGCAGTAGCACGGGAAATAGCACCACCTTTTAACATGGCGTTATGGGGGCGATAACATACAGCACAGCCACAATGCAGCAGTCGAAACTGCACCACCGTGATGCAGCCGGCTGCACACTAGCGCCCCTCACCCCCTTTACCACAGCAGCTCATCATTCTGCAGGGAATGATGAACCTAGCCCTAAGTTTGTACCTGAGGCAATGGAGGGTAAAGTGACTTGTCCTAGATCACAAGGAGTGACAGTGGGATTTGAACTCTGGGCTCCTGGTTTGTAGCCTGCAGCTCTAACCACTAGGCAGCTCCTAAATAAAAAAAAACCAAAACAAACCCCATAAGAAATGGATTTGTGAGTTGGCCACATTGGCACTAACACATAATTATTTCAAATTTGGGGAAGCATTTTACCAACAAACTAAGGGAACGATAATGGGTTCCACCAGGGCCCCATCCATACTGTGCCTTTATGTGTCCCAGTCTCGAAGAGCTATATCTTTTTTTATATTAAAATGTGGAAATGATTATAGATGATGTATTTTTCATCTGGACTGGTGATTAAAGTAAGCTACAAGAATTAAAATTATGGATAATCTGCAGTTTTCAATGCAAAGTCATCAAAATAAGATTGCTTTTCTAGTTATATTACTATATTAATCCGCTGGTGGTTTTAATGCTATTATTTTCACTAAAGATACTGATAGAAATTTGCTGCTGCAATTCTCCAGCCACCATCCATTACACATAAGGAGAAACATTCCAAATGGAACAGTGGGAAAATTTAAGACCTAGGCATTATGTATGAAAGATAAATTCCTTCAGAGAGGTTATTCTCTTCAGTATATTAAATCACCAAACGAGCTTTATATGCCAAACGTGATCTTTTACTGGCATCTCCTCAGAAGGGTTTGACCTTTGGCAGACTGGTATGTGCTCTCTCATTTATGACTGGAATTACTTCAGTTAAAACCATTTTGATGAGATACTGGAATGTATTAGTGGGTCATGAGATTTTTCAGAATCTACTCTTATTTATCTACAAGTGAGGTGTGAAGAGGAATCTTTTGGCACCTTCTGTTCTTCCATCAAAGTGAGAAGATCTTAATAATATTGTAGGTCAATTGAATTTTGAATCCTGCTCGGTCTGCAATAACTGCATGGTAATTCATTTATCCTACACTGAAATTTTGTTAAAAAATTACCAGGCAGATTTGATTGTACTTTAAATCATGTATGTGTGAGAAGCTATATATTGGACACACAAGTCGAGTAATCAAACATGTATCCTTGAACACAGAAGTTGTATACACAAAAATAAAATCGAGTCACCTTTAGTGGAACATTGGTACTAAAATAATCATGTGCTGGACCAACTTAGGTTTTCGGTATTTAACAGGTTGATTCGGGTCAGGGAGCTGACATTTCCTTGCAATTATAACAATGTCAGCAAGCATTTATATATCAGTGGCAAACCATAATTCCAAGTAGTTTAAATCGGGACCTGGAGAAGCAGGACTTTGTTTTAAAAAGAACATTTTGAAAATGTGTCACTTTAAAAAGGTTTGTTCCACCTGTGACATCTTCTGGCTTATCAGATCGGGGGGGGGGGGGGGGTCATAGGGTGGGGGAAGACCTTTGTGTGGGCATATACACATTTAAATACAGCAGATGGTAATCTGGGTTACTTCCGCTTTTAATATGAAAAAGGGAAGTCATTTGCCAGGTAACACTTAGAAACCTTTAATAAGGGTTTTTTTTTGTAATTTAATACAAGTTGAGATTTGTTACCATCATTATTCTCTTTTAAAGTAACAAGCATCATTTTTTAAATTCTGCAAATAAGGTGAAGGCCATTGCACAAATGAAACATCTGGAAAATAAGTTATCATGCTTTCATTATTTTTTATAATAAGGTCCCAATTACTGGTTCCCCTGAGGAAGCCAAAGTTAGATGAAACAAGTACCTTTGTATATATTTTATATTTTAAATGCCTATATACAACTAAAAGAAAGATATACTAAGCAGTTTACAAACCAACATAAATCATCATGTACACTTAAAACACAAAACATGCTTTAAATTACCATGATAATTACTGTACATTTATACATTCTTCTTAATGAATCATTAAATTATCAGAGCTAAAATATAATAAAATTTAAAATTAGACTAAGTACTTCCAAAATCTTCATGAAACAAAAAGGTCTGTTGTTTGCAAAATATCTTAATGTTAATATAATGTAAGTAACTAGGCAAGGAATTTCATAGGATAGGTCCCAAGAGTGAGGCAAGGAATTTCATAGGATAGGTCCCAAGAGTGAGTTCTTACTAAATGAACCTGCTTCATCGAAGCATCTGGGAATGGTGGTATGTTAGCAGCAAATTTCAGAGACAGGTGGGAGAAATTTATGATACATTTGTGAAATGTGGGAAAGTTTTATGAATTATTTGTGGATATTTGAGGAACACTGCCACTGCTGGAAGTCACAATACAAATGTTTATTCAGCTAACCATGATTGAAATTATGGTTGCCTCTTGCAGCCATTACGGTTTAAACCTTATAAGTTGTTTTTTCCACCCAATTATTTATAATAATTTTGTGAAGGGGGGTTGTCACCTTATGGCGAATAACTGTTGATTCTTTATATTTAGTGTAATCTTATACTATTTCTGAACCATTATTTGAGACATTTTTGAGCCCATACATACCTAACCTTTGGAGTGCCTCAAGGAGTCATTAGCTGGATGGGAAAAGCTAGGGGAACCAGAAGAGCAGTGGGCACAACTAAAAGGAAGCTATAATAATGGCAACTATCGTTTTTGTTAGGAAAGTAAATAAAGGCAAGAGGAAAAGAGGCCATTATGGTTTTCTAAAGAAGTAACTGAAAAGGTAAAGGAAAAAAGGTTAGCGTTCATAAATGACAAGAGATCGCAGAAAGAAGAAGACAAGCAAAAATATCTGGAAAAGCTGAGATAGAAAAATAGTCAGGAATGCAAAGATGCAAATGGAAAAAAAATAGCAATTACTGTAAAACGAGGGGGCAAGACCTTTTTTTAATTTTTTGTTTATTAATTTTATCAATTCAAGCAAGACAATACCTTACTTCAGAAAACAAAATGACTTATCAAAGAGAGCAAAATGAAACAGTTTACAGAGCAATTAGTCCTATTAATACTAAGGGCCTCATTTTCCAAGACGCTCGCACGCGATACCAGGATGGGGGCGGAGTCGGCCCCAGAAGAGGAGGAGTCAGGGCGTCACCGGGGCCGACTCTGCGTCGACGCCGCAGACAGCAAAAAGGTAGGTGCCTTTTCGCTGCCTATTTCGCTCCCAATAGCTACACCTCCTATGATGGCACTATTGGATGCGAAACCGGCAGCGATCGCACCGCGACGGTGCGATCGCTGCCGGCTAGCGCAGGCCCGTCCCCCGTTTCGGCCCCCCGCCCCTCATCTTCTAAAGTATCACAGGCCTGGGATACTTTAGAAAATGAGACCCTAAGTCATTTACATAAGAAAAACAAATAGAAAAAGGGGCGAAGTTATGGGAGAAACACAGGAATCAAATATACAAAGAAATATGCTTAAAGTGAAAAAGGCTAATATCTTGGATCTAGGTAGACCTGGTTTCTCCAGGAAGGTCAGACAATATACACCTGGAATTAACAAGGGATTTAAGCTGTGAGGGAGTCAGTTGGACCATTAGATGACCGAGGGGTTAAAGGGGCTCTTAGAGAAGATAAGGCCATTGCAGAAAGACTAAATGAATTCTTTGCTTCCATGTTTACTAATGAGGATGTTGGGGAGATACCAGTTCAGCTTGGAGAAGAGACGGCTGAGGGGGGATATGATAGAGGTCTTTAAGATCATGAGAGGTCTTGAACGAGTAGATGTGAATCGGTTATTTACACTTTTGAATAATAGAAGGACTAGGAGGCATTCCATGAAGTTAGCAAGTAACACATTTAAGACTAATCGGAGAAAATTCTTTTTCACTCAATGTACAATAAAGCTCTGGAATTTGTTGCTAGAGGATGTGGTTAGTGAAGTTAGTGTAGCTGGGTTCAAAAAAGGATTAGATAAGTTCTTGGAGAAGTCCATTAACGGCTATTAATCAAGTTTACTTAGGGGTGGATTTTCAGAGCCCTGCTCGCCTAAATCCGCCCAAAACCGGGCGGATTTAGGCGAGCAGGGCCCTGCGCGCCAGTGAGCCTATTTTACATAGGCCTACCGGCGCGCGCAGAGCCTCGGGACTCGCGTAAGTCCCGGGGTTCTCCGAGGGGGGCGTGTCGGGGGCGGGCCCGGTCGTCACGGCGTTTTGGGGGCGTCGGCAGCGTTTTGGGGGCGGGTACGGGGGCGTGGCTACGGCCCGGGGCGGTCCGGGGGCATGGCCGCGCCCTCCGTACCCGCCCCCAGGTCGCGGCCCGCTGGCGCACGGGGATTTACTTCTCCCTCCGGGAGGCGTAAATCCCCGGAGAAAGGTAAGGGGGGGGGTGTAGACAGGGCCGGGTGGGTGGGTTAGATAGAGGAAGGGAGGGGAAGATGAGGGGAGGGCGTTAGAGGATTCCCTCCAAGGCCGCTCCGATTTCGGAGCGGCCTTGGAGGGAACGGGGGTAGGCAGCGCGGCTCGGCGCGCGCCGGCTATACAGAATTCATAGCCTTGCGCGCGCCGATCCAGGATTTTAGTGGATACGTGCGGCTCCGCGTGTATCTACTAAAATCCCGCGTACTTTTGTTTGCGCCTGGCGCGCCAACAAAAGTACGCCAACGCGCCTTGTTTGAAAATCTACCCCTTAGGGAATAGCCACTGCTATTAATTACGTCAGTAGCATGGGATCTTCTTAGTATTTGGGTAATTGCCAGGTTCTTATGGCTTGGTTTGGTCTCTGTTGGAAACAGGATGCTGGGCTTGATGGATCCTTGGTCTGACCCAGCATGGCAATTTCTTATGTTCTTACCTTAATACAAAAGAAAACCCCAGTGAAGTAATCCAGGGCAGGAGAGCAAGGAAATTACATCTTCGTTCTTGGGTAACATGAACAAAATCTGGGAAGATTCGAATCTTCTGTCCGTAAAAAGGAACCGAGATATTTTTAAAATATCTCTTCATCACCTCACTTAACTCCTGCTCGGAAATGAAAGAAACAAGCAAAGTTGAGCAGTCATAAACTTCTGCAGAGGAATCTTCAAGAAACTGTGTTAAATCTGTAATGGCTTCAGGACATTGGTCTTGAGGTGTTCTTCTTTTATTCACATCCAATTGGAAAAATGATTTATTAATGGATGGAATTTTCCCTTCCACAAACTGTAATATTTCTCTGAAATATTTCTTAAGAGTTCAGTAGGAGTTTTCACCCATTACCTTGGGGAAATTAAAAAATCAGAGATTTAAATGCCGAGTGTGATTCTCTAGATATTCCAGCCTTCTGGAGCAGTTGCTAAAGTCTTTCATCAATTTAACATTACAGGATTGAGTTTCAGAGGAAACAGACTCCAAAGTCTTTATCTGTGATTGTAAATTCCTATATTTATCTTCCCACTTCCCCTCCAAAATGTCCACTTTTGTATCAAGGTCCTTTATTTTCACCTGGCAGGCTTTCAAAGAGCAGCCAAACCCAGCAACCAGGTCCCACAGGGCTTCGAGGGTTACAACTGCTGGCTTGGAAGGGAGATGAAAAATCTCACCTGAAGTTCCATGGCTGACTGATTCAGGAACATTTTTTGCCTGCTCTGCAGAAGATCTTTCATGCACTCCTTCAGTCTCAACCGGAGAGGAAGTGGCAGGGCATACAGCTACCTCGGAGATGTCCAAAACTGCTGGGAGAGATGAGGAAGGCAAAAATGCCTGCGTCCAAATTCCTCTGTGATCCCCCCCCAAGCAGGCGCTCGGATCACGTCATCGCCCTGCGCCGCGGTCAGAAGTAGAGTGTCGGCAATCATTAACGCCAATGGGAGCCGTAGATCCAGGGGGCTAAGAGTAACTTCCACAGATGATACTGGTGCTCCCTCACCAGATATCGCAGCGGGGTGTAGCACCTCCTCAACTGCAGCCTGTCCAGAGGCAAAGTTGGTTATCAGTCGCTGACCGGAAGGAAGAGGAGAATCCGAGGGGTAAGTTCATAAGAACATAAGAACATAAGAAAATGCCATACTGGGTCAGACCAAGGGTCCATCAAGCCCAGCATCCTGTTTCCAACAGTGGCCAATACAGGCCATAAGAACCTGGCAAGTACCCAAAAACTAAGTCTATTCCATGTTACCATTGCTAATGGCAGTGGCTATTCTCTAAGGGGTAGATTTTCAAAGGGGTACGCGCGTAAGATATGCGCGTACCTCCCAAAAATCTACCCCAAACCCCCCCTGCGCACACCGAGCCTATTTTGCATAGGCTCGGCGGCGCGCACAAGCCCCGGGACGAGCGTAAGTCCCGGGGCTTGCATGGAGGGGCGTGTCGCGGGGCGTCGGGGGCGTGCTGGGAGTGACGTGGCGTTTCGGGGGCTTGTCGGGAGTGACGCGGCGTTTCGGGGGCATGTCCGGGGGCATGGTTCTGGCCCGGGGGCATGACAGCGGCCCCTGGACCAGCCCCCGGACCAGAACATGGAGCGCGGCAGCCGGCCCGGCGCGTGCAAAGTTACGCCTGCTTCGACCAGGCGTAACTTTCTACTATCCGAAAGAGTAAATAACCGATTCACATCTACCCGTTCTAGACCTCTCATGATTTTAAACATCTCTATCATATCCCCCCTCAGCCGTCTCTTCTCCAAGCTGAAAAGTCCTAACCTCTTTAGTCTTTCCTCATAGGGGAGCTGTTCCATTCCCCTTATCATTATGGTAGCCCTTCTCTGTACCTTCTCCATCACAATTATATCTTTTTTGAGATGCAGCAACCAGAATTGTACACAGTATTCAAGGTGCGGTCTCACCATGGAGCGATACAGAGGCATTATGACATTTTCCGTTTTATTCACCATTCCCTTTCTAATAATTCCCAACATTCTGTTTGCTTTTTTGACTGCCGCAGCACACTGAACCGACGAGTTCAATGTGTTATCCACTATGACACCTAGATCTCTTTCTTGGGTTGTAGCACCTAATATGGAACCCAACATTGTATAATTATAGCATGGGTTATTTTTCCCTATATGCATCACCTTGCACTTATCCACATTAAATTTCATCTGCCATTTGGATGTCCAATTTTCCAGTCTTACAAGGTCTTCCTGCAATTTATCACAATCTACTTGTGATTTAACTACTCTGAACAATTTTGTGTCATCTGCAAATTTGATTATCTCACTCGTTGTATTTCTTTCCAGATCATGTATAAATATATTGAAAAGTAAGGGTCCCAATAAAGATCCCTGAGGCACTCCACTGTCCACTCCCTTCCACTGAGAAAATTGTTCATTTAATCCTATTCTGTTTCCTGTCTTTTAGCCAGTTTGCAATCCACGAAAGGACATCGCCACCTATCCCATGACTTTTTACTTTTCCTAGAAGCCTCTCATGAGGAACTTTGTCAAACGCCTTCTGAAAATCCAAGTATACTATATCTACCGGTTCACCTTTATCCACATGTTTATTAACTCCTTCAAAAAAGTGAAGCAGATTTGTGAGGCAAGACTTGCCTTGGGTAAAGCCATGCTGAATTTGTTCCATTAAACCATGTCTTTCTATATGTTCTGTGATTTTGATGTTTAGAACACTTTCCACTATTTTTCCTGGCACTGAAGTCAGGCTAACCGGTCTGTAGTTTCCCGGATCGCCCCTGGAGCCTTTTTTAAATTTTGGGGTTACATTTGCTATCCTCCAGTCTTCAGGTACAATGGATGATTTTAATGATAGGTTACAAATTTTTACTAATAGGTCTGAAATTTCATTTTTTAGTTCCTTCAGAACTCTGGGGTATATACCATCTGGTCCAGGTGATTTACTACTCTTCAGTGTGTCAATCAGGCCAACCACATCTTCTAGGTTCACCGTGATCTGATTCAGTCCATCTGAATCATTACCCATGAAAACCTTCTCCATTACGGGTACCTCCCCAACATCCTCTTCAGTAAACACCGAAGCAAAGAAATCATTTAATCTTTCCGCGATGGCCTTATCTTTTCTAAGTGCTCCTTTAACCCCTCGATCATCTAACGGTCCAACTGATTCCCTCACAGGCTTTCTACTTCGGATATATTTTTAAAAGTTTTTACTGTGAGTTTTTGCCTCTACACTAACAGTTATGTTAGTGATAGAAGGAAGTGCAAAAGTGGCTTTGTGTGACTCAGAGTCGAAGAAGAGGCATATGTAGAGGCTGAAGAGGAAAAAGCTTCCTATTCACAAAAGTTGAAATAATGAGGAGGCTGGGAACTACAGGCCTGTTAGTCTGACCTCTGTGGTGAGCAAATTAACAGAATCACTGCTAATACAGAGGATAGTGAAGTTTCTGGAATCCAAAGGATTGCAAGATCAGAGGCAGCATGATTTTACCAGAGGAGAGTGTTGTCAGATGAATCTGATTAATTGCTTTGACTGATTGGCCAGAGAGTTGGACCAGAGGAGAGTGCTAGATATAATGTATGTGGATTTCACTAAGGCCTTTGAAATAGTTCTGAATTGGTGACCTAAATAAATTGTGGACCCTTGCTTTGAGCTCTAAAGTGACTGACTAGATTAGAAATTAATTGAGTGGGAGGCAGCAAATGGTAGTGATAAATGGAGTTACTAGCAGTGTTCCTCAGGGATCAAATGTTGGACTGGTTCTTTTCAACATTTTTGTAAGAAATATTATAGAAGGATTATCAGAACAGGTTTGTCTTTTTGTCAATGATAGCAAAATATGCAACAGAGTAGCATCCAGGAAGGTATAGAACATAAGAAGGGATTTAGCGAAGCTTGAGAAATGATGTAGAGTAGGGATGTGAATCATTTTTTGACAATTTAAAATATCGTCTGATATTTTTTAAATCGTCATTAATCGTTAAAGAGAGCGATACAATAGAAATTCCACCGATTTATCGTGAAAAAATCGTTAATCGGGTTAGTGCACACTAACAGGAGTTAGGACACAACCTAAAAACCCACCCCGACCCTTTAAAACCGCTCCCTTAGTCTCCACCACCCTCCCGACCCCCCAAAAACATTTTAAAATTACCTGGTTCTCCAGCGGGGGTCCCGGGAGTGTTCTCTCGCGCTCGGGCTGTCGGCCGATAAACAAAAAACCCACCCCAACCCTTTAAAACCGCTCCCTTAGCCTCCACCACCCTCCCGACCCCCCCAAAAATGTTTTAAAATTACCTGGTGGTCCAGAGGGCCCCAGGAGCAATCTCCTGCTCTCGGGCCGTCGGCTGCCACTAATAAAAATGGCACCGATGGCCCTTTGCCCTTACCATGTGACAGGGTAACCGTGCCATTGGCCGGCCCCTGTCACATGGTAGGAGTACTGGACGGCCGGCGCCATTTTTAAAGATGGTGCCAGCTGTCCACTGGATGGCCCGTGCCATGGTAGGAGCACTGGACGGCCGGCCCCATTTTTAAAGATGGTGCCGGCCGTCCACTGGATGGCCCGCGCCATTTTTAAAGATGGCGCTGGCCATCCAGTGCTCCTACCATGTGACAGGGGCCGGCCAATGGCACGGTTACCCTGTCACATGGTAAGGGCAAAGGGCCATCAGCGCCATTTTTATTAGTGGCAGCCGATGGTCCGAGAGAGGGAGATCGCTCCCGGGGCCCACTGGACCACCCCCTGATGATACCTTTATGGGGGAGACCTGTATGGCATAGCTGGTGCTACCATAAGCTTGCTGTGCAGACTGGATAGACCATTTAGTCCTTTTCTGCCGTAATTTCTATGTTTCTATATATGTTTCTATGTTTAAATATTTGGAGATCTAGGGGAGGGGGAAGGGGAGGGAAGCAATTTTGTATAGCTCACTTCATTTTCATTGTATGCTGGTGGGTTGGGATGCTGTTTTAGGGTTGGGAACTGTGAGGAGGCAAGAGTCTGAGGATCTAAGATTTCTCTGAGTGGTGTGTGGGAGTAAGGCAGAGTTTAACCAGTTCATCTCGTTGTTGTTAATTTTTTTGTGGATGAGGGTGAGGGTTTTGTATTAATTCTTTGGTTGATGAGAAGCCAGTGGAGCTCTTTTAGTGTGGGTGTGATGTGGTTGCATTTTTTTATGTTTGTGATGGACCTGGCGGCGGCATTTTGTAGTAGCTGGAGAGGTCTGATGGTACTTTCGGGGAGGCCAAGGAGTATGGAGTTGCAGTAGTCGATTTTTGAGAAGATTATAGTTTGCATAACTGTTCGGAAGTCTTGGGCATGAAGAAAGGGTTTGAGCTTTTTTAGTGTTTGGAGTTTGAAGAAGCCATCTTTGATCATGTTGGATATGTGGTGTTTGAGGTTTAGTTCATCGTCGATGGTAACTCCCAGGTTTTTCGTTGATGTTGTGAGTTGTGCTCCTTGGTTGCTGTTGAGGGGGGTTGGAGGGCGGCCATTGGAGATATGGAGTATTTCAGTCTTATTGAGGTTGATGCAGAGTGATAATTGTGATAGCAGATGTGTTATTTTCGTACTGAGTTGGTTCCATTTGTCCAGGGTATGTTCGATGGTTTTGTTTATATGATATGATAGTTTATTGATATGATAGTGATGAGAGGAAGTGCAAAAATGGCACTGTGAGACTCGGCGGTGAAGGGGAGGAATATGTAGAGGCTGACAGGAAAACACAAAATTGCTTAACAATTATTTCTCTTCTGTGTTTACTGTGTAAGGGCCAGGAGCAGGACCACATAAAACGAACACAAATAGGGACGTGAGATCTCAATTGATTTTTTTTAGAAAAGTGTGTTAACAAGTTGCTAACTAAACTTAGAATAGATAAAGCAATGAGGTTGGACAGGATATATCTGAGGGTATTAAGGGAAAGTCTGGCAACTCTGGTGACTGACCTTTAGAGTCAGGAGTAGTTACGGAGGACTGGAGATAGATGGATGTGATTCACATTCACAAAAGTGGATGCAATTAGAAGGCTTGTTAGTCTGACCTCTGTGGTGAGCAAATTAATGGAATCTCTGCTAAAACAGAGGTTAATGCAGTTTCTGGAATCCAATGAATAATGTGATTTGATGCAGCATGTTTTGTTTTGTTTTGTTTTGTTTTACCAGCGATAGGTCTTGTCAGAAGAATCTGATCAATTTCTTTGATTGGGTGATCAGTTAGTTGGATCAGGGGAGAGTGCTGGATGTGCTGTGCTTGGATTACAGTGGGACCTTTGACATGGTTCTGCATGTGTGACCTTTGGATAAGTTGAGCACCCTGGGTATGAGCCCTAGAGTGGCTGATTGGATTGGTGCCTGGTTGAGTGGGAGGCAATGGGGGGTGCTGCTGGATGGAATTATTTCTGGAGAGAGAGACACTGCTACAGTCACTGGTTCTTTTCAGCATTTTCATGAGTGATGTTGTGGAAAGATTGTCGGGAAGGGTTTGTCTTTTTTCCAGTGAGACCATGAACTGCAGTGAGGTGGACAGCTTGGAAGATGTGGAGAACATGACAGAGGATTTGGCAAGGCTTGGGGAGTGGTATGAAATATGGTGGCTGTGATTTGATGCTGGAGGGTGCAGAATTGTACATTTGGGTGGTGGGGACCTGGAGGAGAGGTGCAGTGGGTGGGTGGAATTCTTCTGGGCATGTGAGGGACAGGATCTGGGGGTGATTGTGTTTGGGGATCTCAGGTCTGCCAGGCAGATGGCTAGGTGATGGGAACCAACAGGATACTTGACAACATGGAGAGAGGGTCAGTCGGTGGAAATGGTCCCTGTGTGGGTCTCTGGTGGGACCTCATTTGGAGTGATGTGTGCAGTTCTGGAGACCAACACCAACCACTCAATATCCTCGGAGCTGGTCCAGAGAGTGGCTACTGGAGTGGTGAGCAATCTTCTTTCTAGAGCATGTGGGACAGACTTGGAGATCTGAGCATGTGTGCCCTGGGGTGGGGGTGGGGGCAAGAAAGGGATGTGGTGGAGGTGTTTGGATGCCTCCAGGGTTTCTGTGTGCAGGGACTGGCCTCTAAAGGTTGGGGGGGGCGGTCATGGGATGGGGTGGGGAGATATTTCTTTTCAGGGAGGGTGTTAGGTATGTGGGGCAGCCTCCCCGTGGAGGTGGTGGAAATGGAGGACAGTGTCTGGGTTTGGGAGGGCATGGGATGCACACAGAGGATCTCTGGGGGAGTGGTGATGATGAATAGACTTGATGGGCCATGTGAACTTTTTCTGCTATCATGTTGCTATGTTTCTGTGTTAACAAGATACACTACCCTTATGTCAGCAAACAGAAATGTAGACATCTCAGATATTTGTTGCATTACCATCATCTCCAGTTTTCAATTGACTGCATTTTGTTTGCTTTTTTAAACAAATTCTAGAAATTTCACATCTGAAAATAACATTAGCAGCTTAATAAGATTAATTTTTCCCTGTAAATGATGATTATGGAACCCAAAAACTCTAAAGGAATTGACATGAGTTGTCAGTTCTAGGAAATCTGATCTAAAAAGCAGAATAAAAGTAGTGCAGTCTTTTATCAATAGAAAACCAATAATCTGCATACTATGTCTCATGACTCCAAATGAAAGTTTCTTATCACAGAGTAACCAGACATAATTATCATTGCAGGACTGACTTTCATTTTCACAAGTAGATTTTTATTTATTTGCTTGTAATAAGCCAGTGTTGAAGCCTCTTTTTTTTTTTTTTTTTCAAAATGTTGCCCAGGCAAGTTCAGAAAATCCTGGGAAGCTAGTGGATTTGCTATCCCATTTTTTTTCTTACCACTGTAATTCTTCAGGCCAGATTGATGCAGTGAAAGATAAAGTTAGTTAATTCTGGAGACCTGTCTGTAGCTCCGCAAGTGTGTAAACTCTGCTGTTTAAACCACTTGGTCATGTTATTAAGCAGTCATTCTTCCCCTTCTGTATTAATTTGTTGCTCTTCCTTCCTTAATTGGCCTAACAGATTTCATCATTAAGCTAACGTCAGGTGATAAGATTACTGTTGCGATGAAACTTAGCCTGTCGCCTTCTTGCACATTCTGCAGTGTGTTAATGGGAATTAGAGCAGAGCATCAAAAAGGTTGTGGCACAGTACTGGTGCTGCATGCTAAGGTCTTTTCGTAATGCAGATTAAGAGGTGCAAAAGACCATTTCACTTTAATGGTGTGCAGGTTAACCAGTTTAAGTGTTTTGATTTGACAGTCTTTCAGTGCTATTTATGGCAGAGTTGATCTTGTACATGGACAAAATACCAAGCAAATTTCACATGCTTGTTTATTGCAAAGCACAAAGCACTCCACTGATGATTTTATTATATATGGCGGCAGCTCAACAAATCACGAAAAATATTTTTGAGGCTCTGATTAGTAACTGAAAGCTCACAGACTGTGGAAATCAATGATCTTTTGATAGATATGCCTTTTGTTAAAACGTAATATAACACATATAGCTAAATTTAGTAGATAATGTTTTGAAATCTATAGCTTTCTTCTTGTGTGCATTTCTATTTTTTTTTTGTACTATTAGTCACAATGGCCTCTATTCTGCAAAACTGTAATTCATAACCAAGTACTCCCAGATCTGGTCTGGACATCTTTTTTAGTAGGACAAAAACTATGTATCTCTACTCTTGTGCTAACTGAGGCAGCCTTCAAAGTCAAATCAGATCTCTTCCTCTTTCCTTATTCAGTGTGAGGCATCCAACATCACATTTTCAGTTATAATATTATTATATCTAAATGTGCTAGAATGCTATGTAAGTTGTCAGTACTTCTCTTGATCATTTACCAAAAAGAGTCCATGTGGGTGGTTTTTTTAAATTCAAAATAATCCTATACAAATACATTATCAAAAAACAACTGGTGTGCAAACCAGCTGTAGCAGACCTCGAGAGGTAGTATATGTAGAATATTTGAGTGAGGGTTGCAAAATTCCAGTAAAAAGGAATAGGTTTTTGTGCCGATGTCTGCAGCAGAATAGAGGGTATGAGAGCCATGTCTATGCTTGGGGATGGGAATAATGAAAGTATCTGCTGGCCTTCAAACTCATTTCTCTTTTTGCTATCTCTTCAATGCTTTTTTTCAATCTGTTCATCACGAAGAGACTAGAAGGAAGTTGGAGTAATCAAACCCATGTTGATTAAATACGTAATAGTCAACATTTTATTTTCTTTTTAAAATTTGTGTCTGACAGCTTTATAGTTTGATGTCTAGTTTGTGTTTCTTAACAAGCTGTTGGATTTTTGCTGAGTTTCATGAGTACTATGTGCCTCAAACTCAAAACTTTCTGAAGCTTAAATGGATTGTTTGTTAATAAAATTAAATGCAGTGTTGAGACTTTTAAAAACTGCCCCCTGGAAGTAGCTTTTAGGAGAAAATCAATTTTAACAAATGATATATTACATTCCTTACTGGAAGAGAAATCTGTTGCTTGCCTCTTGGATCACAATCAACATGGAAGTCAAATTCCCTTACCGCACTTACTGACAAGTTATGTCTCTCCCAAGTGCACAGTGAAATCCGGCCCTAATTCCTTTCCACTAGGAAGGTTCTCTAGCTAGAAAAAATAACATCAGCAAGGAGCAAGGTTGCCAACTGGCTTCAGATTTTCAGGACAGTCTGATCCATTCCTGGTTTTACCCCACTGACTGCATGGACTTTTCTCGGGGAAATCAATAGGGACACCAGAACTACGTCTGTGCAGGAGTACAATAAAACCAAGACTGAATCAACCTTTCCTGAAAATCTGGAGTCATTTGGCAACCCTCTTACCTCTACAGGTCTCGTGCTGGAGACGTTTGACCTTGGAAGGTGCCTCCAGATTGGAAATAACTTTCCTGCGCTGCCTAGCCTTTATTTGCCCCATGTTTAGTCATCTTTCTCTGTTCTCCGTTGCCATCATAAAATTCCGAATTCTCTGGTAATTAGTATTGTATTTGTCTCTTGGGAAAATTAAATGGCATACAGAGCGTCTTCAAAGATAAACTTGGAAACAAATAAACCTGTTCTGTATGTATGAGCAAGACTGCAGCTATCATTTCTTTGGGAGTTTTGGTTTATTACTTTCAAAACATGTGAACATTTTCCTTCTTCTCTCCATCCTCTCCTTTCAAAAGCAAATCAAAAGACTAGTTTTGTTCAGATAAAAATGGGAATTTAATTATTTTGCTCTTCAAACAATAAAACAGTTGGAAAAGGCCTGAAATTGGGTTATAGGAAGGACAACACTGAATGATCTTTACCTGGGTATAATAGTGCAGCAAGCTTTCATCATATGTTCACTTTTAGCTGGGTTAAAAAATGTTTCTGGGGGCAGATTTAGGATGATGGAGGAAAGCATAACACATGCTGGGTGTTTTGCAAAGTATGCATGCTATTTTGCCCTCACTTAGCCGCCCAGACAGATAGAAAGTGCAAAGCATGCAAGCAGCTTTCACTCAGGTACTATGTGACTAGTTAATAATGCAAGTTATTTTCCATTGAAAATGTGCTATAATATGCAGCGGCTAAAACCCCACCAGCATACCTCACCTCCACCCGCAAACGAGCCATATCCGTAGCGGACCCCTTACTTTGGAACTCCTTCCCACCCCTGCTCAGAAACAAGCCCTCGACACAAGTATTCAAAAAACAACTCAAAACATGGCTCTTCAGAAAAGCCTTCCCGCCAGATACCTAACCTCACCCCCCAGCCTCATCACTAACTCAGACTCATCCCCCACCGAAATGAATCCCGCATCCAAGTCCCCACCATCTTTTCCCACCCAAATCCCTCCCCAGCTACGTCATTTTTTCTAAATACCCTACATAAGAAACAACCTATACAAGTTTCCATGTTACTATATTTATATTAATCAAGTTACATTGCTTATTTTATACAAGTTACATTGTTTATGTTATACAATTTACCATGTTTTCCATGTTACCCTGTTACAATGTATAAAAATGTTTCCATGTTACCTTGTTACAATGTAAAATAAGCAGTTCTGGTCTTATTTGTTTAGTTATATGTAAACCGATGTGATATCTCGATTGAATGTTGGTATATAAAAGCAATTAAATAAGCAAACAAATAAATAAAATAAATAAATAAATATCTAAAAAAAAAAAAAATGTACCTCCCATTTTAGAGCATTTGCTATTTTTTATTCTGTTTGCATATTTACATTCCTGTCAGCTTTCCCAGCTTTTGTTGTCCGTCTTCATTTCAATGAAATCTTGTGCTTTATGAATACTTACCTTTCTTCCCCCTTAACTTTCCAGCTACTTCTTTAGAAAACTATAGTGTCCTCTTTTTCCTCTTACCTTTATTTACTTTCCTAACAAAAGGGTTAGCTACTCTTGTAATATATCCTTTTGATTCTGCCCACTGTTCTTCTACTTCCCTTAGATGCTCCTACCCAGCTAATGACTTCTTGAGGCACTCCCCCATTTTAACAGTTAGTTTTCCTGAAGTCTATTATCCTCATCTTTGAATGAACCTTCATGTCCTGTGCAGCACCACAGCATCTGATGATTACTGATCCCAGATGATCGTCTACTACAACATCAGAAAAGCTGTCCCTATTGGTAAGCATCAGTTCTAGTAATGTCCCTTCCAGTATGGGTTCAATTACCAGTTGATGGAACAGTTCTCCCTGCAGAGAATCCAGTATCTCCTTGCTTCTAGAATCACAATTGTGATGCCCCAATCAACATTCAGGAAACTGAAATCCCTTAGAAATAGCACCTCCCCTTTTCTATGAATTTTGTGAATGTCCTCAATTAAATCTCTATCCATTTCTTCAGTTTGCGAGAGAGGTCTAAATATTGTATGAATATAAATGGATGTTCCATTTCATCTTTCCAGATTAACTCACAGTGCCTACTCCTTTTCCTTTAAGTCCAGAAATTCTGTTGCTTTAATATTATTTTTATAAATAATGCCACTCTTCCTCCCTACCCTGTTATTCCTAATTAGATTGTAGCCCAGTATAGCTATACTCCAGACATGGTTTTCCATATAGCACATCTCAGTGATAGCCACTACATCCAT
This sequence comes from Rhinatrema bivittatum, assembly GCF_901001135.1. Lineage (NCBI taxonomy): Eukaryota > Metazoa > Chordata > Amphibia > Gymnophiona > Rhinatrematidae > Rhinatrema > Rhinatrema bivittatum. Next base: position 52,135,413 of record NC_042624.1, on the reverse strand, counting down.
GTCATTTTCTTCCAATACTGAGTCTAGATCTGGGATTTTATTTCCAATACTATGAGCAATAGTGTACATAGCTCTCCAGATGTGGCTCTTTTCTCTCATTTCTATGCCAGTAATGTTTTACTTAGCTGAGGATTTTCACTTACCTTAGGCTTTTGTTCACCAATCCCCAATGATCCTAGTTTAAAGCCCTCATCAGTAGGTTTGCCAGTCTGTGCTGGAAAACACAATACCCCCTTATTTCAGGTGGACCCCATCTCTGCTCAGCAATTCTTGAGACATCATCCCAGGGTCCAGGATGATGAAACATACTCATCACCATCATCTGTTCAGCTGTGGAATGTGAACTTCCCTGCCTAGGCGGATGGAGGAGAATACTGCCTGTGCCTCTATTTGCTTTATTCTCTCTCCCAAAGCCATGAAATCAGTTTTGATACAATCTGTGTGCTACCTAGCCGTATTATTTGTGTCGACATGGATGAATATTAAGGATTTTTAACAATCTCTCCATAATGTCGTGGATTTTAGTAGCCGGCAGACAACACACCTAGGTTAGGTCACAACTCTGCTCAGTGGATGGATGCCTCTGTGCCCCTCAGAAGCAAGTCATCGACCACCACTAGCTTCCGCCTCCTAGGTGCAGTGTTTGTTGAGCCCACAGATTTGGGGTTTGCAAGTTTCTGTTCCTCCAAAACTTGTGCTATTATTTTGGTGAAACTCAAATTTGTTTTCTGTTGAAATTCAGGTAACAAAGTACCACTTTTTTGAACCAGAAATAGCTAACATGGGCCAGGACATTTTATATAGAAATAAAGAAAATGATGGCAGAAAAGGACCAAGTTACTCCCTGCTACAATGCAATAGACTTCAGTTCATCTCTGACTTTCCTTTCACTTCTTTGGAGTCCCTGTGCTTATCCTATGCATTCTTGAGTCCAGGGACTTATCCTATATATTTTATTACTAGTTTTATCTCTACCACCTCCAGTGGGAGGCTGTTCCATACATTCTCCAACTGGTATGGATACTGAACTGCAGTCCTAATGGGTTTAAAAGTGCAGGCCAGTTTTGCAGATTTCTCATCCTGTTTATTTAATGCATCATTGCACAGTAGGTGCTGAAGTACTTCACTGTATGTCATGTTCTAATTTATTGAAAACTCATTGAATGTTAATGTTGAACAAGTTCATAAACTCATTTGGTCTTATTTTGCACCATCAAGCATACAAAGCTTGTTTCAATTTTTTGCATCACAGGTTAAACATCAAGAAGAACAGTCTTTATGGCGATTTAACTGAGAGTCCAGTTTTAGATGGGAAAAATCTAAGCTAAATAATAAAGTAGTGTAAAATATATTGTGATGTGCAAGCAATCGGGCTTTTTCTAGTTATGCAAATTAAAGAGGCACTCAGCTGCTCAAGCCACTGCTGTTTCATGGCAGATTTAACAAAATACTTTCTCTAAATAAAACAGAATGTACATAAAAATAGGGAATTTTTGTGTAACATATATATACTGTGATAGATATAGATAGATATTAGGAAAGTCAACTTCCTGTAACCATTTGTTCTCAGCTCACTTTCTATAGTGTGATGTGTTCAGTCAATCCCTGTATTTTGACTCCACAGTAGAAAAAAAATTCCAAATTGTTATCCAAATATCAACCAATCTAATTTTATGATAGAACAAATCACCTTTATCTTCCTTTCTTTCAACACTTGGGGGTAAATAATATGAGAGAAAGAAATGTTGATGATGAACAAACACCAGTAATTTGAATTTTTTAGAATGGGTATGCCCTCTCTGAGAGGGTTCAAAAATGAAAAATTGTTAAACAGATGGTGTAGGTGGACCCAATCAGAGGCAGCGAGGGAGTTTTCCTAAGTGGCACAGGGAAGTCCATGAACCCTACTTCTTCCAACCACCCTGGTTGCTGCAGCTAGGCCAAACCAACCCCAATTAACTCCATACCACTGTAATGTCAAAATGATTTAACTTTTATTTTCTGATGTTACCAGCAGAGCAACTATTTACCAGAAGGAGAAAGGGTAGTAAATAGCATCGGTTTTATCTGGTTCACAGCTTAACAGTGAAGATACCAGATTCCAGATATCACTTGCCCAGAGATTCACAATCCTCCCATTTCCAAACACTTCCCCACTCTTCAACAACTTTGAATTATTCCTGCTCCATGCCTCTGTAGAAATACTTTGAGGGCATTTCTGTTATACCTCCAACATCCCAGTAAAGACCAAAATTCTGAACCCCCCCCATTGGTAAAGTATATTTGCTACTATTCAACCTATCAAAATCTACTCCACTCCCCATCACGTACTCACATCCTTGTCTGGAGGGGTGCCCAGTGGAGACACTGGGCACCCCTCATCTAGGTCCAGTATTTCGTAAGCCCAGCAGTGTAAATGACAACATTAGTATCCTCCATACTCTAATTAATCTGGCACCTCTCCTTCGCATTGTTCTCCACCAATCGCAGGGCCCTGTTCCTTCTCCCACTTCTTTTCCCAGAACCAGGCCGGGTCCCTGGGCTGATTCCCCATAAGAGGCAGCACTGTTTATGGCTTGGGCCTTTCTCCTTGAGAGGAAAAGTCACTGCAGGGCCCTCTTCCAAAAAAGGAGGGGTCACTGGGCTCCCTAGCAAAGTTGTCCACCTACTTTTCACACCTAAGCTATGGTAAAGACTATCTTCCCCAAAAAACTGGAACCATGACTTATAGTCCTATGACCTATGACCACTCCCCAAAAAATATCGAGCTTCCCACCCTCTTAAAGAAAAACAGCCTACAAAGCCATTAATCAACAACAGCCGGAAATCTCCCTCCATAAGAGTTATGGACATTAATATACAGCATGGACCTCGCACCACTCCCACCAGTGACGGATTTAGGATTTTTGCTGCCCCTAGCCACTGTGTTTATTCTATCGCCCCTCTTCCTTCTTCCAGACAAGGGACGACAAAGGAGAAGTTCTAAGGCACAGCCTTCTTTGCTCTGATCTATCTGCTCCAATCTCAACCCTCCCCTTTCATGTCCTTGAATGACAAGAGGAAGAGAGCTGGATTAGGGAGCTGAGCGGCTTTTCTTGCTCTCTGCTGTATGCTCTGGCTTTACCTCTCTCCTCCTGTTCCTTGCACTGAACAGACAGGGAGAGGCTGGAATAGAGAGTGGAGTAGTTTCTTTTCTCTGCACTGAAGGGAGTGGATGGAGCAGAAAACAGAGAGCTGTGCTCTGCTAAGTTAGATTCAGCACAGCCGAGTGGCAGCAAATTTTTAGCTGATCTGCTGCCCTCCAGATTTTTGCCACCCTAGGCACAGGCCTAGTATGCCTATTGGCAAATCCAGGCCTGACTCCCACTGCCATGTGGTGGTCATTCACCAAAACTGCAGGCATCAAAAAGGTGTCCAAACATCTGAACTCAAACATTTATACTTTAGAAACTGGTCAAAGACCTCCCTAAACTTTCTCTAGGGCACCACTGGTGACAAAAGTCCATCTGGGGAGCAGGGCAGAGGAACCACTAGGCAAGCTAGGCCTGTGTCTAGGGTGCTGCGATTTAGGGGGCGCCACAGCAGGCGGCAAAATTTTGAAAGGGCCTCACCGTGCCACCCTCCCGAAGCCTCCCCTTGTGGTCCAGCGGAGGGCCCGGGAGCGATCTGCCGCTCCCGGGGCCTCGGCTTCCACTAAGCAAAATGGCCCCGGTGGCCTTTAGCCCCTACCATGTGACAGGGGCCAACTAATGGCACTGGTAGCCATTAGTTGGCCCCTGTCTTATTCTACAAAGCACGGGCAACCAAAAGGTTGTTGTAAGGGTGACGCACAGGAGACGCAGACTGTAGAGTAAGCTCCTTAGCATGGAATTGGTACACCTCCTCCTCTTCTCCCTTTTTCACCGGGCTGTGCCAGCACGAGCATTACAATAAACCTGGACTTAAAGGGAGCAGGGAGAGGAAGGATCAGCTTCTAGGATAATATGGGCTAATCCCACAGAGGGAAGGAGAGAGAAGAATTCCTCTAATCTGTCTTGAGAGGGAGGTAAGAACAGGTTTTCCATCAGGAGCAAAGAAAGAAGGGGGAAGAAGGAAGCCCCACTTGGTGGGGCTCTTGGCACGTTAGAACAAGCAGCGGCAGTTAGTGCCCTCCTTACCATGGGGGCAGAAGGTGGGGGGATGGGATGGGGGATTCACTGCTCCAGCTGCAGCCTCAATGCCCATCGTCCTCAAAAATGGGAGGCCAGGCAACTCTGGGCACCGAGCAGACCCCTCCGCCCTGTGCTGCAGGTGTGTGCTTAGCCCAAAGAATACACAGCAGGTTGATGGCGGGGGAGGGGGGGGGGGCAGCTCCATGGGCCAGATCCAACACTCTGAGCAGGCTGTGCCAGAGCCAGCTGTAGCAGCCCCTTCTCATGGAGTCACACAAGAGCAGTGGCAAAAGTTCAGTTTCCTTGGCTGAACACAGCTCCCAGTGACAAGTGAAATAAAACATAAAATGTAACTAGTGTATACAAGATTCACTTCATAATTATATATATATATATATATATATATATATATATCACTAACACACCGTCTGTATTGCTCCCAAGAGCTATTAATTACCCTTGTTTATATTCTGATTTAATTATAAATATGGTAAAGTATGTCTATGTTTTTAACAATTCTGACATATTTAGACCTTTAACAGGTTTTTATAAATATTCAATTATAACTTTAACTCTGTTAAAACTGTTCATCTGATTTCAATGTATAGCGTTGTTATAACTGTAAACCGGAGTGAAGGCCCTGCCAATATTTCGGTATATAAAAACGTTTAAAATAAAAAAAATAAAAAATAATTCGCTGACCCAAAGGGACACCTTAAGGCGGTTGATATGACCATCTTATAGCAAGCACAGATTGCACGTACATCATGTGTTATTGTCTTAGGGCCAGATTTTAAAAGCCCTGCACATGTAAATGCTCCTAAGTCACGGTTAGGCAGGCTGGCTGGCACGGGCTATCAGAGGAGAGGCTGTCCAAGCTCCAGTGTGCGCGCATGTTATAAAATCGGGCGTAGATTTGTGCACACCAGGTTGCGAGCACAAATCTATGCCCTCACGTATCTCTTAAAATCCGGCCCTAAATTTTTATTTGCTTTAAAAAAAAATTCTTGAAAAATTCTGAAGCAGTGACCATTGATTATATCTGAGTATGCACACAGGGCCAGATTTTAAGAGGTACGCGCGGGCGTACATTTGTGCGCGCAACCCGGCATGCACAAATGTACGCCCAATTTTACAACATGTGCGCATGTGTCCCGGGGCTTGCTCGCGTCACCGGGCCTATGCAAAATAGGCTCGGCGCGCGTAACCCCCCCTACGCGCATAAAGCCCCCTGGATTTACACGTTTAGGCTTTGAAAATCTGCCCCTTAGTGAGACTCATCTTTAAATTATCTTGATTTAAGAAAGGCTCTCTTGTGAGCCGATACTGGCTCAGAGTTTCGAGTAAATCGTTTGGTAATAACATTCACAATTATTGCACACCAAACTGACACTTCTTTCTCTAGAATGGTCATGCATTACCTCCTGATACATGCATTTTCCAAGCATTTAGATTCATTTCAATTTTATGTTAATACATGGCTAGCCAACATAAGTGATGGGAGAGAGTATACAGCTCACACCAGAAGAACACCTCTAGCCAGGCAGACAAAGCCAGTATTCAGTGTAATGAAGTTCAGATGTTAGACTTTAGCAGATAAAATCTCTTGAAAAAAAGTAAATGAAACTTACCAAAAGTATTATGGCTTGAGATTATGAATGAATTTTCTATTATAAAGGAATTTACTATAACTATCTTTCTAGTGAACCATGAGGCAAATGTAGTAAAGTGCACTAATGCTTTCACAAGTTCTAACACACAGGTCTATCCAGTAAAGTGCGGCCGCGTTTACCCAGCTCCTAACCTGCATTCTACTCACTTTCCGGCCGCGTTAGCCCTTCCTGCGATCCACAACCCCCTTTAACCTACCCTTACCGCGTCCTAAAATCCCCGGGCAACCCCTTCCGCACGCGGCATGTATATTGCATGCAAACGAGCGAATTAGCTATTCCCTAGCATCCAGTAACCCGTGCCCCGACTATCGCTATTTTACCCTGCCGTTTTGCCGCGCGTTTAACCTGCTAACTTACCACCTACCCTTACCCCTGCGTTAGAGGCAGGGGTAACGGTAGGCGGCAAGCTTTCCCCCAGCCCCCGCTCACCTGCCCTGGCCGCGTCCATGGATGCTGGTCTCCGGGGCAGCCCCAGTCCTCTCCCCTCCTCCCGAAGCAAAAAAAAAGCGAAAAAAAAAGTTGCAAGAGAGAGAGGGGAGAGGACGGGCAATCCTACGCTCGGCGACTTACTTTTGCAGCCCCCTCCGGACATCGTGGCTTCCCCCGTGCCAGTCCCCTCTCCCCTCCTCCCAAAGCAGGGTGCAAAAAGCAGCCTTGCTCCGGGAGGAGGGAAGAAGGGACTGGCAGTGTAAAGCGGTGAAGCGACTTACTTTTTGCACCCCCCTCCGGACATCGGACGACCTCTCCTGCCTCCAGCTGCTCGCGAAGATGGACGCCTGCACGGCCGCTGAAGACGTGACATCACATGCCGTGACGCCAAACGTCGTGACGTCACATCTTCAGCGGCCGTGCAGGCGTCCATCTTCGCGAGCAGCTGGAGGCAGGAGAGGTCGTCCGATGTCCGGAGGGGGGTGCAAAAAGTAAGTCGCTTCACCGCTTTACACTGCCAGTCCCTTCTTCCCTCCTCCCGGAGCAAGGCTGCTTTTCGCGCCCTGCTTCGGGAGGAGGAGAGAGGGGACTGGCAATCCCGACCTCCTGGTATCTGTCATTTCAAATGACATTTGAAATGACAGATACCAGCATGGCCATGAAGCGTTAGGCCCGCGCACCCAGTATACTGTATAGGCGCTCTATACAGTAAAATGGGTTGCGCAGGCCTAACGCTTCACGGACGCTTCTTAGACACAGCTTGCATTTGCAAGCTATTTACATACAGGATCGAGCGGTAGGTGAGCTGCACTGTGCGTGCGGCAACCGCGGGTGCGCCGGACACTAATGCAGCTCTTCCTACCGCTCGTTACTGGATAGACCTGACAGTTTACAATTATTATTAGTATATGCAATCTAGTTTACTCACTTTATCAAAGCCTTTAAAGTCTATTAATTAGCTCACTAGAGCAGTGTTTCCCAACCTTCTCCAGGCAGGTTTTCAAGATTTCCACAATGAATATGCATGAGATAGATTTACATACCCTGGGTCTCCAGTTAGCATGTGGCACCTTTAAAACTAATCGGAGAAAGTTCTTTTTTACTCAACGCACAATTAAACTCTGGAATTTGTTGCCAGAGGATGCGGTTAGTGCAGTTAGTATAGCTGTGTTTAAAAAAGGATTGGATAAGTTCTTGGAGGAGAAGTCCATTACCTGCTATTAAGTTCACTTAGAGAATAGCCACTGCCATTAGCAATGGTTACATGGAATAGACTTAGTTTTTGGGTACTTGCCAGGTTCTTATGGCCTGGATTGGCCACTGTTGGAAACAGGATGCTGGGCTTGATGGACCCTTGGTCTGACCCAGTATGGCTTGTTCTTATGTTCTTATGTATATTCATTATGGATATCCTGAAAACCCAACTGGCTAGATGTGCCTCCAGGAAGAGAGGTTGGGAAACATAGCCCTAGAGTTTTAATGCAAAAACCTATGCCAATAAGGTAAAATGAGGCAAAATTATGTAAACAGGTTATTACCTATTAGCACATACAAAAATACATGTTAAAACATACAAAAGTGAACACAGATCTGTTAAAACCTCTGGAAGGTTTAGGTATTTTTTTCAATAACATCCACATTAATGTGCTAACTTTAATAATATTAAATTAATATGAAACTCATCTGCATGTCATTAACATGAGTCATTAATATAAGCCAACAAATGGACATTAAGGCCGATGTTAATGCACTTTAGTACATTGACCTCTATGTGTATAGCATCCATACAGATTAAAAAAAAAAAAAAAACCGGAGTCAGAAAAAGTCAGAGATATTGTTTCTGCATTCCTTGCAACGCAGATAAAGTTCGGTATATGCAGGATTTATACTTAGCAGCTGGGGATTCTTTTTTTATATCAGTTTTTTGAATGAAACAAGATAAGTGAATGTTAGCACAGTTAGGATAAGTTTAGCAAGATTTATGTGTAGAGAGGACAGGGCTAATGAAGGTTGTCTAGGGTACTGTATTTCTTAACAGCTGCCCAAGTTAATAGAGTGTGTAAAATACTTAACAGGCCATTGCTCCAGAACAGAGAATAAAAAAAAAGATATGGCAGGTGTCTTCGAGAACACCTAGCATTGTACGTACGCGCTAGATTTTACTGTCAGAACTACAGCGTGGAATCAGCCTTCAATTGCATTCTTTCCCTAAAATAAATCCATAAATCCAGCCAAGGCTGGTCTGAACAAGTGAAGTGAGCCATAATATTGAAATCATAACCTCAATAAAAATAAAACTCACCCATAAATAAATCGCAGTATAGGAGTAAGGCATGACAGGGTGTGCATTGTCCTACAATTGCATGCCTTGGAATTGAAAGTCTCAGAGCTAAAGGCAGAATGGTTTTAGATACCTTAGAGAAATATGATTGTTGGACAAGAATTCATGCCTGCAAGACCTACCTGCTATTACACAATGAATTGGTGGTATTAGAAATGGCTTTTTCCTCTGATTTACAACAGCTAGGTGCAGCCAACCAATCTTAAAGCTGCAGTACTAGATGGAATCTTCAAATTGCCTTCTTGTCTCTCTCTTGGCACAATGACTTCCTCTCTTGATCTTGTCTTAGGTTCTACATTCTGCCCAAATATGTTCTGTGTTCACACCATTTCTCAAAAAAGGGACCAAGCGTGATCTATATCATAAAATACAAATGCCATTTATTTCTTATTTTGGAACACTAGGTGTGTACTCTTTGGCCAAGCCCTCCTTTTAAAAATGCCCTTCTCGGAGTTAATCATTTTCCAACATTTTGGTGCAATAGTCTGCATTCCGACCATTCCAACTTATTTTGTTTTTTGTTTTTATTCTGTTTTTATATTATATTATAAATTTTATATTATGTATGTGCCTGTATGTGAACCATTTTGATCAATTTTATTTTGTAAAAGTGGTATACAAACATGTTTAAATAAATAAATATATCAGTTTCACAAGCTTCCACCGAAGGTCAACCTAGAGGTTCCCAGAATATCCTCAGGAGTTAAGTAAAAAAAATCAGAGAGGCTACAAAAATTTTAATGATTCTGTTCATGTTATCTGCCATTTGAGTTATCCCACTTTTTTTTTTTTTACATAGTAACTTAGGAAATGATGGCCTATCCAGTCTGCTCATTAATATTACCTTAAGGAAATAAAATTTATGATTTCAGATTAAGTAACTGCAGTGATATAATTATTGTACCAGGATATAAGTGACTGAACTGTAGCCCATTAGATCACTTTATTTTAAATCTGATTTGATAACAACAGGTTACAAATGAAAATATAATTATACAAATTGTTATGAAATACAACTTTTTTTTCTGTTGAGAAAACATTTATCCATCACTATAATTATTCCTGTGTGTCTGACTAAATCTGCATAGGATAAGGGTGCATGGTCTATATTTGTCTTTTCAAGAACACTTTTGGCATTTTTCAAAGAAACCTTTGCCATAGAAGTTAATGCTAAATCTTTCATGAAAACAGGCAAAAAGTAGGAAATTCTTGTGAAATGAACAGAGAATTCTAGCAAAACACTGCATGAAATTGATAGGCTGTCTTCTGTCGATGTGCATAAAGTACAAATTCCATTGCATGATAAAGTCATCAGAGCAAACACTTCAGTATTTGCTTATTTCACTCTGGTGCAAACATTTTTGCACATCTCTAAGGTGTATAGAGGTGAATCTGCTGATGGCCCCTTGTCTTCAGTGACCTCTGCTGGCCATTGGATCTCTTTATATAGATGGATCCTAATTCTGAAACTGAATACCAACAAAGTTGTGATTATGTCCGTCAGTGATTACCTACAGGCTAAGTCTGAGAGAAAAACATTCATACCATGCTAAATCAAACCCACGGGCCAGTTAGTCCAGCATCCTGTCTCTAACAGTGGCAAATTCAGGTCCCTTGGAAGTAGTAGGCAGATCTTAAAGAAAAGATCCATTCCCTATTGCTGATTCCCAGAAATGGTATTCCTAAGTTTACCTAGCTAATACTTGCTAATGGACCTGTCCTTCAGAATCTTCTCCAAACATTTTTTAAACCCAGCTATGCTAGCCTTGACTTCCTCTGGAAACAAATTGCACAGCTTGATTGTAGCTTAACTGAAAAAAAATCTCTCTTAAATTTGTTTCAAATCTGATATCAGTTAGGTTCATGGTGCATACCATGTCCAGGTACTATTGGTGCCATTGGTCGGCCCGTCACATGGTAGGTGCAATGGATGGCCCACACCATTTTTTAAGATGGTGCCGGCTGTCCATTGCTCCTACCATGTGACAGAGGCCGGCCAATGGCCCTGATAGCCTGTCACATGGTAAGGGCAAAGGGCCATTGGCGCCATTTTGATTACTGGCAGCCGACGGCCTGAGAGTGGGAGATTGCTACTGGGACCCCCGTTGGACCACCAGGGAATTTTGGCAAGTTTTGGGAGACTCAGGAGGGGGGGGGGGGGGGGGTTGCAATTAATTAAATTTGAAGGGTTGGGGTAAGTTTGGGGTTTTTTTGTTTTTTTTTACAACCCCATTCTAATTAATTAAATTGGAAGGGTCGGGGCGGGTTTCAGATATCGTTTCGGGGGCAGCCGCGGCGGGCTGATAACAAAGGCCGAACCGAAAGTTTCGGCTGAATCACATCTCTACTGGCTATGGCTCAGTTCCATGTACTGCCGTTTCCTTAATGGAATTAAGTAATCTGTTTGGTTTTATTTTGTTCCTTTAACCTGTCTGCTGCTTATCAGACTTTTGTACTTATTTCCTTACAAACAATTGTATGTATCTCATGTCTTTAAATTCCTTTGTGCACTGCTTTAAAACCCCTTTGAAGGCAATAAGCAGAACGGAAGCCATTTGCAGTTATATAACTAATACAGGGATGAGCTCTGCAGATGTTAGCTTGCTTCCTTTAAAGGGAGGGACAGCGCAGCACTGCGGTTGGAGTGTGAATGGGAGAAGCAATGCTGATGTACTCCCACAAGGCTACTAATATTATAAATAGTTAACAGTCTTGAAAAACCTCTAACATCCCTACCTGGGAAAAGAGGCAACAAAAAATAAGATGCAAATCAGTGCCCTTATGTAATGAATAATGCAAAAGAAGTGCTGTTCTCTGGTGAGTCAGTCCACAGGAATCCTCTGTCTCTGCTCACGCTTTTTGTGGATTCAAGCACCATATGTGTCACAAGAAATCAGAGTAAGGAATCGCCAGGTAATGACAAAGACTCTGGAGTCCCAAGTCGATGCAGACAGCAAGGGACATTAAGATGCATGAATACTGTGGCGGTGAAAGTTAACATCTCATTAAAATAAAAATGTTGCAATTTTTCCTTCACCTTGTTAATGGAGTTGTATAACACTGCACGCTGCAATTATTTGTGTGGCTGTTACTTAGAGGCATCATGAATAGCACCTCTCCAGTGAGCTCTGAAAACTCTCTAAACCAGCCTGTTTCCTTTACCAAGAAGCACAGTTTCCACTGTTTGCTCTTTCCATATGGGTTTTCTCCAGCAGTCACTTTTTTTCAGCAGGATGAAAGATATTTTTTTTAACACTGCGCTTATCCATTAGTCACAGACTTGGTTGTCACTTTGGATTTTATCATTTGATGATAAGTTCCACAATTAGACTCATACAAACCAGGCTAATGCAGACAAAGAAAATTACTTTTAACTCTTTGTATGCTCACAGGCTGTTTCCTAAGCAAGCATCTTTTGGATTGTACTGTCCGCTGAACTGAATTAACCTCAGAAAAACATGCCACAAAGCATATAATCTCTCTGTAGTGAAGAAGATTTCAGCTACCGGACTCGTTCTTTATTAGCCACAAGTCTGGAGAATAAAGGAGGGTTAAGAAATTTCAGATACCATTACTTCATGTCTAGCACTGCCTATGAACTAGCACTGGTCGTATTTATGACTTTGAACCAGACTCACAAATACGCATAAAATGAGGGGGTGAGATAGGTGGGAGAAACATTTTAAAAATAAAGTCCTAGAAGTTTATCTCCAAAAGAAATGTTTGGCCATGAATAGTATATCTACCAGATAAGACCGTCTGACTATCTGCTCCACTAGCAGCTATTAGAATAAGTTTTAATAAGAGGCTGAACCAGACCTGCATTGACTTGTGGTACTAAGGATGGGCATTTGTTTTAAACAAATTCACAAAACGTGATAAATAAAACCAATTCGATTAATCGAGAGTCCCCCGAATGAAATGAGCATTATTCATTGCATTCATTTACGCCTGAGTGTGTAGCCAATGCCTCGGCCTAGGCCCGAAGCTAGGGTCCTACCTAAGGCATAGGCTGAGACCCAAAGCACGGGCTATGGCCTAGGCCCGAGCATGACTCGTGGTCTCAGCCTAGGCCTGGGCTGATGCTGGGGCCTCAGCCAAGACCAGGAAAAATTAAAAGAAACATATCTGATATGTCTGGTATCCGATGAAGGCTGGATCTTGAGGCCTGGGCCTGGGCCCAATTCCTCAACCTAGCCCAGAGACTAATGACTGATGCCAGGGTCTCAACCTGGATCCAGGCCCAATGTAATGCTGTGAAGGATTTAAGCAAGGTGAAGCCGAAGGTCCTCAGAAAGATTTATTGGTATAACAATAATTCCGTGAATGCCGGACTGTAGGCCTGAGTTTCGCCCAATGAAGGGCTGCTTCAGGGGCTATAAAACAATCATTAAAAAAATAAAATTATTTACAATAAGATTCATAAACAACACACAGAAACATAATTTAAAATGAACATGAACTCATAAGCATCCAAAAAAGAACGCTCATGTAAGTCCCTTAAAGTGCATCCTGTCAAGTGTCAAAATTTGTTTTTAACAGGTAAAAACCAATTTATAAACTGTGCCATGGTCTTTTTGTTACATATGTTCTTTGTCCTCCTACTGTCCTTTGTCTTTGATGACAGTTTCTTTTTTTATATGATGACTTACATGATCATTCTTTTATGGATGTTTATGGCCATGTCCATTTTAAATTATGTTTCTGAGTGTCGTTTATGAATCTTATTGTAAATAATTTATTTTTGTAATGATTGTTTTATAGCCCCTGAAGCAGCCCTTCATTGGGTGAAACTCAGGCCTAGAGTCGGGCATTCACGGAATTATTTATTAGGGTTGTGAATCGTTTTTGAACGATTAAAATTATCAACAGATAATTTTAAAATCGTCCTAAATCGTTAGAGTGCACGATACAATACAAATGCCCCCGATTTATCATCAGGGGCATTTGTATTGTATCGTTAAATAGGGCACGGGAATTATTTCGGGGAGGGCGGGAAAACCGACACACCAAAACAACCCCTAAACCCACCCCGATCCTTTAAAACCAATTCCTTACCCTCCCCCACCCTCCCGAACCCCCCCAAAATGTTAAATTACCTGGTGGTCCAGTGGGTAGGGTCCCGGCACGATCTCCCGCTCTTGGGCCATCGGCGCCATTTTGGCTGCCACTAATTAAAATGGCGCCGATGGCTGATAAAAAAACAACCCCACCCGACCCTTTAAATCGACCCCACCCTCCCGACCCCCCCAAAACCTTTTAAAATTACCTGGTGGTCCAGGGGGGCCTCGGGGGGCCTTGGGAAGAGATCCAGGGGGCCTCGGGGAGAGGAGAGATCTCCCGTTCCCAGGTATCAGCTGTTCTAAAAAAAATGGCGCCGATGCCCCTTTGCCCTTACCATGTGACAGGGTATCCGTGCCATTGGCCAGTCCCTGTCACATGGTAGGAGCACTGGATGGCCGGCGCCATCTTTAAAGATGGCGCCGGCCATCTTTAGTCATCAGCCCCGGCCGGCGCCATCTTTACTCATCAGCCCCTATTATAGAGTATAGTATAATAGGGGCTGATGAGTAAAGATGGCCGGCGCCATCTTTAAAGATGGCGCCGGCCATCCAGTGCTCCTACCATGTGACAGGGGCCGGCCAATGGCACGGATACCCTGTCACATGGTAAGGGCAAAGGGGCATCGGCGCCATTTTTTTTTAGAACAGCTGATGCCTGGGAACGGGAAATCTCTCCCCGAGGCCCCCCTGGATCTCTCCTCTCCCCGAGGCCCCCCTGGATCTCTCCCCGAGGCCCCCCTGGATCTCTCCTCTCCCCGAGGCCCCCCTGGATCTCTCCCTGAGGCCCCCCTGGACCACCAGGTAATTTTAAAAGGTTTTGGGGGGGTCGGGAGGGTGGGGTCAATTTAAAGGGTCGGGTGGGTTGTTTTTTTTCGCGGCGCGGGCCTCCCTAAAAAAAAATTAGCGATGTGAATTGGAATCGGAAACGATTCCAATTCACATATCTTAACGATCAGATTTCCCCCCCCCCCCCAGCCGAATCTGATCGTTAAGACGATCTGGCACACAATTCACATCTCTATTATTTATATCAATAAACCTTTCTGAGGACCTTTGGCTTCTCCTTGCTTACATCCTTCACGGCTTTGCTAGACCAACTTCCTTCTTGTTTTTTGGGCTCAATGCAATGCTGTACATCCAAATGGCACCATGTGTTGGAGTGAATGCACCAGAGTTAATTAATTAATTCCAGCATGACCCCCAGCAGACAACGTCAGTTGGTGATAGAACAGCTGAAGAAAGAAGACACCGAAGAGGAGCTCCAAGTTCTGGGCTTTGGTCCTAGTCGTAACCCAGGTATTGGGCCTGGGTTTGGGCCCAGGCCCCAGCATTAAGACTCGGTCCCTGGATCAAGCTGCAGTGTCAAGCCTGGATCCAGGCTCTGGCCTAGGCCCAGGCGTTGGGACCCAGCCTCCTGGTCGAGCCCCAGTGTTGGGTCTGGGTCAGGGCTGAGGCCCTGGTGTAAGGTCTGGGTCCAGGTCAAGGTTCCAGCATTGGGACATGGTCTCCAGGCTGGGTTGAGGTGTCAGGCCTGGGCCCAGGCTCTGGCCAAGGACAAGGTCACAGCGACCTATGTAAGACTGAGGCTTCAGTCTGGGCCAAGGCCTCGTTGGCAGATCCCCACCAGTCCAGGGAAGTGGGGGCCAGTGGGGATCCTGGCCCCAGCATTTTTCCGGGTGGGTATGAGGGATGGGGGTTGAGCCAGAAGGCCCCATTTTTCTTTTTGGTTTTTGGGTTTATTTTTTTTTATTTGATTCAATTTTTTCACATGAATGAAACAAATCAAACATTCCATGAAGTGAAACTCATGTGAAAAAAACCTCGTAAAATCGAAATGGAAAACAAAAATGAATTTTTAATCCATTCACACCCCTATGTGGTACTGCAGTCTTATAAAAAATGCAACACAGCAAGTTCCTACATGCAATGGGGTGAAAGCAAGACTAAAACAGCCTGTCCTGTAAAAGAAAATTAAGCCACTGGGGACAACCCTATCTGACAAGTATGAACAAGGCTTCCGGAAAGAGGTGCTAAGCAAAAGCTCAGAACCTGCAGATGCTGTTACATGGGTCAAAGGCCTCAGTTCATGATTCTAAGTTTACATTTTTTATTTCCAGTAGCTTCTAACAAATCTGAAAGCAAACTTCTTCCCCTAAACAGAATATGATTGCAAGGATATTTCCTCACAATCCAGCTGAAAGCAGAAGCCCACATGTACTTTTAGCTGAGCTGAGGAAGGCAACTTTTCAGCCAGGGCAATCTTGGCACATTATTATTCAACTACTAAGAAAAAATGTTTACTGTTCACAATACTCTACTGTTCCCAACTACCATGTTAACTCCATTTGATTGTATGCTAATTGCATATTTTGTATGCTAATTGCATATTTTGTAAACCGTTATGATGGCTCTACCAAATAACGGTATATAAAACTCTACAAATAATACATAAATTAATTAATCTTGATTCAATAAGGGATGCTAAAGCTGCCAGAATGTATGGCAAAGAGAATAACAGGAAATGTTAGAAGACCTAGCACAGGCATTCACATGATCAACTGGTCTGTGATGATAGAACTGACTAGTAGCTGGGTCTGTCTGGCAGGCTACAAGTTCAGTAATAACCGGAAGTCCTAGTGGAAACGCAGGTGCCCACATAGTCAGGTCTATCTGGCAGGGTTTGCAAGGAACCTGGGCGGCTCACTAGTAATGATAGTTTTCAATACAGTACTTCATATGAGCACTAAATTCACAAGAAAAATCTGAACACAAAGTTCCATGAAGAACTAATAGAGCCTACAATACAGAACAAACGTGCAGGTCCATGCATATATGAAGATCCAAAAAAAACAAAAAAAAGATTCCTATCAGGATCCATTTGACACCCTGACATGTGCTATAAGCTTGGTGTGGATAAGACACTGAAAACAAGTTATTGGGTTGGGGAGTTGGGGGAGGAGAACACATGACACACCCATACGCACAGATATGGTGATGGTCACCGCATCTCATATAGCAGAATTAGAAAAGGTACAGAGAAGGCCAACCAAAATAATAAAGGGGAAGGCATGATTCCCACATGAGGAAAGGCAATAGAAGTTAGGGCCATTCAGCTTAGAGAAGGGACGGCTAAAGGGAGATATAATAGAGGTCTATAAAATAATGAGTGGAGTGGAATGGGTAAACATGAATTAGTTGTCTACTCTTTCAAAAAATACAGGGGTAGATATATTCAAAAGCCAGTTATCTGACTAAATGGCTTAGCCGTGATATTCACTGACCTTATCTGGCTAGAGTTTAGCTAGATATGTCAGGGGCATTCCTGGGGCAAGAGGTAGGTGTTCCAGGGAAGAGCAGAGTTAGCCAGTTAGGTTAACAGACTAACTCTGATATTTGGAGTTAGCCTCTGAACCTAACCCGCTAATTCTGACTGCACTGCAAGCAGGTCTAAAGTTAGCCGGATATACCTATCTGGATAATTTTTAAGATATCAGAGTATATTCAGTAGCGTGTATGCACCGCTGAATATCCCCGTTAACTGGATATACCTATCTGAATAACTTAACTTATGTAATGCCCCTTTGACTGCTTACCTCGTAGGATATTCCTGGCTCCGGGACAGACATGGCAGGAACCCCCCCCCCCCCCTCCCCAGGGCATATTCCGTCAGTCCTCACGTTCTTGGCGCCTGATGCCTCTACCTGGGGAAATAGATTTTAGTGGATGGGATTTACCTCCCTTCACCCCAGGAAACAAATGGCACTGTGAATAAAGCTGGCAGTATGTACAAATATATACTGGTTTATTAGACTATATAAGTATATACATTTCTACATGACTATGTACATCACTAATAGGATGACAAACAGCACACTTATTGACTTGAGGTTAATAGTCTCAGGCTACACAATTATATACATTTCTACAAGGTAGCATGAACATTTAATATTTGGAAATTTGGGGTTGTTGGCCCCCACAGTAAACCACCATATATAACAGAAGGGAACTCTTGAGTTTCTGCTTAGTCAAGTGTTATTATTATCCTCCCCCTTTTTTCCCCAAGTCTCACCCATGTGAAAAAATAAAACTGGGCTAGTGGGGCAGTGTTGGCCTGAGGGATCCTTGTATCTAAACTGCTGCCATCTCCTCAGTAACGCTTCCGCTCCACTGAAAGGTCCATGCTAATACTGGGGTCCATGCCCTCCTGGGGACCTGACCACCTCCCTGTCTGTCGCTGAGGTTCAAACACTCCTGGGGGACCCAATTCCATCTCCTCAAATGCTGCTGGGGTTCACATGTTAAGGGGAGCACTGGGAGAGTGGTCCCCTTTAGAGGGAGTGTGCCCTTGGGCCCCTGGCACAATCCCAGGTGGATCAGGACCGCGCCAAGGGTAGGTGTAGCATGTGTCAGCGTGGGTGGCGAAAGACGGCCTGACCACCAGCCGGACCTGCATGCCTCTGGAACCAACTATGGAATGTTGGTAATGAACAGTCCTCCGATCATTCCTGGCCCTTTCGGACCTGCCACTGGGATGGCAAACGGCAGCAGGCTGGACTCAGGGCGTGGGCATATGGAAGTTCAGGAACAGAAGAAGAAGACTCGGGAACCATACAATGTAGACATTCTCAGGAACTTGGAAGGTTCAGACATTAGCACGGTCCCTCAGGGCGCCCTACACAGCCAGAACCACTGGTCTGGTCACGGACCACCCTGTCCTACATCCGCAAGAGTGGAACCAGCGTAGGATGAGAACAAACGAAGGTTCAGGAACTGAAGACAAAGACACGGGAACTGTAGACTGTAGACGTAGACTCAGGAACTTGGAAGGTTCAGACGTTGGCACGGTCCCTCAGGGTGCCCTACACAGCCAGTACCCCTGGTCTGGTCAAGGACTGCCCTGTCCTACAACCGCGGGAGCAGGACCAGCACAGGAAGGGAACGAGGTACTAAAAACAAAGAATCAGGAACAAAATGCTGCACACTGGCAGTCCAAAGCAAGGTGCTGCACACCGGCAGTCAGAGGCGAGGTACTGCACACCGGCAGTCAGGAGCGAGGACTGGGACAGGAACAACAGGAAGCAATATCAAGGAACATAAGGAAACATCAGAAACGTGCAAGACACCAAGCTGGAACAAAGAACGAAGGCCTGACGGAGCGCTGGAAGAGGAGACCTCCAGAGACGAGTAACTCCAATGCAAGGCAATGCATGAGTGCTGGAGAAGAGTTTTTATACCCCAGGAGCAGGCAACTGCCTGGGAGGAGTCCAGATGGGCCACACATCTATGGCCCTATAAGAGTGGAGAGGGGCCGTGGGCCCGCCCCTAGGAGAAGGGCATGGCCCACACCAGAGCATCCAGGCTGCAGTGGAGTAGGCCTCGGGTAGGCCCTGCTGACACCAAAGGCCTCCCAGGCTGTGGAGCAAGATCCGAAGGATTACTCAGGCGAGGCCCCAGCTTCGGAGTGGCCTCCAGAGAAGGTGAGAGGCCTCCCGTGGCACAGCTACAGGAGGAATCATAACATCATGCCCTCCTAGGGAACCCAACTGCACCTCTAGACCTTCCACTGGGGTCCCTTTCTTTCTTGGGGACTGCTTGATCTGCTGCTGAGGTCCACACCCTCCTGGGGGTCTGCTCGATCTGCTGCTGGGGTACACTTGCTCAAGGGGGACCCAGGGTCACCTCCCAATCTGCTGCTGTCCTTTAGTTCTTCTTCCTTGGTAGCAGGGTTTTCCCTGGCATAGATTTACAGCTCCAGTAGGCTCATAGCTTGTTTAGCATTCATTGATTCAGGCCCTCCACAGTTTCAATGATTTTAGCTCTGCTAAGCTCATGGCCAGTCATTCACTGTTACCCAGCCTGGATGGGTCAGTAAATGATTTAAACTTAATTTGTGTAAACGCTGAGCTGATAAAAATAATGAAAAATACAAAAATATAATAAAAAATAGTAATAAAAAGGGGGACAAACTCAATGACGTGTGCCCAGCGTTTACACAAATTAAGTTTATATCATGTATTGGAGAGCTTTAGAAATTATTTTTTGGCATGCCATTTGGTTTATGCCTGATGCATCGGAACATTATCGGCACTTTTCATTGAGTTCAAGTTGTTCCCTTATATCTCTTAACGGCACAGCATTTTAGCCTGGCCATACATTTATAATGAATAATTAAATATATTTTTAATATTTATTTATATTTTAGAACTAGGATTAATGAGTGATATATATACATTTTAAACATTGCATAGTTATTAACGTTACACAGGGTACCTATATAAGTAATATTACAAGATACACATTGGGAAATGTATGTGACTAAATTGTTCCTGAAGACCTTAAATGAATGGGTTATCATGTGTATTATTTTTATATCATTAAGACATATTAAAAATTGCTTAATATCCTGATACATATGGGGGTAGATTTTCAAAGGGGTACGTGCGTAAGATATCCATTAAAATCCGGGGTTGGCGCGCGCAAGGCTGCCCAAAATCGGCAGCCTGCGCGCGCCAAGCCGTGCAGCCTGCCTCCGTTCCCTCCGAGGTCGCTCCGAGGCCGCTCCATTCCCTCCACCCTCCCCTCACCTTCCCCTCCCTTCCCCTACCTAACCCACCCCCCCGGCCCTATCTAAAACTCCCCCCTACCTCTATCCCGAAAGTTACGCCTGCTGGAAGCAGGCGTAATTTTACGCACGCTGGGTCGGCTGCCACGCTCCATGTTCCGGTCCGGGGGCTGGTCCAGGGGCCGCTGTCATGCCCCCGGAACACCCCCAGGCTGGAACCATGCCCCCGAAACGGCGCACGTAAGATACATGCGTACCCCCCCCAAAAGCCTACCCCAAACCCCCCCTGCGCACGCCGAGCCTATTTTGCATAGGCTCGGCGGCGTGCGCAAGCCCCGGGATGCGCGTAAGTCCCGGGGGCTTGCATGGAGGGGCGTGTCAGGGGGCGTGTCGGGGGGCGTGCCGGGAGTGACACGGCGTTTCGGGGGCATGCCGGGAGTGACGCGGCGTTTCGGGGGCATGGTTCCGGCCTGGGGGCGTTCCGGGGGCATGACAGCGGCCCCTGGACCAGCCCCCGGACCGAAACATGGAGCGCGGCAGCCGGCCCGGTGTGCGTAAAGTTTCGCCTGCTTCCAGCAGGCGTAACTTTCGGGATAGAGGTAGGGGGGAGGTTTAGATAGGGCCGGGGGGGTGGGTTAGGTAGGGGAAGGGAGGGGAGGGGAAGGTGAGGGGAGGGCGGAGGGAACGGAGCAGCCTCGGAGTGGCCTCGGAGGGAACGGAGGCAGGCTGCGCGGCTCGGCGCGCGCAGGCTGCCGATTTTGGACAGCCTTGCGCGCGCCAACCCCGGATTTTAATGGATACGCGCGTAGCCGCGCGTATCTATTGAAATCCTGCGTGCTCTTGTTCGCGCCTGGTGCGCGAACAAAAGTACGCGTGGCGCAGATTTATAAAATCTGCCCCATGCTGCATAACAAATGAAGTATAATCCAGCAGTCACTTAATAATATTAGGTACATTTATATAAAAAAACATCTAACATTTCTCCTTGCATAAGTAGAATATTTTATAATGTTATGCCATTCGGGGAGTAGCTAATAACTTTTGGTTTAATGAGTTGTTTGTGCACTCATTTTTAAGGATATATTGAGGGCATATTGAGGTAATAAATATCATCGGAGCACATATATTCCATTCTTTAGCCCATCTATAAGATAAATTCACTACCGCTACATTATTATTTTTTTTTAATCTTTTTTTTTATGTGTTTCCTTGGAGTTGTCATACTTGATCAACATTGCATCTGAATATATATATGTATGGTCTCCCTTGTTTTAAAGTGTGAGATTATTTTTCTGGTTTTGCGATTGTGCTTCGTTATGATTTATTTATTATTATATTTATATATACTTATTTATTATATTTTTTTATTTTTTTATTTGCATATTATACCATCATTTTACAGCCCCTGACGCAACCTCAAAGAGCGAAATTCAGCCAGACTTGAGCATTTTATGGGCAATTTATCCCTGTAACACAAATAAAGGAATCCCTTCTCTATTGATGACTTGTCTCATTTTACTACTGTAATGTTTCTTACCAACTACCAGGATGCTAAAATAGAATATCTACCCTCCCACTGGGGTTAAAGGGAACAGACACTTTACCCCCCATAGTGACTAAGGGAACAGATGCCTCTTCTCTAAGCAAAACTGTAAGTGATGATTTTTTTAGGATCTAAATCCATAGAGCAAGTACAGAAACTCACATTCCCCTGTGTATCATCATAATATCTCCCCCTAACCTTTACTTGCCCCAACACCTGGAGATATTCTAAGGCCTGCTCAATGGCAAGGGATACCATTCACCATATAGCCCATGACAAGTTAACCCCTTCACCTCCACACCAATTTTTCAACACTAATACATCCTTAGCATCCATTTTTCCCCAATCTGACAGTCCTGTTCACAGTGGGGTACATTTTCAAAAACAGCGCGCGCGCGAACAAAAGTACGCTGGATTTTATAAGATACACGCGTAGCCATGCATATCTTATAAAATCCGGGGTTGGTGCGCGCAAGGGGGTGCAAATTTGTGCAAACTGCGCGCGCCAAGCCCGGCGCGCGCTGCCTGTTCCCTCCAAGGCTGCTCCGAAATCAGAGTGGCCTCAGAGGGAACTTTCCTTCCACCTCCCCTCACCTTCCCCTCCCTTCCCCTACCTAACCCACCCCCCCGGCCCTATCTAAAACCCCTCCAACCGTTGTCGGCAGATTTACGCCTACCTGAGGCAGTTGTAAATCTGCGCGTGCCAGCGGGCTGCTGGCATGCCATCTGCTGACCCGAGGGCTGGTCCGGAGGCCTCAGCCATGCCCCCAGGCCAGTGCCACGCCCCCAGACCTGCCCCGAATCGCCCCCTGACCCCCAAAATACCCCCCAGACACGCCCCCCCGCCCCTTTTACGAAGCTCCAGGACTTACGCACGTCCCGGGGCTATGCGCGCCCCGGTGGCCTATGCAAAATAGGTGCGCCTGGCGCATGAGTGCCCTGCGCACGTAAATGTGACCGGATTTGAAAATCTGTATGAAATCTGTATGAAAATTCTGTATGAAAATCTGTATGAAAAACAAAAATTAATCAAGTTGATCCCAGCAGTGCCTCCAAACATTTATGTGACTCCCCCTTGACCACTTACCTGGTGGGGCTTTGCTGGGTCCAGCACCAACCTGGCAGGAGCCCCCTCCAGGGCAGACTCTGTCAGATTTCATGTTCTTGGTGCCTGGTGCCTCCACCTGGGGAAGAAGGTATTAGTGGATGGGATTTCCCTTCCTTCACCCCAGGAAACAAATGGGACTTTGAACAAGGCTGGCAGTATGTACAAATATATACAGATTTAATAAACTAACTAAGTATATACATTTCTACAAGGCAGCAAGAATATTTAATATTTGGATATTTGGGGATGTTGGCCCCCACAGTATACTACCAAATAGAATAGAAGGGACCTGAGTTCCCGCTTAATCAAGTGTTATTATTATCCTCTCCCTTTTTTCCCCAAGTCTCACCCATGTGAAAATATACAACAGGGCTGGTGGGCAGTGTTGGCTGGGGTGGGGGGTCCTTGTATCTAAACTACTGCCATGTCCTCGGTGCTGCTTCTGCTTTGCTGAGAGGTCCATGCCAACGATGGGTTCATGCCCTTCTGGGGACCTGACTATACCTCCTAGTCTGTCAATTTGGTCCACACCCTCCTGGGGACCTGATTCTACCTCTTAGAATGCTGCTGGGGTCCATGCCCTCCTGAGGAACCCAAATGCATCTCTGGACCTGCTGCTGGGGCCCCTTCTTCCTGGGATACCTCTCAATCTGCCGCTGGGGTCACTTGCTCAAGGGGGTCCCAGAGTCACCTCCTGATTAGCTGCTGGGGTTGTCTTCCTCCTGGGGGACCACTTGATTTGCTGCTGGGGTTCTGTTGCTGAAGGGTCACCTCCTGATCTACCGCTGGGGTCCTCTTCCTCCTGGGCGACTGCTCGATCTGCGTCTGGGGTCCCCTTGATCAAGGGGTCTTCCACTGGGGTCCCTTTCCTGCTGGGGGACCACTCCACCTCTGGACCTGCTGCTGTCCTTCAGTTCTTCTCCCTTGGTATGAGAGTTTTCCCTGACTTAGGTTTACAGCTCCACTAGGTTCATGGCATGTTTAGCATTCAGTGATTCAGGCCCTCTGCAGTCTCAGCTTTCAATGATTTTAGCTCTGCTAAGCTCATGGCCAGTCATTCACTATTACCCAGCTTGGATGGGTCACCTTCTCTCAGCCAAAAAGCCAAGAGTCAGGCAGGGCCATGGAAAGAGAATGTGTGCACATCCTTCCATCCTGTTTGGCCTTTCATTTCATTTCATTTCTTAAAATTTATTAATCGCCTAACACAAATAGGCCTATGCGATGTGGTCTAAGAACTGGGTTCCCAAGGGTCTAACCTGCCTTGTTAGTTAGGGTGAGAATCTGTTTGCTTCCTAGGACTGTTTTCCAGTACATTTCTCTCATAAATCCTTCTCTCATTCAGAATTTTCCAATGTAGGACTTTTCTAGTCACAGTTCTATAATTTAGGATTTTCCTATCCTTTGATTTAAAGTGATATTTCACTGCAAGTTACCAACAGTAGTCCAGGGGGCTGTTACATGCAAATCTCCTCCCTGAGTCTCTGACTCATCTATTCAATGGACATTTAAGCACCTTCACAGTAATAAGTCTGGCAACCTTTTCAATCTCATTCTAGGTTTCCTGGGCTAGCGGCTCATGTTACAGAGCTGCATTGTCCTCTTTTTTTCTCTTCTGCAGTTCATTTACATGAGAGCATGCTCTTTACCCTCTCTCCCTTGGGAGGGTCATTTCACTTATCTAGCTGCTCAATGACTGAATATGAACCCCAAAAAGTTAGGAGACATACAATGAAATTACTAAATGATACATTTAAGACAAATAGGAGAGAATATTGTTTTAATTTATCGCATATTTAAATTCTGGAATTAATTGCTGGAGGATGAGGTAAAAGCTGTTAGTGTAGCTAAGTTTAAGAAAGGTTTAGACAAGTTCCTGGAATAAAAATTCATAAGATGGACTTGGGGAAATCAACTGCTTATCCCTGGATTAAGCAATATGGAATCTATCTGCTTCTTGGCATCCTGCCAGATACTTACAACCTGGATTGGCCACTATTGTAAACAGGTTACTGGTGATGAACCTTTGGTCTGACCCAGTATGACAAATCTTATGTTCATCCCTTCAGAAAATGGGCTAAAAAGGTAATTCGTCTTTATTATTCTGCCTCCATAAAATCACAAATTGTTACTACACAGGAGAAACAATTATGCCATCCAATCACATCACTCCTTCCAACAGAAGTCACTTTCTTGCTCAGTTGTTCTCTTTCAAATCTAATAATTAGTTTCTCAGTATTTTACCCTGTCACTACTCAATTATTCACTTTAATCAGGCCTGTTAGAAAGAAGAGGCTGGGATAATGGCTTTCAGATCCTCTCAGATAAAAGGTATCTTTAGTTTAAGAAAGTATTAAGGATGCATAAAATTACTATAATAATACTTTTCATGCGCTTTCATCCTTTCCTCCTGTAACCCTTGGTAACAGAACTTTCTGCTGAGGTCACTTACTCAATATAACAAAAAAAAGAAAAAATGCATGGAACTTTATGGAGGATGTGACATCACACTGGCTAAGAAAATATAAACACAGGGCTGCCACAATTAAGCCTGCAGACCTCTAATAGTTAAACAAATAATATAGATATGATATGACCAAAAAGAATGAGAAACAGATTCAAGCAGCAAGCAAGTAAACATTAGGCAGGAAATATCTGTGATAATAGCGTTTCTTTAAAAGCCACTGAACCCAGACTTTGCAAAAGCACTCATGGACAACGAGTAAAACTTGTGAGGTTTATCACCTATGATACTATCTAGATGCAGTTCTACTGTTCTCCACGCTAGTAAATTTGCAAACAAATTGAAGATGGATGAGTGTGTTGGTTACAACAGACCTGAAAAAATAGGGTAACCTATGCTAGGAATACAAATCAGGCAACAGGCATTTCATCATGATGCATTCCCAAGGCCATGGAGCATCTTTTGTTTCTCCCCAACATACTGTAATCCTTAATATGGAAAAGATACCATTCTTTAATGTAGTTTCCTGCCTTCTTTCCTAGTTTCGACTTGTGCTCTCATGAATCCGGTAGTCTAACATTACAATCTAAGAGTACTCCTCTTTGTTGTTCTGCAGTTAAATACGAAAGAAACCTGGCATGTTTTCAAAATACCAAAGTAAGTTAATTTAAGGTATTACAAATCTGGGACACTGTGGCTTATAATCAATTTCACATTGCCTCTCACTTCACTTAAACACATACGTAACAGGGAATCAAATTCTGCCCACTGTATGCAGTTTTGCCCTTCAGCTGAATGGCAGCAGTGGCCTCAGCTGGTCTGAATGCCCTCAGCTGTCAAGGGTCGCAAGCAGGCCCTGCCTTTGTTGTAAGTCGGTGCAGTGTAAACAGCTAGCGAGGGATGATGCTCCCCATTGAGAAAGCTCATTGAAATGACTAAAACCTCTGCACCCATGGAAAACAGCAGGCAGAAGGAGAGAGGATTCCAAGCTCTGGAATTCTGCAGGGTTTCCATCTCCTCACAGAGTGGTAGCAGTGGGCCAGGAGAAGAAGAAACGTCCCTGCTCAGCCAAGAGGTTGGCCAGGCTTTACTGGAAAGAAAGTGAAAGATGTGCAGGAGAGGAGGAAGCCTGACATCCCAAGCTGCGCTGGGATTCCTGAGGAACCCAAGGAAGAGGGGACTGTTTTCGGAGACAGAGTGGAGAGAGAGGACTGGACAATCAGAACCTATCTGCCAAAAGAAGATCCAAACGAATTCAGTAAGGAGCTCCCTGTCTTGTGTCTGACTAATGATAGAGAGGACAGAGAAGAGGTCTACTACCCAAAGAGATATTGGGAGGGCCCATGGAGGAATGCTTCATCTTCAAGAGATTACTATTTTAGTGGTCTTTGTGGAGGCATCGGGAAAGACTGAGTTTATCTTTTTGGGTGAACTTTTTTTGGACTTGCTTTTCCATGCCATCAGTAAAAGTAAGGACTTTATTTTTTGAACGCTTTTGAGACCATGTGTGTTTGTTGTGACATATTAAAACATAAGAATTGCCATGCTGCATCAAACCAAGGTGAGTCCAGCATCTTGTCTCCAACAGCGGCCAATCCAGGCCACAAGTACCCGAAAAATCCTATAAAGTAGTCTAATTCCTCTTACTCACTCCCAGGGATAGCAATAGCTGCCTAATAATGTGTTATGGACTTTTCCTCCAGGAACTTGCCAAAACCTAGTTGCCTTGATCATATCCTCTGGCAACAAATTCCACAGCTTGCTAGTGCACTGAATGGAAAAGTTCTTTCTACATTTGGTTGTTAGTTTCAAGGAGTGTCCTCTTGTTTTAGTATTATTTGAAAGGGTATATAACTGTCCTTTTATTTACCCATTCCACCCCATTCATGATTTTATAAACCTCGATCATGTCTCCCTCAGTTGTCTCTTTTCCAAGCTGAAGAGCCCTGGCCTGTGAGCCTCTCATCATAGTAGAGATGTTCAATCCCCTTTATCATTTTTGTCACCCTCATCTGCATCTTTTCTAGTTATACTATATCTTTCTTGAGATGGGGTGATCAGAACTGCACAAAATATTAAGATGCAGTTGCACCATGGCTTGATAGAGAGGTAATATGATGTTTTCTGTTTTATTCTCCATTCCTTTTCAGATCATTTGCCATTTTGACTGCCACCATGCATTGAGCAGAGGATTTCAACTGATTGTTCACAAGGACTCCAAGGTCCTTTCTGGGTAGTGATTCCTAGATTTGTGTGCAGAAAGAGTCCCTTGTGTGAAGAAGAAAATCCTAAGGGCTTTGAAAAGACTCTCATTCACCACCCTCCCCTCCCCCCCTCGGTGCGGGAATTCTGGGAAGCCATGGATGACCCTCCTCATGTGCCCCCTTGCCCAAAATGTGATTGAAGGAGAGGCTATATGTATTATAATATAATAGAGTAACATAGTAGATAATAATAGAAAAAGATCA
Organism: Rhinatrema bivittatum; assembly: GCF_901001135.1. Lineage (NCBI taxonomy): Eukaryota > Metazoa > Chordata > Amphibia > Gymnophiona > Rhinatrematidae > Rhinatrema > Rhinatrema bivittatum. Next base: position 52,107,611 of record NC_042624.1, on the reverse strand, counting down.
ATTGGTCCATCCAGTCTGTCCATTTATTCTGGTCCATACTACAAGGATACATTCCAGTTGCCAGATGTAGAAGCTTGATTGCTTGAGGATTATCAATCTTTATCTATTTGTTTTCTTCCTCATTGCTTCTCTACCATCCTGGGTAGATGACCATAACAGATTCCATACTTAATTTAACATCACCACCACCACCAAGTCTCACCGCCAAGTTTTGTAATAGACCAGGGCTTCCCAAACCTGCATGACATAAATTTGCATATATTGAGTCTCCATAGTATGCAAATGTATATTATGCATAATTATTGTGGATATCCTGAAAACCTGACTGGTTCTGGGGTCCCCAGGACAAGTTTGGGAAGCCCTGCAGTAGACTAAACAGCAACCAAAACTAGTGAGCCACCAATACCCAGACACCACCAACCCAACGGCACCATCCACTTGGTTTCTGGAGAGCTGTAGCTTACTGGTACCAACCTGGTCAGCCTATGGCCTGCAGAATCACTACGTTATACTTTTTTTTATCTCCTTCCCCCTGCTGCTGTCGAGAAAGTGATGGATGCTTTGTTTGCAATACTGCAAACTCCCAACCTCTGATTCTACCACTGTATTAGAACATGTCAGCAGATAACGATCATAAGGTCCATCTAGCCTGCCCAAATTAATTCCTAGTGCAATGCACTAGATTTGAGTTGATCTCTGGCTTTTTCTTTTCTTCTTAGGGCTTGCCTCACGGGTACTTTGGTTCATTTATGACAGTAATAATTGTGGAAAATGCAGGGAATGCAGACTGAGCCAGTGCCAAACAAACCACATCCATTCGATAAGAGGGAAGCTAGCACTAATGCTGACTAAGTGTGTGTGGTTGGGGGGGTGAGGACACAGTACTGTATGTTTCATTACAATACAATGATAGCATCAGAGGCCTTTGGCTTGCAGTAATGGTTGAAAATGAATATTTTTTGTAAATGGTTATAGGTATATATGGGCTCTTATTGCCTTATGTATAAAATTATACAGAATACTGTTACCTTTACTGCACTTGTATAGCTACAAGTCAAATGGTGGTTGATTAGCTACAAGTCTGATTAGCTACAAGTCAAATGGTGGCTCCCTTATAAGTTTTGTTTTAAGGGGTCTGTTGAATTATCGTTCATATAGGGGAGGCAATTTTGAAAGCCGTTTCCCCAGGTAAACACCAGTTTCCCCAGGTAAATTGGTCTGTCTGATTACCTCTGTCCAGGTAAAATTCCACATGGGGGTGGAAGGGATGAGGTGTTTAGGTTACGGGAGTAAAGCTGCGCACATACATGGGATTTCTTTTTTTTAAAGCGGGCATTTTTTTTTTATCCTCCCTCGGCCATCTGCACAAATAGCAGGTGCAAAGCTGCTAGGCTTCAAAGAGAAACCACCTGGGTCATTTCTCTTTGACGATTAGCTGCAATGTACAGGTGAGAGCAGTAGCCACATGATTTGCCTCTGTGCCGATGATTTGCAAATTGCCCCCATTAATTTTTCTAGTGCATTACAATCCATCCTTCCAAGCTGCCAAAAGCAAAGCTTTTCAATTCATCAGTCTGATGTTCACATGTAGTGTGCTTGTGAGTGTCTCTATCCTCCTGGTAAAAATAGACATGGAGGTGCTTATAGGCAAAATTTGCAAATGGCTTACGTGAATAGCGACAATGTAAAATTGTGACTCATACCTTAAAAGGCACCCTACGGATATCCACCAGAAAAAGTACAGAATGTCATTATTTTAACAACCAAAAAAAGTCTTAAAAAATATTCCACCAGAGGGTTTTTTTTTTCATTATTCCTCTTGCTGTGTGATTCTATCCTGCACTTCACTGCACATACGAAGGAAAAGAAAACGGCAGGTTGGCACTCAGCAGTAAAATCCTGCAAACGCTGACCATTATCAAGGGAAAGGAAATGGTGTTATGCTAGGCGGTATGAGGAAAAACAAAATCTGGATGAGCTTTACAAAGACAGGGAACCAGAAGATGTCTGGGGCCGAAATCAAGGCAAAAAACGTAAGTACCTGCCCAACATCCTTATAATCTAGATCAGAGCTTTTCAAACCTGTCCCGGGGACAGCCAGCTTTACAGAATTTTCACAATAAAGACACATGAAATAAATTAGCATTATCAAATGTTTAGAAATAAATAAATTGTGCCTAATAGGTTAACAGCATAACCTAATGAAGAGCTTAGAACACAATACTGTCACATCTAGACTGGGTGCAAATGCTGACCATTAGCAAGGGAAAGGAATTGGTTTTATGCTCAAAGGGAAGAGGTTTACTTGTTAACATGTCTTCCTCACTGAGCAACAGATCTGGGTCATGTGTGCATTAGCCAAATGTACAATGCATCCCCACATGCACCAATACCTCTGTTTTGCCAGAAGTTCTATTCTTTATCCAATTCCGAAACATGAATGAGCCCCAAAACCAACCAAACCAGTAGGAGTTGAAATACGACTTCTTTTTTGCTTTGTGCCATTTTCACTCAGTCAACTAAGAAACTTGCAAATATGTTCTCTCACGCACCCTATGAGGCAACGGTGGATTGCAGCACTAGTGCATAGCCACACTCACACACACACACATAAAACAAAATGGCCAGTGAAAATTTCTTGCCACCGGCCAAATAGAACAGAGCAATTATTTAGCAGCCTCTTCACCAGGGCCTTTCATAAAAATTGACTTTCAAAACGGAACAGAATATAAAAGAAAATGGAGATAATAGAATAAAGATCCTTCAGTATCTACTAAACCACCATAACATCAGCCGATGTGCATTCATTTTAAATGAATGGCACATCCAAAACAAAACTGATCTGGCCCTATAATATTTGGGAAATGTTGGTTCATTAAAAAAAAAAAATGTTAAAGTGGCCTCTTCGGTCCTACCCCCCCTGTAGGTGTCCCCAGATGATGTTTTGCAGGGCTTCCAAAGCCCCCTTAAATCCCCAAGAAACTCACAGAGCCTACCCAACTGGGCTGAGCCGTGCCCAGCCAAGACCTCCCTGGGCCCTTCAGACTCCCCTCCCACCCACCAAAAACTGCACCATCCCAGCCCCCACTTATCCCTTCCATGGGGGTCCTTCAGGAAACAAAGGGGCCAAAGTGATTTCCATCCACTCCTGCCCTGCCGGTGTCCCTTAAAAATGACTCCAACCAATGATGGCACTGGCAGTCCTGAGACCAGGGGCCCTTTTGATGTCGCTTTGCTGTTGGTCTTAGGACTGATCAGTACCATTTTTTTTTCCAAATGATTGCAGCAGGGCAGGAGTGTGTGGGTATCGTTTCTTTCCCTTTCCTCGGACCTCTGGAGGTCTTGGCTGCACTTGGCTCAGCCTAGCTGGTTAGGCCTAGACCCCGCAGGTTTCCTGGGGATCAGAGGGGCCCAGGAAGGCTTTGACTGGGCTTGGCTTAGCCCGGCCCCTCTTGGGAGGTGGGACAGGGTCTGAGAACCATGTGGAGGCACCAGTTAATATTTTAATGTTTTCTTTGGTTGAACAAATGAACTGAACCAAAATAAACCGTAAATGAACAGAAAAACAAAAATAAAAAAAAACCCAAAATGGAAAAACAAACTGAAACGAAAATTGCTTTTTGGGGCACATCCCTATTAATATGGGTTAACTGGTTGATTTTAGAACAAGCGTTAAGTTCAGCATTAACAGCCAATGTACGAAAAAGAACAAAGTTTTCAGTACATCAAATGTTCAAAGCAGTGCCAGGTGACCTCATGCTACAGTGTACAGTGTGAAGGCAGCTTGTGCTGTTTTAAATTTTGATGCCAACGAGGTAGGAGGGAGCCCACACTACTTCCTGCCTTCCTCTTCTTGAAAACAATCAGGCCAATTCAGTATGGTGCGCTCAGGCCCAGCGCACTGTGAGCCCCCATTTGGACGCGCGTTTTCCACGCGCTATTATTACCCCTTATACAGTAAGGGGTAATAGCGCGTGGAAAACGGGCGGCCAACCTCTCCAAAACTAATAGTGCGCTCAACATGCAAATGCATGTTGTTGAGCCTATTAGTTAGTCAAGCTCGATACAGAAAGTAACTCCTGCCAAAGGCAGGAGTTAATTTCGGCCAGCACCAGGAAAGTGCGATATTAAGTCGGAGGCCCCCAAAAATAAAAAAAAATAAAAAAGCTGCCCGCGGCCCGCGGGTTGGAAAACGGATGCTCAATTCTGCTGGCGTCCGTTTTCCGAACCCGTGGCTGTCAGCGGGTTTGACAACCGACGCCGGTAAAATTAAGCGTCGGCTGTCAAACCTGCTGACAGCCACCGCTTCCGCCAATGAGGCGCTAGGGACGCGCTAATGTCCCTGGTGCCTGGCGCCTCCTTATTAGTGCGGGCCCTCATTTGAAAGCTGAATCGCGTGCCCAGGAGAGTGGCCTGGGCGTGTGTTGGGAGGGTGGGTGCTCGCCTCGGAGCGCCGGCACTCCCGCGCAGTTTACTGAATCGGCCTGAATGTAAGAAAAGATAGGCACTGGGGAGTGCTGGTTTGTGGAGGGAGTTCTGGGAAGGCTGCTCACTCAAGGGAAGGGTTCTGTTGGGATTTTCTCACTCAAGGGAAGGGTTCTGTTAAGGAAGGCAGGTGCATAAGGGAGGGTGTGTGAATTGGGGGGAGAGGCCACTTCTCTTTCATGTCAGGTGGTGTTAGGGCACTGGAGGCACCCATTAGCACTTGTATTAGCCTCATGAGACAAATACTAACATTGAACTACACCTAAATTACAGCATTAATGGCATGTTAATTCAAATTGCATTACTTTACACAACTTATGCTAACCCATTTTACTTATCCATTTAAATGTTTTTCAATTTAGGCCATGTTAACAGGAACAGACTAATGCGGGGGGGGGGGTGTTAATATGCCTTAATTGCCTGCATTAGTTAAGACCTGTGTTAGAGCCAGCACAGCTTAGTACAGAGACCCTTAACTGGATGATTGCAGAAGCACCTTGAGAAAGAAATACAGCCCAGGTAGGGAAGAGCTCATGGCAGCCTCCTGTGCTTACACTTCCATAGTTTTGGAATTCACCCCTTTTCTTTCGAAGTACTAAAGAAGGTGCTTGCTGGCACCAGGGGGAGGGGGAGTAATGAAAACTTGCCTCCCCCCTCCCCCCCGAGTTTAAGAACAAGCTCCTTTGAAACTCCTAAGAGCCTGAAATGAAGGCGGGCCACACCAAGTACGACTGTTTATTTTTTAAGGTTTTTGCGGCAGGTTTTCAAAAAATGTTACCTGGGGGATTTATTGTAATTCAATATCAAGGCATCATTTTATAAACAAGAGACGACACTTAATGCTTTACTATGGCTTAGCTCTTTTCAGTGCATGTTTAATTATTTTGATTTCAAAATCAATATTTTGAGCACAGGATCTCTCTGTTGAATCCGCTGGTCCAGACTACGCCAAAAGTTCAGCGCATACTGCAGTAGGATGAACTCAGAACAGTCTTCGGACAACATGTCTCCTCTGAAGGGCCTTCAGACCTCATGCAGTTTCTGAAACTATCAAGTGGAGCATGCTTTCAGCTAGTTGCCTGGGATCTGAAGGCGGCATGTGCCCCACTGTCTCATAAGTCATCAGAAGATTTATCTTAATAGATGTGTCACCCACACAGTCCCAACCATTCCAGGCGTTTTTATGATGTCATTCTAAGTGCTATAACAATACTAAAAAGGTTTTAAAGTTCTCCCTCCAGGAGAAGTCATTAAGATGTCAAAAGAAAAAGCTAACAGAGATGCACTGACATTAGGTCATTATAGTGTCAGAAGTGCAGAATAAAAGGATTGACAAAATGTAGGCAGCAGAATGAATGCAGGCCGATCTTCTTCCTGCATGGCAGCCCGTGTGAGATGGGCCTCTCACTTTCACTGCTCTCTAGCATTTTCCATCCCACTTTTCCCTTCCTCCTGGCGTGCAGATGATGGGGGACAGTCCTGTCATATAACAAGGCTAAAAATCGCTTGCAGCAAGCGCCTTCCTTTAGCTGCTGCTATGATCCCAACTTCAACGGGACTCCTCCTGCCTTTTGTGACTATCAGTTCTTTTCGACAAGGGACCCCCAAACCTCACCAGGTTCTTGTAAAAGAATAAATTGGGCTTTCTTTCCGTTACCTAGAACTTGTTACAGCATTTAAAGCATTTTCCCCCCACCCCCCATTGATCAGACACTGAATATATATATATTTTTTTAACTATGCTTTAATTCCACAGCGAAACACAAATACTCAGCTTTCTGAAGCCCATGTACTCACCTGTGGTGTTTAATCACAGTTTAGTGGTCATTCTCTGCAGAATTTTGCTACCAATGCTAATGAGTTCAGAACTATTAGCATCTGTAGCAAAATTGCACAAGACCTTTATCGCGTAGTGCAGTGGCCAAAACCGTGTGCTCCCGGCCATGGCAGCACGCAAACCTGGTCCGTGTCAGAGGAGCTCCTGCGGTCAGCCAATGCCATTTTGGAATCAGGTAAGTCTGGGACAGGAGTGAGTGGGAATTATTTCTACCACTCAAAGACCCCTGCAGTTCTCAGGGAAGCTTTTTCAGGCTCAGGAGACAAGGGGGTGATCCCGATTTGGGGGTTTTCAATGATTTTGGGGGATCAAGAGTGCTGGGCTTGACATGGGCCTCTAACAGGCATTTTTGGCTCACAAAGGGCACAAGGATGCAAGTGGGGGGACTCCAGGGCCATTAAAAACATTTTGAAGGGGTGGAGGGACTTTGCAAAGACCGCGAAGCTCCTTTAAATCCCTGTGGCAGTTCGCATGATCTGCCGCTTCCTGGGCCCGACCAGGCACTGAATTGGTTCAGTGTGCTTACAAACTATGCATAGAGCTACTGGGATAAAACATATTTTCATTTCAAACTGTGACTTGTACCTTATTCAGAAAACAAATGAGACCCCTTCTTTTAATTATTTCAGTAAACATAATATAACCATGCTCCTAACAGCTCCACAGAGGTAAGTTATTTTTTGGTGAAAAACAATCTCACAAAGATTTTTCACACCCCCATTTTCACAAAACAGCACCTTAATGAGATGCTTTTCATGAACCATTTGAATAAACACTCGCTCATACTGGACTAAGCGCAAAAATGTACTACTGCAAAGCACATTTCTGTGAAAGATTTTGGCAAAAGGTGTTTTTGTGAAACATTTCCTACAAAATGCCCACATTTTTGTGCATTTATGGGCATTTTGCTGAAACATTTTGCAGTTTAATACATCGGCCGACCTAGAAACAGAAAAAATGTTAAAGGAACAGGCAAGAAAAGAGCAATTTGTGGAATTTCTTTTCTATATTCACAAATTTTCCCACCACCCCCCTTTTTGGAGAGCAGCCAATTTTGTGAACATCCCCATTTTTTGCCTTTTGCTACTTTTTTCCATTAAAGTGCAGGGGGATAATAAAGTTGCAAGTTTGACAGAACATTAAGCAAACTTTGTCTCTGTTTTGCGCCTCATTCGTATTAAGCCTTTTGATAAAATTCTGGTGCCAGACTGCAGTGCTTCCATCAATAGCATCTCTGTGTGGAGCCACTGAGGACCCTCTAAGCAAGAAGAAATCCATGTTCGGTACTACAAGAAATGGCTTTTAAGAATTAATTTGAACTTTTACCGGCATATTCTTTGCTAACCTTGGCTATCTATATTTTTCTGCCAAAGCCAAAAAAGAAAACTTCTTCTTAGTATTTTTCCCCATAGGGCAGACTGTCGTGACTAGGTAGGTTTACATCAGAAAGATTTATTTGTTTCTTTTTATTTGTTTCTTTTATATACCGACATTCGATCGAAATATCACATCGGTGTACAGATTCAGGGAAATGGTGTGCATACTTGTGAAAATGTCACACATATGTGCTGCTTTCCTCCCCGACCCTAAACACGTCCCTGGGAAAGCCTCCTCATAGTCTGGAGGCATGCTCTTTATGCTATGGAAGACCTTGGACACTTTCAATGAATGAAGTGCAGCCATTTTTCAGCCAAGCCATTGCACCTTGGGTAAATATCTATCTACCCCATAAATAAATTGTCCACAAAAGGACTAGCACACTACATCAGTCACCTTGCCTTCTTTTATGGCTCTGAATTCATGGAGGAAACATTTTTGAAAATAGTAATTTACCTAGGCAAATATTCTGTATAAATCTTGAGGTGGGATGTGCTTTGTTAGCACAAAGCTCACTCTTTCTTCTTCCTATCGATCAGCCCCCAATAGGCCGGTCCACCAACTCCAGTGCCAATTCTGTATCTCCTCCAACTGACTACAGACTTCTCTACAGTGGTTCTTAGTCAAGCAGGCAGGCAGGCACATATGCTGCTCTTCCTACAGGATGGTGGACTGAGCAGACATTCCCTCATTAAGTTCTGTTATATCTATTTTTCCTCCATTTTGTAATACTTCTTCACACATCATTCAAAAGTGGACTGTTACAGCAACAGAAAACTCCCTCCAAAGAAGGGACCAGCAGGTATCACTATAGGACAGGTGCCTGATGCTTTTTTTCTTCTCAAGGCCAACTGGTGTTGAACTCTGAGCCTTGGACTCTGCCAACATGAGACACTAAAATTCTAGTTAAGAAGGAAACCATGATCACCTGCATGAAGTATGCGCTACAAGTTAGAACTGGTAGGTTTGGGCCAGCCTGGTGGTCCTGTTTTGGTTACCAGATCCCTGGATCAACTGGGCCTGGCATACTACAAAAACAGTGCCCACAGCCCTGGGGGGAGGGGGAGGGGAAGGTCTGATCATCAGTAAGGGTGACACTAGGTGGTCAGATTTAGAACCCACAATACAGGGTTCTGGAAAGGCCTTGATACATTGCTCCTGGTCTCAGAACTGTTGTCCTGTGTATGTGTATGTGTGTGTGTGTGGGGGGGGGTGGGGGGGGATATGTGTGTGTGGGGGGGGGGTGGGGGGGAATTTACTAAAAATAGGGAAGAAACAATCCCTGGGTAGTTGTGAATGAAGGGTCATGACACCAGAATCCAAGTCCTGGTTCCAACTGAGCTGGAAGTAAGAGAAAAGGGGGAACTACCAACCAAAAATCCACCCCAGCTGTGAACTGGCTATGACAGAACTTTCTCAAAAGACAGTAGTGTCACTTCGGCACTGAATTGGTTCGGTGTGCTTACAAACTATGCATAAAGCTACTGGGATAAAATATATTTTCATTTCAAACTGTGACTTATACCTTATTCAGAAAACAAATGATACCCCTTCTTTTAATTATTTCAGTAAACATAATATAACCATGCTCCTAACAGCACCACAGAGTACTTTATTTTTTCTTATGTTTTTCTCGTAATATGAGCCTTCTTGTAATTAAAGGCATGCTGCATTAATGATGCCGAAAGTCTCCAAGGGATACCGTTAATGTCCAACTCATAATATTATGCCAGAATTACATGCACAGAAGACTTTTTAATAATCTTTGTTTCCTAATTTAGTTTTGATTGGCTATGAAATCCATAGCAGCACTCAAGGGCTCACATTTCCACTGTCATCAGCACTTCTACTCCATAAATTGTAGAAAGGCACTTGCCTTCTTCCGTCTGTAGGCTTCCTTTCCAAGCTTCTGTTTAACCTATCTAGAAAATTAGCTGAAAGCTGGAGATAATTGCAGATAATTTTACCATTGTTAAGTGACCGGGGTGTTCCATTAGGATGTGACAGACAAGTTTGTCTAAACCTGAAAAGCACATTATGGCTTTGTACTGCCATTTCAGCTTCCTAAAAGACATGCATGCCAAGGTTTATACTGCATAATAAGGACATTTGGCCACCGCTGCACAAAGCAGCCACACATGAATCAGTGCCCAGCGTGCCCACCGTTGCAATGCTGAAGGACAACACACCGGAACAGATGCAGCATTTAGTAATGGTTACCTTTCTTCAGTCCACGTGTGCTGTGATATGGTACCAAGAACAAATATACACAATGGACTCTGCTTTAATGCACTGCCGACAATAACTCCTGTCTCACTCAGGTGGAGGACACTGCTGCCCAGTGACAAAAAGCAGTTAGTGTCCCAGTGCAATGCTAATGCATCTTGGGTCCTCCAAGGACACATTGTCTTACTCCTTTCTGTCAGCTGTAGCCTTGCCTTAAGCCCAGCTTGAACTTTTCAAACAGATGTGTCTACAGCCAACCTACTGGATTGCAGTTCTTTTCCACTACCACCTTTTTTCTAGTGACACTGCACAGATGTTGCCTTGATTAATAGGTACAGTGTCCCTTCTGTCTAAGTCAAATGCAAGACCGTGAAACAAGCAAATTGTCTAACCAGCCATGTCTGCACTTTGTCAGAATTAAATTGTTTACAGCATATGCCTCCAACAAAACTACTGATCATAAAACAAAATTAAAAAGACATTCCCTATGTTCAGGATTTGTGCTTGCAAACAGTACATTGTACTGTACAACACCCTTCCGAAGTCTTGGCTAAAATCACCAGCAATTTTTCCTGATTTATCTTTACACAGTGCAAAATACTCCATGGAAAACATGACGACACCCATAAGCACCAATAGTAATTATTAGCAATCTTATACAATGGCAACACATTTTCATGCTGAATAAAGTGACACATCAACATATCCTTGTATTATGAACCAAAGAGAATGTGTAGAGCAAAAAAAGTGCCACATGATCCTGGGAGTTAAAAAAAAAAAAAATGCTCATTCCTTCTACTCACTTTACCAAGCCATTTTTGCAAGTCTTGAAAGGCAGTGAGGAAAATGAAAACAATGACCTTTGCCAAATCAGTACGGCAACCAGCACCAGAATCCAATGCACTGAATGCTCTGTCTGGAGCTGTGTGATGGGCGGCTAGGAGCAGGCCGCTTGTTGTATACTAATATGACACCCACCCATGTTCCACTCACCATCTTATATCATTTTGTACTTAAAATAAGTGTAAAAAAATAAAAACCCAAAGGCATTTTATAAATCACAATCAAACTCAGGTGCGAGAGGGTGCATGTTCAAACATGCCTGTTGGTAATGAAACTAGAGACTCTCCAGGTCAAGGAAAAAATCACACCTCAAGTCTCAGCCATCTGTGGGTGCGTTTTATCATACTGTGTCCATGCCGGCATGTCTAGTAGTGTGAATAAAAACAAACAGTGATGGGGAATGTGGATTCGGGGGTGGCACTAAAACATGTCCAAAATTCAATAACTGGCTAAGGGAATGGAATATTGACGTGGGAAACTGAAGACCCACATGCACATTTCAGATATTCACTGGGACTTTGCACAAATCACGTTAACTACAGATTTAGACTGCAAGTTCTCTGGAGCAGTACAGTACTGAATGCACCATCACTGCTATATAAACATTACCATGACAAGCTGTTCACAATGATAATTAAGGGTGTTGATGGAACGGCCCCATGCCTGTTCCTCCTGTTGGTCAACATCAGCAACGTCTGATGGAGGTGCACTCACGCACTCGAGGGGAGGAAGCCGCAGCCGTCATGGTAATGGTGACATCTGTTGGTCGTGTTATAAGGGCACTGAACGAAGCTTTAGGAAAGGGCTGTGCCCTTTTTTCTCGTAGGATGATGCTGGGATATCAGGGTCTGTGGGTGTTGGGGATGGGACTGGAGACAACAGGACTGAGGGGCTCTCGTTCTCTGGATTGTGATTAGCACCAGAGAGGAGAAAAATGCACCTTATCGCACCTTATTTATTTTAGAACCTTTTTTTATTTGCTTCAAAGATTAGCTCATTGTATCCCTTGATATGAGGCTCCCAGGCATTACAGAACAAAAATTGTTTTATTACACATTCATCCTATTGGGTGCAATTTTGATAGCCCGGGTTATCTGCGGGGTACATGTCTACTTTGAACCCCCCCATACATTGCAGTTAGTATTCAAAGGAAAACAAGCAGCCGCGTGCCTGTGCTATTTGTGCAAGCCCTGGGGGATGACAGGATGAGGGATCAGGGGTTTTTGAAAATGCCCCCAACCTTAACACGCCCAAAGCAACGCACCTTTTTAGGGTCCGATTTACTAGCTTTTCCTCCCCACCCCACAGACACAGAATGGGGGAAAGAGCTTAGGAAATCAGGCCCTACGTGTGACTAAAAGATTGTGCATCACCTCAGTTTTAGCCTCTCCGGGGCATTTCAGACAGACCAGAATTCCCTGGGTAAATCAGCATTTACCCAAATAAACGGGACTGAAAATTGCCCTCAATCTACCTAGAAACCTTACCATGAGTTAGAGCACTAACCGGTACACACCCAGAAGGCGACTTGGAGACATAGCTTAAGTATTTCTTTCTCTTTCTGCGCTCCTCACGGATCTGTATTCATTTTCAGATCAGAAACATTCAGAACCTTTGGATTAAAGAGCTGTCAATTTTTTATCTATTTATTTATTCGATTTAATTGCACACTGCTATGCAAATGTCACATTTGTTATGCAAGTGGGAGAAGTTTGGGCGGAGTTAATGGTAAGGAGTGGCTCCTAACGTCAAATGTGATAGAGTAACACGGGTTTTAACGCCGGAAATAACGACACCGTTTTTCTGTGCCTTGTGCCCGCGTTAGCTGTGCGTTACTGACCAAAAAGGTTTGATGCACTCTCTACCTAGCTTCAATCAAGCTAGGTAGAGAGAATATTGTACAAATCAACTCCTCTTTTACCTTTCATTGCTCCAAATGACAGAAACTCTTCAGTGATGCCAACTTTGCTGTTCGTACCTCTGACTGTTTATGTAAAACTGCCTCCCACAAACCTACCCCCACCCCCCAAACCTCACCCTGAGTTAAAAGTGCCCCCTCTTACAGTGGTTATAAAAATAGTAAACTTTCAGATTGGTCTTTCTCTCTCTCTCAAAAATAATGTGGGAGGAGGAAATTAGCTGAAGCACACCCCCTTTTTATTTCGTGGGTGCTATATTTAGCATTTTGATAAATCTAGGCCTAAGTTTATACCCAAGACAATGGAGGCTGAAATGACCTGCCCCAAGAAGCAGTAGTGGGATTTGAACTCTGGTTTGCAGCCCACTCACTGCTCTAATGTTCCTCTGACCCATGCACCCCACTACCAAAAAGTACAAAAAACAAAGCACTGAATTGTTTCCACTCTTTCCCATTAAAGCATACTGAGAGTGGTCTCAGTCGGAAACTTTCTTTGTCGGTCTAACCTCCAGTGACAGCGGGAGGAGTCATAGGCCAGATATAGAGAGAGAGAGGGAGAAGAGTCTTGCATGGTTAAAATGCATGAAAGCATGCAAAGAATAAACTTGGAACAATAACGGCCCAATTTTAAATGGCTGGTGAGCATATAAAACGGGGGTTATGTGCGTGGCTGGGCGTTGTGTGCACCGCGCACATTTTAAAAGGGACCCAGCTGTGCACGTAACCCTCGTTACACGCACAATAGCCGGGCTGAAGAAAAGGGATGGTCCGGGGGGCAGAGAGGGTGGTCCAGGGGGTGGGGAGGTGCTGGAGGCGCCGGTATGGTGGCCATTTGCTGCTATGCCGAGGAAGCGCGTGCCGGCCGACTGCCAGCGTGCGCAAGTTGCTTCTGCTCCGGAGGAGCAGCAACTTAAAAAACAAATCCCCCCCCCCCCCCCGAAGGTACGTAACATTTAGGGGGTGGGAAGGAAGATTAGGGTAGGTGGTAGGGAAGTTCCCTGCCAGAGCGGACTGGAAAGAAACTGGGGAAGGCCGCGATGCATCACCGCACGAAACCTGCAAAATTCTACCCCCCACCCCCTTATGTGCACCGCCCCGGATTTTGTAACATGCGAGCGCTGGCACGCACATGTTATAAAATTGTGCGTTCATGTGCGCGTGCCGGGAAGCATGCACACATGGACGTGCTCGAGTATATTTTTAAAATCAACCCCTAAATATTTAAAATGTTATTTAGTTACTAGCAAATTCAATAGAAGCTGCGCTTATTTCCATTTAGGACAGAGATGCCTTGCTAGCATACATTTCTTATAGTTTACTACCACCAAAGTGGACCTTTGTATGCCAGTTCCTTGCGACAGGATTTACAGTGGCTGTGCAAGGTTTCTCTCTCTCTCTTAAACAGAAGGTGGCTTAGCAAATAAAGGCAGCAAATGAATGTCTAACTTACAGCTGGAGGGTTGATTTTTTTTTTTTACTGTGTTCCAAACATTTGAAAATTTCAATTAATTTGAAAGTGACCATCTGTTTAACATAGTAGCTATTCAGACAATGGTTCTGAACAGCAGTGACAGGCATTTTAATAAAGTCTGAGGTTTACTGAGGAGTTCATGGCCCACCCTTAAATCCATGGGCTTAAGATATTCAAAGTTCTCTTACGGTTCCTAAGTCTCTGTTTCTTGGAGTTCCAAGATTCTCTGTTTGGTGGGAGTAAGACTTCTCTCCATGGTCTTGAGCGTTATCAAGACAATCTTTAGGGACCTCCTGGGATGCAGGGTCACATTGTGGTCCCCGCAGCCACTTTTCCCCCCCAACTCTGTCCTTCTCTGCTCTACTCAATGCACTGTAGGCCCCGGGATGCCGGGGTACGGGGAGAAGGATTTAACCTCTAAGGCTCATGGGGGTGGGGACCATACACAGCCTCTCGATCTCTCTGCTGTCTGTCTCTCTCCCCGCTGTACTCACAATTAGGATGTCCTTACTTTGAAGGCACCTCTAGTGCTCATGAAAGACACTGGACACTCTGTTGGAGTGTTCCGAAATCAAATGTACTGCAACCAAAAATACTGTAAGTCCCAATTAGCAAGAAAAATTCTCCAATTGATCTTCTCACCAAAATGAAAGAGTCTGAAAGCTGACTGCATGTCCCTTAGTGCTCTAATGTAGCCTCCTATTGGGGACTGGGATCTTTCTCTTAGCTCTGGACCTCTGGTGTTAGCTGTCCCAAAAAAGTCTAAAAATCTAATGACTCTTCTCCCTTTTTTGTGGACAGGCACCGGTGGCAAACATTCCCTCACAAAACAAACAAGAACAAAACTTCCCAAAGCTTAGAAACTGCTTCCCTTTACTTTTCTGTCAGGTTACTGCTTAGCATGGGAGGAAGGAGTCACAGCATCTTATCCTGACCTCCCATAGGCAAGGATGGGCAGGATCAGGACCTAAAAAGGGAAAAAAACTGTTCTCAAAACAAACAGCTATCCAACAATAACTCCTCTTCTACTCTCACTAAATACCCCCCCCCCCCCCCCTTTCAAGACTTAGGGGGTAATGGCCAGGGAAAAGTCCCTTCTCCCTGGATCAAGCTATAGGGGGCCTGAACTGAGGACTGCTTTCCAAAACACCAACTCAAAATGGCACCTCACTCCTTGTGCACGGCCTGCTTTTATACAGACTGCCAGCCAATCCAGGCATCCTGACAGGGGTGGTCTCCAAATGACCCAATCCTAATTCAGCGCTTACACTAGAGCAGTTTAGTTAGTGAGGGACCAAGAGTTTTCCCTTACACATACAACAGTAATAGTAATCACGCTGGAAGCTGATTGAGGTTTCCAGCTTAACTTTTATGAACAATTGATGGTGGAATAGCGAAAATGACTATTTATAACTCCTTATTCAATCCAATCCATTTACAAGTTTAGATCCTCAGTAAATCTGTGACTTTGAATGCATCCTTTAGTCCTTTCCTGATCCTTGCCAATTTGTAAAGTCTAGAACCTTCCTCCAAACTGATAGGATTCATATTTTTTCTAATCCAATTCCGATGATCCACTTTAAAGTCCCATAAAATGAACAGAATATACTCTTACTTCCCAGTCCAATCTCTTCTCTTTACTATCCAGGTGATAGCACAGTGGTCAACATCGGATTAGGTGCCGCTGGTCTTTTCTATCCAATTTCTCCTCCTCCCAAGAATGAATGAGGATCCATTCCTTCAGTGCCCTTCAAAGGTCGATGTGCATCTCAGGGCAAGAGGCTCCTACTCTTTTAGATGGCAGCACTGACTCCCTGGGCCCTTGGGAACTCAGGCACAGGATAAAAATAAACCCGTTTCCAAAAGGTAACTCAAAAATGGAGCGAGAAAGGTGGATAGCACTTCTTCCTCCAAACAAAAGGATTAAAAAGCTGGAAGTTTTAAAATGGAAGAATGGCATCTATTCTTCTAATCCATGGCCCCATCTTCCCTTCCAAGAAACCCCAAAGGTCCTCTTCCCAAAACAAACACAAGCACAAAGCAAGCATGTGATAGCTGCTGCCTCTGGAAAGGGCAACTCAAAGTCCACACCTACAAAATGGCGGCTTGGGTTTCCATAGGCAAGGACTCTACCATTGAATTCTCCCACACGAGGGAGCTGGAACCCAACCAAACGTAACTTTCCTTCAGCCATTTCATTAATTGGTATGATCCTTTAAGTAGAGATTCAGTAGTGCTCGCTACACTGGTCATTCTCAAAAGGCTTTATTCCTGGGGGGGGGGGTGCGGGGGCTTTGTTCCTTGTCTAAAAGGAGTTACTGGCTTTGGGGTTCCTGACAACTGCCTGAAATACTTTGTAAAGAGCTGTATATAAATTTTGGCAAGTGCTTCCCAATTGCCTTTTTTTTTGCCTCCAGTTACAAATGTTTGAGGACGACACAGTATGCATCCTGTCACTATGTATGTGTATTATATAATACTAGCCGTTAAGCCCGTAACAACGGGCTACATTGACGGGTTTTTTTGGGTCCATTTCCTTACCACTCATTCTCCCCCTCCCACCTCCCCCTCATTCTCCCTCACCCTCTAGTCTCCCTCCCCCTCCCTTCACTCTCCTCCCTCCCCCTCCCCCTCCTCCCTCCCCTCACTCTCTCCTCCCTCCCCCCTCCCCTCAGTCACTCCCCCTCTCTCAATCCCCTCCCCTCCCCTCCCAGCTCATTCACAACCCCTTTGGATGGCGCAGACGGAAGATCTCCGGGGGAGGTCCCTCCCTCCCTCGCGCGCGCCGCCGCCACTACTACTGCTACTGCTCCTCGCCGCTGCTACTGCTACTGCTCCTCGCCATTTTTGTTACAGGCAAGCTCTGACCGACATGCTGACCGCGCATGCGCGGTAGAGTTGCTCTCTACTGCGCATTTGCGGCACGTCGGTCAAGCTTCATTTATCTAGTAGATATTACAAACACACACACTAGCTGATAGTGAAAGAAATTCCCCAGAGTCCCCTATGCTCATCCCCCTTCCCTAGGTTGCCCCATCACACTCTAAACCCCCAGCCCAAGCCCAGAATGCTCGCTCTCTCCCCCAGCCCAGCCCTAGCACACTTCAGAACCCTTCCCCAACCTGATCCCAGCACTCAGCCCGATCCAAGCAATCTCTCCCCCCACTCTCCAGCCTCCAGCCAGCCCCCCAGCTCTTTGATTTCCTGTGGCCCCATGTCCGCTATGCATGTAAGCTCCTCAGACGCATATGCGGTGCACATGCATGCTAGTGCATACATGTATAACTCACTAGCCCTTGCATCCACAGGACTTGGAATTTATGCACATACACTCTGAGCTTTGTGCCTAGCTCGATGAATGGGTGCGTAAATTGCAAGCTAGGCAAGCATGCTCCTCAGCAGTTGGGGCCTCCTGCCAGTGCCCACTTTTAGTTAAGCATAATATATATATATAGCGATGATATATAAATATATACACTCGTGAATATGCACAGTGAGAAGAGTACAGTAACTAAGAGATAAAATGGCTAAGATTTAAAATGCCAAACACCTATCTGAAGAGGTAAAATACCAGCATATGAGAAACAGCATGAAGGACTGAAATCATTTTTCTTACCATGGCACAGAATATCTCAGGAGGTTCTCCACAGGTGCTGTCAGGGGGATCCAGTCTCACTTTCAGGTATTTGGTCATGTCTGTGGATTCCGGCTGACAGGCCATGTATTCCCAAACTATCCCTTCATCTGATTTCATCAGAGTCTTACACACATCATAATGTCCATACTCGGAAGCATAGTGCTGCATTGCTGAAGACACGCTAACCCAAAGGGCATGAAGTGACAGCAAGCCTGATAAATGCATCTCTAAATCCTTTGAAGTCTTCTTAATGACAGTAACAATTGTTGCTTAACTGCAGTTCTACGTTTGTATAGTAATAGGTGTGTGTATACGCTCTGTAAATTTATTAAAAAAAAAATAAAAATTGCAGGTTACACTATCAAACAGTAAATGTTAGTATATAGTGCCTTTTCTAGGAAGCACAGAGCTTTGGTGGAAGCTGACCATATTGAAACCACAGTATTTCAAAGCCACTTGCAGCTTGTTCTTTGCAGCGACTTTCAGAAGTCTTTCTAAAAAAAAAAAAAAAAAAAAAAGACGTCCAGGAGCAGATAATAATTTAGCAGCGTGGTGGGCCTTCAGTTGCACTGCCGATAACCCTGAGTGATCCTCTCTTTTCACAGCTCACTAGGGATATCCAAAACTTGCTGATAAATCAGTATCGGAAGCAAAAAAGATGAGCTTCTATCATCTGGTGTCTTCTTCCCATCAATCATCCTTTTCTTCTGGCACCAGCACCCTTTTAGAAGCAATAAGAATAAGAGTTATTGTCCAAGAATCAATACTTTCCACAAAAGTATGACACGCTGGATATTTTAGGTGGCTTGACACAACATGGAGGAGATTGGTACAATGTGGGTAACCTTTGCTGGGGTGCTAGAACAGGCCACCCCATTCAATTTCGTCCCACAGGTCGGGATCTGGATAACAAAGACTAACTCTTGTACATCAGGGAAAAGAAGAAATGACTTGTTCCCCCCCCCCCAGATTGAGAGGAAGCCTGAAAACATCCTTCAGCGTGTCGGGACCCACCAAGGGGGGAACCACTGACAAGGCCTTATTAGAATGACAAAGGCATCAGAGCCGCTTACAGTGCAGGCTTCCTAGCTCTTGGCATTTGTTAATTTTAAAACAACAACAGACATCAGGATCTCCACAGAATACCAGAGCCTCTGCATCCCCCCAATCAGCAACCCAAGGGCTTTACACCTCTCACCCAGGCGCGTGCAGCAGTAACAGGAGCAAGGGTCGGATCTGGACCTGCTATGAACAGTGGTTTCCTTTCTGTTAGGCCCTTCAAGTCCTTTTATACCTCTTTTGGTACTTCTAGAGTGTGCGCTGGCTGTTTTCCAAACCATATTGCCAGGGATAAGACTGAATTTGTTAATCCACTACATTGTCTAATGTTATTAGAAGTTACAAGCGACGGAGATAATGAAATATTACTTTTCAGCTTTCTTACTGGCATCATATTTCTCATGGCCCAGGGCAATTTAATAGGGAAAATCCTTTTGAAAGGGCACTAAGAAATAAGGAATATGTTTAAAAATCAGCTCTAGCAATCACTAATCTGTTGATAACAGATTCATTAAGTTAGCTGGTTCATGTACCCTGTGTTTTAAATCTAATATTGTCACTGGGGCAATGAGTCTCTCTGCTTTATGGCAATAGCTCAATAGCTACCGCTCTATCACTGGCCTTTTACAGCCACTCTGGACCAGCAAAACAGAAAAAAACTACACTGGGAGATGCTCCTTAGGGAATTTGGCCTTTTATAGCAAAACATACAAGCAAATGCATCTTCCGAACACCCTTCCAATATATCACTGAATGCAAATATTGCACAGTCTTCACACCAGCTAAGCCACAGACACTATGAAATGCCAACAGATGGTTGAATTGTGTTTCCATAGCAAAGTAATTTATAATAATTGCTTTATGGATGCAAGCACAATTTTCATTACATTCAATTCATAAAATGCTATTATCCAGCTGCAATTTGTGAGACATTATATTAGCAAGTATGCTGAATATTTGAATTTCCATTCAGCATTGATTAGCTACTTGTCCAAACACACATGTACTACAAAAACTATGTCTGCCACTCTGTTTTCCTATGTTTCCTATAAGCAAAGATTTGTGAGGAACCAAAGGTCTCATGCCCCTAAACGTCTGTAGACTCATGATGCGTATTTTTATCTCTGAGTTGTAAATGCTTTTTGGATATTTACAAAGGCATGTACTGCTGCCAAAGATAGCATGCAATGTTTTGGAGGCTTTGGATTTAGTGTAGGATTCTACTATTTCTGAATATATTTTATTGATTCACTTTGCATTTTTTGGACTAACATTTTCAGCACATCAAAGGAAGCCTGGACAGAAAAACCCAGTTATACAAAATGGCCTTAAAAATACTGGGAGGTAAATATTGAAGAGCTAGCAAGTGGCAAAAATATCTGGGGAAAGTCATGCTCTGAACTTTTCCAGGATATTCACCTGGACTTACGCACACAAGTCTACCATTGAATATATCTGGATAGAGATGTATATTTTTAGTCTGGCTGCGCTCAATACGTGCCTTCACCGCCTAAAATTTATCCCTACCTCTGCTGATGCCCCTTTCTGTCCAGATAATTTTTTTAAAATGTATATTCCACTTTGCCACACTTTATATTCAGGTACTGCAGGTATTTCTCTATCCCCAAAGGGGTCACAATCTAAGGAATTCATTTTCAAAGGCTTATCACGTGCGATAGCATGCTGGGGGCAGAGTCGGGGTGGCAAGGAGGCGGACTCGGCGGTGTCTTCGCTGGCGGCGATAAGGTAAGTAACCTTATCGCTGCCAATAGTGCGCCCAATAGCACCTTTCACCGTGGCGCTATTGGGTGCGAAAGTCGGCAGCGAAAACACCGCGGTGGTGCGAAGGCTGACGGCTTTCGCAGGCTTGCCCCCCCCCCCCTGCCCATTTTCGCTGAATTCACAATTCTGCGATATAATGGTGAAACCAGGCCCAAGTTTGTTCCTGAGGCAATGGAGAATAAAGCAACTTGTCCAAGGTCACAAGGAGTGGCAGTGGGATTTGAACGCTGGTTTCCCTGGTTCATAGCCCACTGCCCTAATCATTAGGCTACGCCTCTACTTTTAATATTGACCTCACAGTCGTTACAGACTGAGCCCTGGGAGCCATGCAGGACACCTGGGTTCAGTTCCTGAGCCTGGCTTCTGCTCTTTCATCCAGCCAGGGTCAGGGATGCTGGAGCGGTATCACCTAGACTCAGGCTGCACACAAACCGGGGCTCTTGAAGGAACCATGGTCTGTGATCCCCAGCTGCAGACAATCATTACGATGGCTAGGCTAGATGGGGTGAAGGTTGTAAAATGAAGGTGGGGGAGGGGGAGGGAAAACTTGGAGAGTTGCAAATAAAGGCTCAAGGCTCCATTGTACAGTGACTCAGGTCTACATGAGAAAGCCCAAGGAGCAGATCCACACCTCCACCACAACACTTATAAAATAAACCCTGTATCTGCCTTACAGGTCGATCCAGTAAAGTGTGCTCCGTCGGAGCGCACTGTCAGCCTGCTCTGGACGCGTGTTTTCCCTTACCCCTTATTCAGTAAGGGGAGGAAAACACGCGGCCCACCCGCGGCACCTAATAGCGCCCTCAACATGCAAATGCATGTTGATGGCCCTATTAGGTATTCCCGAGCGATCCAGTAAGTAAAATGTGCAGCCAAGCCGCACATTTTACTCTAAGAAATTAGCGCCGCCCAAAGGTCGGCGCTAATTTCTTCCGGCGCCAGGGAAGTGCACAGAAAAGCAGTAAAAACTGCTTTTCTGTGCACCCTCCGACTTAATATCATAGCGATATTAAGTCGGAGGTCCCCAAAAGTAAAAAAAAGTAAAAAAAAAAAAAAAAAAATTTTGAATTCGGCCCGCGGCTGTCGGGCCGAAAACCGGACGCTCAATTTTGCCGGCGTTCGGTTTCCGAGCCCGTGGCTGTCAGCGGGCTCGAGAACAGACGCCGGCAAAATTGAGCGTCGGCTGTCAAACCCGCTGACAGCCGCCGCTCCAGGCCAAAAGGAGGCGCTAGGGACGCGCTAGTGTCCCTAGCGCCTCCTTTTCCTCGTTTGCACCGCGTCAGCTCATTTGCATTCTGGATCGCTCGCACCGGCCAAGGGCCGGTGCGTGCGCCGGGAGAGCGGGCGTTCGTCCGCTCTCCCACGGACTTTACTGGATCGACCTGTAAGTGAATTATCAACCATGCGATGCACTGAGAAAGGAGAAGGTTGCATAATTTGTAATCTTGTTCTTTGCTTTACTTCTAATAAAATGTTTAATGGGTTGTAATTCAACATTGATATAAATGTGACTAATATCTGGCATTTGCTCTGTGCACGATTCACCAAAATTCAGGACTTTATAAAATTTCCAGCAGGCAATTATTTCCCATGTTTGACAAATAAAAACAACAACAGCAACATTCTGTGGGTCAGATGTAATATGTTGCTTTTGAATTCCTGTAGACACAAAATGAGAAAAATTCTTTACTACATTGGGTCCTGTTTAAAACCCATGGTTCAGAAGAGATGCCTAGGCCTTCTTGCTGGTCCCCACTCTGAGTTGTATAATACTGTACATTATCAGTTTCATTATAATATTAATTATCTTAATTATAGCTTTCCTCTCCTGATGTCACCAACATTTGGAATTAGGCAGAGGAAATGCAGCAAACAGGTTCCCACCATGATGTTAGCACAAACTAAAGTTAAGAAGTCAAAGTTGCTCACCCTCCTTTCAGTCCCCACAGTGCCTCATTTAAATATGCTTAAAAGCATCTATGGGGGCTTACATCCTAGAAAGCAATGTGGAAAATGGATAAAGAAAATTCAAATTCATTATTTATGGTGGGAAAAAAGCCATATTTAGAAGGAAGTAAGCAAGAATATTAAGCAGGCGTAATGAAAGTGTTCCAAAGTTTAAAAAAGACCTAGAAAGGGTCTCATAATCACATTGAAAGCAAAGCAAACTCAACAATCTTTTCCCAGCAGCACATCCCTCTCCAAACCCCTGCATTCTTTTCATTGCTCTGAAGTTTCATTCTTCAGTCCACCCCTCCTAGGACAGGATGCCCTGACACTTCTGAATTGCACTGTATGGAGCAACCTAGCACAGAAAATCTATAAAGATGCAAAAGGATAAGCTTATCTGCCTCACACACATCACAACTATCTTCATCAACATTCTGCAATCCAATAACAAAATAGCACACAAGAAGCAGATTACAACTTGTATAATAGTAAAATGCATACAATAGTCTTTGATTCAAACCAGCTAGCAAGGCCGATGTTTCACCTCTGTACAACAGCATAGCTACCTGCTAGGACTCACAGGAAACAATTTCTCATGATCCAATCTTTCTGAGATGCACGCACTATGTCAGAAGCTTTTACATCCCAACCCACAAGAATTATTAAAAAATATTGACTCACACACTCCTGCACATTGACTCCTCCCATTCTCCAAGGCCACTACAGTGACTCTTCTCCTCTTCCTTGCAGGCTGCCACGACCATCACTCCTCCGCTCAAACCATCAACATTTCCACTCCTCTCTCCACAACTACCTCCCCCTCTCCCCCAACAACTGATTGGCAATATAGCTGAGGTGTGCAGGCTGCTACTTTGCTAGATATAGCTGACAAGAAAGTTGCCCTAAACATAGGACAGTGAGATGGAGTGTGTTCACTAGCCCTCTTCTCAATTTTCAAACAGGAAACCCAAGAGGGAGCTGCCATAGAGAGATTGTGTGCAAACTAGTTCACAATCCATTGCTCAGTGCATCATCCCTTGCACAGCTTGCATTTTAAGAATACTACCCAAAATGTACAAGCTTGCAAGTGTTATATTTTAAGAAGGTCACATCTTCTTTCTGCTTCCTACAGATCCCACACCTCATTCCCCACAGGTTGTCCTCTGATCAAGGAAGATGATGGATGATAAGCGTGCACCATACCATGAACCCTGTGCACATTTTGGCAGGAATCAGGGGAAGATGAAGGTTCACATTCGGGAACATTCGGACAAATAACTCAGAAGATATCTGGCTAAATAAATATTTGCACTTCGCCGGCTATATCTGGCTACGTGGCATTCCGGGAGCTAAGTTATCCAGCTAAGTCCGATAGCTGGATAACTTACCTGGCTAAGTCTGGTTGGGAGAAAGAGCTGTCCTGAAGTTAGCTGGCTACCTTTTAGATAGCAGCCTATATTCAACAGTGTGGCTGCACTATTGAAAATACCTCCAAAGTTAGTCACATAAGTTTATCCAGCTAACTTTGCTATCTGGACAGTGGCTGAATATGGACCTGAAAACCCCCAATGTAGTCCAGATAGTAAAGGCATATTTTTATAAGATTAAACATGCACTCAAATAACTTGGTGGACTCATGGCACAACAGTAGCTTTCTTCAAAGTCAGCAGAAGGAAATAGGAAGCGAGTGATAATAATCATATACAAACACACAATAGGGACACAATATCACTTACAAGACTCACTTCACAATTGCTTCTCAGGGACTTTTCCACTCACACAGCCACCTAGCAGCACTCTCTGCTGAGGATTCCATCCCGACATAGAGGAGGTGTTGCCTTCACCTATCGGAACTGGACTGGAAACTTGGCCATCACATCTGTAACCAGATGTTTTGTTTGTGGTGTGGAGGGGAGGGGAGTGAATTATCTCTGTGCGGAAAAGAAATGATGGCTATGAGCGTAGTATGGCACACATATTTATTTAAATGTTTTGTATAACAGTACTGGCAAGGTTGGCTCTTCCTTTAGGTAGACCTAGGCAGTCACCTCACCAAGAGCACAGAAACTTTGGGGATGACACAGGGGGCTTCGCTATGCATGAGCACACAGGGCTCTGCTCAGTGATTCTATTGGTCAGTGACCTGAATCTCAGGCAACAGAGAGCAGCCTTCTACTCCCTCCCAGGCAATGTGCAGGGAATTGGGGGGAGGGGGGAGGCTAGAATGAACAGAGGAAAGAAGGAAGAGCCAATCTGCTCCCTAATCCAGCCTCTCCCCCGTTGGTGTTTCCCCCTTCCTTCCTGTCCTGCAAGGGAAGGAAAAGAATGAGCTTTGAGTGCACAAGAGTTCAGTGTTTGTCTGTATATTTCTATTTCTGATTTGTGGTCACTTATTCTATATTTGGTGAGGGGTTTTTTTTGTTAGTTCTTTGTGTGTCCAATGTGAGATATTCTGCTAATCTGTTCTTTCTATTTAGCACAGCTTATTCTGTTTTCCCGTAGGAGGTGTACAGCTAATAATAAATTTTGATTTTTAGACCACCTTTCCAAATAATACTCATGGTGGTTACATTTTTAGAATTCAGGTACACGAAATTCCTGCTCCCAAAGAGCTTACAATCTAAGTGGGTACCGGAGGCAATAGGAGGTAAAGCAACCTACCTGAGATCACAGTGGGATTTTAACCCTGGTTTCTCTGGTTCTCAGCCTAGTGCTTTAAACATCAGGTCACTCCTTTTCCCTGCTGGGAAGAATCGTAATATTGTTCTAAGGCCTGGTGTAATATTTGCATTGCTGGCTTTTCATAGGTAGGACTGTTACTGTTTGAGTTCTGTGAGTTAGTGTAGTTTTATTTATGGCAGGTTTTCTATATAGGTTCCTAGGGACTATTTTTGCAGGGTTTTGTGTTATTTCAAAATGTGCCTAGTAACGGAGTGAGTTTTTGCCACTGTTTCTGAGGTGACAAAGGAATTAGAAACATTTTTGTGTGGTGAGCAGCACTGAGAAACATCCTAGTTAGGACCAGCCAGCCATGTCAGAAACTACTTTCAGCCAATGTAGTATGGATTTCTTTTAATTCAGAAATCCATACCACATTATGATTTTTTTTTCCAGTCTATCCACAGATGACACATTCAGACACGAGACCTTATTTTTGAAAGGTATTTGTATTACCTAGATATTTATAAAACAAAGGTTAATATTTAAAAGTAATTTTCAAACCTGTATATTTCGATGCAAAGTCCGCGGGTAATTTTATCTGTGGACTTTGCAACCGATTCTCTAAAGGAACCCAGCACGCTCCCCTTTGAAGTGAGCGTACTTTTAGAATGGGTAATTTTCAAAAAGCCCTTTTACCCAAATAAATGGTTGTTAAAAATTGTCCTATCTATATCCAGTTATGTGTTTATAGAAGATTGTTCTGGAAGGGCTGGTGGTAGGGTCAAATCTGGGCGGGGGGAGAGATCATAGCTTATGGGCCTGGCAGTTAATGCAAATGGCGAAGAATGGCATAAAAAGCTAAAGATTTACCTAGCATGCTTAATACTCTTGCACCAGCCCCATGCATTGCATGTGTCTCATGATATTCGTATCATTCTTCAGATATATTGTACCATGAATATAATGCTATGTGTTTCAGTTGATGATACTTCCAAAGTACACGGGGACTTCAGCACAATGCAGGCTGTTGTAAACTTGGGCTCTTAAAGGCAAGAGAGGTGCTGATTGACAGTGACATATAACATTGCTACTCCATGTTTGCTGCATTTCTCAGGAAAACTCTGGAAGCCTAGAGAGCAAGTGGGTCTCTTCCTTATTTTTACAGTTGCATCCACACAGATGGTAGTTCTTCAGAGTCCACAACTCGGCTTCCTGCTCTTTGCAGACCCGCAAATCACGTCATCATCTGCGCATGATCTACATGGCTTCTTCCGACGACTCCTATAGCACATAGGATTCCCCGTATCTCTCTCTGCAGGTCTTCCTTTGCATGTGCACGCCGCTAAGAATGTCCATTTCAACATAAAAAACAAACTCCCATAGATCTCCCTCGATTCGTGTATTCTCGTATCTTCACATTAGGACATTAGCCATTAGGGTAAGGGTGTGTCAAACACAAGAGGGGTAAAAAAAAAAAAATTATTTATGTGCCTGGACACCTTCCCACGCCAGAGAATGCCCCTTTTTCTCAGTGGCAGATAGAAGGCGCCTGTGCTTTTCTCTGTGGGTAAAAGTCCATGGGTTGTTACACTCTGCACACACTATTTCCACACAAGGCCTGGACAGTGGTGCCCAATTTACCAATGGCCATGACGATTGGCTGTTGAATAAAGTATTTAGGAGAGGGAGCAATTTTACATGACGTGTTTACTGAGTTTGGGCATGTTACCCAGGGCGCAGATCTCTCACCTACCTACAGAATCCAGTAGCAAACTCTCTAGTTGCCCCAAAATTTGAGGAACGGTTCACAAGTCATTGGGGGAGGCACACTAAAGACAGACAATGAGGATTTTAACCAGGCCCGTTTCCTCGGAGGAGACTAGAGTAAAAAGAAACATCCATGTACACCGAAAATGTTGATATGCAATGTGTGCCTGAGCGAGAGTGAGGAGAAGTAAAGCTGCGAAAGAAATGAAAAGTAACCTTAGATAGTAAAAAAAAAAAAAAAGAGAGAGAGAGAGATGAGATTTGTTTTGTAGATGAGATTCTAGGCGTTAGGTCAAAAAGATTTTTTTTAAAAGCGAGGTCTGCTATCTCTCTAGGAAAAGTGGCATTCGCCCTTTAAAATCAGCTTTTGCTTACATTTAACCAGAGGAGCTTGTTTGTGCATGAGAAACATTAACTGTTAAAATATTTTGTGGCTTGTTATCTGAAAAAATAAAAAAGTATAGGCTTTGCTGTGCTGTGTTTCCTGTTCAGCCCAAACCATTTTTTAAAAAAGCTTTACTGTTCTGAATTGTTCTCACAGGAGCAAGCAATGGAAGGTGCACATCTACTGCGATGCTTGGGCCAGCACTTACACCAGTCCCAGGCAGAAGCAGAGTTATTAGGGTCAGAGGATACAGGGACTTGAATATAAGGCATTGTGACAGGGCATTCATCTTTGCCCTGTCTGGGACTGCTGCCCAATTATCCAAACACTCACAATTGCAGTCAGAGGCACTGAAAGAGCAGGTTTTAGTTACCAGCCTGTTGAGCCAAAGACCAATCACAGTTCAAATGTCACACAAACAGCAGTGTCTTAAGCATACATCCTGGTGCAGGCAGGCCTTCTGTTCCCCATAGCACATTTTGATTTAACCTCCCATCTATCCTCTAACAATGCTGTGGATCCTGCTAGCTTCCCTCAGGCTCCCTCACACCACAACCCTCCTTGACAGGCTCTTGCTCCTCAGCCACAGCGTTTCCCCGACAGCACATTACTGCCAGCACTTTCAAGGATGCAGCCTGCCACGCTGAGATCATCCTTGAGCTGTGGGGTCCTTCAGATTCCCTGGCCTCCTGGAAATGGCGGCTCCATCTTCACCACGGTCCCATGTGAGCAGCCCTAGCTCGTCTGGCGGTGCCTTCCTGACAGCTTCCTCGGTGTCGGCCCTATTCCACCTTTACCCTGGCTTTTGTTTCTCTGGAAAGCCCTTGTTTAAATCAAGACAGCTGTACACAAATCATTACACTTCCCCTGGGCTGAACTTCCGCCCCCACCCTTCTGGGACTACACTGCCCACAAGTCGGCTCTGCTTTCTTCTTTCACTTTCTCCCTCAACAACTGCACCCTCTCTTTCTGCGCAGCACCATCTGTAGCTTTGTACATCTCTGCATTGTTTCTAGTGATGGGAGCTCACCTCATCACTATATGTATGGGTCTAGGTTAATGGGTGTCTGTAGGGAGGTCTGTGGGGGGAGAGGAACGCATTATTGGAGCATCTATGGCAAAGCTTTCCAAACTTTTCATGCTGGTGACACACTTTTTAGTCAAACATAATTTCACGACACAGTAATTCAGTCTACTAGCAAACCAGAGGTTAAAGGTTAAACGAACGAAACGTATTTCGACAATTTATGTATGTTTCCTTAAATATATACATAAAATGTTTCACGACACAACCTATCTCATGAAAACCTTTCATTTATATTAAAAATATATAATATTCCAAGATTAATGTTATTGTTATAAATTATGAGCAACAATAATAAAACAAATTGTCTGTCCCCCACACACTCATCTCTCTCCCTCTAGCACATGTCTGTCCCCCACACACTCATCCCTCTCCCCCAACATGTCTGTCCCCCACACACACCTCTCTCTCCCTTCAAGCATATGTCTGTCCCCCACACTCATCTCTCTCCCCCAAGCACATTTCTGTCCCTCACACACATATCTCTCCCCCCAAGCACATGTCTGTCCCCCACACACTCATCTCTCCCCCCCCCAGCACATGTCTGTCCCCCACACACTCATCTCTCTCCCCCCAAGCACATCTGTCCCCCACACACTCATCTCTCTCCCCCCCAGCACATGTCTGGCCCCCACACACTCATCTCTCTCTCCCCAAGCACATCTGTCCCCCACACACTCATCTCTCTCTCCCCAAGCACATCTGTCCCCCACACACTCATCTCTCTCCCCCCCAAGCACATCTGTCCCCCACACACTCATCTCTCTCCCCCCCAGCACATGTCTGGCCCCCACACACTCATCTCTCTCCCCCCAAGTACATCTGTCCCCACACACTCATCTCTCTCCCCCCAAGCACATCTGTCCCCCACACACTCATCTCTCTTCCCCCCCCCCCCAGCACGTCTGGCCCCCACACACTCATCTCTCTCTCTCCCCCCCCCCAAGCACATATCTGGCCCCCACACTCATGTACCTCTTCTTTTGATTGTTGCCAGTGCTTCACTCCCTTCAGGGTTCAAGCCTGCCGTGGTGCATAACACTTTCCATGATCACCAGACACTGTTGCTTGCAGTCATGGCCAGGCCTCATCGGCAGCAGCAGCCAATGACAGGGACAGCTGGGCTCAAGTCCCACCCACCCAAGCCCAAAAAAACCGTGAATGACAGCAAAAATCACCAATAATAAGCAACCCACGAATTGAAAAAAAAAAAAGGTGAATCACTAGAAAAAGAAGCCCAAACGCGCATTGGAGTTGACCGGGATAGCGCGACACACCTGCACACTGCAAGCGACACACTAACGTGTCACGACACACAGTTTGGAAAGCTCTGAGCTATGGTATCACTTGCTCCTGCACACTCTGAATATTTTTTCAGGCTGGGACAAGTTGTTGTTTTGTTTTGTTTTTTAATTTTCCATGATATGTACCCACTATCTACTTTTACAACAGTTTCTCCTCAGGTTTTTTAAATCCATTGACCCTCCAGAGGTGAAAACAATGTGGGGATAGCAGGGTTTGGGTAATTTCACGTTTCAAATTCCTCTTCTAGAACTCGTCAGTTTGTCCTGTGCATTTGCCCTTTTGTTTCTCCTCTGACTCACTGCAGTGTTTGAGCTGCGCCATGCACAATGCGCAGTGCTGGACACATGCACGCTGGCGTTATTGCACATCTGCGGTGTAACAGAATAGGCACTGAAAGCAAGAACCAAAGCAGCCTGCTTAACAATATGCACTGCGCTAGATGCTCTACCCAGCCCATCCTCCCGAACGAAGTCCAGTTCACAGGGAAGGCCGTGACACGGAACTTGTAGACTGCATCGCTGGCTGGGTTCGGGGCTTAGGAAAAGAAAACCACAAAGTGCAGAGGAGTGGAAGCTGCTTCAGAATCAGGCACGAGGACTGTGCGACAGACATTCTTGACAAGAAGCAGCCAATTATAGCTTCAATTTCTGGCACATAACCAGTTGTGATTAATAGCTTTTCATTACTTTACAGACATATTATTAATGTATTAAAAATGTCAGGCATGGGCAAGGAATAATATGGCATAGCTCAGTTAGTGTGCAGCGTCTCCATTTAATGAACTCCTATTGACATGCTGAGAAATATTGACCACAGTACATTAAAGATCATATGCCAAGGGTCGTCAAAAGCTTGCAGAATTCACCGCTGCCGTTTGTCTTCGTTAGCTTTATGATTGTAGTGCTATTCTTTGCATGCATTCTCTTTCTAGTTACCTATTTATATAACTGGCCTGATGGACTACAGGATTTCCCCCCATTTTGTGCCTTTGGGGAAAAATGTCTAGTGTGCAGGTCCCAATGTCAACATTGTATGACTTTTCGGCCTGTTGTATTTGTCTTTTGCTCAACTCTTTGTAACTTGCTTTGAACTCTCTTGGTGGAAAAAGCACGTCATAAATAAAAACAATGATGAGGATGAGGATGTCTTATTTTAATATTATTTTAGGAATTTTATTTATGAGCACTGAAGCTCCAGCAGCTGGGTACAGTCGGCTGCATGAGATAGCCACCGTCATGAAGAACATTAGGTTCCAGTAGTTAAGCAGAGAGGGGCATTCAAGAAAATGAGAAACAAGTCAAAATTTAGGATTGTGCCCCCGTCTATGCTGGAGTCTGTTGGGTTAGACATAGTACGACCGATAGCTTCGCTGACTAAACATATGGCAGTTGCAAAGTGACTGCAAAACCGATTCTGCCAACAATGTCCAGTGACATACTTTGGCTCAAAATCTACCAACAGCTCTTTATTTCAGAAAGTCTGGATTGATTCTGGACCCGTTTGTGTTCCCCATCCTTCACGGAATAAAAAAATAATAAAACCTTCACGGAAAGAACCCAAAGCAGTGGAATTGAAGCCATCCCTGCTGCTCCTTTGCTTTTCTCCAGCTTCATCAATTTTGGCAGTAACTCGTTGCCTTATAACCATTTCCTAGCAGCTGCTGAAGCTGCCTGTGCTCAATAACCCATGGATAACAAGCAAGCTTAAGTGGGACTTTTCCCACAGAAAGAAGATGAAGATCTCCTTAAAACGGAGCCCAGAGCAAGGAAAGCACTTACAAAAAATGGCAGCGAGGATCCCCTCCGATCTACTGTACATGCACCTGCAGTGCAAAATCACAAGACTCTTATGGCTTGGCATTCCTGGCTGTCACCAGTCACGTGCAGTAAACACGTCATCAAAACTAAAATCCTCCTGTGTTTTACAAAAATTGGTATAAAACATAATTTAGCATTTTATATACTACAGAATGTTTTTACACAGGGAAGTTACAATTACCCAGCTGAATCATAAGTGGGCTGGAACTGACCAGGCTTCTACTGGATCTATTTCAATATGCATTCTGTAGAACTCATGAGGTATCTATGCTATAATACACGAAAGCATTATTAATTTCCCTGAGCCATTACTAATTAAAATGGCAATACTCTTTAAAAATTCTGATAAATCAAAGTTCTTTTCAACAGAAATAAGTGTAAAATAACTTCAGTGACTTTTAAAATAAAATAAAATGGACGTGCATATCAGAGATAAGCAAACCAAGGCCCATGAGCCGCAGTCCATCCGACATGTGACGGTGAGATGGATCCTGGTCTGCAGTGCTGGGGGCATGTCACCCACCTGGGAGTGACATCAGTGGGCCAGGCGGAAGCCTGCCACCCGCCTTCACTGAAAACTGAAGGGGAACCCCCAACCAGGACCATTCACTGGCTCCTCAATCCAGGTAGGACCACCATTAATGTCGCCTCGGGCAAAAATGTTTGCCCGCTCCTGGTATATACAATAGATGCATGGAATAGCCTCTCAGTGGTGGTGGTGGTGGTGGAGACAAAACTTGATAATAAAATTTAAAAGCACCTGGGCTAGGCAAAGAGGAACCCTAGTGGCAAGGAAGTAATGGAAAAAACAGAGATCAATGGGGGACTGTCACATTGAACCATGAATGAAATGGCTCTCGTCTGCAGTCATATTCTATAACTGTGGTAGGAAAAAGGCTGGGAACAGCCCTGGATTAACCATTAAGCATGTGCCTAGGGCACACAGGGAAGGGCACCAGAGTGCTGAAAATTTGAATGTTTTCTATCGCCCCCTAGTTATAAGTAAATAATTTGCTTATATTGCTTACTGCTAGGCATCATAGTGGATAATACTTTAAAATCGCCGGCTCAGTGTGCTGCAGCAGTCAAAAAAGCAAACAGAATGTTGGGAATTATTAGGAAGGGAATGGTTAATAGAACGGAAAATGTCATAATGCCTCTGTATCGCTCCATGGTGAGACCGCACCTTGAATACTGTGTACAATTCTGGTCGCCGCATCTCAAAAAAGATATAGTTGAGATGGAGAAGGTACAGAGAAGGGCAACCAAAATGATAAAAGGGGATGGAACAGCTCCCCTATGAGGAAAGACTGAAGAGGTTAGAGCTGTTCAGCTTGGAGGGGGGGATATGATAGAGATCTTTAAGATCATGAGAGGTCTTGAACGAGTAGATGTGAATCGGTTATTTACACTTTCGAATAATAGAAGGACTAGGGGGCACTCCTTGAAGTTAGCAAGTAGCACATTTAAGACTAATCGGAGAAAATTCTTTTTCACTCAATGCACAATAAAGCTCTGGAATTTTTAATCTCTTTTCACCTTCAGCACTTATTGAGTCTTAGTATCTTGTCAGTTAAGCAATAGGAGGGCTGAGGGGCACCACGTAGGGCATCAATTGGCCTTAATCTGGACCTGGCTGGGAGGTTTATTGAAAACAACCCATCTTTCACTCCCTCAATACCAGAGGCAATAGGAGCGATAAGGACAAAAAAAAGGCAGCTAAAGGAATTATGATCTAATGATGCTGCAAGCCATGGGTTAGCCGGGATGGTACCTGTAGGCTACAACTCCTCGGAAACCAACTAAGCAGATTGGTAGTGCTATGGAGTACTGTCCAGGAAGACTGTGAGGAACCAGGTGGCCAGATATTTGGGCCACAATCTCTCCAGATTTGGCAGCAGTTCTTGGGGTAAAGGTATGGGGGATTGGGTATTGGATTAAGTGCAGGATCTTCGATCCTAGAGTGTTACAGAACCAAACAAAAACTGCCTTGTTGTGATGAAGCAGGGGCCTCACACATGCAGAAGCAGCCTAGACAGGACAGTTAGAGACTACAGAAGGCAGAGGGAGCTGTAAAGGGAGGTCCAGGGGGAACACTGCTTCAAAAGAGAAAAAAAGACATAAACAAGAGTCAACAAGGGGATTGTGAAACCAGAAGGGACAGGAAGCACAGGGAAGCTGGGAAATGTAGGTTGGAGAATTAATTAGCATCAAGGTAGCAGCCATAGAAAGGTGTACTATTACTTATTGGGAGACACATCTGAGGATCAATGTGTATCTTAAGAATGAAAAGACTGCCTTACACACAGACAGAGAGAGGAGAGCCAGGTGGGGAGTCCAGGGGAAAGGATTCACACAGACCCAGATGCAGAGATGCCCATAGCCTATAGTTAGGGATTTTGAATCTGCAGATAGGTACAGTTGGGAGTATATTATATATGTTCCTAGGAAACTGGGCAGGCCTACAGCTGTTGACCAAAGTATTATATTGGGGAAATCTTAGTGTCTCAGGAAAGAAATTGAAAGTTATAAGTGTCACGTGAACACTGATGTCTGGAATAAAGTTGTTTTATTGCAAGTTGCTGGCTGTGAGGAGTGTGTACCAGGAAACTGTCAGTGGGTTGAGCAGGGCGTAGGCAGCAATCTGTGACACTTGGTTAAGAAGCAATATCCTGCAACTGGTCATGCTTCTACAGTTCAAAATTGGCATACATGCTTGGTGAAACAGGAATAACTGGACAGGAATAGAAACACTGGACAGCGACTCTCCCACCCACCCTGTCAGACACATATTGGTGGCAGTGGACAGCACAATTCATGCTCCCCTCCCCCTGGACCCTGCTCATTCACTGGTTCCTATTGACCAAATAGGAGGGGGAGGAGGACAGAGGTCTTGCAGTTCCTCCGATTCATCCTCCCTCCCACCTGCCAGGGCCTGAATGGTGCTCTTTGAACCGTGTGCTTCAAAACATGACACTCAGGCCCCAGCAGGGGTTGAGGGAGGATGCGCTGGAGACACCGCAAGGCTGTTGTCCTCCTCTTCTTCCTGTTTGACCGATAGGAACCAATGCGAGCAGGGGGTCGGGGGGGTGGGAGAAGAGAATGAACCAACCAGTGATCATGGGGGGAAGGAGTTAGTGAACTAGGGGAAGTAGGGGAGGGTGAAATAGGGATGGGGGAGGGAGTGAATCAGGGTGAGTGAGGGGTATGTGAGGGGAACCAGGATAACTGAGATGAGGGGGAGAAGTGAAACGTGGAAGGGAGGATATTGGAATGAGGAAATAGGAGTGTGATTCTATTACCACACTTCTCAATTATGCACTTCCTACACTTCATAGTATTTTCCCATCCTTAGATAGGCTTTTACTAGTTATATATTTTACATACATACATATATATATATATATATATATATATACACACACACACACACACACTGTAATCATGAAATGCAAGAACACTAATGAACCTACCTAAAAAATATGTTGTTTTTATAAAAACCAAGTTTATTTAAACATGCATGAACTTTCTAATACATCTTTAGTAAATGCTAATACATACGTGGTGATGAATTAAAATGCTCCACTGTCTAGAAAGTCTTTTTTGAAACACATGAGAAGAGTTCGTGAATAAGAGGGATTTGAAAAACCCCAAAACTGTCAAGTCTCGGCCTCTTAATATCCCTTTAAAATGGGTCAGATATCCTGCGGCAAATCTTCCATGATATCCAAACGAATCGTCATTGTGAAGAGTGTTTTAGAGTAACAGAGACTTACATGGAGAATCGTATTCTTAGAGTGAGAGTTCCCCACTCCCCGACAAAGGCCTTGGTTTCACTGCTAATGGCTTCTTCAGGGGAGAGAGATTGTTACGTGTTGAGGACTCTTAAAGAATGCGTGCACACAAGTGCATTCAAATCACGTTGTACATGGAACCATTCCCACGCTCAAGGGCTATCAGACTGGAATATAGCTTCACATTCTTAAATAAGATCACAGCCTTCCTTCTCCCTATTTCAATGACGATATACAAAAGTGAGGCGTGTGTGTGTGTGCACATGTATACATACATATACAGATATATATATATATACATACATACATATGCCCATACACACACAAGAGCCTGTAAAAAATATACTAAGGAGAAGCTCTCCTCTCCAGAACCACATTCCCATAGAACTCCTCAGCCCCCAGTCTGCACCGTCATCCCACACTATCCCTCTGATGAGCCCTGCTCATTTACGTCACTGTGCGTGGCACTCCTCAGAGGCAAGGGTGACGATTATTTGCTCCTGCCCCACAGACTTGCTCTCCTCACTGTGCAGACTATACGCCGTGCTGCAGCTGCACACTTAACAGCTAAGCCAGGATCCCAACTGTCTTCTATGTACACACATGCGTATATTTCAAACTTTGGACTCCATTTTCAAATATCTCTCCAACCGCACAAATGGGGTAATGTACTGGTGGACATCCTAGTCCTTTCTAGTTCATTTATTATGATAGATCATTACCACCGTAGTTCGGTGACTGCTCTAGTTTCAGCCTAATTTTTCAAATGTTTGATCACTTGCCATCTTGCATGTCATGCACTGGCAGTCATTTTTCAAAGTCTCTGAGAATCTGGCAAAAAAGAAAAAAGCCTCATACTGCAGTAGGACAAAATCTGCTGGAAAATGGAGGTGGGGGAGGGGAAGAAAAGCTGTACACACACAAACTTCTGCTAAAGGGCACCCTTCCGAACAGGCTGACAGATATACCGTAAACTAGAGAAAAGTCAAGAATATGATGGTCCGACCTGGCTGTTTTATGAACGTCTTCAGTGTCTCTTAAGTGGATAACTCTGTAATGATTCATCATGCATGCAGATTTGTTTAAAAGAAATCTACAGAAAGAGTCTGTATGGACTGTTTCAAGCGCACTGGCTGATTGTGTCAGTAAGCTGTTTTTTTGAAATATAACAATGCATATTGTATACTAGAGAGTACAGCATGTACCAACTATGTGCCTTATCCCCAAACCCCCAGCTCCCACATCATTTTTCAAAGACTGCTCTGCCAGCCCTCGGGAACCCTGAGGTGATCAAATATATTAATATCCTTATTTAAGGACCTCATTTCTCAGATTCTAAAGTTCTAGAAGACAAATAGGTCCCGATAAAAAAAAAAAAAAAGAATTTTAGTAGGTTGTAATTATTTTTATAAGTATCAAAATACTTTGTGAGCTTTTGACACCACGTATGCCCCTGCTTCAGACGTGATGTCATAGCTGAAGACGGGGGCCTGTTTGGTCTCAAAAGCTCACGCACTGCAGAATCTTTTCGTTATTCCTATGCTGATCCAATACAAAGTATCATGACCTACTAAGGGCCTCGCTCAAGAAAGATAATTTTTCCACTGGGTCAGAATGGGCAAAAGTCATTTTTTTAAAAAAAGGTCTGACTATTGCAGCTCAGAACACAATCACTCATCCATTGTAGTTTGAATAAGATCAAGATTTAATGCTAAACATACAGAAACCAAAGGAGGACACTTATGCAACACAAATAAGAGCTACTGCTCATAGAGAGGGTAATTTTAGAACACCGCACATAGCAGCAAAGTCTGCACTTACCTGTTATACGCTGACTTCACCACTAATTTTCAAAAGGATTTTATACACATAAAATTGTTTTTAAATTGCTATGGTAAACTCACTTAGTAAACGCACCCTCTCCTAGCAGAACTTAATTTTTGAATGCAATCCAAAGATCTGCACAGACGTCCTACCACCCACACCCCCCCCTCCCCCAGGAACACCTATTGCAAATGCATGAAAAGTATGGAAGTAATCAGGTTACATGTGTACTTTTACATGCATACCCACAGGGGCTATTCAAAGAGTTACCCACACACACAAAATCAAGTTTTATACTTTCAAAATGGCCCCCAAAGAATATATAGAGGAATCATAATTGTTAGCGGGGGGGGGGGGGGGGGTTATCAGTAAATCATTTCAGGTGGTACATGATACATGTAAGAAATGCCATACTCGGTCAGTCCAAAGATCCATCTATGTAGAAATATGATGGCATGAAAAGCCTATGTAGCCTATCTAGTCTACCCATCCATACCAATTATTCAAATTTACAATCCTACCACTCCCTCAGAGATCCTCTCTATTTCTCCCAGGCTTTCTTGAATTCAGCTACTGTCTTCGTCTCCACCACCGCCGCAGGAAGAAATACAGTTCTTCTGGGTCTACCCCCTTTCACCCTTAATCCCAAACCCCCTTGTTCTAGAGCCTCCTTTCCTTTGAAAGAGGCCTGCCTTCTGTGCAAGGAAACCCAGGAAATATTTCAATGTCTCTTCCCCTCCTGCCTTTAGTCTGTCCCCATATGCTGCAGAATGAAGATCACTGTTTGTTTGGACTGACTGCGACTGGAGCTCCCGACAGTAGCCAATCCAGGTCACAAGTACCCAGCAGGATCCCAAACAATAGACCCAATCCTTCTTGCTCATAACTAGGGATACGCAGTGGCTATCCCATCTACATGGCTAATAAGTTTATGGACTTTTCCTCCAAGAGTTTAAAACCAGCTATGCTAACTGCTTTGACCACATGCTCTGGCAACAAATTCCACAATTTAATTCACTCTGGAGATAAAAATATTTTCTCTAATTTGTTTTAAATATATTAGCTTCAGATTGTCCCTTAGTCCTAGCATTCACATAATAACACAGTCAATGACAGCAGAAAGAGAGAAAATTGGCCCATCCAGGCTGCTCAGTTCCAGTTCTTCCACTTTGGGTAGATGAGCATAAAAATTCCCACACTCAGCCTAACACCCATCAAGTCTTTAACCTCAAATTTCAACCTCTTTCCTAGTACTGTCCTTATCAGTTCCAAGCATGCCCAGAAAATGTTAAAGTATTGGCCTCTAGCACCTCCACTGTTAGACTATTTCAGGCCTTGTCATTTTCCTCTGTGAATCTCACAAGGCCAACACTAAATCCAACACCTAGGCCCCCTTCAATGTCTTACTGCTAAGTTTTCTAATAATCCGCACAGCAACCAAAACTAGCGAGGTCATTGTCCAAAAAATCTGGCCTTCCCATGCAATCCAAGCGAACACTAATCCACCAGGAGTTAACAAAGTCAAGAATTGGGGTATCAGCAAGCCAGGTACAAGCATTAAGACCTCCCTTAAAAAGAGAGATTACCTGGTCAACTCAACTATCCGCCCCCGGCCAACAAGGGTGCCGTGAAACAAGACTAGGCACGTTAGTATATTTTAAGCATTGTTTTTTACATTGCAATTAAAAATACTTATAGGCATAAACAAAATACAGTGATGTAAGAGAACCAAACCCTGACATCAGCTGGCATTTTGGATCTCCGGCATCAGGGGGGGACTTATCTTTTATGCAGAGTCATTTGAAGCAATCACTCTGACTGGATCAGCAGATCTCCATCTTGTTTTAAAAGAGGCTAGTGCATTGGTCTTCACTTTGATCGCCTTTCTGAGATTTGTTTGATACTGTGCCTTCTCTGTGATTAATTCTTTATGCTTACACGATGCATGTTGTCACACACTGAATTCCATTCACATCGTCAAAAACAAAGGCAAAACAAACTTTACTTATGAACTGACTCAAGAAGAATACTTCTATAATTTCCCATCCTTCAAAAAATAAAAATGACATGGTGCATTTACCGATTCTTGAACTAAAAGGCTGACATCATGGCATATAGCTTAAAAGCTGCAAATCCAGGCAGAGTGACTCCTGGATCACCAGTCACAGTGTGACCTTCAGTAAGTCACTCCACCTTCCTGTGCTAAGGGGTGGAGGGGAGGGGGGAGAGGGAGAGGTGAAGAAAAAATGATTTGAGTTAAGGGTTTACTGCCAGTTATCCATCTTTGTAAAAGAGTAAGTAGTCTACAGCGGTTATTGCTCAAATTCAAAAAATGTAAAAATATAAAATTTTGACTGCACGCTCTTCTAGCCAATAGCCCTGGAAACATGTGAATTATCTTGTATAGTTCTGCATGCTGACTTTACCTAAATAACGATTACTATTAGCACCTACAATCTCTAAATTATAAAGATGAAGGTGGGCAATTACTGCTTCCAGATAGTATGGATTCTTGAAGGGATAAAAGCCAGGCCTGTTTTGAAAAAGTGTGCATCAGGCCACTTCTGTTCAAATGATTCTATTTACCCTGCTACATTTTAAGCTGTTTTTTTTTTTTCCTTTCTTGGAGGGAGCCTGAAGGCTGTTTCCATTTGAAAAGCGACTTCTATGCTGATTTACCCAAGTTTATTGCTTTCTTGTCAAGACTCAACTGGCCATCTCTGACAGTATACATGCCCCCAGGGACTGGACATGCATAGTGGAAGGCAGCCTGCTATTAGCGAGTGTAATCATGCTCTGAAACACGAAACTTTAGAAAGGAAAAAGTCACCGTTTGCTTTAATGAGTTTCCACCCTTGCGCTGTATTGCACCTTGCCTTCTGTTAATGACCGTTCATTTGCATTTCCACGTAAACCGCGTGCATTTTAATGACATGAATGAGTGAATCCCTTCTGTCTGCAGGAGTAATCTCGTAGCTCAGGCTGGATGGCAAAGCCCAATTCCTCCATTTTCCAGGCACATACTTAGGCATGACTATAAAACGGCCTCAGATGAGTTGTCCTTTTGCAGCATTTATTGTGTTGCTTTCAATTTCACCTCTGAATTGTCCTTTGTCCGTCCTTGGCCTTTCTGGATCCCTCCCATTATCATGTTGCTTCTATTTAATCAGCAGAAATCTGATGACTATTAATTAGTCATTCTCTTCACTTGGTGAAATCTCCGTTTTGCCAGTTACTGAGTCGTGCCAACTGATGCCCTTAATATTTTTCTACTCTTAGGAAGTTGATTAAAAAAAAAACAAAAACGGTCTATTGTTCAGTACTTATCAGAGGGAAATTGTGTCAGAAAAATGATGAACAAAGCATTGTGCAATGCTTTGCCAGGGATCTGGTCTAAATTCTAGGCAGGGATAATATACAGTTATACGCAAGAGGCCATAAATTGCTAATCTCCAGCTCTCCTAACAAAGGATCTTTTAAAATCCCCGCTAGTAATTTTCCACCTTTTGCACAAGGGCAAGGTACCCGAGTCAAGACAAATAGGACCTTTAACCTAAATAAACAGCAGAGGGCGCAGTATCGGTTACCGTGCAAGTTTC
The DNA here is from genome assembly GCF_901001135.1 of Rhinatrema bivittatum. NCBI lineage: Eukaryota > Metazoa > Chordata > Amphibia > Gymnophiona > Rhinatrematidae > Rhinatrema > Rhinatrema bivittatum. The sequence continues at coordinate 52,066,790 of NC_042624.1, read as the reverse complement.
CCCATTAGAAACAATTAATTTGTTTCTTGAGCCCAGTGAGACAGTAAATGTATGTACCCGAGATGCATTTTTTTGTGTTAAATCATCCCTTACACCAGATGAAACTGTGTATACAGGATGCGCATTCATTCATACATAGCTCAACAAAGATATGTCGATGAACTGTGGGCATTAATTCAGAATCTTTCTTTCAGTCTCCCAGCAAAGGTCTAATTATACAGCAAAAGTGATCAAAAACAAAAGTGACTCCAAGGACTGTCAGCAGGTCTGGTCAGCAGCAGCAACACGGCCAAGCCAAGTATCTCAAAACTAAAGTCCTGCACCGCTGAAAACTCATCCCTGAACGATAAAAAATGGCAACACGGCGATGATGAGAAAGTTACATTTCATAACGTACGTCCATCATCAACACAATCTGACAATTTCCTTTCATGTGAAGGGGACACACCATAAAATAACATGTGCAAGGAGAGCCTCGGCTTACCGTGAAGATCGGGGGGGGCTTCTTCTCGTTAAGGACGAGGCGATTGGACAGAGAGGGCGGCGCGGCGGAGCTTTGCACCCTTCATTTCTGCGGGCTGTAGGTAGGAGGCAGTTCAAGTCCCCGGAGATGGAGGTTGCGCTTTTTTTTATTTGGCTTCGTTGCTCTTTCGCTCCTCCGGGCAGCTCAAGGAGTTCAGCGCACAGGCTGCAGGCAGCAAACTTTGAGGCGACGCCGAAGAGTTTAAGGTGAAAGACGGACAGGGGGAAAAAAAGTAAACAGAAACAAGCGGAGCCGCCACCTTCTTTCCAATTTTAGCCTCCAGGGGAATCTCGTCTCAAAGTGGATCAACGCTGGCCATTCCTCCCGTGCGTTTCCCTATCCTTCCAGCCACTGGTCAGTGATTTTGACAGCTCGATCGGCCGGATGATAGGAACTGGGAGGGGAGGAGGGAAGAGGGGGTTCCCCTCCTCCCTTTAATCGCCAGACTTTCCTGCAGGATCCGGGTCCCCCCCTGGTCTCTTTGTTCGCGCGCACTTTTTGGACTTGTCCAGGCTTCTCCTTTCTGACCCAGCCGCTCCTCCGGTGCCAAACTTTTTTCTTTATTTTATATTTCACTCGGGCTGCAGCGCCTCGCCTTCCTCGCCGGCTTCCGAGGCACTGGAAAGGCAGCCGGGGCTGGCGACAGCTTGCATGGCGGAAAGGGGCGCTCAGAAGGCGCGCAAGTGGCCGCGCTGGGCGCCGGGGAGAGGCTCGCGTGCGCTGCCGCCCGGGCTTCCTCCGCGCCTTCCCCCGCTCAGGGCTGAGCCGTCTGGGCACATGGCGGAGGAGGCGCCCGTGGCAGGGTCCGCCGCCGCCGACGGGTCGCAAGCCTCCGGGGGGGGGGGGGAGGGGGCGACCCGGTCCCTGCCGCCGGTTTCGGGGAAAGCGCGGAAACTTGGGGGGCTGAGGGGGGGGAGGACGCGAGAGAGCTGGCGGGGGAGGCAGGTATGTCTCAGTTAAATGCAATCTTCTGCGACTGCCAGCGAGGAGAGGGATTGCTAAACCTTATACTACCTCCGGACTCTGCGCTCCGAGCGGTCCTAAAGCCCGCGGCCGCTCCAGCGGCTCGGCAGCTTGGGATCAGCCCTTTTGTATCGATCGCCCGAGCCTCTGACTCCTGGTAAAGACTAATTATCCCCCCCCTCCCCCACCTTGCTAGCGCCTTGTCTCCTACACGTTCTCGCTCGATTCAGTCCCCGTCCCACTTCCCCCTCCCCACCCCATTTACAGCCCCCTTCTTCCTTCTGAGAAGGAGACCTAGCAGCCAGCACCACTCCTCCTCCTCCAGCCCCCCCTCCCCACCTCGTCAGAAAAAAAAAAGGGGGTCTCACTTTACAAACTGGGCAGCGCAGCAGGGCTCAGCGAGAAGTCGGTGGTGAGCAGCGTCCTGGGGGGTGGGGAAGTTAAGAGATCAGCAAGGGGAAAGCAGAAGTTCAAACCCCTTCACCTAGATTAGAATAAGGAGGGGGAGGCCAGCGATCGTTTGCAGTCCTGAAGATGAATTGCACCCGGCTGCAGGGGAGGCAGGATGCGCGGGGTCGTTTGATACACGCGCGCGCCGATCGATAGGCACGGATCGCTCATCGTTTAAAGCAAGAGGCACCGACCATCGGCGCTAAACGGCGGGGCTTATCGTCCCAAGGACCTGAACTCAGCCCTGACCCCCCCCCCCCCCCCCCCCGGCTCGGCCGGATGCAAGGTTCCGGGGCGTCAGACTGCCGGGGGCTGTGCACGGGGGCCACCCGTGGGACTCCCGTTCTGCCTTTGAAAAGAAAGGGACGACTGCGCAAATAAGTTTCAGCTCCTGGCGTTTCCGATGACAGAGTATTTACTGCACAACCCTGAGCTGATCTGTACGGCGGCATTTCCCCTTCTCGTTAGAAACGCCGTTTTCTTTAAGCATCCATGCAGATAGTTTGCTTTAACTTAGCCCGCCTCAATGATCAGTACTCTGTGCCCCCCCTCCCCCCCCCCCCCAAGACCCCATTGTGGATAAGCACAAGGTAGAAGGAAGTAAGTGAGGGAGTCCCCTCTGGGGGAGGACGCTCCCCACCCCCCACCCCCCCCCCCTCTCACCCCAAGGTGACATCTCTGTCATGGGACTGGCCCCCCCGTGTCCTGTCTGTCCCCTAAGAGACCCTCCCAGGCTGACAGCTCACCCCTGGGCACTCCTCATTTTGATATCCCGCCAGTACCTGGGATCGAGTGAGGAGCCCACACCTCTGCCCTGCACCCGGGACTTGGAGGACCACCCCTCCCCTCCCCCCCCCCCCCCCCCAATCCCAAATTCTCTGCCCGGTGCCTGCAAAGGGCAGCCGGGGGTCGGGCACTCGGCTATTGGGAGATCCGCCGGGGCTTCCCCCCACCCACCCCTATCCAGGAGCCGGGGGGTTACCTGCACCTCCGTCTGGCAGGGCAGCGGCACCCGCACGTCTTCGCCTCTCCGCCGAGCCCCGGCCTGCGGTGGGACGGGAGCGAGGAGATGCTGGAGAGGAGGGGGGGGGGAGGAGAGGGCAAGGGGCAGATGGGACGGAGCTTGGCGAGGGGATGAGCAGGGCACGTGGCGAGGGAAAGGTGAGGGCGAGGGAGAGGCAAGATGGATGGGAGGGAGGGAGGGAGGGAAGGCTCCCATCCGTCAGCAGCTTGGGCAAGGTGAAGCGAGGCCGGGGACGGGATGAGAGCGGCCAGCCTACACTTTCAAAGGACTAGGCGACGTCTTTCGTTCGTTTCGTTTTGTTTTGTTTATACTTTTTTTTTGGGGGGGGGGGGGGGGGGTTCTGAAGTCGAACTAATCCGTTGCATTTTGTGCCTTCTTTCGTTGTGAATGAATGTTAGGAGGAAGTTTGCTGTTTTCCTAGTGGCAGAGAGTCCGGGGCTCACAGCGAGATTGAGTACTGAGAGAGTTGAGCTCCCGGGTTCTTGCAGACTGAGCTCGCTTTTCTTCCTGATCGCAGACTCCAGCGGGAATGAAGAAGGAATCCAAACCCTGTGCCATGATTTGAACCCCTTCTCGTCCACGAGCTCCAAAGACTGGGGGAGGGGGGGGGGGCGCGAGCAGGCTCCTGCCGTGAAGACTCCACGTTGAACGACCATCGGCCTGGCTGGGGCGTTTCGCCCCCCCTGTGAGTGTCCTTGAAATTCACCTAAGCCCATGTAACTTTAGATGCCCGGCTGCCTGGGACTATGAGGTTGCATTGACGCGAAACAAATCACCAGACAGCCGCGGGTCTTACTTTTAATCTGCAATAAACCTTTCCAAAGGGAAAACAGTTGTTTCTAGCCTTCTCGGTGCAATTTCTGCGCACTTTTTGTGGTTTGGTTTGGGGAATCCCTAAGTAACTTCCTTTTGTAGGGAAGGCAGGGAATTAGTCGATAGTCCCTGGAACTATTGTGAAATCTGCTGTTGTTTCTTCTTCTGACCTTCCCCGTAGTTCACTGGCGAGCAGAGAATCAAGATTTTGTGCAAAAGCTGTTTGGAGGCAGAGAGATACCGATGATATTTTGCGCGCTTTGTACACTTGGGCTCTGTGCTTAGCGCTTTGAGGCCGATGGGGTCTCAGTCGTTATAGATTTCTCTGAATGACATGCGGTTCTGCCATAGCTTTTGGGAAAAGTACCACAGCTTAAGATAAAATGCAATCTTCCAACCCTGGATTTGAGTTTGGGAAATTCCGTTTCAGCACTGTCGGATAGCGCCTGAAACTGTGTTGATGAAGATGCCTTATTAAAATATTGTGTACAATCTCACATTAAATATTGTATTTATAGCTTTCATTGCCTTAAGCCTTCTTTATTAAAAAGTTGTTTAGTAAAGAATTTGTGTGCAGATACGATGCAGCACGCACATCCTCCTATTTGTATCTCCTGGGGAAACCTTAGTGTTTAGCAATAGAAATTTGGGCTAAAGAACTGTACACTGATCCTGTTAAAATGGATACATTTACTCCCAATTTGATGTGAGCAATATTACAGACAGTAGGTTTGCCATAACAAAATCAGCTTTAATTCTCACATTACTGTTTTTAGTTTTTCTTAAAAAAACAAAACATGCTGAAGGTCAGAACTGATGATCAGGAGCTGAATGTTCATTTTGGGGATGCTCCTAACTCTGCCACGCGCAGTGTTAACAACCAAGAGGTGTAGGTTAGGTCTCTAATTAACAAGGATGCACATAATTAAAAAGAAAAGTATTTCCTTTCTGCCTTATGCTGTACTGTGTGCCCATATGCAACTTGTTTTCTTGTGGTTTGTTGCCTTTCAGCGCAAGAAAATGAAAAGAAGAATTTTCTAACAATAAAATTGCAAAGCTGCAAAACCTAGAGCTGGTCCTTACCAAGCCCGGCAATTTCCCTGCATGTAACCACTCCCTGCGCTGATCCTGAAGTACACCGCGCTAAAGGGCATGGGATCATTTGCAGCCTCCCTTGCAAACTAGAAGTGACTGTACCACTTTTCTCTGTTTTACAGTACTGCAATAAATGGAGCCTACCTCAGTCTATTGTCCTATGCAAGTTTTGCAATCTTGTTAGGAGGAAGAGCAGATTTCTTATATCAGTAAGAAAAGGCTGCATATTTTTGGGTAGCTGAAGACTACAACATATCCAGGGTATGGGAGTTTTACAACATAAATGGAGAACTATTTTATTTGCTATTGTTGCTGTATGTATATGATTTTATCTACAAGAGATGTGAAATGCTGTTACAGAATTTAAAAAAGCAGAAAAATATTGTGATGTTAAAAAACAATATATATATATAACCCCTGTGTTGGAAAGGCCAGTCCAATACTGAAAGTATTATTGCATGATCGGTGGCATGCATTTACAACTAGAATGACATTTTGGCAGAAATATCAGCTCCTTTTATTTAATTCTGCTGTTCTAATAATTCCTTTTCAGTACAGTTGATATTTCCATATCTTTACCTTCTTGCTGTAATGAGATTTGCATGTTGAATTCTGTTGGAACTTTCCATATTGGAGTATTTCATTTCCACATTACATTGTAGGGGTGTTCACTAGAAACTGTAATATTAAACTGTTTATATTTTAAGAAAACATTTGAAAATTATACTGAATGTAAAAGATTGTATTTGAATGTGTGTAGATTGTTATATTGAAATTTGTTTCCTAAAATTCTTTAGAAAACTGCAAATGGATGTGAGATAATGGTAGCTCAGTGCCAGGTCCAGGGAAGTTAAATGCTGCGCAGACTGAACCCAGCTAGCTTTGTCAGTGCACTTCAGACTTGATTCCTGCTATTGTCTTAGGCTTCTCTTGAAATTAGACTCTGTAGTATAGGATTTTAATAGCGAGGCTGGTCCTGGACAAAAGTGGATGCTTGTGATGCTTTTTATTAGACCAATGATCCATCAATGATGACATGTCCACAGCTATCCCTTCTTCACAGTGTGTCACACATGGTCTTGTGATGTGAACCGATGTTCTCTGAGGACTAACACAACAACTTACAACACTTTGGGGAAAACAAGCCCAAACTGGCTTCACATGCAAAAAGAGAATGCATTTTGCTATTGGTGTGCTGTTATTGTTATTTTGGGCTATGTAGTCTGTTCCGTTAGATGATGATGACATTGATTGAGTGGAACACAGTGAACTGATCTCCTAGAAATATCTTGTTCCACTGAATGAACTGCTCAGAATATTTATGGTAACTGATTAGGGTTCTTCATTATTTTATTTTTTTTATTTGCCTTAAGTAGCACAGATCCCCTCTAGTTGGGCATTTATTGTTAGTTAATGCCCTGTGAACATTAAGGGCTCTCAGCTTCCACTCAGGATTTCTCCAAATGGGACAGAAAACAGTAAATGCCTTGGTCTTTAAGGATTATTATTCAAATGCATGTATATCTATGTTATAAGAGAAGCAGGCATGATGAACAGTGACTGCTGAAGAGAACTTCTTTTATAACAACAAAGAGGGTCTCAGCATGGCAGAGAGCCACTCGGAGCCTCTTGATAAGACACTGGTAGTGCATTACTGTGTGGTGGGTCATGGGTGACTGCTTTGGTGAACTGCTTCATTGTTCCACGGACTGCAGAAGGATAGAAAGCATTAGCATGTTTTCATGTCGTACTAGTCAAACTCAAAGCAACCACACATGTTTAACAGTTCACAGTGTGTCCAATTTTCAACACTGGAAATCAACCAGATTGTGACTGAGGGTGTGAGGGGGCAAGGCTGCAACCGTTAAGCTCTGCTTTTAGGTTTCTATGCAGAACATTTTCAGAAAAGTGCTACTTAATCGTGTAGCATCATATATGTGTGAATATGCTCATGTGCACTGTGCTTATATCTTTCTCTCAGTGACAACCTTTTTCAAATTTTAATGGTTTATTGAATGGAGAATTTGCATGGGGGTGTTGGAATTTTTCATACGCGCAGAGGAGACTGCATTGCATTGTACGGAGGAAAAGAAGTGAACATTAAAAGGTAGGGTATAGACATTCAATAGATATTATAAAAGCATTTGAATCATTATGATGAAGGAAAATTCTGGATGTGAGTTCAATTAATGTCCATTTTTAGTTAGCACGCTGTCTTCTGAGAATAATGACTTGAAACACAGTCCATGGTTATAGCAATTATGATGCACCATAAGATCTGTTCTCCTGTCACATCCACAGTACCAGGTTCTGCCTATGGTCTGCTAATGTTACACATCCCAGCTTTACTTGACTTCATTGGTTCCTGTGGTTTTAAATACTTAATAAAATCAAGTGTCTTGTAAATCTCTTTACTGTGCAATTGCTGAAGAGTTCCTGCCCTAGAAAACAAGATGGATTGTACCCTGTGGGGCAAACCAACTACTGAGCGGAAAGCATCATTACAATGATGTCACCGGCATAAATAAATAAAATGAAAAGTAATGCTTGCTTAAAAGCATTTCCTTTAAGAGTTTCTTTCCATTTCTCCAAGCAATTGTGAAATTATACATGAGAACAATAAACAATTAGCCACAGGTCATCCAAACCACACTGCTCTGCTTAATCTTTATTTGTGGATTGTGGTATATTCCATAAGAAACCAGTAAAGGGCAGCAATAACCAACTCTTTTATGTAATTTCAGAACTTGCTAATTATTTTTCTTACTTTCAAACAAGGAATTTATCTATACTGCATTTTAAAGGGTTTAAATGGGACATTATCTTCTATTTCTACCCATTAAACAGTTGTTTTTCAAAGACTTTGGCAAATCCTTTGAGGTAGAAATGTAAAAACTGCAGTCTGGCAATACTTTGCTATTTACTGCATGTTTCTCACTCAGATAAGTAAAATGCCTTGTAATGTAGTGGTGATGTCATTGCTCTCACTATTTCCCAACTCTCTCCTAAGGCACACTTGACCAGTCAGGTTTTCAGGATATCCGTAATAAACATGCATTAGACAAATTTGCATACACTGGATTCCCATATAGGGTATTCTACTTCTTAGGCCAGAGCAGAATATTAGGCATTCATGTCCAGTCCTCAAAAGCCACCAACAGATCAGGTTTTCAAGATATCCCTAATAAATATGCATGAGTTAGCTTTGCATGCACAATGCCTTAACTATATGCAACTCTATCTCATGCATATTCATTAGGGATATCCCAAAAACCTGGCCTGTGTGTGGACCTTGAGGACTGGAAGTGAATGCCACTGGTCTATTAAATTGGTTAGTACAGTATAGGGATGTGAATCGTGTGCCCGATCGTCTTAACGATTGAAATCGTCTGCAGGAGAAGAAAATCGTGTTTGGCACGATTTTTTAGTTAAAAAATCGGTTTTTCTGATTAGTGCGCACTAACGGGAGTTAGTGCGCGCTAACAGGAAGTTAGCGCGCACTAACCATTGTTAGTGCGCGCTAACAGAAAATTATACAATTTGACACTTTTCAGGTCAGTTAAGGTCAGTTTAGGAATGAATATGTATTCCTATTGGCTGCCCTCTTATTTATTCATGTTACCAAGGTTCCCACTGACAATATATGGGGGATGGGAAATGGAAACAGTTGGTAGCTTGACAAAAAAAGTAATGTGATCAGTCAATGTGACTAGAACTTGTGCCCTATCCCTGATACCTGGAGTGTTGTGATCTTCCTGCATGCAGTGCCGTATCCCTGATACTGGGAGCGTTGTGATCTTCCTGCACGCAGTGCCATATCCCTGATACTGGGAGTGTTGTGATCTTCCTGCACGCAGTGCCCTATCCCTGATACCAGGGGTGTTGTGATCTTCCTGCATGCAGTGCCCTATCCCTAATACCAGGAGTGTTGTGATCTTCCTGCACACAGTGCCCTATCCCTGATACCGGGAGTGTTGTGATCTTCCTGCACTCAGTGCCATATCCCTGATACCGGGAGTGTTGTGATCTTCCTGCACACAGTGCCCTATCCCTGATACCGGGAGTGTTGTGATCTTCCTGCACTCAGTGCCATATCCCTGATACCGGGAGTGTTGTGATCTTCCTGCACACAGTGCCCTAACCCTGATACCGGGAGTGTTGTGATCTTCCTGCACGCAGTGCCCTAACCCTGATACCGGGAGTGTTGTGATCTTCCTGCATGCAGTGCCGTATCCCTGCTCAGTGCAGGAAGATCACAACACCCCCGGTATCAGGGATAGGGCACTGCGTGCAGGAAGATCACAACACCCCCGGTATCAGGGTTAGGGCACTGTGTGCAGGAAGATCACAACACTCCCGGTATCAGGGATATGGCACTGAGCGCAGGAAGATCACAACACTCCCGGTATCAGGGATAGGGCACTGTGTGCAGGAAGATCACAGCACTCCCAGTATCAGGGATAGGGCACTGTATGCAGGAAGATCACAACATTCCTGGTATTAGGGATAGGGCAGTGCATGCAGGAAGATCACAACACCCCTGGTATCAGGGATAGGGCACTGTGTGCAGGAAGATCACAACACTCCCAGTATCAGGGATATGGCACTGTGTTCAGGAAGATCACAACACCCCTGGTATTAGGGATAGGGCACTGTATGCAGAAAGATCACAACACTCCCAGTATCAGGGATATGGCACTGAGTGCAGGAAGATCACAACACTCCCGGTATCAGGGATAGGGCACTGTGTGCAGGAAGATCACAACACTCCCGGTATCAGGGATAGGGCACAAGTTCTAGTCACATTGACTGATCACATTACTTTTTTTGTCAAGCTACCAACCATTTCCATTTCCCATCCCCCCAACCATCACCTCAGTGGGAACCTTGGTAACATCAATAAATAAGAGGGCAGCCAGCCAATAGGAATACATATTCATTCCTAAACTGACCTTAACTGACCTGAAAAGTGTCAATTTGTATCATTTTCTGTTAGTGCGCACTAACAATGGTTAGTGCGCACTAACCCGATTAACGATTTTTTAACGATAAATCGTTAGAATTCCTATTGTATCGTGTTCTTTAACGATTTAAGACGATTTTAAAATTTTCGGACGATAATTTTAATCGTTGAAAAACGAGTCACATCCCTAGTACAGTATTCCAAACTACAGAGTTTCAGATAACCAATTTGCATTTGGACTAGGTTATTAAAAGTCCTATGCCACTTTGGCATTTGAAAGCTGTTCAATGAGTTATATGAAAAGAATCTCGGTCTGGTTTCCCATCACTAAAGTTATCATCAGACCTGGCATTCTCAACAAAGAGGCCAAACAGCTTAAGAAATATATCACTCTTTTATCTCTAGAAGCTGTAACTCTTGCGTAGGGTGAAGGAGTTTGGTTGGAGCAAGTTGGAGTGCTTGACTGTCTCTTGTTGTCTCTATTTTCTGCTGAGAAAACTTTTACTGTAAAATGATTCAGGATGGATATATATATATATATATATATATATATATAGTATTTATTTTTTAACCCAGAATTAAAAATGCAGTGAAGGAAATTTGCATAGCTTTATCATGTAGATTGTGAACTATTGGTGTTTAAGAAGATAGGCATTCATTCTATTTGTCAGTCATGTGATTTTGTATCAAGCAAATCTAAGCAGTGAAGTTTTTGCACTTAGGGCAAGTTTTATGAACTGTGCCCACCATGATAGTGTTTCTAGGATAACCTACACCTCATTCTGCAGACTCTTCCTCACTGCATCTGGGGCCAGTGCTTGGCTCACCCTGCCCTAGTTACAACATTGAATCTCAGGTTAGAAAACAATATTGATAATCCTAATGTAGATTGCCAACTGATTAAAAAATAGAAAACAGAGAATAGGGCTAAATGGTAAATTTTCCCAATGAAGAAAAGTGAGTAGTGGAGTGCCCCAGGGATCTGTCCTGGGATCACTGCTTTTGCCAATGACATTAAATTATTCAAAGTTTTTAAATCACAAGAGGATTGTGAGAAATTGCAAGATAATCTTGCACAACTGGGAGACTGGGCATGCAAATGGGAAATTAAATTTAATATGGACAATTGCAAAGTGATGCACATAGGGAAAAGTAACCCAAATTATGGATACACAATGCAGGTTCCAGATTAGACGTCACCATTCAGGAAAAAGATCTAGATGTCATCATTGAAATTATGTTGAAATAGTCTGCGTAGTATGCAGCAGCAGCCAAAAAAGCAAATAGAATGCTAGGGATTATTAGGAAAGGAATGGAGAATAAAACAGAATATATCATAATGCCTCTATATCATTCCATGGTGTGACCTCATCTTGAGTATTGTGTGCAGTTCTGGTCACCACATCTCAAAAAAGATATAGCAACATTAGAAAATGTACAGAGAAGGGGGACCTACTTTTCTGTTTACTCTTTCAAAAAATACAAAGACCAGGGGACAAACAATTAAGTTACTAGGTAATACATTTACAATTATATGAGAAAATATTTTTTTACTCAACACATAATTAAGCCCTGGAATTTTATGCCAGAGGATGTGGTGAAGCTATTAGTGTAGCTGCATTTGGAAAAGATTTGGACAAGTTCCTGGAGGAAAAGTCCATTAACCATTATTAAGGTAGAGTTGCAGAAAATGTCCACTGCTTAATCTTGGAATAAGGAACCTGGAATCTATCTACCCCTTGTGATCCTGCCAGGTACTTGTGACATGGATTGGCAACTGTTGGAAACTGGATACTGGGCTTGATACCTTTGGTCTGACCCAGTATGGCATATCTTATGTTCTTAATCTCTCCATGAGATCTCAAATTTATAGAGAAAGGATATGTTTTTATATTCATTGGCCCTTTTCATATTTATTACAAAACTCTTAATAAATATGAGGTTATTTTTTCACTTTGACTTTATAAGCTTGATTATCATTTTATAATAAAAGTCTTGTGTAATGTAGCTTACACAAGTGATCAAATTGATAAGAAAAACTCATTTCTTGCTTATGCTACATTTTACTCTAAAAATATTGTTATCATGGTGATGTGAACAGAAGAATGAATTGTGTTGTAACACAGCTGCGGATAATTTATTGCAAAAGGAACCAAAATGGCTTCCTTGTGTGCTATAAATGAAAACTATAAATATTGCGTAACTCCAGCACTTTAAAAATACCTGAAGAAAAACTTCCAGTTCAATGAAAGGAATATCTTATTTTTAAACAAGTACATTAACTTCACAATTATTAATACATTAATACATTTCTGACAAGGACATTCAAAATCTAATAAATATTTTAACTAAACATACCGGTTAAAATGTTTTGTGAGCAACACGCTGCTGTTGTGCCTAGTCTGCTGTAACAACCCTTTTGGCTTTTTTTTTTTTTTTTATTAAAGATCCATTTTGTCACAAAACTACAACAAAGTAAGTAGACGAGCTGTTTTTGTTTTATAAGTACATAATCCTCCCTCTCTCTTACATGTCACCTCCTCCCCACTTCTCCATAGATGCTCAACTTTCTCTCATTTGCTCATTTGTTGACTAAGGCCCCTGAAATAGCCTGGTTTCATGTCAGATGGCACCTGGCTGAGGCTGGTGGAGAATCTTCAAGAGCAAGAAAAAATTAGCCGCTCTCAGACCTTTACAGCTGGTTCAAACCAAAGTGATTTCTCCAGTGCCTTTAGATGTTAGATCAGCTCTAGACATAATAAAGATTAGTATGAACCCCAATCAGGGGTCCAGCTATGTGCTATGAATCCCAGAGCTTCTAAGCTAACCACAAAGATTCTGTCATCTAATAAATTGTAGATGGGCAATTTCTCTGGTTGTAAAATGTTTACCATTGATATAGATGCAGAAAGTAACTTTTTCAGGGTAAGATACATGGTTTTTTCATGTCATGTGTGAAGAGTATCGTAAGCAAACATTGGAAGCAGATTAGCGCATGTATATAAGATCTTATACTGATTCATTAAGTGATTAATTAGAGATGGTTGAACCTCATGTGACTCACTTCAAATCCAGGTATAGATTGGCAAATATGTGGCTCACATTTACTTAGATAATCAGGCTCTTTTGACCCAGTTTGAATCTGGTTCTGATTTTCTTTGAAAATGTTCAGATTTTCCCAGATTATTTCTGAATAGTCATAAACTTAAATTTATTTTTTTTTGCCCGACAATTTTCTCCTAGTCCTTCTGGCTTCCAATTCAGTCAGAACCAGCCTCTTGGTCTAGGGAGAGAGGAATCTTTATTTGCAACTCCCTTGGCTCTTAATCGCTATTTTACATCCCTCCAATTCATTTAGCTCAGTCATTGTAGTGACGGTCTGCACCAGGCATTTTTCTGGAACCCTGCACTCATGCTCCTAAATTTATCCACTAAAGGCTGCCATTGCATTATGACTGGGACTCCCTCTCCTTAAGGGCTCTAAATGAATTATTAAATTAAATTAAAAGAATACAAATTCTGCAGGAAACAAAATGCAATGTTGAATCTTTATGGATAGAAATTCCAGATGAAAGGGGGAATAAAATAGTAGTCAGGGTGTATTACTATCCACCTGGCCAGCAAAAACAAGCAGATAATGAAATGCTAAAAGAAATTAGGGAAACTAACAAAATCAGCAGCACAGTAATAATGGGTGATTTCAATTACTCCAGTATTGACTGGGTGAATGTTACATCAGGGCATTCTAGAGAAGTAAAGTTCCTAGATGAAATATATGATTGCTTCATGGAGCAGCTGATACAAGAACCAACAAGAGAGGAAACTATTTTAGACTTTAGTGGAACATCGGATTTGGTGCGAGAGATAACAGTGCTGGAGCCACTTTGCAATAGTGATCACAACATGATCAAATTTGACTTAATTACTGGAGGGAATGCACTAAAGAAATTTACTGCGATAGCATTTAACTTTCAAAAAGGTGACTATGATAAAATGAGGAAAATGGTTAGTAAAAAACTGAAAGGAGCAACTTCAAAGTTTAAGAGCTTAGCTCAGGCATGGATATTGTTTAAAAATACAACCTTGGAAGCCCAGACCAGATGTATGCATTAAAAAAAGTGGAAGGAAGACTAAATGACTACCAGCATGGTTAAAAGGTGAGGTGAGAGAGTCTATAATATTTAAAAGAACATCTTTCAAGAAACTGAAAAGGGATCTGACTGAAGAAAACAGGAAACAGCATAAGCACTGGCAAATCAGATGCAAAGTATTGATAACGAAGGCAAAGAGAGAATTTGAAAACATTGCTTGTTGTTGATGCAAAAATTCATAATAAAATCTTTTTCAGGTACATTCAAGATAAAAAGCCTATGAGGGAGTCAGTTGGACCATTAGATGATCAAAGTGTAAAAGGGGAACTTAGGGATAACAAAGCCATAGCAGAGAGACTAAATTAATTCTTTGCTTTGGTATTCAGTGTGGAAGATGTAAGAGATATATACCCATGCCAGAAATAATATTCAAAGGTGATGATTCAGAGGAACTGAAACAAATCTTAGAGTACCTGGAAGATGTACTATGGCAAATTGACAAACTAAAAAGTAGCAAATCACCTGTACCAGAAAGTATACATCCCAGAGTGCTGAAAGAACTGAGAAATGAGATTGCAGACCTGCTATTGGAAATTTGTAAAATATCATTAACATCAACTATGATATCTGAAGATTGGAGGGTTGCCAATGTAACACCAATTTTTAAAAAAGGGATCAAGGGATGATCAAGGAAATTACAGCCCAGTGAGTCTGACATATGTGCCAGGCAAAATGGTAGAAAATTATCATAAAGAATAAAATTGCTGAACATATAGATAGGCATAGTTTAATGGGACAAAGCTAACATGGATTTAGCCAAGGGAAGTCTTGCCTCACAAATTTGCTATATTTGTTTGAGGGCATAAATAAACATGTGGATAAAGGTGAACCAGTTGGTATAGTATATCTGGATTTCTAGAAAGCATTTGACAAAGTCTTTCATGAGAGACTTCTTAGAAAATTAAAAACTTATGGGAAAAGGAAAAGGATCTAGGTATCATTGTTGAAAATACATTGAAATCCTCTCCTTAGTGTGTAGTAGCAGCCAAAAAAGCAAATAGAATGCTAGGGATTATTAGGAAAGGAATGGAGAATATCATAATGCCTCTGTATTGCTCCAGGGTGCAACCTCATCTTGAGTATTGTGTGCAGTTCTGATCACCACATCTCAAAAAGGATATAGCAGAATTAGAAAAGGTACAGATATGAGCAACCAAAATGATAAAGGGGATGTAACAATTACCTTATGAAGAAAGGCTAAAGGGGTTAGGACTCGAGCTTGGAGAAGACATGGCTGAGGGGAGATATGATAGAGGTCTATAAAATAAGGAGAGGAATGGAACGAGTAAACATTAATCAGTTGTTTTACTCTTTCCAAAAGTACAATGAAGTTACTAGATAATGTGTTTAAAACTAATAAGAGAAAATATATTTTTAAATAGTGCATAATTAAGTTCTGGAATTCATTGCCAGATGATGTGGTGAAAGATATTAGTGTAGTTGCATTTAAAAAAATGTTGGACAAGTTCCTGGAGGAAAAGTCCATTTACCATTATTGATAGAGCTGCAGAATTCACTGCTTATTCTTGGGATAATCTATCTTCCCCTTGTGATCCTGCCAGATACTTGTGACCTGGATTGGCTACTGTTGGAAATTGAAAACTGGGCTTGATACCTTTGGTCTGACCCAGTATGGCAAGTCTTATGTTCTTAATGGCAATCTGGCTAGTTTAGTTTTCAGGATATCTATAATGAATATGAATATACATGAGATCTAGATGTATACAATGGAAGAAGTGAATGTAATTATATCTTTTGCATATTCATAGTGGATATCCTGAAAAACAGACTGGCTTCTGGTCTAGATTCAGCCAGATCATGTGGGAAATAGCTCAGATTTATCCAATCCCATTTGTAGCCTGTTCCAAGTGAGCTAATTACATGGAGCCCCTCATCTTCATCACTGTTCATTGAAGCCCCTCAGGTTCAACACTGCTCAATGGTACTCAAATTTAATCCAAAACATTCATCATCCCTAATATTAATATCCATATTGAGGAAGAATGATGGCAATCCTTCAAAGCAGAATGATATTTTTCCAGGCAGCAATTATTTTAAGTGCATCCTCATGTGACTGAAAAGTCCAATTTTTGAATTGCAAATATAAAAAGACATTACAAAGGGTATTGGAAGGAAATGTTGAACCATGGCTGCTGCATAGCGGTTGTCTATATCTTGTTTTCCAGCAAACAGTTTTCTTCAAAGATTAAATGCCTTCTTTAATTACATTTTGCCAGCTATCCTTTCTCAAGCTGCCAGGTTCCAATGCTTGGGATTAATGCCGAATCTCTTAAGATTTAGTGTATCTATTTGGATCAGCTTCTATGGCTGCTAACACCATGCTGAGAAACCCCTCAACCCTGGTTTTAAACAGCTGTTGATACACAGCAGTGACTTGAACTGTACTAAACTCTGGGCAGAAACCCCTAAATCCCTACACAGCCACATACCTATGCAACAAACTATTACCTAATTGGGCTTGCAGTCAACCTCTGGCTTACCAAAGGAAACCTTACCATGCTTGCTTTCAATAATGCATTCAGGCCAGTGCTATATCTTGCACTGAGCCTAGAGCACAGGCTAACAAGCTCTTGGACGTGCATTTTGGATGTGTTAGGCTAACACTTGATGCAATAAGGGGATTAGCACATCCAAAATGTGTGTCCAAAACAACGTGTAGCTAATGGTGCTCATCACAGTAAATGCAGGTAGATGAGGCTATTAGCTATTATCACTTATGCAAAAAAATCACCGTGTGCCCTATGCACATGTTTTTACACAGAAAACTTAGTGCCAGCCCCAGGGTTGGAATTAAGTCTTGCACACTCCACGCTGTCTAATTCCCCCCCCCCCCCCCCCCCCCCACACACACACACACTGCCCCCAAAGCCACAAAAAACCGCAAAATACTGCTTTTCTGTGGTTCTTCCTACTTAGTATCATCCCGAGGAGGAGGAACCACAGGAAGCAGCATGAAAAATAAAATTTGCCAGCAGTCAGGTCATGGAAATGGACATCCATTAATTGAGCGTCCATTTTCCTAACCGATACACAGCCACTTCTCCTGGGTACCCGATGCCATGGTTGCAAAATTTATCCCTAGCGCATCCTTTTTAGCACAACCCCTCATTTAAATAATGCATTGTGCGCCCAGGAGAGGTGGCTGGGCTTGTGTTAGGAGAGCGGGCGCTCAATCATGAATGCCCATTTTACGCAAACCAATACTGCATTGGCCTGATTGTGTGCCTATATCCCAACTAGTAATTGTAATGGTTTCACCTCGGCCAGCACGTAGTAGCTGACTTAGAATTGGTGCAGACCAAGGGGAATCTGACTGTTTAATTGCAGTTGTAATTGTTCTGTTCTTAACCAAACACTACTGTATTTAATCCCTTGCTGTTCTAGTTAACCAACTCCAGAAACCCACCTGTAATGTACATTCTCTCATTGCTCTTGTAGTACTAGGTTGTTTGACCTACTGTGTTGTACCAGATAGGATAACCTAAATTGTAACTCGCTTTGAACTTCCTAGCTGGAAAAGCAATTAATAAACAATGATGATGCTGATGATATCTTTACATCATTTTATTTGGCTTCCTGTGTTTCTCTCACTCTTAGATGTTACGCATAGAGTAGTTGTTTTGACATACGTGCTTCAGAGACAGATATGTGTGTATACAGATTTGTGTGTTTATAAACGTGCATCAGATATGAGTGTATACAATGATCGATGTCCAGAAGGACTTAAGTATTTGTCCAGCAATCCTCCAACCTTTTACTGAAGATCTTTTAGAGAACACACTGATGCCGGCACTCCCAGTTTTTCTGGTGTCTTCTATAAGTCACCCAAGACTCACAATTGTAGAGAAAGGGTGGGATTACCATTGCTAAATAAAAGTGTTATGTATTCTATATCATGATTTTTTAATATCCTACGAGACATCCTACCCAAAGCAAAATTGAAATAGCATATCTTGAGCTCAACCTCAGCATCTCTATTTGTTTTCTGGGAGTGATAACTACTGAAATAGACAACGTGTTCTATGTATTCCAGTTTTTCATTAGCAATAATGATCTTTTCAGTTGGATTTGATGTTTGATCAGAAGCAGACTGACGGAGAACCTTTGTTTTGTTAATGCTAAGGGTTAAGCTTAGGCTTTTATAAGCAATGAAAACCTGTTTGTAAATCCCCTTTCCAGTGTGCAAATACTGTATATCCAGTCTTTTTTTTTTTTTTTTAATTAAATGTATGGTCCTATGTCACGATTGTTTTTTTGTACATATGTGAATGAATAAAGGCCTTAAAACATTAACATTCATCCAACAGATTTGCCCACGCTGTTGAAACTATCATCACTTTTTATATTTCTCTCACAAATCTTTCTCATGGGTCACGCAATGAACCAAGGATTATTTTCGGACTTTTGAACAAATAAATAAGAGGTGCTCCTTTCCCCAACCAGAGTTTCCTGCTCACTCTGTAAATTCAATAAAGTACACCTTTGGGGATCAAATGTATTAGGAAAGCTGTTAAGGAGATGTTGTAATAAAAATATAATGAGTTTTATCTACTCTGTCAGTAGCAGGGAAATAAATGGCTGACTGGACAGCTCAAAGATAGTAACTCAGGGTTATCTCTTTAGATCAAGGTGGAGGGAGAATGCGTATAGTTTGTTTTACATGTTAGATGTCAATTAGCAATGTGTGATTATATGAATTAATGCCAATGACTTTATTTGGAATTGTTTCAATTTATAACTATGGCAATTATATAATGAATGATTAATCCAGAAGTGTCCTTTCTTCTTATACTAAATGCTGTTTTTAAGACTAATGTAGGTCTGCTTTCTCTGGTATATTAAAGCATTAAAGCTCCATAAGTTTAATTTACACTCAGAGCTCCTGTTTTTATGGCACTTATTTCTGGATTCTAACTACTGTAATATAGGAGCTATTTTAATGCGACAAATCCTTTAACAATAAACACTATGCAAACTGGAACAATATTTTAGAATTAGATATTATAAAGCTAGAAGCTCCAAAAATAAAAAGGAATATCTAATCCAAACTCAGGCCACATCATGTGTTTTCCTTGAACATGGACCTTAGTTTAGTGACTTGGATTATATGAATGCAAATTTACATGTCAGCAAAGCTCCCTGATGTGTTTGATGCCAGATCATTAGTTGTACATAAATCTGACTGTTCAGATTTGGTAATCATGCTTCAATAATAATAATAACCATTATTTTAATAAATACACTTTGGCATTATTGATGTCTGTGTGCACATAAGACCTTATGGATGTCGATGATTTATTTTTTTTCCATTGCTGATCTGGCTTTGTACTTTATATTTGCCATTCTCTGTGAACTGCAGTGTTGTGGTTCCTTACAAATTCCCAGTTTGGCTGCACAGGACCCTCATCCTTAACAATCCACCGGAAGCTTTTGGTAGCCTATATGCAATTAGCTGATGGTCCTAGTCCAGTTCCCAATGAATAGCTGCCCACATCACTAATTGGCAGGAACTGGCACTTTTACACAGCTAACAGTCGGAAGATGAAGAACAGAACAGGCATATAGAGTAACCTAGCTTTTATGATGAAGAACAGAACAGGCACATAGAGTAACCCAGCTTTTATGATGAAGAACAGAACAGGCACATAGAGTAACCCAGCTTTTATGATGAAGAACAGAACAGGCACATAGAGTAACCCAGCTTTTATGATGAAGAACAGAACAGGCACATAGAGTAACCTAGCTTTTATGATGAAGAACAGAACAGGCATATAGAGTAACCTAGCTTTTATGATGAAGAACAGAACAGGCACATAGAGTAACCTAGCTTTTATGATGAAGAACAGAACAGGCACATAGAGTAACCTAGCTTTTATGATGAAGAACAGAACAGGCACATAGAGTAACCCAGCTTTTATGATGAAGAACAGAACAGGCACATAGAGTAACCCAGCTTTTATGATGAAGAACAGAACAGGCACATAGAGTAACCCAGCTTTTATGATGAAGAACAGAACAGGCACATAGAGTAACCTAGCTTTTATGATGAAGAACAGAACAGGCACATAGAGTAACCCAGCTTTTATGATGAAGAACAGAACAGGCACATAGAGTAACCCAGCTTTTATGATGAAGAACAGAACAGGCACATAGAGTAACCCAGCTTTTATGATGAAGAACAGAACAGGCACATAGAGTAACCCAGCTTTTATGATGTAGAACAGAACAGGCACATAGAGTAACCCATCTTTTATGATGAAGAACAGAACAGGCACATAGAGTAACCCAGCTTTTATGATGAAGAACAGAACAGGCACATAGAGTAACCCAGCTTTTATGATGAAGAACAGAACAGGCACATAGAGTAACCTAGCTTTTATGATGAAGAACAGAACAGGCATATAGAGTAACCTAGCTTTTATGATGAAGAACAGAACAGGCACATAGAGTAACCTAGCTTTTATGATGAAGAACAGAACAGGCACATAGAGTAACCCAGCTTTTATGCTTTGAGGTGGTCCATAGTAGAAGAGAGCTGAAGCACATTTTTGGCGAGGCATTGTGCAGGTCTGCACTGATACTGCTGGAGCCTCTCATTCTGCCTTCCCCCTCCCCGATCAAGAAGATCTATGCCTATCTTTCATGCCAAAGTGCACAATATGTAGGGTGAGGAGAGCCTCAGTCAGAGTTGTTTTTAGAAAGGAAACATTTTCACACATTATCACTAGTTAGATTTGATTTATGCAAGCTGTACTGATTGAGTTTGAATCTTGAATAGTTTCCTTTTAAAAAAAAAATATATTGTTTTGAAACCTCCGATGAATGCGTCTGGATGATTGCTTACATAGTTCTGTCATTTCTTTCACTTTTTAATTGTATTCTTTTCTAGCTTGTCTGTTGTTTTCTTTGGGTGTCTCTTTCACCCTCCCTCCTCTTTTTCACACAGGCTCCAGAGGTCCTGCATTCTAGGAGTCTCTGTTCTCTCTCTCACTTGTCTATATCTGATCTCCTTGGGTCCCGATTGGGGAATGGCAAATGGATGTCAGATGGAGATGGCGGCAGCAGCAGGAGGAGGAGGCCGGTCTCGTGATGGCTAGACTAATGCTGCTGGCACCTGAGAATCAGAAGGGGACTGGCAGTAGTAGAAGGCTTATTTCCTGTGGATGGATTGGGGGCCCACAATTTGGAAAGACACAGGGACATTTTCATTTAAGTAGATCTAGGCACCTAACTACATTTTTTTTGAATATCAGCCCAGAAGTCCCTGCCAAGAACTGATCACCAAAGTAGCCAATACTTCCATGGCGATATGGTATCATTCTGAATGTATGTGTGGAAGCTCTGCATTAACTACTTGTTGAAACTGATTTATTCATCTCTATGTCTTGTCAATATTGTGTCATTACGAATATTGCTGTACATGTGTCAATGCTCCTGAGGCTCCTCAGCAATACTATAACACAATGAACATCAGACTAATGTAAAGCATCTTCAATCTCCACAGTGATTAGAAATGGGTCAATGCAGTTTTTGATATCCGTAGATCATAATCTGTTTTCCATTTGATTGTTCTGCTGATCGCAATCAACCCAAAACATAGTGACATTTGTGTGTGCTTCTCGCATAACTGCTGAGATACATCAAAGTGAGTGTTATCACATCAGATGACCAGCCTTGCCTAATGCCTATATGGCGAAGTAATTATGGTAATTATTTGCCTGCACCCTTTCTCTTTATCAGCTTCACTTGCTCTTTCTGTGTGGTGCCAACTCACAGGCCCTAAGCCTCCTTACAGGTTCATTCAATATATGATGTCAAAGAACAATTGACTGACAACTATAATTTTATATAATTTTCATATGTTGCCTTTTGCAGTAAGCTAATATAAGCTCAATAATCTTTATTGGTGAAAAATTCATGAAAAATATTCACAATTAATCCATAATACCCCACACAATAGACATAATATCTTTATAAAAACAATAGACAAAATTCACACACCACCCATACTACACATATACACATCCGTTCTACATTCAACTCCTTATAAAAATCATTTCCAATTTTCTAAACATTCAAATATAACCATTAAATATAAATCTTCACATAACATATCATCAGATGTTAATACATTTCACTTCGTAAGCAGAAAGAGTTATATTGCACTTTAATTCTTGCGTTACAAGAACGTCAATCCTTTTGTTCTCCTTTTGTTCTCTCTACATGTTTCGCCTTTCCTCAGGCTTCTTCAGGAGAGTTTTTTCAAACAATCTCCCACTGCTCATGTACAACATCTATCCATAGGGTCTTCTAAAAATATTCATACAAAAAAATGTTTTTGAATATTCAATTAATACATTTTATATATAAACTTGATCCTTTATAAAGTGCTTCAAAAAAACTCCCATACCTGCACGTCCCAAAAAAGGCTTGCCCAGACGCACAAATCAGCACATCCTCAACTCTTGTTTCAAAGCATTTCAATTGTTCAAATGCTCTAAACACATCTCTCAAAAGTATTCAAACTAGAAAAAAACAGATCAAAATGACTTCAAAGAGAAAATCATTCCCTTAAGAGTTCACCAGTGTGCAAGACAACCAAGGATTCTTACCTTTCTTATCTTAGGCAGAGAAACCACCTTCACCTTATTTCAAAGAGACGCCTCCATCGAGTGAAAAAACGGAAGTGAATCAAACTCTTCTCTTCCATCCTTTTAAGCCACACTGCCCCAATCAGAGCTCAACTCAAAACTATCCCCGCCCCTTAGAACATATGGTGTCTAAACCAATTGCCACTAAACCAAATAATTGCCACTCCCTAAGCACGCCAGATTCAAACCAATCACTGAAGACAACAAATGAAGAAAAAAATGAAAAAACTTTGCAGCCAGAGTACAGGTTCTAAAACTTTGCAGCCAGAGTACAGGTTCTAAAAACATGTAGCCCACTCGATCTTATCATTTAATCCTTTTGGCCACAAAGTCTGTAAATTAAAAATCCATCGTTGTTCCTTCTGCAATAATATTTTGTTTATATTACCTCCCCGTCTAGCAGAAACCTTCTGAAGTACAAAGAAACGAAGTTCTTCTACCTTATGATTGTACTCACGCCAATGTTTCACTAGGGGAGCTGTCTCCACCACATTTCTAATTCTGCTACAATGCTCTAGGATTCGAAGTCTCACCATCCTTGATGTTTTTCCTACATATAATAGCCCACATGGGCATTGTACAACGTACACCACTGAACTTGTTTGACATGTTGTAAAATGCTTTAAGAAAATTTTTTTCCCAGAAACAGGATGTGAAAAATCTTTCAATGATAAACACAATTTACACACACTACACTTAGTGCAAGGGTAATGCCCACCAGCTGTATCTTTCCAGTGTTCACTACCTCCCAAATCTGAGTGAACTAAAATATCCCTCAAATTTCTAGATCTCCTAAAAGAGAACATAGGGGGATCCTGCATACCCATAAAGCCACTCACAAGATGCCAATGATTTTTAACAACCTCTATGAGGTCCCCAACTCGATTTGAATAAGGTAAAACACACACTAAAGCTGGTGCATTCTGTTTTGGCTTCGGCTGTAACAGTAAATCTCTATTAATATGTCGAGCTCTTTTATAGGCTTGCTTCACTATACGTGTGGGATAACCCCTTGCACTAAATCTTTCTTGTAAGTCTTGGGCATGAGTCTTAAAGGACAATACATCGGAACAGAGTCTTCTTACCCTAAAGAACTGTCCTACGGGGATATTTTCCCTAACATGCTTGGGATGAAAACTGTTGAAATGTAACAATCCATTTCTATCAATTGGTTTCCGATATAACTCAGTGACAATTTTTCCACCCTTCTTTCCCACCTTCATATCCAAAAATGGAACCCATTGATTCTGAACATCACTAGTAAACTTAAGATTAGTATCTTGTGTATTTAAGTAATGAAAAAATTCTTGAAATTCACATTGTGTGCCAGACCAGATAACCAGGACGTCGTCAATGTAACGGCACCATAACCTCACATGCTTGTACCAAAATGATGGATAAACAAACTTTTCTTCAAAAGCTGACACGTACAAGCATGCGAGGTCAGGTGCCATCGTTGCGCCCATAGCTGTTCCATGAACTTGCTGGTAAAAATCATTTTGAAACAAAAAATAATTCTGAGTGAGCGCTATTGTAGCCAATTCTACCAAAAAGTGTGTTGGAACCTTCTTATCTAACCTGGTATCCAAAATCTCCTGCACCAAATCTATTGTAGCTCTCTGAGGGATATTCGAATAAAGTGATTCAATATCCATTGTAATTAGCAAGGTAGATTCTGGTACATCAGGTACATCAGGCTGCAAAGTTTTTTCATTTTTTTCTTCATTTGTTGTCTTCAGTGATTGGTTTGAATCTGGCGTGCTTAGGGAGTGGCAATTATTTGGTTTAGTGGCAATTGGTTTAGACACCATATGTTCTAAGGGGCGGGGATAGTTTTGAGTTGAGCTCTGATTGGGGCAGTGTGGCTTAAAAGGATGGAAGAGAAGAGTTTGATTCACTTCCGTTTTTTCACTCGATGGAGGCGTCTCTTTGAAATAAGGTGAAGGTGGTTTCTCTGCCTAAGATAAGAAAGGTAAGAATCCTTGGTTGTCTTGCACACTGGTGAACTCTTAAGGGAATGATTTTCTCTTTGAAGTCATTTTGATCTGTTTTTTTTCTAGTTTGAATACTTTTGAGAGATGTGTTTAGAGCATTTGAACAATTGAAATGCTTTGAAACAAGAGTTGAGGATGTGCTGATTTGTGCGTCTGGGCAAGCCTTTTTTGGGACGTGCAGGTATGGGAGTTTTTTTTGAAGCACTTTATAAAGGATCAAGTTTATATATAAAATGTATTAATTGAATATTCAAAAACATTTTTTTGTATGAATGTTTTTAGAAGACCCTATGGATAGATGTTGTACATGAGCAGTGGGAGATTGTTTGAAAAAACTCTCCTGAAGAAGCCTGAGGAAAGGCGAAACATGTAGAGAGAACAAAAGGAGAACAAAAGGATTGACGTTCTTGTAACGCAAGAATTAAAGTGCAATATAACTCTTTCTGCTTACGAAGTGAAATGTATTAACATCTGATGATATGTTATGTGAAGATTTATATTTAATGGTTATATTTGAATGTTTAGAAAATTGGAAATGATTTTTATAAGGAGTTGAATGTAGAACGGATGTGTATATGTGTAGTATGGGTGGTGTGTGAATTTTGTCTATTGTTTTTATAAAGATATTATGTCTATTGTGTGGGGTATTATGGATTAATTGTGAATATTTTTCATGAATTTTTCACCAATAAAGATTATTGAATTGGATTGATGTCACAATATATGTATTAGCTGCAATTGGTTTGTGATATATAAATAATTAGCCAGGATTGGGTATCTTGTAAGCTAATATAAAGCAGATTGTAAAGGCAGCATTGGTATCTTAGGCTTCAGCAGAAATCCCCAGCACCAATACTAGATGGTGAGAGACAAGAGTAGCAAGGAAAACATACCATCACTATATCAAGTCTCAATCAGTTTGCCTATAATCTATAAAACTAATTTTTAAAGTTCTTATTTGAATGTATTTACACTAAATTATAAAATGTTTTCATAAGTCAGCATTCTCATAGAAACTTCATGTTCTTATCACATGGCATGAATTGAAAAGCATAAGAAAGTTGAAAGGTTCAAAGCTGCTGTGAGTAACTGTACTTGAAAAGATTATTGTCTGGTTAGACAACTGCCTTGTTCTAGCCATTTGAAGGCAATTTAAAATGCTAGTATTTGAAGAAAACAATAATTACGAGAGACTCCACCCCATGGCTTCAGACATCAAATTGCTCTGTAAAATCAATATCAAGATGAAAATGCTTGTTAAATACAAAACTTTATTCATTGTCTGGGTAGCATACAAAACTGTATTCATTGTTTGGGTAGAATTCAAAAGCCAGGGCTAATACTGGATGAGAAATGAAGTACAATGTCTTTTGCCCAAACAGTTCACTGTTAAAAGTGGGAACAACCCATTCATTACAGTTTGTATGTTTCTTTTTACCTTCCTGTGGAAGGACATAACCCCATCTGTATAACAAAAGAGAAGTGTCATTGGTAGACGAGTTCTTCAAAAGACTGAAGAAATAAAAAATAATGAGAAAAATTCAAAACCTCTAGCAGAAACATGCTACACTAACAGAAGAAGACCTTAGATTTATATATTCCAGTAATGTTGCAAATATCAGCAGAAGCACAAAAGCTGTGGAGAAATGAAGAAAACAGAAATGAGAGACAGCACAATAAAACAATTAGACAGAACCCAAAGCAACTCTACTGGAAACTGGCAAAGAACATTAGTACAGTTAAAATAACCACCAACCAAAACCAAAACAGAAGAGTTCTGAAGAAATGTAATGTATATGAGGATCCAATAGAATGTAATAGGGAGACAGCATGGTTACCCAGCATATAGGAAAATATGAAAAAGGCAAATATTAAAACTATGGAATGGCTTGAAGTAAGAACTAAAGAGCTGGAAACCAGCTTATTAAAAACTCCTAACTGAAAGAGCCGTGGCCCTGATGGAATGTCCAACACCTTTTTGTAATTTCTTTTAATTTTTATGTTTTATTCTTATAATTGATTGCAATTTCTCTTATTGTATATTTAATGTAATGTTAACCGTTGTGAATAGAGATGTGAATCCGAACCGGAATCGGTACGGATTCCGGTTCGATTCACATGTGGTTTTTTTTTCATCGGGCCCGATCGTGGTTTTGTTTATCAGCTGCGCCCAGGCCGATAAACAAAAAACCCACCCCGACCCTTTAAAACTAATACCTTAGCTTCCCCCACCCTCCCGACCCCCCCAAAAACGTTTTACAGGTACCTGGTGGTCCAGTGGGGGTCTCTGGAGCAATCTCCCGCTCCCGGGCCATTGGCTGCCACTAATCAAAATAGCGCCGATGGCCCTTTGCCCTTACCATGTGACAGGGTATCCATGCCATTGGCTGGACCCTGTCACATGGTAGGAGTACTGGATGGCCCACGCCATCTTGTGCTCCTACCATGTGACAGAGGCTGACCAATAGCACCAGTAGCCCCTGTGACATAGTAAGGGCAAAGGCTATCAGCGCCATTTTGATTACTGGCAGCCGATGGCCCGAGTGCAGGAGATCGCTCCCGGACCCCCGCTGGACCACCAGGGGCTTTTGGCAAGTCTTGGGGGACCCTCCTGACCCCCACAAGACTTGCCAAAAGTCCAGCGGGGGTCCGGGAATGACCTCCTGCACTCGGACCTTCAGCTGCCAGTATTCAAAATGGTGCCGATAGCCTTTGCCCTTAGTATGTCACAGGGGCTACCGGTGCCATTGGTCAGCTCCTGTCACATGGTAGGAGCACAAGATGGCACCGGCCATCCAGTGCTCCTACCATGTGACAGGGTCCGGTCAATGGCACGGATACCCCGTCACATGGTAAGGGCAAAGGGCATCGGTGCCATTTTGGTTAGTGGCAGCCGCCCGGGAGTGGGAGATCGCTCCAGGGACCCCCACTGGACCACCAGATACCTGTAAAAAGTTTTTGGGGGGATCGGAAGGGTGGGGGAAGCTAAGGGATTAGTTTTAAAGGGTCGGGTTTAGGGGTTATTTTTGTGTGCCGTTTTTCCTGCCCTCACCAAAAATGATAAGAGAACCCCCATGATCAATATCGTGGGGTTTTCTTATCGTTTTGGGAGAGACCCCGATTTCTGACGATTTTGAAAATATTATCCGATATTTTCAGTCGTCCGAAGCCCGATTCACATCCCTAGTTGTGAAGGCTATGCTGAGACAACGGTATATAAATGACAATAAACCTTAAACCTTAAACCTCTCCACCAAGACCTGGCAAACTGCAAAAATCAATAGATTAAACAGCTAGAACTAACACCACATTGGCTAATCACAGGAAGAACACATCACCTTCCAAAGAATAACCCAAACAACATTCCCAAAAATTATCAACCAGTAACATAAGAAACATAAGAAATTCCCATGCTGGGTCAGACCAAGGGTCCATCAAGCCCAGCATCCTGTTTCCAACAGAGGCCAAAACCAGGCCACAAGAACCTGGCAATTACCCAAACACTAAGAAGATCCCATGCTACTGATGCAATTAATAGCAGTGGCTATTCCCTAAGTAAAATTGATTAATAGCCATTAATAGACTTCTCATCCAAGAACTTATCCAAACCTTTTTTGAGCCCAGCTACACTAACTGCACTAACCACATCCTCTGGCAACAAATTCCAGAGCTTTATTGTGCGTTGAGTGAAAAAGAATTTTCTCCGATTAGTCTTAAATGTGCTACTTGCTAACTTCATGGAATGCCCCCTAGTCCTTCTATTATTTGAAAGTGAAAATAACCGAGTCACATCTACTCGTTCAAGACCTCTCATGATCTTAAAGACCTCTATCATATCCCCCTTCAGCCATCTCTTCTCCAAGCTGAACAGCCCTAACCTCTTCAGCCTTTCCTCATAGGGGAGCTGTTCCATCCCCTTTATCATTTTGGTTGCCCTTCTCTGTACCTTCTCCATCGCAACTATATCTTTTTTGAGATGCGGCGACCAGAATTGTACACAGTATTCAAGGTGTGGTCTCACCATGGAGCGATATAGAGGCATTATGACATTTTCCGTTCTTTTAACCATTCCCTTCCTAATAATTCCTAATATTCTGTTTGCTTTTTTGACTGCTGCAGCACACTGAGCTGACAATTTTAAAGTATTATCCACTATGATGCCTAGATCTTTTTCCTGGGTGGTAGCTCCTAATATGGATCCTAACATTGTGTAACTACAGCAACGGTTATTTTTCCCTATATGCAACACCTTGCACTTGTCCACATTAAATTTCATCTGCCATTTCGATGCCCAATCTCCAAGTCTTACAAGGTCCTCCTGTAATGTATCACAGTCTGCTTGTGATTTAACTACTCTGAATAATTTTGTATCATCTGCAAATTTGATAACCTCACTCGTCGTATTCCTTTCCAGATCATTTATATATATATTGAAAAGCACCGGTCCAAGTACAGATCCCTGAGGCACTCCACTGTTTACCCTTTTCCACTGAGAAAATTGACCATTTAATCCTACTCTCTGTTTCCTGTCTTTTAACCAGCTTGTAATCCACGAAAGAACATCGCCTCCTATCCCATGACTTTTTAGTTTTCGTAGAAGCCTCTCATGAGGGACTTTGTCAAACGCCTTCTGAAAATCCAAATACACTACATCTACCGGTTCACCTTTATCCACATGTTTATTAACCCCTTCAAAAAAATGAACCAGATTTGTTAGGCAAGACTTCCCTTGGGTAAATCCATGTTGACTATGTTCCATTAAATCATGTCTTTCTATATGCGTTACAATTTTGTTCTTGAGAATAGTTTCCACTATTTTTCCCGGCACTGAAGTCAGGTTCACTGGTCTATAGTTACCTGGGTCGCCCCTGGAGCCTTTTTTTAAATATTGGGGTTATATTGGCCACCCTCCAGTCTTCAGGTACAATGGATGATTTTAATGATAGGTTACAAATTTTAACTAATAGATCAGAAATTTCATTTTTGAGTTCCTTCAGAACCCTAGGATGCATACCATCCGGTCCAGGTGATTTGCTACTCTTTAGTTTGTCAATCTGGCCTACTACATCTTCCAGGTTCACAGTGATTTCGTTCAGTTCGTCTGACTCATCACCCCTGAAAACCATCTCCGGAACTGGTATCTCCCCAACATCCTCATTAGTAAACACGGAAGCAAAGAATTCATTTAGTCTTTCTGCAATGGCCTTATCTTCCCTAAGAGCCCCTTTAACCCCTCTGTCATCTAATGGTCCAACTGATTCCCTCACAGGTTTCTTGCTTTGGATATATTTAAAAAAGTTTTTATTATGAGTTTTTGCCTCTATGGCCAATTTCATTTCAAATTCTCTCTTCGCCTGTCTTATCAATGTTTTACACTTAGCTTGACAATGCTTATGTTTTATCCTATTTTCTTCAGATGGATCCTTCTTCCAGTTTTTGAAGGATGTTTTTTTGGCTAAAATAGCCTCTTTCACCTCACCTTTTAACCATGACGGTAATCGTTTTGCCTTCCTTCCACCTTTCTTAATGCGCAGAATACATATGGACTGTGCCTCTAGGATTGTATTTTTAAACAATGTCCATGCCTGTTGAACACTTTTAACCTTTGCAGCTGCACCTTTCAGTTTTTTTCTAACTATTTTTCTCATTTTATCAAAGTTTCCCTTTTTAAAATTTAGTGTTAGAGATGCAGATTTACTTATTGTCCCCCTTCCAGTTATTAGTTTAAATTTGATCATGTTATGATCACTGTTGCCAAGTGGCCCCACCACCATTACTTCTCTCACCAAATCTTGCGTTCCACTAAGAATTAAATCTAAAATAGCTCCCTCTCTTGTTGGTCCCTGAACCAATTGCTCCATGAAGCAATCATATATTACATCCAGGAACTTTATGTCTCTAGCAAGTCCTGATGTTACATTTACCCAGTCAATATTGGGGTAATTGAAATCTCCCATTATTATTGCACTGCCAAATTGGTTTGCTTCCCTGATTTCTCTTAGCATTTCATCATCTGTCTGACCATTTTGCCCAGGTGGACGGTAGTATACTCCTATCACTATTACCCAACACACATGGGATTTCTACCCAAATAGATTCTACTGAGCATTTAGTCTCTTGTATGATCTTTATCCTGTTGGACTCTATACCCTCCCGGATATAAAGTGCCACACCCCCACCAAGTTGATCCTCCCTATCATTGCGATATAATTTGTACCCTGTTATAGCACTGTCCCATTGGTTATCCTCCTTCTACCAAGTCTCTGTGATGCCAAGTATGTCAATCTCATCATTTGCTGCTATACACTCTAACTCTCCCATCTTACTACTTAGACTTCTGGAATTGGCATACAGACATTTCAAAGTGTGGTTTTTGCTTGTTTTAACAACCTGCTTTTCAGTTGTTTGGGACAATTTGGAAATCATTAGCTTTGGTGATTTTTTACATATAGGTATATGAACTATGTTGCATTTAATGGAACCTCTCTGTTGGGATGCCCTAACTCACCTGTTTCATTAGTATCCTTCAAGGATACATTTCTCCGAACCATGCACTGCTGAGTGACTGTCGGCTTTCTCCTTGTTCTAGTTTAAAAGCTGCTCTATCTCCTTTTTGAAAGTTAGTGCCAGCAGCTTGGTTCCACTCTGGTTAAGGTGGAGCCCATCCTTTCGGAAAAGTCTCCACTTTCCCCAAAAGTTTCCCCAGTTCCTTACAAAGCTGAATCCCTCTTCCCTGCACCATCGTCTCATCCACGCATTGAAACTCTGGAGCTCTGCCTGCCTCTGGGGACCTGCACGTGGAACAGGAAGCATTTCAGAGAATGTCACCCTGGAGGTTCTGGATTTCAGTTTCCTACCTAAAATCCAAAATTTGGCTTCCAGAACCTCTCTCCCACATTTTCCTATGTCGTTGATGCCCACATGTACCACGACAACCGGCTCCTCCCCAGCACTGTCTATAATCCTATCTAGGTGACGCGTGAGGTCTGCCACCTTCGCACCAGGCAGGCAAGTTACCAGGCGGTCTTCACGTCCACCAGCCACCCTGCTATCTACATTTCTAATAATCGAATCACCAACTATGATGGCCGGCCTAACCCTTCTCTCAGTGTGAGAGGACAATACATCACCTGGAGAGCAGGTCCTTGCTACAGGATCACTTCCTGCGACACCAGGGTGATGTTCTCCTATTGGGTGACCTTTCTGATCCAAGGCAGCACTGGGGCTGCCAGAATGGATTTTGGACTTGGCTACTATGACCCTGAAGGTCTCGTCAATGTACCTCTCTGTCTCCCTCAGCTCCTCCAAGTCTGCTACTCTAGCCTCTAGAGATCGGACTTGTTCCCTGAGAGCCAGGAGCTTTTTGCACCGAGTGCACACATACAATCTCTTACCGGCGGGTAAAAAATCATACATGTGACACTCAATGCAAAAGACTGGAAAACCCCCCTCTTGCTGCTGGACTGCTGCATTCATCTTAGTTTTATTGAGTTCCTAGTTAAGTTTAGAATACTAAGGGAGTTGGAATGAGAGAACTTTAAATTTACAGGTGAATTTAGTAATTAATCTGCTAGTGTCCTACAAGGGGATGATTAAACTTTCACTAAGGGCTGGTACAGTATTATGTTTTAGATAAGATCCTGGTTGATTTTTAATGAGAAAGTGTCTTGTGCCTAAAAATCAAGGGTTGAGTGGGTGGGAAAGACAGACACTAGAATTAACTATCACTGGCTTGCTTTTTACCTCAGATACCCACAAACTCTAAAGAATATATTAGGGATGTGAATCGTTTTTTGACGATTTAAAATATCGTCCGATATATTTTAAATCGTCAAAAACCGTTAGGGCCACGATACAATACCAATTCCCCCGATTTATCGTCAAAAAATCATAAATCGGGGGAAGGGGGAGGGCAGGAAAACCGGCACACTAAAACCCCCTAAAACCCACCCCCGACCCTTTAAATTAAATCCCCCACCCTCCCGAACCCCCCCCCCAAATGCCTTAAATTACCCTGGGGTCCAGCGGCGGTCCGTAGCTAAATTGGGTCCCGAACCCTCGCTGAACAACCTCCTGCAGTCGATCTCCTGCCGGCGCCATTTTCCGTACGGAAAACGATTCGCGGCAGGAAATCGCTCCCAGACCCCCGCTGGACCCCCAGGAACTTTTGGCCAGCTTGGGGGGGCCTCCTGACCCCCACAAGACTTGCCAAAAGTCCAGCGGGGGTCTGGAATGACCTCCTGCAGTCGAATCATGTTGGTCTATGGCCGCCGCCATTTTGCGGCAGCCATTTTGCAAAATGGCGCCGGCTGAAGACAACACGATTCAATAGCAGGAGGCCGTTTCGGACCGCCGCCGTTCCGGACCGCCGCTGGATCCTCAGGTAATTTAAAGCATTTGGGGGGGGGGGGGGGGGGGGGGGGGGGATTTAATTTAAAGGGTCGGGGTGGGTTTTAGGGGGTTTTAGTGTGCCGGCTCACGATTTTAACGATTTTCACGATGCTTTACCCACCCAAACGGCAACAATACGATTCCCTCCCCCTCCCAGACGAAATCGATCGTTAAGACGATCGAGGACACGATTCACATCTCTAGAATATATCCCTTAATTTCACCTTTCACCAAACTTTTATAAGCCAAAACTTTCTGAAAACTATACTTACCAATCCTCTTAAACCACGGTTAAATTAATCTTCACTCAGGCAATGGAAGGATTCAAGATTCGCGCGCCGTTAGGACTCCTCTCCCGGGGGATGCTGGGAGCAGTATGCAGATGAGCCTTCCGGTCCTCCTCTACTGCAAACCTTGCGGGGCCTCTGGAAGCTGGCTGTGGAAGTCAATCCCTGGATCGCTCGCGGTGATCTCTGGACTCCTCTCCCGGAGGATGCTGGGAGCAGTATGCAGACGAGCCTTCCGATCCTCCTCTACTGCAAACCTTGCGGGGCCTCTGGAAGCTGGCTGTGGAAGTCAATCCCTGGATCGCTCACGGTGACCTCTGGACTCCTCTCCCGGAGGATGCTGGGAGCAGTATGCAGACGAGCCTTCCGATCCTCCTCTACTGCAAACCTTGCGGGGCCTCTGGAAGCTGGCTGTGGAAGTCAATCCCTGGATCGCTTGCGATGACCTCTGGACTCCTCTCCCGGGGGATGCTGGGAGCAGTATGCAGACGAGCCTTCCGGTCCTCCTCTACTGCAAACCTTGCGGGGCCTCTGGAAGCTGGCTGTGGAAGTCAATCCCTGGATCGCTCGCGGTGACCTCTGGACTCCTCTCCCGGGGGATGCTGGGAGCAGTATGCAGACGAGCCTTCCGGTCCTCCTCTACTGCAAACCTTGCGGGGCCTCTGGAAGCTGGCTGTGGAAGTCAATCCTTGGATCGCTTGTGGTGACCTCTGGACTCCTCTCCCGGGGGATGCTGGGAGCAGTATGCAGACGAGCCTTCCGGTCCTCCTCTACTGCAAACCTTGCGAGGCCTCTGGAAGCTGGCTGTGGAAGTCAATCCCTGGATCGCTCGCGGTGACCTCTGGACTCCTCTCCCGGGGGATGCTGGGAGCAGTATGCAGACGAGCCTTCCGGTCCTCCTCTACTGCAAACCTTGCAGGGCCTCTGGAAGCTGGCTGTGGAAGTCAATCCCTGGATCGCTCGCAGTGACCTCTGGACTCCTCTCCCGGGGGATGCTGGGAGCAGTATGCAGACGGCCTTCCGTTCCTCCTCTACTGCAAACTTTGCGGGGCCTCTGGAAGCTGGCTGTGGAAGTCAATCCCCGGATCGCTCGCGGTGACCTCTGGACTCCTCTCCCGGGGGATGCTGGGAGCAGTATGCAGACGAGCCTTCCGGTCCTCCTCTACTGCAAACCTTGCGGGGCCTCTGGAAGCTGGCTGTGGAAGTCAATCCCTGGATCGCTCGTGGTGACCTCTGGACTCCTCTCCCGGGGGATGCTGGGAGCAGTATGCAGACGAGCCTTCCGGTCCTCCTCTACTGCAAACCTTGCGGGGCCTCTGGAAGCTGGGCTGTGGAAGTCAATCCCTGGATCGCTCGCGGTGACCTCTAGACTCCTCTCCCGGGGGATGCTGGGAGCAGTATGCAGACGAGCCTTCCGGTCCTCCTCTACTGCAAACCTTGCGGGGCCTCTGGAAGCTGGGCTGTGGAAGTCAATCCCTGGATCGCTCGCGGTGACCTCTGGACTCCTCTCCCGGGGGATGCTGAGAGCAGTATGCAGACGAGCCTTCCGGTCCTCCTCTACTGCCTACCTAAAATATACAAGTTATTCACCGTAACAGATGCAGATAGAATATACAATCACACAGACATTAGCAATATCATGCTGACAGAAGGGCAACAAAAGAGGAGCAGCTAGAACTAAAGACCAGTTGATTCTAAATAAAGCTATCATGGCCAGCTGTAACATAGCATACAGTTGTATGTATGGTTTAGGAAACCCCAGTCAAATTGTGCGTTACAATGAATGTCTAAGTGAACAGAAGTTGACAGAACTTTTACATGGTAGTACCATGATGGTACAACCTTAAACACAGAAAATAAAAAATATGACTATCTACCTATCACATGTAATTATAAAAAAAACTGTGACTAGGGCAAAAAGGAAAAACAATTATAAAGTGCTGAGCATATGGACAATCATACACAAAGGCGATGATATCAAGCCCTTGGGACTGTGTTAATCCCTTAATGTGATTGTTCGCTAAATATAATCATAGTCCATATGCTGTGCATAAATGTATATAAGCAAAGTCCATTGTAATCCTCCTAACAAAATTATGTGAAATACAATGAAATGTTTTAAAGAAATTAATAAATAAAAATAACACCATTTAGCTCAGTCCACTGAAGAATGTAAGCATCCCAGACTATCTACACTATCTCCAATATTTCTTTATCAACTGCCTGACACAGCTGTGTTTTGGCACATTCTAAATTCTGCATTATTAGCTCCAGTTTGCACAATTCAGCTCAGAGATTTGGATGCTAATTGTTCTATCTCTAATCCTCCATCTAAGCCTACAACACAGACAAATTCCTTTTATACTTTCAGCTATGGAACACGTGGGCCGATTCAACCAATCAAAGCAGACACAATTCTTTTTAAAAATCCCCAGAGTAAACAAAAGAGGGGGGAGCGGCTACTCCTAATAATTGAAAAAAAGGTAAAATGTAAACTGATCCCGATAACACCTCCCAGAAACCATGAAATCGCACTATTTGAAACCAATAACCTTCAAATCTGCTTGTTATACTGCCCCCAACCCTTCTAGAATTAAACATCTCTCCACTAATTGAATTCCTAACAACGCATCTAAAACATCAAAACCCACCATTGTATTAGGCGATTTCAATTTACACATGGACGCAATTCCATTATCAAATAACAGCCAAACACTACTAGACGTTATGACAGCACTTGGTTTCACGCTAATTACTAAAGAGCCAACCCACAAAGCCAGACATTCATTTGACTTATCATTTATCAACCAAAGCTATTTAGAACACATTAAAACAAACTACACTCAGATCCCCTGGTCAGATCACTTTCTTATACAATCCACTGTCGAACTCTCGGAACCACAAGCAACAATAAAAAGAGAACCATGTGAATTCAAATATCGCCCACCTTTTAACACAGAAACACTGAAAGACGAATTAGAAGTAAAACTAACTGATATGGATTACACCAACTACCACTCCGCAATCACATCATGGATACAAACCACCAAGAATCTAGCAGATGAGATAAACCCAATAAAAAACATTAAAATAAAAGAACCCAAAGCATCTAAACAATGGCATAATGAAAAGATAAAGGAAACCAAAAGAAATCTGAGAAAAAAAGAAAGAGAATGGAGAAAAACCAAAACACATGAAAACCTAACTAAATATAGAAAACATCTGGCCTACTATAAACAAACTATACTCAACGCACAAAAACAATATTACAGTACTAAAATAGAAAAATTTGCAAACAACCCAAGAACACTATTCAGCATTGTAAATAATCTCATCAATGATAAAACGGATACTCCCCAAAACTTATCAGAAAATAAATGTAATGAAATAGCTACTTTCTTCAATGAAAAAATTATGAACCTAAAAAACAAGATTCCTAACACAACCAAACAAATCATTAAAATGCAAAAATGAGATGTTAATCAATGGTCAGAATTCAATGAGATTTCGGAACTAGAAGTCGAAACCATGCTAAAAAGAATTAACCCCACCCCACATGCAGTTGACACTATACCAACCATAGACATAAAAAAAATAGTCAACACAGTATCCCCGACACTAACAAAGATTATCAATCTATCCTTGACAGAAGGAAACATGCCAGACTCACTAAAAGGGGCAATTGTAAAACCAATTTTAAAGAAAAAAAACAGTGATGCAAACATTCTGAACAATTATAGGCCAGTATCAAACTTACCACTAATCACAAAATTAATAGAAAAATCCATACAAAAACAGCTTGCTGAACATTTAGAGAATAACAATATCCTATATCCATCACAACATGGCTTTCGCAAAAACTACAGTACTGAAACGCTACTGCTTGCCCTAACAGATAACATCATGAGAGGCTGTGAGAGCGGTAAGCGGTACATCTTAATGATGCTTGACCTATCGGCAGCATTTGATACTGTAAATCACAACATCCTACTAAATAAATTAGAAGAAATAGGCTTAAGTAATAAAACAATCAAATGGTTTCAATCATACCTAGGCAACAGATACTAGAGATGTGGTTCGTTTTTCGCCCTATTTAGGAAATTTAACGAAATTTCCTAATTCGTTTCTGTTTCGGAGTATCCGAAACACGACATAAACGCCGTTATTTCGGAGCCCCCGAAACCGGAAACAAAATTTTCCCCGCAATTCGGGGGAAAATTCGTTTTCGGGTTTGCCTGGGGAGAGGGGCAAAAATTATTTTTTTTTTATTAAAAACCACCCCAAACCACCCCAAATTTAAATTAATTATAATACACCACCCCCCCGATCCCTCCCCAAGACTTACAAAGATCCCTGGTGGTCCAGCGGAGTCCCGGCTTCCATTTTCCATGCCCTCCGTGCCCTAGTTCGTGCCAGTGCAAGCCGCGCGCCAAAATGGTGCCGAATAGCCCGAACGACCATGTCACAGGGGCTTTCGGCGCTATTGGTCAGCCCCTGTCACATGGCCATCGGCGCCATCTTGTGCTCCTATCATGTGACAGGAGCTGACCAATGGCGCCGAAAGCCTCTGTGACATAGTATGGGCAAAGGCTATCGGCGCCATTTTGGTTACTGGCAGCCGAAAACGAAATCGCTTTCGGACCCTTGCTGGACCCCCAGGGATTATTGGCAAGCCTTGGGGGGGTCAGGAGCCCTCCTGACCCCCCCAAGGCTTGCCAATAATCCATGCCCGTCGAGATCCGCTTACAAAGAGACATCAAAACCTTCAGAAAACATTTAAAAACTTGGTTATTTAAACAGGCATACAACAAAGAGAAAGGAGAGTAGAACACAGGGAAAAAAGAAAAGCGATTGGCAACACACCCTAAACACACTACCCAAATCAACACGGGTACATATTCTATTTTAATCTTGAATTTCTAGAATAAGATGACATAGATTCTCTATTTTTAATCCCGCTTCAAAAATAAACGGACATAACATAACACATCCAATTATGAGTTTTTTTATAACAACTTTTGTTACCGTATAGTCTTGGCACATGTATAGTGATAGAATTTGTAATCTGTTCCAATATTAATATCTGTGCCTTATTGTAAACCGTTATGATGGTACCTAACTTAATGACGGTATAGAAAAGTTTTTAAATAAATAAATAAATAAATAAACCAAAGAGCACCAATAGAAAAAGGCACAATTGAAAAACCTTGCATTGCAAAATATAGGAAAAATAAATGAAAATAATATTTTATATAATGAAATCATAGCATTCCACTCCATATCAGTGTTTAAACCAGTTTATTGATCCATTTCAATTCTCTTTCAGATAACTGCAATTGAAGATCTCCTCCACATTATGACTGTTTTACTTGATCTATGATACATTAGAATAAATCCTAAAAATAGTGACCTATATTCTTACAGTGTGAAACCAAAGAGATGGTAGTTTGCCCATAGTAATACAACTGCGGTGTTCAATAAGGTGATCTTTTACTGCACATTTGGTCTTGCCAACATATAGTAACAGACAAGGACACTGGATGACATAGATCACAGATTAAGACAATTTGTACATTGTTGTAATCTATGTACATAATCTATCTGTGGATTAATAAATTCTGATAGATCTACAGTATAGCCCATAGGCACAAATGTGTCATGTTTCTGTCTGCTATGCAGCCTCCCCACCAGCAGTGGTCATCAGTGAGCCTTGTTCATAGCTGCCCTAGCCACCTCCTTGCTGATCAACTGACACAGAAGTTCCAACCCTACTTAATCTGACCTGTCCATTCCATTCATTGAGTCACCTTGGCTCCTTGACCTGGCCATCCTTAGCTTGCTATTTTGTTTTGCCTTGCAGCCTACCTTGGCCTTTTGCCTTGCCTTGCAGCTACCTTGGCCTCCTGCCTTACTCTATGGCATTCCAAGTCTACCTGCCTTGTTTTGGTCCCTTCCATTCTCAGTGCCCTCTTGGGCTTTCCTGTCCTACCTTGCAGCCTTCAGTCCTCCTAGGTTTGTCTAGCCAGCATTGCGCCCTGTTTGGGCTTTCTGTTTCCCAGTTTCCAGTCTAGTCCTGTCCTTGTCCAGTTCTTATCTAGTGCTCTCCTTGTCCTGTCCTTGTCGAGTCCTGTCCTTGCTTTGCCCTGCCCAGTTCAGTTCCTTGTATGCTTTCCCAGGCCTTGCCCTTGCCTCTTGTCCAAGCCTTCCCTTGATTCCAGCCTTGTCTCCAGCCATGCCGGTACCTAGTTCTAGCTCCTAGCTTGTTCCTGTATCCAGCTCCCAGCCTGTGCCTGTATCATT
This sequence comes from Rhinatrema bivittatum, assembly GCF_901001135.1. Classification (NCBI taxonomy): domain Eukaryota; kingdom Metazoa; phylum Chordata; class Amphibia; order Gymnophiona; family Rhinatrematidae; genus Rhinatrema; species Rhinatrema bivittatum. Next base: position 52,027,164 of record NC_042624.1, on the reverse strand, counting down.
ATGATGTGCTCCAAGGGAAAAGTCTTATTGGTCTCCAGAACCCAAGAGTTCAACCTGCAGGAGAAAAGGCTAGCTAAGCAGAAGACCAGCCCTAGTCCTGCCTTGAAGTCCTGTATCATTTCTTCAGGGATGATCCTGGATTCCATCTTGTCTGACCATGACAGAATGAAGAGGCCAAACAACCCCTACAGGAGTGGGTGCAGGGCTCTCTGCATCATGGTGTGTCTAAAAAACATTTAAATCATTCTTCTATAGTCATTAGCGTTTGTGTTCCTGCCCCAGCACCTAAAATAATCCCTAATGCTGTGCTTTATGTTTGCCCTGCTTACCAAATCTAGAGTTTTTAAATGTCATTTTCCCAACTGTGCTTTTCTGGATATATAAAAGGTACCAGTTTGCAAACCCTCACATCACAGAGACCTATTAACATAAGAACATAAGAAAATGCCATACTGGGTCAGACCAAGGGTCCATCAAGCCCAGCATCCTGCTTCCAACAGTGGCCAATCCAGGCCACAAGAAACTGGCAAGTACCCAAAAACTAAGTCTATTCCATGTTACCATTGCTAATGGCAGTGGCTATTCTCTAGGTAAACTTAATAGCAGGTAATGGACTTCTCCTCCAAGAATGTATCCAATCCTTTTTTAAACACAGCTATACTAATTGCACTAACCACATCCTCTGGCAACAAATTCCAGAGTTTAATTGTGCGTTGAGTAAAAAAAAACTTTCTCCGATTAGTTTTAAATGTGCCCCATGCTAACTTCATGGAGTGCCCCCTAGTCTTTCTACTATCTGAAAGAGTAAATAACCGATTCACATCTACCCGTTCTAGACCTCTCATGATTTTAAACACCTCTATCATATTCCCCCTCAGTCATCTCTTCTCCAAGCTGAAAAGTCCTAACCTCTTCAGTCTTTCCTCATAGGGGAGTTGTTCTATTCCCCTTATAATTTTGGTTGCCCTTCTCTGTACCTTCTCCATTGCAATTATATCTTTTTTGAGATGCGGCGACCAGAATTGTACACAGTATTCAAGGTGCGGTCTCACCATGGAGCGATACAGAGGCATTATGACATTTTCTGTTTTATTCACCATTCCCTTTCTAATAATTCCCAATATTCTGTTTGCCTCTTTGACTGCCACAGCAGTGATTCCTTGAAAATGCCTCCCAAGCTACTAACACAAGTGTCTGCCAGCATGCAATCTGATGAGGAAGCTTCCAACCTAGATCCCTTGAAAACCATAGCATACCTGCTTACAATTGAAACCAGCACAAACATTTTAAAACAGTACTTATAAGGGTAAATGCTTCTTTGAAATCTAGCACTACTATTTTTCTGCCCCTGTGTCAGATTACAGCTGTTTCACAGCCAGTTCCTGTGATTCAGATTCCAGCCCAGCAAATTGCCGAAGAATCCAGGTCTGCACAGACCACCCTCAAGTTTCCAAAGCACATCACAGCTGTGAAGTTCATTAGGTCATCAACTGCTAATCTAGTCATGAGAAAAACTAGTTGGACTATAACAAGAGTGGCTTGAGCCTTTCCAGTCAATGTAGCTCTGATTCAACCACCTGTTTTTACCCATGGCCCTACAGTGAATGCCTCAGCCAAACAAGATCCTGTGCTAGCTTCCAGGGCAGGTTTTGAATCTCTCCTTTCCACACAGAGATCTGCTCCTTGGAGTAAGGCTAATAAAGAGCCATCTCCTCAGACCAGGAGGAGCCAACTCCCATAGCTCCACTCCAGGAGGAGCCACATCTATCAGCTCTGCTACAGGAAGATCCAAGCCCTACAATTCCAGCTAGTCCACTCCGGAGGAGCCTGGCCCACACATTCTAGCCACTTCATTCCGGAAGGAGTTTCTCCATCCACTCCATTTCAAGAGGAGCCATGTCCATCTGCTCCACTCCAAGAGGAGCTTGTTTATACACTATTGCTCCAATAGCAATCCACATTTATTTATTTATTTATTTATTTATTTGAATTTCTTATATACCGGCATTCGCGATGGGAGTCGCATCATGCCGGTTTACAAATAACAGGGTGTGATAAAAGGATAAATACTTTAAAAAACTTAGAACATTAACATGTGATAGAAGAATAAAGTAGCAGTTACAATAAAACAGGAATAAAATGTAAACTTGGAATGTAGAGAAGGCGAGATAAAGATTAACAATGAGATAAAAGATAATCATCCATTCCACTCCAGGAGGAGCCTGCATATATAGCTTCGCTCCATGATGAGTCTGCTCTATCTGCTCTGCTCCATGAGGAACCTGTTCCAGCAGCTAGAACCAGAGAGAGACACTGTTCTAGTCGCCCACCAACCGAGAGACTCTGGTCTGGTCATCCAGCACCTGAGAGACTCTGCTAAAACATGTCTGTGCCAGGAAGATTCTAGTCCGGTACTTCAGTTCCAAAGAGGTTCTGATCCTGTGCTTTGGTTCTAGAGAGACCCAGATCCAGCACTGTGGCACCAGAAAGACCATGAACCAGCTATCCAGTGCCATAGAGATGCCGGTCCAGTTACCCAGCACCAGAGAAATGCTGGCCCAGTTACACAGCATCAGAGATACTCTATTCCAGCTACCCAGTGCCTGAGACATCCTGAACCAGCAGCCCAGACTCAGAGAGACTCTGATTCAGTGGCACAGAGAGACTCAGATCCAGCAGCCCAGTTTCACAGAAACACTGGTACCATCACCCTGCACTAGAGAGATTCTGGCCCAGTATTTCAGGACTCAAGAGACATTAATACAGTACATCAGTGCCAAAGAAGCTCTGGCCCCACATTTCAGCACCAGAGAGACCCTGATATAGTACTTCAGCACCAGCAGAGCTTTGCATCAGCATCTCAGCTCCCGAGAGACTCTGGTTCACACTTCTGTTCAAAGCACCTTTCAAGACCTGGACTACACACCTAGGACCCCAGAAAACCTAGTACCTCCTGACCAGAAACCTAAAGATTTCACCTCTTCCCTGAACAACCAACCTAACAGCCCCCATGGCAAATGGGACCCAGGAGGAGGGGGTCTTAAAGGGGGCATTCAGTTACATTTCCGACTGCTATGCAGCCTCCCCATGACATGGTTCTACCTGCTATGCAGCCTCCCCATGACATGGTTCTACCTGCTATGCAGTCTCCCCAGCCTTGCTCATAGCTACCTTAGCCACCTCCTCACTGATCACCTGATGCAGCAGTTCCAGCCCCACTTAACCCAGCCTGTCAATTCCCTCTGTGCTTCTTCATTGAATTACCTTGGCTCTTTGAACTGGTCATCCTTGTCTCGCTATTCTGCCTTACCTTGTGGCCTACCTTGGCCTTCTACCTTGCCTTGTGGCCTTCCTTGGTCTCCTGCCTTGCTCTGTGGCATTCTAGGTCTATCTACCTTGCTTTGGGCCCTTCCAGGCCTTCTGGCCTTGCTCTGTGGCCTTTCAGGCCCATCTACCATGCTTAGTACTCTCTTGGGCTTTCCTATCCTACCTTGTGGCTTTGGGCCTACTAGGTTTGCCTAGTGAGACTTGTGCCCTGTTTGGGCTTTCTTATTCCTATTGCCTGACTAGTCCTATACTTGTCCATTCCTGTCCATGTCTAACCCTGCCCAGTCCAGTCCCTTTATGCTTTCTCAGGCCTTGCTCGGTCCAAACCTATCCTTGATTCCAGCCTCATCTCCAGCCCTGCCAGTACTTAGTTCCATCTCCCAGTCTGTGCCTGTATCCAGCTTTCAGCTTGTGCCTATACCCAGATCCCAGCTTGTGCCTGTATCCATCTCCCAGCTTGGGCCTGTATCCCCTTGCCTGTACCTTATTCAGCTCCCAGCCTGTGCCTGCATCAACATGATATTGTCCAAGAGGAAAGTCCCATTTGCTCTCAGAATCCAAGAGCTCAACTTGCAGGGGAGAAAGCTGGCTAGGCAGAAGACCAGTCCTAGTCCTGACTTGCAGTCCTGTGCTGCCTTTGCAGGGTTGATCCTGGATTCCAGCTTGCCTGACCATGACAACATGCTGCAATGGCCACACTTCCTGTGATCAAAATATCACCCCAGACATACAGAAGGTTTTAAATCAGCGGATACCATAGTTTCATGGATATTGGGATCCCATGTGTACACAATAAATGGGGATTCTTTTAAGCAAGAATGTAGATTCAAAATATGCCAGGGCCGAAGAGTTATATATATTACCGCTGCAGCCAGATTTGAGAACAGCAGTACAGATGTTAAGTCCAGACAATTTTTTGAATTCTTTTGAAGAAAAACGCAGCAACTCCATACAATCAGAAAAAGTGCTCTCATTTATGCATTACAGATCAGTCTGGAAGGGTGCTAGAGGATAGAAAAGAGAAAGGCTTTTATTGTGAGGTACAGTTTCTTACAGTGACACATTCTTGTGTCCCATAAGTGACCTATAAGTCTCTTCAAAGTCCCCCTGGATGCCCTGTTTTATCTGCTAATTATCACATTCTTGAACAAATTTCCATTTTTTAGATGTGTTATTAAAACAATTTATTTTCATGATTCTATCCATATGATTACGATTTTGGAAGAATTTCCTGATATAGGAGACGATGTAATTTTGGTGACTATGGGCATTGAAGCTTTATATGGTTTATGGTTTATTTGTTTTTTATAAACCATCACATCAGTAATAAAACCACCACAACAGTGTACAATTGGTAAGAAATAGAAATACAATAACATAATAAAATACAAATAGTAATAGGTTAATATCTACTAAACGAGGTATCTTAAATGGGCCTAAAATAGCTCTAAAGCATACAAATACAAATATTAAATAAATAAGATAAAATGAAATTAAAATAATATAATAAAACCAATGTCAGAGAAAGTTTAGAATTAAAATTCAGAGTTTGGAACTTGCTGAATTGGTTAGCATGACTCCGCATAAGCGCACATAAAAATAGCCATGTCTTGAGATCGCTTTTGAACTTCTTTACCAATATCCCCAGAAGGTTTTAGACATAATTTGTAAAACTTTGAACATGTCTCAGAACAAACATTTTCCAATGAGTGTCTTGAGAGACTTGGCTTCTATTTCACTTTTTTAGAATTTTAAAAATCTTTGATGAAACATTTTATCTCCAAATTGAAGGGTTTGCCATGGGTGCAGCCATGGCACTCGATGTGGCCAATTTGTTTTAACACCACTATTACTGCAAGGAGACTAACCGTAATAATTTGTTACATTACAACAATTGTAGTCTGTCCTCTTTGAAAAATGCTTTGCCTATCAGTTAATTTTTCAGACTGAGACAACTTTGCTTTTCTAGACAGGACTTTAAGGAAAAAGACCTTGATATGTATCATTGTGTTTTATCTGGAGGTAATTCCCCCAGAGTGATCCATAATGCATACAAGAGAACACTTTAATCTGATTGTATGAAGTTGATGCATTTTTCTTCATTTTCTAAGCAGCTGCCTGAGCCTTTAAAAATGAAGATAATTCACTCTTATAAAGCAGGGGAAGGCTATAAAATATCTCTAAATGCTTACAGCTAGCAATTTCAACTGTCAGGAACATTGTTAAGAAATGAAAGTTACATGCAACTGTTGAGGTCAAAGCAAGATCTGGAAGACCAAGAACAATATCTGACAGAATTGTCCAAAAAAGGCCATATCTGTAAATTAGAAACCACAGAATACTGCAAATGACCTGCTAAAATGTGTAGCTTATACTGGAGTAGTTGTCTACACGTCCACAGTACCACATTGATTACACAACAATGATCTGCATAGGAAAACTGTTGGAAGGAAACCTTTTCTACAACCTCTTCACAAAAGTGAATATATAAAGTATGCAAAACAAAACCATGGTAAGCATGAAACTTTTTGGAACAAAGTGCTTTGGACTAATAAAACAAAAATTGAACTGTTCTGCCACAGCCATACAAGACAGTGTAGTAATTTCCTTTTCTTAATAATGTTTCTCATTAGTTAAATTGCAAGCATTTAGATATATTTTTATACCTTCCCCTTCATTGTAAAAGTGAATTATCTTCATTTTCAAATGCTTATTGGAGCCCATGGTTGTTGAAAGTAGAAGAACAACAATCACAACTTGAAAGATTAGAAGGATCAGATTATTTATTCAACCATGGAATTGTTTTCACCCGACTAATTGAAGCCCTAATACATCACTCAATGTTTTGGGCCTTATTAACAACTTTTTAAAAAAAGCAGTAATGAATCAATGGAAAGGGTGTCCAAATTTAAGCACACACTGTTTTCACTGCTTTATTATTATCAATTAAAATCAGCAAATAAAAATTATAGAAAGATGATGAGTATAACTTTGTACCATAGAGAGGATGTTTCATTTTCTGTTCACTGGAGATTCAATGAAAATTACAATTTGATTAGGAGTCCCTAAACTTTTGCATACAACTGTAGATTGACTATAAAAAAGCTTTTGATATTATCCTACAATATATTGCCTTCAAATGTAGAGTGAACCCTGGATTGATTAAATACAGTTAATTTACCATGAAAATTGGCAGACTACACTCTATTTCAATTATGAAGATGAGCAATATGTCATTCCTAAAATCAAGAGCCAGAGAAGAATATTTTAGGGAGATTCCCTGTCACCACTTTTATTTTGCCTAGTACTGAATCCATTGAGTAATGAGTATTCTCATTAACTCCTTAGTGATAGGATTGCTGGCTCATGGGATGGTCCCACAAGACAACTCACTCACCCCCGGTGTCGCCCAAGGCCTCCCACGGTTATGATGCTGCTTCAGACTGTGTAGGCTGCTTCATACAGTGCCCACAGGGAGCTGCTGCCATCTCTTCTGGCGCTCTCTAGGCATGCGCCCACCCGACGCCCATGTTCTTAAAGGGCCTGTGGCGGGAAGGCAACCACGGCACCCTATGATGACATCACTGGTGTTTTCCTATTTAAGGCCCCTGCAGAGGAGCATCAGACGCTTCAGCAACAGGTCCACCGATGTATCTTTGGTCTTCAGTGCATGTTGCTTCTGCTTTCCCTGTTCCTCAATTCTCATTGTTCCTGGTTCCTGCTTGTTCCTGCCCAGCTTTGTCCTGCCTTCTTCGTCCAACTTTGTGTCAATCAGCCTTTCCTTGCCCAGCCTACTTCGTCTCCTCCTTCCAGTCTCATCCAGTGTCTCTTCATGTATCTTCGTTCAACTTTGGCCTGATCTTCCGGTATAGACCTCTTGCCTTGGACATGACCATGCTTGCCTGCCACCTGGTCCTGACTACATTGCTTTCCATCAGCCCTGACCTTTGGCCTGTGCCCAGGATCACCTATCTGCTGCCTTCCCTGACCCTACCATGCCCTTGGACTCTTTCTTTTGCTACCACCCTAGAGACCCACCAAAGCCTTGCTGGCAATCAGAACCCAAAGACTCAATCTACAGGGAAGATGGTTGGCAAAGGTAAAGATCCAGTCTGTTTTGCTGAAGGATGAATTCGCCAACTGTCAGTGTAGGCCTCATAGGTTTGTTTTTGAGGCTACGCCACATGAACTACGCCACAGTAGGGATGGGCATTCCGGAGAAACAATATAGGAAATGAGATGAAGAGGGCATGTCTGTTTAAATGGCCATTTTTAAAAGACCTCCTTCACCATGAGAGCACCAATCTGAGCCTTGGCCCATTTAGGTGAATGGCAGTGACATAAGACAGTCAATTTTGAAAAAGGTTATGTTTCTGGTCAGCATGGGAACATTCATTACTGAGTTTAAAGTTATGCCATAGTTCTTTTTTTTAATACGCTGCTTCCTCCTAGGGGCCTGTTTCAAAGTCATTCCATTTGTGTACTCTTCTGTGCCCTCACCAGATCTCTGAAAACTTTAACAAAAAAAAAGAAAGAAAGAAGCAAGTAGAGAGACCTCCTGGTAAAGTGGTTACCAAAGATTTGTGTACCATGTCATGAGATACCTAATCCATACGTTGTTGGGCTATCTGATGCCTGCTCCATTGTCTCAGTTGGTTGTCCCACTGTCTGAAAGTCTACTCCTTTGTTGCCTCAGTTGATGACTCCACCTTTTCATATTTGTTTCCATCTCCAGTGACATCTGGTCCTTCTGCAGCTTTGACATGGTTGGTACCAAAGGCAATACCTGGTTGTGCCAAGGCTCCATCTTGTCTCATATTGGTGATGATATTTTTATAACAAGGGTGCCTTTATTGAAATTCACAGTCCAGGTAAGGAGTCTGTATTCATGGCCCCATTCACTGTGTCCCTACAGTGTGCCCTCTCTGGCTCTACCAGCCACATTGAAGTGCGTCTCATTCAAGACATGTATGTGAGTTTGTCAGCCAAATGACCTAAGGTTTCTCATTCAAGGCTTTCTGCTGTGCTGTCCTTGTTAATAAAGGGGTCAATATTTAAATATAGCCAACTATGTAAATTGGCCAGATAAGACTTATCCTGCTAACTTACACAGGATACTCAGCGGCACGACAATGCCACCAAATATACCCAGACAAGCATTAAAGTTATCCAGATAAGCTTATTCAGCTAACTTTAGAACAGTTATGAGACACACCTAGCTTATTTATTTATTTATTTTATTTATTTATTAGTTCTTTTAACCTGCTAAATCAGTAAAGTCTGGCCGAAGCGGTGTACAAAATTTAAAACAAAAGAAATAAAACCAAATACAGTAACATAAAAACTTTAAAATTACACAAAATCTAACTTAAAACAACTTTCCTCACTAATGGGCAAGGATCTCTAATACCCTCAATCTACTGAATTAAAATAACCATGTTTTTATTTTCCTTCTAAAAACCTAGTAATTTCATTCTAATCTGTGGCATCATATTCCACATCTTATGCCCCCAAATTAAAAACATCCTTTTCCTTATCAGTTTAACTTAACCGGATAAGTCTGAATATTGCTACTTATCTGGCTAAGTTAACCTGGATAAGTAGCACTGCCCAGTTCTGCCCACTGCCCGCCTACTGACTATCCAGCTAACTACATAGCTGGATAAGTGACTTATCCGGCTAAGTGATATAGCAGGATATTCAGCGGCTGCTACTTAGCCAGAGTAAGTCCAACTTATCCGGCTAAATAGCATTTGAATATGGACCCTAAAACATTTTGCAGATGGTCTGCTGGCACAGGACATTTGGTATGCAGCTATTCCTCTTGGTTATGATATAGGGCATAAGCCTTTCACTGAAGCTGCTATTCACATGCTTTTCTACTACATGGCCCTTGCAGATAGTTCAGAGTCTATTCCAGAACCTGTGCATGCCATGTACTAGGGGTGTGCATTCATTTGCAATGTATTGGCAATCCACAATGTATAGGGCCATATTCGTTGTATTTGTTGCGTCGCGAAACGTATCGCAATTTCCCACGAATACAACGAATCTTCACCGAATTATTCGGCCATCTAAAGGAGCAAATTTAAACAAAACCCCCACCCTCCTGATCCCCCCCCCCAAGACTTGCCAAAACTCCCTGGTGGTCCAGCGGGGGTCCGGGAGCCATCTACTGCACTCACGCCGTCGGCTGCCGGTATTCAAAATGGCGCCGATAGCCTTTGCCCTTACTATGTCTCAGGGGCTACTGGTGCCTTTGGTCGGCCCCTGTCACATGGTAGGAGCACAAGATGGTGCTGGCCGTCCGTTGCTCCTACCATGCGACAGGGGCCGACCAATGGCACCGGTAGCCCCTGTGACATAGTAAGGGCAAAGGCTATCGGCGCCATTTTGAATACCGGCAGCCGACGGCGTGAGTGCAGTAGATGGCTCCCGGACCCCCGCTGGACCACCAGGGAGTTTTGGCAAATCTTGGGGGGGTCAAGAGGGTGGGGGGCTGTAGATAATTAAATATTAGCCAGGAAACAAATAAGAATGGAACGCATGAACGGAGCAGGGGCCCCCCTTGCCAAATGCCACGTATCTGCCCCCCCAACGAATACGAACACCGAATGTAACGTATGCGGTCCCTCTGCACATCCCTAACATGTACTCCTTGATTTCCTCTTGTTATGCCAGTCGGTCGCAGACGGCTGCGACCATGCTTATTTACATCCTGCACAGTTCTCCAGCCTGCTCCAGGTCTGCTCGCAGCACAGGCCAATCTCTACCGCCGCGTTCCCCATGGCTCCTCGTGGCGGCTGAGATGCCGCCACCATCTACGTCGTCTCCGGGTCTTCCTAGGTGCGTACGCGCGCCATCGGGCCCTCCCTTGAAGCCTCTTTGGCGGGAACCTCGGGGGCGTCCCTGTTTGATGATGTCATTGGATCAAGGTACTTAAGCTCCACCTTCGCCCTCAGCTAGCAACTTGGCAACAAGATCCGTACATCTCTACTAGCTCCTGATCCGTGTTCCTGTGACTACACTATTGGACACCGTTGGACCTTGGACGCTGTCTGGTACCCATTCCTCAGGGGCCAGTGGGCGCTTTCTACGGGGACTTTGTCTCCTGGCCTCCCCTGCTCATCGGGCTGGCCCTGTGCTTCCTGAAGTCCTACTCTGCAAGGCTCCCTGCTCCTCGGGGCTGCCCCCTGGAACACCTTTACCACTCGGAAGTTTACTCTATTGCTTCCCCGCCCCTTGGGGTTGTGCCTGCTATGTTGGACTGTCAGCGCTTCCCCGCTCCTCGGGGCTGCATCCTCATACTTTACAAGAGACTCTCAGCACCGTCCTGTTCCTCGGGACAGTTTCCTTGTGCTTCACTGAGACTGTCCGCGCCTCCCCGCTCCTCGGGGTCATGCTTACGTGCTACTAGACTGCCAGCACTTCCCCGCTCCTCAGGGCTGTGCTTCTCTATCATACAGAGACTGTCTGTGCTCCCTGCTCCTCGGGTTTCTACCTACATCATCATCAGAGACCTGACTAGGGCTTCACTTCGCGGGTTGGCCTACATCACTACAGCTGCACCTCCCCCGCTCCACAGCTCCACCCCTCGGGGATGTCTCTCCGGTATACCTCCTGCATACCAGTCTCAAGCCTTCCCACTCTGTGGCCTGCCTGGCGCCTTCCCCCTCAGGGGTCTCAGTCCAGGTATTATCTTCAGCCTGCTTGTCTACTGGGGAATTCCTCCTGACTCCTCGGGACCTCTCCACAGACTCACCCAGAGCTCCCTGCCATGCCTGACCTCACCTCCCGATGGTGTGGGCCTGTGGGGTTCCTCCCCACAGCTGGTAATAACTCATACCTCGGGCCAAGGGTCCACATACCCACAAACCATAACAACTCCAGTGTTTCAATTTTGTACCTCAAGAGATAAGTCTTTGTATACTTCAAATAATTGTGAAGGTAAGTCAGAAGGATTCTATTTACAGAAAGGGTTTTCTGTTTTGTACTGGTGCATACAAAAGACCGTGGATTAACACCACTTGCTTTGCCTTGGCTTACCTCTGGCACTGGTTCATGTGTCCCGTTGCCTCTCTCTCAACACATGAACATCAGCATCTGTGCATCTGGCCATATCTTTAAATATGCTGTCATCTAATTCTCTCCACCAAGTCCCTTTTTCCAGAACAAAACAGATGATAGCGGATTAAAATATATCGATGTGAACATGAGCCATTTTAAGGGAAGGTGACATGATCACAATCTATAGCAGTTGTGCTCATGTTGCCTTCCCTTAAAATGGTTCGTTTTCACTGCAATACATTTTAATCCACTATCATATATTTTGTTTTAGCATAAGAACATAAGAAATTGCCATGCTCGGTCAGACCAAGGGTCCATCAAGCCCAGCATCCTGTTTCCAACAGAGGCCAAACCAGACCACAAGAACCTGGCAATTACCCAAACACCTAGAAGATCCCATGCTACTGATGCAATTAATAGCAGTGGCTATTCCCTAAGTAAACTTGATTAATAGCAGTTAATGGACTTCTCTTCCAAGAACTTATCCAAAACTTTTTTGAACCCAGCCACACTAACTGCACTAACCACATCCTCTGGCAACAAGTTCCAGAGCTTTATTGTGCGTTGAGTGAAAAAGAATTTTCTCCGATTAGTCTTAAATGTGCTACTTGCTAACTTCATGGAATGCCCCCTAGTCCTTCTATTATTCGAAAGTGTAAATAACTGAGTCATGTCTACTCGTTCAAGACCTCTCATGATCTTAAAGACCTCTATCATATCCCCCCTCAGCCGTCTCTTCTCCAAGCTGAAAAGCCCTAACCTCTTCAGCCTTTCCTCATAGGGGAGCTGTTCCATCCCTTTTATCATTTTGGTTGCCCTTCTCTGTACCTTCTCCATTGCAACTATATCTTTTTTGAGATACGGCGACCAGAATTGTACACAGTATTCAAGGTGTGGTCTCACCATGGAGCGATATAGAGGCATTATGACATTTTCCGTTCTATTAACCATTCCCTTCCTAATAATTCCTAACATTCTATTTGCTTTTTTGACTGCAAGTCATTTAAGGCATCTGGACATCTGTCTGTGCCTTGTAGATGTGCAGCTCTGGGTAAGTTAGTTGCTTTGAAAATCTGCAGTGAAGAAAAAACTGTGAATCGCTGAGTGGTCTAATCAAAAGACTCAAGTGCTATTTCCTCTCTGGAATGAGGTCTTTGGATTCTGGGTGGTGATGTGTTTTCACATCCCAAATCTTACACACATCTTCTCCTCTCACTTTGGCTTGTGACCTCGAATGTTCACTTACATCCCACCTTGTTGCCCCAGGGGGCAAGCATTAGGTGCCCATTTTCTATCTGCCTGTGCAGCATCCTCCTACTTTGCAGATTCACAGCTGGGCAGGGTCTAGATTTTATCCCAGGTGTATGATCCTGATGTCTCTTGGAATTGGCTCTTTTCAAGTGTCTCTGAACTAGTATGCCCTCTATGCTGAGGTCTGGTAAATGGTGGAATATGGGCTCCTCCTTTAGGTCCTGCACCCTCTGCATGTTCAGTGTTTTCCTCCCTCCTTGCTACATAATCTCATCTGAATCCATATTGGGGCCTCAGTATTTGTGTACCATCTGTTACAGGATTTGTAGGAATCATAATGTTTTGAAATAACTTCTATTGAAATATACACCTTGGTGTATGGTCACTGTACCCTTTCCAAGGAATATGATCCCATATCCATGCCCTATTTGCAATTCTTGCAGTGCTTCTCAGCCATTACATATACATTGGCCATCAAGTGACTTACGAGACGTTTTTCTGCAGCGTCGCATTTCAGGAAGCGTCACTATATGTACCCTAATTGATAGCAAGTTCTTCAGAGGTCAGAATTATCAGGGCCTGGAAGGTTCATCTTGCTTTATGTGCCGTCCAATCCATCATTTTGTGGTCTACCTTTTGGCCACACCATTCTATATGGGGGTGTTGGGAGCTATGTCTATTGATTCCTGTTTTTGAAGCTATGAGTGTCTCCTCTTCTACTGTCCTTAGTGATGGTTTTGGGTACACTGAACTTATGGCTTGTCACTGCCACATTATCCTCCAATTACACAGTGCTTCTCTTTGTGTTTTAACTCATAGGTTATTGGGTACTAGGAGTAATTTGCAATGAAAGTCAGGAAGTACATGTTTATGGAAGGTCAATGTCTAAATTGGACCATGCAGATAAGTATGGATTGACTCCAGTAGCTGACTAGGCTCTGCTGTGCTTTGCCTCTGGCAGTGATGTGTGAGTTGTTTTACTTTGACTGGTTCAGTGGTAGTTCACCTTTAGGCAGTAATCCCTGAGTGACCTTGTTCATTGTTCTGACAGCAAGTGCATGTCAGTGTCTCGGTGCACAGGAAATTCTTTGAATTTGCAGTCATCTGTCCAGCAAGCCCCCTTTTTTCACACCTCACCAGCTGTGTCCCAGTTGCTTGTGAGATGCACGTATGGCGTTCTTAGCTTCCTCATCTGCGCAAATGTGTCTTTATGGGTTGTCATCTGCAACCGTTGTACATGCACCCAGAGAGAGGAGGACATTGACCCCCTCGGTTTGTTTGATGTTTCCTGGACTATTTTTTCTAGTACTTGTGGCATAGCTTTCATGAACATTGTATCGAAAAATGCATTTTCCTGGTTGCTATGTGCACTCTATCTTCTACACTGTAATCGAGGTCTGTGAAGTGCATTTATTACCTGCTACGTGGCTTGTTGCGACTTAATCAGTATGCCATTCTATTACATCACTCTAAAAAAACTGCATCCTTTTCTGCTTCAGAATTCCTGTTCACAGCCTTAACAACTTCCTTTGTTTATGTGACTTTCTGCTTCTCAGATTTACTGGATAGCAAGTTCCTCTTCAAATTCACACCATTGTGGTGTTAATAGCTTGAGTGGTAATTGCCCATCGTCTACACCCTTCTGTATAGGTATTGTTGCCTATTCTGTGCTTTACCTGTCTACAAGCTTTATCCCCTTCTTTTGCATCTTTCTTGTGAAAGAGCTCAGCGAACCCCTTTTGTTTTGCAGGTATGGCATTGAAAGTGGTTCCTTCATGGCATGTTCTATCTCCAGGTCTCACACAGCCAGCATGCACTGCAGGTGAATGTTGTGGCTGTACCATCCTCTACTACAATGTCTTTGCATCAATCAATGCACTAAGGGGATTGCCTGTAGGGGCAGTTTGCAGATGTGGATAATTCAAGAAATTTTATGTGATAGCAGATCCCCCTCAGATGCCACATCCTGTGCAATCATCCTAGTAAAATTTAGGTTTTTCAGTAGGAAGCAAATCCAGAATTTCCAGGGTTCAATTCTCAGACATGCTCTCTGTTCCACATGCAGGACAACAGAGGCATAATAAGCAAGTAGTGCTAGGCTTAGGCTATATGTTTACAGCACCAGACAGCATCACTCAGTTTGGAGTATAGGCATAGATATGTCTGCAATACTGAGTTTGAAATATGGTCACAACTAGGTTGGTAGGGAGCCTGCAGCATGTGATGTTTTGCTGCCACGGGCTGTGGCAGGAGTTGGCCATATACAGAGGCACACAGCAAGCAATGTGCAAAAGCCGGCCAGGCAAGGAATGGCTTATAATCGACTTCCTGGCCCTATGTTGCATGGATGGGTAACAGCCAAGATGAGATGCCTGACTGTCAGTCTTTTACTTTGATGGCCAGGACTGGCCTGCTCGCCATCCAAAAATTTGTGTTGCACATTCACGAGTGACTCCTACTCTTTTACAGACTAGGATGTTGGTACATGGCAGAGAATGACTTGCCTGGTAATCAAAGACTGAATTCCAGAATAATTTTAGGGGGAGAGGCTTTCCAGACAGTGAAATGTGGAAATAGTATTATAGCAGTGCAATAATTATTGAGTTTTATGGATTGAAATTGTGCAGGCAAGAGCATGGTCACCCCTAGAGTATTTGGGAACTGAGCATATTTGTTTATATTCAGTGATTGACCTATGCTATGGCCACATACATCCAATAAACATATTCTCTCTTGAGTAGCAGTATGATATAGTTTTCTTTTGCAGGTTAGGGGAAATGAGGGGGAGGAGGAGAGTGTTTAGGCAAGAAATAGGCTGGGAGGGAGTTGGCAAGTTGTAGCTGTCATGATTGAGGTGCATCACATGTTTCTTGATACTTAAAGCAACATTCTACATCAATTTAACCCTTGATTTGGTTGATGGTCTTCACTTTCCCTTATTAGAGATGCATATCCAGAGTGTAAACACCTCAGTTCCAGGGTTTCAAATTGAATGAAAGTAGCACTGTCCAGTTGCTGTATACAGATGACTCATAGAACATGCATCCAAGCATGATATATGAGCTAATCAGATACTTTAGGTTTTGCAGTGTATTTAAATGCATGAACCCAAATCAGTTTTTTGGCCTGGCACATATCCCTTGCATAGAAGGGATTTTTATATGTTGATAATGGCTGAAACAGCCAATATTAGAAGCCAATATGGTCTTTTCCAAAATATAAATCTTAAACATGTAGTACTCAGATCCATGCCGAACAGACAGGCTGTTAATGTTAATAGAAAAATGCATAATAAACAGGTTTCAAAGGGCTAGCATCGTTTAGTTTATGGGACCTTACTCAAGATTTCTTTTTATCATAGAGATAAAATAGGAGTAAATCCTAACAGAAGCAAACCATGCAATTTTAATTAATAGCATTTCTACTGTAGAACAATTTTTAAACCAAGGTTTCCTCATTCTAATATCCTGCCAGTCATGTTTTCAGGATATCCACAATAAATGAGATAAATTTGTTAACACTGAGGCCCCAATGTATGCAAATGTATCTCATGCATCTTCATTATGGATATGACATCTATAGGATGGCTTGGGACAGCCTGTTATAAATAGTAAATACAGAAAGCCTAAAGGATCTCTTGTTCCCAGGAGTAGTGGTGATAGTGTGGGTTGAGGCTCCCACATGTGGGAGATTATATGGTTGTATCCCCATAAACTCATGCCAGCAGATTAGGGTGTGGACCTTTTAGTTATCGCTTGTAGAGGCAGCTTATCCCCCTATTTGTTTAGTTTTTTTTTAGGAAAGGTCCCTTGGGCCTCTAAGGATGAGGTCTGGGTATGGAAGAGTAGAACGGGTGTCTTTGCCTAACTTTTACATGCCTTTTTGTGAATCTTCTGTTTTCCATAGAAGGAAGTTTTCCCACCCTGCCTTTCTCTAGTTTTCCTTTTTCCCTAAGGTTTAGTTTTACAATCTGCCTAAGAGCTAGGTCCCAGGGCCTCGGTGTGGCTCAGCTAAGAGGTGTGGGGTCTCTCAACCAGAGAGCATGGGTGGACTATTGTGAGTCGTGGAGGAGGAGGGATGGATTTGGGTTCATTCCTGGGGAGACAGGAGAATGTGAAGAAGATCTGGGGCACCCTTCTGATGTTAACCCCATCTACATCATCAGGATGCGGAAGAAACGAATATGGAGGTGCCCTCCTGGAACCAAGAAGGAAGTAAGGAGAATGATTGAATCAATGGACTAAAGCATGAAAAACTGGGATAAGATTAAGCTAGCCACCGAATTCTGGGAGGAAGCTCCAAAACTAATTTCCATTCCTATTAATTGGAATGGATCAGGAACAAGAAACATCCATTACCATCAGTAAAAGAATAAATTAAATTGGATTAAAGTCATAGATTTGTTAGAACGCAAGCTGTAAAATGGAATGTAAATAACAAGAACTTGTAATTGGATATTTTCACCTATTTTCCTTATTTAATCAGTAAATGGTAAGTTGGAAACCAGGCCAGCTTTCAGCTTGATTATTGTTGTTTTCATGAGATTGTAATACTGGATTGACTATTGAATAATGCTCAAGCCCAGGAAGTAATCTCCCCCCCATCCCCAGCCCTGACAGTAAATCTTGGTCATTCAGAGGGGCTTTACCGTCAGGAGGAAAGCTGAGGTATGGTCTTTGTGATCCTGCGAGGGGACACTAGCTCAGGGGCTACACAAATTACAAGGATCCTATATTACTTCTTGAGGAAGTAATGCGAAAATGTCCACAGGGACAAGCAGTGTGACCCATGTGCTTTTTGCCTCGAGTGCTTGGATTCCTTGTACACAATGGAGGTCACTTTCAAAGACATGGGCGGCCGAATTTTAAATTGGCCATGCACGCAAATTCCGGCAGTTATGTGCGTGGCCGGGCCCTGCGGGCGCCACACGCATTTTCAAAAAGGGCCCAGCCACGCGCGTAACTGTTGATGCGCGCACAAGTGCCGGGCCCTTAAAAAGGGGCAGGCTGGGGGCAGGGTCTGAGGGGTGGGGCAGGGCGGGGCAGGATGGAGGTCGGCCGGGTCAGCGCATGCCGGCAGCCGGTCGGAGCGTGCAAACTGCCTCTGCTCTGGAGGATCAGTAAGTAGTGAAACAAAAACAATGTAGGTAGGTAGGAAGGGGTTAGGGGTTGGGGTGGAGAGGGGAAAGGGAAGGGAGGTGAGGCAGGGGGGTGGGGAAGTTCCCTCCCAGTCCGCTCCTATTTTTGCCTTATATTTTTTTTAAATGGGTAAGTATTCCGACACAGAATCGCCCCTACATCCAGACTGATATATTATGCCACTAGTGGGAGGAGTCAGCAAGATCTTTGGAAGGAATCCTGAATCAGATTTGCTAGGAGATAAATGAGAGAACAGTTTGGTCTGTTTAAAAGTCTGCTGCTTGAACCCACATTTTGTGCTGGATACAGATTGTAACTGGATTTAATAACAGAAGGGCATAAGATTGCCATACTGGGTCAGACCAAGGGTCTATCAAGCCCAGTAATGTATCCTGTTTCCAGCAGTGGCCAATCCAAGTCACAAGTACCTGGCAGGATCCCAAGAGGTAGATAGATAGATTCCATGCTGCTTATTCTGAAGAACAAGCAGTGGATGTTTACAACTCCACCTAATAATGGTTTATGGACTCTTCCTCCAGGAACTTGACCAAACCTTTTTTAAATGCAGCTACATTAATAGCCTTATATACATCTTCTGGCAATGAATTCCAGAGCTTAATTATTCATTGACTACAAAATATTTTTTTCTCCTATTTGTTTTAAATGTACTACTTAGTAACTTCATTGCATGTCCCCTGGTCTTTGTACTTTTTGAAAGAGTAAACAACCGATTTGCATTTACCCGTTCCATTCCACTCATTATTTTATAGATATTTATCGTACTGTATCTCCCCTCCTCCATCTCTAAAGAACCCTAACCTCTTTAACCTTTCCTCATAGGGGAATTGTTCCATCCCTTTTATCAAATCGGTCGCCCTTATCTGACCAAAATTGCACACAATACTCAAGATACAATCGTGCCATGGAGCGATACAGAAGCATTATGACATTCTTTGTTTTATTCTCAATTTCTTTCCTAATAATTCCTAGCATTTTACTTTTTTCTTGGCTGCCGCCACACACTGAGCAGAAGACTTCAACATATTATCCACACTGACACCCAGATCTTTGTCCTGACCGGTGACTTCTAATGTGGAAACATGCATTGTGTACATCACTATTCACTTTGCACTTGTCCACATTAAATTTAATTTGCCATTTGCATGCCCAGTCTCTCAGTTTTGCAAGGTCCCTTTGCAATTTCTCACTATCCTCTTGTGATTTAACAACTGTGAATAATTTTGTGTTATCTGTAAATTTGTTCACCTCACTCATTCTTCCCATCTCTAGGTCATTTATAAATATATTAAAAAGCAGTGGTTTCAGAACAGATCCCTGGGGCGCTCCACTATTCACCTTTCTCCACTGGGAAAATTTACCATTTAGCCCTACTCTCTGTTTTTCTGCTTTTAACTGGTTCCCAATCCACAACATGACATTGCCTCAAATCCCATGACTTTCTAGTTTCCTCAGAAGTCTCTCTGAAAAACACTATAAAAATATAAACATATTTTTTGAAAAGATAATATAAAAAAATGAAGGATTTATTTGATGGCAATTTATGTCTGCATTATAGGAAAGCTCTCTGCAGCTGAGTACACTCTAGCTCTTTATACAGAATACAGTACAGTATAATATACATTTCCATAGATTACAATTAATGAATACATTTGTATTATTTACTGCTATTTCAAAATTTGGTTGCAATATATGGCATTCTTTATCACAGCAAAGGAAATTTAAATCAGGCTTCATGCTTAGCTCCACTGTGCAAATCCGTAGCTACAAAAAATGGATTTGACTTTTGAATAACATCACAAAGGCTTCTGAGCAGTAGAATTGAAATCCTAAAGGGGCAGATTCAGACTATTTGTGAAAATGATGTGTGGATGTGTGTTTCCTCTTTGTTTTGCGGAAAAAGGCTGAATTGGCTCCAGGGATTGGCTATGCTTACCAATAAATCTGAAATTTGCAGCTGCATACTGGCTGCACCAATAGTTTGAATCAACCCCACAGTGTTCAGTAAATATATATGGAAGACTGTAAACTCCATTGTTTACAGTCAGCAAAAGAAATCTGATGAAATGTAATCTTTTTGTTTTATCTCTTTTATCAGTGGAACCATTTCATAGTGAACTCTATCAGCGTAAATCCCCTGATATGGGTAATAATTTTCACTGTCCAGATCTTTTTCAGTGGACAGAAAATAACTATCAAAATGACCATTTACGAGATATTTTCTTTTTTAAAGCGAGTATTTCATTTTAATTTTTTTTTAATGTAATGGTCTTGAATTAACAGGATTGGAAACCAAAGTTGCCAATGATGGGCTCACTACAGCCCTGTCAGTGCACGCTGTCCCTCACTGCCTGCCAACATGCCTTGAGTCTGTTCTAGTAGATGGACCAGCCCCAAGAGTGAAAGGAAATTGCAGTCTTTAAATTATTGGCCTCTCAGTGGAAAGAGACACTGTTTATGATGGTGGCGTTATAGTGTTGTATCCTCTAGGGACTGGAGTGAGACCACAGGCTCAATACACATTTGCCACCCAGCATCTTTCCAGTGGCACTAATTTTAGTCACTTATGACTTAAGCTGGTCTGAAACCAAAGATTTGTAGGCAAAAGATTCTGTGTAGCTGTGCAAATGCTTGGTCATTCAGTCTCCCCAAGCAAGTTCTGTCTATGTAAATCCCCTCTATCAACAATCTCACCGTCTATTCCTGCTATCACAAAGGTACAAAGTGATCTGTGGAATCAAGAGACTAACAGAGACGGGAATGAAGCACCTATACTTGAAATGTATTCTCTTCAGCTGCGTAGATTTGACTACTTGCATGTATGTTTCAAACCCAAATTATGAAAAATTGTTCACTTCCTTTTGTGACAAGAATTCTTTATTTAAAGGGATTTATACATTATGGGGTGAATTTTCAAAGAGTTACATGCAGAAAAATTATCATGTATGTGCGTAAATAGCTTGGACTCAGCCTCAAACATATGCATATCTTTTCGCTGTTGCGCACACATCTACACGCATGAAAAGAGGAATGGGCTAGGAGCATTACAGAGTGGGGCCAAGAGTTACGTGTAAATTGCTATAAGAGACTTATGTGAGTAAATGTTGTAACTTATTTGTGGAATTTGACAACTGCTAATTATCTCACGCAATTGAGGTAGAGGACTTTGAAAACTGGTAATTTAAGTTCCGCACGCAAGTTTTAATATATACCAACCTACGTGCGTAAATCAGGATTTTACGGGAGTAAGCTGTAATTTTTTTTGTGCGTAAAATATATGCACTTATGTTTCTACCATAGGTAGGAAAAGTACACCTGTTCAATGCATTAAATATGCTCTTTCAATGCACTGCAAGTATTCGCACATAAGCATGCGTATTTTATAATCTGTCTGCAAGGTTAGTTGTTAGCTTGTACAACATCATATACGCAGTTATTAAATACTGTAGCAGATCTCCACAAGGCCATATATGCATGTATATGGGGCTGCACGCAGTTCTTGCAAAGTTATCCTCCCTGTGTAGTAGGGATTCCTATAACCAGCATTTCAGTTTTGAATTGCACCACACAGAGACAGACATACTAAACATTTTCTTACCGAAAAAAATTTTGAATAAGCCCTTAAACTCTTTACTACATTTGGCTCAGAAATTATGTACATACTTGCAAACCAATGTTTCCAAGACAGAATATTTGTTAATTTTAAAGTGTCAGGGAAAGGTTACTAATTTGCCCTGCAAACCCAAAAGCTATAGCTCCCTTAAGATATACAGTAGTTTAGTTCCTTATTAAATGGTATAGTAAATAGTATAAATCCCATGACATTCAGTGGAACCTATATATTTGTTTGCCATAGTGATTTCCTATAAGTGTGCCATGCTCAAAAGCAAACAGAAAAGATATGCAAAAGCATATCTGGATAAGGCCTGCCAATAACTGCTCCGGAGTATATCTTACCGGCCACTTGTTTTCAGCACTTGCACTTCCTGTAATGTGTTGTGGAAATGCTGGTTGGAAATAGCCATGGAGCCTCATTTTCTAATCGGATCGCACGCGATACCAAAATGGGGGCGGAGTCGGCCCCGGAAGAGGAGGAGTCGGGGCGTCACCGGGGCCGACTCCGCGAAGACGCCGTGGACGACAAAAAGGTAAGGCCCTTTTCGCGTCCGAGTTTGCGCCCAATAGCTACACTTTCTATGGTGGCGCTATTGGGTGCGAAACCGGCAGCGATCGCAGGCCCGCCCCCCCGTTTCGGCCCCCCGCCCCTCATTCCCTAAAGTATCTCAGGCCTGCGATACTTTAGAAAATGAGGCCCCATGGTTCTAGTCAGTTCAGATTAGCAGTACAGAAACAGGCAGCTAATGCTGGTGAGAAACTATTAATTTTGAAACTCCCAGTCACAGACAAAGCAGGTATCTACTAGGAACAGGTCCTTCTCTTATATGGCCCCAATATTACAGAATTCTTTAGACCAGTCAATTAGGGATAAAGATTGTCTTTTTAGGATAACCAGTTTTCTGTCTTCTAATGTATTTTTGGTAAATGCGTATGTGGTCCTTATGTGCCACAGACGGTGAAACTTTTAATAGTCTACAAATGTTTAATGTTAAAGTGGAATTTTTTTCCCCGAAGGGAAGTCTGCAAAGGTTTCAAAGGGTGCATTGAAGTAATGTAGGAAGGTTCTAGTGAATAAGGGTCATCTTTTGGGCAGACGGTGTTACTTACACTTTTTGATAGACAGCCTGTTACAGCCCCTTTGGGCTTCATTTCAGGAGAAGGTTATAAAAAATCCTATCTTTGATCTGGGGCTTCTCTAGAGTCACAGAGCTAAAATGAGGATGGAGCTCATCCCAGAGTTGCTAAGGGAGAAGCAGGATTTCAAGTAGAAATGCCTTTCCCAGAGTCTCTGGGAGACTGAAAGGAAGACAAATAAGATTTTTGTGAAGCTGTTTTGAAGATTTTGAAAGAAAGCTGTACTTTAACTGTGGTGGGGAGTTGCCTGGACCAGGAAACAAACTGTGCCAGCAGAAAGAAACTTGCTACAGGGCTTGGAGGCTTCCTGTCTGCAGAAACAGAGGGATTTTTTTCCTTGAGCTAATCAGGACATTGTGATTAACTAATTTTGATAATGGAATGGAAAAGAGGGCCGGGGTGGCAGGGCGGGTGCTAGCTTTTTTGCTGCCCTGTGCAAAGAATTACTGTGCTGCCCCCCCCCCCCCCCCCCCCAATTCATTAAGTGTCT
This sequence comes from Rhinatrema bivittatum, assembly GCF_901001135.1. Classification (NCBI taxonomy): domain Eukaryota; kingdom Metazoa; phylum Chordata; class Amphibia; order Gymnophiona; family Rhinatrematidae; genus Rhinatrema; species Rhinatrema bivittatum. The sequence goes on along the minus strand of NC_042624.1, from coordinate 52,004,121 downwards.
GTCCCGGGCCCATCATATAAAGCCAGCTCCGTCCTGCAATCTAAAAGTGACATACCCATCCCCCACCCTAGAACCAATGGATAGGGAAGGGAATTAGGTACCCTAGGCAAACCTTACAGCCTTGCACACACGCCCCCCCCTCCCCCACATCCTTTATTTATGTATTTGTTTATTTATTTATTTGGGGTTTTTCTATACCGGCATTCATGATACAATCACATCATGCCGGTTTACAAATAACAGGAGGGGGGTGTAATAACTTAGAACCTTGAACAAGTGAAGAGCATCAATGCAGTTACAATAAAACAAGGCTGCTTAACTGGGAGCAGAAGAAACAAAGCTATAGGAACTTAACAGAGGTATAATTATTTACAGTATTCTGAAGTGCCTTTCTATAGTTGATGCTGAGAATCAGTTAGGGTCTGTAAAGGCTTGTTTAAACAACCTTTCACACACCCCACAATTAAATTATACATTTATAATACATTTTACATGAAAAAGAACATTCAAAAGTACAGTCTGCTGAGGCAAAAACATCACAACATGCATATTATATTTACATGCACTCCTGTGTGCCTACCAGAAAACTCTGCAAATAAGACATTTGGAGCTCCTATGGAATTAGACTTTTTGTAATGCGTATTTGGTGTGAGCTTGGCCCTCAGAAAGCTATGAACAAACAGAATTACCATTACAATATAGTAAACCTCCCACACCAAAACAACCCTAACAACCTTATCTATGAAAAGGCAACACTGCACATATTACACCAGGCCCTAGAACACCAATAAAACTCTTATTAGGAAACCAGGCTGCTATAGATCCCTACACAGGAATCATATGCCAGCAAAATACCTCACCTCAGTTAAATATGCAGAACACAGACAGATCCTCACCAAATACAGAATAAAGAGATAAGAAAGTATAAACAGAAATGTGCTGAGAAGAACTGAGCTGGACTCCACAACAAGCCAGCATCTACATGCAGAGCAACAATGGACAAACAGAAACATTACCATTCTTCATAAAACATTAAATAATAAAATCAAGAAATATAAAATAATCATAATAGTAAAATCATATTCATAAAAAGATTAATTATTTCAAACAGCTAATGAATATACACAATTTCCCAAACACCAATAAAATATTTCAAAACATCTGATGAATAAAATGTCTAGTAATTAAAAAATGTTCTATTCCCCCACAAAAAATTAAATACTTTGAAAGAGCAGAATTATCAAATTACACCCAATAATTAAAACTAACAAGGATTTAAAAAATGTCTTGCTCTTCATACCTTGATCTTCTGATTTCCAGTCACCCTGAGATTGTCGTGGATTGGGGGAGGTAGGGATGCCCACATTTTATCATCTCTCTCACATACATTTCATCTCTCTCACATACATACATATCTCACATTTTATCATCTCTCTAACAACAAAAAATCCTCACACATCACACCCACTCTCAAAGAACTCCACTGGCTACCCATTACCCAAAGAATCCAGTATAAAACCCTCACCCTCATGCACAAAAAAATAAACAACAACAACATGAACTGGCTAAACAACGGAATACAACCTTACCCTACTCAAAGAACTCTCAGATCCACCAACACTGGCCTCCTAGCCGTACCCAATCTATAAAAGAAATAAATAAATAAATAAATAAATAAATAAATAAATAAATACATGCACAATAACACATTTATTCTCTTACACACTCCCTCTCTCTAACATATGCAGGCTCCCTCTCCCTCACAGATAAATTATGAGTGTGAATGCCTATATTTGACACATGGGCTCTCACAGGCACACAAATATACACACAGGCTCTCATACAGACACATTCACAGGCACACAGGCTCTCACATAGACACACACATACACACACATAGGCACTCACACAGACTCTCACACAGACACACACACATGCACAAACACATAGGCTCTCAGATGCACACATGCTCTCAGTCACTCACACATGCTTTCAGTCACTCCAAGGGGAGATTGCCTATCCTGCCTCCTGTCTTGGAAAGGTGGCTGGAGCTTAAGGTCAGGGTACCCAGGTGTTCAGGGCTAGGGAGATTGTGTCTTGGGGTCCAAAGGGACCACTGAGAATACTGAAGAATCAAAAATGGTCTCAAGGAACAGAGAGGTACTTCCTTACTTCCCAGTTGGCCAGGGAGATTGCTACTATTGAGTAAAGAGTAGAGTTTCCAGGTATACAATGCTGGGTTTCATTTTAGGAATCACCGCCCAGTAAAAGGACCATACCTTGAAATCTCCGGCTTAGTGTGCGGCAGAGGTTAAGAAGGCAACTAGAATGTTAGGAATTATTTGGAAAGGAATAGAGAATGAAACTGAGAATATCATAATGTCTTTGTATAGATATATGGTAAGATCACTCCTTGGGTACAATTCTGGTGACTCCATCTCAAAAGAGAAATAGCGAACATGAAAAAGATACAGAGAAGAGTGATACAAATTATAAGAGATGACTGAGAGGGATATGATTGAGATTTATACAATCATGAGGAGGTGGAATGGGGAAATAAGGAAGGGTTATTTACTCTTTCAAACAACACTAGGACTAGGGGAGACTTCATGAAACTAGCAGCCGGCAAATTTAAAACAAATGTAGGATGCAGTTTTTCACTCAGATCTCAATCAAGCCACGGAATCTGTTGCCAGAGGATGTGGTCAAGGCAACTAACATAGTGGGGTTCAAAAGAGGATTGGACAAGATCCTGAAGGAAAACTCCACAAACAGTAATTAGCCAGGTAAACTTTGGAAAGCCAGCACTTATCCCTGGGAACGAGATGCAAAACTTGTGACCCCGAGAGAGGATGCTAGGCTCGATAAACTTTAGTCTGACCCAGTATGGTACTTCTTATGTTATGTACTGATTTCTTGGAACTTTATTTCCTGCATTGACTGTGCACTAAACAAAAGTGTACCCCACTGTGATTTTCAGCTGCAGTCAAGGTATATCAGTAAAGCATTTTACTTCGAACAACATTTACAGTAGTGGTATTTGTTTTTCCTACTGGGCTCTTGTAGAGGGCTCTAGAAAATCCTTAAGGATCTTGGAAGACTTGTCCTCCCCCACCCCCAACATTCAGGAAGAACCTAGAGGCATGAGAGCCGCAATGGTCTATGGCCTTCCATGAGCCCATCAACGAGAAGTTGGGGCAGGGGAATCATATATGTTTGGTGTTAGAGAAGGGTGTGAATTATTCATATGTATATTAATTAGCTTGTGTGACTGAAAAAAGACTGGATGTAGCAATGCTAGGTAGTGCTTTAAGTTTCTTTTTTTTTAATGTATTATTTATTGGTTTTTAACATAATTAACAAGATAACATCTTGTAATGGAAATACAGAGAATAATCCCAAACTAACATACAGAGAAAAAAAAACATTTTAGGTAATCTTATACAAACGTATTCTCTTAATATTAAGTCCACAGAATATGGAAGGGAGGAATACACAACCTCTAATAAACATCTTTTACTAACAAAGTAAGTACACGGTATCTGCAGAGAACAAATTTACTTTAAGAGGGACTTGAAGCATTTATACCCGATTCTCCAGGCATTATTGGAGTTTTCCCAATCAGAAATTGAGTCAGTTGGGGGGGGGGGGGGTGTTCAAAAAATATATATGTATTACTCGCATATTTGACTATGCATTTGCAAAGGAATTTTAGGAAGAAAACTCCTCCAACTGACAACACTTGAGGTTTCATAAGGAGGAAGGCTTTCCTCCTTTTTTTGGGTGTCCTTAGAGACATCGGGGAATACTCTAATCCTACAACCAAGCATACCACATTTCTATTCCTTAAGCACATCCTAAGCAACCACTCTTTATCAGGCTCTAACGCCAATGTTACTATTAAAGTTGCAGGAAATGCTTGTTCAGTGTCTGATTTCTCTAAATTGCCGAGATATGCAAAGGAGATTCCCCTCTCTGGGTCTCTGAAGCAGGGACCTCTCTCTGCCCCATTGGGTTTCTCGCTCTTGGCAAATAAAATATCTTTGAAAGATGTGGCATAGCTGACTCCTCAATTTTCAGAACTTCCCAGAGATATCTCTTGAAAATCTCTCTGGGAGAACTCAACGGTACTTGCGGGAAGTTTATAAATCTCAAATTATGATTTTTCAATTGGTTCTCCAAGTTCTCTATTTTAACAGCCGTATTCTTCTTATCTTTTAACATTGAAGTCTGCAACTGTTGAGGCCTTTTATTTGATCTCTGTTTATCATAATTTGTTGTTCCAAATTAGAATTGGTTTGAGTCAGTGCCTCGACTTTTTCTTCCAACTCTTTTACATTTTTACTCAATGGGGTAGATTTAAATAAAGTACGCCCGCGCGTACTTTTGTTCGCGCACCAGGTGCGAACAAGAGTACGCTGGATTTTAATAGATACGCGCGTAGCCGCGTTTATCCTTTAAAATACAGGGTGGGCGCGCGCAAGGCTGCCCAAAATCGGCAGCCTGGGTGCGCCGAGCCGCGCAGCCTGCCTCTGTTCCCTCCGAGGCCGCTCCGAAATCGGAGCGGCTTCGGAAGGAACTTTCCTTCCACCCCCCACACCTTCCCCTCCCTTCCCCTACCTAACCCCCCCCCCCCCAGCCCTTTCTAAACCCCCCTACCTTTGTTAGAAAAGTTATGCCTGCCTGAGGGAGGCGTAACTTGCGTGCGCCGGCTGGCCAGCTGGCATGCGATTCCCCAGCCCGGGAGCAGTTTTGGAGGCCTCGGCCACGCCCCCAAAATGCCCCCGGGCCGGAACCACGCCCGCGGCCCTGCCCCCGGATGACACGCCGTGACACGCCCCCAACACGCCCCCCCCAGGAAAGCCCCGGGACTTACGCGCGTCCCGGGGCTTGCGCGCACCGCCGAGCCTATTCAACATAGGCTCGGCGTGTGCAGGGGGAGCTTGGGGCAGGTTTTCAGGGGGTATGCGCATATCTTATGCACATACCCCTTTGAAAATCTGCCCCAATGGTTGCAGTACACATAATATCGAGGTCTTCATCTCCACAATAGATTCCCAGATGGTCTCTAATGAAAAAATGGTGGGTCTTACCACAATCAGAATCTTGTTGATATTCTCCTCCCGAACGCCGGTCTTTCCAATTAGAATGCTTCCGCATTCACCAGGCTGCCCCAATAGAACTGGGCTCCCTGTTGGGCTTGCAACTCTGGCGGTCCCTGCCAGGTTCGGTGCTTCGATGCTTTGGTCCGGCATCGTTCCTGCCGCCCCGGCAGTGCTTCTCTCTTCAGCAAGGTTCCTTGGTGGAGTTCCCTCGGCGGGGCTAAGAGGAGATAGTGAGCCAAGGAGAGAGGGGAGCTCCTCTTCCCCTCCTCAACTCTCTAGCGGCTGAGCTCCCACTACACGTTCTCCATGCAGGACATGAGCATCCATGGGTCCGGTAAGAGGCGTCGTTGGGGGAACCGCAGGGTAAGGCTCCCCCCTTGGTTTTTGCTTCCTACCCATCAAGGCAAAGCTATTTGCAGGCACTTTTTTAAAAATATATCCACGGAGCTAACGCCGAGCAACGTTACCGTGCAGCCATCTTGGTTCTGCCCCATCCAATCGATCCGATTTCAGTGCTTTAAGTTTCTTATGAAGGAGTCTTGTTTTACAGTGTGGCAGTGCCTTATGCCAGTTATAATATATATGTCTTTGAATATCCCTACAGTGCTGGGGATTCATAGTCCCATGGATGTCTGTCGTATTGACAGGAAATGGTTTATCTGCATGTAGGAAGTGTGTGTGCGTGTGAGGTGTGACTGAACGAGTGTGAGAGAAGAAGTAAAGCTGTAAATGAATGTAAAAGTGGCTCAGAAGAGGATAGGAGAGATGATATGTAATGGACATTAGTATTCGCCCCCAGCCCTCAAGGGCTGCAAACAGGTCGGGTTTTCAGGATATTCCTAATGAATATGCATGAGAGAGATGTGTATACAAATCTATCTCATGTTTCATCATTAGGAATATCTTGAAAACCCTTGAGAGCTGGGAGTGAATACCACAGGAACATGCTAATGTAGTTTTTAGAATAAGCCAAAGTAGTTTTTAATTATGAGTGCCTTGATCTCTGGTGGAAAAAGTAGTACTAACCTTTAAAAGCAGTTTTCACAAGGCAATCTTTAGCCGGTATTTAAAAATAGGCACACATTGTTAAAATGTTATGTCGACATTACCCGGGAGAGTAAAATGAAGATAGTTTGTTCAAGCTAGCTTTCTTATTTTTGCTTAAGTATGGGCATGGTTTGAATTCTTTTAGCATTTTAATAATAGGTTTGGAAAGTTGGAACTATGCTTATATTTTTATAGCACGCCCTATGGGACAGGAACCTTCCATTCATGTTGGCACGAGGTTTCTCTGCTATTATTAGATGGTACTCATTTGTTTTCTGTTACCTTTAGGAGTTCAGATAAAGTGGGACCTACCACCCCGTGATCCCTTCCACTGGCTGTGCAATTCAGAGTTGCATGGGTAGTCTACACAGCCAAAGAGGATGGGCAGCGGCAGAGATACTGGAGGTACTAAACCAGGTTGCTGGAATTAGAAATTCCTACTCCTGTTACACCTACTTACAATTAACAGCATTCTGCAGTATTTCAGACACTGAAACAAAGAAGTGAATTTTCTGAAGAATGAATTTCTCAGGAGCAAGTCAAGATATCCCACAAAGAACACTGCAATTTGTCACTGGCATGTTATCTTTCATAAACTGTGAAATGTTTGCACAGCAATAACAGTGAGAGAATTACAATTATAAGGAGCTCAGCAGGGGATGCCTCAACGTATTTCAACTAGGTTAAGTTCCTAATATGTTTAATTCCTTATTTATACTCCTAGGAATTTGTTCTTTATAGTTAACTACACTTTTTTTTTCTCCTCTTACACTGCAGGTAATGCACCTGTTTTTGGTCTGCAACAAAAAATATTCCCAGCAATTACTACTTTACAATACACTTCCAGCTCTTTTACGTTCAATGAGAATGCTTAGGTTACTTTCCCTAATAATTCTGATCAGGATTATCATTTTAATGTTGAAGTACGGAGCTCACGTGTCCTTACTTTTGGGATTCCTTTCAGACCCTGCTCACGTGCTGTGGAGAAGGCATGAAATGAGGAAGTCGAGTAGTTGTGCTGCCCCTCCATGTTCCACAATTGAATCATGGACTGTACTGCCTATACCAGCACAGATTAAAGAATTCTGGCAACTCCCATGGTCCCAAATTATCTTCCAGAATTACATTGCTTGAATTGCCCTCTCTCCGTATGCACTAGAAGAACTGTTCTGAATTGAAAATAAAATATAAATAAACAAGGATAAGAAGGTATTACTGGGCTAAATTCTTTACTTCTGTGTAAAATAATTCTTCTGTATACAGTTAGCACTTATGAAAAACAGACAGTGACGACTTTGCTCCCTTTCACACTTTCTAAGCATATTCGTCCAAGCTTTGAATGGCTGTTCCCTACATTCCACAACCAGACAGGCCCTCTGCCACCAGACTGAGCACTGGGCTGCGTCTCCTCCAGCAGCCAGCGAAAAACTGAGAACATCCCTCCCTCAGTTATTGATATACTCTCAGCTAGGGCATCATGACATGTTCTGAAAGAGCCAACTATTGGCTAAGGTTAGGTCACCAATTTGTTTTAAGAGTATGAACTTAGAGAATCATCAGAGCACCCTGCCCGATCAGATTCATTTCATTGTTTTGCTGCTGTACTGTTCACATCATCCTCAGTACACTTAACTAGACACGTTTTTTTCTGTAATTCAACTTTACAGAACAATACTGAAACACACAGCATTTTCGCTAGAATAATTTATGTTTTTCATAGTTAAACTTTTCAAGCTTGTCTGGCTCTCTAGTAATTTTTTATATATTTAAAGCATCACCATATCTATATCTATTTACATATTTCTCTCTCTCTCTCTCTCTCTCTATATATATATATATATATCACACTTCTGCAACAAAGGAGATTAATATCCACTCAAAACCCCTTTTCTATTTTAAAGGAAAACTGTTTGGAGTTTTTCCACAGATAGTCACTTTTCTATGTGTCATAGAAAGTTATGTGACTATGCAAACAAATAACTTCCCAAGACTGACAATACTATGAACCCTAGATGATCCTTACTAAATGCAGAGTATTTATATCTTCCAAAACCTACGTTTAATCATACAAAATGTGTCTAAAATACTCCGTTATTGAAAGAAGTAATAGGGCAGTTTCTAACAGGACTCCTGACTAAAATCTAATAACATTGATAAAGTTGAGAGGAGCATCATTGAAACACCCTTTCTTCACATTACAAAATGAGCTCTTATTTCAATTTATATGACTTTCTGGGGTCAATTCACAAAAGAATGTATATTGAAGATCAGCCTGATTGGAAAGATTACATTTTAAAATGGGTGCTGTGATTTCTACTCACTGTGAGTGATTTCATCAACCTGAGCCAACCTTAAAATTACGCTCTTGAGATCCCCTCTCAGCCTGATCTCTTAAAGGGCCAGTTATCCAGCTAAAATGCAAGTTTTTGAATACTGAGCCACTTCTCCAGCTAGATTTTAACAGACTAAGGGGGTTATTTTCTAAGGCTAGTGCACACGAAAAGGGACTTTTCACGTGCACGGGGGCGGAGTTGGGGCGGAGTCAGGGCAGCGAGGAGGCAGACGCGGCGCTATCTTCCCTGGTGGCGATAAAGTAAGACACGTTATCGCTGCCAGTAGTTCGCCCAGTATCGCCTTCTTTCACGGTGGCGCTATTGGGTGCGAAAGCTGGCAGCGATAACACCGCGGATGTGCGATCGCTGCCGGCTTTCGCAGGCCCGCTCCTCCCTTCGCCCCCCTGCCCCCCATTACCGCCAGGATTCACCATTCTCTGCGAGAATGGAAACTCCTGGCCTAAGTCATTAGCCAGTGGAAATCTAGCCAGTTAAAAAAGAGCCATTCTGAGGGCATTCCAGGATGGGCCTAAGCTTTTAACATGATTTATCTAATTGTCAGTTTTATCTGGCTTTGTGCAGTCAAATAATTTGCTATCCAGATATCCGGTTAAGTAGCACTGTTTAGGGGAAAAAAACATGTAGTGTGGGCCTCTTTTCCCCCAAAATTTCACAAAAGGTCTTACCAGGCCGTGCATCACCATCCAAACCCCTCATAAATATTAAAAACAAACCCCTCAGGTCAGAATCCTTTTACCTGCTCCCAGCACTTCCATCGTTGTGATCTGACATTAATAATGCTGGAGCAGATAAGAGGATCCCTCTCTCCTGGCCTGGGGGTGGTTGCTCTGGGGGGGGGGGGGGGTGTGGAGGTGCCTATAAGGTAGAGGGTGGGGGAGATGAAGAAGGGATCCACTTAAAAATTTTAAAGAACCAAAGAAGTGGGTAGGGGACCCGATTTGCAGACCCTGCAATATTTGTTTTGTATTTAGGAGTTTGAGGGTGGGTGGGTAGGGATGCACGGCCCAATAGGCCCTTTTCTGAAATTTGGGACAAGAGGCAGGGAGTTGGGCTTCCAGAGTTGCTGCCAGATGCAAAGTCAAAAACCTAAAAACAGATTTCTCAATGTCACACTTTATCTCTGATACTAAAATTAGGGGTGTGTACGGAAAATCTTGCTTTGTTGTGCTTTGTAATTTTGTTTTGTTTCCTTACTTTCATGTTGTAAAATGCATTTTTGCGCATTTGAACATGCACATAAAATTGATTGTTTACACATAAATCTGATTTTACATGCGTAAAACATGTAAGGAAAGTGAAGAGTGGCATGGGAGTGAGCCCTTAGTGCTACGGCATAGTTGACCCCCACCTCATAGGCAAACCTATGTCGACAGCTGGCAACGCACACTGAAGCGGAACAAACTGGAGCTTTCCCCTATACCAGCCGCCTCCCCAGCAGGTTGAGCCCTTGGGTTCTGGCGGCTGGCAGGACTTAGGTGGGTCCACTCCCTAGGGAAGTGAAGAGAGCAAGAGTCCAAGGGCATAGCGGCATTAGCACAGGCAGCAGATAGGAGATGCCAGGAACAGGCCAAGGATTGAGGCAGGTGGCAGACAAGCATAGTCAGGTCCAATGCAAGAGGTCAGGTCCAGGTGTCAGGCAAGCATGGTCAGGTCCAATGCAAGAGGTCAGGTCCAGGTGTCAGGCAAGCATGGTCAGGGCCAGGAGTGGATGAAAACATACAAAGAGACACTGGATGAGATTGGGAGGAGAAGCCAAGGCTGAATGAGACAGGCTGGGCAACACAAATCTGGACGAGGCAGCTGGGCAAGGAAAGACTGGCTAAGGCAAGCTAGGCAAGGCAAGGCTGGTCGCAGGAACCTGGAACACAGGACACTGAAGCGCAGGAACACAGGAATGGCTGAACGCAGGGGCAACTGCACTGCACTAGGCAGGAGACCCATTGCTGAGGCGTTTTGTGAAATCATCCTGGGATGCCTTATATAGGGGGAGTCAATGATGTCATCACATGGTGCTGTGGGGGCTCTTCCCATCATGGGCCCTTTAAACATGCTGCACACCACGCGCACGCATGCAAGCGAACCTCGGGATGGAGCATTAAGATGGCAGCATCCAGGTGCATTGTACCATGCTCGGTGGGGCTCCCTCGTTGGTGGTGTCCATGCCGCGGAAAGAGGGCAGCGGGGTCTGGGAAGAGTGCGGTGGCTCACGGAGCCGTCCCTTAAGCTGCCAAACATAACATGGATGTAAAGTAACAAAATGAAACAAAACTAATGTGCACCCCAGTATCCCAGCTAACTATCGCCCTATTTCTAACTTGCCTTTCATAGCAAAAATAATGGAGAAAATAGTCAATACCCAGCTTACCGAATTCCTTGAAGAGCACAACACCCTTCACCCAGCTCAATTTGGCTTTTGTAAAGCCCGTAACCTGAAAGCCTCCTTCTTACCCTTTCTGACACTATACTCAAGGGATTGGACCATGGTCAATCATACATACTGGCCCTACTTGATATATCTGCTGCCTTTGACACCATCAATCATACCATTCTCCTCACCCGCCTAGCAGAAATCGGTGTGTCAGGTTCTGCGCTGCAATGGTTCTCTTCTTATCTCGACAACAGAAATTACACCATAAAAATAGCCAATTGCAAATCATCCCACATTCCCCTCTCTCAGGGCGTCCTGCAGGGCTCCTCCCTCTCTTCCACGCTCTTCAATATCTATCTCCTCCCCCTCTGCTTTCTCCTCTCTGATCTTGGCCTAAAGTTCTTCATGTATGCTGACGACGTTCAAATCCTCATCCCGCTTCAAGAATCCCTCCCCAAAACATTACAGTTTTGGGATTCCTACCTTACTTCAATTAACACCCTCCTCTCAAACCTACATCTCGCTTTAAATGTAACAAAAACGGAGCTCCTCACAATCACCAGTCCCCCAGCTCGCTCGCTCCCTGCCTTAAGCAACACCAACCCTCCACCCGACGCATTCACCTGCAATGTGAGAGATCTCGGCATCTATCTTGACCAGCATTTAAAATTTCAAATCTCACATCCACAATACCATAAAAACAGGCTTCTTCAAATTGCACATCCTAAAGAAACTTAAACCCCTGCTATATACCCAAGACCTCTGCACAGTCCTACAGGCAACTATTTTAACTAAACTGGACTATTGCAATTCTTTATTGCTGGGCCTCCCTCTCTCCACTATCAAACCCCTCCAACTTTTACAGAATGCCATGGCCAGAATCCTAACAAACGCACGTAAATCAGATCACATTACCTCTATCCTAAAAGACCTCCACTGGTTACCCATAACCTCACGCTTAAAATACAAAACGCTCACCATCCTTCACAATTTATTGTACAATCAAAATCACACTTGGCTCGAGAATGCACCTCTTTTCCGATCATCTACCCGCCCCTCCAGATCCAACCATGCTGGTACCCTATACACCCCCTCCCTAAAAACTGCTCACCACACCTCAACCAGAGAAAGGGCTTTCTCTATTTCCGTCCCTTCCCTATGGAACACCCTGCCCACGGCCCTCCGCCTAGAACCTAACCTGCCTAAATTTAAAAAAGGGCTCAAAACCTGGCTCTTTACATTAGCATACCCAGACGTTGACCAAACTTAGCTTGCACTCTAACCCCGCGGCCCACCCTTTCCCCTCTCCTCCTCTTGGCCTCTCCTTTTCTCCCCCTTTCTTCACCCCAAGCAAAGACTCCAAAATATAGTGTTTCTCCCCCCTAAGCAATGACGCCTAAATTCTGTTATAAGTTTCCCCTCACCCTCCTTTAAGCCCACCCTACCCTTCCCCCCCCACCCCCCCCTGTCACTGCCATCACTGGTCTGGTACCTACCAGCCCACCTGTACATAGTGTCTATTGTTAATTTTATTTTCTTCAAATGTTCCTATCAAATTTCTCTCTCTCCCTATCCTTCCTACTGCTGTCCTCTCTCCTCTTTCATTACTGCTCCCCCTTCCCTTCCCTTCCCTGTTTATTGTATTTCCCTCTTGTTATTTTGTTACAATGTAAACCGGCATGATGTTCCGACGAATGTCGGTATACAAAAATCAACAAATAAAATAAATAAATATGTATTTAGTACTTACTTGGTATTTAAATAAAAACAACAATTCTTTATGTTATTTCAAGTTTGTAATGTAACATAAGGGGAGCATGGGTAGGGTACGGGGTAGGTTTCTTTAAAGTAGGGGTTAGACAGATACTTCAGGATTTTCTTCATTTTTGGGGCTTCCAAAGCAATTCAGCAAACAGTTTCGGGCTTTGTTGGCAGTGTGCAGTTTCCGAAAGCATTTCTGTCCTCTTATTTGCAGAGTACAGTTTAGGAAAACAGTTCTTATTGCCCTTCCTCTACTAGGCTGCATCTGACATGGTTATTGTGAGCGAATCTTCTGGTCCAGAGTTCCCTCAAGCTCTAGGGGGGGGGGGGGGGGGGGGATTGGGGGATTTCCATCTCTTTATTCCACGGATGCCTGTACTGGATTGCTGTCCCGCCCCAGGGACGCTTCCTGCTTTTGGCCTGAAGTATCCTCTGCATGTCTCCTCTCGGGGGCTGGACCATCGCAGTGCCTGCAGATGCCACTGGAGTTTTCCTGTATTTTTCAGTGTGACTGACGTAGACTCTGTCACAAAGGAAAAAAGCGTGGGTTCTGCCCATATACATTTGATCACCCTGCCATAAAAGAGCTTTCCTTGAGGACCTAAGATTATCCTTCTGTTGCCTTCTAGCAATGCACCTTTGTATGAAATGAGATGGGAAATGCTAACAAAATTTCCACTTTGTTTCAATTCATTTTTCTTGTTTTTGTTTGTTTTGTTTTAAATTTTCACCACCGTCAACAAGAAAAGACCTCTTCTGGGACCCCCAAACCCTCTTACCTTATTGTTTTCTACATGGGGTGGTTAATGGTCCCCAGCCGCTCCTGCCCTGCTGGAGGTGTGCATCAGCAGACCAAGGCTGCAGCCATCTTTAATTTATATTGCACAAAATGGCAGGCTCGGCCAGCGGGGAAATCAGAAGGGAGGCCCAGAAGGGATTTGCTTCCTCCAGTGGGGGCCCATCATTTCTTTTGTTTGTTTTATTTTACATTCTATTTTAAACAAACAAAATGAAGCGAAATAAATAACAAATCAAACAAAATCAAAAAAAGCTAAGTGAAATAAAAATGAAATTTTGTAAAAAAATATCTGTGCACACACACCTCCATTGAATTCTGTTATCTGTAATAATAACACAGAAATGAACAAAGTGGCAAAATGATTAGATATCCTGATTCAAGCTGCATTATTTAAATTAAGCCTTGGAAGCAAGGTGTTACTCATCACAGATTAAACTGGGAAATGTTTTACAGCACAGTTTTAAATATAGCAAAGTATTAAGTAGAGCTAATGTCAGTTGTTTACAATGTCACCTTAACTTAACAGTAGAATGAGGATTATATGTATATTTATATCCAAATCAATATCACATATAGGTAAATATATTTCTCCATAAAAATGCAAAAAGAAGCAACACTGAAGGAGGATCAGAGCTGCTGCCAGTCTTCTCTGAGGGAAGTGCCATTTTCTTTGATACTTTATTTGATTAATGTTTAAAAAAAATAAAGGAGTTGATTTTACGTTGTCCGAAGGGCAGTAGGGGCGCTTGTGATACGGCCGGTCCTCCCCACTGGTGATCAGGCGGCTCGGCGTTATCTCTTTTCCTCCGGTGTGCTTGTGGTTTTTGCTTCAACGGCTCGCAGCTACGTTACTATGCCACGCGGGTGGTACTGCAAACTTTGTGGAGGTGAGTGCACGCATCTCTCCCAAGACGACCGAGGCTCCTGGTATTACTCCGGCAGAGAGAACACAACAAGGAGGGACAAGTCTGTTTCGACTGGGCATCGCGAGCCTGGTAGTCTCTCTTCAGCAGGGCAGCCAGTGGACAACCCGTTCCTGCTGAGCACAGGAACAGCAGCCATTTTGTCCACTTTCTTGGCTGCCTTGCAGCCCCGTGGAGGGGGATTTCCCTCCTCCGTTGTCCCCTGGAGCTAGGACCTCCGGGGGTGGTCGGGATGCTGTGGAAAGTCATGCTTTTGTGGCTGAGGACTCTCAGAGGGATTCAGATCCTTCTTCTGACTTCTCTTCCGATTTTGTACTGTTGCTACATAAGGCTTATAAAGCCAGGAAAGCCAAAGCTGCAGCACGTTGTAGGCCGGCAAAGAGGGACAGGGCTTCTTGGACTCCTGGGGCTACAAGGATCCGGCAAATCCCAGGGACCTCGGCACCATCTACAGCCGCGGACAGCTCCTCCGAGCTTTCGGATGTAGAGGGGATGCGAGAGTTGGATCCGTCTGGGTCTAGCGCTGTGCTAACAGACCAGGATCCAGATCAGGCGCTGTCCAAAGGATATGTGGTAGAGGGGATAGATGGCTGGATATGAGGGGAGCGGTTGTTCCTCAGGAAGGAGCTCGACCCCTTGATTCCTGCAGTTCTGGAGGAACTGGGTTTAAAGGTTCTGTGGGAGGAGTCGGCTATGGAAGATGTGGACCCAATTATGACTGGTCTTTGGGGCCCAACAAGATCTTTTTATCATTCGGTCAGTTCGTTGGTGTTTAGGGAGAGGGATACTCCCGACACAGGCCTGAAGGTCAGCAGTGCCATGGACAAGTTATATCCTTTGCCAGATGAAACGCTGGAGCTTCTGAGAGTACCTAAGGTAGATGCTTCATTTTCAGTGGTTACCAAGAAGACGACCATTCCGGTAGCCGGTTCCCTGACTCTGAAGGACCTTCAGGATAGAAAGTTGGAAGCACATCTCAAGAAGATTTTAGAGGTGTCTGCACTTGGTATTTGAGTGGTAGTGTGCAGCAGCTTCATGTTGAGGGTGGGCTTGTGCTGGGTTCAGCGGTTACAAGCTGACAAGTCCTTGACTGATTCTAAGATGCAAGAAACAGAGTGGCTGGAAGCCGCTGTGACCTATGGCACTGATGCTTTGTATGATCTCATCAGGACCTCCTCCAGGACACTAACTTCTGCGGTTTCAGCCTGCAGGCTCCTCTGGTTGAGGAATTGATCAGCCGATGTCTCATCCAAGGCTCAACTAGGAGCCTTGCCTTTGAAAGGGAAATTTCTCTTTGGTCGGGATTCGAAGGAGATGATTAATCTTCTCGGCAAGAACAAGGTTCACAAATTGCTTGAAGATAAGCCGAAGGGGAAGGCTCCTTCCCGGCCCGTTATCGTTTGAGGAGAAATAGGTATTTTTGACCTGCCAGGGCCTCAGGTAACTCCCAACGACAGTAAATGCAAATTTGATCTCCTGCATATTCATTCTGGATATCCTGGAAACCTTACTGGCTGGAGGTCCTCCAGGACAGGTTTGGGAGCCACTGGCATGACATTTCAAATTAAAATGAGCAAACACTGATGTGGTTTTTATTTCCAGGACAGCTTGCAGGGTAGAAACATAAAAACATGATGGTATAAAAAGACCGTATGGCCTATCTGACCAATTAATTTCCCATCACTTCCTTATAGATCTCTCTGGAGGCAGTACATGCAAATTTGATCTCATGCATATTCATTCTGGATATCCTGGAAACCTGACTGGCTGGGGGTCCTCCAGGACAGGTTTGGGAAGCACTGTCTTTTGCTTTAGGGTTGTTTTGAGGTTCCCTTTTAGGATCCTAATCCTATGGTCATTGATGCAATGCTCTGGGCTGTAAAGATATTCCCCCACAGGAGGGTCGCTGTGCTCTCCTCTGAGATTTGTCTTGTATCAGTGAAGGTTTGTTCTTGCCTTGACCTTCTGACCCATTTCATCAATGAAGTCTCCCTCTTCATGTTTTCTGCACTGGATAATATATACTACATTAATAATCCCCTTGTTGCTGTAAACTGTGTTTGTCTTCCTCAATATTTTCATCCTTCTCCAAACATGGCTCACTCACACACACATACACACACACATACATACATTGTACTTTACAGCTCTGAAAAGAAATGCCCTTCCTTGCAGCCTCCTACAGAGAGGCAGTTAATAAATTGGAAATAATAATAATCTATTGTAATCCAACCTATGATCTACCTGGATATTTGGCCATCATTATCCTTATCTTATTCTCAGGGACCTTCTTTATTAGGTTTTATTTCTGTTTCCCTGGGAATTCCAAGGTTATTACAAAACAAAAAAAAGAATCAGTGGAGAAAAAGACATAACACATAGGAGAAAAATCAGTGGAAAAAGTCATTTTTTCCACTGATTTTTTTTGTTTAATATTGAAATTCCCAGGGAAAATAAAATAAAAACTGAAAATAAAAGGCCCTACTTCATTTGTATTGTCCTGATGAAGGAAGCACACCTATGGGAATGCTGATCGCATATGTATTACGTTAGGACCAATTGAAAGGTATCACCCACAGTTTATTGTTAACTGCTAAGGTTAAAATTTGGATCTCCCTTCATTCCTTAAGTTTTAATTTTTGGGCCTGGAAGTTTCCTAAATGCTCTTTTTGAGTTTCCAGCTCAATTGGAAATGGCCCCTCCTGGGCTATGATACCATGTGCCTTCAAACTGGATCTGCTTGAGGGCTTTTCCTTTCCATCTAGCCCAGCTATTGCCGTGAGAATACTTGGCCAGGGAGCACAGACCACAGCTTGCTCTGGAAGCCGGCATGTTCCTACTCCAAGTCTCACCATTAGGTGGCACTGTTGTGCAAGGGCTGAGTTTCCCTTTCTTGAGGAGTGTGAAGGCTGTGTCCGCAGCATCCCGAGTCCTGAGCAACCCAAGAAAAAGCAAACCACGCTCAGGGCTCAAAACACAGGTTTCCTTCATGAGAGGGCCCAGTGCTATGACTAAGCAGCTGCGCCAGTCCTTGACGATAAAAATAAAAATTATATATATCTTGTGTCTCTAGCTGATCTAATGTTTACAAGGGTACTTTAAAACGAATTCTGCACCAAGATATAGCGTGTCTTGTTGATAGCTAATAAGCTTCCTTCCATGGCTCTTCATGGCTAGAACTGCTACTGAGGACTGAATAGGAAGGAATAAAGTAAACTAATTTTGTCTTATCAAAAGGCAAAAAAAAATCACATCACACAGTTATGCCGCTATGTTTCCTTACCAATGCATTTTCAGGGGCAAAATGCTGGAGCAGTGACACAAGGGGGTTTTTGAATTATATATTAAACAGTAAAATAAAACGCTTGATAAATGTTCACGTTAAAGCTGCCAACAGCACAGATGGGAGTGCTGAAGGAAAACAGGCAATTTACAGAGGAGGTATTTCCACCCGTCTCCTGTCTTTCTTTGGGTGGATTTAGCTCAGGTTGCCGTTCTGCCTTGAAGTACAAAAACCTTTTAAAGCAGGGAGCCAGGAACCGGACAGCCCGGACTCCCGTGGTCCTAATCCGCCCCCACCCCAGCCTAGTGGGACTCCACCAGTCCCACACAATGAAAATGTGACACATAATTTGGATGCAAAGGCCGCAGCCGTTTATTAGTCCCTAACAGGGGAGTCTAATTTAGGCGCCAAGTCCGGTCAATAATGTTTGCAAAATTGCCGCTGGGCAATAACTCTGGTTTCCGCCCAAGCGGAGCCACGCGATCTCACGCCCAGTGAGCTCCCGGAACAGGCGCCGTGACCACCCTGCCGGAGCCCCTCCCCTCATATCCAGCCATCGATCCTGTTGAGGCCCTGAGCCCGGGGCCAACATTGATCATCTGTGGCAAACGAGTAAGGGCCGTAAGACCTTTCACGTACATATTGACACCTCCCAGCTTCCTTCTAAAGCATTTGTAAATACAGAGGCATTAGAAGGAAGCTGGGAGGTGTCACCGCGACAGAATAACAGTTAATTTTTAGATAGCAGGTTTACTCCTATCTACTTAAGGAGGGAGGGGTGGGTGGGAAACCAGCTTCACTCGGGGGTTGAAGAGGAAGAGGCTGAGCCAAGGGGAGCCGGCAGGTTTTAAATTGCCCGTCAGCTGTCCTTCCCTGTCATCAGTGACGCGCACTCCCCCCCCCCCCCCCCCCGGCCAATTGGGTGACCCAGCGTTGGGGCGCATCTTGATGACATTGCCGATCCCGATGCCAGGCCAATCAGGTGGGAACAAAGCCATCAGCGGCACTGCTGCCCCAATGCACCCCACAGCCAGCACCTTTGTTAACAGCAGGCGGAGGGGACGGGGTCGGATCTCCCCCCCCCCCCCCAGAGCGGAGGCAAGGTACCGGCACAGCAGGGGCAGCCACCCACATGGGTGCATCAGGAACCTGCTTATTCGCAGTGCCCACACATCCGTGCTGGGGGGGCCGCCCATAAGTGTCTTGATGAATACCCTTCCATTTATTCCAGTTGCATCTTCTGCTTTCTAATTTGCTTTTTCCAACTTTCATTCATGAAAAGCCTTTCAGAATGCAGCAGAACCGGGTTGAATCTGTGCACTTGCCTCTGTCTCATATGTTCTTACTTTCTACTCAGTGCAAAAACGTATTCATATTTATGTGCTAAGATTTAGAAATTGCAATGGAATAAAAAATAATTGTAACACTTGGTTGGTTGCATCGGCGGTCGCAGCTGGCCCCACTCACCCCGAGGCTCCCATGGTGCTGCACCTGGCCCTGCGCAACAGGAACACTGCAGCCACAATTTTCCTTCAGCCCTCTATGCCACCAACATGGCCGTCATGCCAGCCCCTGGGGGTTCCCTTAGGCGTGCATGCATGCAGCACGGCACCTCGTAAGGGCCCCATGGTGGGGACTCCTTTCTTATGATGTCAGCCAGCCCCTGGGGATTTAAGGCTCAGACCTGCCATGTTCCCTGCCTTGCTCCTGCTGTCATCCTGATCCTGCCCTGCCTCATCCATTTCTTCTTGCCTTGTCCTGCCTCCAGCCTTGCTCCATCCCGGTCCCTCTCTTGTCTGCTTCGCATTGACCTGTGCTACAAACCCGGAATACCCTCTTGCCTGTCGTCTGCCACTGACCTCTGCTAAGGACCGACTTGCTTGCTGCCTTCCCAGACCTTGGCTTGGTTCTGGACTCTCTATTCCTGACCACCCTGTAGGACACTTGCCCAAGTCAGGCAGGCCCCTGAAATCCAAAGGCTCAATCTGTGGGGAAAGAGACTGGTATAGCTGAAGAACATCTTAGATTTAGTTCCAGAGGAGAGTTTAGGGTTTATCGGTTGAGAATGCGCAATTCTGTTGGCTCTTAAATGTGTTTGTTTTCTTTCTCCATCTTAGGACTACCATAGAATCTGTAAAGGAGGAAGCATTACTTCCTTTGATTTGAATTATTTTCTTTTCCCCTCCCTCCTTATCTTCCTTTCTAATGTTTTTCAACACGGGCTGAAAGCATTATAGCATTGATTCAATCTGTCTGTGAAAATTTGCTGAATAGGCCCAAACTTGGGAAGAAGTTTGGGCCTATTCGATTGAAAAGGGCCTCGGTCTGATACAGGTGAGGTAATTCTTAATAGGATCAAAGTTTAAAACACACTGGAAAAATCACTTGCAAGAATGGCTTTCACTTACTTCCTTGTTTTATTTTTAATAAAACAAAAGAGATAATTTCCTCTTACTTTCCCCTTTTTGTTTCAGCCTCCCAGAACTTCAGGAGGAGATGAGATTGGGCTTCCTAGTTGCTGTAACTAGGCATGAAGCAGATAAACAGAGAAAGACGACGACAGAAAAAGATCATCTGGCTCATCTAGTCTGCCCGTCCATTCTACTAATTTAGCTTTATACTTCCCATCATTCCCTTTGTTTATCCCACGCTTTCTTGAATTCAGATACCATTTTTGCCTTCCCAGGGAGGCTGTTCCATGCATCCACTACTCTCTCTATAAAGAAATATTTCCTAAGATTACTCCTGAGTCTACTCTCTTTCACCTTCATCCAATTACCCCTTGTTCTAGAGCCTCCTTTACATTGAAAAAGGCTCACCTCCTGTGCATGGAAACCTTTGAGATATTTATCTATTTGTTATTTTTATGTTATTGCTATTTATTAAATTAGTAGTATTCATATGCAGTATTTATCACCTTTATTGTTACTTCTGACTTTAGCCTGAGGATGGGAAATTTATTTCAATATTATTATACTGTGCTAACTTCCTTTCCATTCCATATATGTTCATGCATCTGATTCTTGAAATCTCTTGTTGCGGTATTTGGTTCTGGTCCTCAAAGCCCACAGACAGGTTTAGTTTTCCAGGCATTCCCAATAAGCATTCATCTGCTATTATTTGCATACATTTGGTTCATAAGCCAAGCAAATGTCCATAGTTTGGTTATCATAAGAACATAAGAAATTGCCATGCTGAGTCAGACCAAGGGTCCATCAAGCCCAGCATCCTGTTTCCAACAGAGGCCAAACCAGGCCACAAGAACCTGGCAATTACCCAAACACTAAGAAGGTCCCATGCTACTGATGCCAGTAATAGCAGAGGCCATTACCTAAGTCAACCTGATTAATAGCAGTTAATGGACTTCTCCTCCAAGAACTTATCCAAACCTTTTTTAAACCCAGCTACACTAACTGCACTAACCACATCCTCTGGCAATAAATTCCAGAGCTTAATTGTGAGTTGAGTGAAAAAGAATTTTCTCCGATTAATTTAGAATTTTTATATACCGACCTTCTCGATAGACATATCGAATTAGTCTTAAATGTGATACTTGCTAACTTCATGGAGTGCCCCCTAGTCCTTCTATTATCCGAAAGTGTAAATAACCAATTCACATCAACTCGTTCAAGACCTCTCATGATTTTAAAGACCTCTATTATATCCCTCCCTCAGCCGTCTCTTCTCCAAGCTGAACATCCCTAACCTCTTTAGTCTTTCCTCATAGGGGAGCTGTTCCATCCCCTTTATCATTTTGGTCGCCCTTCTCTGTACCTTCTCCATCGCAACTATATCTTTTTTAAGATGTGGCGACCAGAATTGTACACAGTATTCAAGGTGTGGTCTCACCATGGAGCGATACAGAGACATTATGACATTTTCCATTTTGTTAACTATTCCCTTCTTAATAATTCCTAACATTCTGTTTGCTTTTTTGACTGCTGCAGCACACTGAGCCGACAATTTCAAAGTATTATCCACTATGATGCCTAAATCTTTTTCCTGGGTGGTAGCTCCTAATATGGAACCTAACATCGTGTAACTACAGAAAGGGTTATTTTTCCCTATATGCAATACTTTGTACTTGTCCACATTAAATTTCATCTACCATTTGGATGCCCAATCTTCCAGTCGTGCAAGGTCCTCCTGTAATGTATCACAATCCACTTGTGATTTAACTACTCTGCATAATTTTGTGTCATCCACAAATTTGATCACCTCACTCATCATATTCCTTTCCAGATCATTTATAAATATATTAAAAAGCACCAGTCCAAGTACAGATCCCTGAGGCACTCCATTGCTTACCTTTTTTCACTGTGAAAATTGACCATTTAATCCTACTCTCTGTTTCCTGTCTTTTAACCAGCTTGCAATCCACAAATGGACATCATCTCCTAACCCATGACTTTTTAGTTTTCTTAGAAGCCTCTCATGCGGGACTTTGTCGAACGTCTTCTGAAAATCTAAATACACCACATCTATCAATTTACCTTTGTCCACATGTTTATTCACGCCTTCAAAAAAATGTAGAAGATTTGTGAGGCAAGACTTCCCTTGGGTAAATTCATGCTGGCTGTGTTCCATTAAATCATGTCTTTCTATATGCTTTGTGATTTTGATCGTTAGAATAGTTTCCACTATTGTTCCTGGTACTGAAGTCAGGCTCACTGAAAACCAGACCTGTTTGTCACCCTTGGAAGACTGAAATGGAATATCTTTAGTACCCTGTGCTGAATGTGTAAGATTGCTGGTAGTCTTAATACTTCCTCAGGAGCCCAGGATGGAAGATATTATGGCCCATCTTAATCTCTAGGTAGAGCACCCTTAAGATGGTTTGAGTGAATTTCCTGTACACTTCCTCACATATCCTTCCCCTCAGCTCACCCTTACTAAGGTGAGCAGCTACATGTACCTGGGTCTACCCTCCTAGACCGGGGTCCCATTTCCCTCCCCATGAATACGGAAAAGGCTGACTTGTTGATGCCTATGTCACCGCTGCAAGTACCCTCTTTGTCCCCTTCTACCATTGTCTTATGTCCTGCAGACCCTAATGCTTTCAGCTAATTGAGGTGCTTTTCTCATCGCTTCCTCCGGGGCTTCGCCCTCAGGGAGAATTACAGGAAAGTATAGGCCCAGGGAATTTTTTTCAAAATTGGCTCTTGGGATATCTGATGCCCTCATGCATTTGCCCTGCAGCACATGTGCAAACAGCTCCCAAACGTACAAGTCAACGCTGGAACCCAGCAGAATTGAGCAGAATTGAGCCAAAATATCTCCAAAATAAACTTCATCTTTTCTAAATAACTAAGAAGTTATTTAGAAAAGACCAGGGATGAGCAGAGCTGCAGCTCCCATTCCAACCATGCAAATTGGTTGGGCCCCCTGGATTCCCACTCTGGCTTTTGAACCAGTTGCAAGTAATGACACTGCCAGCCAGTGTCAGACACATACATGCTCAGTCACAAACAGATTTTTAAGCTGCAAAAACTTTATTGGCACATACACAAGTACTGGAGGGAGACACCGGTGCCGTGACGACTAGGCCCACCCCAGCCTGCCCACCTTCAGATCTGAATCGCGGTGTGACACCAAAGCCAGCAAGGCAGCCTGGCCTCCACCAACGATCCTCTTCTCCAGCGGCAGCGGCAATGAGAGGAACGCTTCCCCCCAGAAGCGAGGAGGGAGACGCCGGTGCCACGACGACTAGGCACGCCCTCCCCCTGCCCACTCATCGATATCGGATCTGAACCGCGGCAGCGATGCCGAAGGCAGCAAGGCCTGTCTGGCCTCCATCTATGATCCTCTTCTCCAGCAGTAGCAGCAATGACATTGAGAGGAATGCTCCCACCCCACAGCGAGGAGGGAGATGCCAGCGCTGCAACTAGGCCTGCCCACTGACATCGGATCTGAACACCACAGCGGTGACGCCGAAGGCACTTGTGCCATCAAGCACATGCAAGAAGGAGCACAAGAAAAGAGCTTTACCCTTTGTGCGTCCCTGAAATTCTGACTCAAAGTGCCTACCCCATTATACTTGGTTGTAATGGCTACAACCATGGATCAGATGTGCTTCATCAACGGGGTCAGTATGGAGATGTAAGGAGTGTCCCAAGAAAGAAGGAACACAAATTTGGTCCTCCCTACGATAAGTAACAACTCCTCTGCTATCTCTTCCTGCTTAATGTTTACACTGCTCCTATTAAATGTTCAGTCACTGTAAAAAAAACCAAACTCCTTCTGATTAATGATCTGCTAGAGAATTTAAATCCCACTATTTTTTGCATCTCTGAAATCTGGCTGAATGACAAAGATAATGTACTTTTAAACCAAATTTCACATCCCAGCTATGATGTATTTCATTTTTCTAAACCTAAATGAAAAGGTGGGGGCTTATTAATATTGAGTAAATAAGAGCTTAAGCTAGTACCTTACAAAGTAGAGATGAACCCTCCCTATGAGGTGGTAATTCTAAAATCCCCACAACTAAACAGGACTGGTTTATTGTCCACCAGGATTAATACGAAAGGATTGCTCACCACTGATTGAATTTTTCGCTAAGGTGTTTCCATATCCAGAATCTACCCTAATTGTAGGAGACTTTAACCTCCATGTAGATAAAACACCAAGAACCGCAGCCTGTGAAATATTTATAGAGACAATGGAAGCTTTGGGGTGGTCCCAAGTTGTCTCTAAAGCTCCTCATAAAGCAGGACACATCCTAGACTTATTTGCCAACAGCAGTAACTGCCTAATCAATACTGCTCACACTGTATCACCCTGGTCTGATCACCAATTAATAAAGGTGGAAATAACCCTCCTCAAACAAACTCATAAAAGTATAGATAATAATTTTACTTTCAGAAAAAAGACAGACACAGAGGTACTTGCAAAATCAATAGAAAATAAGCTTCTCGAACTAATTCAAGTCAATGCTCCACGGCATTTGACTCCTGGGATCATATTATCAATGACACAGCTGAAAACCTTAGTCCAGACAAAAGCTATTAAAAACAACAAAGGAATACCTCTAAACTTAAGAACCCCTGGCACAATGAAGATTTGAGATGCACTAAACAGAACCTTAAAAATTAGAGAAAAAATGGCAGAAGTGCCCATCTTATGAATCCCTAGGAAGATATAAATCCCTCCTAACAAAATACCGCACACTAACCAATAAAGCAAAAAAGGTCTTTGATGTTGTTAAACATCTAATTAAGGACCTGTCATCCTCCATCCTGAGAAACTGTATCTTCTCCAAGACTGCTTGCAATGAGTATTAGGGATGTGCAGCAGGGATGGATTCGTCCCATTCGGTATTCGTATTCGTCGGGACCCAAATCCGTTGCATCCATTCTCGGGGGACCCCGATCTGTTCATTAGTTACAAATGTATTTGTTTCCCCCAAAAAAACCCATCCCAACCCTTTAAATTTAATTAACTACAACCCCCCACCCTCCTGACCCCCCCAAGACTTGCCAAAAGTCCCTGGTGGTCCAGCGGGGGTCCGGGAGTGATCTCCTGTACTCGGGCCGTTGGCTGCCAGTATTCAAAATGGCACCGATAGCCTTTGCCCTTACTATGTCACAGGAGCTACCGGTGCCATTGGTCGGCCCCTGTCACATGGTAGGAGCACAAGATGGCGCTGGCCGTCCATTGTTCCTACCATGTGACAGGGGCCGACCAATGGCACTGGTAGCCCTTGTGACATAGTAAGGGCAAAGGCTATCGGCGCCATTTTGAATACCGGCAGCCGACGGCGTGAGTGCAGGAGATCGCTCCAGGACCCCCGCTGGACCACCAGGGACTTTTGGCACGTCTTGGGGGG
This sequence comes from Rhinatrema bivittatum, assembly GCF_901001135.1. Lineage (NCBI taxonomy): Eukaryota > Metazoa > Chordata > Amphibia > Gymnophiona > Rhinatrematidae > Rhinatrema > Rhinatrema bivittatum. Next base: position 51,978,653 of record NC_042624.1, on the reverse strand, counting down.
GGTCTATTCATTAGTGATACACTGTATTCATGGGGATTTGCCATACGTTTCGTGACCCCCACGAATACAACGAATATGGCATATACGTTGCGGATAGCCAATATGTTGCAAATGCACACCCTAATGAATATGCCACATTCTTATGAGACAAAATCAATAGGCTGAAGACTCAATTCCCTATCTGTTCTTCCACACCTGAAGATACATATGGCCTGGTGAAGGGGTCCACGTTCGACAGAGCAACTGATCTTGAAATTAGTCAAATCACTGCTAAAATTAATCCCGCTGTTCACCCAAGTGACCCAATCCCAGCCAGTTCCTTGAAACAAGTGCACAGTGTTATCACGCCAACAATCACAATCTTAATTAATCTCTCGCTCTCTCTCAGAAGGAATCGTACCACCTGGATTAAAGCAAGCAGAGCTGTAGCCAGGCTATTCAGCGCCTATGGCCAAGTGAAAATCTGCACCCTCCCCCTTTACAACACATGACTTCATGAATTGGGAGATTCTGTTTAATGTTTGTACAGCAATGCCCACGGCCGGTGCAAGGGTATTAGAGGCCCTAGGAAACCTTTATAGCCTTGCACCCCCTACCCCATCACAACTTCCCTCACACACAATTAAAAGTTATGCATTTATAATATAGATTTAACATGAAAAAGAACATTCAAAGCACAGTCTTCTGAGGAAAATATATCACAATATATATATTATATTTACATGCACTGCTGAGGTGCCAACCAGAAAACCCTGCATAAAAGCAAAAGATACTTGGAACCCGTATGGTATTAGACCTACTGTAATGCATCTTGGGCATGGGCATGACCCCAGAGGGCCACTCAAACAGCAACAACACTACCTATGAATGTTAATACTATAAATATTACCCCAGGCCTAAAATAGTAATAGAAACATAGAAACATAGAAATGACGGCAGAAGAAGACCAAATGGCCCATCCAGTCTGCCCAGCAAGCTTCCCTCATTTTTTCTCTCATACTTATCTGTTTCTCTTAGCTCTTGGTTCTAATTCCCTTCCACCCCCGCCATTAATGTAGAGAGCGGTGATGGAGCTGCATCCAAGTGAAATATCTAGCTTGATTAGTTAGAGGTAGTAGGGGTAGTAACCGCTGCAATAAGCAAGCCACACCCATGCTTATCTGTTTTTACCCAGATTATGTTATACAGCCCTTATTGGTTGTTTATCTTCTCCCCTGCCGTTGAAGCAGGGAGCTATGCTGGATATGCGTGAGGTATCAGTTTTTTTCTTCTCCCCTGCCGTTGAAGCAGAGAGCTATACTGGATATGCATCGAAAGTGAAGTATCAGGCACATTTGGTTTGGGGTAGTAACCGCCGTAACAAGCCAGCTACTCCCCGCTTTGTGAGTGTGAATCCTTTTTTCTTCTCCCCTGCCGTTGAAGTTATGCTGGATATGCGTGAAGTATCAGTTTTTCTTTTCCCCTGCCATTGAAGCAGAGAGCTATGCTGGAAATTCGTGATGTATCAGTCTTTCTCCCATGCCGTTGAAGCAGAGAGCCATGCTGGATATGCGTCGAGAGTGAAGTATCAGGTACATTTGGTTTGGGGTAGTAACCGCCGTAACAAGCCAGCTACTCCCCGCTTTGTGGGTGCGAACCCTTTTTTCTTCTCCCCTGCCGTTTAAGCAGAGAGCTCTGCTGGATGTGTGAAGTAACAGTTTTTCTTCTCCCCTGCTGTTGAAGCAGAGAACTATGCTGGATATGCATTGAAAGTGAAGTATAAGAATGGAGTGATCAAGCTAGTTGAAAGGCATCAGGAATAGAGGAAGGTGGAGGTAGTAATAATAAACCCCCTATGAGGAAAACAGAAGAATCCAAGCTGCTATAGATCCCTACATAGAAACTACACACTAATGGAATAATTCACTTCAGTCATACATGCAAAACACAGATAGATCCTAAAATACAGAGATCATACAGTATAAATAGAAATGTACAGACAAAAACTGAACTGGAAATCGCAACAAGCCAAATTCTATATGCACTACAACAATGTAAGAAACAGAAACATTACCATTCCTCATAAAACAAAATTAGTAAAAACATACCAATAAAAAGAATAATTCAAACAATTAATGAATAGAATAACATTCAATAATTAAAAACTCATACAAAAATCTTACAAACATCAATACAATATTTAAAAACAGACACACCCAACAATTAAAATAAGGATTTAAAAAATTTCTCGCTATCCATACCTTGGAACTTTTGATTTCCAGGTGCCCTGAAATTGTCATGGATTAGTAGGCAGAGAGTAACTGGGGTGGTTGTGCAGACACATGTTCTCTGTCACTCCCCAACATATATTCAAACATGCTCTCTCTTCCACATACATGCACACATGCTCTCTCACTCTCCCACACACAAGCACACATGCTCTCTCCCACACATATACACACAAGCTCTCCCACACACAAGCACACATGCTCTCTCCCACACATATGCACACATGCTCTCACTCTCCCCACACATGCTCTCTCTCCCACACATGCTCTCACTCTCCCCACACATGCTCTCTCTCCCACACATATGCACACATGCTCTCTCACTCTCCCACACACAAGCAAGCATGCTCTCTCTCACTCACTTCCTCCTTGATGTAGCAGGCAGCAGCAATCTCCTTCTTCAGCCCCTGTGACCAAGGGACCGACTTCGGCCATTGGACCAAGCCAGTTTTAGCATTGGACTACTTCTGGCAGGGGCGCTCCTCCTCCTGCAAAGCAGCGCAGCCCCACCAAAATTGTCGGCGTGGTAAGCGCTGCCTTAGTAAATGGAAAAGCAGCGTGGCCCTGCCAGAATCAGCAATGTTGCCAGCGGGGCCACGCTGCTTTTCCACTTACTAAAGCCACGCTTAATACCACGCTGTCAATTTCGACGGGGTAATGCTGCGTTTCTTTGGCTGAGGACCTGCTGGCGGCCAGCCGCACTGCTCTCATTGGTGCCTTTTGGTAGCGGCACATTACAGCTCTGTTGAGAGGAAGGGGAGTGGGGGGGATGGGATGTGCCCCATACACACAAGCACACACCTCATGGGGGATAAGGAAGCCAGAAGGTAGGGTTTCTTACAGAATTAATTTTAAAAAATTGTCTCTGACCCATAGGAAAAAAAACTGTTAAGGTAAAGATTGACCTCTTCATGGAACATTTTTTACAATTATAAATTATACTAACTTTCAAGGTGAAAATTCAAATTTTTATTTTCACAATCACTTAACATATTTTTAGGAGGAAAAAGACCTTGGAGAAAGTTTGGTGTGAAATCTACACCTTGCTAAATAAACTCACCATCAGTGTTTTTATAAAGTGCAAGTTTATTTACAAAATCTGAAAGTTTTTCAAAATGCTTAATGTTCCAGCTTTTAGTTTGACTTAAGTATATCTGTGAATCTGCCAAATGTTTCAGATGTAATGCAGTCTGGAGGGAGTGTGCAGGAAACACCCTCAAACCACCAGGAAGGCTATTCTAGCCTGGTCCTCCTAAAGGTTCAGCCCAGGGAGGGATTCTGGGTGCAGGAGCCACGCAGTAGCAGTGGCTTCCTTCCACTTCCCTTCGAGCAATGAGCAGCGCTGCCATCCAAAAACAGCAAAGACAAGGCCCAGAAGAAAGGGGGAGGCCTGAAAGCTGTAGGTGTGTATGCTTGTGTATGAGAGAGAGCGCCTGCATGTATGCGTCAGTCTGCATGGTAGTGCGCGAGAGCCTGCATGTGTGCATGAGAGCGAGCAAGCATGTTTGTGTCAGAGCCTGCATGTATATGAGAGCGACAGAGCCTGCATGTGGTGAGAGATCCTGCGAGTGTATGAGAGAGCCTGCATATGTCTGAGACTGGGTATGCATGAAAGAGCAAGACAGCCTGCATGTGTCTGTGAGTGTATGTGAAAATGAGAGACTAAATGGGTGTGTGAGTGCAAGACAGCCTGTGTATGTGACAGCATGAATGTGTGTGCGTGTGTGTGGGGCGCAATAGAAGACAAAGATTGTGAGGCCCTCCTCTCCCAATCCACAACAATCTTTGGGTGGCTGGAAATCAAAAGATCCAAAGATATGGAAAGCTGGAGATTTTTTATCCCAATGAAATTATTTTAAATGTCATGTCTGCTGTTTGCATTATTTGGAATTTGAAATTTTTGTTTTTAAAGTCATTTTAATTACTGGATGTTCATTGGCTGTTGCTTGCTTGACATATTTCTTATTTTAATTAGTATGGTTTTCATATTATGAATGATGTTTTGTATTTCTTGACTTTCTTGCTTAATGTTTTATGAAGAATAACGATGTTTGTGTTTTTCCACTGTTGCACTGCTGTGGTTTCCAGAGCACGTGTGTGAGTGAGAGAGAACGAGTGAGTCAATGAGCACACGTGTCAGCAAGAAGACTACTTCAACCAGTGAGCATGTGTGAGAGCCAGAGTTTGTGAGCCAGTCAGCATTGCTGTACAAACATTTAACAGAATCTCCCAACTCATGGTGTCATATGTTGTGTGAAGGAGGAGGGCGCACATTTTCACTTGGCCATAGGCATCAAATTACCTAGCTCCAGCTCTGCCTTTCAACCCCTGCCCTCCATTCACTTTGTTCATTCACACACCTCCCTTATACCGGTGCAGCCTGGCCTCCTCGCCAGCAGTGTCCTTTAGGGGCAGGGGTTCGGCTGCCTGTTCTGCTGCTGGCGAATGTTGGGAATCCCCGCCAGCCTTTCTGCTGCCATGTGCATAAAAAGAAGAAAATCCTTCCTCTGCAGGCCAAATCTGGCCATGTGCCAGGCTGACCAAATGAGCTCTGCGGGCCGAGTTTGGTGCATGGTTTATTGTTATTGCACAATAGCTGCTTACCCGTTACCAGTTCATGTGCCTCCGCATTCAAGTCAAACAGACACGTGAATTCCAAGGGCCGAAGTCAGCTAAGTGGGTGTAAATAGTAATAAAATATTCCACATACTCTCAGCAGTGCAACTTATGTTTTTCAATAGTTCAGGGCTTTATCCCAGGTGCACAGCACTCAACTGCCCTCTAATCCCATGAGTAGTGCTCCAACAGCATGGCAAGAAGGTGGAAGAGCTCTTTCCCCCCCCACCACTGCTCCTGAACTTCAGGGAAAATAACTTCTGATTTTACCACTATGGAGGCAACATTTTCAGTTTTCTGACTCAGATTTTTCCTCTTTAGATACTGTACTGTCTATAGAAGTTTAATTTTCTCTGAAGCTGGGGTTGCTTGAAGTCTGATGTATATAAGGTAGATGGGCACCAAATGAAAATGCTAAAGGATTCCCTGTCCAGTTTGTATAAAAAGACAGATGATGTTGTGTAAGGATTCCCTTTTCTTTATGAATAATGGCTCACAAGTTCCGTGGTAATGGTTACAATTGGTTAACTAAACCAAACCTATGCTAGCAGATAAACCCAATCTGCATTTATAGCAACCACCAGGTTGCCTTTATACAGTGTAAATTGTAAAACTGCTTCAGACTGCTAACTTATTATTAGGAGGAGAAAATATGCACACTTTATTAAAGGAATTTTTCAAACACTAAATCCTCACTATCTAAAATGTGCAAAGTTGGGTATGTGTGAAGACTTTATTAAACACTTCTGTGGTGAGAAAATATCAAAACACTTCGGGCCCGACAAGTGTTATTTTTCTCCATAGATACAAAATAAGAAAAACCTTTCAGTACGCCTGGCCCTTAAGTGTATGTAACAAGACTACTGAAGTGATCCAATTTGAGCTGAGTCTAGCAGCTCACTCCAGTATCAAGCTCGGATGCTACGGGAAGCGCCGAAGAGAACGCGACGGTCAGTCCCCCATTCGGTAATTCCTAGTTTTGCTTTCACGGCTTCCTATTCTGTAATCGAGCCTTACTCGGAGGTGCCTGGGGTTGCACTCGGAGGGGGTCATGGAGATCTCCCCTATGATGGCAGTGTCCTGGATCACTGGTATCGGTTCGTCCAGATACAGAATGGTTTGTTTCCAGTGAGTTTCCTCCAGGAAGGGGGAGGTGGATAAAAGCAGCGGTTTCTCGCCGCCGGGGAAAGTGACCGAGAACCAAAGGCAGAAGCCGTGCATGAGGGTCGAGCCGAAGCAGTAGCAGGCGAAGCTGCCTTTCAGCGCCCGGATCTCCTCCAGGGTGGCCCGGCCGAGGTCGAACTGCGCGAAGCGCGTCGGGTGAGCCAGTACGTCCTCCCCGCTCAGCGGCTGCACCACCATCTCCTCGGTCATGATGCATTTTCTGGCGAAGGCCGCCATGCAGCTCATGTCTACCCCGTACTGGTCCTTCACCTGGCCCCAGAAATCCAGGCGCCAGTCCGTCGCGGGGTCGCTGATGGGAGCGATGAACAGCTCGGCGCAGGAAGGCAGAATGAGGCCGCCGGGTTTCAGCCACCGATCCCGGGCGGCAAGCACCGAGCTCAGCATGGACTCGTACATCAGGGCATAGCCCATCCACTCGCTGACGATCAGGTCCACCTTCTCCGGCAGCTCCACGCTCTCCATCACCCCCTCTATCACGGTTATTTGCGCCTCCATCCGGTTCAGCTTCACCACCTGGCGGGCTTGCTGGCAGATTGTGCTGGCTTCCACCGCGTACACTCTGCGGGCGCCCGCCTGTACGCAGAAGACACTGAGGATCGCTGTCCCAGCTCCCACGTCCAACACCACCTTCCCCCGCAGGGCGTCCGCGTTCTGTAGGATCCCCAGCCGGTAGGCGTTGGTGCGCACCTCGTCCGCGATCATCTCTTCATGCACGGACACATCCGAGTAACAGTCGAAGTATATGCGCTCCTGATCCCCGCTCTCTGGCTTCTTTCTCTTCTTGGGCAGGGACATAGTTTTGCAAACACATGGACACACGCGCACGGCGCTCGCTTCCGCATAGCGTAGCGCGCAGGCGCTTGGCGCTCAGGGCCTGCTGGGATTTGCAGTTTTGAGGGGCTAAGCTGCCGTGCTGTGCGCTCAGTGTATGACGTTAGCCTAGCAAACGAGCAATCGCAGAAAACCTTGGAGCTCAGTGATGCTACGCTAACGTAAGTTGATTGTTTGCTTTTCTGTGCTAATACGGCAACAGAAAAACTGTGCAGAAGATACAAAAAACTATCTCGACTCCAGACACAAATCAGTGGGTGAGGGCACAGTATTTATTCTGAGGTCTCTGTAGGCTAGTTGTTCTTTTAGTTTCACATATTAGTTTCATATATTTGACCTCGGGGGATGAAAGTCTGGATTCATTCTGCTTTCATTGAATCCCAAGCGCAAGAGAGAGAGAGCGGAAAAAAATTGTTAGGGAATTTTCAACTTTGGGGAGCATTTTATCAATCATGTGACAGGGAGACGAGGCAGGCACTGATGTGCACTAGCTTTGTATATTTTGTTCTGCTACTTTAGGTCCTTTGTTTAAAAAAATCAGATCTACCTTCCATCATTACACCACCTTTTTTTTCCTCTCACTTTGAGCACTGATTTAGGTGTAATTTGCAGCTTCTAATTAAGCAGTAAAACTTGACAAAGGGTGCATCAAGCAGTCTGATAATGTGGCTGAGCCAAATGCTTGTGCATGAATCCGTTGCCAAGCTCATCTTCTTGGCAGTGTGTTCCTGCTTCTGGAGGCTCTTACGGCGATTACAACCCCAGTCTTGTGGTTTGTTTTCCTAATATAACGTTAACTGAAAAAAAAAAATGTAAACAGCTGTGCTCACCATCAGGTTAAAAAAATCCAGCTTTAATGCCAGCACGGTAGCTATTCTTGGGGTTAATTAGTCAGCAAGAGCTACTCGTGTGAAGTAGGTAAAAACAGAAGGGTGGACATTCCCATGAACTTAGCTAAAATGGGCCCAACATCACAGACCACAGAATAGCATCTCAGCATCTATAATTCTAGATCATTTACTCTAGGGCAAGGGACAGGCATTGTGATACCCACAATTCCAGATAAAAGTACTCAGAACTCATTGTTCTAAATTAGTGCTTCTCAACCCAGACTCAGGACATACCTAGCCAGTCAGGATTTCAGGATATCCACAATGAATATGCATGAAATAGATGTGCATACAATGGAGGCAGTGCGTGCAAATCTATTTCATGCATATTCAATGTGGATATCCTGAAAACCTGACTGGTTAGGGATGCCCCAAGAGCTGGATTGAGAAGCGCTTGTCATAGTCATCCTGGGTGCACTAATATCTCATTTTACATCCTGGGGCTTGGACAGGTTGGACAGGGCTGGTTTTAGAGAGGGGGAGCAAGCAGGGGAATTGCTCGGGGCTCCCCAAAGGGCTGTGTCAGCAAAACTGAGTGATGTCACTGAGGCTGAACTTCTGCTTAGTTTCTGCACTCTTGAAATTGTTAGCACTGTTACAATAAAATCAGGCATTTACCAAGTGTGTTCACGTTTCAGTGTGCAGTCTGGCGTATGTGCTACTAAACTACACGTGTTTCTTGACTGAGGTGTTCTGTATTTAGGACCCTACTTGTTAAAGGTGTTCTCCCATTTCATGTCTATGGAAACAAATGTTTAGTAAATTGTGCCCTTCCTGTTCCAGTCCTGATTGCTTTTCTAATGTTAACCCCTTCCTTGCTCTATCCCTGCATTTCAAGTTTTCTTATTTCTACTCTGCCTGCTGGTGATTAATGATATTTCAAATCTCCCATTGCCCAGCTATCCAGAGGAGCTTTAAGCTTGAAACCTAATAGAATATGGTTGCTAAACAAAGAAAATTACAGCCAAGAAAACATAGAAAGCAAAGCAAACTGCATAACCTGCTGAAAACTGCCAGCTTTGCCTTCTTTTTGTGGGTGCAATTGTTTGTCCCTCTCCTTGGCCACAGCTGGTTAGTGGGATTAGCTTTTCTGCAGTGTGCTTTGTAAAAGGTGGTTATAGCTGCAGAGCGTGGAGCGCTTTCAGCCAGCTCAGTTTGCACATTAACCAAAGAGGACGTTACGCTGTTCTGGTGGATCATCAAAAGCCTTTGCCTTACAAACTCACGGGGCTGAAAGAAGAAGAGCTGTACAATAAAGGCCAGATTTTAAAAGCCCAGCGCATGTAAAAACGTCACTTACGCATGTGGCTGGGTCCTGCGCTCGCAGTGCGCATTTTAAGGGCCTGGCGATACGCGCACAGGTGCCTGGTCCTAATAAAGGGTCAGGCCAGGGTGGGATGGAGGCTGGCTGGCACGCGTAACTTACTTCTGTTCCTGAGGAGCAGTAAGTAAGAAAATAGAAAAAATGTTGAAAGGTAGGTTAGGTTAAGGGGTGGGGAGGAGAGGGGAAGGGAGGTTAGGGTAGGCGTTAGGGAAATTCCCTCCCAGTCCGCTCCTTAATTGGAGCGGACTGAGAGGGAACTGGGAAAGGCCCATTTGCGTCGCCGCGTGGAATTTGCAAAAATTCACACACACACACACCCCCCCCCCCCCCGCACGCTACCCGTACATGCGTGCGCGGATTAAGCGTGGCCAATGGATCTTATAACATGCGTGTGCCGGCATGCGCGCCGGGAACCGCACATACATGGACACTCGCGTGCGTATGTTTAAAATCTATCCCTAATTGGGGACGCCCATCATTTCTGGTGTCCGGTGAATTTTAAAGCAGCAGCAGTAGAGAGATTCCTTCAGACAGCTTCCTGTTTTACGGTTTTGTTCCTTCAGGAGGCCTTAGATTTGTTGTCTTGCTCTGTTTTACTTTTGCTGGTACGCGGGATTTTTTGTATTGCGCCCAGCTACGAGGCTTCACACCTCCCCTTTCTCGAGTCGCCTTCTTACTTTGTATTCACCCGGCTCGGGAGAGAGTGGTGTAGGATAAAGAGCGGCAATGTGGCGTTGCCATCAATGCAGGTTCGTAATGGGAGCAGTGGGCACGGGGAAGGCAGGTCTGGGTGTTAAGATTTTGGTGCCGGTAGGCAGGATCCGAGAGAGGGGGGCAGGGGAGGAGGGGAATGCCAGAGCGCCACGATGGCGCCCTTTGGAAATGTTGCCGGCACACAACTCTAAAGCAAGCGGGACGAGGCACCTGTTTGGCTTGGATATTTGTGGGCACCTTCATTTTCAGTTTTTATTTTATTTTCCTGGTGTTTGTAACAAAAAGAAACAGGAAATAAAACTCAGAGGGTAAAAGAACAACTTTTTTTTTTTCCACCGAAGTTCTCCAGTTTTGTTTTGTTTTTTTTTGTTGAGCATAATAAATACCGATACATTCCCGGGAAAAGTAAAATAAAACCTGGATACGAAGGTCCCCCATGTATTTGGCGCCTTCAAAGTTAAGCCTGGTGGAAGACGCATTGAAAAAATCTTTTAAGCACTGATATCTGCTCCAGAATGAAACATAAATTGGAATGGAGAAGGAGAATCTTTAATGATTTGTTTAACTGCCGACTAAATTATCTAATGAAATGTGCTAGAACAGGTGCCTCATTAGTGCCTATGAACCATCCTGTGATGTGCTTGTTACAACGAACCAAAAAAAGGCTCTCTAGGCACACGACTCTTCCCTTCATGTGCTGCTGCTGTTGTCAGTGTCCTCTTGTTGTTTTGGTTATTCTTCCATCCCTGTTCCTTATAATTCCCATCTCCTCTCGCAATCACGAGAGAAACCTCTCCAGTCTTTCTTCCTTTGAATGTCACTCATCTTGATTTTTGACTTTGTTTCTTCCTCCTTCTTCTTGCTCACTATCTCTTTTTCTCTTTCCTGCTCTCCCCCTGTATTTTGTTTCACCTCTTTTCCTTGAGCGCTTGGGTTCATCCTGACATTCGAAAGATTTTTTTTCACCCCCCCCCTCTTCGCTCCTTTGCGGAGCCTGGTTCAGATATGTAATTGGTTAACGCTGGACTGACTCAAACGTTAGAAAATTGTCTCAGAGTTTGAAAGATGATTTATGAGTGCGAGTTTGTCCTAGTACTGAGCTCAGGCTGGATGCCAGTGTTTTCCATGTCCTTCATTTGACAGCTTTCATTTGGAAAATTAAAGAACCAGCATTCTGCTTGACACAGATAGATTCTCATCCTTTTATTAAACAAATGTAGATAGCTGGTGTGTGTGTGTGTAAGGGGCGGGGGAGACATTATTTGCCGTGAGAATATCTTTAGGCAGTTGGGTATTGTAAACAGGTGCCAGGCCATAATGCCACACACAAAGTTGGCACTTTATAATGCAGATCACTTGCAGATATTTTGGTAGACCTCCACTCATTCAAACTCAGAAACATATAAACATCTGTACATAGGAGTAAATCTCCATTGGACAGAGCCCAATGTTTCCTGAGCCAAAGAGAAAAGCTTGTTTAGCGGTATGAGAAAAACATTCAGCAGGAGCTTTGATTGCTCCAGATAATTACCCATTGCCGCGCCTCAGGAATTTTGCAGAATGCAGGCTGTAATATACAGAAGCCCATAGGCACCATATCAAGCTCTGAAAAGGGAAAAATTCTAGGAATACCATTACAGTGCTACAGGAAAAATGTGTGTGTCACCGTAAGTGCGCATTCAGAAAGAGTGATGCTAAAGCCATAGAATTCCCCCATGGAGTTAGGTCACCTCCAAGCTCCATCAGTCAAGAGAGAACATTATAATAAACCTCTTACATCTGTTTTTTTTTTTTCTTTCTTGTCTTTATTTTTTAATCCCAAGGTTTAGAAGCAAACACTTTCCCCAGGTTTTTCCTAAGTACATTTTCTTTTTTAATTTAATTTAATTTAAAATGTATAGACCACACTATCCAGTGGTGTAGGTGGTTAACATAATTAGCATACATAATATATCAATCAAGATAACTTAAAATATAAAATATCACATATCAGAAAACAAGATTAACAGGCATACAAATAAAATGAGTTAAAATATCGTATATAAAACAAATCATTAATAAAATGAATACATTCTGAATGGGCAACATACATGAAAGCTCATGAAGACACCAATATTCCTCCAGTAACATAAATGCCATATTTATTTGTTTAAAATATTTTATATCCCATCACTTTCTATACAGGGTGGGTTACAGAGCACAAATTACAAATAAAATATTACAAACAAATCAATCATTAAAAACACTCTGACATAGAAAATGCCTCTTTACTATGTCAGCTGATTTCCTGTTCGTGGATATGTATCTATTTCATTGACAGGTAAATTAATAAAATGCCTGCTGGAAAAGGTGCATCTTAAGTTGTTTTTTTGAAGATCTTATTGCATGGTTGCTTATACAGTTTGGCTGCCAGTTGATTCCAAAGCATGGTGCCTACAACAGAAAAAAAAGCTTCTGTCTACAGTCTACTAATTTCCTAGTGTGTAGCAGATGGACTCAGGACCAATGGGTATAGTGTACTCCTGATAGCAGTTGGAGACGGATCAGATTTCAATCTGACGTCAGCCCTAGTACATAGTACCTAGTACCCCTGCAGGATGTGCAGCTCTTCAGTATTTTCCTTCTCCATAGCAGTTAGGGACTACCTGCACGCTCTCACAGCATTAGAGTAAATTTAACGGAGAAAACCCGAACCAAGAAGAAATCTTACCTCTACAAACGAGCCCCGCTCTCCTGTGGTGACACCCTCGGGTCCCTCCCCCAGTTGAGAATTCCCGAGGTGATTTCCGCGATCCCTCAGAGGTGAGCCTCGGTCCAGCGGCTGACCTTCAGCGGGGACCTAGCCCCCGATTTCGGTTTGCAGCTGAGAGGCAGCGGGTGCAACCTCGAGCGAGGCGGTGAAGGTATTTGCCCTCTCCCCCCGCAGACGGAGACCGCCCGGAACAAAACCGGGAAGCGACGAGACAAGGTAAGGTAGAAATCCTTTTTAAAGACTCCGGTCTCCGAAGCTCAAAGAGTCACACAGGTTGCCGGCCGGGATCAGTGCCACCGGGTTGATCCGCCCTAGCAGGGCTAGACCCCGGTTAGATCCAAGGGTCCTCCCACGTGGAGACCCTCCGAGGTGGTCGCCATATTGTCCGTGTGGTCGCCGTCACCATTTTGGCCCTGTTCGCCGCCCTGTCCGCCGTCTCGACCCGTGCGCACAAGCCGAGCCGTGCACACAAATTCCTTGTGCGCACGTCGCACGCTCAAGTACCGTGCGCATACATTACACGCGCAACACGTGCTTACTGTGCTGGGAACATAACTGCGACTTGTGTGCACACCAATGCCATCATCCTGAGCGCACACCCAATACACGCCCACATATTCGACGCACCGGAGCGCATAACAGCTTTTACGCGCCTACATCCATGGCACCACCGGAAAAGGAGCTCAAGGCTCAGGGCCTCTGCCCAGCATGCCACATCAGAGCCGCACAACACGAAGAGGCCAACGCCCTGTGTATCCAGTGCGAGGAGGCCCTGGGGGATCCAGCCCAGGGCCAGTCCCATCCAGGACTGAGTGCTAGCTCCTCAATAAATACCCTGAACCTAGCAAATCCCAGCGGGACCCCCCCTCAAACGGGGCCCCCCAGGGACACAGCGCCTCCTAGCTTGGACCCAGCATCTATCTTCTGGGTGGAATTCTTCAAAGGCCTGCACACCTTCGTTCACATGCAGACGGAGCCTCGATAACACAGCCACAGCCTTCACCAGAGGACCTTTACGCCCCGGGCCCCTCTAGGCCCAGAGAAATGAATCCACCGCCCAGAAGCCCCACCTATGGGGACACGGACAACTCGGAGGAGGAATCAGAGCCCCTGGAGGAGGGGGAACTCCCTCCGGGGACAGAGCCTCACCGGACTATGAGACGCTTCTTCACCAAGGACGAGCTTCCAGACCTGGTCACCCACAGCCTGAAGGAGCTTGCTAACCCGGGCACAAGTGCCTCGGGGGAGCCTAAGACAAATCCCCTGCTAGAGGGACTCCGTCAGACCTCCGGATATTTCCCTCTGTTACAAGCTGTCCAACAGCTAATTGACCTGGAATGGATTGTTCCAGAGTCTACATTCAAAGGGGGACGAGGTATGGCAGCCATGTATCCTCTGGACCCGGTAGCCAAAGACCTGACATGCCCAAAAGTGGATGCCATGGTCTGCGTGGTCTCGAAGCGCACTGCTATCCCAGCGGAGGGAGGTGCAGCACTCAAAGATGCTCAAGACAGATGTCTGGAATCCATTTTAAACAGTCCTTTGACGTCGCCGCCATGTCCCTACAAATAGCGGCCTGCTGCACCGTGTTGACACGTGCCTACCTATCATAGATTAGGAGTAACACTCCTGGGGAAGCCATGGAACCAGCAGTATCATTCCTTGCGGATGCTGCTTCCGATCTGGTGCACACCACAGCTAGAGGAGTGTCATCAGCTGTGGCAGCCAGGAGGCAACTCTGGCTCCGAAGCTGGTCGGCGAACGCGTCTTCCAAAACGAGACTCACCAGGATGCCCTTCAAGGGATCCCTCCTGTTCGGCAGCAAACTAGAGAAACTGGCTAACAAATGGGGTGAGTCCCCAGTGCCGCGGCTACCGGAGGACAGGAATAACAGAAACCAGCGACCCCCCTGATCCTCCAGGGGCAGAGGTTCACAGTGCTTCAATCCATAGAGAAACATTTATCAAGCACCTCGTCCTACAGGCAGGAACCAGTCCTTTCGGAACAAGCACAACAAAAGGGGAACCAGCTCGGGTCCAGACCCCAGCTGCACCCCACAATGAGAATCTGCCGACCTGTCCAAAGGAAGAAGCCATAGGGGGCAGACTTTCCCTATTCTACCAAAGATGGGTCGAGATAACTTCAGACAAGTGGGTCCTAACCATCATTCGAGAGGGGTACTACCTGGATTTCCTCTGAACCCCTCCGGACAAGTTCATGGAATCCCGCTGCCACGACCCCTTCAAGAGGGTGGCAGTGGAAGCTACACTGACCAGATTACGGGCCCTAGAGGCCATAACCCCAGTGCCTCTACAACAAATAAATACTGGGTATTATTCCATTTATTTTATCGTCCCCAAGAAAGAGGGAATGTTCAGGTCCATCCTGGACCTCAGGTCGGTCAACCGTCACCTGAGGATTCCCCGCTTTTGCATGGAAACCCTACGCTCTGTAATAAGGGCGATCAACCAGGAGAGTTTCTCACATCCCTGGATCTGTCGGAAGCCTACCTACACATTCCGATCCATCGAGAACATCAGCGTTTCCTTCACTTCAAAATCCTGGACCGTCACTACCAGTTCCAGGCACTACCCTTCGGGTTAGCCACAGCACCCCGGACGGTCACCAAGATCATAGTAGTGGTGGTGGCAACACTGAGGAAGGAAGGAATCCTCATGCACCCTTACCTAGACGATTGGCTGATCAGGGCGAAATCCCCAGAGGAAAGTCACCAGGTAACCAACAGAGTCAAAACTCTACTGGAGAGCCTCAAATGGGTGGTCAACACAAACAAGAGCTGTCTGCAGCCCTCACAGTCTCTAGAATACTTAGGAGTCCGATTCGACACCAAAGAAGACAAGGTCATCATGACATCGACAAGGAGATAAAAATGATGAACCAGTTGCAAAACCTGCTGAGCGAACCTCGCCCCACAGCATGGGATTACCTACAAGTCCTCGGTCTCATGGCATCCACACTGGAGGTAGTGCCATGGGCACGAGCTCACATGAGACCCCTACAGCGCTCACTTCTATCGCAATGGAATCCACTGTCCCAGAACTACGCTGTACGTTTACAGCTCCCGGGCAGAGTTCGGACCCAACTACGATGGTGGCTACAAGACGACCGCCTAAGCCATGGAGCAAGACTATCCTCACCGACCTGGATCCTGCTCACCACGGACGCCAGCCTATGAGGATGGGGAGCATACTGCGAAGAGATAACCGCCCAAGAGCAGTGGAACTCAGAAGAGGCGGGATGGAACATAAATCACCTAGAAGCCCAGGCAGTCAGACTAGCCTGCCTACGGTTAGGTCACAGACTCCGAGACAAAGCGGTCAGAGTAATGTCGGACAACGCCACAACAGTGGCCTACATCAACCGTCAGGGAGGAACCAGAAGCCAACAGGTGTCTCTGGAAATAGACCCCCTAATGTCATGGGTGGAAGTGAGTCTCCAGGAGATCTCGGCCGTCCACATCGCCGGGAAAGACAACATCACGGCGGATTACCTCAGCAGAGAAAGTCTAGACTCAGGAGAATGGAAGCTGTCGCCCACAGCGTTCCAACTGATAGTGAACTGTTGGGGAACACCAACCATGGACCTTCTGGCAAACCGGTCCAATGCCCAAGTGCCCAGTTACTTCAGCCGCAAGCGGGAACCTCAGTCCCAGGGGCTCGATACCCTGGTACAGACCTGGCCACAGGAGACTATGTTATACGCCTTCCCGCCGTGGCCCCTATTAGGCGCAATCATTCACAAGATAGAACTACACAGGGGACCAGTACTTCTTGTGGCCCCGGACTGGCCAAGAAGACCGTGGTATGCAGACATGCGAAGACTACTGACAAGGACCCCCCTGCTACTACCTCCACACAGAACATAAGAACATAAGAAAATGACATACTGGGTCAGACCAAGGGTCCATCAAGCCCAGCATACTGTTTCCAACAGTGGCCAATCCAGGCCATAAGAACCTGGCAAGTACCCAAAAACTAAGTCTATTCCATGTTACCATTGCTAATGGCAGTGGCTATTCTCTAAATGAACTTAATAGCAGGAAATGGATTTCTCCTCCAAGAACTTATCCAATCCTTTTTTAAACACAGCTATACTAACTGCCTCCGATTAGTTTTAAATGTGCCCCATGCTAACTTCATGGAGTGCCCCCTAGTCTTTCTATTATCCAAAAGAGTAAATAACCGATTCACATCTACCCGTTCTAGACCTTTCATGATTTTAAACATCTCTATCATATCCCCCCTTAGCTGTCTCTTCTCCAAGCTGAAAAGTCCTAACCTCTTTAGTCTTTCCTGATAGGGGAGCTTTTCCATTCCCCTTATTATTTTGGTAGTCCTTCTCTGTACCTTCTCCATCACAATTATATCTTTTCTGAGATGCGGCGACGAGAATTGTACACAGTATTCAAGGTACAGTGGCATTATGACATTTTCCGTTTTATTCACCATTCCCTTTCTAATAATTCCCAACATTCTGTTTGCTTTTTTGACTGCCGCAGCACACTGAATCGACAATTTCAATGTGTTATCCACTATGACGCCTAGATCTCTTTCTTGGGTTGTAGCACCTAAAATGGAACCCAACATTGTGTAATTATAGCATGGGTTATTTTTCCCTATATGCATCACCTTGCACTTATCCACATTAAATTTCATCTGCCATTTGGATGCCCAATTTTCCAGTCTCACAAGGTCTTCCTGCAATAGATCTGCTCCAACAAGGGCCGATCCTCCACGAGGATCCAGCTCGATTCTCTCTTATGATCTGGCCATTGAGAGGGCTCGCCTGAGAAAGAGCGGATACTCAGGGGCTGTAATCGACACCCTACTCCGAGCACGCAAGTTCTTCACATCTCTAACATACATAAGGATTTGGAGAGTATTCGAAGCCTAGTGCGAGGACCACGACATCATACCACACAGTCAAAATTCCTGCGGTCTTGGAATTCCTACAGAATGGCCTACAGAAGGGATTGTCCCTCAACTCCATCAAGGTACAGGTGGTCGCATTGTCATGCTACGGAACCAAGAGCGAGAGCGAAAGGATAGCCTCTCACCCGGATGTTTCACACTTCCTGAAAGGAGTCAAGCACATCCGACCACCCCTAAAGTGGCCGGTACCTCTTTGGAACGTCAACCTGGTCCTGGATTTTTTAGCAGGAGCCTCTTTCAGACCTCTCCGTGGCCTGTCTCTCCGACTATTAACATTGAAGACAACCTTCCTACTGGCAGTTTGTTCAGCCCGTTGTATATCCAAGCTACAAACACTGTCCTGCCGGGAGCCATTTCTCAGGCTCACCCCGGGAACCATCCAGCTACGCACGCTTCCCTCGTTCCTCCCCAAAGTGGTGTCTCACTTCCATCTCAACCAAATCATCTCGCTACCATCACCAGATGAGCATAAGCATTCGGAAGAGGCTCGAAGTCTACGCCACCTCAACATTGGCAGACTCCTATCCAGATACCTGGAAATGTCGGAACCAGTATGAAAAACGGACCACCTATTCGTCCTTCACAGCAGGAAGAGGCAAGGGGAAGCGGCCTCGTGAGCAAACATAGCCCACTGGATGAAAGAAGTCATCAAGGCGGCCTACGTAGAAGCAGGCAAGCTGCTGCCTCTACAAGTCAAGGCCTGTTCTACTAGAGCCCAGGCAGTGTCCTGGGCAGAAACCAAGATGCTGTCACCCGCCGAGATCTGCAGGGCGGCAACATGGTCCTTCATCCACACCTTCTCCAGGTTTTACCGCCTGGATGTTCAGGCCTGGGAGGACACAGCATTTGCAAGGGCAGTACTAAGTGGGTCACGGGCAGCCTCCCACCCGGTTCGGGTGTAGCTTTTATACATCCCATTGGTCCTGAGTCCATCTGCTACACGCTAGGAAATGGAGAAATTACTTACCTGATAATTTTGTTTTCCTTAGTGTAGATAGATGGACTCAGCATCCCACCCACGGCTGCCGTTACTCATGGAATTCTCGGGGGACATTCCCGGGAGCGAGTGATTCAAGGGTAAGCCATGCTTTCCTTCACCTAGGACACCCATCCTACCAGGTGTCGACGTTTCCCGGTTGAGGACACTGGTGGTCTCCAGCTATAGCCAATTCATCCAGTTCAAGTTAATCAAGTTATAAAATTAATCAAGTTACTCAAGTTATGAAGTTATTAAAATTATTCAAATTAGTCACACATATATCCACAATGCTTTTCGAGGAGAATACTGAAGAGCTGCACTTCCTGCAGGGGTATATGTATTAGGGCTGACATCGGATTGAAATCTGATCCGTCTCCAACTGCTATCAGGAGTACACTATACCCATTGGTCCTGAGTCCATCTGTCTACACTAAGGAAAACGAAATTATCAGGTAAGTAATTTCTCCAATGAATCATTTTAAAACTTGGAACATTTAACAGGCATTGGCCTTCCGATCTTAAATTCCTCATAGGGAGATAGATTTTTAAAAGTGAATTAATACATAGAGGAGAATCTTCACTCAAAGCCTGATGGATCGTACAAGCACCTTATATTGTATTCTAAAAGTGATAGGAAACCGATGCAGTCCATTTAAATCAGTGGTTATGTGTTCAAATCATGATGTACTGGTCCAAATGTATGTATTTATTTATTTATTTATACTGGCTTAAATTCAGCAACTTCCATTAAATAAGCTCAGTGTGGATTACAATTTTAAAATTTCATCAAAATACATAAAAATCATCCATAATCATTAATAATATCAATAAAACAGTAACAACAATTTAAAATTGTCCATATGCTCTCACATATAGCCAAGCTTTTAAACTTTGTCTGAACAACGTAATGTCTCTTTCTGTGCATAAATCCATTAGGAGAGCATTTCACAGCTCAGGGGCTATAAGAGAAAGCCCTATTTATGAGCCAATGTAATATGGTGCGCTGGCCACGTCGCACGGCTCAGCGCGCGGGTTGGACGCATTTTTTGGACATGCGGCCATAACCCTTGATGCCAAACGGTGGTTAGCGCGTCCAAAATGCGCACCCAACCGCCCACATAGATAATAGCGCTCATCACATGTAAATTCATGTTAATGAGCGCTATTATGTGTTCCCCTCAATGCAGAAAAAGTGCGCCCATTCCGCACACTTGTACGGCCAAAAAAAGTGTACTTCCAAGGGCTGTTCCCGATTGGTCCTTTCCACTGACATTTGACAGTGAAAAGGACCAATTCCCTTTCAGGACAGCTTTCACATGTCATTCAGCAATAAGTGAAGGAGTGAATACATTAATATTAAGTGCCCGACACTTTAATATTGATTTATTCACTCCACTTATTGCCAATTGGTCCCTTCACTGTCACATGTCAGTGAAAAGGACCAATTGGAGGGAGCTTTGGGCAGGTCAGACATGTGCTCCCAGCCATGTCTCCTAGGCACCCGAGGTGCTAGGGATGCACATTTTTCCTAGCGTGTCCTTTTTAACGCAGCAGGTCATTTGAGTATAACATCGGGGCTCCTGGAGAGGTGGTTGGGCGCGCATTAAGAAAGCGGGCGCTCAGCATTGAACACCTGCTTTCTACGTGCCGATACTGCATCGGCCTGCTTGTGTTCTTTTCAGTTTGTAACTTGGAGTAGCTAGTAAAGCCAGCAGACATGTTCCTGTAGATATTAATACTCGTGATGGTTCATCCCAGGTTAAAGAGTTAGCCACAACACGTTTCTTGCAGCCGAATTGGTATTTTTTGATACGATCACACACTTTTTAATGTTTTTCAGACTCTTTCTCCTCTATAGTATTCATGTTCTTGGCTTCTTTTGGTGTCCATTTTAGTAAAGAATTTCATAATTCATTTATAATAAGGAAGCACAGATGCAGCTGGCGGTTCTCCAATCATTTGCTGGTCTGTAATAGCTTGATGAATATAGAGAGGAGGGCTGTGTCATGGATCCTGAACAAAATGAAGTAATCACATCAGTTCACACAGAGATATTGTAGATTAACACCTGACCATTACTCTCGGTGGCAGATTGAGGCTTACAGTAGATATTAAAACACAAAGATATATTCCTTTATGTGGGAGAGAGAAAGGTGGAGGAAGTAATAATAAATTTCCCCAGCGAGATAACTTATCTCTCCACTTAGATGCAACATAGGATGCACTTTTTGTTAATTTGGGAAGAGTTAGAATTTTTAACATTGCAGTGCCTGGCCAAGAGAATAAAAAGCCATAGGGGTTAATTTACCATTGTATAACACACTGCCAGCGAAAATCAGCACTCCTGATTGAGACCACACTTGACCAAGGGCTGGTCTTGAAGACTGTACCATTAAAAGCCAACTACACAAGGGTTTATCAGGAATGTATGTTGGTGCTGACCAGCACAACCTTTCAATATAATACTGTGCTGACTACCAGGCACAAAACCTGGTGCATATCATCTGGCATCCATCTGCCCTCTTTGGCAATTATAGTAAACTGCCAGAGAGGGAGGCATCGGATTACTGGATTGCAGCACAGTTACATTTTAATATCGTTTGTGGAAAATTGTATTTTTGCATTATTTACACTAGCTTGTAAGCAAGCCATTTCATATTAGATGGTACATTTAATGGGAAGTGTATTTCTAAAAAAAATCCTACATAAAATAACATTTATTTCAAAGAGGTTATTTAAAAAATATTACAAACTACAAAGCCGAGTATGCACTGCAGATGTAGCATAGTTATTAGTTAATGAAACATCCAAAGCCTGTTTAGGGAAAAAGTTTCAGCCACTGAGCTCTCCAGAAAACCTGAACTTTTAGATTATGTTTTCTGAATTAAAATTGCTGGCAAAGTTTAGGATATTTGCTAACTGACCAGAAAATTACATCAAATGGGTTTTATTCCCAGTGGCCCTCACTCTTTCTGGATCTCTCTTTAGATTTTCCAGAATGGCCTTACTGGTGCCAGATCATTTCTGACTTCCAAACTGGAAGGAAAGAGCAGGCAACTTGGCAACGTGGGTCGGCCCCCGAGGGTAATGCTGCTGTTAATTCCCATTTGGCAAGAATGAATTCAGTGATGCAAAACTGATCCTGTTTTCTTTCTTTTCATTTTAAAAGATCCACCGGCTCCCAAAGACGTGGCGCGCTGGTCGTGTCTCACCTGTGAAGCCTGCTGTGCTGTGTGGTATGGTTTGGTTGTGCTGCTACCTTCAGCAGGATAGGTTGAATTGTATGTGGTTTCAAGATTCCAGTTGGCTTCCATTCCCTTTTGTATCCCAAATTACTGTGGGCTTGGTGCTGCAAAGGTAATTTGCCTTAATATTCGATAGTTTAGTTTGCGGTCCCCGTTTGCTTGGATTACAGCTGCAGTTATTTTGGAATCATTTTCTCTGGAGGCAAAATCCCTTAGCAGACGAGAACTACACTTTTTTTCTTTTTCTTTGCAAAAACTGATGCTCTGAAAAGCAGCACTTCATCCCTGTGTGACAAATGCATCTGATTAGTGTGACTAAATTTTGCTACAATAAACAGCAGTACTGTTTTGGAAGGTGTAAAAAATCAACACACCAGCAACATTCTTTCGTATGACCTAGTTACACATTAGGGTTTATATTCTCCACAAGGGTAAAGAAGCTGTTGCTTTTGTTTTTTTGTTATTGTTGTTAAAGGAAATCACTCAGACTATAGGGAGCTGATTTTAGATGCCTAACCTTGGGAGTTAGGCTTCTAAATTGGCCCTTTTGAAAAATGTATTAGGGCTGAGTCCCTAAAATTTGGCTTCTAGTTTCACTAGGGGTTTAAATTTAGGACTTTAAAAAGTGGGTGGTTAAGAGCATGGAGGGAGAATGGTAGGCACTTAGCACAGATTTTCAGCACTAGGCACCTAACTTAGGAAGATGAATAGCAAGTTTAAATTTAGGTGAATTTTCAACTGAAAATGTAGGCGCCTAAGGCCTAGATTTACTAAGCTGCAATATGGCTATAATGCAGTGTTTAATGCATGATAAATATTGCATGATATTCGCGGTATCAACTGATATTTTGGCCTGAAACTTGCCCCTATCACAATGAGCTGCTTTGCATGAGACTTTCTTGCATGAATTATTCAAATCCATGCAAAGCAGCTCTTGCATAGTCAAACGTATGCAGATAAAATAACGCGGCTAACTTAGAAAAACGTCAGCTGCTTTATTTTAATGAACTATTAAAACATTGCGGGCATCAGGATGCTAACATGCATCCCAATGGCCCCCCCTCCCCCCCCGATGTTTCTTAAAGGGCCATGCAGTCTAAAAGTAAACCTCCCCTGAAAGGGTCAAAATGCTCCCTAGGGGTCTTGAGAGAACCCCATGCCCCCACTCCCACTGCCTCTTGAGGTGGTGCCAAGTGAAAAAGCAAAAAAAAAAAAAAAAGAATGTAAAATCACATGGCAAACTCTTTGCCCCTCTTCTCTAACCCCTCCCCTTTGTACCAACCCCACCAACCAAAGTTTCCTCCCTGCATGGTCATCCCCAGCATCCAAACCCCCCCCCCCCCCATCCCCTACTGGGCTCC
This sequence comes from Rhinatrema bivittatum, assembly GCF_901001135.1. Lineage (NCBI taxonomy): Eukaryota > Metazoa > Chordata > Amphibia > Gymnophiona > Rhinatrematidae > Rhinatrema > Rhinatrema bivittatum. The sequence continues at coordinate 51,955,537 of NC_042624.1, read as the reverse complement.
CCCAACAAAAACCATAATTGCTGGGATTTAGGTTTGCCCCCATACGTTCTCACCTCTCCACTATGGAAAAAATAAATCCTGGAGGTCTAGAGGATCCTTGAACACCCACCCCAATTTCCTGGAACCCCTTATACCTCACAGAATTATTTTTGGTGGGGTAATGGAAGCCCCATCCTAGCTTTGGGCCCGGTCGATGCCATTTTCCAAAATGACGCTGACCGGCCATTGCCCCTGTTCCGTGATAGGGGCATTGACTGGTCAGTGCCTTAAATGAAGAAAAGAGAGGGAAGAGATTTAACCTTAAATTAGGAGCCTATTTTCAGTCCAATTTAGGGGATCATTTATCAAGCTGTGATATTTTATCACAGAAGGGGTGAAATATCGGGGGGGGGGGGGGTGTCCTGCAGTATTTTATCAGGGAGGGGCACAATATCGCGAGGCCACCTCATGATATTTTATTTTTTTTATTTATTTATTTATTTATTTATTTATTTAAAAACTCTTCTATACTGTTGTTAAGTTAGATAACCATCACAACGGTTTACAGAAAGGCACGATAAATAAAATTAGAAGTGGTATAGATTACAAATTAAACATGTGCCATGATAGTACGATCACATATTTTAATACGATAAACTATGTGTTTAAGTTAAGCCTATATGTTGGTTAGGAAACTGTTAAGCGGTTCAAATCTAACATTAATAAGTTTGCAGTTTGATAAATGAACCTAACTTAAGAAACTTTATTGAAGGAGGTGAGTTACAATAGGAATATTTTCTGGTTGAATTCAAACGCGGAAACCTTACTTTGAAAGGGGATATTTTGTATTAATAGCATTTTTTCTTCTATTGGTTGAAAAAGGGATTTTTTTACATTGCTCTTTTGTATCTTAGGATTTTTCTCTATTTAGCTTTAGAAAGAAAGAGTAGAAGGGAAGGAGGTTTTTATTCTAAAGCATACGGGGATAGACTTAAGGATCTAAACATGTACACCCTAGGAGACACGATAGAGACATTCAAATATCTCATGAGATGAGGTTGAAAGGGGGTAGACTCAGAAGTAATTTTAGGAAATATTTCTTTACAGAGAAGGTAGGAGCCTCCCAGTGGAGGAGTGGGGAATTAAAAAAAACCACAGTATCTGAATTCAAGAAAACAAGGGATCAACACAAGGGATCTGAAAGAAAGTGATGGGAATTATAATGCTAAATTAATTAGACGGATGGATAGAATGGATGGGCCACATGCTATGTTTCTGTCATCATATTTCTGTATGTTTAGCTGCCTAAATTTAGAAGAACAGCTTTTCTTTTTTAAATTTCAGCTTCTAGTTGCCTTATTTGGCTCCTCATAGTCAGTCTCTTTCCTCCCTTTTCTTCATTTAAGGTATGCTAGTGACCTTTGGACATGAAATATGTTATCCTACAGGAATGAAATAGAAAAATGGTAAAGGCAGCTCTTAGCCAAAAAGGCAGAAAATTATGATGTATCTGAATCACGAGCTGAGAATGGTTTCTTCCTTGCCTTTTGGCTTAGATTGAAAGCCTTAATTTGAGGAAGGGATTGGGGTGGTGCCCTGCTACCTGATCCCACTGGGGCACAAAATCATTTGGACTCTGACCAAGCTGGAAGAAGAAAACCTCCTGTAAGAAGAAATTGCCAAGCACTATGTTCAAAATAGAGCCTGTGCTTGTAGGTTCTTATATTTGATTGTAATAATTCATGCCTTCCAAATTAATTGACAATGCACTATCATGCACTTAGAGGATTTTCTAGTAAATAAATGTGTTTAAGAGTCAGGAATTTGGAATTTCAGTGTGATGACTAGAATTCTCTCCTGGAGCATACAGTCCAATAATATATAAAAATAAATGCACTGCCTTCTAATGTATATTTGTTCAGAGCCCTAGCAATTTGCAGGCTTAATTGAACTGCTGCATTGACGGACTTCAGGCAACCAATGACACCAATAAATTAACTCCTTTCCAGTTGCACCTTGTCTAATCCATTCATGTCCTGTAGAGGCACTGGAGACAGAGTACCATGCACCAGTGGTGGCAGGGCTGGACCTGACCAAACAGCTGTGTTGGCAAGAGGCTGTCTTCTCACTGTCGCACCAGGTTCCAAGTGTAGGCGTTACATCAAGGTCTCACTACTCAACGGCTACAGCCTTTTCACTTGATACAGTATGACCTCCTGACTTTTTAGTCACAAGACCGGCTGGGGGACTGTTGGGTCTATGAAAGCAGATGCTGCAGGGCAGAGAACACTTTCTAGCTTCATTTTATGAACAATCACACCATTCTTTACAAAACTGTAGGATACAACCGCAACATTGCCCTCTGCTTTGGCAGGGGAAAAATGGGAAATAGGATTCAGACAACAGCCAATGCTGGGCCCTGACTTTTACGGACCAAGGTACTGGTAGTGGACATTAGGAAAAAAGTGAAGAACTGCTTCTATGGCCAAGTCCAAAAGCAAAGCACATTCAAGCACCATTGTTTGAATTATGAAGAAGGCTGCTCACCATGTAAAATGTTGCTGGCAGTAAGTTTGTTATGGGTTTTATAGTTGCTTGGCTTTGTTTGTAAACATTACTACTCTCTCGAGAACAAAATGGCGTCGATGAGAGAGGACGCAGTTAACTGAGCTCCTGAACAATCTTCGTTCTTATTGAAAAATTGCCTAAATGCCCCATGCCAAAAGAAAGGGGAGGTTGAGAGAGGGAACCTCGACCCCACTCAAACCTACCCCAGTACAAACGAAGATTCGGGAGTTCTTTTCCGCAGCAGATGAATCCCCAGGAGGGTCGGCTGTAGCACAAGAGGGGGAGCAAACCTCTGTGTTCTTCGACGAAACATCCTTGAGCCCTGGGGCGCCGGTGACTCCTCCTCCCCCTGCCCTTGTCGGAATGCACGAGCCGGTGGAACCCCCAGAGCCGACGTTGCACTGTGAGGAGGAAACTCTCGAGGTGGATCTTGTTGCAGGCGCGACAGGGCAAACCCAAGGCGAGGGGTCCTTAGCCGCCTTGAGGGAAATCAACATCGGAAGAATGAGCGGCGAGGGCAGCTTGCTGCCGGTGGTAACCGCTCGTGAAAGGAGCCAAACGGAGCAGAGAGTCTTGGATACTACTGTGAAGAGCACACCGGTAAAACTACCTGATTCAAAACTTCTAAAAACGCCTGAAAAGGTAACTTTGGAAATGTTATGGAACGGGTTATCTACTTTAGAAAATGCAATTATTACCTTGACAACTGTTATAAAGGATTCTCAAGAACAATTTAAATTGGTTAACCCGGTAGTTCTTGCAAATACTGTTAAAATTCAGGAAATGGATACTCAAATACATCAAATTAAAGAAATACAAACGGGTTTGATTCAAGGGGACTCCAGACTGGAAAAGAGAATGGAATATCTGGAAAATAATCTCAGATAGGAAAATTGATTATTCTCAGATTGTTATAAGTGTAAATTGATATCCCCCAAGGAGCAGCTTAAAAAATATTTCCAAGAGATATTGAACTTTTCCAGCGGTGAACTGCCTACAATTCAGCATGCTTATTTCTTATCTAGTCCAGAAAGGAGAAGTGGAGGAGAAATGGGGATTACTGAAAATCAGAGGGAGAATCCAGAGTCACTATCCCCACTTGAGAACTTGACTGGATTTCTTGAGACTACCCAAGAGGAGCAAGTTGAAAAGAGAGGTGTCCTGCTGGTTAAATTTTTGATATCTGCTGAAAGAGATATGGTGTTAAAGAGATTTTTTTGTAATAGGATTAAGCCATACTTAGGGGGACAAATTTGGATTTATCCAGATATTGTTAGAATAACTCAATTGCGCAGAAAAAAGTTTCTCTCTTTATGCACTAGAGCTCGCCAGTTAGGAGCGAAAGTAGTGATAAAATACCCATGTAAATGTATATTAAATATCGGTAATGATAGGTTTGTATTTACTGAACCTGATCAATTGTTAATTTTCCTGAATTCAAGAACTCAAAATCAAGACGAAAGTGCTCCGCTTAATAACACTGGTATAGTCTAAATATTCTGCTACTCTCTTTTTTCCTTTTCTTTCCTTTCAGGAATTTAAGAGTATAGAGAATTGTTCCTATTTTTAGTTTTGTTCTCCCCCAATTGCATAGTAAAATAGGCAAGGAAAATTGAAAATAGATGTTGCTTTAAATGAAGTATGAATAATTTGGAGAACTATGGATAGTATATATGTAAAACTTGATTTATTTTGTTTTGGAAATATTTGTAAGTCCTGCCTAAATTTAAGGCGTGTAACAATGCTTTGTTAAATTTAAAAATCAATAAAGAGTAAATACAAAAACATTACTACTCTTAACATAAGGCTTGGGGGTAACCTGCATGGAGCGGCATTTACTACTATAAGAAACTTGCTGGGCAGACTGAATGGACCATTTGTTTTTTTTCTGGTGGTGTTACTATGTAGGAGCAGGAATGGACAGATCAAGTCTAAGACTGAACCACAAGAACTCCACAAGGAACACAAAAGACATAAAACAAGGAACTAAAATGTGGCAATATACTTAGACACAACAAGGTAAACAGACAAGAAGGCCTAAGCAGGCTGCAACGCAGGGCTAGGTGAGCCTAGAAGACCTGAAAGCCACAAGACGGCCAAAGAGGCCGAAGGACAGGGTTGGAAAGCCAAGAAGTCCTCAGGACAGGACTGGAAGGCCTAGAAGGCCATAGAGCAAGGCTGGAAGGCCAAGGAAGACATTAGATAAGGCACGAACAAGAAGGCCATAGTGGCCACGCAGTAGGAAGGAGGACCAATGCAAGGAGCCAAGGTGACTTGATGAAGAGACAGTGGGTGCAGGGGAGAGGAAGGATTAAATAAGGCTGGCATTGCTGAGTCGAGTGCCACATCATGCACTGCTGCATTTTTTTATTTTTAATGAAAAAAAACAGCCCACAAATAGTACACAAACAGCATCCACCTACCACCTCATCACTAACCCTCTATTCACATGTACATCCATTCATTAAACTTCCATCCAGACGGCAGCAAGCATATACCATCCTGGATGCAGAGCCCATGACAAAGGCAATACAAAAAGTTAATTAAGAATCTACTTTGCCAGTCCCTCAAGAAACTAACGCAAACACTTAAATAAATAGCTCTTCCCCTGTCAGGGACTGGGAGAGATAATTTTCCAGTGACACTGGGCGATCCTGCTTTGAACTTTGATTATATCCCTTTGGAATAAATCTGTTTGCTTCAGAGACATTCTTTTGTGAAGAGTGGATATTATTTATTCACACCCTCCTCGTCATTGTACTATAGAGAATGCAGCAGGCCTTCACAATCATAGCCACTTTCTCTGGGGAGCTTTGTAATGACTCGCCTGAGCACTCCAAACTCTTGAAGTGTTAGGAATGACTTGGAAAGGAATGGAAAATAAAACAGGGAATATCATTAAACTGTACCTCTATACAGATTCATTGTGTGACCACACCTTCCCAACTGGGTGCAGTTCTGGTTGCCACATTTCAAAAAAGATAAAGCAGAGAAGCATATTAAAATGATAAAGGGGATAGAATAGCTTTCTTATGAAGAAACATAAGAACACAAGATATGCCATACTGGGTCAGACCAAGGGTCCATCAAGCCCAGTATCCTGTCTCCAAAAAAAAGTTACAAGTACCTGGCAAGTACCCGAACAAGTTAGAACTCTTCAACTTGGAGAAGAGATGAGTGAGAAGGGTTTATAAAATCATGAGTGGGGGTGGAACAAGTAAATAGAGGTTGGTTATTTATTTTTTTTATATAGTAGTAAGACCAGGGACCGTTCCATGAAACTAACACGTAGCAGATTTAAAACAAATCTGAGAGAGAATGCACAATCAAGCAATGGAATTTGTTGCCATAGGATGTGATCAAGGCAACTAACATATCCGTGTTTAATGGATTTAGACACGTAGAAAACGTCCTTAAACCATTATTAGTCAGGCAGATCTGGGAAAGCTTTCTCTTATCTCTGGGAGTAAGCAACAAGAAATGCACCTGCTTTTTGGGATCTGCCAGATTGGCCACTGGTTGGAGAAAGGATGCTGGGCTCAATTGCTCTTTGACGTTCTGACTTTTTAACACTCCAAATGTGTGCCTTCTTACAAAACAAGTGGATATATGGGCCTCATTGTATATCTATCAGCCCGACAAGCTGAGAAAGTCACTGGAATGAGGAGTTATGACTGACACCATATTACCTGTCACCTAGGAGAATATCGCAGAAAAATTCATCTGCATTGAGATTCCTAGATGTGGACTGCTGTGCCTGGTCCCCTATATATCCAACTTTCCCTTGAGGGTATGCAGTCTCCCTCCCCCACACCCATGAAGGTGACAGCCATGGACATAGTGCCATTAGTGAACAGTGCTGTACAAATACCACCAACTTACAAAACACTTTGCGCCATACATTACCAGTGAAAGATGCAGGCATTTAGAGCAGTCATGAGCTGGAGAAAATGAGACTCCTTGAACTACAGCTGAGCAGGGATGAAGTGCTACTTTCCCATAGCCATCGCATAAAGACTTCTCCTGCTGACCTGTGATTATGGTTTCTGGGCATGGGGTGGGTATCTCTGGAGTCACTTGAGTGCCAGCCTCTTTCTGTTTTCTGTTTTTTGTAGGCTTCCTGGGGAGGGGGGCTGGATGAGGAAGCAGATAAATTCTTTGATCTGATCTGCTCTATCCACTCTAACCTGACCCCCCTCCCCTCTTGCTCTCTGCAGGACAAAGAGAGGAGGGGCTGCGTTTGGAGCAGAGTGACTCTCTTCTGTCCTGGAGGAAATAGGAGAAATAGTGATAGCCGCAAAAATATGTTGAGGCTGATTTTCTTAAGTATCTAAGTTTGGAAGTTAGGCTCCTGAATTAGTCCTTTTGAAAATTAACTAGGGCTGAGTTTTAAATTTAGGCTCCTAGTTCCACTTGACTCCTAAATTTAGGAGCCTAAAACAAGGGCATAGGGTGGGAAAATAAAGCTAGGTGCTTAGTATTAATAAGAAAATAAGAACTGCCATACTGGGTCAGACCAAGGATCCATCAAGCCCAGTATCCTGTTTCCAACAGTGGCCAATCCAGGCCATAAGAACCTGGCAAGTACCCAAACAAATAATTCTCAAGCTATGATTGCTTATTAATTAATAGCAGTTTTATGGGCTTTTCCTCTAGGAACTTAACCATACCTTTTTTAAACCTAGTTACACTAGCTGCTGAAACCACATCCTCTGGCAATGAATTCTAGAGCTCAACTATGCGCTGAGTGAAAAAGAATGTTCTTTGATTCATTTTAAATGAGCTATTTGCTAACTTCATGGAGTGCCCCCTGGTCCTATTATCTGAGAGAGTAAATAACTGATTTACATTAACTTTTTCAAGTCCTTTCATGATTTTGTAGACCTCTATCATATCCCCCCTCAGTTGTTTCTTCTCCAAACTGAACAGCCCTAACTTCCTTAGTCTTTCCTCATAGGGCAGCTAATTTCATGCCACTTACCATTTTTGTCGCCCTTCTCTGCACTTTCTCCAGTGCAACTATAGCTTTTTTTGACATATGGTGACCAGAATTGCACACAGTATTCAAGATGCAGTCTCACCATGGAGCGATACACAGGCATTATGACATTTTCCATTTTATTCACCATTCCCTTCTTAATAATTCCTAACACTCTGGGGTGGATTTTCAAAGGCCCGCGTGTGTAAATCCTTCCGGATTTATGCACGCAGGGCCCCCGCGCGCCGGCGCACCTATTTTGCATAGGCCGCCGGCGCGCCTAAAGCCCCGGGATGCGCGTAAGTCCCGGGGCTTCCTGTCGGGGTCGTGTCGGGGGGCGTGTTGAGATGACGCGCCGTTTAGGGGGAGGGGCGCGGCGTTTCGGGGGCGGCGACATGGGCGTGGTTTCGGCCCGGGGGCGTTCCGGGGGCATGGCTGCGGCCTCCGGAACAGCCCCCGGGACCGGACCACGGAGCGGGGCACCCGGCCGACGCGCGCAAAGTTAAGGGGGGGGTTTAGATAGGGCCAGGGGGGTGGGTTAGGTAGGGGAAGGGAGGGGAAGGTGCGGGGAGGGCGAAGGAAAGTTCCCTCCGAGGCCGCTCTGAAATCAGAGTGGCCTTGGAGGGAACGGAGGCAGGCTGCGCGGCTCGGCGCACGCAGGCTGCCGATTTTGCGCAGCCTTGCGCGCGCCGACCCCAGATTTTATAAGATACGCGCGGCTACGCGCGTATCTTATAAAATCAGGCGTACTTTTGTTCGCGCTCGCACAACTTTTTAAAATCTGCCCCTCTGCTTTTTAGACCGCCACAGCACATTGAGCAGAGGATTTCAATGTATTATTTACTATGACGCCTAGATCTCTTTCCTGGGTGGTAACTCCTAAGATAGAGCCTAACATTGTGTAACTACAGCAAGGGTTATTTTTCCCTATATGCATCACTTTGCACTTGTCCACATTAAATTTTATCTGACATTTGGAAGCTTAATCTTCCAATCTCACAAGGTCCCCCTGTAATTTATCACAATCCACTTGAGATTTAACTATTCTGCATAATTATGTGTCATCCGCAAATTTGATCACCTCACTCGTCATAACCCTTTCCAGATTATTGATAAATATACTAAAAAGCACCTGTCCAAGAACAGACCTTGGAGGCACTCCACTGCTTACCTTTTTCCACAGTGAAACAGACCATTTAATCTTATTCCATTTAATCCCTGTGTTTCCTGTCTTTTAACATCTTGCAATCCACAAATGGACATCACATCCTAACCCATGACTTTTTAGTTTTCTTAGAAGCCTCTCAAGAGGGACTTTGTCGAACGCCTTCTGAAAATCTAAATACAACACATAAGAATATAAGAACATGCCTATACTGGATCAGACCAAGGGTCCATCAAGCCCAGCATCCTGTTTCCAACAGTGGCCAATCCAGGCCATAAGGACCTGGCAAGTACCCAAAAACTAAGTCTATTCCATGCCACTTTTGCTGGTAATAGCAGTGGCTATTTTCTAAGTCAACTTAATTAATAGCAGTTAATGGATTTCTCCAAGAACTTATCCAATCCTTTTTTAAACCCAGCTACACTAACTGCACTAACCACATCCTCTGGCAACAAATTCCAGAGTTTGTGCGTTGAGTGAAAAAGAACTTTCTCCGATTAGTTTTAAATGTGCCACATGCTAACTTCATGGAGTGACCCCTAGTCTTTCTATTATCCGAAAGTGTAAATAACTGAATCACATTAACCCATTCTAGACCTCTCATGATTTTAAACACCTCTATCATATCCCCCCTCAGCCGTCTCTTCTCCAAGCTGAAAAGTCCTAACCTCTTTAGTCTTTTCTCATAGGGGAGCTGTTCCATTCCCTTTATCATTTTGGTTGCCCTTCTCTGTACCTTCTCCATCGCAACTATATCTTTTTTGAGATGCGGCGGCCAGAATTGTACACAGTATTTAAGGTGCTTTCTCACCATGGAGCAATACAGAGGCATTATGACATTTTCCGTTTTATTCACCATTCCCTTTCTAATAATTCCCAACATTCTGTTCACCTTTGTCCACATGTTTATTCACCCCTTCAAAAAAATGTAGGAGATTAGTGAGGCAAGACTTCCCTTGGGTAAATCCATGCTGACTGTGGCCCATTAAACATACATAGAAACATAGAAATGATGGCAGAAGAAGACCAAACGGCCCATCCAGTCTGCCCAGCAAGCTTTGCACATTTTTTTTTCTCATATGTAAACCATGTCTATCTAAATGTTTTGTGACTTTATTATTTATAACAGTTTCCACGATTTTTCCCAGCACTGAAATCAGGCTCAGTGCTGGGAAGAATTTGGTCTATATTTCCCTGATCACCCCTGAATCCCTTTTTAAATATCGGGGTTACACTGGCCATCTTCCAGTCTTCAGGTGCAATGGATGATTTTAATGATTGGTTACAAATTAGCATGCACTGCTGTGATGCCAACCAGAAAACCTTGCCAACCAGAAAACCCTGCAAAAAACATTAAAAAAAAAAAAAAAAAAGCATTAGAACATAAGAACATAAGAAAATGCCATACTGGGTCAGATCAAGGGTCCATCAAGCCCAGCATCCTGTTTCCAACAGTGGCCAATCCAGGCCATAAGAACCTGGCAAGTACCCAAAAACTAAGTCTATTCCATGTAACCATTGCTAATGGCAGTGGCTATTCTCTAAGTGAACTTAATAGCAGGTAATGGACTTCTCCTCCAAGAACTTATCCAATCCTTTTTTAAACACAGCTATACTAACTGCACTAACCACATTCTCTGGCAAAAAATTCCAGAGTTTAATTGTGCGTTGAGTAAAAAAGAACTTTCTCCGATTAGTTTTAAATGTGCCCCATGCTAACTTCATGGAGTGCCCCCTAGTCTTTCTACTATCCGAAAGAGTAAATAACCGATTCACATCTACCCGTTCTAGACCTCTCATGATTTTAAACACCTCTATCATATCCCCCCTCAGTCGTCTCTTCTCCAAGCTGAAAAGTCCTAACCTCTTTAGTCTTTCCTCATAGGGGAGTTGTTCCATTCCCCTTATCATTTTGGTAGCCCTTCTCTGTACCTTCTCCATCGCAATTATATCTTTTTTGAGATGCGGCGACCAGAATTGTACACAGTATTCAAGGTGCGGTCTCACCATGGAGCGATACAGAGGCATTATGACATTTTCCGTTTTATTCATCATTCCTTTTCTAATAATTCCCAACATTCTGTTTTCTTTTTTGACTGCCGCAGCACACTGCACCGACGATTTCAATGTGTTATCCACTATGACACCTAGATCTCTTTCTTGGGTTGTAGCACCTAATATGGAACCCAACATTGTGTAATTATAGCATGGGTTATTTTTCCCTATATGCATCACCTTGCACTTATCCACATTAAATTTCATCTGCCATTTGGATGCCCAATTTTCCAGTCTCACAAGGTCTTCCTGCAATTTATCACAATCTGCTTGTGATTTAACTACTCTGAACAATTTTGTGTCATCTGCAAATTTGATTATCTCACTCGTTGTATTTCTTTCCAGATCATTTATAAATATATTGAACAGTAAGGGTCCCAATACAGATCCCTGAGGCACTCCACTGTCCACTCCCTTCCACTGAGAAAATTTCCCATTCAATCCTACTCTCTGTTTCCTGTCTTTTACCCAGTTTGCAATCCACGAAAGGACATCACCACCTATCCCATGACTTTTTACTTTTCCTAGAAGCCTCTCATGAGGAACTTTGTCAAACGCCTTCTGAAAATCCAAGTATACTATATCTACCGGTTCACCTTTATCCACATGTCTATTAACTCCTTCAAAAAAGTGAAGCAGATTTGTGAGGCAAGACTTGCCCTGGGTAAAGCCATGCTGACTTTGTTCCATTAAACCATGTCTTTCTATATGTTCTGTAGTCTGTAGTTTCCCGGATCGCCCCTGGAGCCCTTTTTAAATATTGGGGTTACATTTGCTATCCTCCAGTCTTCAGGTACAATGGATGATTTTAATGATAAGTTACAAATTTTTACTAATAGGTCTGAAATTTCATTTTTTAGTTCCTTCAGAACTCTGGGGTGTATACCATCCGGTCCAGGTGATTTACTACTCTTCAGTTTGTCAATCAGGCCTACCACATCTTCTAGGTTCACCGTGATTTGATTCAGTCCATCTGAATCATTACCCATGAAAACCTTCTCCATTATGGGTACCTCCCCAACATCCTCTTCAGTAAACACCGAAGCAAAGAAATCATTTAATCTTTCCGCGATGGCCTTATCTTCTCTAAGTGCCCCTTTAACCCCTCGATCATCTAACGGTCCAACTGACTCCCTCACAGGCTTTTTGCTTCGGATATATTTAAAAAAGTTTTTACTGTGAGTTTTTGCCTCTACAGCCAACTTCTTTTCAAATTCTCTCTTAGCCTGTCTTATCAATGTCTTACATTTAACTTGCCAATGTTTATGCTTTATCCTATTTTCTTCTGTTGGATCCTTCTTCCAATTTTTGAATGAAGATCTTTTGGCTAAAATAGCTTCTTTCACCTCCCCTTTTAACCATGCTGGTAATCGTTTTGCCTTCTTTCCACCTTTCTTAATGTGTGGAGCCCATATGTTATTAGGCCTAGGGTAACATGTGTTGGGTATAGGCTTTGCCCTCAGAGCACTCAAACAGTAACAACCTACCTATAAAAAGAACATTTTAAATATTACACCAGGCCCTAAAACACAAATATTTATTTACCGTATGTATGTATTTATTATTTATTTATTTATTTATTTAAAGATTCTTGTATACCGTCATTCATAATGTACATCACAACAGTTTACATGTTATAAAATGCTAAAATATTTAAAAGGTAAAATAAAATATGATAGAAAATAAAATTGTTAATCAATTATTAATAAAAGAACATAAAACAAAAGTAAAAATACTGTATCTTTAAACAAATTAGTCTTTTTTTTCAAGATATATACCTACTATTGGAAAAACAGAGCAAGTCAGGCTGCTGTAGATCCTTACACAGAAACTGCCCGCTAGCAGAACGTCTCCCCTTGTTAACACATGCAGAACAGAGACAGACCCTCACCAAATATTGAATAAAGAGACCATATAGTGTAAATAGAAACATGCAGACAAAAATTGAACTGGAAACTGTAACAAGCCAGACTCTGTATGCAGTAAATCTATGGAAAAACAGAAACATCACCATTCCTCATAAAACATCAAACAACAAAATCAAGAAATATAAATCATAACCGTACAACCATACTAATAAATATTATAATATTAAAAAAAAATAATGAATAGAACATACAATAATTACAAATTCATATGAAACTTTTCCAAAGGCTAATAAAATATTTCAAAACAGTTGATACATCAAACACCCAAAAATTACAACTAAAATCTAATTACAATCTAAATTAAAATTAAGTAAATCTCCTGCTGTCCATACCTGAGAAATGTTGGTTTCCAGATGCCCTGAGATGGTGATGGTTTAGTAGGGAAAGGGGAGAGGGTTATGGTATACATGGTCAACCATACACACACACACACACACACACACACACACACACACACACACACACACATATGCTCGTTCACTCTCTTTCACATACTCAATCATACACACACACACACACTCATTTGCTCTCTTTTGTATGCTCAATAATACCTTCTCATTCGTTAGCTTTCTCTCACATGCTCATACACACACACTTGTTCATTCTCGCACATGCTCAATCATACACACATACACTTGTTCACCCTATCTCACATGTGCAATCATACAGACACTCATATGCTCTCTCTCACATGTGCAATCATACAGATACTCATATGCTCTCTCTCACATGTGCAATCATACAGACACTCATATGCTCTCTCTCAGATGTGCAATCAGACACTCATATGCGCTCTCTCACATGGGCAATCATACAGACACTCATATGCTCTCTCTCAGATGTGCAATCATACAGACACTCATATGCTCTCTCTCACATGTGCAATCATACAGATACTCATATGCTCTCTCTCACATGTGCAATCATACAGACACTCATATGCTCTCTCTCAGATGTGCAATCAGACACTCATATGCGCTCTCTCACATGGGCAATCATACAGACACTCATATGCTCTCTCTCAGATGTGCAATCATACAGACACTCATATGCTCTCTCTCACATGTGCAATCATACAGACACTCATATGCTCTCTCTCAGATGTGCAATCATACACACACTCACTCATAAGCTCTCACATGTTTAATCAAACATACATGCTCATATGCACTATCTAACATGCTCAATCACACACATGCTCATATTCTCACATGCATAATCATACACACATGCTCATCCATGCTCTCTCACATTTTCAGTCTTTCACACAGGCTCATACTCTCTCTCTCACATGCACAATCACACACTCACAGACACACACACACACACACACACACACACACACATTCTTTATTTGTACCTCTGGAAGCAAAGGGGCAGCAGCAGCTTCCTCCAGCGCTTAGGGCACACCAGATTTCTTCTTTCTTCTAGCCTCCAGGTTTGCTGCTCCTACTTCTGACTGTTGGGAGGGGGGCTGGAGCATGAGAAGGGAGGTCAGTGCTTTTTGGGTCGGGCTGCTTCTCACTGTGGGGGCGAGGAAGGACAGACAATGCTTCCTACAATATTATAGGCTGCACCTTTCCTCACTGCTGGGGGGGGCCCTGATGAGGCCCCGTGGGGCACGAGCTGAGCTGCTTCTCATTGCCAGAGCTGGGAGAGGGAAATGGAAAATGATGCTTTTTGCTGACCTGTGGGCTGAGCTTATCTTCACTGCCAGGGCTGAGAGAGAACGAAGGAGGCCGATGCATTTTGCAACACTGTGGGCCAGTCTGCTCTAGCGCTCTTTATTGCTGGTACAGGGAGAGGAAGGAGGGAGGATGGGATCTTCACTGCCGAGGTGGGAAAAGGGAAGAGGATCCTGAAGTTTTTTTGCAGCCCTATAGGCTGCTGTGCTCCTCATTGCTGGTACAGGAGGAGGGAGGAGTCCAATGTGTCCTGCACAATAGCGCCTCTGGTGGATGGCACCTATGGCTGTGGTCAAATCGGCCATAGGCTAGCTGCGGCTCTGGCTGGGACGCTTTGCTGGAGTAGCCTGGATGATGCTGCAAACCTCAGCAGAGCTGTCTGGAAACAAGCTGGGTGTTTTTGCTGGAGTGAGGGAGCAAGGAGAAAGAGGTCGAAGATTATTTATTTATTTATGTATTTGTTTTCGTATACCGACATTCACTCAGGGTATCACATCAGTTTACATGATGTATTGTAATATACTGTTAAATAGCCATTAATCTGCTACATGATCATTGTATATACATGCATAAAAACATAGTGGTAGATTAATGTACGTTCATAGATAGTAACAAAATAGTTACAGAAAGTAGGGCTGGACAAAACAAGTTCCATTGGTGTATCATTTATATACAAGCAGCGTAGAGAAAAACTAGGCTATTGGCAGTGTAGATTCGTTTGGATGGTCCGTTGTTTTTTTAGAGTGGTGAGGAGGGTGAGCTAGGGTTAGGTTTTGAGGTAGGAATGGTGCAGATGTCGCGGTATTAGATGTCGGCTGGGTATATTTTTTTGAAAAGCCATGTTTTTAGTGATTTCTTGAAGTTCTGTGGTGAGGGATCTGTCCTGAGAGGTTCAGGGAGTTTGTTCCATAATGTTGGACCGGCTATTGAGATTGTTCGTTCTCTGGTTGAGACGAGGTGGGACTTTTTGTTGGAGGGGATGGCGAGTAGTCCCGTGTTACTGGAGCGTAGGTGTCTTTGTGAGGTGTAGGAGTGGAGGGTGTCTTTTAGCCAGTCGGTCTTTTCGCTGTGGATGGACTTGTGAATGAGAGTGAGGGTTTTGTATTGAATTCTGTGTGTGATGGGGAGCCAGTGGAGTTCTTTTCGTATGGGGGTGATTTGTGTGGAGCATTTGCTGTTGGTGAGGGATCTGGCCGCTGTGTTTTGGAGTAGTTGGAGGGGCTTGATGGTGTTGTGTGGGAGTCCAAGGAGGATGGAGTTGCAGTAGTCAAGTTTGGAAAATATGAGTGCTTGTAGTACAATTCGATAGTCTTGAGTGAGTAGTAGCGGTTTGATTTTTTTGAGGACTTGTAGTATTCTTCCTTTATTATGGTGTTGATGTGGGTTTTAAGGTTTAGCGGTGAATCGAGGGTGACTCCAAGGTTTCTTGCTGATGTGATGAGGTTGTTTGAGCTTGGTATGGATGGTCTGCTTTGGATGATCTGTTCTGGGGGTTTGTTGGAGATGTGTAATATTTCTGTTTTTGAGTGGTTGAGGGTGAGTGCTATTTGGGATAGTAGGTTCTGTATTTGTGAGAGGTAGTTTCATTTATTTATTTATTTAATATATATTTCTATACCGGACTTCACGAATGGAATTCACATCAGGCCGGTTTACATGGAACTTAGGGGATTAACAAGTGTAACCAGACAAGGAGGCTGAAACAAGCAAAGTTACATAAAACAAGGGCATTGAACTTGGGGGCTAAAGTAGCCAGGAAGAAAGGTAGAGCGGAATTAGCAACAAATAAATAATATAAAACGGGTTATGAGATTAGTAATTATCTCATTCCTTGGGCTGAGTCCGAAGTGTCATTTTGACTAGGGGAAGGCTTGGAGGAAAAAAAATTTAGTGAGGGTGTTTTGTATGTTGTCATTTGTAGGGATGAGAATCTGGACATCATCGGCGTAGAGGAAGTATTGGAGGCCCAGGTTGGTGAGGAGTTTGCAGAGAGGGAGCATGTAGATGTTGAAGAGAGTGGAGGATAGTGAGGATCCTCGAGGAACGCCGTGTGCGAGTGCGTATAGTTTTGATTCTTTGTTGTTGTAGTTTACTTTGTAGGAGCTGCTTTCAGCTGCCTCCCTGGAAAGCTCATTAACGTCTGCTGCTGGATTGCAGGTGGAGAAAATTGAGAACTACCAGCCTTAATTAGTCCTCCCTGCTCTTGGCAGGTATGATGCTGAAAATGGGATGTTAAAACCAGGGGATCCTTGCAACTCTAGTTCATGACAGGTAGATTTTTTTCAGGCTTTAGAACTTCTAATTCAGAGCTGATTAATGCTTCCTGCTCAGGAACAAAGAGTCTGGAAACCAATAGGAATGCTGCACACCAGGTTGGTGTCAGTCTTTTCTGATGAGTATTTTAAAGTCTCTTGTCGAAAGGTTTTTTTTTTCCTAAAGCTGTTGTGCTGAACCATTTTACAATAGTATGTGTTCTGTTAGCTGGAGTTAATTCCCTTTCTGGACCAGGGTCTGGTTTTAAAATTGCCATGGTTTTCCCAGTGGTGATTAGTTCTGTCTCTTTTGACTCTACTGGTGCAGGTTTAAAGATGTTTTGAGCCATCATCTTCACAGTTTTTGTATAGGGAGTGGAAACCAAGAGTTTTCTCTCTCCATAAACAGTTTGCATGATAGGCACAGGATTCAAGTCAGTCAAACAGGCTGGTATCTTTTGAGGGGTTTTTGCAGCAGGCTGCACACGAGTATCTTTAATAATTTTCCCCCTTGGACCAGATTCAGGTTTTAGCAATGCCTTGTTTTTGGAAACTGGCTTGGTGGCCCCACAGATGGGGCAGATCATTTCTGCAGGCATGGAGAAAGGAATGCAGGGGGAAATTGTGAGTCCCCAGGTTGGTTTGGGGGACTCACAATTTAAACATTGTGGGAACATGAAGACTTTTTTTTCCCCATCACCCATTGCATACCCAAAGTTGATGGTCAGGAAATGTACATGCTAAGCATTCAGATTCATGTGAATAGCTCAAAGCCTGGAAGGTAGTGCTGCAATAATATCATCTAAGAGGGCTATTAGGAAGATATGTGGATTCATCATGGTGGTGCAGGTCCTGCCCCCTCCTGGAGATGGATGGCTTCAGCATCCTGTTGTGGGTTTGGGCTGTAGCAAGAGTGTGATGAACACTACCTCCAGGAGTGGCACAGGAGGGCAAAGCTGGAGCTAAGTGTGGGTGGTCCGATGAGGCTGGAACAGGAACAGGCACAGGCTGTGCTGGAGCTCAGGGACCAAGTAAAGCTGGAATGGAGCTCAAGCACTGGAACTGCGTGTAGGTAAGGGTGGAACTGGAATACAGGGACAGAGTGAGTTAGGCATGGAGCTGGATGCAGGTAAGCATGGAATTGGAACATTAGAGCTGGGTGCTGGTAAGGATGGACCTAGAGCACAGGAACAGTGTACAGGTAAGAGTGGAACTGAATGAAGGTAGGAATGTACTGGAACAACTGGAACAGACTGGAGCTGGGTGAGGGTAAGCGTGCACTAGAACACAGGAACAATGTGCAGGTAAGAGTGGAACTGAATGAAGATAGGAGTGTACTGGAACAGACTGGAGCTGGGTGAGGGTATGCGTGCACTAGAACACAGGAACAGGGTTCAGGTAGGAGTGCACTGGAACAGACTTGAGCTGGGTGCAGATAAGTGTGGAACTGGAACAGGGGCTGGGGTATGACAGGCTAGGACAAGAACTACACAGAATATGAAACATAGAATGCCCGAAGGCAGTATAGGCAAGGAAGGCCCCGAGAGGCAAGGCAGGGAGAGACCTAGGGCTAGGCCGGAGGCTAGGAAACAGGGAGGCCAGGAAACAGAAGAGAACTGGGAGTCTTGGGCAGATCTGACACGACAGAAGGCCAGGGGCCACAGGACAGCAAAGGAACCAGGAAACAGAAGGCCTAAGGCCAAGGAACAAGGCTTAAGGAAACAAGAGTCAGAAGGCCCGGAGGCCCCAAGGAAATACAGAGAATGGCCTGGAAACGCACAAGGGATGGGTGACTGGAGCAAGGAACCCAAGGGAACTTGATGCTGAAATATTGAGGCATGGGAGAGGCAGGATTAAGTAGGGCAGGAGTCTGGGTGTGGTGCAGGCAGAAGAGAGGGGCTTGACAGTCAGGGGCGAGGGCTTGTGGAGGACCTCTGGTGGCATGGAAGCGGTAGGACAGGTGGAGGCCAGGGGCCAAAGATGTGCTGCTAGTTTGGAACCAGGCTCATCGAGGTTCGCTGGTGGAGGGGAGGATGTGCAGCGGCCGGAAACGCAACAACTAATTGTCCTGTACTTCAGAGACTTCTTCTTACTTCCACTTTCATTAAGAGGAATCACTTCTGCCTATCTCTAGTCCTTTGGAACTGTACCTGACTCTGCAGAAGTGTTAAAACGTTCAGAGACCCAGAGCTGCCAGAACTTCCCTTAATACCTTCCTACTGCATCGCTTTATCTACTTTTAGTTTTGCTAGTTCCTTGTGAAAACAGTTTTCTGGAGATTACATAGTAATATAGGAAATGGTAAATAAAGACCAAAAAAGCATCTAGTCTGTACAGCAACTGATTATGGCCTAACTCCTTTTATTCCTTCATATATTTATTTATTTATTGGCTACCAATAAAATATAGGATTGAATACAAGGTCCTTTCCATCCTACATAAAATTATATATGAAGAACAAAAAAATTGGCTAAGCCCCTACATACCCCAAGTAGAAACTTGAGGTCAGCAAATAAAGGACTCCTAAAAACACCACCAACACACTCAAATCACCTCTACTCAAAATAGAGCAATCTCCCTTGGTAGCCCAAAACTTTGGAACTCCCTCCCGACTAAGCTAAGAATTCAAGAAAACCTAAAAACCTTTAAAAAAGAGTTGAAAACTTGGTTGTTCAACAAAGCATACCAGTCCACCCAAAGGATCATCTAAACATCACTGCTCTCCAATACAACCTCATGACTAATTGAAATTCATCACATCTATGCTTTTCGTAAATAAGAAAGAACTCATAAATTGAACTTAATCATTACTTATATTACCTCCTAACCCTAATAACAGTTTGTACTTTTCAACCCTTGTTAACCCCCCATTTCCCTATAACCTATTTTGTAAACCGTTATGATGGCGTTATTTTGACGTTTCCGAATGACGTTATATAAAACTCATTAAATAAATAAATTCCTATTTCTAGCAGTTATTTATGGTCCTTTTGCAAGACTTTCCACAGCCTGTTTGGCAACCCTTAAAAAAAACAAAACATTTATTTTGATTATATGACTTTAGTGAATTTTAGGTTATTTTATATACATTTTTTAAAATAGTTTTGAATGTTCTAGGCAGGGTCAATGGAAGGATGTCCACATGCAGGTCAAGATGGATGACTGCCTGAGATGCCTTATTCTAGGTGTAAAAACCGACACTAGATGAGCGGTGGTGCTTTCCTTAGCCCTTTGTCCTGCATAATTTAGCAAATACATTTTTTAAAATGATTTTTGTCATTTTATGGCTTTGAGGAGGTTGTTATGTACATACATTGTAACTTTTGCTTCTCTTCCCAACTCTGTCCTGCCCAGCTGCCCGAAAGTCACATTCCAGACGTGGGCTGTCTGTAACAAGGCTGCTCACCTCTCAAACCTCCCCAGTGCCGAGGCCACCCTGTACCACTTCCTTGCCAGGGAGGAGGGGAATTAACTTCCCGCATTCTTGCCCACCATTGTCAAATTGATGCCCGCTCATCCGTGCTTCATACTGCACGTGGACAAAACTCGAGGTGGCAGGACCTGCAGCGATTTTAATGGTATTGAGAGGGTGAGCAGGATGCCAGCATCTCATCTTCTGCCTGCAGAAGGGTATGGGGTATCAGGGAGACCTTGGGGGGGGGGGGGGGGGGGCTTTGGGCAGCCTTGTTATTGTGTTGGGATAGCAGCAGAGGTGTTGGAATCTGTGCAGGCCTGTTGTTGTGTTATGAAGGAAGGGGAGCAGTCGGTGTCTCTGGATGGCATTTTTTGTATCAGAAGGGTTGCCGGAGAAGTTAACACTGTGCACTGATATGGAGGGCTGGCATTCTATCCTTTTCCCTATCATTACCCTGCCCCAGTGTCGTTAATATTCTCACAACTACATGGCCGTGATAAAGCTAAAGTGCATAGGGGAATATGAGCTTAGAATCTCATTATCCCTCTTATTTAAATAATTAGCATGTATTTAATTTATTTTTGAGTCGCACAGCAGCAGCACATTTTCTGATGCATCACCAACTTATGCAATCACCATGTGCCCCTGGTGGAAGCACATGAACAGTGCATATGTGCTGGCTTGGTTTTAGGCATGAAAGTTGTGTTGTACTGGCCCTGTTAGATTTTCATGGCTATGTTGCATGAGGTGTGTGGAGATATGTTTTTAAAGTGTGATGGAGGTAGAGTGTGTGTGTGTGTGTGTGTGAAATACTTACTTAGCAGCTAACCTCTACTATAAAGGCCCTCCAGGATCTCTGCCCACCTCATCCAGCATTCACATGAGCATGTCAGATACCATTTGCACATTCAGGAAATGAAAGGATTTCCTTTTAGGTAAAGGCCCCCTTTTCTTTCACAAGGTGGCATAAGTGTTACATGCTTGCAATCTATTGCACTCGTCTTGTTAGGCTTGCAATGTAATAAAAATCCATTTTGAAGTGCTGCCATTGTTGTCTTTCATTGGGATATTGAAAATACATTCTAAAACTTTTGCGCAGGACTAGCAATACCTGTTGGAAACATCTAAACAAGCTACTTTGGTCTGTCCCACTAGCTGCAGCCATTTTGTTTGGAAAACCCCAGAGGCAATATAATAGGCTCAAGAGTTTGACGCCCAGATATGACATGAGATCTAGCTGTCCGAGGATCAGTATCAGGCTTTAACTCCTCATACAGGGCCCTAATAACCTCTGAGCTCAGGTGGTACATGTGGATTTCATCTTCCTTTGGCAAGCCCAGATGGATGTGAAGATTCATGGGCTTGCTGCCTTCCTGCTGTCCTCTATTTCTCCTGGTCCTCTCCTGGGTCTTTGACCCTGTTAGCTCTCCTCCTGCTCCCCTTCTCTCTCTTTCTGTCTCCTGAATTGCCTCTATCTAGTCTTCTCTTTCTGTCTCTCCTCTCTGGCCTTTTCCTCTGTCTTTCACATTGTCTCTTTCTTTCTCTCTTCTGATCCCTTTTCTATGCTTGCTACGGCTGCTCCTGCTCCAACAACCACATGCTTTCCATCTTGAAGACCAAACTGCATGTTGGAAGCTGAGCCCATTGTATGGTGTTTGAGTGTGGTATGAGGTAGGCGTTAACAAGCATTCCTTAAATAACACTGTTAAGATCCATGTCTTCCTTTCTGAGCATGCTATGAAAATGCTCATCCATGCCTTTAGGACCCTCCACTTAGACTCCTCTAACCTCCTCATGATTTTCCCACCGAGCTCTCTTTCTTTTCTAATCTATTCAAAATTCAGCTGTATGACAACATTTTTTTCAACATTGCTGTGAAAATCTCTCTCTTCTCCAGACACTACATTGGCTTCCCATCCAGTTTGTATACAATTCAAGCTTCTCTTACTTCCGTACAAATGCATTTACTCTTTCCCTGCACCTTTTCTTGTGAACTCCACTCACCAGGCAGGTTGCTCTTACAGTCTCTGTGCCCTTCTCCATCACTTCCTCGCGACTGCATTCTCCACTTTCCTGTACCCTATGCATGGAGCAAACTTCTGGAGTCAGTGCATTGCGCTTCCTCTCTGGTCATGTTCAGGTCCAGACTAAACACTAATCTTTTGAGGCTGCTTTGGAACCGTAGATATTTCTGTATAATGAATGCATTATTTGTCATGTATTTTTGTTATGTTTAGATTGTAAGCTCTATGAAAAAGGCACTGTCTTTCAGGCCAATGGAATAAAGTGCGCTCAGTCTAGCGCATAGGTTAACCCGCAGCTGGATGCATGTTTTGTATTAGACCAGCCCTCGAAGCAATAAGGGGATTAATACATCAAAACGTGTGTCAGAACAAATGTGTGGCTAATATCACCCATTGCATGTAAATGCCATGTAGATGAGGCTATTAGATATTACCCCCCAATGCAAAAATCACCATGCACCTGACACACACTTCTTACATGGCAAATTTAACACCAGCCTCGGATCTGGCAAAATGTCTTGCCGCGCATCAAGGGATTAACTAAAAAACAAAAAAATACTGCTTTTCTGAGGTTCCTTCTACTTGGTATCATCACGCTATTACGATCTAGTCTTTGTGATGACTAAAAATGATTAAACAATGAAAGACTTGATGAAAAAAAAATGTTGGGGTGCACAATATGCACGCTCCAGGCTGTGGGGCGGATTTTAAAAGGTGCGCGAATAGCCTACTTTTGTTTGCGCTCCAGGCTCAAACAAAAGTACGCTGGATTTTAGTAGATACGCGCGGAGCCGCGCGTATCTGCTAAAAACCTGGATCGGCGCGCGCAAGGCTATGGATTTTGTATAGCCGGCGCGCGCCGAGCCGCGCAGCCTACCCCCGTTCCCTCCGAGGCCGCTCCGAAATCGGAGCGGCCTCGGAGGGAACTTTCCTTTGCCCTCCCCTCACCTTCCCCTCCCTTCCCCTACCTAACCCACCCGCCCGGCCCTGTCTAAACCCCCCCCCTTACCTTTGTCGGGGGATTTACGCCTCCCGGAGGGAGGCGTAAATCCCCGCGCGCCAGCGGGCCTCCTGCGCGCCGGGCCGCGACCTGGGGGCGGGTACGGAGGGTGCGGCCACGCCCCCGGACCGCCCCGGGCCGTAGCCACGCCCCCGTACCCGCCCCCAAAACGCTGCCGACATGCCCCTGAAACGCCGCGACGGCCGGGCCCGCCCCCCCGACACGCCCCCGACACGCCCCCCCTCGGGGAACCCCGGGACTTACGCGAGTCCCGGGGCTCTGCGCGCGCCGGGAGGCCTATGTAAAATAGGCTTCCCGGCGCGCAGGGCCCTGCTCGCGTAAATCCGCCCGGTTTTGGGCGGATTTACGTGAGCAGGGCTCTGAAAATCCGCCCCTGTGTGTATTGTGCCGGTACATTACTTGTGGCAGGATAAAATGGACATTTGTATTTCCGTTTCCTTAATCCCTGTACAGCCACGTCTCCTGGGCTCCTGATGCTTTTGAGTGCTAGGGACACACAATTTATCCCTAGTGCTTCCTATGTAGCGCAGCAGCTCATTAGAATATTGCATTGCGTGCCCAGGAGAGGTGGATGTGCACATGTGACCATCCCCCCACAAATGCCACCTGGCAATCTTGGCGACACAAACAAGTAACTAAGGATACAGCCAATGGGAATGTAGAACCATACCTCTAGCTAACGAACTGCTTCCCAATTGACACTTTTTAACTTATTGGTAACATTTTCAGTTAGTGCACACTAAGGGGTAGATTTTATAAATCTGCGCCCGTGCGTACTTTTGTTTGCACACCAGGTGCAAACAAGAGTACGCGGGATTTTAATAGATATGCGCGTATCCATTAAAATCCTGGTTGGTGCGTGCAAGGCTGCCCAAAATCGGCAGTCTGCGTGCAGCCGCGCAACCTGCCTCCGTTCCCTCCGCCTCCCTCCGCCTTTCCCTCCCTTCCCCTACCTAACCCACCCCCCCAGCCCTATCTAAACCCCCCTACCTCTTGTTGTACAAGTTACGCCTGCCCGAAGCAGGCATAACTTGCGCGCGCCGGGCCAGCTGCCGGCGCGCAATTCCCAGGCCCAGGAGCCATTTCGGAGGCCTTGGCCATGCCCCTGAAATGCCCCCGGGCCGTAACCACACCCATGGCCCCGCCCCCAAATGACTTGCCGCAGTGACATGCCCCCAACACGCCACCCCAAGAAAGCCCCGGGACTTACGCGTGTCCCGGGGCTTGCGTGCACCGCCAAGCCTATTCAACATAGGCTCAGCGCACGCAGTGGGTACTTCGGCCAGGTTTTCGGGGGGTACGCGCGTATCTTACGTGCATACCCCTTTGAAAATCTGGCCCTTAGTTAGCACAGTTAGTTAACATCCAGTTAGCACACTATGTCCCATTGGTGCGCACTAATTCTGAAATTAGGGAAACCTGAAATAAACATCCAATGAACCATTTTAAAAACAAAATCAAACAAATAACCTGAAACGAAAACAACATGAAAAAAAAATCTGTACACATCCCTAGTATTTTATAATCTGTGAGACAGGAACTGCACTATTTATAAAATTCCGTGTATTTCTGTTTCAAAAGTACACATGGATATGTCCAATGCAAGAACATGCATACTGTCTCTACCATTGTATAAGCATGCATACATATAATCTTATGCACAAAATAATCATTACACTGTGGGAATAAACACATACTTGAATCACCAGTTTGCCGATACCTCTGCCAGTTCATTCAGTCCTCCTCTGGTTCACTTAGATTCTCTAGCACTTCATTCTGAATCCCCCACTACTCAGGCCTCCCACTAAAAATCTGTAGACGAGATGTCTGATTTCACATGTAGGAATCAATTAGCAGGTGTAAATGCATATGAATGTTTTTAATATGTACGCGTACATCTCTTACAAAACACCAACTACCACACGTACTTCTGAGCTCCGCCCCAGAACGCTCCTAGACCACCCCTTTTTTCCTCCGTAAAATGTGTATAAAACCAAAACATGCATTTGCCATTTATAAAGTAGCATATTCATACCGACATGCTACTTATGTGCTTGTATATTTTTTTTTATGTGCAGAGCCCTTTTGAAAATTCACCGTTAAGTGTGTATTGCTTTCCAGCTTATCTCTGATGTCACCATAATTCAGAAGCTAGGCTTCTCGATCTGTAGTATCCTTTGTGTTCTTTGCTGCATCTCCAAAGAATACGATGGCAGATAAAGACCATAGCACTCATCTAGACTGACAAGTTCTCCCTGCTTTGTTACTTTCCCACAATAGGGCTTTTCTGTGCTTATCCCTTGCTTGCTTGAATTTTGAGGCTTTTTCTACACCACTTCCATTGGGAAGCTGTTTAATACATCCACCACCCTTTCTTGTGAAGAAATATTTCCCCTTGTTGCTCCTGAGTCTGCCCCTTGGAGCCTCACACCACGACACCTTATTCTAGAACTTCCTCGCTGCTGAAAATAACAATGCTTGCTGTTTTGTGCATTATTTATGCCTTGGCGGTAAATGGCAAACAATAATCAGTCTGCATTAATTAAAATGTGATACTTGTGCCATTATTTAAAAAAAAAGGTCTTTCAGATGTGCTTCTGTAGTCCTTGTTTAGCAGACCCTCTCTGTTGGCTGCAAATGAAATCACGCACACTGCCTGAACCAATCAAGTTCCATTCCGTATCAAGCAGCTTGTCACCCTTTTAAGTATAGCTGCTCCCAGGGGTTCAGAGAAGCTCAAGGGAAGCAGACTGAAGAATTTAAGCAATGACTTAACTTGGCCATATATTTTTAATTGATAAAAAAAAAAGGTGCATTTAAGGACTCCCTGGGTGTACTTTCAATCTATTTGCACAGTTCACTCCGAGTCCGGCTTTCTTTTAAATGTCATTAGTCCTGTGATAGACCTTTCCGATACCACATTAATGAACCATACTGCAGAGGACCAAACCTTTATGAGTTTGGAAGCTTCTGTGTAACACAGAACTTTAGAAATATTTTGAAACGCACTGCTGCAAGGTCAAAGCAGCCACAATGAAAGTGCTCTGCTGCTGTGGGATGAAACATGAAATTGGGAATACAGATGAAAACAAACAGAAGAATCCCTCTAGGACCAGATCTCAGGCATATAAGCGAATGCAGAACAAGAAGTGCCTTGCTAAAGAGGTTCCCTACCCCCATCTTGAAGGCTCTCCAGGTGTGCATTGGCCCCCACTTTATTAATTTACTATAAGCCAGAGAGAACCATATTCATGTGCTTTACTTAGAAATCATGAAATGTATTCCACAAGCCCTTGTTTCAAAAGGATTTCTCCTGTTCTGTGCCTCGGGCAGAATTCTTTTGAAATCGGAGACCAATAATGTCACCAAAGTGTTTGGTAAATTATTTTGCATCTTTCTCCCAAAAATATAGCTTACAGATGAGAGTCATTCACTTATTTCCTACATGGTTGGTTCACCTAAATTTGTTTTGGCTTACGGAGGGTGAATAATGGAAAACAATTCTTCAAGTAGTCACTGCTGTAAAAGTCTATATTTAGGAGCTATTGGAGGAAAAATAAAATATGTCAGGGCTGAAGAAGGATGTTCAATATGAATAGGAGGAGTAGCCAACATCAACTTCTTTAGCAGTCTCCAGGCTGACCACAGACCTGCCGACAGATGCCCATTCACCTTACATATGTGTTGACATGAATATATTTGTTAACGTGCATCACTAAACTAGGGAGGTGAATGTTTAAAGGAACTTCTGAGAATAAAGTAGCTGAAGAAATAAATGCCCTTTTGAAAACTGTGCGACTGGTGCGCAAGCAAAATTACGCAGCTATACACCTAAGCGTGTGCTTTTATGCACATTGGCGAGTCTGGATGAGGTTGGCATACTTTTTGATTTTATAAAGCGTGCACATAAAAAGGTGAATTTTGAAAGCCTGATGCACGCATCAATGAGGCTATGTACAAATATGTCAGGCTGGTGTGCGCCGAGCGGATTTTAAAAGCCACCTGAGTATGTGTGTACTTGCCACTATGCACACAAATTAAAAGTTCCAAAAAGGGGCGGGACATGGGCGTTCCTGGATTTAACATTGAAGGTAGCGCATAAATGCTTACGTGCACAGGCGCGTGCTGGGGTCCCTGGTTGTGTAACTTTACTTGTGCTATGGATGACGTATAAGTAATAAAATAAAGAGAAATAGGCAGATTGGTGGGGTTTTAAGGGTTGGTGCTAATAGGGGAAAAACGAAGCATTTACATGTGTAGATGCATCCCTGGGCACAGGCCAACAAATGTGCGCCCGCTCGCCTGTTTAAAAGTTACCGTCTTAATGTGCATACTAAAATGGCACTTAACAGGCCTACATTATAGTGTGAACGTGCAACAAAAATAGCTTCCATAGTATGTACATGGTTTTAATGTGCACATTAATGCAAAAACTATACTGGCTCATTACTAAATAGCAAGGTACTGTTTAAATAGTATAAATATTGTGGCCATGCCAAACTGGACATGCTCAGTTCTCTTCCTTACTTCAAAAGCCTGGCACCAAATTCTGACTGTCAGTGCTTACTGGAGGAGTGGGAGAGCAACAGTGCATGGACAAAAGGCTCCTTAGAGTGCTTTCCACAGAGCTGTGGGAAATGTGACATAATCTCATAAAAAAAAGACCTCTACTTCCCTGGAATGGAATATATCTTGTTTTATATGTTCTTAGTCAGCTGCTTGTCAGCAGCCCGTGGAGCCTCTGCTTCTCCCCGCTTCCCAGATTCTGAGGATTGTTGACCAAGGCCCTGGCTACTGAAACTCAGGTCCTCGCAGTAAGAGGGGTCTCGGTTGCCGTTCAGCTCTGTTGCAGCAGATAGGGGGTATGTGTAAGTAGTAGGGAGAGTAGAGAGGCAGTACCTGCACACAGTGGGAGAAACAGGCGGAGGAGCAGCGGTACAAGAATGCAGTCATCATCCTCTGGCTACATGTTGATGCAGGCTCCTCATAGTTTTCCTTTTCTGTTGTATCTTTTACATTCTAATTGTATTTATTATCTTAGTTCTATATTTTTATGGCTTACAAGTGCCTTGTTGCCAGTTTTTCTCTGCATTCCATCTGCTTTTAAAAACTTTGCATTGAACAATTTAACAACCTCTAATGCAGATATGCCGAAACATGGCCATGTTGGATTTTAATTGTGTTTGCGGTTTCTGTATTGAATTTTATTTGCATTAAATAGCAATTTTTTTTTCTAGTTGGTTTGTTTATCTGCTTATTTTTACTGATTGCATTCTTATACTGCCGCTCCTTCCCCAGTATTTATGTTTAGTCAGGATCCTGCTTTAGTAAATTAAGGTGTTACTTTTAATATACAATTGATTTCTAAATTAAATCAATGTTGAGGATTTTTTCATGCATGCTGAATACTGTTTATCTTCTCTTTGCCCTTACTAATTAGTCTTTGAGAGATGTCTGAATACATTTTATGACTGCTGACTCAATTATTAAATAGTATTTTTCCATTTTCCGTTGCTTTGGTTTGATCTTATTAGGTTTCTGTTTCTCTTCAAATCTGCAGATGTGAGGTTTTTTTTTAAAGTCATGTACACATTTATAGGGTTTTACAATAGCAGTTTGAGGTTTCAACATTTTTCTATTTCTTCCCTAAGTAGTTTGGAGTTTATTTAAATGAACCAGTTTGGTCAGTGGAGAATAGAAAAATATTTTTAACTTGCTGTCCTTAGATCAAGCTGGTGTCAAGCTGGAGCACATACTCCCCTGCCAAGTTCCAGCAGTTGTGATATCAGGAGAATAATTCTCCATACTGGGAAAGGAGTAATGATGGTCAAGCATGATGTGATCCAGCAGGAGGGAGGCTCCAAAACACACATGAAAGGGGTGTATGTAACTTATTTAAGGTACTCCAGGCCTCTGAGTTGTGCTTATGCTACCAAGGATGTGATTATTTCTATTTGCTAATGGTGAGGAATATCCTTTTGTTGCTGTTTTCCTATACATCATGATGAAATGATTCAGTACAATAAGCAAGCTGGTATGATATCCTCCCAAATACACTGCAGAGCTGCTCTGTGATAGCTGGACATATAATACAGGCTAAAATAATTGGGGCCGAGACAGACTTGATAGCCTGAGTAGTATAAACTGTAAACAGAGGCGCAAACCCTTATCTTGCAGCAGGGACCAGCAGTCTAAATGTCACAAGAAAGCGTGGTTAAGATGTAAAATCAATGGAGGACATGAATAGCTTGCCTAGGATTTGGGGGGCGGGGTAGGGGGGAAACAGGAGGGAAGGAGAATCCCAACATGCAGGGGAATACATGGGGCAGAAATCACACAGATATTACTGAATTGTTGCTCTTCCCAAGAATTCTTGGGAGTGGAGGGATTGAGTATGGCCAGTTCATCCTAGTGATTGTATACATTTTGGGGCCAATAATCAACTGCCAGCATTGCTGCAAAGTCCGCTGGCACTTTATACTATGGACTCTGAACCAGGTTTCAAAGTGGAAGTGCACATATACCTTCACTTTGAAAATCACCACAAGAACAAAGTATCCGCAGACATTTGCATCAACTTTTTCCGATGGGTGCTTTTCCCATTAAAAACAAAACGTGTAGATTTGAAAATGCAGTCTAGGTACATTATTTTTGTTCCTCAACCAAAATCACCCTGGGAGCACCATCTCATTATGAGGCTGGCCTTAGACATCATGTTAAATGTAAACCGATGTGATATGTCAAATCGAATGTTGGTATAGAAAAATAAATAAATACAGGGAAATGTATTTATTTAAAAACATTTTTTTTACATTTCTGTTTATTTAGAGGTTGATTTTAAGTGTTGCTCGCGCAAAAATGCTCACATATGCATATGCGTGAATATACCTGTGTGTGCGTGAAAAATAAGAGGGTGTGGGCGCTCTGGGGCGGGGTCGTTACACGCCCAGATTTTAAAACCGGAGATCGCGGCGCACATCGCCTTGCTATCTGCATAATTTAACCGCTGCTTCAGATGAGGCGTAAGTCTGTAGGTCTCAAGTTTTAGTGCTTATTGGACAGGATGAGGGAGCTGAGTCAACTGCGGGGCATGAAGGATGAAGAAGACCTCTGTTAATTGGGCAAGCTGGTGGACTAATTGGAAGAACTGAGTCATCCCTCGCACCAGCGTGTGTAAAAGCTGGCAAAGTCCTAGGAAAGGTACATGAAGTACGTTTTCTTGAGAAATCTCCTAAGATTAGCTGCATATTTACACACCAGGGGTATTTTAAAACATAGGCATGTAAGTGTGCGCACGATTTAAAACTGCAGCGCATCTCCACTCGCGCGCCAATATCAGGGGCAGTTCTGTGATGAGGCAGGGTGAGGCGGCCGATTCAGGTGGCAGAATTTTGAGGCGGCAAAAAATGACCCTCTCAGAACACCACTGTGGCGTCTCCCCCCTCTCCCTGCCTGCCCCTGCTGCAGCTGCCGACCCAGTCCAGCAGCGGCAGAAAAGAGGAGAGTCGCTGCCGTGGGCCGCCGCCGCTAGTGGCATGGGGGAGGGAGGAGGGCCGCCGTCCCCGCAGGCCAGGCTGGTAGCGTGGAGGAGGGACAACACCAGTGGAGACCAGGCCAGCGGTGTGGAGGAGGGACGCTGCAGGTGGAGGCCAGGCCAGCAGTGTGGAGGAGGGACGCTGCAGGTGGAGGCCAGGCCGGCAGTGTGGAGGAGGGACACTGCAGGTAAAGACCAGGCCAGCGGTGTGGAGGAGGGACACTGCAGGTAAAGACCAGGCCAGCGGTGTGGAGGAGGGACGCTGCAGGTGAAGACCAGGCCAGCGGTGTGGAGGAGGGACGCTGCAGGTGGAGGCCAGGCCAGCGGTGTGGAGGAGGGACGCTGCAGGTAAAGACCAGGCCGGCAGTGTGGAGGAGGGACGCTGCAGGTAAAGACCAGGCCAGCGGTGTGGAGGAGGGACGCTGCAGGTGAAGACCAGGCCAGCGGTGTGGAGGAGGGACGCTGCAGGTGAAGACCAGGCCAGCGGTGTGGAGGAGGGACGCTGCAGGTGGAGGCCAGGCCGGCGGTGTGGAGGAGGGACGCTGCAGGTGGAGGCCAGGCCGGCAGTGTGGAGGAGGGACGCTGCAGGTGGAGGCCAGGCCGGCGGTGTGGAGGAGGGAGGAGGGACACCACCGCCACTGGAGGCCAGGCCGGCGGTGGAGAGAGGGAGGAGTGAGGAGGATGCCGGAGCCTAGGCCAGCACTGGCTGAAGGGAGGAGGAACAGGGGGATGGGACGAGCAGGGGATGGAGCAAGAAGGGCGAGGGGGCGCCATCTCATCCCTTGCCTCAGGCAGCAGATTCCCCTGAGCTGCCCGTGGCTAATATGCTCATCGATGGGCCCACGTGTGTTTGTTTTAAAATTAACCTGTTGATGCTTAATTTGGTTTGTTTTATTTACTGAACTGAAATAAAAAGAAAAAATGAAACAATAAAGCAAAACTGAAACTGTCCTTCCTTCTTTCTCCTCCCTCTGTCAAATGCATGGTGAGTAGCTCATTAATACCCTGAGCTATGTAAATCAAATAAATCAGCTTGCTGAAAAATTTTCAAACTGTGTAATTTGATTTGAAGTTAGCTACAACTCAAGAGTTGTAGTTAACTTTTCCCTGAGCCTCAGGATGTGCACTTCAGAGGCCCTGTCTTAAAGGGACCAACAGCCCTGATTAAGCCCCCCCAAAAGTAGTAATCCCCCCCGGGATCTGCACAGACCCCTGCCTCATCTCATCACCACCTCTGAAGGCAAACATAAAGAAAAACAGATTTAAGCATGGTGCAAGCCCTCCCTACCCCCACCCCAAACCCCTTCTCTTCACTCAGAAGATCTGCCCCTGGAGGCCAGAAGGCCGAGACCCCCACTCCTGGACCCTCTCTCACACACAAAAGGAACCCTGGTAGTGACCCGTTGCAGTCTTCCATTCACACCTTACGCCTTACTACTGCTTTGATAACCTCTCAAACACTGACAGTAAATTTGGACAAGCATTTTTTCAGCATCTGGTCTCACTATAACCTACTCTGCACAGTGAGGGCCGGGATGCTGACTAGAAGGTGAATTCTAAAAGCCCGGCGCACCAGTCAATTAGGAGATGCTCACATAAGTTACAATGTAAAGATAATATGACCGCTGTCACATTACCACTCAAGTTCTCATATAAACCGATGTGATACCCCTGTTTGAATGTCGGTATATAAAAAACAAACAAATAAATAAACAAGTTGAGCTTGTGTGTACTGAGCGGATTTTAAAAGCCACCCAGATACGCATGAATCTCCCGCAGTGTATACATCTCAAACGTTTTCAAAAAGGGGTGGGGCATGGGCATTTTTGGGGCGTGAACCAGAGGTGTGCATGTAAATATTTACGTGCCTGGGTGTGCACCCAGAACTCTGCCACGTAAGTTTATTTCTGATATGGAAGAGATGTAAGTTATAAAATAAACTAGGGAGATGTGCGGGGTTTTAAGTGTCGAGGCTATTAAACTAGGGGGATTTGGAGGACCTTAACTAGGCAAATTGGGGACGAACTAGTAAAACCGGGAATGGCATCTGCATGTGCCCCTTTTAAAATCTTCAACTTATGCGGTAGAAGTGGGATTTGTGCACTCGGCACACATGTGCACGTGGTCAGGCTATTTTATAATATGTGTACACAAATGTGTGCAAGTTATAAAATAGGTGCATCACTGAATGCCGGATGACATTTTAAGCTAGAATTTGTTCCAGCTATTAACTAACTTTTATGTATATTTTAAACTTATTTGATTTTGTTTGTTCTTTTAAATTTTTATTTTATTCAATGTAAACCGTTTTGACAAAATTTATTTTTTATAAAGCGGTATATAAATATTTTTAAATAAATAAATAAATAAATATGTCTGCAAATGTGCACCTGTGCGCCAGTTTGAAAGTTACCAATGCAATTATATGCTCAGCTTCAACCCTCAGCTTGGGACTCCCAACATGTAAATGCTAATTCAGCCTGCTTATCAATGGTTAAAGCTAATTGTCTTACTGTAAATGGTGTTTTCTGTAGATAGCAGCATGAATTAACCATGAAATACCCACCCACCTCTCTGGAGAATCGATTACATAACTAGATTAGCTTTAGTATAGACTGAGGAGACTCTCGAGGCAATGTCCACGTGGCAAATCCTGCACATGCTTAGTAGAGATCAAAGCTCTACTAGCTTGGAGAAATGAGTTCATTCGGTGCTACCGGATGACATCACCCACATGTAATGGCTAATTCATCCTGCTATCTACAATAAGCAAACATGCTGTATAATCTGAATGGTACAGTAGGTTTTCTGGAACACAGCAATTGGAGTAAACATTAAAATGTTAGAATTATATAGAGTTGTTCAAAGGAAGCTTTGTTTCAGGACAGAGGAATTTCCAATGAGTGGTTAGCTGTAAAATTTATGATCACTCTTTTGTACCTAAAATGAAGATCTGTAAAATATTTTACTTACTTGTATGGTTGATGCAGTTCCTCAGAGGGCTGCTAGTCCTGACAATCTGTATTTAGACTTTGAAACCTGACAACAAGGTGGAAGACTGGATGGCAACAGCCAGGTGTTGCATGACACACACACTTGGATTTCACAGCTACTTCATAGCAACGCTTATTGGGAAGGCTAGTTTGATATTATTTGCAAGATTACAACAGATGTGCAAAATCAGCTAGGGCAGAATATGCATGAAGGGAAGGCAGCTGGCAATACATGTGCAGTTGTAATATCTTTGAGGACTACAGTTCATTCTGTGTTTCCCAGTGAATGTAAGCCATCGCCAGCAGTGCTTGGGGCTACAAAACTTATTACTTATGTATTTAACTCCAGAGTAAATAGCATAGTACAGCAATGCTACTGTTTTGGTTTTGCATAAGTGATTTGCTAATTCTCATTAACTTAATATCTTCAAGGAAAATACAACATAATGAATTTTCATTTTTATCTGGATTAGGTTGGAGTAATGAAATGAAGGTAAATAAGAAAGAAAATATTAACATGAAATTTAAAACAAGTACCACAAAATCATTTATAGTTGCATCTCATCCTATAGTACATTAATACTGCAATATGTATAATATGTTGTTAATATTACAGAGGCCATCAAATGTATTATTTGGACATAAGTGTAAGGGCTAAATAATAATTGTGTTTCTATAGTGTTTTTCTTTAATGAAAAGAAACACAACCAATCACCTAGCAGTGTCACAATAAAAATAACCAATCACTGTCCATATATTGCTAATAGTTCAACAACCAACCAAATGGCAGGTAAGGAACAAATGAACCAATCCTCATTCTTAATTTTATAATAAGGTAGTCATTCAATATCGTCATTCAGAACCATCAGGTGAATAGTATTGAGATTAAAAATACAATGCTGCTCTTTAAAATTTACAACTGATTGTATATGTTTAAAATCAAAATGATGAGTCCAGGAGTCGCACACTCAAATAAATTGCGGAACTTTTATACATGAAGGAAAAAAGCTTTCATTTAAGAAGATGATACTCATTGATATGTATGATTGTTTTAAATAAAATAATAGTAAAGGTTAGTTTATTATTATCTGTGTAATTAAAATGTTTTTTTATTTTTAATGAAAAATCGGCTTAACCATTTGCCAGATACAACCCCTGATGAAGAAATGAAACATGACTTATGTCAGGTTGGTGTTTATGACAAAAACCTTTTCAAACAGACTAT
The DNA here is from genome assembly GCF_901001135.1 of Rhinatrema bivittatum. Lineage (NCBI taxonomy): Eukaryota > Metazoa > Chordata > Amphibia > Gymnophiona > Rhinatrematidae > Rhinatrema > Rhinatrema bivittatum. Next base: position 51,920,715 of record NC_042624.1, on the reverse strand, counting down.
ATATATATATATATTTTTTTAAATCATATTTATTCAGTTCGACAAAACTAATGCATCAATGAAAAGTCATTTATCCTAGTCAACATCTTGATAGAAATACATAACCAAAGAGTATATCAGTAACATCAAGAACAGTAACAATATCAGAATGTTTCTCCAAATTCACCACAATTTGCATCTCCCATGTCAAACTGACATTTTCACTATATATATTACCATAATAACAATAATATTGTTGCCAATATTACTATTATTCATCCACCTTCAAAACCATCCCCCTTTCTAATCTCTACATCATACACCTTATCACACTCATAATTCCATACCAATCGCACCTCCTTTCCATTCCCCCTCTTTACCACTCATACCTCCGCCCTCTACTTGCAACTTCCAATCAATTACAAATCCTTCAGTCCCTCAGTCTCTACCAGATAAGCTCTTAGCTTATCTGGTAGAGACTGAGGGAAGTTAGACCATGCCCAACCATGGTCCTTCCCCACTTTACGTTTACTGTACTTCACGTCTATCCAGTCCAGAATCATACAGTCAGCCATCCTACACTGTCAAACAGAGATGTTAGGTGGCTTGTCTTCCAATCATTGAATCAGCACACTTTTACAGGCCACAGAAGCTGCTAAAGTCTGAAATTGTTCTACCTCCCCCCATCTGATTCTTCTAGTAAAACATTTGCAGTATTCATTTCCATTGCTATCCCCATACATTTTAAAATCACCGTTTGAACTTGGGCCCAATATGTTTCATTATACCACAAGTTTAAGACTCTGCCAGAACCTGCTCCTTTTCAGTGTGGTCCACGACCAGCCACAGGCGGCTGTGTAGGGCGTGCCCCGGTGCAGGCCTCTCCTGAATCTTTGTCATGTCCTAGCTTCAAGTTCCATTGCCTTGTCTGGAGTCTGCTTCGCGTTCAGCATGGTCCGCGACCAGCCATGGGTGGCTGTGTAGGGCGCGCTGTGATGCAGTTCTCACCCAGTACTTTTGCCTGAGTCCTGAATCCTTGCCTGAAATCTCCAAGCAACCTGAATCCTTGTCCGAATCTTCTGAGAAACCTGAATCCTCATCTGAGTCCTCCGAGTATCCTGAGTCCTTGTCTGAGTCCTCCAAGTAACCTGAGTCCTTGTCTGAGTCTCCTGAGTATCCAAGTCTACGTCTGAGTCTTCCAAGTATCCTGAGTCTTCGTCTGAGTCTTCTTCTTCCTGCCCTCAGCCTCCATCTGGCCTCACGCACTCTTCGTTTCCAACTGGCGTGTCTGGAAGGGTTATCTAGTGACTGGAGGGCTACTCTCGAGACCAGCATTGTGTTGCTGGGTCTCATTGGTGCGTGTAGGTCCAATGGAGGGCTGAGCCTGCCTTGTCCCTGTTCTAGATATTCCTTGCCTTGTCTTCAGTCCAGCCTTGCTCCTGCTCTGTACGTGTTTGTACCTGCTTACTTCTCGCGGTGTGCCTTGGGGCTCCTCCCTGAGCCATGCCGTGATCCAAGAGTTCACAACCTCATAGAGATAGTACCGCATCTCCGAGCTCCTAGCATAAGCGATTGCTTCATCTCAATGGGAATACTTCCCAAGCCCACAATAGAATTATAAAACTTAGTTAATGATTTCTGCAGGATTTTGTAGGACTCAGAGCCTAGCCCATCCAGGCTGGCTGCTTTCCCCAATAACAATTTGCTAATGGCAGCAATGACCTCTATCTCTATTATCGGTTTATTTAACGCTTCAAATTGGGGCTTAGTTAATATCAGCCATTCAAAATTGTAGAAACATTTTTCCTGAGACTTCATGTCTATCTTCTGTGGACTATAAAGCTGCTGATAGAATGATATGAAGCTTTTTTCTATATTTTTAGAATCACCCCTCAATTGGCCAGTACCATCTTTTACTCCTGTAATTACTGACCTTTGTTGTTTAATGTGTACTAAATTAGCAAGCAATTTGCTAGCCTTGTTTCCATATTTATATAGCTTATGTCTAAAAAAGGTTAATGATTTCTGAGCTCTTTGAAAAAGCAAACTATTCAATGCTCTCTTTGCTTGATCCCGTATTTTCTTATCATCTTCAGATAGCATCTAAGTATGTTTACTTTGGGAGACCTGTACTAATTGAGACAGCCTGAGGATTTCTGCATTCCTGATTTTACTTGCTTAGAGACTTATGCAATGATATGCCTTCTCATGACCGCCTTGCTAGCTGCCCAAAACATGACATCCGTAACCTGCCCGTCATCGTTAAACTCCATATATTCTTTCCATCTAGCCCTTAAGTAATCCTTAAATTTATGATTTTACTAGGACTCATACTCCAGTTCATATCTCTTTGTCCTAGATCCCCAAGTTGATCATCTTCATTAATGGATCATGATCTGAAAGACAGATTGACCCAATTTTGGAGTTTTGAACTAAGGGAAAAAGCTCCTCCGCTATTAATAAGTAATCTAACCTTGAGAAGCTTTTGATTGGGTTGGAGTAAAAGATGAAGAGTGTGCCAGATGTCTATGAAAGCCAGTTCCTTATTTATAAAATTTACTCCTATATTATTGTAAACCAGTTTGCGTTCTTTGGCTGGTTTACAATCAATTCTTGAGTCCGCCACTATGTTGAAATCTCTGTCCACAATTAACTTGTAGTCAGAAAAATGCAGCAATACAGGTCAGCTCTTCAAAAAAGGTATGACTATATACATTAGAGCTATATAGATTGTGTATTCCCACTTTGCATCCTGCCATGGTGCCAAATATCATAACATATCTGCCCTCTTCATCTACAACCTGGTGCTCTAGCTGAAAAGAGGTCTACTTATTTATCAGGATAACCACTCCTCTTTGTCTCGTCGTATATGAAGAGGAATAGCATTGCCCAACCCAGTCCCTTCTCAGCTTTATATGTTCTTCCTTACTTAAAAATGTTTCTTGCAGTGTGCTTTATACCTTTGAAACATATCAAGCAACTTCCTTTGTTTAACAAGAGAGTGAATCCCATCCACAATGTATAGATATTTATTTCAATCATATTTCACAAAATGGTAAAGAATAGGATCAGTCTCCAGTATCCCAGAGACAATAATGCTCCAGCATCTAGAATCCCAAGTGCTGCCCAGGTTCGACACTCAGAAGGTTGACAACAAATTCTTATGCTTCTGTGGCCAGTCCTTCTTCTCCCATTCCCATACTTCAACCCTTTTTCTTTTACTCTTACAATCTATACCAACATCATACACACCCATCCAGACATCCATTCATTCTCTCCCCCTCCTTTCCTTCCACTACTATGAATCTCCCCATTTCCCCTGCTCCCCAAGGGACCACCTCTACCCCATACTTCTCCCAGAGTGTGCCTGGGTTGCTTCCCCCCAAATATCAGTATAAATCAATCATAATAGTTTGTGAAAACCCAACATGTCTACAATCTGCAATATGCCAACTAGCATAACCTCCCACTGTTAATATAGCAAATTCAGCAAGCAAAAATTCACAGAGCAGGCCATGGAGCTTAATACGCTTGCACAAAAAGAGAAAATAAAGAAAAATCAAACACAAAAAGCACAATTAATAAGCACCGAGCCATGCTGACAGTCTTTTAATCTTTGTCGCCAGAAATTAGTAGAACACTCTTGAACGCTAATTCCTCAACTGCTTGCCGTGAGTACAAAAACTGGAAAACCAAGTGACATTGCTCGAAAAAGACTTCAGCTGCTCATTCCACTGTGTGTATGCTTTGTAGAAACACCTCAGCTGCTACTTTGTCCGGAAACATTTGCGCCTGACCTTCATAATACATCCTTAATTTCGCCAGGTATAGCAGCGCGAACCTTATACCTCTTCAATGCAAGGTGGAACAGATTTGCGCTATTTCTTTACTTGCTGCTATCACCTGTTGTGAAAAATCATTAAAGAGGAGCTGCTTGTGGCCATCCCTTTCCAGTGCGCCCTTCTTCCGATAAGCCTGCATCAGTTTAACTTTATGAGTCCAATTCAGTTGTGGCCTCTCATTTTCTCCCCTGTGAATTCCAATCCTATGGACCCACTCACAGATAACACTGGGGAACAATTTTTAACATAATTCCTGTTTTCGATTTTTCAGCTGTTTTAGACTTAAATAGGCATGCTGATTTCAAAACTGCAGTTAGTTTTCTTCTATCACGTCAAGTTTTTTTCTCTTCAGTCTATCTTAGGCCTGGATTTATCAAAATGCACTAAATATCGCATGCGATAGGAAAAGGGGTGTGTTTTATGGTAATAGGCTGCTTATTGCAAAATGAGCTATCTTAGCGCTTCGCATAGGTATTACCGCAAACTGCAATAACTTTTTCGCACTTTGCGGTAAGTGCCAGAATTGTTGTAATTCCCAGTATTTTAAGCTGCTAGGGGAGACAGAGCATAGCCTACTACCACTGGGGAAGGGGGGACAGGGAGGGATGGAAAGAGAGAGAGTGTGTTTGATGGTCCACAGATTCGGCAGCTCATTAAAGATGAACATTTCGTCGGGACAATGTCAGAACTCCAAAAGAATGCTTGGTTGTCATTCAAAAACCTTGTCAAGGATTTTCTTGGAAATATAAGTGCACAGAATTACAACAAAATTGTCCAGAAACACTTGGAGAGCTTCAAAATGCTTCGTTGCAACATGAGCATCAAGGTGCATTTTCTGCATAGCCATCTTGCTGACTTCCCGAAAAACCTTGGTGCAGTCAGTGATGAGCAAGGTGAACGATTCCACCAAGATTTGAAGGTCATGGAGGCACGGTATCAGGGTAGATGGGATGTACATATGATGGCTGACTATTGTTGGAGCATCAGGCGAGATTGTCCACAGATTGAACACTGCTGGAAAAGCTGTGGGCCAGATTTTAATAGCTACACACAGGCATAGATTTGTGCACGCAACCCAGTGCGCATGTTATAAAATCCGGGGTAGGCGCGCCAAAGGGGTGCACACTTGTGCACCTTGCGTGCGCCAAGCCCTAGGGGAGCCCCAATGGCTTTCCCTCTGCTTCCCCTCCCTTCCCCTCCCTTCCCCTATCTAACCCGCCCCCCAGCCGTACCTAAATCCCCCCCACCTTTATTTTGTTATTTGCGCCTGCCTCTGGCAGGCTTAACTTTCGCACACCGGCCAGCTGCTGGCGTTTGATCCCTTGCCACGGCCGCTGTGCCAGAGGCCTCAGTCCCGCCCCCGGACCACACCCGGACCGTCCCCAGACCGGCGCCCTGCCCACGGCCATGCCCCCTTCCCGCCCCTTTTTCAAAGCCCCGGGACATATGCAGTAACAATATATAGCCTTTGTATGAATAAAATAACTCTAAATAAACAGTATATTCAGGTAATTTTTTCTTTTATTTCCTTTGTATGTACATTTTGTATGATTTTTGGGACAAAGGGAGGATATCCTGTACCTTAAAAAGTTGATGTGATAGAGAAAAACTGGGGTCATTTTTTGATTCAGAAGTCAAATATTAGTCAAAAACAAGTATCAGATCTAACTCAACGAAAATTGTGTTTCCCAGTGTAATCCATGTCTCTTTTCCGCTAAGGCCTAGCCCATGTGGCAGACAGGTTTCGAGTATCTCCATCAGCTCTGCATCTTTTAAATCTCTGGTAAGCCAATTAAGCGAATGTTATTTCTTTGCCCTGGATTCTCCTGGTCTTCTATTTGATCTTCTTACTACTTACATTGTTTGCAATGCAGTCAGTTGCTGTTCCGCTTGAGCCAAATTTCATCTTGTCCTGAGATTTGCTGCTCAGCCAATTCCATGCATTTCATTTGGGTCTGAAAATTCCCTTTAATTTCATCCATACCTACCTGTAGCTTTATCAGGCAATTATCTATTGTGTCTGCCACTGCTTTAGTGATTTGGTGCATCATCTCGTCTGACATAACCGCAAACACTTTGTCTTCCACTTCATGGCCTGTGACATGTCTACGGCTTACGCATTTTCTTTGAGACCACGCTGTGGTTTTGGACTTATAACTTAGACTCAAAAATGTTTTAAACCGTATCCTGGCATTCCAGTTAGGATAGTTTTCACCAACCATTCGTGTGCCAGCACTTTAGGGATTTATTAGAAGCACTTCCCAAGATAGCAGGGGGAAGCAATTGGGAGCTTTCTCTGTGTGTACCCAATCAGTAGACAGCCATGACTGGAAGTGCCGAGCCACCCAGCCTGCTTCCATTTCCTCTGAGGCCGCTCCGAAATCGGAGCGGCCTCGGAGAAATCGGAGCGGCCTCGGAGGGAACTTTCTTTCCGGCACCCTCCACCTTTCCTTTCCTTCCCCTACCTAACTCGCCTCCTGGCCCTAACTAATTCCCCCCCTACCTTTATTTCAAAAGTTACGCCTATCCGAGGCAGGTGTAACTTGCGCGCATGGGCCGGCTGCCGGCGTGCCATGTTCTGGTCCGGAGGCCGCGGCCATGCCCCCAGGAACACCCCCGATGACGCGCTGGTCGCAACACGCCCCTGACACGCCCCAACAAGCCCTGACACGCCCCCCCCCCCAGGAAAGCCCCGGGACTTACGAGCGACCCGGGGCTTGTGTTCACTGTCGAGCCTATGCAACATAGGCTCGGCGCGCGCAAGGGGTGGAAGGGGCAGCTTTTCGGGGGTTACACGCGTACCCCTTTGAAAATCTGCCCCATTATGTTCAAGGATTGTTAAAGTGCAGAAAAACAAATTTACTACAAATGTTTCAGACCCAACAGTAATATGATTACATGCTACCAGAAGATGCCATCAAGTCCAGTGGTTAGCACACATGGCATTATTGTGTAGTGACCTCCAAGATCCACAGAAACAAGGGATGTTACCAAAGATCCGATTGTTGCAGGTCAGATGTTTTGTTGTGAGTGCATCATCCAAGGTGGTAAAAGTGGTACTTCATGACATAGATGACCATGTGAGCAGCAACTCTGAAAAGAATGTGTGGCTCGCTGAGCATTTACAGCAAGGGAAATGGAAGAATAAGAAGATGTAGTGAATTGTTGTACCAATTTTGTTTCCAGCAGTCTTCGGAATCACAAGCATATAGGGGTAGATTTTCAAATCTGCGCATGGGCATACATGTGTGCACGCTACCCGGCGCGCACACATGTACGCCCGATTTTATAACATGCATGCGCAGGTGCGCACATGTTATAAAATCGGGGGTCGGCTCACACAAGAGGGTGCACAATTGTGCACCTTGTGTGCACCGAGCCCGCGCAGAGCCGCGCTGCCTTCCCCCGTTCCCTCCCAGGCCGCTCCAAAATTGGAATGGCCTCAGAGGGAACTTCCCTACCCCCCACCCAACCTTCCCTTCCCTTATCTCCCCCACCCTTTCCCCTGCCCTTTCCCCCTACCTTTTTCTTCGTTTTTCTTTTGTTTTAAAACTTACTTCAGCCCTGGGGCTGAAGTAAGTTGCGGGCGTTGACCAACTGCTGGCGCACGATCCCCGGCACAGCGGCAAATGCCCGCTGTGCTGGGAGCCTCTGACTCTGCCCTGCCCTGCCCCCAGACTGCCCCTTTTTGCAAGCCCTGGGACTTACATGTGTCCCAGGGCTTTACGCTCGTCACTGGGCCTTTTGAAAATAGGCTCGGTGCGCGTAGGCCCGGTTACATGCGTAAATCCTCCAGATTTATGCGTGTAACCTTTTGAAAATCTGCCCCATATTGATCAACCTATCTGCAACTCTTTTTAGCACTTCTCATTCCTCCTCTTTTTTAATTCAATATTGCTAGGATTCACTGTAGAAACCTTTTTCTGTTTTGTCCATCTGACAGCATCTGCCCCTGGTGTCTTATTGGACTATAGTTGCTAACTAACAGGGCCATTCATTATTTTGCAATGCGCCAGTATCGCGTGCAGTATTATTCAAATTAGGGGAAGAGGAGGACTGTGGGTGAGGTTTGGGTGGAGTTATCTCCCGGCAGCGCTGTGGGTGATAATGTTTTCACATTATCGCTGGCAGCACTGCAGGAAATAACTACACCTTTTCCCATGGCGCTATGGGGGCAATAGTGTGCAGTGTAGCCGGCTGCGCACTATTGCCCCTCTGCCCCTTTATTATTATTATTTTTTTTTTGTGAAACATCATTCTGCTATATTTATCTATGGGTATCTGTGTAACATATAGGTTGTCACTCTGCTGTACCTTATGGGTCAATCTCTTTTTTTTTTGGAGGGTACTGGCGCATTTCTCTCTAGCACATGGCAGAATTTCTGTATGTATATATGTATGTATTTATTTATTTAAATTTTTATATTCTGCTTTTTAGCACTTCAAAATGTACATCAAAGCAGATAACATTCAGGTACTATAGGACCAATCACTTTCCTCGACCTATGCGTGCCTCTTTCAAGTTTCATATTGATCAAAGTCATTTTGTATCATGTTTCTCTATGCTCTCAACTGAAATTCATCTGTTTCACAGGCAACCTGTGGCCATTGCTGGTTTTTTTTTTTTAATGGTGTCATATACTATAGGAGCAGTGAGCACTGTTCTGTTGTAACAGCATATGCCTTGGGAATATTCTTCCTTTATATCAGGAGCACAGTGTTATTAACTCTTAACTCTGTTGTATTATACTGCTATACTGAAAACATATTCTCTACGTCATTGCCAGGGTGGTATTAACAACATTTTAGAGGTGGTTAAAGAAATGAAGCATGATTGAAGAGTCATTGGAAATTGGGGATATGCATGAAAAAAATGGTTTTGTTTCATTTTTTTTGTTTTGATTTTTGGGGGGGGGGGGGGGGGGAATTCACTTTGTTCCATTTGTTGAACCAAAATATACATTACATTTAAAAAATAAAACCCAGAAACAAAAAAAATAAAGAGATGATACTCCCATTCCCCTGCACCATGCTTACCTCTTCTACAAGGCTTTGCAATCACTCCTGCCCGCCATGCTTACTCTTGGTTTGAAAATGGCATCATTTTCTTGTATGGCTATAAGCATGAGCTAGCAGGGCAGGAATGACTAGGGGTTGTTCTGGTCTCTTTCTACATTGCCATCTCTCGGAAGGGGTAAGCATGGTCTAGTAGTGGGTGGTGGAGGGGACTTAGAGGAAGGCTGGGGGTGGGGAGAGGCTAAATTTAGCTTCTCATTTTTTTTCTCTTCGACCTTGATTCGTTTGACAATGAAAAACATTTGTCATCATTATTGTTTTGTTTTTAAATCAAATGAAGTGAAATGCTATGGTTTTTCACATTTATTTCTTTATAAAATTGATTCACACTCCTGTTGGATATTAGAAATGCTTGAGAACCCAAAGATGTCTTTTTGCCATTTCTGCAACTACAGTGCTCCTTTTAGTTGGTTCAATAGGTTTTTCAGAAGTAACGATAGTTTTAAATGCTGTAAATGAACATTAGCCTTGTAAGTGTATTTCTTTGTTTAATTAATGCATGCATAAAAAATAACGTCCAGCTCTAGAAGGAATAAGGCATTTGATGTTTGTCTTTATAATTCATTGAAATATTTCTGCTGTAATTCAAGATCTTTTTAAGTGGTCCAAAAATAAAAATAAACAAGAACCAGGAAACGCAGGTGTTTTAAGTGTGCTGCACTGCTTTTCAGCACTATGGTCTGGACAGCTCCTGTCATGGCAGATGCACAGATGGGCATATGATCATCTAAAAATGATCACATTTCACATTTTTGAAAGATACTAAAAAATAAAACCCTGTGATGTTCACTACAAACAATTAATGGGCCAGAATGATTTTTAAATTTTTACTTCTTTTAATTAGTATTTTTGGCAGGGTGCAAATCTTCTTTGGATATTTTTTTTTTTCTGATTTGCTTTAGATATTCCTCAGATCCAGCAAAGACAATGCAGTGGATTGCTGTAGTGGATCTGGGGGGGAAATCTGAACTTTCTGGTGAATTCTGAACTTTCTGGTGAAATCCACCTAGTTCGAATCTGGCTTTGAATGGTTTGTGCATTTCTACCCATGCCAATCCCTGCTGATGGTCTCTGGGTGCTATGGATATTTAGCTGCTCTTTCTACTGCATGCGGTTTTTAAGCCATGAATTTCATTTGAATATCAAATCTTACACCTTCTAAAACACCAAAGCTACTTCTTGTGTGCTAAGTTCAAATGATGTACTAGTCTATTGCGAATACTACAGAATGGAAATTATTCTTCCAATTTGGCAAAGGGTTTGCAAGGGAACATTTCAGTAAAAATGCAGACTGCAACAATGAAAGGATATGCGAGTGGTAATCAGGATTTAACACCGAATTGCCATTAGAACTGTGACTAGCATGGTGCTGCCATGCCACCACAAGGAAAAGACATTTCACACTTACTGAATGTTAGAAGGGGAGAACTGAAAACAAATTGGAATGGAAACACACAGTCAGGTTTTACAGCACTGCTGGATGCTGGATCAGCTGGATTGCCAGCAGTGTAGATCTATATGGCTGCATTAAAAAAATGCTGAGGGGATGTGAGAAATAGACATCATATTGCCAATCAGTTTGAAGAATGGTGCCATTTCTTTTGTAAACTTTTAAAATCCATTTAGTCACAGTGAAATCTCTGCAGACTACACACCGCATACTGTGATGCTTTCACACTATGCAGCTGTGCTTTAAAAGAGGGGAAAATGACTATTTTCTTTCTCTTATGGTACTGTTTTGTTATTAACAGCACTTTAATAACCAGTGGATAGAAAACAAAAGGTGACCTTTAGGTTGCTGAGCATATAAGAATGGAATATAGGTGACGGCAGTTCAGTAAGTATGCCGGTGCAATGTAAAGCTAGGAATGCTGCCACTTGTGTGGGATATATTTACACTTTTCTTTCCCTTCATTGTATCATTTTGGTTACAGTAGATTAATAAAAAAATATACAAAGGCATAGATCAAAATATCATGGGCCGTACTGTATGACATCTTACAAATGATGATGCTCATGATTCATTTCCTGCCAGAAACAATGGCATGACGTATGCACATGGCTGTATTTGTAAAAATCATGCTAGTATGCATGCAGTAGTGTGTTGCAATGTACAAAATCATACAACATAAGTTTAATGTGAAAGCTGTGCTTTATGCGCATTATTATGCCTTATTACACCACTGCAAACAGGCACTCTTATCCATCACATAGGATATGGTAGCCTATATTTATAAGGAGATATGGGTGCAATAATAGGTGAAAATGTAAAGGAAAAAACTGTGATAGATATAGCTTAACAAAAAACGTATTACAAAATACAAGTATTTAAGACTGCAGGACATACATTACATCACAATTGTCACCCAGCATCTGACATTATGCGCTATTTAGCAAGGTTATATAATTGTTTCTTTCTTCCATTTAATGAGTTTTACTCATTGCAAACACAACAAACATAAAACACCAAAGAGATCTAAAATATGCTATCCACTTAAAAACAGAATAACGTATGTGCTTTAAGGGGACTTGCAATAACATCAAACTCATGAAAATAAAATTATTTATGCATGTATTAATTTAAAAGCACTTCTAAACCACCTATCCAGCCAATGCAGGCTTCATGAAGTGGTGGAGAATAAAATCACATATCTAACAATACAAATGAAAACATCACAATAAAACTACAAAACCCTCCCAGGAAAACATATCAACTTGCAAGAAAGACCATTCAACCAACCTTCTGGAAAAAGGCAATCCATTGTGGAAACAATCGTGAAAATCCTGAGTGTAATATATAGATACTGCCTTAAACAATGCGGTATAGTTTAAACAAAGACAAAGCTCTCATCAGCCGTTCAGTAATTTGGATACCAATTCATATCCTCACTGCCTTTCGCACTAGTTTACAATCATCAAGCAAACCACCTCCTCAGGTTTTGTACACTGTCTATAGCAACATATACAGCAACTCAAGAAGAAAAATATAAAATCTTTTGGTAACATGGTGGCAGAAAAAGATAATTATAGAAACATGAAAGCAGAAGAAGACCTTATGGCCCATCTACTCTGCCCATCCACCCAAATAATTTAGTATTATAATTCCCACCACTTGCATTTATCTTATGCTTTCTTGAATTCAGATACTGTTTTTTGTCTCTACCACCTCTACTGGAAGGCTGTTCTATGTATCCACCACCCTCTCTGTAAAGAAAAATTTCCTGATTACTCCTGAGACTTCCCCCTTTCAACTTCATTCCATGATTTCTTCATTGTAGAGCCCCCTTTCTGTTGAAAGAGGATCACCTCCTGTTTATGGAAACCTTTGAATATCTGTATCATATCTCCCCTATCTCATATTTTCTCTAAATGTACATGTTTAGATCTTTAAGTCTGTCCCCATATGCTTTAAAATGAAGACCACTGACCATTTTTGTAGCCTTACTCTGGACTGACTCCATCCTATTTATATCCCTTTGAAGGTGCAGTCTCCAGAATTGTACACAGTAGGAGTGTGCATTTGTTCCCTATGAATTAGGAATCCGCAACATATAGGGACATATTCGTTGTATTTGTGGGGAAGCAAAACGTATTGCGATTCCCCACGAATAAAACAAATCTTCGCCAAATTATTCGGCCACCTAAAGGAGCCAATTTAAACATACCTCCCACCCTCCTGACCCCCCCCCAAGACTTACCAAAACTCCCTAGTGGTCCAGCGGGGAGTCCGGGAGCCATCCCCTGCACTTAAATGCTCGGCTGCCGGTTTCAAAATGCACCAATAGCCTTTGACCTACTATGTCACAGGGGCTACCAGTACCATTGGTCAGCCCCTGTCACATGGCCATCTTGTGTTCCTACCATGTGATAGGGGCTGACCAATGGCACCGGTAGCCCCTGTTACATGTTAAGGGCAAAGGCTATCGACGCCATTTTGATTACTGGCAGCCGACGGCCCGAGTGCAGGAGGTCGCTCCTGGACCCCCACTGGACCACCAGGGACTTTTGGCAAGTCTTGGGGGACCCTCCTGACCCCCACAAGACTTGCCAAAAGTCCAGCGAGGGTCCGGGAGCGACCTCCTGCACTCTGGCCATCGACTGCCCCTGTGACATAGTGAGGGCAAAGGCTATCAGCGCCATTTTGAATACTGGCAACTGACGGCTCACGTGCAGGAGATCGCTCCTGGACCCCCGCTGGACCACCAGGGACTTTTGGCAAGTCTTGGGGGACCCTCCTGACCCCCACAAGACTTGCCAAAAGTCCAGCAAGGGTCCGGGAGCGACCTCCTGCAATCCGGCCGTCGACTGCCCCTGTGACATAGTGAGGGCAAAGGTGATCGGTGCCATTTTGAATACTTGCAACTGACAGCTCGAGTGCAGGAGGTCGCTCCCGGACCCCCGCTGGACTTTTGGCAAGTCTTGTGGGGGTCAGGAGGGTCCCCCAAGACTTACCAAAAGTCCCTGGTGGTCCAGTGGGGGTCCGGGAGCGATCTCCTGCACTCGGGCCGTCAGCTGCCAGTAATCAAATGGCACCAATAGCCTTTGCCCTTACTATGTCACAGGGGCTACTGGTGCCATTGGTCAGCCCCTGTCACATAGTAGGAGCACAAGGTGGCGCCGATGGCCACGTGATAGGGGCTGACCAATGGCACCGGTAGCCCCTTGACATAGTAGGTCAAAGGCTATTGGCGCCATTTTGAAACCGGCAGCCGAGGGTGTGAGTGCAGGGGATGGCTCCCGGACCCCCCTGCTGGACCACCAGGGAGTTTTGGTAAGTCTTGGGGGGGGGTCAGGAAGATGGGGGGGTTGTAGTTAATTTAATTTTAGTGGGGAAATGAATAGGAATTGACATATAAATGTATCGGGGGGCCCCCTTGCCAAATGCAACGTATCTGCCCCCCGACTAATACAAAACCCGAATGCAACGTATGGCATCCCTCTGCATATCTCTAGTACACAGTGACTGTATTACAAATGAAGTCTCACCAAGGATTAGGGGCAATATCACCTGTTAACTACGTGGACCCTTGGGCCGGTCAGGACGAAAGATGGTACGCTGTGAAGGAACACAGCAGATGTCCTGAGCGGGAGGCGGTCAGACGGCCTGGAAGTAGGCTCGGGCAGTGGACCAAGGTGGAGTCCTATGCGACCAAGGGCTCGGCTGTGGAGCGGAGAATGGAAGATGTTGGACCCAGGATTTGAAGACCTTCACCCTGGAGACCGGTACCCCCCCAAGAGGAGCTCATAGGAGTCCGGCCGCTGGGACTTTTGGAGATTCGCCCTGGAAGCCGGAGCCCCCCCAGGAGGAGGCCCGTAGAGGCCTGGCCGCTGGGACTTAGGAGAATCTTCGGGCCCGTGGAGAGAAGAGCTGAGGAACACTGAAGGGTCCGAGACGGGGTCCAGGAGACAAGCCCAAGGGGCAGACGGAAGCGAGGTCAGGATTCAAGCCGGGTCGGAGCCAAGGGTCAGAAGCGGAAGCCAAAGCCGGAGGAGCAGGCGGAAGTGTAGTCAGGAACCAGTCCGGGTCGGAGCAAAAGGGTCAGAAGTGGAAGCCAAAGCCGGAGGAGCAGGCGGAAGCGTAGTCAAGAATCAGTCCGGGTCAGAGCCAAGGGGTCAGGAATCAGCCGGGTCAGCAGGAGAGGGATCAGCGGAACGCAGCAACTTAGAAGACAGGGAGCCCCTGTAGAACCTCGTTGCAAGGCAGAGCAGGGTAGTAACTGCAGGGCTTAAGTAGCCCTGCAGCGTCTGACGTCATCGGAGGCGGCTCAGGTCTTTCCCGCGCTGGCCCCTTTAAATGCAGGGCTCAGATGCGTGTGTGCGTCTAAGGGGGCGGGGCCAGCCGCGGAAGGACGCCAACTGCTCCTCCGGAGCAGGAGCGCGGCGTCCGAGGCCCGTGCAGGGCCGAGCGAGGCGGGGATGGATCGGGGCCGCGTCGCAGGTGAGTGCCGACTCCGGGGCCGACCCGGGGTTGCAACTGTACCCCTCCTCCTATGCCCCCTCCCTGGGGGTCGCGGTTTGTCCGGGTAAGCCAAATGAAATTGGAGGAGGAGATCCTTATCCAGGATATGCGAGGAGGGTTCCCAAGAGTTCTCTTCTGGGCCGTATCCCTCCCAGGAGAGTAGCTGTTCCCACCGATGGCGGCGACAGCGAACATCCAACACCTCTTTCACCGTGTACGTGTCCCCTTGGTCAGTGGAGGTGACAGTGGGCTCCGGAGGCAGAGTTCGGAATCGGGAGAGAACCACCGGCTTGAGTAGGGAGACATGGAAGACATCATAAATCTTGAGGGTAGAGGGCAGGCGTAACCTATAGGACACCGCCCCTATGCGTTCGGCTACGAGGAAGGGACCAATGTAGCGAGGTGCTAGTCTCATGGAAGGAGTGCGTAGCTGAATATGCTTGGTACTCAACTAGACCTTAGTCCTGGGCAGAAAAACTGGAGCAGGTCGCCGGGACCTATCGGCGTATTCTTTAAGCGAGCTGAGGTACGGCGAAGCTTCTCTTGAGTGGACCGCCAGAGGCGGTAGAGCTGTCTAGCCGTTAGTTGTGCTGCCGGAGATGACACTGCCAAGGGTAACGGCAGGGGAGGTTTGGGAACCTTTCCATAGACTATTTGGAATGGGGACTGTAAGGTGGCGGAGTGCCTGTGGCGGTTGTATGAAAACTCTGCCCAGGGTAGGAGGGCGACCCAATTGTCTTGCAGGTCTCCAACGAAGGCTCGAAGATAGGCCTTCAGGGTGCGGTTGGTACGTTCAACCTGGCCATTGCTCTGGGGGTGAAAAGCTGTGGTTAGATCCAGCTGTACTCCAAATTTCCTACAGAGAGCCCTCCAGTACTTCGCCGTAAATTGGGGACCTCGGTCAGACGTAATGTGTGAGGGTAACCCATGTAGCCGAAAGATATGCCGGGTAAAAAGCTCGGCTAGTTCAGGGGCCGTAGGTAGTTTCGCGAGAGGCACGAAGTGTGCCATCTTCGAGAATCGGTCAATCGTGACCCAGATCACGGTTTTCCCCTCCGAGGGGGGTAACTCTACCACAAAATCCGTAGAAACGTGGGTCCAGGGCTCTGTGGGGATTGGAAGCGGTTGAAGGAGCCCCCAGGGGCGACCTGGTAGGGGCTTCTGTTGGGCGCATGTAGGACACGACTGAACATAAAGGCGGACATCTTCCCTGACCCGGGGCTACCAGTAGAACTCTGTCAGGAGCTGGAGAGTCTGGGCCACCCCCGGATGGCCGGCCGTCAGCGAATCGTGGGCCCAGGCTAATACCTTCCTCTGAGAGCGAGCAGGAACCACCGTCCTCCCCGCGGGAGCCACTTCCGCAGCGGCAACCAGCACCTTAGCTGGGTCCAGGATGTACCGGGGAGGCTCGCTGGAGTCGTCAGTCTCTGTCGTGCGGGAGAGGGCATCTGCCCTAACATTTTTCGCTGCTGGTCTGTAGTGGAGGGAGAAATTGAACCGGCTGAAGAAGAGTGACCATCGCGCCTGCCGGGGATTAAGCCGCTGGGCCCGACATAGGAACTCCAGATTCTTGTGATCTGTGTAGACTATTATAGGATGCTGTGCTCCCTCCAGCCATTGGCGCCATTCTTCGAAGGCCAGTTTAATGGCAAGTAATTCTTTGTCCCCGATACCATAATTCTTTTCGGCGGGAGAGAATTTTCGAGAAAAATACGAGCAGGGCCGGGATTTGCCATTCTTGGAAAGTTGGGCTAGCACAGCCCCTACGGCCACGTCAGAAGCATCGACCTCCATGATGAATTGGCCCTGTGGGTCAGGATGGCGGAGGCAGGTGTCTTGTAGAAAAGCCTCCTTGAGAGCCTGGAAGGCTTGTACGGCCGTGTGTGGCCATTTCTTGGCATCGGCGCCCTTTCGGGTAAGGGCCGTCAGAGGAGCAACCAGACTGGAGTAATGTGGAATGAATTGTCGATAGAAGTTGGCGAAACCCAGGAAACGCTGGAGCGCTTTAACTCCCAATGGTTGCGGCCAGTTCTTAATGGCGGCAACCTTGTCGGGATCCATATGGAAACCTGTGGACGAAACGATGTACCCCAAAAAGGGTAATGACTGCTGCTCAAATTGGCACTTCTCTAATTTGGCGTAAAGCCGATTCTCCCTTAGTTTCTGAAGTACTCGGCAGACGTGTTGACGGTGTGACTCAAGATCCAGGGAGTATATTAGTACATCGTCGAGATACACTATAACAGAGGTATGTAGCATGTCACGAAGTACCTCATTCATGAGATTCTGGAACACAGCAGGGGCATTACAGAGTCCGAAGGGCATGACGAGGTACTTGTAATGGCCGTCCCTGGTGTTGAAGGCGGTCTTCCACTCATCCCCCGGGCGGATCCTTACGAGGTTATAGGCCCCCCTGAGGTCCAGTTTGGTAAATATTCTGGCCCCTTGAAGGCGATCCAGGAGTTCGGGAATCAAGGGCAAGGGGTAGCGATCGCGCCGGGTAATGCGGTTCAAGCCCCCGGTAGTCAATACAGGGCCGAAGAGACCCATCCTTCTTCCCCACGAAGAAAAATCCAGCCCCAGCTGGGGAATTCGAGGGTCTGATGAAGCCCCGCTCCAGATTCTCCTTGATGTATGCGGACATGGCCTGGGTCTCGGGCAGGGACAATGGGTACACTCGTCCGCGAGGTGGTGTGGTACCCGGCAACAGGTTAATTGCGCAATCGAAGGGCCGATGCTCGGGGAGCAACTCGGCCTTCTCCTTGGAGAAGACGTCCCGGAAGGTGTGGTACTGCGGGGGGTATGGCTAGAGGCGCCGTTAGAAGTGGAAGCGTGGGTCGTAAGCAGGCAGAGAGACACTGTCAAAAGCATGTGGGCCCCCAAGATGTGATCTGGAGCGAGTTCCAGTCTATCACCGGAGAATGTTTTCTTAGCCATGGTAACCCTAAAATAACAGGGTGAATGGACCTTTCCAGGATGAGAAAGGAAATTTGCTCAGTATGAAGGGCCCCGACCTGAAGCTTGAGAGAACGAGTCCGAGTAGAGATAGATCCGGGAAGGGGGGTCCCCTGGATGGAAGATACCCGTACGGGTGGCTCCTGGGGCTGGGTCTCCAGCTGAAGTTGCTGTACAAGGTCTCGGAGAATAAAATTTCCCCCGGCCCCGGAGTCGAGCAAGGCTAAGGCGTCGAAGGCCCCCTCCGGGAGGCACAGGCGTACTGGAATAGTACATGGGGAGTTGGAGGTGGTATTGCCTAGAGTCAACTCCCCGCTAGACTCTAGGTTCGGGCGTTTCCTGGGCGCTCGGTACAGCGAGCCAGGAAGTGCCCCTTCCCACCACAATAGAGGCACAAGCCCTGGGAGCGACGCCGCTTCCGTTCCTCCGAAGAGAGGGGACCTCGGCCCAACAGCATGGGTTCTTCACCTTGAGTGGTAGTAGTCGGAGCGGGCTGAGACGGCCAGCCACGAGGAGGCGTGGACCTACGGGTGGACTGCCCTTGAGCGGTCTTTCGCTCCCGGAAGTGTCGCTGAATCCGTCGGTCTACTCGGCCTGCTAGTTCAATCAGCTCATGGAGATCGTCCGGGAGATCCCGTCCTGCCAATTCATCCTGGAGTCGTGGGGAGAGCCCCTCCAAGAAAATGCCATGCAGACTGTCGGCTCTCCAGCCTAATTCTGTAGCAAGAGTCTGGAACTCCATGGCATACTCCTCCAGGGGACGGTTCCCTTGACGTAGTTGGAGTAGTTCCGAGGCGGCCGTGGAAGCACGGGACGATTCGTCAAAGATCCTTCGGAAGGACTTGACGAACTGGACCAGGTTGCCTAAACGGGGATCCTGACACTCCCAGAGGGACGAAGCCCAAGACAGAGGCCTCCCATCCAGGAGGGAAATGATGTAGCTTGTTTTCACGTGGTCGGTAGGAAATTGTGCAGGCAGCAGGTTGAACCGGATGTAACACTGGTTGAGGAAACCCCGACAAGATTTCGCGTCCCCCGAATATCGGGACAGAGCAGGCATCTGGACTGGGATGGCGGGTCCGGAATTGGTCCGGGAGGTAGACGCCATAGAGCTAGCGGCGGAGATTCCCTCGACTTGGTCCGCTAACTGTTGAACCGTCAACATCAGAGTGTCGAGACAGCTCTGTTGCTGCTGTAGTTTCTGGGCAATGCCCGGGATGGCCTTCAGGCCTGCGAGGTCCGCCGGGTCCATGGCCTTGCAATCTGTTAACTACGTGGACCCTTGGGCCGGTCAGGACGAAAGATGGTACGCTGTGAAGGAACACAGCAGACGTCCTGAGCGGGAGGCGGTCGGACGGCCTGGAAGTAGGCTCGGGCAGTGGACCAAGGTGGAGCCCTATGCGACCAAGGGCTCGGCTGTGGAGCGGAGAATGGAAGATGTTGGACCCAGGATTTGAAGACCTTCACCCTGGAGACCGGTACCCCCCCGAGAGGAGCTCGTAGGAGTCCGGCCGCTGGGACCTTTGGAGATTCGCCCTGGAAGCCGGAGCCCCCCCAGGAGGAGCCCGTAGAGGCCCGGCCGCTGGGACTTAGGAGAATCTTCGGGCCCGTGGAGAGAAGAGCTGAGGAACACTGAAGGGTCCAAGACGGGGTCCAGGAGACAAGCCCAAGGGGCGGACGGAAGCGAGGTCAGGATTCAAGCCGGGTCGGAGCCAAGGGTCAGAAGCGGAAGCCAAAGCCGGAGGAGCAGGCAGAAGCGTAGTCAGGAACCAGTCCGGGTCGGAGCCAAAGGGTCAGAAGTGGAAGCCAAAGTCGGAGGAGCAGGCGGAAGCGTAGTCAAGAATCAGTCCGGGTCGGAGGGTAGTAACTGCAGGGCTTAAGTAGCCCTGCAGCGTCTGACGTCATCGGAGGCGGCTCAGGTCTTTCCCGCGCTGGCCCCTTTAAATGCAGGGCTCAGACGTGCGCGTGCGTCTAAGGGGGTGGGGCCAGCTGCGGAAGGACGCCGACTGCTCCTCCGGAGCAGGAGCGCGGCGTCCGAGGCCCGTGCAGGGCCGAGCGAGGCGGGGACGGATCGGGGCCGCGTCACAGGTGAGTGCCGACCCCGGGGCCGACCCGGGGTCGCAACATCACCTCCCTTTTTCTGTTGACTATTCCTCTCCCTATCCAGCCAAACATCTTTATGGCTTATACTATCCCTTTATCCACCTATTTAGCCATCTTAAGATCCTCAGATACAATCATTGCCAGATCTTGCTCTTCCTTTATGCTTAGAAGAATTTCTCCTAAAATATTGTACCTCTTCCTTGGGATTTTGCATCCTAAATGCATTACTCTGTGTTTTTTTAGCTTTATATCTTAGCTGCCAGATCCTAGACCATTCCTCAGGCTTTTTTTAGATCCTTCCTCATGTTTTCCACACCTTCCAAGATATCCAGTCTGGTAGAGATCTTGGTATCATCTGCAAAAAGACAAACATTTCCTGACAATCATTCTATTATTTCACTTGCAAAAATGTTGAAAAGAACTGATCCAAGGACCAATCCCTGAGGGACACTGCTGGTAACAGCCCCCTTCTCAGAGAAAACTTCATTTACTGCTACTCTTTTCCTCCCATTCAGCCAGTTTCTAACCTAGTCAGTCACTCTAGGTCCCATACCAATGGTATTCAATTTATTTATAAATCTCCTATGCAGAACCATGTTAAGGGCTTTACTGAAATCCAAGTACACTACATCTAGCACTCTTCCTTGATCCAGCTCTCTGGTCACCCAATCAAAAAAAGTGATTAGATTTGTCTGAGAAGATTTACTTCTGGTAAAACCATGCTGTCTCAGATCTTGCAATCCATTGGATTCAAAAAACTGCACTATCCTCTATTTATTATTGATGCTATTAATTTGCTCATCACAGAGGTCAGACTAACTGGCCTTAGTTTCCAGCTTCCTACCTACTTCTGCTTTTTATTGAATAGGAATTACATCCACCCATCTCCAGTCCTCCAGAACCTCTAAAGAAGCATTGAGAAGGTCAGCCAGTGGAGAAGTTTATTTATTTATTTAAAATCACTTCTAAACCATGCCCTCCAAAGGTTAGGATGGGGTACTGCATAAACATATAGCAAAAATGAAAATAAAAAGCTAAAAAATGAACATATGAACAGTAACAAAAAATTAAAATAGAACTGAAATGAACTAAGACATAAATTGACATAGAATTTGGTCCTCTTCTGTCTGGGAAGGACTGATGCTCAGAATCATGTGTTGGGCTGATCAAGGAGCAATTCTTTAAAGGCGTAGTGAAAATGAAAACTTTATAGAGACTTCCTGAATTCTTTTGGGGCCTCAATATTGTGCAGATGTGAGGGAAAAGGAGTTCCATAGTGGGACATGTGATAGACAAATCCCTTACCTTGGTGGAATCGAACTTGGCATGTTGAAGAGAAAGAAGTTCTAGAAACTGCTGACTTGAGGAGCGGAGGGAGTGACAAGAAATATACATTTGTCCAGGGTGGAGCAGATTATGAATTATGGAAGCTGTCATATTTGATGCACCACTGGAGGGGGAGCCAGTGTAGTGTTCTGAATGATTTTCAAGGCTTTGATGTATCTCTTCCGGCCCCATTGCCTTATCTACTGTAAGATTAGTTAGCTCCTCCTGAACACAATTTTCCAAAAATCGATTGACGTTTACCTCACTTCCAATCCCTGCTCCAGGTCCTTCCACCGTGAACAATTTTGTTAAACAATTTTGCTTTTCCCTCATCAGCCTCTACATATTCCTCCCCTTTACCTTTGAGTCTAACAAAGCCACTCTTGCATTTCCTTCTTTTATTTTATTTATTTAGGGATTTTATATACCGATTTTCTTGATACAGATCAAATCAACTCGGTTTACATAGAACGATAGTACATTAACAGTAACTAGTCAAACCTCAAAAGAGGAGACAGATTGGGAGCAGAAGGTAAAAGTTACATTATAACAAGGGTGAATAACTTGGAATTGGAAATGAAGAGACAGATAATCAAAGTAGAGAGATATAACAGAGAGAAGGGGCTTGAAGCCAACCTCAGGAGAATAACTCTAGCATTATAACGTGATTATATGACATTCTGCTAGTTATTGAAGTACAGCTGATTGAATAATATCTTAGTAGAATATGAAATTCTGCTAGTTATTGAAGTACAGCTGATTGAATAATATCTTAGTAGAATAAATATATTCTATATATTTTATTAATATATCTAAAAAATAATATATAATATTATATCTAATATATCTAAAAAAAGGTTTTGTCCACCCATTTTACTGTATTTGCTGTTTTTTCTTCTATTTGAATTTTTGCATTCCTGACTACTTTCCCAGCTTCTCTTAATTTTACCAGATATTGTCACCTGTCTTCCTCTTTCTGTGATCTCTTGTAATTTATAAACACTAGCCTTTTCTTCCTTCCCTTTTCAGCTACTTCTTTAGAAAACCATAGCAGCCTCTTTTAACTCTTTCCTTTATTTACTTTCTTAATTGAAAGATTAATTGCCCTTATATCTCCTTTATTTATGCCCATTGCTCTTCTATTTCCCCTAGATTTTCTATTCAGCTATTGATACCTTGAGATACTCCCCCATTTTAAGAAAGTTTTCCTGAAGTCCAGGACCCTTGCTGTTGTGATCCTGGGCCGTGCCCCGGGACCTCCACTCACCATGCGGCCCGGTCCGGCCGCGGGAGCTCCTCTCCAGCCACCTAGGCCCGAAACGCGGCCTACCACGGCCTTCTCCCTGTGGGGAGATGCCGACGACGATCCATGGCTGGCCCTGCCCCTAGGCACTCGTGCGCACCGGGGCTTCTGATTTAAAGAGCCCTGCGTGGGAAACAGGAAGACAGCCTCCCTGGTGACGTCAGACGCTGCCGGGTTATTTAAACCCAGCAGTCACAGCTAGCCCTTGCCTTGCAACGAGGTTCACTCTTCGGAGTAGCTAGTTGTGCTTCCTGCTTCCCAGTTCCTGGTTTTTCCTGACATCTGACTCCTGGTTCCTGACCTTGCTTCATTCATCGACTCCGGCTTCAGCTTCTGTCCCCGGTTTTGGCTTCCGACATCTGACTCCTGGCTCCTGACCTTGCTTCGTTCATCGACTCTGGCTTCAGCTTCCGTCCCCGGTTTTGGCTTCCAACATCTGACTCCTGGCTCCTGACCTTGCTTCGTTCATCAACTTCGGCTTCAGCTTCCATCCCTGGTTTTGGCTTTCGACATCTGACTTCTGGCTCCCGAACTTGGCTTGTTCCTGGACTTCGGCTTCATCTCTCGCCACTGCCACAGGTACCCGTTCTCCACTCGCCTGGAGATTTCTCCTAAGCCCCAGTGGCTCGGGTCCTCACGGGCTCCTCCCGGGGGACCTCGGGCTTCCAAGGGTGAAGTCTCGTCTGCCCTCCTGGGTGCCATATCTTTGTCGGACTACCTCGGCAGTCTGCTCTTCAGATCCTTGGTTGCAGAGGATTCACCTAAGACCAAGAGGCTCGGGTCCCTACGGGCTCCTCATGGGGGGACCTCGGGCTTCCAGTGGTGAAGTCTCCTTCAGAGTCTCTCCTCAGTGCCACCTCCCGGCTGTGACGCTCACTGTGAGTTCCCACAGCACAACACCTGCAGTCCCAGCCGGCGCAATGTTCCACGAACCTAACAGTTTGCAAGGCCATGGACCCGGCAGACCTTTCGACCCTGAAAGCCATTCTGGGAATTGCATAAAGGTTGCAACAGCAACAAACCTGTCTCGACTCACTGATGGCAACTGTGCAGAGGTTAGCAGACCGAGTGGAAGGAGCCGCTGTTTCCGGTTCTCCTGGGCCGGTAGCCATCTCCAATGGTGGGCCTTCTGCACCCATACAGATGCCAGCACCCTCGCGGTACTCAGGGGACCCGAAACTATGTCGCGGATTCTTGAATCAATGCTATATTCACTTCAACTTACTATCAGCGCAGTTTCCCACAGACCAGATCAAAACGAGTTACATCATCTCCCTATTGGATGGGAGACTGTTGGCATGGGCCTCTTCCCTATGGGAGCGTCAGGACACCCGTCTAGCCAACCTAGTTCAATTTGTCACTTCCTTCCGACGGATTTTTGATGAGCCCTCCCGCGGACCTACGGCCGCGTCCGAACTACTCCAGCTACGGCAGGGTAACCGTTCCTTGCCGGAGTACACAGTAGCGTTTCAGACCCTTGCTGCCGAGCTGAACTGGAGAAGTGATAGCCTGCACGGCATATTCCTGGAGGGGCTCTCTCCGCGACTTCAGGACGAGTTGGTTGCCAGAGATCTCCCGGACGACTTGAAAGATCTTATTGATCTGGCTGGCCGTGTAGACCGCCGCATCCAACTCTGGTTCCGGGAGAAGAGACCCACTCAGAAATTCGGGGCCTCTGGAAGCACGCCTCCCCGAACCAGGCACTCCCCTTCTGCCTCCCTGGGGCCACACAATGCAGAACCCATGGAATTGGGCCAGGGCCCAATTTCCCAAGAGGAGAGGAGAAGGCGCCAGTCTCAGGGCCTGTGCTTATATTGCGCTGGCAAGGGACATTTTCTTGCCCTCTGTCACGAGCGTCCAGGAAACGCTCAGACCTAGGGTTAGTCAGGGAGTTAACTCTAGGTAACACTACGTTCGCCTCCCCGTGTACTGTTCCAGTAATCTTAATTCTCCCAGATGGGAACTTCGACACTCTAGCCCTGGTAGACTCTTGAGCCGGGGGGAATTTTATCCTCCAGGACCTGGTGCAGCAACTCCAGCTTGGGGTCCAGCCTCAGAAACCCCCCATATGAGTGTCTTTGATTCAGGGGACCCCACTTCCGGGAACCATTTCCACTCGTACTCAGCCACTAACGCTACGCACCGGCCTCCTACACGTTGAGGAGATCTCGTTCATCATCCTGGAGAGATCCATACATCCAATCATGTTAGGCCTGCCATGGCTTTGGAAGCACTCTCCCGTAATCAGTTGAGACTCCCTCCAGTTTACATCCTGGGGTCCAACCTGCTTTAATGAGTGTCTGTCTGCCCAGCCTCGACTGCTGGAACCACTCTTGACAACACCACTAGCACTACCACCCCAATACCATGCCTTCCGAGACGTATTCTCAAAGGAGAAGGCCGAACTACTCCCCGAGCATCGGCCCTTTGTGCGATCAACCTGATCCCAGGCACCACGCCACCTCTAGGACGGGTCTACCCGCTATCACTCCCAGAGACCCAGGCCATGTCCGCCTATATAAAAAAAAACTTGGACCAATGGTTCATCAGACCATCCAACTCCCCGGCCGGAGCCGGGTTCTTCTTTGTAGGCAAGAAGGACAGGTCCCTCTAACCCTGTATCGATTACTGCAGTCTGAACAGCATTACGCGGCATGACCGCTACTCGCTACCCTTGATCCCAGAACTATTGGATCGGCTACAAGGAGCCAAGGTCTTCACGAAATTGGATCTCCGGGGGGGGCATATAACCCGGTGAGAATGTGGCCTGGTGACGAGTGGAAAACCGCATTCAACACAAGAGATGGTCATTACGAATATTTAGTCATGTCCTTTGGCCTCTGCAATGCCCCGGCAGTGTTTTAGAACTTCATGAACGAGGTACTCAGGGAAATGCTACACACCTCAGTGATTGTTTACCTTGATAACGTATTAATATATTCCAAGGACTTGGAGGCGCACTGCCGAGATGTCTGTCAAGTACTACAGAAACTGCGAGAGAATTGACTGTATGCCAAATTGGAGAAATGCCAATTTGAACAGGAATCACTACCATTTCTGGAGTACATTGTATCCTCCACAGGGTTCCATGCAGACCCAGAGAAGGTCGCGGCCATCAAGAATTGGCCTCAACCTTTGGGAGTCAAGGCACTTCAGCGGTTCCTTGGCTTTGTCAACTTCTACTGGCAATTTATCCCACACTATTCCAGCATGGTGGCTCCGCTGACGGCTCTTATGAGAAAGGGGGCCGACGCTAGCAATTGGTCGGCAACAGCCTGACGAGCCTTTCAGGATCTGAAGAACGCCTTCCTCCAGGACACCTGCCTCCAGTACCTGGACCCACAATGCCAATTCATCGTGGAGGTTGATGCCTCCGACATGGCAGTCGGAGCCGTTCTAAGCCAATTGTCCAATAACTGTAAATCCCTGCCATGCTCCTATTTCTCACGCAAATTCTCCCCCGCAGAGAGAAACTATGGCATAGGGGACAAAGAACTACTGGCCATCAAGCTAGCATTCCAGGAATGGCGCCAATGGTTGGAGGGAGCCCAAAACCCAGTAGTCACCAGTAGTCATTTACACTGGCCATAAAAACTTAGAGTACCTGTGCCGTGCCTAGTGCCTTAATCCACGGC
The DNA here is from genome assembly GCF_901001135.1 of Rhinatrema bivittatum. Classification (NCBI taxonomy): domain Eukaryota; kingdom Metazoa; phylum Chordata; class Amphibia; order Gymnophiona; family Rhinatrematidae; genus Rhinatrema; species Rhinatrema bivittatum. The sequence continues at coordinate 51,894,537 of NC_042624.1, read as the reverse complement.
AGGCGCACTGGTCTTTCTTTTTCAGCCGATTCAGTTTTTCCCTCCGCTACAGACCAGCAGCTAAGAACGTTCGAGCGGATGCTCTCTCACGCACGACGGAGACTGACGATACCATCGACCCGCCTCAATATATCTTGGACCCAGCCAAAGTTCTCTTAGCTGCATCTGAGGTGGTCCCCGTGGGTAAGACAGCAGTGCCCACTTGTTCACGAAGGAAGGTGTTAGCATGGGCCCACGATTCCCTGACTGCAGGGCATCCAGGAACTGCCTGGACACTAGAACTTCTGACTGAGTTCTACTGGTGACCACAGGTCAAGAGAGATGTTCAGCTCTACGTCCAATCATGTCCTATCTGTGCCCGGCAGAAACCCTTGCATGGTCATCCCTGGGGTCTCCTTCAGCTGCTACCCGTACCTACTGAGCCCTGGACTCATCTGTCCATGGACTTTATTGTGGAATTACCACCCTCTGATGGAAAGACCATGATCTGTGTCACCTGTCCATGGACTTTATTGTGGAATTACCAGCCTCTGATGGAAAGACCGTGATCTGTGTCACGGTCGACCGATTCTCGTCACTTCGTGGCTCTCACTAAACTACCTACAGCACCAGAGTTGGCCAACCTTTTTACACAGCATATCTTCCGAATGCATGGACTTCCTTTTCACTTCGCTTCAGACCGTGATCCTCAGTTTATGGCAAAATATTGGAAGGCCCTTTGCACGAAGTTCAGAGTGCAACTGGATCTGACTACCGCCTTTCACCCCCAGGGCAACGGCTAAGCCGAGCGTACCAACCGAACTCTAAAGGCCTTCCTCCAGGCCTTCATCGGGGAGCTTCAAAATGATTGGGTTGCCTTGTTACCCTGGGCAGAGTTCTCATACAACCGCCATAAACACTCTGCAACCAACCAGTCCCCTTTCCAGTTGGTCTACGGGAAAACTCCCAGGCCTCCATTACCGTTGCCTCTGTTGGTGCCATCTCCTGCAGTACAACTTACGGCCCAACAACTGCGCCATCTCTGGCGGTCCACCCAGGAGAAACTTCGTCTGACAGCTGCCAAGTCTAAAGAGTACACAGACAGGTCTCGACGACCTGCACCGATCTTCCAACTGGGGAATAAGGTATAGAAACATAGAAACATAGAAATGATGGCAGAAGAAGACCAATCGGCCCATCCAGTCTGCCCAGCAAGCTTCACACTTTTTTTCTCAAACTTATCTGTTTCTCTTAGCTCTTAGTAACCTTAGGTTCTATTTCCCTTTCATCCCCACCATTAATGTAGAGAGCAGAGATGGAGCTGCATCCAAGTGAAATATCAAGCTTGATTAGTTGGGTAAGCGGCAGTATAGCTCTCTGCCGTTGAAGCAGAGAGTAAGATATGCTGGATATGCGTGGATATGCTGGATATGCGTGAAGTATTAGTTTTTCTTCTCCCCTGCCGTTGAAGCAGAGAGCTATGCTGGATATGCATTGAAAGTGAATTATGCCTTGAAGGTCACATTAACTATCAACAAATATTGAATAAGCCTAATAATTGGTAATTAAATAAGCCTAATAATTGGTAATACCTATAGCCCATGAACCCACCCCTGTTTTTTTGTTTTTGTTTTAATTTGGAGATGGCAGCCCTCCATCCTTCCGCTCCGTGAAGGTGGAACACCAACCACTGGCCACTGGCATCCCGCTCCGTGAATGCCTCTGTGGCTACTGGCGCTCCATGCAGTGTTTTGCTGCCTCCTCTTTATACGCCTCTTCTAGACCTGATGGATCCACGGTGTTTATCCCACGCCCCTTTGAAGTCCTTCACAGTTTTGGACTTCACCACTTCCTCCGGAAGGGCATTCCAGGCATCCACCACTCTCTCCGTGAAGAAATATGGTTAAGTACCAAGAATATTCAGCTATGCATCCCCTCCATGCGGTTGGCGCCCCACTATATCGGTCCCTTCTTGGCAGAACGTATTGGGGCAGCCGCTCATGCACCCATTGTACCACCCAAATACACACACACACTGCCACTCATGCACCCATTGTACCACACACACAAAGCTCTTACTCATGCACCCAAGCACCCATTCTACCACACACACACACACAAAGCTGCCACTCACGCACCCAGACGTGCATTCTAACACACACACACACACACACACACACACACACACCTGCCACTCACGCACCCAGGCACCCATTCTACCACACACACACAAAGCTCCCACTCATGCACTCAGGCACCCATTCTACCACATGCATACAAGCTCTCACTCATGCACCCAGGCACCCATTCTACCACAGGCACACAAGCTCTCACTCATGCACCCAGGCACCCATTCTACCACAGGCACACAAGCTCTCACTCATGCACCCAGGCACCCATTCTACCACAGGCACACAAGCTCTCACTCATGCACCCAGGCACCCATTCTACCACAGGCACACAAGCTCTCACTCATGCACCCAGGCACCCATTCTACCACACGCACACAAGCTCACATGGTGCCTCTTCTCATTGTTTGGCCCAATAAGCCTGGCCTCCGCTTCTCAGCCGCCTCTGGCCTGACCTCTGGCGGTGTACAACGTCTCTCCAGCCACCTCCCGTGGTGTGCAACATCTTTCTAGCCACCTCCCATGGTGCACAGGGTCTCTCCGCTCTTCAGCTGCCGGCAGCAGCGCGCAGCGTCTCTTCATTCTTTGGCCCCGCCGGTGGCGGCACACAGGACTCTTGGCTCTTCAGCCGCTGCCAGCAGCGCACAAGTCTCTCCACTCTTCAGCCGCAGGCAGCAGCGTGCAGCAACTCTTCATTCTTCGGCCCGCCAGCGGCGGTGCACAGATCTCTCTTCAGCCTTCGGCAGCAGCGCGCAGCGTCTCTTCATTCTTCAGCCCCTCCCCTAGGGAGAAGGGAAGCACAAGCGGGGCAGTGGAACACCGGGAACCGCGCCACACCTGCCTGTGCTTGGCGACACACTATTGTGTCGCGACACACTGGTTGAGAACCACTGATCTAGGAAGCCAAATGCTTTCATCAACATAATTTATGCAGCTATTCATTTATCTCCAGAATGTGTGCTTCCCTGCTTCTGCCTTTATTCTTGACTGGAGGACACCACCTCCTTTCCCATGACTTTTTAGTTTTCATAGAAGTCTCTCATGAGGGACTTTGTCAAATGCCTTCTGAAAATCCAAATATACTACATCTACTGGTTCACCTTTATCCACATGTTTATTAACCCCTTCAAAAAATGAAACAGATTTGCTAGCTAGTCTGTTCAATCTAATTTACATCTCTACTTTCAGAATCCATGCTTGTGGTCCTGTTCACTTGCTCACTTGATGCTTGGAAATATTAAATGCCTTATCTTATTCTTTCAGACCACAAAATATATTTATAAAGCTATGAGGTATGTAATTTTGGGTTGTTCCCTTTCTAGGCTTTTGTTGCTGAAATTATATAAGTAAACCAGAACAACTATAAATTATTATTACTACAAGTTCTAAAATGAAGCTACCATTCAGCTTCGAGAAATTTACTTAATTTGGTCTACTTGCAGAAAAAATAAATTAACCTAATTCACTTGCTATCTCTCATCTTTCTGGTACCAAGCAGTAATTTTCTCAAACTGATGACTAGTAATTTATTCTAAAAATTAATTATCTGAAGTATATGCAATGGTATTACTAATTAAGCCCCACTCCCCGATTCCACAATAACTAAATTTATATAAATTATTTCCATGTGATACTCTGCTAACCAATGTCAGGTATTTTGTGTTATCCAGTCTTCCTATGTAGTCTATAAAGTTAGACTTGGTGGTAGGTATGGGTGGGAGTTGGGAGCCCCTTCCCTTCTACTCTTTCTTTCTAAAGCTAAGTAGAAAAAAATGCCCAAGAAACAAAAAAGCAATTTAAAAACAAATCCCCTTATCAAAAAATAAAAAAACAAAACGCTATTAAAAAAATCCCCTTCAAAATAAGGTCTCAGTGGTTGAATTCAGCCAGAAAATTTACCTGTTTTTAATTCACTTCCCCCAATAAAGACCAAAATTTACCTCCTTCAATCTGGCTCATACAGTCTTCCCATTTATTCTATCCACACTGCTGAAGATGCATTCCAGGTGCCAGCCTCAGAATGGACTGACAATAAGGTTTTCCCTTATCCAAGACCATCTTTTATTTTGTCTTCCTCCTGTAGATGACTGAGAGGTTAAAGGGGTGCTAAGGGAAAAAAAAAGACATAACAGAAAAGTAAATTAATTCTTTGATCTTTACTCAGGAGTTTGTTGGGGAGGAACCTACATTTGAAACGATCATTGAGGGTGCTGGTTCAGAGGCACTAAATCAAATCACAGTGAATCAGGATGATGTAATAGAGCAAACTGACAAACTAAAGAATAACATTAACAACTATCTGGGCCCAGATGGCATGCACCCCAGAATTCTGAAAGAACTTAAAATTGAAATTGCAAAATTACTTTTAGTCTCTAATTTCTCATTCATATCAGCTATGCTAGCTGAGGATTGGAGGGTGGCCAACTTAACACCCATACTTAAAAAAGGCTCCAGATGTGATCTGGGAAACTACAGACCAGTGAACCTGATGATGGTACCAGGCAAAATGTTAGAAACTATTCTGAAGAACAAAATTCCTGACCACAGACTAATTGGGCAGAGCATGGATTTAGCAAAGGGAAATCTTGCCTCACAAATCTGATAGATATTTTTGACATGTGGACAATGGTAAGTCAGTACAGAATTTGAAAAGTGAATAAAGATGAATATAAAAAATAACGAATTTCTAAATGTAAATAGGACTCTCTCTCAACAACAGGAGTGATTCTGGTCTACAAGAGCCAAAAACAATATCCACAGTGAATATGAATGAAATAGATTTGCTTGTACTACCTCCATTGTATGCAAATTTATCTCATTCATATTCATTGTGGATATCTTGAATCCCTCGCCTGTTTGTGGCTCTCAAGGACTGGAGTTGGCTATCCTTGCATTGCAATCTTCTTATTGTCTTCATTTTGTTATTACGTTGTGTCATCTTCTCTCATGTATGCCAGATATTCCTAGCAATGTGGTTTATAGGGGTGGTAGCTCAAAAAAATTTGGTTGCGAGTCTAGTTTTGATTCGGGGGTTGGCCCTGGATCAATATTTTTTAATTTTGTTTAAAAAAAACTTGAATGCGCTACAACCCTTCCCTTTTAGTAAAAGTTTGGAAACCCCCCCCCCCCCCCACCAGCTTAACACCCTCCCCCACCCTCCCGATTTACTCAGGACTCACCAGTAATGCCCTGGTAGTCTAGCGGTGGGCCCATGAGGGTTCTTCCGCTCCTGGGCTAGAGGCTGCCCTCATTCAAAATGGCACCAGTTGACTTTTGCTCTTATCTTGTGACAAGGGATACCGGTGTGCCCCTGTCACAAGTTAAGGGCAAAGGGAAGCCAGTGCCATTTTGAATGAGGGCAACTGCCGGCCCTGGAGCAGAACCCTCAGGGACCCCCTGCTAGACTACCAGGGCATTACTGATGAGTCCTGGGGGGTTGGGAGGGTGGTTGATGGTGTTAAGTTGGTAGGGGAGGTGAATATTTTATTAAAAGGGAAGGGATAGGGTGGGTTTGGGTTGTTAAAAAACAAAATTAGCTTTTTTGAGCCCCCACCAAAAAAATCAGTAGAAACCCCCCACAAAATTTTGTGGATTTTTTTTCTGTCATTTATTTAGACCTATGAAATGAAACAAAATAGGAAATATTTCTGCACACCCCTAGTGGTTTCTTCTCTTCAGTTTCAATCAAGCCTTCTTTCTGTTGCTTTAGTCTTTTCCAAGTCACCCTCCTCTTTTTGCTTTGCATTTCTTGCTGTCTTAAATGTGCTCACACACATGCACACCCACTCCCAGTTGGCTGTAGGCAACATGCAATTCTAATTTTCTGCTCCTTCACTTCTCAGATTATGTCAATAAAGCTTCAGTTTCTCCTATCTGTTGGCAGCATCCGTTTTTTTTTTTTTTTTAAAGTATTGATGGAATGTTGAGTATGTTTGCTAAGTTAATTTGATTATCATGATGTAAAGGTTTTCTTATCGCTCAATGGCATCATGTAATGGAGATGTACTGTGAAAGACAACATAATACAGTATATCGAAAAGCCATCATCAGCAGTCTGATCAGCTACACTCTTCTTTCAAGACCATCCCTCAACTGCTGTGTGCTTATTATCTGTTATTACCTTTTACCTACATAGAGTTTTCAAAGTTCAAAAGGAAATTCAGAATGTAAATATAGATTTGTATTATATTTACCTCCAACATAGAGAATTTTGTTGCCATGGAAAGATGTTTTGTTTTGACACAGCTCTCATGCATCACATAACTGTTTTATGTTGCATTGATCTGGAGTTTGTACTGGACTTCAGGAAATTGCAATATGTAATTCTGATTGATTTTCTGTGATTTTGTATACAAGCTCATGAATAAATGCATGCACAGGGCTTCTTTTGGACATGGTTTACAGTCTTTTCTTAATATTCCTATCTATGACTCGTCTCTCTCCCGCTCTCTCTGTTCTTCTTTCTCCTTACGCATAAAATAATCTGGAGGTGATATGCTTAGGTCCAAGGAGGGAGAGAAAATTGCTCCCACTCCTGTGTAAGCCCTTGTCTGTCAATGAGTGGTGTTGAGGGCTATGATCTGGATGAAGGATCCCTGTAGCCATCTGGGGAGAGGGAAAGGGTGGAATGAAATTTCAAGGAAAATACTTTATTTTTACTTTTTGCCTCTCTGGCAGGTTTCTCTTTAAATACTCTTTTGGCCTCTTTACAGCTAACATAAGAACATAATAAGAAATTGCCATGCTGGGTCAGACCAAGGATCCATCAAGCCCAGCATCCTGTTTCCAACAGAGGACAAACCAGGCCACAAGAACCTGGCAATTACCCAAACACTAAGAAGATCCCATGCTACTGATGCAATTAATAGCAGTGGCTATTCCCTAAGTAAACTTGATTAATAGCCATTAATGGACTTCTCCTCCAAGAACTTATCCAAACCTTTTTTGAACCCAGCTACAATAACTGCACTAACCACATCCTCTGGCAACAAATTCCAGAGCTTTATTGTGCATTGAGTGAAAAAGAATTTTCTCCAATTTATCTTAAATGTGCTACTTGCTAACTTCATGGAATGCCCCTTAGTCCTTCTATTATTGGAAAGTGTAAATAACCAAGTCACATCTACTCATTCAAGACCTCTCATGATCTTAAAGACCTCTATCATATCTCCCCTCAGCCGTCTCTTCTCCAAGCTGAAAAGTCCTAACCTCTTCAGCCTTTCCTCATAGGGGAGCTGTTCCATCCCCTTTATCATTTTGGTTGCCCTTCGCTGTACCTTCTACATCGCAACTATATCTTTTTTGAGATGCGGCAACCAGAATTGTACACAGTATTCAAGGTGCGGTTTCACCATGGAGCGATATAGAGGCATCATGACATTTTTCGTTCTATTAACCATTCCCTTCCTAATAATTCCTAACATTCTGTTTGCTTTTTTGACTGCTGCAGCACACTGAGCCGACAATTTTAAAGTATTATCCACTATGATGCCTAGATCTTTTTCCTGGGTGGTAGCTCCTAATATGGAACCTAACATTGTGTAACAACAGCAAGGGTTATTTTTCCCTATATGCAACACCTTGCACTTGTCCACATTAAATTTCATCTGCCATTTGGTTGCCCAATCTTCCAGTCTTGCAAGGTCCTCCTGTAATGTATCACAGTCCGCTTGTGATTTAACTACTCTGAATAATTTTGTATCATCCGCAAATTTGATAACCTCATTTGAAAAGCACCAGTCCAAGTATAGATCCCTGAGGCACTCCACTGTTTACCCTTTTCCACTGAGAAAATTGACCATTTAATCCTACTCTCTGTTTCCTGTCTTTTAACCAGTTTGAAATCCACAAAAGGACATCGCCCCCTATCCTATGATTTTTTAGTTTTCGTAGAAGCCTCTCATGAGGGACTTTGTCAAATGCCTTCTGAAAATCCAAATACACTACATATTCTGGTTCACCTTTATCCACATGATTATTAACTCCTTCAAAAAAAATGAAGCAGATTTGTTAGGCAAGGCTTCCCTTGGGTAAATCCATGTTGACTGTGTTCCATTAAATCATGTCTTTCTATATGCTCTATGATTTTGATCTTGAGAATATTTTCCACTATTTTTCCCGGCACTGAAGTCAGGCTCACTGGTCTATAGTTATCCGGATCGCCCGTGGAGCCTTTTTTAAATATTGGGGTTACATTGGCCACTCTTCAGTCTTCAGGTACAATGGATGATTTTAATGATAGGTTACAAATTTTAACTAATAGATCAGAAATTTCATTTATGAGTTCCTTCAGTACCCTAGGATGCATACCATCTGGTCCAGGTGATTTGCTACTCTTTAGTTTGTCAATCTGGCCTACTACATCTTCCAGGTTCATAGTGATTTCGTTCAGTTCGTCTGACTCATCACTCCTGAAAACCATCTCCAGAACTGGTATCTCCCCAACATCCTCATTAGTAAACACGGAGGCAAAGAATTCATTTAGACTTTCTGCAGTGGCCTTATCTTCCCTAAGAGTCCCTTTAACCCCTTGGTCATCTAATTGTCCAACCAACTCCCTCACAGGTTTCTTGCTTTGGATATATTTTAAAAAGTTTTTATTATGAGTTTTTGCCTCTATGGCCAACTTCATTTCAAATTCTCTTTTTGCCTGTCTTATCAATGTTTTACACTTAACTTGACAATGCTTATGTTTTATCCTATTTTCTTCAGATGGATCCTTCTTCCAATTTTTGAAGGATTTTTTTGGCTAAAATAGCCTCTTTCACCTCACCTTTTAACCATGACGGTAATCGTTTTGCCTTCCTTCCACCTTTCTTAATGTGTGGAATACATATGGACTGCGCCTCTAGGATTGTATTTTTAAACAATGTCCAAGCCTGTTGAACACTTTTAACCTTTGCAGCTACATCTTTCAGTTTTTTTCTAACTATTTTCCTCATTTTATCAAAGTTTCCCTTTTTAAAATTTAGTGTTAGAGCTACAGATTTACTTATTGTCCCCCTTCTAGTTATTAGTTTAAATTTGATCATGTTATGATCACTGTTGCCAAGTGGCCCCACCACCGTTACCTCTCTCACCAAATCCTGCATTCCAGTGCTTACACTTTTTCCAATTTTCTTCATTGGGATCTACCTTCCAGTTTTTGAAAGATAGCCTTTTGGCTTTAATAGCCTCTTCCACTTCACCATTTAACCATGCTGTCATTCGTAGACATGAAAGATAGACCATTCCAACTTTAGTGATTCATAATTCAAACATGATTTGCTATCATACTGGATTATCATTCTGAACCACATTCACTATTCAGACAAATATTTTAAATGATCCAATAATTAGAATTTTTAAAAGGTAACTTTTCAAGTATATTTGAAATAAGAAGCCTGTGAGAGAATTGGTTGGACTTCATAGATGACTCAGGGAAGAAAAATGTTGCGATGCTGCCTGCAGCTGGAGTTACGGGCAGCCTCTTACCTCCGCGGCCCAGAGGCTGCCATCTTGCCGCCATTGTGCCAGCACGGCAGGAGCCATGCTGGGGTTCTTCATTGCGGCAGGAGGCCGCCTACGCTCCTTCCATGTGGCCCGGTGGCTGCTGACGCTTCCTGACCCCTCCGTGGGGAGGGGCATTCAGCTCCAGCTCTGCTGCAGCAGGGAGCCGCTCTCAGTTTCCCCTCCGCAGCCAGGACGCCGCTGCTCTGAAGTCGGGCCTGGTCACGGCTGCTTCTGCTCCTGCATCAGCCTCATCAGTAAGGCCGCTGTCCATGGTCCTGCACTTCCTCTTCCTGTTCCATAGGCATGGGGCTGCACCTCTCATCCAGCTTTAAAGGGCCAGCAAGGGTTTGGGCCCTCTGGCTCCACCTGGTGACATCACATGGATGTTTCCTGCTTAGCCCTATAAAGGGTTCACTCTTCATTCCTGCTTCGCCTTCACAAGGAGCTAGTTCTTCCCCAGGACTTCTCGTCTCTGCTCCTGCTTGGCTTCCAGTGTTCTTTGTGGGATCCCTTTTCGTCGTCATCGTTCCTGGTCTCTGTGACTCCATGTTACTGATGTGTCCTGTTGTTCCAGTTGTTGTTCCTGTCATCTTGCTGTTCCTGATGTGTCCTGTTGTTCCAGTTGTTGTTACTGTCATCCTGCTGTTCCTGATGTGTCCTGATGTCTTCATCCAGATGTTTCCTGAGGCTCCATTATCCTGTCCCTGCATGGTCTGCGACCAGCCTGGCTGGGTTGGTAGGGCGCGCAGTGGCCCATGACCACTCCCTCTGGGCTGTGTAGGGTGCTTGGTGGGAAGCTCCATCCAATGGGGTCAAAGATCCTCTTGTCTGTCATGTCCTGATGTCCTCCGTCTTGGTTGTCCAGATGTCCTTAACTCATTCCAGGTTTATTTATTTATTTATTTAGATCTTTTCTATACCGTCGTTAAGAAGGATCCGTCACAACGGTTTACAATAGGGCACATAAAATAAGGATGCGGAAATATATTAATTTACACAAATGCCATAATGGTTCGGCACATAGATTTCTAAATAATATAATTGGTTTGTGATACAATACTGTCCAGGATTTATCAGTTTAAAAATAATTCTAAGTGTCAAATTTACCTCCTGGTGATGGACGAGAAGGTAAAGTAAAAACAGAAATAGAAATACAGCTACACACATTATTTGTTCGTTCCTCTCACTTCGCCTGCCTCACTGTTTCCCCTTCTCTATTTGATAGGCTTGCTTGAATAACCAGGTTTTTAAGCATTTTCTGAAGGTTTTGCTGTCTTTTTGCAACCTTAACTCCAGTGGCATGGTGTTCCACAGTATGGGTCCTGCCAAGGACAGTGCTCTCTCTCTTACTTGTGTTAGTCTTGCTGTCTTTATTAATGGGATAGTAAGGAGTGCTTTGTTCGCTGATCTTTGGTTTCTGTTTGGTACGTGTACGCGGAGGGCTGTGTTAAGCCATTCCACTTTTTCGTTATGTATTAATTTATGTATGATGTAAAGTGTTTTGTATTGTATTCTTTGCTCAACCTGTAACCAGTGTAACTTGGCTAGGGTTTCGGTGATGTGGTCTCTTTTACTTTTTCCGGTCAAAATTCTTGCAGCAGTGTTTTGTAAAATTTGTAGTGGTCTGAGTGAAGTGTATGGAAGGCCTAGTAGTACTACATTACAGTAGTCGGTGCTTGCAAAAATCAATGCTTGTAATACTGAACGAAAGTTATTTGACGTTAGAAGTGGTTTGAGTCTTCTGAAAACCATGTTTAGTGTATCCTTCTCTCACTTTTAAGGATATATGTTGTTTTAAGCTTAATTCGGTGTCGATTATCACTCCTAGGTTCCGTACTTTCTCCACTAGTTCTATTTTATGGTTGTTTTTGAGTGTGATAGTGTTTTGAATGATCTCGGTCTTTTTGCATTCTAAATGTAGGAATTCTGTTTTCTCTATGTTGATTACTAGCTCCATTTGGTTTAGTAATTATTTTATGATGTCAAGGTACATATTAGCGATGTTTAATATTTTTTCAATAGTTTCATCTATGGGAAGTATTAACTGTATGTCGTCAGCGTATATATAGTGTGTTATGCCCAGACCGGCCAGTAGGTGGCATAATGGTAACAGGTATATGTTAAAGAGTGTATTTATTTATTTATTTATTTATTTCGGATTTTTATATACCGACATTCTCAATACAAGTATCGAATCAGTGTAGCGGATAGAGCTGACCCCTGTGGTACTCCTGTTTGTAGGTGTATTTTCTCTGACATTACGTCTTTGATTTGGACTTGGAAATATCTGTTACTTAGATATGATCTGAACCATTTGATAGTTATGTTACTTAATCCTATTTCCTCTAGTCTATTTAAAAGTATGTCGTGATTTACAGTATCAAATGCTGCTGACAGGTCCAGCATCACTAAAATATAATGTTTGCCATTGTCGAAACCTCTCATGATGTTGTCTGTTAGTGCTAGCAGTAGTGTTTCTGTACTATAGTGTTTTCTAAAGCCATGTTGTGATGGATACAAGATGTTATTATTATCTAAGTGTTCCGCTAGTTGCTTTTGTATAGTTTTTTCAATTAATTTTGCAATTAGGGGTAGGTATGATACAGGTCTGTAGTTGCTCAGATTAAGCAGGTCGCTGTTTTTTTTCTTTAAAATTGGTTTTACAATTGCCCTTTTTAGATTATCTGGCATGATTCCTTCCTCTAACGAGAGATTCACTATCTTTGCTAATGTTGGAGATACTGTGTTGGCTACTTTTTTTATTTCAGTGGTTGGTATTGTGTCATATGCATGAGGGGCGGGGTTTAGTTTTTTTTAACATAGACTCAATTTCCATTTCAGATACCATATCAAATGTCTTCCATTGTTCAACGTCTCTTTTTTTCATTTTGATTTCTTGGTTTTAGGTTTTTAATTTTGTCACTGAAAAAGTTGGCTAATTCATTGCATTTATTTACTGATAGGTTTTGTGGGGAGTCGGATTTGTCATTAGTGAGATCTCTTACTATGGAAAATAAGGTTCTAGGGTTGTTAGCATATTTCTCTATTTTAGTGTCATAGAACTGTTTTTTTGCATTGAGAATGATTTGTTTGTAATTGGCTAGGTGTCTTCTGTACTTGGTTAGATTATCGGTTGTTTTATTTTTTCTCCTTTCTTTTTCTTTTTTTCTTAGGTTCCTTTTGACTTCTTTTATTTTTTCATTGTGCCAGGAGTTTGTTTGTTTAGGTTCTTTGACATTCATATATTTTGTTGGGTTTATCTCATCTGCTAGGTTGCTGGTTGTTTGCATCCATGTTGTGGCTGTGGAGCAGCAGTTGGAGTAGTCAAGTTTAGTTAGTTTTTCTTCTAATTTGTCTTTCAGCACTTCTAAATTATAGGGTGGTCGATATTTTAATTTAATGGGTTTACTTTTTCCTTGTGTTGTTAGAGGTTCAATATATTTCAAGGTGGATTGTATGAGGAAGTGATCTGACCAGGGGATGGGTGTGTAATCGGTTTTCATGTGTTCTAAGTGACTGTGGTTGTTGAATGATATGTCAAGAGAGTGTCCTGCTTTGTGCGTGAGTTTGTCAGTTGTCAGAGTGAATCCTAGTGCAGTCATAAAATCCAATAGTGTTTGGCAGGTGTTGGATAAGGGGTTTGTGTCTATGTGAAGGTTGAAATTGCCTAATACAATGGTGGGTTTTGATGTATTTAAATGTGTGGTTAGGAACTCAATTAGTGGAGAGATGTTTAGTTCAAGTAGGCTTGGTAGGCAGTATATTAGGCAAATTTGTAGGTTAATAGTGTCAAAAAGGGCAATTTCATGGTTTCTTGGTGGAGTGGTTGGTATCAGTTTACATTTCAGTTTTTTTTCAATTATTAGCATTAGCCCTCCCCCTCTTTTATTTATTCTGGGGATTGAAAAAATATCATAGTTCCTGTGAGCTATTTGATTCTTTAATACTGTGTCTGAATGTTTTAACCAGGATTCGGTGATTGCAATAAAATTTGGCTTTGTGTCATAGAGTAGATCTGTAATGATTGGGAATTTTTTTGTGATGGATTGCGCGTTCACTAAAAGGAAGGTTAGCCATAATAAATTGTTTAATAGTGGATTAGTTGGGATTTTGGCTCTTTTTACTTGTATGAGGTTGCTCGTTTTCGTGTTTTGTTTTGTGTTTGTTGTGTATGTGTTTATTTCTATGTGTCTTTGTGTAATTACTTTCATATTTACCTTTGTTTAGGCAGGTTGAAATCTTATGTATTACCGGTTCTTCTCTCTCATTGTCCTTATCCATGGTTGTTCAGTCTGGCTTTGTTTTTCGATTTGTCTTCTCTTGTGTGTTTCTCGGTGGCGTACGAAGGGGCGTACAAAGGGGCATGCCCCTTTGTTGTGCTCCTTTGGTGTGTGATGCCGGCGCATGGCGCCGGCGCACGGCGCCTCCAGTCTCAGCGGTACTGGTAACATCTTATGCATGTGTGTGATTTCTCCGCTGTGATGACAAGTGGCTTCTTAGTGTTCCTAGTTTGAAAGTGTGCCGTACCCCAAAAAACAGTTCAAGAGCTTTTTCATTGATAGATCCGACACTTTGGAATGTGATAGATGTTCAAAGAGGAATATAAGTGTTTTAGGAATAAGTTAAAGACTACCTTTTTTTTAGACAGGTATATGGTTGTTGTTTGTCTTTGCTTTATAACTTTTTATTACTGTTCTTATGTTTGTTTTATATGTTATTTAATTTTATGTATATTTAATTGTAATCTGCACTGATCAGTTATTTGGATGTAGCAGACAATAAGTGCAATAAATAAATTAATACAAGATTCTTAACTCATTTCTTCTGAATTTGTTAGGGCTGATTCAAACTTTCTAAGGATGTATCTATCAGCTGCATAGTTCAATGATAGTCTTCAAGAACATACACACAGAAGTGGTTGAGTCTTTCCAGATTTTCTGCAACTTCTATCTAGCTCTTGAATATAAATTTTAATTTAGTGGAAGGGATCAAATTCTCACCATCACTGGGCTGAGACAGAAAATGTAATTGTGAAGACTTGACTTTTATATGTGTAGCTCCTGTGTTAATGGAATGTCCTGTTAACCTCTGTGAGGAAGATCTGTGGTAGTTGGGTCTAAGGAATAACTGGACATGTATGGAAAAAAAATATAGGGGCTTTTTGGCTCACAGTATAAGATGTTATCCAGGATGCTGGAGCAAGCAGACAAAGCCAGAAGCATGAGACAGAAATCTAGTAGCTCTTAGACCTGTTTATATTTCTATTTTTTCCCTGCCCTTTCAATCCCAGCTGCTTGGAAGGATTATGGACTTCCTTCTATAGTAGCATCTCATTTACTGAGATCCATGGCTATGTGAGTAGCAGGATGACTAGCTCTGAAATATCCTATGCTGCAGTATTCACTTACTCTCATTATGTGGAAGTTAAACTGACTCCTTTACTAGAAGCTTTATGCTAAATATTTTCTTTAAGCACTATGGGGCGGATTTTAAAAGGGTTACGCATGTAATATACGCTGTTCCTGTGCACGCCGAACCTATTTTGCATAGGCCCGGTGATACGCGCAAGCCCCGGGATACGCGTATGTCCCGAGGCTTTGAAAAAGGGGCGGTTGTGGGCGTGGGCGGGGTGCTGGTCTGGGGGCAGTCCGGGGGTGGGACCGAGGCCTCCAGCACAGCGGCCATGCCAGGGGATCACACGCCGGCAGCTGGCCGGCGCACGCAAGTTACGCCTGCCACAGGCAGGCATAAAGAAAAATATAAAGGTGGAGGGGGATTTAGGTAGGGCTGTGGGGCAGGTTAGATAGGGGAAGGGAGGGGAAGGTGGAGGGGAGCGGAGGGAAAGTTCCTTTGGAGGGAACGTGGAAAGCCATCGGGGCTCCCCTAGGGCTTGGCGCATGCATGGTGCACAAGTATGCACCCCCTTGTGCGTGTAGACCCCGGATTTTACAACATGCGCACGGCTGCGCGTGCATGTTATAAAATCGGGCATAGCTTGTAATATCTACCCCTATACTTTTGTGGAAGCTTAACTAGCTCGTTAAGAGAAGTTGAAGACCGTGGATTTATTGTTTTTGCGTGATATACATTTTAAATTGAATCGGTAATGTACAAATAAATCAGACCAGTTTGGAACCAATTTGGATTGCCAGGTTTGGTTATTGTTTTCTTGTGGTGGAGCATCACAATGGGATTCTAGAGAAAATATTTTCAGGTCAAGTTGAATATCTGCTGTCCTAGCATTCAGGTCCCTCCTGAACAGACAACACAGAGTAGTTCTGTACTTAGAGGCAGATTTTATAAATTTGCGCAAGCGCGTACTTTTGTTTGCGCACCCGGCGCGAACAAAAGTACGCTGGATTTTATAAGATACGCGTGGCTACGTGCGTATCTTATAAAATCCGGGGTCGGCGCGCGCAAGGGGGTACACATTTGTGCAATCTGCGCGCGCCGAGCCCGGCGCACGCTGCCTAGCCCGGTGCACACTGCCTAGCCCGGCGCACGATGCCTATTCCCTCCGAGGCCGCTCCGAAATCGGAGCGGCCTCGGAGGGAACTTTCTTTCCACCCCCCCCGCACCTTCCTCTCCCTTCCCCTACCTAACCCACCCCCCCCCCCCCGGCCCTATCTAAACCCCCCCCTACCTTTTGTTGGCAGATTTACGCCTGCTGAAAGCAGATGTAAATCTGCGCGCGCCAGCGGGCTGCTGGAGCGCCATCACCCGACCCGGGGACTGGTCCGGAGGCCTCGACCATGCCCCTGGGCCGGCGCCACGCCCCCGGTCCCGCCCCAAACCGCGCCATGACCCCGGACACGCCCCAGGCATGCCCCCTCCCCGCCCCTTTTACGAAGCCCCGGGACTTACGCGCGTCCCAGGCTGTGCGCGCGCCAGCGACCTATGCAAAATAGGCGCGCCGGCGCGCGAGGGCCCTGCGCGCATAAATCTGGCCGGATTTATGCGCGCAGGGCATTTAAAATCCGGCCCTTACTGTTTTCTCTAATGATCTTTCATATCCTGAAAAATTGTCATTTATTCATGGAAAAGATGTTTTTATAGTTCCTCTAGCTCTCTTTATGATAATCCTGAATGTGCCCCAGCAATCAGTGGTGATGAAGTGTTTAAAATGTTGCTCCCTTAATAATGCTCAGGGGTAATTCTCAAATTGTTCATGTACATTCAAGGACTTATATCTAATTCTGAAAGGCAAAGTATCAACATGCTTTCTCTTTGAAACTTGTTCACAGGTACAAGGGATCCGTGGATTTAGCACCGTTTTTTTCTGTGGATAAATTTTATAAGGAAAATAAAAAGGGACCTTCATTTTCAGTTTTTATTGTGTTTTCCCTGGGAATTTCAATGTTATAATAACAAAAGAAATTAGTGGAAAATTGTATTTTTCCCGCTGATTTTTGTTTTGTTATAACATTGAAAATTCCAAGGAAAGTAAAACTGAAAACGAAAGTCCCTAAAAATAAGTCCATAGATTTGAAAATAAATCTATATATATGCTATTTTCCAACCCCTTCCCCCCTCAAAATATGCCCCTGGGAATGCCTCCCCTCAACCTGGCTATGCTATGGAGCAACGTACATATTTTTTGCCAGACTGAGTGTGTACAGTTTTCAGGCAACTAGTTAACCAGGGTAAACAGCTATGGAAATTGCTCTCAACATGTGTTACTGTTAAAGGCTTTTGTTTTATTTTTCAAAAGATATTACCTTAAAGAGCTTTGTAGGTTAACTGAGGTAATTCTCAGTGGGTTTTTTTTCAGCATAGAACTGAACAGAGATCTTCAATTCATTCCACATAGATCACTACATTGTAATCAGATATTTTGAGGTAACTAAATTATTAAAAATCAATAATATTGATGCTAAGGTCTCATTAGTAGAACCAAACTCCAAATATATGGATCATATCATGCTAATTAATTAACAAGGCCTTAAATTAGAATTGTAATGGAAACCTTATTACTCTTCTTTCACTTCTAGTCTCTGCAGATTGAAGGTGGATTTTCTTATCCGAAGTAACATTTAGCATGGGCTGAATAATATGTTTGTGCAAAAGGTGAATCAATCACAATGGAGTACTAGGCTCACTCAAACTGCTATTTTTCAAAGCTTGATTATGATATTACTACTTTCTTTGGGAGGAGCTTTTAATTCATGTAGCAAGGGTGACTATACTTCCATGCTTCCATTTCTGTTGACTGAACTACAGTAATTATAGGTTCAGTGTACCAGTTTAGAGGCTGGAAAGGAGACTGTGGTAAATAGCTATTCATGGGTATAGGATGACCTTTTGAAATACTATGTTGAATTTGAAAACGTTGACATTGAGAGGCCAGATAATGTTGAATAGGCTATTGGGGGCAGATTTTAAAAGACCTGCGTGCGTAAATCCAGCTGGATTTCCGCGCACAGGGGGATTACGCGTGCCGAGCCAGTGCCATCTTTAAAAATGGCGCGGGCCATCCAGTGCACCTACCATGTGACAGGGGCCGACCAATGGCACCAATAGCCCCTGTCACATGGTAAGAGCAAAGGGCCATTAGCACCATTTTGATTAGTGGCAGCCGACAGCCCGAGCACGGGAGAAATGGGTCAGACCAAAGGTCTATCAAGTCCAGAGTCTTGTCTCCAACAGTGGCCAATCCAAGTTACAAGTATCTGGAAAATACCCAACCATTAAATGGATCCCATGCTACTAATGCTAGCAACAAGCAGTGGCTATTCCCTGCTGATTAATACCAGTTTATGGACTTCTCCAGGAACGTATCCAAACCTTTTTTAAACCCAGCTACACTAGCTGCCTTTACCACTTCCTCTGGCAACAAATTCCAGAGCTTAATTGTGCGTTGAGTACCTAAAGGGCTGCAGACACCATAGAAAGGCTGGAAATTGGCCTTCCCAAGATTAGTATGAAATAAACTATTATTTTTGATACTTTTGATTTGAAAGATTTTTGTTGGTATGGACTGGTAGTTTTTGAGTCTTTGAAAGTTTTTTAAAACACAAACTTCAGATTTGAGTAAATCTGTTTCTGTTGAATTGCCTAATAATACATTTATTAGATTCCTTAACAAGAAGAAGTGAGATGGCTAAAATATTTGGAAATGTATCCTTATAGATACATAAAATATGCTAATTGAAGGGCATGGGGACATAAGTTCATTGAAGTGGGCACTTATCACATAATCATCTAACATTAAAAATTAATTTCCCTTTTGAGTCTATAATCTTGAGTTTCTAAATTGGGTAGTTTTCATCATTAAATTGGAATGTCTAGTGATTTTTGAAAATTAATTCTTTTTTTATGTCTAAAAACATTAGAGTGTAATATTTCAAAACAGGACCTAGCTGTAAAGGTATGTGTGTACTTCTAAAACATCTGATTTTCAGTGATAAGTTATCCATGTACATTGTGTTTGAATACTGGGTTGTTATTTGGCTAAAAGTATGCATATACCCTTATATGCTTCAGATGTTTGCATGCCTGTTCTTTTTGGAAAAATTAAACAAGTAAT
The DNA here is from genome assembly GCF_901001135.1 of Rhinatrema bivittatum. Taxonomy (NCBI): domain Eukaryota; kingdom Metazoa; phylum Chordata; class Amphibia; order Gymnophiona; family Rhinatrematidae; genus Rhinatrema; species Rhinatrema bivittatum. The sequence goes on along the minus strand of NC_042624.1, from coordinate 51,875,412 downwards.
TTTGTAAGTTAGCCAGGAAACGTGCATAAGTTACATCGATTTTCAAAGTGGTCATACATTATTTCACTTTGAAAATTATCCCTGAAGAACTATACACACACAATTACACCTGCTATTTGGTATGCACAGTTTTGCCTAGAGAATTTATGCGCTTTTTGAAAAAGTTCCACGTGAAAATATTAAGATATTCATGCATTTTTAAAGCATTTGTTCATAATCCATATTTTCAAAGCAGGTCACATACATCATTATTCCCATGAAAATACTCTGCTTTTTTCCTTTCTGTGCAGGAACCTCAGGAGGCCATAGGGCTTTGTATGATCCATGGGCCTTCCTGTGTGCCTGCGTGTCCATGACCTTAACTGGATGGGGGTTGCTTATATTAATGTATAGTAGTTGACATTATATTAGTAATTATATGCAAGTACTTTTTATGCCCTTTCTGGATAAACTGCTAAAGCTTGATGGTTTTCAGCATGCAAGGTGTTCAGCTCTCCCACACCTCTCACAGCTGCCTCCAAAACAATGCTGAGTGCCATCCATTCTGCTGCGGAGGAGGAGGTTTGGCTTGCAGGCCCCTCTGCCCTAATCCTGGCCTGCTGCTGGTTCATGAGGTGTCTGAGGTCTTGTCTCAGGTATTTCACACTCTGGTTATTGTGGAAGAATGCATTCAATTTGTGACAGAGCTTCTTCCAGGCCCTCTTTTTCCTGAATGTCCACTTTTCTGGATTCCTGCCCATACTGAATATTTTGGTCCTTCATGATCTTTTGAACCAGAAGGTCCACCCCCTTAGCTGGCAGTTGGGTTTCTAAGCATAGCTTAGGAAGACAAGCAATGGAAGTAAACCCTTTATACCTATACGTGCATGTAAATGGCACACTTTTGTGTGCATAAAGGGCAGGATTTGCATGAGTAATTGTACTTACACATTTTTAAAATTGATAGCAATGCTTGTATGTATATAAAGAACCCATATTCTTTATTGTATTATGTTATAATTACCTCCTGCCTTTACCTTTCTTCCAGCTATTTAAGCTTCCAAGTTTTTACTCCTTGTTAAATGTAACTTTGTCTTATTCACCTCTATTGTTAATTACTTTATTTATTGCTTCAGTTATACCCTTGTTCTATGTAAACCGATCCGATATGGTTATTACTATGAAGGTCGGTATAAAAAAGTGTTAAATAAAATAAATAAATAAATAAATGTTATATTCCATATAGATTGGTTTAATATATGCGCAGATAGCCATTGCAATGTAATGGTATATGGTATATACTTTCTCAACTTCAGAGTGTACCAAGTTGGTCTATAAATAGGTTAGGAGCAGGATCCATCTAATCAGGGACTTTCAGAACCTGTCCAGTGTATATCTCTATAGTTTGCAATGTGGATAACAGCTGGACTAGCTTTGCTTGTCCCTGATGACATGGAGACTGCAGCTATCCCAGCTCACAAGGTATAACTTGGGTGTTAGCAAAGCAATGCATGGGTGGATGATGCCATCATCATTAGAAGCCTGAATGTTTTATATTTTGTTCTTAGCTTTTATTCATTAAACCTGTTTTTTCTCCATAAAGAACAGAACATTCATTTAATTACTATCTCTTATGAAATTTTTTGGGCTGTATGCGAATCTCATTCAGCAGAGAACAGCTTTCTGCTACCCTGCAACAGACCTTTACTGGAGGTGGGCAGTTAAAAGCACCAAAAGTGCTTTGGGGGTGGCAAAATCATAAATCTGTTCCTGTGCATTATTGTATATCAGACCATTTCTATGAGATGTGTGTAGCTTTATCTATGCTGAAAACTATTTGTGATGTAATTATTGTTTGGATGTGAAGCAGCTAATGAAAATTACAGTTCTGACCCTGCTTCAGGTGATAGCCAGCTTTGAAAGTTTCTAATGTGAGAGTCCTTATGGATTAGAGATGTTGTAGGTGGGTGATGGGGTCATTGAAACAGCAAGGAGTACTTGATAGCTCATAGTTGGGAGATTTTGCGTGAGAGCCCTTGAATAGGAAGGATATTATCCTTAATTTTTTGGAGAACACAAGGCAAACCAGGCTTCTTGCAGGCAGATCTCCATAGAAAGGTGGGTCCTTTAGTGATGTAAGTGTGTGTGCACCTTGATGAAGGGATTTGCCGATGGAAGCTGGTAGCCTTCTGAAGGTAATCTGGACTCTACCAGGAAAGACAGACAGTGTGAGCAGGGAGATGGTTAGGCTTGTTGATATAGATACATCTGACACCTAAATTTCTCCAGGTTGGCTTTATCTTGTAGTGGGAAAAGCTTGTTTTTCTTTTCATACACATATGCAGCTTTTGGTATTTAGATATGATTTGTTACAACTAGCAATAGTTAGCTTTAGTTGAATGGAACAACTACCTGCACATCTATATTACATCTCTGCTTTGCTGGAAGATGCACTATAGTAGAAATGCCCGCTTAATGTGTGCTACTAGTTTACCCTGCAGTACTTTCAGTAATGTAAAGCATACCCTGTTTCCCCGAAAATAAGACATCCCCCGAAAATAAGACCTAGTAGAGGTTTTGCTGAATTGCTAAATATAAGACCTCCCCCGAAAGTAAGACCTAGCAAAGTTTTTATTTGGGAGCATGCCCGTCGCACAGAACACCAGAGCATGCAGCTGTGATTTTTTTACCCTGCAGGATTCACAGTTAGTTGTCATCACAAACCAGCATAACCAGACAACTATTCAGAATATGATAAATGTTCATTTTTTTGTTCAACAATATATGTGAATTCTTCTTCATGGAAAAATAAGACATCCCCAGAAAATAAGGCCTAGTGCATCTTTGGTAGCAAAAATTAATATAAGACACTGTCTTATTTTCGGGGAAACACGGTACAAGAAGTGTATATCTAGACTGTACCAGTGCTTGTGGCATGCCTCACTCACTTCTTTGGCCCTTTGAGGAGGTAAGATGTACAATTAGACTAAAATCTTGCAGTGTTGTGTCTATAAGATGAAGGTCATTCAGTAGATCTGTCTTCACATCCTAAGAATCAGAAGTAATACATAGGCAGAGGTAAGGGTAGATGAGAGGAGGATACAGATAACTTTTCAGACCTGCATGGCTGTGTGTGGGTGAGAGAGTGATTACAAAAGTCTCTCCTGCAAGGGGCTTTAGTGGGGGTGGAAATGGAGCAGAGTTTTCATCAAACAGAAAAATATAAAGAATAATAAACCTTTATTCAAATATTTAAAAACTGAATAAAAACTTCTATTTGCAATAAAGAAATAACTGGGAAAGGGATGGAAAAATGTAGAGACTAAACTATTTACATGAAAATAAAGGTCCAAGAAGCTTGGGATGCCAGGTTCTGAAAAACTAGGGGGTTTGATGGCTATGCTGGTGGCCTCATGGCCATCAGCTCAAGAACTGCTGTGAAGCCCTCTTGAGCCTGAGCTAGTCACTCTACCACCTTAACCAGCCTCTTGAAGTTGCCTCTGACCCCACTCAACTCACTCCTTATCATCTGCCTAGCTAGGCCATAGCTGCCTGAGGCCCTGCCTTCTGGCCTGGAATGGGTACACCACAGAGGCAGCCTCTGTAGCTAAGGGCTGCTGGACTGATTATAGTGGGAGGTATAGAGGTAGCTCATCACTTCCCTCACCCAGCAATGGCTGGGCAGCCTCAGGACCAGTGTCCTGAGGTTCATTTTTGTTTTCTTCTTCATCCTTCTCTGCTGAGCTTGTGTTTTGTTTGAAGAGAGCAAAAACCGTGTGTCAATCCATCATCTTATATGCTCCAGGGTATGATATGCATGATCATACAAGCAGTTAGAGAACATTGCATTAGTGGGAGAAGTGGAGGCGATGATAAGTGATTTTAGCGGTGGAACACCCATGTCCTAAAAGGGGTGGAAAGGCCATAGATAGGTTCCCAAAGATATGAAAGTTTCTGTAAAGCTGTCTTTAAATGCATGATAGCTAAGTAGTGATTGAAGCATGGAGGTAGGGTCAGTGTCTGGATGGTTTCTGTTGGGGTATACCCTTGATACCAAGATATGAAGGGCCAGGATGCTGCCACTAGTCTATGGGTGCTTGTCTAATAGGAGGTATTGAGTTTGCCAAGAGTAGGACCTAACACCCTCTTAAGTTTAATATTATGCCTTTGAGTGCATAACAAGTACTGCTTCATGACAGTGCTGCCCATGACCCAGAGAAAAGGCAAACATGAAGTAACTGTGAATGGGGGTTTCTTGAAGCTGTAGACAGAGACAGTGTCTTGTAGTGGGACCAGAGATGTAAGCAGGAAATCGACAAACGTTGTCGATATCGCCCTGATGGTCATGTTATGAACTTAGTTCCATTCCCCTCTTGCCAGGTATGCAGTTGGTCCATCCCCTCCCCTTCCTTTTGTCTCAGCTCACAGTCTTCCTTCTTGAGGTCCTCAGTCTATACAGAGAAATAGAAATACAAAGCAAGTAGTCCAACACACAATTGCCTTACCATTTTTCCCTAACACTCCCTACCCACCACCCCCTATTGTCCCTTAACTCCCTCCTAACACCCCATATCCACACACCCACTCCATTGCCCAACCCACCCCTACCAATACCCCTACCCCCAATTACTCCCTATCTACCCTTTAGCCTTCATTGCTCCCTAGTCCACTCCTAACAGCCCTTATCCACATACCCACTCCCAGCCCCACCCACCTTCCTAGTTCCCACATTATTCTCAGATATGGTGCTAGCATTTTTGCTGCCCTGTGCAAACAATTGCTCTGCTGCCCCTGCCCCATCCTTTTTTTTTTTTTTTTTTAAACATAATGCTCCACCTCGGTTAAAGATGCAGAACCCAGACTCACCCTCAACCAAATACAGAATAAAGAGACCATGAAGTATAAACAACATGTAGACAGAAACTGAACTGAACCTGCAACAAGTCAGACTCTGTATGCAATGTAGCAATGAGAAACAGAAACATCACCAGTCTTCATAAATCATTCATCAAATAATAAAATCAAGGAGTATAATTCAATCATATTAGTAAAACCATGCTTATAAAAAGAATATTTCCAACAAGATAAGGAATAATATAACATCCAATAATTAAGAGCTCATACAAAATTAAAAAAAATTTTCAAACAACAATAAAGTATTTCAAAATGGCAGACTCAGACACCCACTAATTAAAACTAATAAGGATGGAAAATTCATTGCTCTCCATACCTGAAAACGTTTCATTTCCAGTCATCCTGAGTATGGCATGGATTAATGGGGCAGCACACATTTTCTTCACATACACACTCAGGCAGGCTTCCATTCACACCCCCCCCCCCCCCAGGCAGGCTTCCATTCACTCACATACACACACACATTCACACACACCCCAGACAGGTTCCTATTCATACATACCCATTCCAGACAGGTTCCCCCACTCACCCCAGACAGGTTTCTGTACACACACACATGCACACACACACCAGTTAGTTCCCATTCATACACACACACCACAGACAGATTACCTTTCACATACACATCCCCCAGTCAGGTTCCCATTCACAACCCAGGCAGGTTCCCATTCATACAAACACTTCCCCTCTCACACACACACACACATACACCCCCCCCCCCCCAAGGCAGGTTCCCATCACACATGCATACCCCATTCAGGTTCCTAATCACACCCTCTCCCCCCACACCAGTCAGGTACCCATATACACACACACCCCAGTTAGTTCCCTATGCACATACATACACACACACACATGCCGCCTTCTCTGCTGCTGCTCCTCCTTGTGTACTGGTCCCTGCCCTAATCAAATCTCCCTCCCTTGCTGGAGGGATGGGGACCACTGGCGGCCTTGCGGGTCTCTTCCTGTTCTCAGCCATCAGTGCAATAGGGTCCACCGGCTCAGGCCTCAATCTCTTCTGGGTTGCCGGTGGGCTGGAGTCCACCAGTGGCATCGCAGGCCTCCTCTTCCAGGCCACTGGTATCATGGGGTCCACCAGCAGCCTTACAGTTGCCACTTCTTCCTCCATCCCCCTCCCCCCCCCCCCCCCCCCGTGTGCACACCCAGTAGTGCCAGGCCTAATTGTACTTACTTCCTAGGGGTAGGAAGCTGGCAATTGTAGTAGCCCTGAAGTTCCCTCCATGCCTGCCGTAGGATCTGATTATTCCATAAGACCCCCTTGGATGGGGAAGAGAGGATATTGTCATCCCTCACCACCAGGAATGTCAGCATATGCATGTCTTTGGTGGTGAAATTAGGCTGTTTTGTGGATTTATTTTATTTTTATTTATTTAGCATTTGTTTATATACCGAGGTACAGCTGACAATGCCTTCACTCCGGTTTACATTACAACGAACCAGTTACATTTGAATTCATAACATTAAAACAGAGATTGAAACAGAACATTAACTTAATAAAAGTTAATAAGTACATTGAACATTAGATAAGAATGTATGCAACGCTTGAGGTTGACGGTTGAAGCCGTTAATGAGAAGGAAGGTTTCTGCAAGTCGGGGCGAGTGTCAGAAGGATTGCTGGAATAAAAAGGAGCGAGAGGTGGATATGAAAAGGATTTATGCTCTGTTATCAATGGGTGCACAGTTATTGTAAGACTGTGAGAGTAGCCATTCTTTAAGTTCTTTTTTAAAAGATTTAAGATTTTCTTGTGAATTGAGGTGTAGAGGTAATGAGTTCCATAATTTTGGACCGACTATAGAGATGGCTCTATTTCTGGTGGAGGAAAGTTTGGCTTGTGGTAATGAAGGGACATCCAGTTGAATTTTATATGTAGATCTTGTTGTACGTGATGATTTATGCAGATGTATAATATTGTCCAGGGCAGTGAAGTCTGCTTTGTGGATTGTCTTGTGTAGAATTGTGATGACTTTGTACTCTATTCTTTTTTTTAACAGGTAGCCAATGTAAGTTGTGGAGTACTGGGGATATATGGTCGGATTTTCTTTTACCAGTCAGGACTCTGGCAGCTGCATTTTGGAGTAACTGCAGTGGTCTTAAGGTTGCATTGGGAAGGCCAATTAGAAGGGAGTTGCAGTAGTCTATACTGGAGAAGATGAGGGTTTGAAGAACGGTTCTGAAATCCCGGGGGTGAAGCAGCGGTTTTAGGTGTTTGAGTATTTGAATTTTGAAGAAGCCTTCTCTTGTTTTTGTTGCGATGTGTTTTTTAAGATTTAGCTCATTATCTAGCCAGAAACCCAGATCTTTAACGTTGTCTTTGAGTTGGATTTGAATGTTGTCAAATTGGAAGGGAGGAGTGTATGTTATACCAGAGTTTTTTCTTGTAATTAGTATACATTCTGTTTTGCTCATATTTAAGCATAGTTTTAGGTTGTTTAGCAGTTTTCGTATTGCTTCCAGGTGTGAGGCTGCTTTTGACATTGATGGGAGTGAGGTCTGCCCCAGAGGAACCAGAAGTTTTTGTGTGCCGTGGAAAACCATAAGCGCATACTATTGTCATTTGCGCATATGTATGTGTGTATGAGTTCACTTACACATAAAAATTTGTACAAATAGTTCACATATGCGCATATAGGGGCAGATTTTCAAACCCTACGTGCGCCGGGCCTATTTTCAAAAGGCCCGGGATCGCGCATAAAGCCCCGGGACGCGTGTAAGTCCCGGGGCTTGAAAAAAGGGGCGGGGCAGAGCCGGAGCCTCCAAGCATAGTGGCCATTTGCTGCTGTGCCCGGGATCGCGGGCCAGCCATTGGCCGGCGCATGCAACCTACGCCTGACGCAACTTATAAAATAAAGGTTGGGGGGGGGTTTAGGTAGGGATGGGGGCAGGTTAGCTAGGGGGGAGGGGAAGGTGGGGGGGAGTGAAAGGAAAGTTCCCTCCAAGGCAGCTCCAATTTCAGAGCGGCCTTGGAGGGAACGGGGAAAGCCAGCTGGGTTCCCCAAGGGCTCGGCACGCGCAAAGTGCACTATTGCGCACCCTCTTGCGCGCGCCGAACCCGGATTTTATAACATGTGCACGGCTGCACTCGCATGTTATAAAATCGGGCGTACATTTGTGCGCACCGGGATGCGAGCACAAATTTACGCCCGCGCGTAGGTATTAAAATCCGGCCCATATTTTATATAATAAATACACATTTTATAATCTGTGCAGATTTTAAAATATGAGTGTATTTGGATGTGGCTCCATATTCATGTGTATATGGGGCTTTGCACAGTTCTTTGAAAGTTATCTTCCTTGTTTGTAAAATCAAAAAGTATGAGGATAACTTTCAAACCTATTTGCTTTGCTGGATTTGCATGGAGAGTTATCCTTGTATTATATAAACTGCAATGGGTTGCTACATGGTTCTTAAATACAGAATAGTTCAGTTCTCAATGTATACACACATATATTTCAGTTTGTGTGAATATTTGAAATGCAGTCAAAGTACTTAGTTTCTCTACCTATTTTATCAACATACTCGCATATATTTTATGCGTGAAAAATGTATAGCATGTATGCATAAAACCCTGATTTATGTGCAGAAGCAGGTATATTTTAAAATATGCAAGCTTTCTTGAAATCACCAGTTTGCAATACTTCCACCAGTTCACCCAGTCCATCTCCAGTTCATCCACACCCTTTAGTACTTAATTCTAAACTTCCCCCCAGCTCACCCAGACCTTCCAACAAAAAATAGCAGACAACAGATGTCCAATTTCATTTTCCCTAAGCAATTACCAGGTGTAAAATTGTGTGAATAAGTTGGGTAATATATTCACATAAATCTCTTCTAAAATATCAGCTTCTGCATGTACCTCTTGACTCCACCCCAGAATGCCCTTAGTCCACCCCATTTTTTGTGCCAGTAAATGTGTGCTTTTGATGTTTATAAAATATCATGTATGCAAATACAGGCTATTTATGTGCATATACGAATGCTAATATTCTGCATGTAACCCTTCTGAAAATGTACTCATATGTGTATAAGTTCCAGTTCTCTGGAATGCCTCTCTCCTATGTGCATAAAAGTACGTGTGCAGTGTGCATGCATGTGCTTTATATGCACATTTATTGCATCATTTTCAAAAGTGTCATTTTTGTGGGTAAAGCATTATATTATCCTCTATCCCTTTGAAAATTTCCCTCCCTTTGTATGCGAGTAGTTTCAAAGTGCACCTCCAAATACCTTCCAGAATGCCTATTTCCAGGTGGTCAAAAATATGTACTTACTTTCATCTGACAAAAAAATCCTCTGACCTGGAAGGTTAAATCTAGTGTTAACCGTGTAAAATGGACCTAAGTCTTTGAAAATCTGCCTCTACATTTTTAACTTTGGGTTTAGACTTACATCTGCATACTTTTGAAAATTTAGCTCAATAAATCTTAGACAGCTTGATGATTAAAGAAAAATAATATCTTGCTGAGAAGAAAAGCAAATCCATGATTAGTATAGTGCATTTACCAACTGTTCTCCAGGGGAATGGGCCAGAAGTCATCATCCAGCGTAACACCTAATTAATCCTACTGTAAAGCCGACTTCAGCATTATTGTCAAGTCTTCTATGCCTAGTGAATCTCAATAGAAATCTCATTTTAATTACTTCTTTACTGAGTTTACTGTTTAGCACCCGTGTCTCACAGGCACCTAAAAAGAGAATAATTTAAATCTCAGTTCCAGAGTGGAGGTCGCAGATGATTTACTAGGCAACCAGTTTGGAATGCAAACATACTCTAGAAGTTGACTCTATTCTACCTAGCGCACACTGCAAATGGAGAAATTTAAAAATCAAGGTCAGTTTTCTTAGGCTTCACTTACCCTACCTCCAAAAGAAAGGTCCAAACAAATGAACAAAGATTGTCTTATCTCTTCATTAGAAGTAAGTGCATTCCAAAAGCCTCCTTTGAATATATGTATTACCAAATGAAAACATAATAACAGTTAAATAAAAAAGGAATTAACTTCATATGGTAGAACTATGTTGTTTTTTGATTGGCTAAATCCATATGTCATTGTCACGACAAGTCCCAAAGCACTTTAATAAATAATTCTAGTTCCAATTCCAGTTCATTGATAGCTTGATTTACCCTGTTTAAGACTTAGAAAAGGTTATTTTCTGAATAGAAAAGCCAAATAAATCCCCTTTAGTTGGATTTTAAGGCAGTCCCCTACTTTCCAGTTCGTATTTGTCTGTATGTTTTTCATTAAGTATGTTATGTATTGTAAACCACACAATATTGAGCATTTAGAAAAAATGTATGTAGTTTTGTTAAAGTGGCATCTCAAGGCATGATAAAAAAGAGACCATCATAACCCCTGGAATGTTGGAGCAAATTGTTAAGCTTCCACACATAAAACAGGTCATGTTTAATCATCGGTCTGCAAGACGGAGCTGCTCAAACTCAAGCACTCATCTATAAGGGAAGTGATTGATTTTATTTGCATAATATAAAATGTGAAAAATATTTGGACTATAACTATCTTGCAGACTGATGATTATACATGACCCTTTTCATGTGTGGAAGCTTAACAATTTGCTCCAACATTCCAGGTGTTATGATGGTCTCTTTTTTTTATCATGCCTTGAGATGTCACTTTAACAAGAAATAGATACATTTTTTTCTGAATGCTCAATATTGTGTAATTTTCATTAAGTGCATTCATATTGTTGACTCTGTATTTCTTTGTGATGTACTGGTAAACCGCCATGATAGGTTTGGCTTATTTGGGTGGTATATAAATTGATAGAAATATAAATAAATAAAATATGTGCATTTTCCTCATTATTCCTTTTCAGACATGCAAAGTCACCCTCTTGTCACTCCCAACATCTGGAATAGAATGGAAGAAGTGCAGGGAGCATGCTCAGGCAGTCAGGTCAGTATGAACAAGGAGCTAAAAACACGTGCTTACAATTCAGTCACTCCATTTAATAAGTATGCCTTCAGGCATTTACATGGCCCAAGTCCATGGGAACAACAGAAAAGAATAAAAACACACACAGAAATCCCATAAGCTACCTACAGGAAATGATTTCCTATACTTAAACAAGTTACAGTGATCTGCACCAATGGAAAGCTAATATGCATTAGGAAAAATTAAGTGTTCATTCTACATGCTTCTTAATTGCTACCTCGCTTATTAAGGAGGAACTGTTCTGCTCAGATGGAAAAGGACACATAAGAACATAACATAAGAAATTGCCATGCTGGGTCAGACCAAGGGTCCATCAAGCCCAGCATCCTGTTTTCAACAGTGGCCAATCCAGGCCATAAGAAACTGGCAAGTACCCAAACACCAAGAAGATCCCATGTTACTGATGCAATTAATAGCAGTGGCTATTCCCTAAGGGGTAGATTTTAAAAGAAGCGCGATCAGCCTACTTTTGCTTGCGCATCAGACTCAAGCAAAAGTACGCTGGATTTTAGTAGATACGCGCGGAGCCGCGCGTATCCACTAAAATCCTGGATCGGCGCGCGCAAGGCTATCGATTTTGTATAGCCTGCGCGCGCCGAGCCGCGCTGCCTCCCCCCGTTCCCTCCAAGGCCGCTCCGAAATCGGAGCGGCCTTGGAGGGAACTTTCCTTTGCCCTCCCCTCACCTTCCCCTCCCTTCCCCTACCTAACCCACCCGCCCGGCCCTGTCTACACCCCCCCCTTACCTTTGTCGGGGGATTTACGCCTCCCGGAGGGAGACGTAAATCCCCGCGCGCCAGCGGGCCTGCTGCGCGCCGGGCCGCGACCTGGTGGCGGGTACGGAGGGCGCGGCCACGCCCCCGGGCCGTAGCCACGCCCCGTACCCGCCCCCAAAACGCTGCCGACACGCCCCCGGAACGCCGCAACGACCGGGCCCGCCCCCCGACACGCCCCCGACACGCCCCCCTCCGAGAACCCCGGGACTTACGCGAGTCCCGGGGCTCTGCGCGCGCCGGGAGGCCTATGTAAAATAGGCTTCCCGGCGCGCAGGGCCCTGCTCGCCTAAATCCGCCCGGTTTTGGGCGGATTTAGGCGAGCAGGGCTCTGAAAATCTACCCCTAAGTAAACTTGATTAATAGCCATTAATGGACTTCTCCTCCAAGAACTTATCCAAACCTTTTTTGAACCCAGCTACACTAACTGCACTAACCACATCCTCTGGCAACAAATTCCAGAGCTTTATTGTGCGTTGTATTACATGAAAAAGTCAACATTCTACTACTTTTATGCCTGGATTCCCTGACAGCTCACAACAGCAATATATAGCAACTCAGCACAGGAACTAAGCAGGTTATTTAGAAACTTCCCCTTAAAGGCACAGGAAAGCAACATTTTCTACCTCTATATGCATAATTTTGGAAATTAAAAACTATAAGATGAATTTTAAAAGCCTGACATGTGCCAAAATTAGGGGATGCGTGGATATGTTGGGCCGGAGTGTGCTGAGCAGATTTTAAATGCCACTTGCATACGCGCGAACTTGCTGCAGCATGCACAAATGTACATTTTCCAATAAGGGGTGGGGAATGGGCGTTCTGGGATTTTACCATGACATTTTCATGTAAGTACGCGCACTGGCGCGCTCTGGGGTTCCCTGCTGCATAACTTTACTTCTGCTATGGATGGCATGTAAGTTAGAGAACCCAAAAAATGTAGACCGATCAGCGAGGTTTTGAAGGTCAGGGCTAATGGGGGAGAAGGGAGGCTAATGAACTTTGTTCCCAGTTCGTCCTTAACTGGACGAACTGGGAACAAAGTGGGAAAACTGGCAATGGCGTCTGCGCACGTGCCTTTTAAAATCCCCCCGCTTACATGGCAGGAGCGGCTTTTGTGTGAACAGGCACACGTCCACTTAAGATTCAGCGCATGTGTGCAGTCAGGCTATTTTATAACATGCATGTACATACGCGCATGTGTTATAAAGTGGCCATGGTCCCTGGGCTTAGGGTGACGAATGTGCGCACATGTGCGCCCGCATACCACACTGAAAGCTACTGTCCCTGCATGCAGTTTCTGTTATGAGGCTACCAAAATGGCCCAGTCATGTGATTCCAGAGTCAGAACTGGGTGTGTACAGCGGGGACACCCTCACCTCCGGGAAGAAAAGTAGAAATAACTCAGCATTCTTCTATGACAGCATGGAAGGATACGTGGGACACTGGGATAAGGAAATAATAAATATTATTTATATGATTCTGTACATGGGGATTTTGCTAGGTGACCAGACACAAAAAGCAGGGAAGAAGGTGGAGACTGAAACTAATACAGGTTATATCCTATCTAGGGACCTCTTACTGTCCCACCCCTTCCCATACAGAGTCAGGTGACATATATGCATATGTTTGTTCATGCGCGAATCCCTGCAATACATTGAAAGCGCATACTTTTCCTACTTATTTTCTAAACATATGCACACATTTTACATGCAAAAAACATATAACTTGCTCTCATAAAACCTGATTTATACCTGATTTATACATGGAAGCTGGTATATTTTGAATCATGCACGTGCAATTGAAATCACCAGTTAGTGTAGCTGGGTTCAAAAAAGGTTTGGATAAGTTCTTGGAGGAGAAGTCCATTAACTGCTATTAATCAAGTTGACTTAGGGAATAGCCACTGCTATTAATTGCATCAGTAGCATGGGATCTTCTTAGTGTTTGGGTAATTGCCAGGTTCTTGTGGCCTGGCTTGGCCTCTGTTGGAAACAGGATGCTGGGCTTGATGGACCCTTGGTCTGACCCAGCATGGCAATGTTCTTATGTTCTTATGTTAACTCCTTCCTGTCTGATCTGGAGGATGATGCCCTTTTTTTATTTCTCTTCTAATAATTCCAAATCCTGTCCTAACCCTGCCACAAGAATGCCTCTTCACAATGTGGGTAAAAGTACATGTATAGAGGCCCTATGTATATACTTTTCCCTGCATATAGGGTGGACACATTTTAAACAGCCTATATCATACATAAAGCTCTGTTTTACTTGTGAATATATGTCTTTTAAAAATACCCACGTGATAAGGATATGCTGCTTAATAAAGTGAAATGATATACTGTTCTGTATCCATGGCAATGAGAGAAGGGGGGAGGGGGGTTCATTTTCATGGAATCAAACTGATTTGTGTATTCTTGGATGTTGTATATTGTAATACAATTGTTAAAAAAAATTCAATAAAGATATTTTAAAATAACCAGAAAAAAATTACCCACACTGTTACGATCCCGGTCACTAGCCTAGTGACCGGGCTCTTACCTTCCTCCGTGGCGCTGCGAACCGCCGGGTTTCTGGCCTCCAGGGCCGCATGGCAGCGGCGTCTCCTCGTGGAGACGTCGTCAGAAACTCCTCCCCCCAGCCCTGGTACGCGCGCGCGCGAAGAGCCGTGTTTTAAGGCGTCTGCACCCGGATGTGCAGACACGCCTCTTTTGACGTCAGCTGATTGAGCAGGGGATTTAAGCCGGGACTTTTGAAGTTGCAATTCGCCTTGCAACGAGGTTTCTCTTCGGAGTGCTAGTTGCCATCGTTCATCTGCCTGCCTGGTTCCTGACTTCAGCCTGCCTGACTCTGGTATCGTTCATCTGCCTGCCTGGTTCCTGACTTCAGCCTGCCTGACTCTGGTATCGTTTATCTGCCTGCCTGGTTCCTGACTTCTGCCTGCCTGACTCTGGTATCGTTTATCTGCCTGCCTGGTTCCTGACTTCTGCCTGCCTGACTCTGGTATCGTTTATCTGCCTGCCTGGTTCCTGATCTCTGCCTGCCTGACTCCGCTCTCTGCCTGCTTGTACCCCGGTTCGTATCGCTTCCTTGGATTCTTCTGTTATCACCTAAGACCCAGCGGTCCGGGTCCCTACAGGCTCCTCCTGGGGGGATCTCGGGCTTCCAGGGCGAAGACTCCTAAGCCCTAGTGACCCGGGCCTCCACAGCTCCTCTGGAGGGGTCACGGGTTCCCAGGTGAAGATTCATCGTTTCATCTAGTCTGCCTCCCGTCCGTCTCCCTCCGGCGGTCGGCCCAAGGATCCACTTCCGGATTGGTCAATCACAACAGTTTGCAAGGCCATGGATCCGGCAGATCTCGCTGGGCTTCAGGCCATTCCTGGGTTGGCACAACGCCTGGTGCAGCAGCAACAGGTGTTGGATTCGTTAGTAGCCACGGTTGAGCGCATGGCTACTCGAATGGACAATGAACCTCCTGGACAGGCTCCGCCTCCGGTTCCGGCTCCAGTAGTCACATTCCAGACTCAGACCCAGCTGCCTGCTCCTTCTCGTTATGCTGGGGATGCCAAAGCTTGTCGTGGTTTTCTCAATCAGTGCTATGTGCGGTTCGCTCTACTTCCCAATCAGTTTTCTACTGATGCAGTCAAGGTGGCGTATATTTTTTCCCTGCTGGATGACAAGGCGCTGAATTGGGCATCTCCTATGTGGGAGAAGAATGATGCCGCTCTCTCGAGTCTGGACCTCTTTGTGGCTGAGTTCAGAGCCGCGTTCGATGAGCCTGCTCGCCAAACTTCAGCGACTTCGGAGCTCTTGCAAATTCGCCAAGGACCACGTACACTGGCAGAGTACGCTCTGGAGTTCCGCACCCTGGCGCTTGAGGTGGGGTGGCGAGATGATGCCCTTCGGGGGATTTTTCTTGAAGGTCTAGCAGGCCGGATTAAAGACATTCTTGCTGCCAGAGAGCTCCCTGAAGATCTCAATGCTCTCATAGAGCTTGCTGGACGCATTGATCAGCGGTTGCAACAGCGGGCTAGAGAGGTACGCCCACTACGGCGCATGTCGCCACTAGCGCCGGTCTCGTCTAGACCTCTTGCCTCTGTTCCCCGGTCTACGGGGGCTACCGCAACACCATCTTCTGATGAGCCAATGCAGCTGGGAAGAACTACCCTGACTGAGGAGGAGAAGCGCCGCCGCAGGACACAAGGTCTGTGTTTGTATTGCGGCGGGAAAGGACATTTCCTGTCTAATTGCAAAGAACGGCCGGGAAACGCCCACGCCTAGGAGTAAGGGAGGAGTGTCCCCTGGGCTGTTTGAACGCTGCTCCTCAATGTACGGTACGGGTAACTTTAAAATTTCCCGAGGAGTCTTTTGAAACTCGGGCTCTGATCGACTCAGGGGCTGGAGGGAACTTCATTGCTCAGTCTCTGGTTGAGTGCCTGCAAATAACTACTCAACCTCGGGAGCCCTCCTTGCGAGTCACCTCCATTCAAGGGACTCCATTGGCCGGGAGTATCTCCTTGGTTACAGCTCCGATTTCTCTCCAGACCGGCCTATTCCACAGCGAGGTGATCTCTTTCCTGGTCTTGGAAAAGTCGGTACATCCTATAGTTCTTGGCCTACCGTGGTTACAGCAACACTCTCCCATAATTCACTGGGACAATTTACAGATTGCTCAATGGAGTCCACAGTGCTTCCAATCCTGCATTACTACTACTGGGAGTTCTCCCATCACTCTGGCACATGCGGGGCCAATTCTTCCGGCGGTGTACAGTGAGTTCTCCGATGTATTTTCTAAGGAAAAGGCGGAGTTGCTGCCACAACACCATCCCTTCGACTGTGCCATCGAGCTTCTTCCCGGTACTACACCACCCCGGGGTAGGGTGTATCCGTTATCCCAACCAGAGACTAAAGCCATGTCCGATTATATTAAGGAGAACCTCGCTAAGGGGTTTATACGTCAGTCTAAGTCTTCTGCAGGGGCAGGATTCTTTTTTGTAGCCAAAAAGGATGGATCTTTACGTCCTTGCATCGACTACCGTGGTTTAAATAGGATTACTAAAAAGAACCGCTACCCGTTACCCTTGATCCCAGAACTTTTGGACAGACTCCAGGGGGCTCGAGTTTTTACCAAACTGGACCTAAGAGGAGCCTACAATCTTGTGCGCATCCGTCCCGGGGATGAGTGGAAGACTGCTTTCAACACCCGGGACGGGCACTACGAATATCTGGTTATGCCATTCGGCTTGTGCAATGCTCCTGCCGTATTCCAGCATCTCAAGAATGAGATTCTTAGGGAACTGCTAAACACTTGTGTCATTGTCTACCTGGATGATGTTCTCATATTTTCGCAAGATTTGGATTCTCATCGCCGACAGGTCCGGCAAGTTCTTCAAATTCTCCGAGACCAGCACCTTTACGCCAAACTGGAAAAATGTCTCTTTGAGCAGGACTCTTTGCCTTTCTTAGGGTATATCGTGTCTGCCACAGGATTTCGCATGGACCCAGAGAAGGTTTCGGCCATCAAGAAGTGGCCTCAGCCTACAGGATTAAAGGCGTTGCAACGCTTTCTGGGCTTCGCCAACTTTTACAGACACTTTATTCCAGGATACTCCCGGCTGGTGGCACCTTTGACAGCCTTAACAAGGAAAGGAGCGGATGTTCGCCACTGGTCTGCAGAGGCTTGTAAAGCGTTTCAAGATTTAAAGGACGCGTTTCTGTTGGATACTTGCCTACGACACCCTGATCCGTCACGTCCGTTCATAGTGGAGGTAGATGCGTCCAGTGTGGCGGTAGGTGCAGTACTTTCTCAGCACTCTAGTGCAGGAACTTTACTCCCATGCTCGTATTTCTCGAAGAGATTCACTCCTGCCGAAAACAATTACGGTATCGGCGATAAAGAACTTCTCGCCATCAAGTTGGCGTTTGAGGCATGGAGGCAGTGGCTAGAAGGAGCTCAGCACCAAATCACGGTGTACACTGACCATAAGAACCTGGAGTTTCTTTCCCAAGCCCAACGCCTCAATCCCAGGCAGGCGAGATGGTCATTGTTCTTTAGTCGGTTCGATTTTATCCTCAAGTACCGACCCGCCGCTAAGAACATCCGAGCCGATGCTCTGTCCCGTAACACCATCCTTGAGGAAAGGAGTGACTCTCCACAGTATATCATTGACCCAGCCAGGATTTCTCTTGACTGCACTAGTGTATCTCAGCAAGGACGAGTAGTAGTACCTCGACGAGACCGAAGGAAGGTCCTGGAGTGGGCTCACGACTCCCTTACTGGAGGTCATGCCGGCCGAGTAAGAACTCTCACTCTCTTGAATCGATTCTACTGGTGGCCTCGGGTACGTCAGGACGTTCAGGAATACGTGGCATCTTGCCCAGTATGTGCCAGGCAAAAGCCACTTTCGGGTCGACCTTGGGGTCTGCTACAACCGTTACCCATTGCCACAGAACCATGGACACATATTGCCACAGACTTTGTGGTAGATCTCCCTCCTTCAGAGGGTAAGACTGTAATTTGGGTTATTGTGGACCGTTTTTTCTAAAATGGTACATCTCGTACCACTGGACAAACTGCCTTCTGCACCTGAGTTAGCACAGCTGTTCGTACAACACATCTTTCGAGTCCATGGTCTTCCACAAAGTATAGTCTCTGACCGTGGACCTCAGTTTACAGCTCGCTATTGGCGAGCCCTTTGCAAACAGTTCGGGGTTCAGTTAAATTTCTCCACCGCTTTTCACCCCCAAAGTAATGGACAGACGGAAAGAATGAATCGGTCTCTCAAGTCTTTTCTCCGCAGTTTCATTTCTGAGAAAAGAGATAATTGGGTGGCGTTGTTGCCTTGGGCAGAATTTGCATATAATAACCATGAACACTCTGTCACGGGCCAATCACCTTTTCAAACGGTTTTTGGTCGTCATCTCAAACCTCCTGTCCCAGTTCCAGTGGAGGTAGCATCTCCTGCGGCTCAGTCAGCAGCGACTCAATTTCGTCACCTATGGCAATCACTTCAGCATCGTCTTTCTTCTGCAGCACGGAAAGCACAGACAACAGCGAATCGTCATAGACGGGCTGCTCCGACACTACTACCTGGTACTAAAGTATGGTTAAGTACCAAAAATTTGCACCTTTCAGGCTACTCTCGCAAGTTGGCCCCTAAATTCTGTGGTCCATTTCCAGTGGCAGAACGTATTGGATTGGTATCCTACAGACTTCGACTGCCATCATCATTGCGCATTCACAATGTATTTCATGTGTCCCTGTTAAAACCTGTGGTCCACTCCCGTTATCATCACCTCACTCCGGATGATGTCTCAGCATCATCTCCTGGGGATCCGGTCTATCAAGTACACGAGGTACGAGACGTACGATTTCACAATCGTCGGTGGGAATATTTGCTAGCCTGGGAAGGCTGTGGTCCTGAGGAGGATTCCTGGGAACCTGCGCGGAATATCCTGGATAAGACTCTGCTGTCCCAATTTCACTTGGACAACCCTGGAAGGCCCGGTCCTTCAAAGAGGGGGCATAAAGTGGGGGGTACTGTTACGATCCCGGTCACTAGCCTAGTGACCGGGCTCTTACCTTCCTCCGTGGCGCCGTGAACCGCCGGGTTTCTGGCCTCCAGGGCCGCATGGCAGCGGCGTCTCCTCGTGGAGACGTCGTCAGAAACTCCTCCCCCCCAGCCCTGGTACGCTCGCGCGCGAAGAGCCGTGTTTTAAGGCGTCTGCACCCGGATGTGCAGACACGCCTCTTTTGATGTCAGCTGATTGAGCAGGGGATTTAAGCCGGGACTTTTGAAGTTGCAATTCGCCTTGCAACGAGGTTTCTCTTCGGAGTGCTAGTTGCCATCGTTCATCTGCCTGCCTGGTTCCTGACTTCAGCCTGCCTGACTCTGGTATCGTTCATCTGCCTGCCTGGTTCCTGACTTCAGCCTGCCTGACTCTGGTATCGTTTATCTGCCTGCCTGGTTCCTGACTTCTGCCTGCCTGACTCTGGTATCGTTTATCTGCCTGCCTGGTTCCTGACTTCTGCCTGCCTGACTCTGGTATCGTTTATCTGCCTGCCTGGTTCCTGATCTCTGCCTGCCTGACTCCGCTCTCTGCCTGCTTGTACCCCGGTTCGTATCGCTTCCTTGGATTCTTCTGTTATCACCTAAGACCCAGCGGTCCGGGTCCCTACAGGCTCCTCCTGGGGGGATCTCGGGCTTCCAGGGCGAAGACTCCTAAGCCCTAGTGACCCGGGCCTCCACAGCTCCTCTGGAGGGGTCACGGGTTCCCAGGTGAAGATTCATCGTTTCATCTAGTCTGCCTCCCGTCCGTCTCCCTCCGGCGGTCGGCCCAAGGATCCACTTCCGGATTGGTCAATCACAACACACACTATCAGAATTCTGATTTGGACAATGTGCAAGAAATTACATACATAAAAATTACTTACGCACATGCTATTTTATAAACATTAAACATACGCGCGTATTTATGTTTTTGTGCGCACATATATACTTGCATACAAATGGGGAGCCCTGGGGCATTCCAGGCTGGGGCCAACTCTACTTAGTCAAGGTTTTGAGATTTACTATGTAAACTTAAGGGAACTGCAAGAAACAGCTCCTATTCTCTCAAATCCAAATTAAAAAATCTACACAAGCACTAAGAGGATAAGTTTGAAAAGAACTCCTCGCAGCTCCCCCCCCCCCCCCCGCCCTACTTTCTTCGTCCCACTACCTCCCCTCCTACCCTGCCCCATCCCCCCTGGCAACGTTTTCCCCCTGATTCACCCCTACTCTCCTTGCCCCACTTCCATCCCCGCTCTACCCCCCCCCCCACACCCCTGCTCTATCTCCTTCCCCTCTCCCTCCCTCCCAGCCCTCATCAGCCTCCACCATCATTTGTACATATGGTAATATATCTACCTAATATTGTTTATAAGTTCATATGTTTATTTAATTTTAATATGGATAACCTAAAAAAAACCCAAAAAAAACCAATTAGTTAAACCAAAGTTTATTCTGCTTGTTGACCTTCTATAAAACTATACTTTCATGTGTTATCTAGCTATCCTGCTATCGTCGTTCATTGTAATTTCCTTTCACAGTTACTTGTAAACCGACATGATGTGTCCTACGAATGCCGGTATATAAAAAGCTTTAAATAAAAATAAATAAATAAAAATGTGTGTAGATGGCCATGTGGAGATCTACTATGTTATTTTATAACCTGAATGTATACAGATTATAAAATACGCGCAAATCTACTCTTTGACATATATGCATATGTTTGTTCATGCGTGAATCCCTGCAATACATTGAAAGCGCATACTTTTCCTACATATTTTCTAAACATATGCACACATTTTACATGCAAAAAACATATAACTTGCTCACATAAAACCTGATTTATACATGGAAGCTGGTATATTTTGAATCATGCACGTGCAACTGAAATCACCAGTTTGTTGATATCTCCATCAGTTCACTCAGACCTCCCCCCAGTTCATCCAGACCTCCCACCCACCAACAGTGGACAACAGATGAATCTGATATCAATTGCAAGAGATAATTAGCAGGTGTAAAATTGCTCAGATTAGTTGTCTAATGTATTCAAGTAAATCTTTTATAAAATAGAAACTTCTACACATAGCTCTTGGCCATGCTCCTTGATCGCCCCTTATTTGCACGTGTAAATATACCCACAAAACCGAAAGTATGCACATACTTTTGATGTATCTATAATAGTATGTATGTGAGTACAAGCTGCTTACATGCATATATGGTAATTTTATGTGTTTAACTGCTTTTGAAAATGTACTCATATGAGTAGCTTTCAAACCTATTCGCAGTACTAGATTTGCACATCTAAGTGGATGTGTGGAGATTTATCCTAGTATTTTATAAACTGCATAGGGAATTATTGCACAATTTATAAAATACAGCATAGGTTTTCTCTGAAAGTATTTATTTATTTATTTCAAGTCTTTTATATACCGAAGTATAGCAATCTGCCTTCACTCTGGTTTACATGAGAACAACTTAATACATTGTATGAACATTAGAACAACTTATTACAGCAAATGAACATTTGAACGAGAGACTTATTAATTGAATGACTATTACAAATCTAGAAATGAACATTTCGAACAACACACGAATTGAACATTATATGAGAGGACCATAAGATAATTTTATGTAGGCTAAGTAGAAACTATAGTACATTGTCGAACATAAGGTGCGTTCATCATCGGACATAGGGTGCCTCTAGCTTTTTCGTGTATGGGTATGATGGAACTGAGGGGAGAGTCCGAATTCGGTAGGCGGAGGGGACAAGACTTATTATCTAAAAAATGCTACAACATTAGGAGACCGTGGATGGGTGAGAGATTTGGACAGGTGAGAAATGAGAGAGGAGAACTTTCGAGGAGATTAGTGTGAGTCAAGCAGAGGTGGATAATGAGTTAGGAAGTTGCATGTAGCTTAACCAACACCATCTCTGAAAGTTTGGCTGAATAGCCATGTTTTGAGTTCCTTTTTGAAGGATTTGATGTCGCTAAGTGTGCTTAGGTATTGTGGTAAGGAGTTCCATAATTTGGGACCTGCGATGGAGAAAGCTCTGTTCCTAGTTTTGGTAAGCTTTGCTAAAGGAAGAGAGGGTATGTCTAGATGTAGTTTGCAGGTGGTTCTGGTCATACATTGAGATTTGTGTTTCTGAATCATGTTATTGAGGGCGGAGTTGTCTTCTTTGTAAATTGCATTGTGAACTATTGTTAAAATTTTGAATTCAATTCTTTGCTCGATCAGAAGCCAGTGAAGACTTCTCAGAACAGGGGTGATGTGTTCTGATTTCTTCTTGCCTGTTAGAATTCTGGCTGCGGCGTTTTGTAACAGTTGAAGTGGTTTTAGGGTAGATTTTGGAAGGCCAGTCAGGAGTGAGTTGCAGTAATCGAGGCTGTTGAAAATAAGAGATTGCAGCACAGTTCGGAATTCTTGTTGGTGAAGAAGTGGTTTTAGATGTTTCAGGATGTGAAGTTTATGAAAGCCTTCTTTGGTTTTAGTTGCTATGTTCTTTTTTAAGTTAAGTTCATTGTCGATCCAGATACTGAGGTCCTTTGCAGTGTTTTTCAGTTGGATGCTGATGTTATCGATTTGTAGGGAGTGTATGGGGGTTGTATGACCTGAGTTGTTTCTTCCTATGAGGATGCATTCAGTTTTATTCATGTTGAGGCATAACTTTAGTTGGTTCAACATGTTTCTGATTGAGATTAGATGGTTGGCTGTAGTGCTCACTGCCTCTTCGATAGTGGTGGTTACTGGAATGAGGAGTTGGATGTCATCGGCATACATATAATATGTTACGCCAAGATATGAGGTGGCAGAGTGGGAGTAGGTATATATTAGAGGGTGGCCGAGAGGGCAGACCCTTGTGGTACCCCAGTTTCGAGTGGGAGGGGATTTGATGATTTGTTGTTAATGGTGACCTTGAAGAATCTCTCTTTTAGGAATGATGTGAACCAGCTGAGAGTTTTGCCGGAAAGACCAATGCTTGCAAGTCTTGATATCAGGCTTTTGTGGTCTACAGTGTCAAATGCTGCAGAGAGATCGAGTAGGATTAGTAGGTGGCTTAGTTTGTTGTCGAAGCCCCTTATTATTTTATTTGATACGTATGTTTTAGTACATGCATATATATCCAATGAAAATGCTTGCTTTACCTATTTTCCAAACATACACACATATGTTACTCACAAAAAAAAATGTTAACGTATGCATGAAAACCCTAATCTATAAGCAGAGGCCGTAAACCCAGACCTCCCACCCAAAAATTGCAAGAATGCAGACTTCATTTGTGCTGATCAATTAGTAGGTGTAAAATTGTACAGCAGTACGAAAATAAGGGATTAACTAGTTAATAATTAGACCAGAAAAATCACTAGTTGATGTAACCTATGTTGGCAAGGATTAATTCCCAATATTTCAAGATGTATAGTAAAATTAAAATATTATTTTTATTATCATGTAATTAAAATTACTATCACATTTTAGATAGTTTATAGTAATGACTGTAGAAAAATGTTTTTGTATCGAAAGATAAGACCTCAGCACCGGCATAGAATCTGATATTTAACAGAAACTAATTGACCGGTCGGTACAATCACTGGTCTATTATCTTCCTTTTATTTTTTTTATTTTTTTGTGAAACCAGTCGCTCAATTTTCCATTAAAGTGCTGAAACGTGCATTGAAACTGTATATTAAACACATTGCAACTTCTTCAAAATGTTAGACTTGAGCTTTAAACCGTGGAGGTTTTCAGCCATGATAAATGCCTGACGGAGGTAGCTCCGTTACCCTGCATGCCTACTAGGGATGTGAATCGTGTCCTCGATCGTCTTAACGATCGATTTCGGCTGGGAGGGGGAGGGAATCGTATTGTTGCCGTTTGGGGGGGTAAAATATCGTGAAAAATCGTGAAAAATCGTGAAAAATCTAAAAATCGAAAAATCGCAAAACCAGCACATTAAAACCCCCTAAAACCCACCCCCGACCCTTTAAATTAAATCCCCCACCCTCCCGAACCCCCCCCAAATGACTTAAATAACCTGCGGGTCCAGCGGCGGTCCGGAACGGCAGCGGTCCGGAACGGGCTCCTGCTCCTCAATCTTGTTGTCTTCAGCCGGCGCCATTTTCCAAAATGGCGGCGAAAAATGGCGGCGGCCATAGACGAACACGATTGGACGGCAGGAGGTCCTTCCGGACCCCCGCTGGACTTTTGGCAAGTCTCGTGGGGGTCAGGAGGCCCCCCACAAGCTGGCCAAAAGTTCCTGGAGGTCCAGCGGGGGTCAGGGAGCGATTTCCCGCCGCGAATCGTTTTCGTACGGAAAATGGCGCCGGCAGGAGATCGACTGCAGGAGGTCGTTCAGCGAGGCGCCGGAACCCTCGCTGAACGACCTCCTGCAGTCGATCTCCTGCCGGCGCCATTTTCCGTACGAAAACGATTCGCGGCGGGAAATCGCTCCCTGACCCCCGCTGGACCTCCAGGAACTTTTGGCCAGCTTGTGCGGGGCCTCCTGACCCCCACGAGACTTGCCAAAAGTCCAGCGGGGGTCCGGAAGGACCTCCTGCCGTCCAATCGTGTTCGTCTATGGCCGCCGCCATTTTTCGCCGCCATTTTGGAAAATGGCGCCGGCTGAAGACAACAAGATTGAGGAGCAGGAGCCCGTTCCGGACCGCTGCCGTTCCGGACCGCCGCTGGACCCGCAGGTTATTTAACTCATTTGGGGGGGGGTTCGGGAGGGTGGGGGATTTAATTTAAAGGGTCGGGGGTGGGTTTAGGGGGTTTTAGTGTGCCGGCTCACGATTCTAACGATTTATAACGATAAATCGTTAGAATCTCTATTGTATTGTGTTCCATAACGGTTTAAGACGATATTAAAATTATCGGACGATAATTTTAATCGTCCTAAAACGATTCACATCCCTAATGCCTACCACCCCAGTAATGCCGGAGTTGCCACCTCAATATGCATCTTTTCAAGATGTCTTTTCAAAAGAAGCTGCAGAAGTACTACCACCTCACAGACCTTATGACTGCGCTATTAATCTGAAGCCTAATACGGAGCCACCCAAGGGTAGGGTGTATCCCCTGTCCATGGCAGAGAATAAAGCCATGTCCGAATATATTCAGGAAAACCTCCAAAAGGGCTTCATAAGACCATCCAAGTTCCCTGCTGGTGCAGGCTTTTTCTTTGTAGGAAAAAAGGACGGAATATTTCGTCCATGTATAGATTACAGGGCCCTCCATGAAATAACAATAAAGGATCATTATCCCCTACCTCTGATTTCAGAGCTATTCGACAGACTACAAGGAACTAAAATTTTATCCAAGCTAGTTCTGAAAGGAACCTACAACTTACTTTGCATTTGAGCTGGCGATAAGTGGAAGACAGCCTTCAACACTCGGGACGGTCACTTTGAATATCTAGTGATGCCCTTTGGCCTATGCAATGCCCCGGCTGTCTTTCAAAATTTAATGAACGACATTTTCTGGGATCTCCTCTATGTGTGTTTTTATTTACTTGGATGACATCTTGATATTCTCTCAAGACATGACCACTCATCTGGAGGATGATAAGAGAGTACTGCAGAGGCTTCATGAGAACCATCTCTATGCCAAGCTATCCAAATGTGAATTTCACAAGAAATCAGTGCCTTTCTTAGGCTACATTGTTTCCAATCAGGGCTTTCAAATGGATCCACAGAAGTTGGAGAGTTTAAAGAAATGGGTGCAACCCACCCGGATAAAAGTTCTCAGATGCTTCTTAAGTTTTACCAACTATTACAGGACCTTCATCAAGAACTACTCTTCATTACAGTGCCACTTACCGCTATGACGAAGAAAGGTGCCAATGTTGCTAATTGATCTCCAGAGGCTATTGCTGCATTCCAGAAACTAAAAGATGCCTTTTCAAGCAAGCCGTGTCTTCGACACCCAGACCCCACCAAGCCTTTCATCGTGGAGGTCGATGCCTCAGACATTGGCGTAGGGGCCGTATTAAGCCAGGCTGATGATTCAAAGGTTCCACAACCATGCTCATTCTTCTCCCGTCGCTTCTCTCCTGCAGAGAAAATTACAGAATAGGAGATAAAGAGCTTCTGGCTATAAAAATGGCATTCGAAGAATGGCGCCCTTGGCTTGAAGGAGCGCAACATCAAGTAATGGTCTTCACAGACCATAAGAATCTGGAGTACCTCCGCCATGCACAGTGCCTGAATCATAGACAAGCGAGATGGTCTCTGTTTTTCAACATTCAACTTTGTGCTCAAGTACCACCCTGGAGATAAGAAAATCAGAGCTTACGCTCTATCTCGCTCATTCCTTTCCGAGGACATTCCAGAAGAACCACAACACATCATTGACCCAGAAAGAGTTATTTTTGGCAGCTACTCACTCAGTACCTGTTAGAGTTCGCTCCTCCAGAGGGGAGGAGTTAGCAATCTGTTAGAATCTGCCATGCTGCTAAAGAATTTTATAGGCAAATCGATCACACCTTGCTCAAGTTTTCTTTGGAACAACAAGGGTCCCTCGAATTGCTTTGCGCAAGTTGAAGTCTACGAAAGATAAGGGGGGAGTTAACTTTCCCGATTTTCGCACATATCACATGGCTTTCATCTTGCAACAAAGCTCTCACTTATTCAGCTCGGATATTCCTCATACTGACTCGCCCAACTGGCTTCTCATTGAACGCTCAATCCTCTATCCTTTTCCCCCGTGTGCATTCCCAGGAATGCTTATCTCTTCCCACCGTACCCTCAACAGAATTTTGCACTCATTATATAATGCTCTAAAGGAATTTGACCACTTATGCCCCACGGGGAGACTCACCTGGTTGACCTCTGAATCCTTTCCTATATGGAATAACGCCCAAATCAAAATAGATGGCCACCCCATACACTGGCCTTTATGGCAAGCTAAAGGGATTTGGTTTTTATCTTCAATTGTATCCCATGGTAGTCTACTCCCTTTTTCCTCCTTGCAGTCCTTGTTCAAACTCCCCTCCCACCAATTCTACGCTTGGTTGCAACTTCGAGCAGCCCTTAAAGAATTAGATTTTTCCACGTTGCACTTAAATCAGCCAGCCTATTTTATCTCCTTTATTAGGGAGGTTGGCCCCAATAACCATCTTGCTTCAAAGCTTTACAAACTACTTAGAAGTTTTTCCTCTCCTTCTTCGCTCCTGACCCTCCAACGTGTATGGTCTCTTGATATCGGACTCACCCCCCCAGCTGCAACATGGTATCATGTCTGGTCCTCCTCAGTACGCATATCCTTATCAACCAGTTTGTCTCAGACTTCCTTTTTCATCCTACACAGAGCCTTTGGACTCCTTGGAAGCTCCACAGGGCTAAGCTTCTCCCCTCCCATAGATGTTGGTCCTGTGATAATGAGAAAGCCACTCTAGATCACATGTTATTTGCTTGTCCGATAGTTTGGAATTTTGGTCACAAATCTGGGTTAAAATCTCGAATTTAATTAATATACACCAACCGATCTCTTATGACATAGTTATCTTAAAAGGAGCTCACCCTGCGTTGAATCTCATACCCCCACACAGAAAACTACTAGACTTTCTTCTCCTTGTCGCCTACACAAACATCACCTCTAATTGGAAAGGAGTGATTTTCTCTCGGAGCCCCTGTGGTGGAACACAGTCTGCCTCTACAGTAAATATGAGAGAGCAATGGCTATCAAATATAATCGATTAGCCAAATGGGACCTCATGTGGAAACCTCTTGACAATTACACTTTGTAATCCTATGTAACGGGTTACTTGTTTCATGTGATTCACTGTCTTGGCGGAAATGCACACACGGATGCGCTGGTCTCCTCTCCTCTTCCTCTCCTTCCTTTTCTTTCTCTTCTACACTCTCTTTCTCTTCTTTTTTCTCTCTGCTCCTCTTCTTTTGTTAATTCTATACAGGTGTCCTTACTATCCTATGGTTATCGTTCAGCTGTTTATTAATCCATGTCCACTGTATTGTTTTTCTCATACCGCAAGTTTTATATTGTTTCTCATTGAGGACATATGTTTTGTGCACTTGATGACATTGTTACATGTTATTACCAATAAAAATATTTCAACGAAAAAAAAAAGAATCTGCCATGCTGATGGAAGGAGCAAGCAGATGGGAGTTAGCGATCTGTTAGGAATTAGCTCCTGGAGTGGGAGGAGTTATCAAACTGTTATGCTCAGCTCCTGAAGTGGGAGGAGTGAGCAATCTGTTTGTAAATCTGCTGCTGGATACTCCTGTAGGAGAAGGAGTCAGCAATCTGTTAGTCACCATGCGGCATAGCAATCAGTTAGGAACTGGCTCCCGTGGAAGGAGGAGTTAGCAATCTGATATGCTCCGTAGGCGGAACTAGCAATCTTGTTATGATATAGACTGCTGAGTTGGCAATCTGTACCAGCGGAGTGCTAGAGAGGGTACTCAGCTGGAAAGGAATGTAAATAGGTGAATCCTTGGGCCGATGGCAGATGACAGCATCCCCAGGAGGATATCCTGAGAGGGACCACTGGCCAGGCTTGGGTATGGAGACAGACACAGATAATTCTTTTATTAGACAGGTTAGTAGAACCACCAGAGGTGGCAGTAGTGAGCTGAAGTCCCTCAGATACTGGAACTGCGATCCCAGGGTTGCTGAGCTGTAGAGAGACTATAAATAATAAGTAGACAGGGTATGCTATATTCATAGCCAGTAGTAGATGTCAATCTCACATAGATTCTTAAGGAGGCTCAGTAGCTGGAAAGAGTTAGGCCCTCGAGGAGCAAGTACCTGGTCCCAGGGAAAGCTCTGAGAGAGTGGTGGTAGCTCATGAATGTCTGTATCTGTGATAGCTTCCAGGCAGTAGAGAATTCTCAGAGTCTTCAGGAACATGGGTCCTCGAGGAGCGAGTACCGGTTCCTATCTGCAATCTGAAATAGAGAAAAGAGAGCGAGTCCCCCGAGGAGCGAATACCTCTGGTAAGTCCGAGGAGGCAGAGTAGCTTGGACGAATTCGTAGCGAGTCCGTATACTTGTCTATATACATGCCCTTGTCCATGTCCTTGCTAACTCAAATCGTAAGCGAAAGTGAAGACCTTTTATGTTGGAAGCGGATGAAGTCAATACAGGGGGATGCCCCTGAGGTTCGCACCCTTGCTGGTACATACTTCAGAGCATGTGCACCCTATGTCATCAGGAACATGGCGGATTCGCAGCATCAAGCCGGTCCGGGGACGTCGGGGAGAAGCGGCATGGAGTGCCGCAACAGCAAGCCGTTCATCAGACCCAGAGGGAGTCGCCACAGAGGTAGAGAGGGTGGAGCGAGGGTGTAGAGCAGCCACGAATGCAACAATACCTGCAGGAAAAACCATCATACCCAAGAACCTCAGAAAGAAGTTATTGGATTGGGCCCACGACTCTAAACTTTTAGGACATCCTGGTCAACGTAGAAACTTGTCTAAGCGTCAAACCTTTTATTGGTGGCCCACCATGAAGGAAGACACATTCTCCTACGTCGCTTCCTGCGCTAACTGTGCTAAACAGAAGACACCGCCAGTTGTCCATGGGGTCTACTCCAACCCTTGCCAGTGCCAGAAGAACCATGGACATATTGCCACAGACTTCATTGTAGACTTACCATCTTCAGGAGGAAGCAACACTATTTTGGTAACCGTAGATCGGTTCTCGAAGATGGCTAATTTTGTGGCTCTCCCAGGCTTACCCACTGCCATGGAGCTTGCCAAGCTATTCATTATGCACATCTTCTGCCTGCATGGCATGCCTAAGCACATAGTCTCTGATCGAGAAGCCCAATTCACAGCTATCTTCTGGAAGGCACTATGTAAGTAGTTCGATATTTCTCTCGATTTCACCTCGGCATACCATCCACAATCCAACGGGCAAACAGAGAGGATGAACAGGACACTCAAGCAGTTCATTTGTGCCTATGTGAACACTCGCCAGAATGATTGGAGTGAACTGTTGCCCTGGGCAGAATTTGCCATTAATTCTCATCCAGCAACATCCACTGGATAAACACCATTCGAAGTGGTCTCCCGCACAACCGAGACTGAGGACATACCCAACCCGCCTCATTACATCTTGGACCCAGCCAAGGGCCTGTTGGCAGCATCAGAGGTGGCTCCTGCAGGTAAGACGGTGGTGCCCTCTCGTTCCCGCAAGAAGGTCTTAGCCTGGGCCCACAATTCTCTGACCGCCGGACACCCAGGAATCACCAGGACTCTAGAACTTCTGACTGAGTTCTATTGGTGGCCACAAGTTAAGAAGGATGTACAACTTTATGTCCAGTCGTGTCCTACCTGCGCCCAACAGAAACCTCTGCATGGACGTCCGTGGGGCTCCTACAGCCACTACCCATTCCCACGGAGCCCTGGACTCGCTTGTCCACAGACTTTATTGTGGATTTGCCGGGTTTCTGATGGGAAGACTGTGATCTGGGTCATGGTCGACCGTTTTTCGAAAATGGCCCACTTCGTGCCTCTCGCTAAACTGCCTTCAGTGCCAGAACTGGCTAACCTCTTCATACAGCATGTCTTCCGACTACATGGTCTCCCTTCACACATTACCTCTGACCGTGGCCCACAGTTTACGGCGAAGTATTGGAGGTCCCTCTGTAGGAAGTTCGGGGTGCAGTTGGACCTCACTACCGCCTTCTACCCTCAGGCCAATGGCCAGGTCGAACGGACTATCTGAACTCTGAAGACCTTCCTCCGAGCTTTCGTTGGGTATCTACAGGATGACTGGGTCACCCTGTTGCCATGGGCTGAGTTCTCATATAACCACCACAAGCACTCTGCAACCGACCGGTCCCCGTTTCAGCTCGTTTATGGAAAGAGCCCTAGACCTCCATTGCCTTTGCCTCTGACAGTCTCTTCACTGGTGGTTCAACTTACTGCGCAGCAGTTGCACGCCCTGTGGACTTCTACCCAGGAGAAGCTCCACACAGCTTCCGCCAAGGCGAAGAAGTACGCCGACAGATTACGGCGGCCAGCTCCAGTCCTCCTTCCAGGGAGCAAGGTCTGGTTGAGCACCAAGAATATTCATCTACGGGTTCCTTCTATGCGCCTGGCTCCCAGGTATATTGGTCCATTTACTGTGGCAGAGCGAGTTGGGGCGGTGTCCTACCACCTGCGATTACCATCCACTCCACGTATCTTTGCTTAAGTCTGTGGTGCTCTCCTCCTTTCATGACAAACCTCCGGAACCCACTACTGCTGTAGCTTAGACCGACGGCACCTATACGGTGAAGGAGGTTCTGGCCATCCGGTTCCGTTGTCACCAGTGGGAGTACCTCCTCTCGTGGGAAGGATATGGTCCAGAGGAAAGCTCCTGGGAACCTTCCTCCAATATCCTGGATAAAAGCCTCCTCCGTCAGTTCCATCTTGATCACCCAGGTAAACCCAGGCCTCCAGGAAGGGGGCGTAGGAGGGGGGGTACTGTTACGGGACCGGGCCGTGCCCCGGTCCCTCCTCCTACCTTGGGGCCAGCCCGGCCCGCGCGAATCCACCCCCGGCCTCCCAGGCCTGTTCCGCGGCCTGCCGCGGCATCTCCACTGCGAGGGAGACGCCGCCAACTTCCCGATGCTGGCCCTGCCCCCTTGGCGCGCGCATGTGCATGGGCTTCACTCTTAAAGGGGCCAGCGCGGGAAACCTGTGACAGCTCCTCGATGATGGGATTGGATCCTCGCCTTGCAATGAGGTTCCTCAGGGCTTCCTGACTTGCTAGTTGCTGTGATTTCGTCTGTTGCTGCTTCCTGACCTGTCTCCTGCCTTCACCCCTTGGTTTGGTATTGACGTCTGACTTCTGGCTTCTGACCCGGCTCCGTCCCACGACTCCGTCTTCAGCTTCTGTTCCTGGCTTGGCTTCGTCTTCTGACCTTCTGGCTCCCGACCCGGCTTGCTCCTGGACTCCGACTTTGGCTTCTTCCTCATCTCAGGTACCTGGTACTCACTGGCCCAGAGGTTTCTCCTAAGTCCCAGTGGCTCGGACTCTCACGGGCTCCTCCCGGGGGAGCCACGGGCTTCCGAGGGTGAAGACTCTTCATCCACCTGGGTCCAGCCATCGTCCATCTCTTCAGCTGCTGCCTGGGTCCTTGGTTGCATAGGACTCCACCTAAGTCCAAGAGGTCCGGGTCCCTACGGGCTCCTCCTGTGGGGACCTCGGACTTCCAGTGGTGAAGTCTTCTCTGAGTCTCTCCCGAGCCGCCTCCCAGCTGGGACGCTTGCTGTGGCCTTCCATAGCATACCATCCTCTGTCCCAACCGGCCCAAGGGTCCACGACCGTAACAGCACTACCCCTCCTCCTTTCCTGTAATCTCTGCCCTTCCTTAATAAGTTTTAGCCAGGGATGGCTATATCCCAGTCATGTGACTCCATAAACCTAGTTTATGTAACAGCAACAATGCCC
Organism: Rhinatrema bivittatum; assembly: GCF_901001135.1. Classification (NCBI taxonomy): domain Eukaryota; kingdom Metazoa; phylum Chordata; class Amphibia; order Gymnophiona; family Rhinatrematidae; genus Rhinatrema; species Rhinatrema bivittatum. Next base: position 51,842,824 of record NC_042624.1, on the reverse strand, counting down.
AGGTCCACTTCCATCATTAAAGCCTGCAGGTCTGGGATTTTATAGTGCAGACTACGAGCATTTGTTCTCGTAGCTTTCCAGTGTCACTCCTTCAGGTTACTGCTCTTCTTGGACTTTCTTTGTGCCTTATTCAGCTGACTTTTGTTATCCCCTTCACCCATTTCTTTGAGATTTGGGGGTCACATTCCAATTTCCTTCTGCCATCCCTGTCCTCCAGTTAAAATGCCTTATGGCATAGGATTTGAATTTATCACTTAGGATCTTTTTTCCTGCCACAGACAGATGTAAGCCATCTTTGACATAGAGTCTTTTACTGTTCCATTCACGGCCCCAGCCCCCATTATATCTAAAACTTTCTTCCTTAAACCAGGTTTTCAGCCAAGCATTGAAGTTATGTATATGGCTTAGCCTCTCTTTCCCCTTTCCATGAACAGGTGACTCTTCAGAAAAGGCAATAGTCTTCGCCATGTGACTAATCTGCTCCGCCAGAGACTGGAAAACTCTCTACCACTTGGATGTTGTTTCTAGCAAGATCATTGGTTCCCAGATGGATGATAATATCGTCAGAGTACTTACTTTCTACTTTGATTGCATTGACTATTCTGAATAGCATTTCTACCAGCTTGATCCTGGAAGGCTTTTAATTATAGTGTTTCCCTTGAAAAGAGTTCCCAAATTAGTGCTTTGATGAACGAGTCACCTAGCAGAATGAGCTTTTTCTTATGGTTATTGGTTGTATTATGGAATTTCTGCATGCATTGGGTTTCTTCTTTCCTTTCAGATAACACTTCAGTCTCCATCTCTAGAGCTTCTTCATTATTTAATACTGAGAAGGCATTTTGTACTTGTGTCACTTGAGGGAGTGTGTGTCTCCGCATCACAGGTCTTACTCTACCAGAACCCACTGTTCCTGGGTTCCTATATGCTCTGCATAAGTGTGTGTGTTTGGGGGGAGGGGATATGTGGGCTGCACAATTGTGAAGAATGTGTGTATTTGGGTCACGGTTCTTATCCTACCTGAGCCCACTGTGAACCACTTTTTTTCTGGGATTTTGAATTTTCTGTGTTAAAGGGGAAGCGATTCCTGAATACTGTAAAGCGGGTGAGGATTTCTTGGTGGTTGCTAATACTTTCTTTATTGCAGCTAATTCAGCTTTAAGGTGAGCCAACTCCTTTTCATGGAAGAGAGTTCTGAACAAATGGGGCAAGCCATAAGTTCACAGATGATTTGACTCAAGATAAAGGATCCACAATTGTTAAATTGGATAGTCCTCATTTTGCTAATTTGATTTGATAGAGAACACCTAAAGAATTACCAAATTATCTTTTTACCAATTATGTATTCCAGCTAGACTATATTAGAAGAACAAACCCTGGGATAGGGTGGGAGGGAATTAAACAGTTGATATTAGCTACTATAATTTTAGCTTACATGGAGTTATATGGATTTTGTAGGATCCTCTGTATACTTAAGTGAGGTTTTTTTTTAATAAATCCTCTTTTTTTAGCACTGCTAACAATCAATATCAATACTCTACACTTCCTTCCCTGCAATAATGCAATATACTTAGCTTGGAATCCTTCTGGACAGGATTAACCAGAAAAGAGCCTGGCACTTACCCCTGCTATTCACAAAACTATCTGTCTGCTATTAATTAGAATCAACCCCATCCCAAGGGACTGATCCTGAGGGCTTCAATAATGCGATCGAGTGGAGTGTTTTTTCTATAATTTTTTTTTAATTGTTTCATACAGCTTTACACTTTCACAGAAAGTTGTTATTTTTGATATTCTGAACACACATACGGGCGGATTTTAAATGCCCTGCTCGCGTAAATCCGCCCCGAATTTACGCGAGCAGGGCCCTTGCGCGCCGGCGCGCCTATTTGGGTGGATTTTAAATGCCCTGCTCACGTAAATCCGCCCGGATTTAAGCGAGCAGGGCCCTCGCGTGCCGGCGCGCCTATTTGGGTGGATTTTAAAGGCCCTGCTAGCGTAAATCCACCCGGATTTACGCGAGCAGGGCCCTTGCGCACCGGCGTGCCTATTTTGCATAGCCCGCCGGTGCACACAGAGCCCCGGGACGCGCGTAAGTCCCGGTGTTTTTTTAAGGGGGTGTGTCGGGGGTGGGGCCGAATGATGCGGCGTTTCGGGGGTGGGATGCGGTGTTTCGGGGGCGGGACCGGGGGTGTGGTGCCGGCCCGGGGGCGTGGTTGAGGCCTCCGGACCAGCCCCCGGGTTGGATGACGGCGTGCCAGCAGATTTACATCTGCTTCTAGCAGGCGTAAATCGAGGGACAAAGGTAAGGGGGAGGTTTAGATAGGGCTGGGGGGGTGGGTTAGGTAGGGGAAGGGAGGGGAAGGTGAGGGGAGGGCGAAAGAAAGTTCCCTCCAAGGCCGCTCCGATTTCGGAGCGGCCTCGGAGGGAATGGATGCAGGCTGCGCTGCTCGGCGCGTGCAGGCTGCCCAAAATCGGCAGCCTTGCGCGCGCCAATCCAGGATTTTATAAGATACGCGCGGCTATGCGCGTATCTTATAAAATCCAGCGTACTTTTGTTTGCGCCTGCTGCGCGAACAAAAGTACGCGATCGCGCTCTTTTTTAAAATCTACCCCATATTGAATTCAGTAGAAGACAATGAGACTTTCTTGAATTGGTTTTATAACATCAAAAATATTTGTTTTGAGGAAATCAGTTTAATTGTGAGCGTTATTGCTGAATGAAGCAACGTGCTGGTCTTAAAGCATTCAACAATGGGAAAGTCTATTTTGATTGGATAAAATTTCCCTGCTGTACATTTGGACCTTCTCACTTTAAATAGTGCAGCTGAGTCCATGTTTTTAAAGACCATTCCAAAGTGAGTATTAATGGGGAATGTGGCGTGAAACATTTCTGCTTTAGTTCTAGTCATTATTGTGTTTGACAGGATTGCAGTGTTTGCAAGGCCAATTACCCTGATGCAGCTGTATAATGAAATGCTGGCTGTCTGCTATTTTTCAGCTTGAGAGCAGAAAGTTCAGCAATACCCAGATAACACTTTTTATTGTTTCCACCAATGCATTAAATTACAATAGTTTATTGAAATAAGTCCATTTTTGGACATTTTTTTTTGCCAGTTCCTTTAAACAAGAAATGTGCAAGCCTATAATTTAATAAATAGATCTTGAATTTACAACATCAGAATTTGCTTGCTAGTTTCATTGTGGTTAAAACTTGTATAAAAGGCAAGGCTTTTTTCCCTCAACTTCAACAGAAAGTTTAGCAGTATCTCTAGAGCACTGTGGTTTCCTCTAATGGACAAAATGGCAATTGTTCATTGAAAAAATACTTTTGGACTTTTTTTTCCAATTTACCAAACATGCCCCGGGATTCATCATTCCACTATAAATATAGTGGAATGATGGCCTGCGGGAAAAAAAAGGGGCGGGGGGGGGCGAAAGTATGCAGCCGGTCACATCACGGTGGTGCATTTTTAATCGCCGTGGTGGCAGCTGGGACGCATACTTTTCCCCCCCAAAGCACCACGGGAAAAATTGTTATTTCTCTTGGTACTGCCAGCAATAATGTGGAAAACATTATCGCCCGCAGCGGTGCCAAGCCATAATCCTGCCCAAACCCCACCCACTCTGCTCCCCTTCCCCTGATTTAAATTGTACTGCCGCAATGCAGCTGGTATCACGTGCTATGGGCCTTACTGCGTGCGATAAGGCCCTAACGCACAATGATAATGGCACATAACAGTTTAAAGAATGACCTTGATGGTGAGACTGCATCTTCAATACTGTGTGCAATTCTGGTCACTGCATCTCAAAAAGGATATAGTTGCATTGGAGAAAGTGCAGAGGTGTCCAAAATGATAAGGAGCATGGAACGGTTGCTCCATGAGGAAAGGCTAAAGAAGTTAGGGTTGTTCAGTTTGGAGAAGAGACGACTGAGGGGGGGGGGGGGGGGGGGGGATATGATAGAAGTCTACAAAATCATGAAAGGACTTGAACAAGTTAATATAAATCCATTATTTACTCTCTCAGGACTAGGGGGCACTCCATGTAGTTAGCAAGTAGCTCATTTAAAATAAATCGAGGAAAATTCTTTTCACTCAGCACATAGTTAAGCTCTGGAATCCATTGCCAGAGGATGTGGTTACAGCAGTTAGTGTAAATGGGTTAAAAAAGGTTTGGATAATTTCCTAGAGGAAAATTCCATAAGCTGCTATTAATTAATAAGCAATAGAAGCTTGTGATTTATTTAATGTTTGGGTACTTGCCAGGTACTTGTGACTTAGATTGGCTACTGTTGAAAACAGGATACTTGACTTGACGGACCCTTGGTTTGACCCAGTATGGCTTATCTTGTTTTTATGACATTTAAGTTTATAATACATTAAACAGAAGAAACCTACATTTACAATATTATAAGTTACTTGCTAGCTTCAGTTTGCCAGCATTTGTGTAAAAGGCAGAATATTGCCACTGCATTGTATTTCATAAAAATTGGGAGATTTTATAGATATATTAAAGTATAAATGAAAGTATATTCTTTTTTTTTTTTTTTTTTTTTTTTTATTATCTCTTTATTCAATTTTTTTTAAATTACAAATTAAGGATCACATACCTTACAAATCAGGTACATCATATTGCAACAACTGTAATAGTACAACTTGTTTCCCATAAAAAAAAAAAGAAAAAAAAAAAGGAAGACAAGAAACCTAATACACAGCTTATCTGCAACATAATGTCTCACCTTCCATATACTATGAAACTGAAAGAGCCTAATTCAAAAGAAAACCATGGGAGCAATTTAATAATAAATTTTACCCTAATATTATTGAAAACATAAGGGTGGTTGGGTTATTTCACTTTAATCATCCGTGTTCTCAGATGTGGGAGTAGTTTCTCTTTTTGAATTGAGGAATTTTTCCAACTGGTCTGGTTCCACAAAAATATACTTAGTATTATTTAATGTTAACAAACACTTACAAGGAAATTTTATTAAAATTTGTGCACCCATAGAGCGGGCTTTAGGACATAAATTCAAAAATTTCTTCCTACGTATCTGAGTTGATCTAATAATATCTGGATACATCCATATCTTTTCACCCAAGTACATTTTATTTCTATTTTTATAGAAAGTTTTTAATACATTATCTCTTTCAACTGATATATTAAATGTAACTAATAATATCCCCCTCCGCTCAATCTGTTCTTCTTGAGAGGTTTCTAGGAAAGCAGATAGATCTTCTAATGGAGAAACCGTTTCTAAGTTTTGTCTAGCCGTTTCTCCATCTGTTTTCCTATCACCTCTCTTATTTGGTTCAGGGAGGAAAAATATTTTAGAAATTGAAGGTAAATTACTTGAGGAAAAAGATAAGACCTCTTTTAAATATTTATTAAATTGCTCCTTGGGTGAAATTATTTTGCATTTAGGGAAATTCATCAATCTAAGATTGTTATATCTTAGATTGTTTTCCAGATATTCAATTCTTTTATCAGTCCTTAGTTCCCCCTGAATTAGGCCAGCCTGCACTCCATTTATTTGTAGTACCTTATTATCCAATTCCTGTATCTTATTTGAATTTGCTAAAACCACCGGATTAACAACACTGGATTGGTCCTGGAAGCTTTGAAAAGCTTGTGTCAAAGAAACAATAGCTTTCTCAATAACTGATACAGCATTCCACAGAACATCCAGGGTCACTATATCTGGTTTATTTAGTAGTGTAACTTGTGGTATATTTAATGGCAACCTCAGAAAATTAGTTTCTAATTTACCCAACACACTCTGTTCACTCCCTCCCGTGGACATTTGAGGGGAACTACTTGTTCCCGTCGCCATCCCGATGTTAATTTCTTTCAGGGCAGACAGAACACCGTCGCCCTGATTTTGCCCTGACATTTTAACAACAAGTCCTCCTTCGACCGTTTCCTTCCTCAGGGACAACATCGGACCCGGGAAGTCCACAGAGCTTGCCGTTCTGTCATGAGCTGGTGGGGGGGGAGTCTCTGGTGCTCCGGGGCTCAAAGATGTCTCGTCAAAGGGATCCGGCAACTGCTCCTGTTCCGATATCCCAGTTGACCCTCCTGGAGAAGCCCCTACTGCGGGGTAGAACTCCATTATTGTTGTCTGCACTGGGGTTGACATGCATGGAGTCGAGGAACCATCACGTACTTTCCCCTTTCTCTTTGAATGCGGCATTTTTATTTCAATGAAAAATTTATTGCAAACAAATTGAGGGTTCTACTCACCCTACCCTTAGTGATAAATAGGCTCTTTCACTGAGGGACTGAACCCCGTGAGGTTTAAGTTGTTAGAAGTTTATGATTCCTTCCTTGGTCACCCTTTCTCATACAAAGCCGCGCGCCCCTTCGGCGCGCGCGGCTTAGGCAGCGCGCCGGCGTCGACTGCGCGCCGCTGAAAGCCAGATTTTATAGGCAGTGTCCCGATGCAGGGCGGATATGACGTCACGCCCCTCCTCCACAGCTCCGGGAACAAAAAAAGTCAGATCTTTTTAACTTTTTCCGGAAAGGACAGCCGGGTTGGAAAAATCCTTCCTTGCCTCCTCACGAGCAGGTCAGTCCCCGCTCTCTCGGCGCAGAAAGCCAGATTTTATAGGCAGTGTCCCGATGCAGGGCGGATATGACGTCACGCCCCTCCTCCACAGCTCCGGGAACAAAAAAAAGTCAGATCTTTTTAACTTTTTCCGGAAAGGACAGCCGAGTTGGAAAAATCCTTCCTTGCCTCCTCACGAGCAGGTCAGTCCCCGCTCTCTCGGCGCAGAAAGCCAGATTTTATAGGCAGTGTCCCGATGCAGGGCGGATATGACGTCACGCCCCTCCTCCACAGCTCCGGGAACAAAAAAAGTCAGATCTTTTTAACTTTTTCCGGAAAGGACAGCCGGGTTGGAAAAATCCTTCCTTGCCTCCTCACGAGCAGGTCAGTCCCCCGAAAGTATATTCTTATTACGAATTTTGGAGAAATTAATCAGATTTCACAGATAAATTTGCATATTATAAAAAACAGGAGGTTTTTAAAGACCTATGCTGGAGTTAATGTAGCAAGGTGTAGATTTTGCACCAAGCTTCATCTGAGGTTTTTTCCTGCTAACAATAAAAAAAATTATTAAAAAGTGATAAAGTGAAAACGAATTTGAATTCTCACTTTTATGGTTAGCATACTTTATAATTGCATGATTTTTTTCCCTGGAGGAGGTTTGTTGTCTTTTCCTGAATTGGTGTTTCTCCTAGGGGTTAGAACCTATGGAGGTAACTCAAAAGGATTTACATATGTAAAACTAGGTTTTACACATTAAATGAAAATTGCAACATTTATGTGCATAACTCCTTTGAAAATTCACACCATAGGGCTGAATATTCAAAAGGCTTTCAAGTAGATTTTAAAAGGCCCGTGCATGTAAAATCAGGGAGTTACCCGCAGAAGTGCAGGGCTTGAAGAAAGTGGCAGGCCAGGGGTCTGGGTGGGGCGGAGGCCGGCTGAGACAGCAGCCATTAGGCCTTGTGCTGGGGAAGCTCATGCCGGCAGCCGGCTAGCACGCAGAACTTACTCCTGCTCAGAGGAGCGGGTAAATTCTTCAACAAAAAGCCCCCACTAGTTAGGGTAGGTTTAATGGTCAGGGAGGAGAGGGGAAGAGGGAGAAAGGATAGGGTTTGGGTTAGGGAACGGCAAAGGCCCGATCATGTCGCCACGTGATTCTTTTAAAATCCCTCACCCCCGGGGTAGATTTTACAAAATTACGCACACGCGTACTTTTGTTCGCGCACCAGGCGCAAACAAGAGTACGCGGGATCGGCACGCGCAAGGCTGAGCAACATCGGCAGCCTGTGTGCGCCGAGCTGCACAGCCGGCCTCCGTTCCCTCCGAGGCCGCTCCGTAATCGGAGCAGCCTCAGAGGGAACTTTCCTTCCACCCCCCCAGCCCTATCTAACCCCCCCCCCCCCACCATTATTCCAGAAGTTACGCCTGCTCGGGCCGGCTGACAGCGCACAATGTTTTGGTCGGGTGCTGGTCTGGAGGCAGCTGCCACGCCCCTGGAACGGCCCCGGGCCAGAACCACGCCCATGGCCCCGCCCCAGAATGCCCACCGGATGATGTGCTGCTGCGACACGCCCCCTGACATGCCCCTGACATGCCCCCGACCTGCCCCAGGAAAGCCTCGGGATTTACGCACGTCCCGGGGCTTGTGCGTGCCACCGAGCCTATGCAAGATAGTCTTGGCGTGCGCAGGGGGGGTTTGGGGTAGGTTTTCGGGGGTTACGTGCGTAACCTATGTGCATAACCCTTTGAAAATCTACCCCTATATGCGCAAACATGAACTTAAAAAAATTGCTATGATACATGCTTCTTTAACATGCGTAAATTCTTTTGAAAATGATCTCCTATTTGTTTCTTTGGAGCAAAAAATAAACCAGAAAACCTAATTTAATATTTCTATTATTTTCTTTCATAGATAAAAAGGGTATAGAATAAAATCTGTATTTAAAGATATACAGTATGATGGTGACTTTCATGCGCTGGAGCATGCCCAGGGACATGGTGATTTTATAATTTGCATGCACATATGTGCACATGTTATAAATAGCCTGGAGCACGGGCTCATGCATGCCTAATTTTAAGTGGGTGGGTGCCTAGACACATAAATCCCATTTCTATTGCGTAAATCAGGGTATATTAAAACCAATGCACGCCCATGCCATGACCAGTTTCACTAGTTCATCCACTAGTTCACTCCTCCCTGGTTTAATAGCCTGCACTCCCCCTCAGTTACCCCAGTCCCTTTAAAGCTCTCCAAAGCAGCAGGGTTTTTTTTGTTTTTTTTTCAACTTGCACCTCCTCCATAACAGAAGTAAACTGGCGCAGCAGTGAACCTGGGTGTACCCCATGGTGCATAAGTATTTACATGCACATCTCTTGGCCACCCCCCAAAGCGCCCACTCACTGCCCTGACCATGCCGCTGTTTGAAATTGAGTGAGATATGCATGCAGCGGGAGATATGCGCGGATCTGGATTGCTTTTAAAATTCGGTGGATGCGCATGAGCCCGACTTATGCGCACATCTCCTTATTTTGGTGCTCGCCGAGTTTTAAAATCCACCTTTTAATGTTGTGGATTACCTCCATGTTTGTAAGTTTTTGAATCCAAGCTTTCATCTTCCTTGAAAGGGAAATGGTAAAAGAATTATAAGGATAGCATTTGAAACATGATATTGTATGCCAAATACCAAGAAATTCAAGTTAAATATTTATAGAACTGCTGTTCAATTTTATCTACTTATTAATGAATTTGTAAACTGGGTCCTGGGGAGATGAAGACTACTGTCATGGCTGAGGTAGATGTTAAATAAGTGTAGTCCTGTATGACCAAGCAACAAGTTTTCTGATGTTATTTACCCACAAGACGTACAATTTTATATACCCTACCCTCTAGAACAATGGTTCTCAATTTTTTCGCCGAGACACACCTGACAGATGGTTCTCATATGCGTGACACACTGAACATGTGACCGTCACGGGGCAAAATGTAAATATACATTCTGCATCCTCAGGAACCCCCTCGATCCCCAAAAATGGGTGCAGAGCAGAACTAGGGCATTACCCGTACAGCTCACCATACAAAAAAAGATATTCTAGATCTGATGACATCTCAGTAAAAGCAAAACAAACTCTCTTTACTGGCAGGCACAATACTCCTCCTTATGAAAATACAGTAATTTACCACTACAAATATTTAATCAGCCCCTAAACACTAATACACCTCCTATTAGGAAAACAGAGTAAGCCAATTATTTCTATAGATACCCACTTAGAAATAATTGTAAAACTATACTAATAAATGTTACAAAAAGGCTGAACAACAGAATAACATCCAACAATTAAAAACTCATACAAAATGATTAAATATTGTCCAAATATTAATAAAATATTTCAAAACAGCGGACATCACATAATACCCAATAATTAAAATGGCAGTCAATCAAGAAAAATAAACTTAAAAAGCTGCCTTTACTTACCCTCTCCAGCAACACTTCTACTCCTTTCCCATGCAGGCCAATAGCACTCACCAGAAGCTGCAGTGGCTGCTGAAGTTCTGTCCTCACAGTCCTCTTCTTTAGGGCCCACAACCAGTCACAACCAGTCTCTGTCTCACACAGACCAGTAACCTCCCTAACTAGTATCTCTTCCTCACACAGACACCAATCACCTCCCTGACCAGTCTCTGTCCTCACAACACACACCAGTCACTTCCCTGACCAGTCTCTCTCACACACATACACATGTCACCTCCCTGACCAGTCTCTGTCTCTCACACACACACACCCCAGTCACCTCCCTGACCAGTCTCTGTCTCTTTCTCACACACACACCAGTCACCTCCCTGACCAGTCTGTCTCTCTCACACACACACACACACCAGTCACCTCCCTGATCAGTCTCTGTCTCTCTTACACACACTCACACACCAATCACCTCCCTGATCAGTCTCTGTCTCCCTAACACACACTCACACACACCAGTCACCTCCCTGACCAGTCTCTCTCTCTCTCTCTCTCTCTCACACACACACACACACCCCTCAGTCACCTCCCTGACCAGTTTCTGTCTCTCTCTCACATACACACACACACACACACATACCAGTCACCTCCCTGACCAGTCTCTCTCAATCACACACACATGCTCTGTCACTTACATACAAGTTCACACAAACTCTGTCTCTTACAACCACACACACACACATTGCCACTCATGCACCCATTGTACCACACACACACAAGCTCTCACTCATGCACCCAGGCACCCATTCTACCACACACACACACACAAAGCTGCCCACTCACCACCCAGGCACCCATTCTACCACACACACACACACACAAACACACACACACACACACACACTGCCACTCATGCACCCATTGTACCACACACACAAGCTCTCACTCATGCACCCAGGCACCCATTCTACCATACACACACAAAGCTGCCACTCACCACCCAGGCACCCATTCTACATCACACACACACACACACACACAAAGCTCTCACTCATGCACCCAGGCACCCATTCTACCACACACACAAAGCACTCACTCATGCACCCAGACACCGATTCTACCACACACGCACACAAGCTCTTACTCATGCACCCAGGCACCCATTCTACCACACACACACAAAGCTGTTACTCACCACCCACGCACCCATTCTACCACACACACACACACACACACACACTCACACAAGCTCTCACTCATGCACCTAGGCACCCATTCAATCACACATGCAGCCTCACATGCAGCCTCTTCTCATTGTTTGGCCCAATAAGCCTGGCCTCTGCTTCTTAGCTGCCTCTGGCCTGACCTCCTGCGGTGTGCAACATCTCTCCAGCTGCCTCCGTGGTGCGCAGGGTCTCTCCACCCTTCAGCCCCGCCGGCCTGGCCTCCGGCAGCAGTGCACAGGTCTCTCCACTCTTCAGCCGCTGGCAGCGGCACACAGCGTCTCACCATTCTTCGGCTCCACCAGCGGCGGCACACAGGTCTCTTCATTCTTCAGCCCTGGAGGCGGCACACAGGTCTCTCCACTCTTCAGCTGGTGGCGCACAGGTCTCTCCACTCTTCAGCCACCGCCGGCGGCGCGCAGGTGTCTCCACTCTTCAGCTGCCGCTGGTGGCGCATAGCATCTCTCCATTCTTTGGCCCCGCCAGCGGTGGGGCACAGGCCTCTCCATTCTTCAGCCACCAGCAGCAGCGCATATCTCTCCATTCTTCGGCCCCACCGACGGCGGCGCACAGGTCTCTCTACTCTTCAGCCCTGCCGGCCTGGCCTCCAGTGGTGGCACGCATCTCTCCATTCTTCAGCCCCGCCCCGAGGGAGAAGGGAAGCACAAGCGGGGCAGTAGAACACTGGGAGCCGCGAGACACCTACTGGTGCTTGGCGACACACCGGTTGAGAACCGCTGCTCTAGAATATGTGACCTCATGAAATCTAAAAATCTGACAGAGCAAATAGGGATTGAAATAATAACAAATTACTTTTTTTTTATTCAGAACAGTACTTTTTCATTAAACGAACCTTACCCAAGTTATAGCTAATAAACTCACATCTACTATATTGCATGCATTTATTATTTAACAGTTCTAACATAATGTAGTGAATATATTTTTCTTTTCTTTTTAGAAGTTCCACTTGATAAAGTAGAAGTCAAACATTATTTATTTATTTATTTCAAATTTTTATATACCGGCATTCGAGACGTCACATCATGCTGGTTCACATAAAACAGGGGTGCATAGTAAACATAACTATAACAATGGTGCTGAAAAGGCAGTTACATATAACAGGGTGATAAGAACTTGGCTGAGAAGGAAGAGAAAGGACATACCATGGGCCACCAGTAAAAACACTATCAGATAAGTAAACTAATATTCAAGTTCAATGTACTGTTTTTGTCTGTTACTTTGTATTATTTTTCAGTCTTGTAATCTAAGAGTTCATACTTTGTGTCCAGTTTCTTTTTACAGCATCAATCTATTCATACAAAGGAGATCTGTTCAAGGTATATTCTTGCTTGCTTGTTTCATTCTTTTTCTTTCCTTTCTCTTTTTGTGTGTTTTTCGGTTACTTTGCATATATGAGCTCAGACCTCTTTACTTTCTATTAGTGCATGCACTTATCTGTTTCATTTATGCTTTTCACTCTCTCTCGCTTTCTCTCTCTCTGGGTTGTCTCAGCGTCTCAGTTGTGATAGTTCTCTTTTCTTTCCTTCTTTTCCTTTTCTTCTTCTCCTTTTACCTACCAACCTATTCTTTAACCAAATTAATAAAAACTAACTCCAGCTTTAGAATCTTCCGCAGACTAAATCGGGTAGATTTTAAAACGTTACGCGCGCGCTACCTTGCACGCACACATGGACGCGCTATTTTATAACATGCGCGTGCTGGCGGGCGCATGTTAAAAATGCTGGGTCGGCACGCGCAAGGGAGGTACAGATATGCAATTATGCACAGCGACGCATCGGGGCCTTACACAGTTCCCGCCCAGTCCGCTCCAATTAAGGAGCAGATAGGGAGGTAACTTCCCAACCCCCTAGCCTAACCTCCCTTCTCCTTCCTCTATCCTGCCCTCCCCCATCCCTATCCTAAATACCCCCAATTTTATTATCTTACCGTTTGTTCCTGCTTCTGAGCAGGAACCAGGTGCCGGCGAGCGATCCCCCCGCACAGAGGCAAATGGCCACTGTGCCGGGCGCCTGTAGTCCCGCCCCACCCCTCCCTCCGGACCGCCCCTTTGGTTAGCCCCAGGACTTCCACACGTCCTGGGGGTTTACATGAATGGCCAGACCCTTTGAAAATTGGCCCGGCGCACGTAAGGCCCGGCCACACGCGTAAACCCCCTGGATTTTATGTGCGTACATTTTTAAAATCCGGCCCTAAGTGTATGTGTGTCCACGACAACTTGCAACTGTAAAGTTGCCAACTACAGAAAACAAAATATAAGTGACTCTGTACTTAGAGAAGGAACCAGTTTTCCCTTTACGCACTCATACACTTATACCTCATTTTTCTTTTGTAATAGTTTCTGCTTCTTTTATGTTACTTTTTTTCTTCTGAGAATGATACTTGGTTAATACAGATTTCTTGGTACACTTTGAATTATTTTTGGCTAGGCAGTTTTATTATTGGCTATTTTCCCCATGGCTGAATTAAGCTTATTCTCAGGGAAAGAACAAAATATCTGCTCCTTTCCTTTCAACAGTCCTTATCATGTGCCATACAGGCACTCTTCATACATTGCTATTCTTTAATAAGCCGCTCTAAACTCCGAGCAGCAGCTATTATATTAGACCTATTCTAAACTAACATTTTCCCTTACCTTTTCTGGAAACCATAATTAAAATAGCCTCATCATGCATTCATACTCTAATACTCAATTGACTGTTCTTTCTATTTATTTATTTATTTATTTAGACATTTTATACACCACTGTTCCATGTATATATAGATCACAATGGTTTACAAATTGACATTCATAATTATAAACACCAGACCAACAAAAAGGGTGCAAATGTTTTTGTTGCTATAGAGTTTGTCCGGTATCTAATTAGAGAGACAGGTGCCACCCATAAGGCTATGTCTTCACTCATGATATACACTGTTTTAGTTTTTTTTAGTTATTATTTGATGCAATTTAAAAAAGCAGTTTTATAAGAGATGCAAATAAGTTCTTAAGCTTTCTTCCACTTTGTGGAGCAATTTAAAGTCCAATTAAAGATCTGTATTATTGACGGATAGGGAGCATTGAACAAAAATATCTGTTTCTGTGGCTAGAGCGAGTGTGTTAAAGAGGTCTCAGCACTTCTATCCCACCACTGCCAGCATTGAGCACATGAAATTGTGATCGGCAGGGAACTTTTATATCATTTCAAGCTGTTTGGGCTGTCTTTAAGCCAAATTCTTCATTCACAAAGTGAAAGAAAGCTTAAGAATTTATTTGCATCTCTATAAAACTGCTTGTTTAAATTGCATCAAAAAATAACTAAAAATGGTTAAAAACGGTATATATCGTGAGTGAAGACATAGCCTTATGTGTGGCACCTGTCTCTTGGACAAATTCTATAGCAACAAAAACATTTGCACCCTTTTTGTTGGCTTGGTGTTTACATATTATTTTTAGGGTGTTTTCAGAATAGAGACATTTGGCATCTTTTGCATAATTCATAATTATAACACAACCAGCAAACAAACAGATTGGTTACAGAAGAGGTATTCATAGGCACTGATATCTGTCAAGCGAAATTTACTACTGTAGAGATGTGCATTCGTTTTTGCCAAATTGGAAAATTTCAACAAAATTGTCCAATTCGGCATGTTTCAGGGAGCCCGAAAAAGATCAGGATTTTCCTGGTTTTTTTTTGCAAAAATTTGTTTTTCCGATTAATGCGCACTAATGGGAGTCAGTGCGCGCTAACTCCCCGTTAGCGCGCACTAACAAAAACTAACAAAATCTAACGTTTTTTGTTAGTGCGCGCTAACAGGGAGTTAGCGCGCAGTAACTAAAAATCGATTTTTCATGAAAAAAAAGACCCGAACCGAAAAAAAACCGACATATTCCATGGTGGCCGAAAAACGAAGAACGACACGAACACAAAAAATGATGCACATCTATATTTACTAGTACATATTAAAATTGATCTAGTACCTGAGGCAAAGAGTAATGATAATTGTAAAAGAAATGATGGTTTTCATGTCATAGTCATTGAGTTGTTTTGAGAATCTTCCATTCTCTCGTTTGATTGATTTATTCTTCATGATTCTATTATTTTTTTGTCCTTATTTTTGTGGTTCTGCGAAGGCTCATGGTAGACTCACCCTCCAGTTTCTGGTGCACTGTTCTTCACAAAGATCCTACGCAATTTTATCTTACGGTATGGCCCTTGAGAGGGCTCTCTTGCTAAAGGGTGGATATTCTATTGCGGTGATTGACACCTTGCTACAATCTAGAAAATTCTCCAACTTCTTAACCTATGTGCAAGTTTGGCGAGTGTTTGAGGCTTGGTGTGAAGATCAAGGGATTCTTCCTTGTTCAGTTAAGATCCTGCTCATTTTGGAATTTTTGCAGGATGGATTCAATAAAGGGTTGGCCCTTAACTCCTTAAAGGTACAAATAGCAGCTCTTGCCTGTTTCAGGGGTCAGGTAAATGATGATCCCTTATAGCAGGGGTCGGGAACCTTTTTGGCTGAGAGAGCCATGAACGCCACATATTTTAAAATGTAATTCCGTGAGAGCCTTACTAACTACAACCCCCCACCCTCCTGACCCCCCCAAGACCTACCAAATTAATTTACTACAACCCCCTACTCTCCTGACGCCCCAAGACCTCCAAAATTAATTTACTACAACCCCCTCCCTCCTGACCCCCCCCCAAGACCTGCCAAAAGTTCCTGGTGGTCCGGGAGCGAGCTCCTGGACTTGGGCTGTCAGCTGCCAGTAGTCAAAATGGCGCCAATGGCCCTTTGCCCTCACTATGTCACTGGGGTCGACTAATGGTGGTAGCCCCTGTGACATAGTAAGGGCAAAGAGCCGTCGATGCCATTTTGATTACTGGCAGCCAACGACCCTTTGCCCTTACTATGTCACAGGGGCTACCGCCGCCATTGGTCGACCCCAGTGTCATAGTGAGGGCAAAGGGCCGTCGGCGCCATTTTGACTACTGGCAGCCGACAGCCCAAGACCAGGAGATCGCTCCCGGACCGCTCCTGGACCCTAGCTGGACCACCAGGGACTTTTGGCAGATCTTGGGGGTTCAGGAGGGTGGGGGGTTGTAGTAAATTAATTTTGGAGGTCTTGGGGGGTGTCGGGTGGGGGGGTTTGTTAGATTTTTACTTTTTTATTAAAGATTTGTCTGCAAGCCAGATGCAGCCATCAAAAGAGCCACATCTGGCTCGCGAGCCATAGGTCCCTGACCCCTGCCTTATAGGCTCATCCAGAAGTGGCACGTTTCTTGAAAGGAGTGAAACAACTTTGTCCTCCCTTGGGGTTACCGATACTCTTGTGGAGTCTTAATCTGGTTTTGGATTTCTTGGCGGGCTCTACGTTTTGACCGATGTGTAACCTTTCCTTGCAGTTGATGACATTGAAAATGGTGTTGCTTGTGGCGATGTGTTCTGCCTGTAGAATATCTGAGCTGCAGGCCTTGTCTTGCCGGGAGCTGTTTCTTCGAGTGACTCCAGGGATGATACAACTGCATACTGCTCCTTCCTTTTTGCTAAAAGTGGTCTCGGATTTTCACTTGAAACAATCCATTTCCCTGCTGTCTCTGTATAGGGTGAGAGATGCGGAGAAATTTCACCTGTTGCGACCCTTGGATGTTAAGAGACATATTGTGAGGTAGCTGGAGGTTTGTAGACTTCTTAGAAAGATGGATTGCCTATTTATTCTACTGTGGAGGTAAACAGGATGTCGGCTTTGTGAGCTACAATAGCTTGCTGGATTAAGGAGGCAGTCACAGCCATGAATCTGGATGTTGAACAGCCATTGCCCAGTCAGGTTAGGGCTCATTCCACTAGGGCTCAGGCAATGCCTTGGGCGGAGTTTTGATTGTTGTCTTCCGTCGACATTTGCTGAGCTGCGACGTGTTCCTCCTTACACATCTTTTCCAGGTAGAGCATAGTTTTTGTGTTTGCGGTTTTAGGATGTCATTTTCAGTTTCGAGCACAGTTTTGAAAGCAGCCTTTGCACGTATGATTTGTCTGGACTGCAGGCAGCCTCTCACCCTATTTGTGAGTAACTTGGGTACATCTCACTGACTCTGGGTTCATCTGTCTGGATGCTAAGAAATGAGAAATTACTACTTACCTGATAATTTCCTTTCCTTTAGAACAGACAGATGAATCCAGCTTATTGCCCTTGGCTACAGAAAGATTGTGCTATGGTCCTGCATGGTTATGTGTTCCAGGGGTTACTGGTGTTAATCCAGTCCCTAGACTAGTGTTAATAAATTTTTTGTCTGAGCTCAATTTTTCCTTTTGGCTGAGTGCTAGAATGGTTATCTGTTATTAATCAAGTGTTTGTTAATCTGTCCACAATTGGCTTTTGCAGAGAATACTGGCAGGCTGATGTCACTGCAGGAGTATATATACTGTGATGACAGCTTTGCTCCATAATCCATAAGCCACTGGTTCTGGAATCATCTGTCCTAAAGAAAAGAAAATTATCAGGTAAGTAGTAATTTTTAATTAATTATTGTAACAATGCCCTAAATTCTTCCATTTACTTAAAACATATTTCTTATGGTTATTATGTCAGTTTCTATCAACATTCATCCTCAAATGATCTCTCACCTCCCCCCTTATCAGCTCTATCACTTATTCTTTCAAAACAGTTATTTTTATAAAAAATGTAATCGCTGGGCAGGCATCCTCACGACCTTTGCTGGTGAAAAATTGCTCTGTTTCTAAAGGGATAAATATTACTTTAAAACTATTTCTCAGAGGGCAAGTGGTGGGGTTGTTCAGGTAGCCAGGGTCCTCTCACCTGACCACCACTTACATTTTGTTTATTTTTCTTTATTTTTGTTAAAATTGGCAGCCCCCTCCCTTGCTCCATGGGTCCCACTATTGTCATCCTTGAAGTCAGTGGTCTCGGCCTAGCTTGATTTTCCGCAATCGGGGCTTCCTTCAGGCCCTAACACCAATTGCAGAATTAAAAAAAAAAAAAAAGTGGCAGCACACAGAGGCGCTCACCCAGTTCTGGAAAAACAGCAGGATGTGTCTGGCAGCAGTGGTGATCCTGTCAGCTGTGGCTCCATTGGTTATCTGCAGCACTGTGACTGGCAGGAGGAGCGGGCCGCAACAGTGATCTAATGCCTCTCCTTTCATTCAGGCCCCTCCTCTTCTTCGTCTCTCCCTTTCATTCTCACTATTGCTCTGTTCATGGGAGGAGAACACTGCCGGCACTGGCAGCTATAGCAGTCACAGCTGACCACTGCCATTAAGCTGTTTCCTCCCACTGTCCTTCCAGTGAACTCTTCGGTGCACTGCTTCTTCTGCCAGTGCGCCTCCCCTTTACTTCCTCTGTGATGCTGAGCCTGGGCCTACTGTGAGAGAGCCAGCGTTCGCAGCAGCCCGACTCTGCTCCTGCTTCCCTTCTTCTCCTTCATGGCCTGGCTCCTCACAACTGCGGTTTCACTGTGTTCGACACAGGCTTTCTTCACGGCCTACTCCAGCATTGCCACTGCTGCTGCGGGCCTCCAGCATCACTCAGGTTAGTGGTGGGAGGGCCAGCTTCTGTGATGGCCTGACGCCTCTCCGTTTGCATTGGTTTCCCTCAGCAGTTGCTTGGGCCCAGTATCGTGGCATCCTCTCCTGTGGCTGCCGGCATGATCGCGTCATTGCAGCTTTCTCTTCAGCGCTGGGCTCCTTACATGATCGCGGCTCTCCAATTGCAAGGCAGCTTGACTGCGCCACTCTTGTTGTCTCGTCACTCTCCTTCGCAGCTTTCATTCATGGCCTCAACCGCTGCTCCTGCCTCCTTCCGACACTGTGCTGCTCGAGTGTGTGGGCCATTTTTCACAGTGTCCTGATGCCTTTTCTGCCAGACACCCCCCCCCCCCCCCTCCTGCATCAGTTCCAGCGCCCTTTTCTCAACTAAACCCCTGCCATGTCTCACAGGCCATGTCTGCAGTCCCAGGACCCAAGTGACTTTTATTTTTCTTCTTTTTTTTTCACTTTGGGTTGTCCCTTCACATTTCAATCCCACAAACACAAGATATATGTAGATTCACGACAGAAGTATGTTTATAAACCAATTTCAGAAAACAATAGTCTAAAGTATCCTGTTGCATTCCTTTCTAAGCTATGTACAGCGACACATTAAATCTTGTATGCAGCTATATTTATAGAGAGACTAGCATAATCCATTAATTAGATGAATTTTATATTAATTATTCATTTATTGAATGAGACTGATTAATCTAAGTTCTTCTGTAAGGGTGCTCCCCAACCCATAACACTTCTCTATAATATCTTAAGCCTAACAAACTTAAGTGCCTTTCTGAAAGGCTAGCAAAAAATATTGTAGTACACGAGCTTGTACATGTAGTACAACATCTTTTTGGGTCCATTATAAGAAATCACAAACAACTAAACTCCATTTTTCTCCAGGACAAATTTAGCATCTAGTTCTGTGCTACGCAAGAGATGCAAAATTTGTGGAAGATATTGAGCTGCTGTGCAGCTTGGCTAGTTAGCTGGATAAACTTATCTGGCTAACTTAGCCCATATATTCAGTGGTGTATGTTGCGGTCTCTGCCGCTTCCCCTTCGCTAGGTCTGAACAGTGCCTACCTCCGCTGCTGGAAATGCCGCGTTCCGCGTGGCTGGGACTCCGGCGGCGCTGCCTGTTCCACGTGGCAGCCACCATTGCTTGCCCGTCTCCCTGCTGCCTCGTGCGCGCGTGAGGACGCCCACTTTGTGCGCAAAGCTCCTGGAAGTCTGGCCCCGCCTGTGCTGATGATGCCACGCCCTAAGCCCGATATAACCGGCGTCCGGACTCCTTCTCCTTGCCTTGCAACGAGGTTCACTACTGCCTAGTAGTTCTGAGTTGCGCTTCGTCTGTTCCTCGTTCCTGACTTGACCTTTGGACTGCCTTTGACTTCGCTTCAGCTTGCCGCCTGCCTCTGACCTTGGTTCGTTCCCGACTTCGCTTCAGCCTGCTACAGACTCCATTCCAGTCTACAGCCTGTTTCAGCCCGCAGCCTGCTACAGACACTAATCCAGTCTACAGCCTACTTCAGTCCACAGCCTGCTACAGACTCCATTCCAGTCTTCAGCCTGCTTCAGTTCCAGCTTTCTACAGACTCTGCTTCAGTATCCGGTTAGTTACAGTTCCCGCTGCCGCCCGCTGCCCTGTCATCAGCTGGCCCTCGGCCTGTACAGCCGGTCCACGGACTATCTGATACTTTTGGACTTCCTATTCTACACTCCCGGCCTAGGCCTTTCCTGCCACTGGACATAGAGCCTACTCCCCAAGTCCCAAGGTTCCAGGACCCTACGGGCTCCTCCTGGGGGGCTTCTGGTTCCCGGGTGAACACCGCCAGCCTGTGGCTCCGCCTCCCGGCCTACCCTGTCATCCTAGTTGGGCCGGCCCAAGGGTCCACTACCTCGCCTGCAGTATCCGACTGCAACAGTGTATCCATGCTGCTGAATATGTCTGGCTTTCTTAGTTAGCAGGATAAGTTTATATAGCTAACTTTAGGCCAGGCCTATGGGTCAACCAGAGTTAGCTGATAAGTTAAAGCGCGGACTGGGAGGGAACTTTCCTATTCCCCTATCTACCGTTCCTCCCTTTTCCCCTCTCCTCCCTGATCCCTAAACCCTCATTAACTGATTTTTTTTGTTTTACACTTACCTGCTCCTCCAAGCAGAAGTAAGTTGTGTGCCGGCCTGTTGCTGGCATGCACTTCACTGGGACAGTGCAAAATGGTGCTGTCCCGGCCAGCCCCCACCCTGCTCCCACTCCCGGCCCACCTCTTTTTAAAGGCCTGGCACTTTTGCACACACCAGGAGATATGCACATGGCCAGGCCATTTTGAAAATGTGCTCGGCACACGCTTGGCTTGGCCATGCGCATATCCCCTCGTTTCGGTGCACGCCGGCCTTTAAACATTTGCACGAAAATGCACTGTATATTTTAGCATTACATTTTAGCTGCCAGAAAGTACACCATTCTTCAAGGTTCACTAGATCCATCTTCATGGTTTCTACACTTTATTGGGCGTCTATCCTGTTGCAGATTTTAATATCATCTGCAATAAGACAAACCTTTCCCGACTGTCCTTCTACAAAATTACTTATGAAAATGTTGAGAAAAGACCAATCCCTGCGGCACACCATTAGAAATGCCCCTCTTCTTGATGTGAACTCCATTTACCACTGCCCTTTGTCATCTTCCACTCAACTAGTTTCTAACCTCGTCAATCACTTTAGCACTCATATCAAGGGCACCCAAGTTTATTTATAAATTGCCTGTGTTGAACCTTGTCAAAGATCTTACTGAAAACCATGTACACCACATCTAGCATGCTCCCCAAATCCAACTCTGGTCATCAAATCAAAGAACTTGATCAAATTAATCTGACAAGACCTATTTCTGGTAAAACCATACTGCTTTGGTTTGTGTAATCTATTGCATTCCAGAAACTGTGCCATCCTCTGTTTTAGCAGTGATTTGATTAATTTACTCACCACTGAGGTTAGACTGACCAGCCTGTAGTTTCCAGCCTCCTCTTTGCTTCTACTTTTGTGAAGAGGAACCACATCAATCTATTTCCAGTCCTCTGGAACCACTTTTGACTCTAAAGAAGCATTGAAAAGGTTAGCCAGCTGACCTGCCAGAATAAGTTCCCTTAATACTCTCAGATGTATCCTGTCCAGCTCCCTTGCTTTATCTACTGTTACTTTAGCTATCTCCTCACAAACACAGTCTTTTGTAAATCATTGAGGTTTACTTCGCTTCCAGTCCTATTTGTATCCATTTTCTGTGAACCTACTCCTGGCCCTTCCTTAGTGAATACCAAACGGAAATATTTGTTAAGCAACTGCACTTTTTCCTCATCAACCTCCTCATATTCCTCCCATTTACTTCTCAGTCTCACAATGCTGCTTTTGCACTTCCTCCTATTACTAACATCTTATCACTAACATATCTAAAAGGAAGCCGTATCCCATGTTTTACTGTGTTAGCTATTTTTTTCTTCCATTTGTCTCTCTCCTGACTAGTTTCCTAGCTTCCCTTAGTTTTTTCTGGATAGTGTGCCTGTTTTCCTCTTTCTGCATTCTCTTCTAGTTTATGAATGCCTTTTCCTTACCTTTTCAGCTATTTCTTTAGAGAACCATAGCAGCCTCTTTTTCCTCTTACCTTTATTTACTTTCCTAATAAAAAAAAGTAGTTGCCTTTGCAGTGTCTCCTTTTAGTTTTGCCCACTGCTCTTCTTCTTCCCTTAGATTTTTCCATTCTTTATATTTTTATTGTATTCTACAACAGAAGGATGTCTGTACAGCAGTCTAATGCCTTCCCCATTTGCACATTCACTGCACATGAAATAGAAATTAAATACCCAGCTTCATGTTTAATGAAATTGTTTCCCTTTCCTTGGGGCTTCTTTTTCCAAATTAGTTTCTCACAGCAAGAATGTTGAATGCCTATGCCTGTGAAATTTAGTGATTTGCAAAAAATTATGTATATCAGACTTTTTAGGCACATAAAATCATTGCTTTTAACCCTATAATTTTCTGACTACTAGTTATGCTAGGGTTGCCAACTGAATCCAGAGTGCGGGCAGGTTGATCCAGTCTTGGTTTTATCCCATTGCATGCAGGGACTCGTAGTTCTGATTTATCTATGTATTCATTAAGAAAAGCAAAACTACAAGTTTCTGAATACAATGGGGTAAAACTAGAACTAGATCAACTGACCTGAAATTCTGGAGCTAGCTGGCAACCGTAGTCATGGTTCTAATACAGACTTAAAATCATGACCCATTTTATAGACATAAAACCTTGTGTATAAATTTCTTCTTACGCACACACACCACTGTTTTATATATATATATATATATATATATATAAACTACCTAGTGAAACTAAGAGTGAAGAACTGAGAGACTCCACATGAAAAATACTGCAAATTTAAATAATTTTGAAAAAAATGTTCTCATTGAACCATGATCATAGCATTTTACAGAAAAACAAGAACTGAGGGAGGGGGGGGGGGGGGGTGCTTCCTGTGTGATGCAACGATGTGAGTCATTCTAACTAAACTGTACATGCAAGTATAGTATAAATAGCATGACCAACTTCACTGCATCATAATAAGACCTAACCAAGAAGTGTTGGTTAGGTTTTTGGTAAAATCTAGCCATTTGATTTCCTTTTGCTCATTTTTCAGCTGATGCCTCAGAAAGTGAAGAAGATCAAAGGCTTCAATAATTGCCCAAGGTGCAAATGGATCATGTATATCATGGATCACTATGATTGATATATACTTTGCTTGGGGGAGAACTATGATGTCTTGGCGTGTTCCATGTGCAGAAAGATGACCCCCTAGAGGATCTCATTCCAATCTGGAGCTGATGGAAAAGCTCTTCAGGAGAGTTAAAAATGGCTAATCAGCACTGACATTGAAGGCTTGGGCATTGAGGGACCCAGAGCTGCACTAACTGCTGGTGGTACATCAACACTGAAAGGACATTGCTCCCCTCAACATTGAGTACCCATAAGGGATGTTAGTCAGGGGATGATAATCTATCATCCTGCTTTAGATATCACAATAAAAAAATATATATTATAGTATGGTGTGACTTGCCAGCATGAAGCAAACAAGGACCTGAGACCAGTACAAGAATTCAGCACAGTATAGGTGTTGCGTCCTTCAGTCTCAGGTGGCTTCCACCTCTGCACCTCACCTTTCTTCCTTCTCTCTCCTCAAGCCTTGGGAAGATGGCTGCTGCCGCGTCTTCATGCCGCTCTCTCTAGCATCCCCGGAACGGCAACAGCGATGGTGTTCACCATGGATTTCCCGAGGGCCTCCTAGGCTGCGCGCGTGCATGCCACCCACGTCTTTATCCACATCGTGGCGGGAACCTCGGGGGTGTCCCATCCGAGTGATGTCACGCCATCTGGGTAATTAGCCTACCCTTCGTTTGCTAACAAACTGAGTTAGCAAGGATTGGAATCGCTCAAGTCTAAGCTGTCCTACCACTTCCCAGCAGCCACTGGAAGCTCTCTCTACCCTTCGTGGTCATCTCTTACCTGGGTACCCGCTCCTTGGGGGCCCTTGTGCTTTCTTTCAGGTACTTATCTGGGATATTGGGTACTTGCTCCTTGAGGGCCTGCTCTCCCTCCCTTGGTGCCTACAACTCAATTACTTCTGCCTGCCAGGATCCTCTTCAACACAGCTATTTACTTCAGTGAGTAACTAACATTGTCAACTTGTCTCAGCTTCAGCTTCAGCACTGGGAGTCTGCATCTGGGACTCTCTCTCTACCCTGCACTGCCTACCATCTATACGAACATGGGACTGGTCTCCTCTCCTGAGGACCCTTGGACTAACTACTAGTTACCTCACTGCTGCCACCCCTGGGCAGTACCACCAAGCTGTATAATAAATAAGAATTCTCTGTGTCTGCATGTATAGAGTCTAGCCCAGTACTGCGGTTTCTCATGGGGCTCCTCCCCGTGAGAGTGCCCATCACCACAGTACCCAAGAATCCACTCCAACACCTCAAAACCCTAACAATAGGAAGCTGTCCAAACAAGTAATTGCAGATATAAAACTCAGGAAAGTACTATAGATCTTTGTTAAACAGGCCATGATTACAATTAAGTTCTCGAAATTGAAAAAACTGGAAAAAATGTGACTAAATAACAATATTCCAAAGAGAGAGTCACATATACTTCATGGTTCTTTCAATAAGGTATACCCTCATATCTGGGCTAATGCACACTTCCGCCTGACGGCGTTTTTAACTTTTATGTACAAATGCCGATTTGGCTGCCCTTTTATAGTACAATCATAGGGTAACCCTTTTTTTTTTTAAAAACCATGGCTAACACTGCAGCTTATTTTTAAGCTGGTTTTTTTAGGTTTAATTTTTCAAATTCTACCACCATTTTAACCACCTCTTTTTTTGAAAGAATTTTTTTTTTCTTTTTTCCTTTTTCACATAATCTCCCACTCGGGATAATTTCTTAGAGATAATAAATACACGTATCTCTTTTCAATGAAGCCAGAGTCTCAAAAGCTCATCTGCTCATCTCTTTTCAATGAAGCAAGAGTCTGCTCGCTCTGCTAGCATGCCCGACACCGCTGGTGTTTCGAAGTTTTTTCTTTGTCAGGGGCTAAATGAGCATTAAAGAATGGAACGGTTGATGCGGCAAATGCTATATTTGTGAGCAGATGAGCTTTTGAGACTCTGGCTTCATTGAAAAGAGATGTGTATTTATTATCTCTAAGAAATTATCCCGAGTGGGAGATTATGTGAAAAAGGAAAAAAGAAAAAATTCTTTCAAAAAAAGAGGTGGTTAAAATGGTGGTAGAATTTGAAAAATTAAACCTAAAAAAACCAGCTTAAAAATAAGCGGCAGTGTTAACCATGGTTTTAAAAAAAAAGGGTTACCCTATGATTGTACTATAAAAGGGCAGCCAAATTGGCATTTGTACATAAAAGTTAAAAACGCCGTCAGGCGGAAGTGTGCATTAGCCCAGATATGAGGGTATACCTTATTGAAAGAACCATGAAGTATATGTGACTCTCTCTTTGGAATACAATTAAGTTCTGACATTGATTGCTCTGTCATCCAATAAGATATGAAATGAACTTTAGTCAATTAATAATAACTTTCTGACATTGCATAGTGTCCCTCTGATTGTCATAAGTCTCAGTTATATATAATAAGATATTTGGAAAGCTAATTATTCAGATGTCTGTGAACTGACTAACCAATGAAAGAGGACTAGCACCAGATATCAACCACTTCTGAGCCACATACTAATGATGACAAGCTAAGCTCTGCCTATGATGACTGCATGCAGATCCATCAACACAGAAGTCTAAACCAAGAAAATCGCAACAGACAACAGGAAGTGATAGAAGCACAAGACATCACAAAGAGTCTTGACAACACTTCATCATACCCTGCTAAATACTTTGATTTGGCCAGACTTTTGAAGCAGGTGATATAAATCTTAGATGGAGTTAACAGGTAGCAACTTTTGATATTAAGCTTTGTTAATACATTTTAGATACATTTCTATTTTAAGTGATAATCTGGAGCCGGTAGAGTTATTGGAAATGGTTACAGTTGCATAACCTATAATTTGTTTGTACTTGTTACAGAGCTTGGGAAGTGGAGGGGTCTACCTAGGGTTAGCCCATTTGTACATTACAATTATAGCTAATTAGCCTGCAGATTAATTTGGGGCAAAAGGAAGATTTTGAGATTCAACTTCAGATTATGTTTCCTTTGTTTATTCAATTTAAGCTTAGAATGGCATGTTTTCAAATGTTATTTAGGAAAGCAGGGAAAATTAATGGGCAACAACTGGAGAGACTAATGATAAAAAGCCCCTTCCAACAAACAATTGAGGAAAGAGTTAATTTTTATACCTATAAAGAAAGAGGAAAAATATACAATTTATTAAACTCACAGAATACAGTTCAGTGAAGGAGAGGAAGTATAGCTTCTGCTATATTCAGTGACATTACTAACTTTACTTGCATGTACTGGAATAATTACACATGAAAATGGTTAAAAATGCAACTTTATATTCTACTTATTGTCAGGAAAACTCTACTAATACAACTTGGGTATATTCTTATCTATCTGTATTAGGGATGTGAATCGTGTCCTCGATCGTCTTAACGATCGATTTCGGCTGGGAGGGGGAGGGAATCGTATTGTTGCCGTTTGGGGGGGTAAAATATCGTGAAAAATCGTTAAAAATCGAAAAATCGAAAAATCGAAAAACCGGCACATTAAAACCCCCTAAAACCCACCCCCGACCCTTTAAATTAAATCCCCCACCCCAATAACTTAAATAACCTGCGGGTCCAGCGGCGGTCCGGAACGGGCTCCTGCTCCTGAATCTTGTCGTCTTCAGCCGGCGCCATTTTCCAAAATGGCGCCGAAAAATGGCGGCGGCCATAGACGAAAAAGATTGGACGGCAGGAGGTCCTTCCGGACCCCCGCTGGACTTTTGGCAAGTCTCGTGGGGGTCAGGAGGCCCCCCACAAGCTGGCCAAAAGTACCTGGAGGTCCAGCGGGGGTCAGGGAGCGATTTCCCGCCGCGAATCATTTTCGTACGGAAAATGGCGCCGGCAGGAGATCGACTGCAGGAGGTCGTTCAGCGAGGCGCCGGAACCCTCGCTGAACGACCTCCTGCAGTCGATCTCCTGCCGGCGCCATTTTCCGTACGAAAACGATTCGCGGCGGGAAATCACTCCCTGACCCCCGCTGGACCTCCAGGAACTTTTGGCCAGCTTGTGGGTGGCCTCCTGACCCCCACGAGACTTGCCAAAAGTCCAGCGGGGGTCCGGAAGGACCTCCTGCCATCCAATCTTTTTCGTCTATGGCCGCCGCCATTTTTCGGTGCCATTTTGGAAAATGGCGCCGGCTGAAGACGACAAGATTCAGGAGCAGGAGCCCGTTCCGGACCGCTGCCGTTCCGGACCGCCGCTGGACCCGCAGGTTATTTAAGTTATTGGGGGGGTTCGGGAGGGTGGGGGATTTAATTTAAAGGGTCGGGGGTGGGTTTTAGGGGGTTTTAGTGTGCCGGCTCACGATTCTAACGATTTATAACGATAAATCGTTAGAATCTGTATTGTATTGTGTTCCATAACGGTTTAAGACGATATTAAAATTATCGGACGATAATTTTAATCGTCCTAAAACGATTCACATCCCTAATCTGTATATATAATGTGTCTTTCCTGGTAGCTTACAAGGAGTTCCAATAAAGTGATTTGATTGAAGGCCAAGAAGCATCAGCATCAGTTCAGTGCCAGGAGCAAGGAAATTCTAACTGCTATCATAAATCCTCCAAAACTTTTCCATAAAGAAGACAGCTAATCTTTGCATCACTCCTGGAAATCACAACAGACTCCAAGGGTTCGGTTGCTGGCCATCAGTTTTCCTCAAGTGACCCAGGAAGATGTGGCCTTTTCTTCTACTACCCATGTAGTATTGGCATCAACAGTTTTGAGACCTAAGGATCTAAGAGGCATTGGACCAAAAGATGGTAGGCATCGATGCCCCTACTTCAACAGCATCAGTGACCTTGCAGACTTAGGTTCAATCATTTCTGGAGACTGTTGCGCCCGTCGCTGCTCGACACCCTCACTCCGCCCTCTCTACCTCTGTGGCAACTCCCTCTGGGTCTTATGGATGGCTACTGCCTCGGCGTCTCCATGTTGTCTCCCTCCGGCGTCCCCGGACCGGCTCAACGCTGTGGATCCACCATGCTGTCTGATGACATAGGGCACGCACGCGATCTGACTATTGTACCAGCAAGGGCACAAACCTCAGGGGCACCCTCCTGAGCTGACATCATCCGCTTCCAATATAAAAAGTCTCAGTATTCGCTAACGAATTGAGTTAGCAAGGACACGTTCTCGGACACGAACTCGGACACAAATTCATCCAAGCTACTCTGCCTCTTAGGACCTACCAGGGGTACCTGCTCCTCGGGGGCCTTGCTCTCTTTTCTTTATTTCAGATTGCAGTTAGGAACCGGTACTCGCTCCTCAAGGGCCCAAGTTCCTAAACCCTCTGATGATTCTCTATTGCCTGGAAGCGATCGCAGATACAGACATTTGTGAGTTACCATCGCTCTCTCAGAGCTTTCCCTGGAACCAGGTACTCGCTCCTCGAGGGCCTAACCCTTTCCAGCTACTGAGCCTCTTTAAGACCTTATGTGAGATTGGTTATCTAGTTCTGGCTATGAACACAGCATACCCTGTCTACTCACTATCTATAGTCTCTCTACAGCTCAGCCACCCTGGGATCGCTGTTCCAGTACCTGAGGGACGTCAGCCCTGCCGGGCATATCAGTTTACTACTGCCACCTCTGGTGGTTCTACTAACCTGTCTAATAAAAGAACTATCTGTGTCTGTCTCCATAACCCAGCCTAGCCGATGGTCCCTCTTAGGTTATCCTCCTGGGGGCGCTGTCATCTGCCATCGTCCCAAGGATTCACCTATCTACCTTCCTCTACAGCTGAGTGCCCTCGCCAAGCACTCCACTGGTACAGATTGCTACTCTTTCCATCAGGGGTCTTCAGCAACAGTTCAGAACAGATTTTTATCTACTCCCTTTACAGAAACTGAGCATATTAGATTGCTAACTCCTCCTTCCACAGGAGTAGATTCACATCAAGATTGCTATCTCCGCAGTCTATACCCTAACAAGATTGCTAACTCCTCCCTTTCATGTAGAAGAGCATTACAGATTGCTAACTCCTCCCACCAAGGGAGCTGATTCATTACAGATTGCCAACTCCTCCCTCTCCTGGAGGAGGTTCCTATCAGATTCCTAACAGATTCATAACAGAGACTGAGCATCTGGACCCAAAATCAGTTCTTGGAGGGGCATCAACATTAGGTACAACCACACTGATATTAATTTCTAGTACATTGAAAGAGGAAGATTCTCTGAGGCATAGTTCATTGGGATCTAGACCCCAAAAGACAAGGGTTGTCCTCACTGAGGCCTTGTCTTCTAGACAAATGCAAGCTCAATTCACACTGTCAATTTACCATTCTGGTGCTCAGAGTATTCCTAGGGGTATGCCAAATAATGTGAGGTCTTCTATGAACAAGAGGGGTCTGCAGGTCTACACAGGAAAGGAGAAAGTCTCATCCAGAGGATCTTTCCTTTACTGGCTTTATAAAGAGAATGCCTGTAATGCCCTTCCGGAGGAAGTGGTGAAGACCAGAACTGTGAAGGATTTCAAAGGGGCATGGGATAAACACTGTGGATCCATAAGGTCTAGAGGACGTGAATGAAGAGGGGGTGGCTCGCATACACTATGCCGAACAAGCAGCAGCCCTCAAGATAGAAGGGCTCAGAATAGAAGAACAACAGTAAGCCGCTGCTGCCACAGCCGCCGCCGAAGTGTGCAGAAAGGCTGAGCTAGAGATCGCCTTAGACCTGTTGCAGCAAAAGGGAGAAGCAGCAGCCCTTGAAGCCCAAATTATAGGACTTGTTGTGGGGGGAGGGGGGGTGGAGTTGTCTCAGCCACGAAAAGTAGTGGACGCAGGGTCCTCACCGGTGCATAAGGAGGTTTGTCGCTGCATAGGAGGGAATTTTTGGTGTCGGGGGAAGGGGAGGAGCGGAGCACCAAGGACTTTGCATAGGGGGAAAGCATGGGGATGGATATATGCTAAGCATGAGGGGTGGCCCAATGAAGGCCTGGCATAAGCAATAACCTGGACCACAAGGCCAGGGGTGGGAGGAGGCGGCAGAACACTGCACGGAGCGGCAGTAGCCACAGAGGCATTCACGGAGCGGGATGCCAGTGATCGGTGTTCCACCTTCACGGAGCGGAAGGCTGGAGTGGCATTCACTGAGCGGGATGCTAATGGTATACCACCTTCACGGAGTGGAAGGATGGAGGGCTGCCGTCTCCAAAAAAAAAACCAGAGGGGTAGGTAAGAGTATGTAAATTTACCAGTTAGGACATAGGCTATAGGTATTGCCAATTATTAGGCTTGTTCAATATTTGTTGATTGTTAATGTGGCTCGCGAGAATGAGGGCTACTACCTGAGAGAATGCCCTTGTTCGATGTATATGCACACGGTTGGTGAGACTCCAGTATTGCTCTGGGCTTCAACAGCAAGAGGAAATGTGGAAGAAAAAAAAGAAAAAAAGGTTTTGCATTCACAAAGAAGCGAGATGTAGCTTGCTTGTTACGACGGTTACTTCCCCAAAACCAGATAAGCCAGTACTTTGCTTTCAATGCATATCCAGCATAGCACTCTGCTTCAATGGCAGAGGAGAAAGTCCAACACTTTTCTTTCAACGCATAGCTCTCTGATACAACGGCAGGGGAAATGTAGAAAGGAGGATCTGTATATGGACAACAGCCAACAGGGTCCGAATTGCGTAGTCTGGGTGGAAGGAGGCATGGGTGTAGCTTGCTTATTGCTGCGGTTGCTAGCTACTCCTAATTGAGCTAGATTTTCACTTGGATGCAGTTCCAGCAGTGCTCTATGCATTAATGGTGGGGTGGAGAGGAAATAGAACTAAAAGGTACTAAAAGCCAAGAGTAACAAGTATGTGAAAAAAAAAAAAAAGTACATAGCTTGCTGGGCAGACTAGATGGGCCGTTTGGTCTTCTTCTGCCGTCATTTCTATGTTTCTATATATTCTTCTGATTTTTAGAAGAAGGAAGAGTCCAAGGCAAAAATGCTTGACATTCTCCAGTTCGTGGATCCACCCAGGTAAATAATGATAGTTCCTGTTCATGATATCCTTCAAGAGAAGCAGATGAGAAAGTCAGTGAACCCCATCTCTGTGTCACCATCCATTGCTCCTACCATGTGACAGGGGCCGGCCAAAGGCACCGATAATCCCTGTCACATGGTAAGGGCAAAGGGCCATCAGCGCCATTTTGATTAGTGGTAACCAATGGCCCGAGAGTGGGAGATCACTCCTGGGACCCCCGCTGGACCACCAGGTAGTTTAGAAAAGTTTTTTTTTGGGGGGGGGTCAGGAGAATGGGGAATTATAAATAATTAAATTTAAAGGGTCAGGGTGGGTTTGGGGGTTGTTTTTGTGTGCACTTTATTCCCGCCTCCCCAAAATGATAAGAGAACCCCACGAAAATTTCGTGGGGTTTTCCTATCACTTTCGGGGACCCCCTGAATTTTGATGCAAAAATCTATTAATGAATTGGCTAAACTCGTACAGGATAGCCTGAGTAGTAATAATATAATGCAAACAAAAATAGAACAGATAGAAGGTTCTGTAACTACCCTGGGGGATAAAACAAAGGAAATAGAAAATGTACAAGCAAATTTAATCAAATCTGAGAAGGTTCATGCAGAAAAAATTGAGCAATTAGAGAATCAGATTAGAAGAGTCAATTTAAGAATCTTAAATTTTCCTAAAACTCACTTATTATCGCCCAAGGAGTTATTTAGGAGTTATCTTGTTAAGGTATTAAAATATACAGAAACAACTATTCCTGTAATATCAAGGATATATTATATTTCACAACCCGTGCCCCATGAAGGAGCACAGGATCAGGATCAGGAAGATCAAAAGGAGGATACAAACCTATCAGAATTACTAGAAAAATCTTCAGACATGGAGATTAAGTCAAGAGCTACTTTAATAGTTCAATTCATAGATGTATCTCAGCGAGATGTAATTCTCAGGTTATATTTCAAATATCAGAATGTTAACTTCCATGGATATCCCATTAGAATCTTCCCTGATGTATCTCATAATACCCAGATTAGAAGAAGAGAGTTTCTTACAATGCGGGATAAAGTCACCCAACGAGGAGCCAAGTTTATTTTACGTTTTCCATGTCGTTGCATTGTATTATTTCAAAATATGAGGTATGTCTTTAACTCACCGGAACAACTGCGCTCATACCTGGATTCTTAGCTCCAGAACTCCTTAGTTAGGGAGGAATAGATGTAAATGGTTCTAAATATTATTCGATGATGAATTTCTATTGTAGTCTGCTCTTTTCTGTTATGCCAGAATCTTACTATTTCTGATAAATTGTATTCTAGGTTATCACAGCTGTATGGGTTATGACTGTTTCTCTTAAATTTTTGCACAATAATATGTTTCGCATAGGCTGTGTAATATCCTTTTTGAAAAATGAAATGTTTAATAAAAATAAAATGAAAAAAACCCCCAACTTTATTTCACCATTTGAATGATCTTGTGGATTCCTATAATTTGCTGACCATCCCCTTTATTTTTGGAATTTTGATAAAATCTCCCAACATGGCAGCAGTAGGTTAGTCAGTCTGTGTAGGGAGTCTGTTTAAAACCCAACTCCACCTCACTTTCCCACTAGTGCTCATTATTAATTTCCAGACTGCCCCTAAAGAAAAAAAAGGAAATAGGAAAGAAAATGGCTGGTTTCCAACAAAAATAGTTTTGCCTGTTAGTGATATTTTTTGGTTGTTTTTTTTTTTTTTTTGGTTCAAATTAGTCTGCTGCTAGAGATTCCTTACAAGTGACTCTTCACTTATCTGTAACAAGTGTTCTCTGAGGACAGCAAGATGTAAGTCCTCAAACTCATCAACTTCCCTAGGAGTTGTTTCTTTACATTTATAAATAGCTATCTTAAGAACTGAGGGGGCCCTACGTGATGTGGTGAGTAATATGTAAAATGATTAAACAATAGTGTCTAGTAGCTACGGTTTAATCTGCCTGCACTGAGCTCCATCAGGTGACGTCATCCACATGTGAGGACTTCCATCCTGCTGTCCTCGGAGGACACCTGCTACAGGTAAGCAATTTTTGCTTTCTTTGCCTTTAGGAAGCCTTTAGATAAATTAGGTGATATATATTTTTCCAATTGTACTGCATCATTCAAGTAACAAATATAGTATGAAGCACAGTGTAAGAAGGCTGAATGTTTATTTAACAAGAATTTTGGTAACTTGGGACCTATTGAAGTATACAGCCTTAGGATATACTGCTTAGGAAAGGATAGAGGAAGGGCAACAGAACAGCTTTCATGAATAATTATATATATATGCAGTCTGATGACAAGCGTGTTAATAAATGAAAAAGAAGAACAGAATCCTGTAGGTAATGACAGAATAAATAAGCTTAGGAACATCATTTAGCATAAGCAGTTGGCTACCTAATGCATAGGCAGTTTCAATTATCTTTAATTAGTTCTAAGTTAGGTGATAAAGATTATAATCATCAAATTACTAGGTGTTGAACATTGTGTGTGAGGGGTGTGAGTGGAAAAACATAAATAATGCTTTTTTTGGCTATAAATAAATGTGATGAATGAAACCACGGTACTCCAGTTGACATCTAATAATGTTCTAAATGTTATGAGAACTAGATGAGGTCATAGAAACAGAGCACAGTAGTCTACAAGGTTCACTGAAGAGTTAAGTTCAATGGCATCTAAGATCATTGCTTGGTATTTTAGACTGTGTTCCCTCTATGCATAAATGGAGCCAATTGCCTCCTTGTGAAGGGGGTCCTGGATTTTTACAGCATTGACTTCACATGCAGGGCAAAGTAATGCTTGGACCACCTGGTGCCATTTTCAATTATAACACTGGCAGGACAGGAATGACAGAAGATTATTCTTGCCCTAGTATCTCATTGGTTTCTTGGGGTAAAGAGGAGATTCCAGGCTGGTGGGATGGGGATGTTATATCATAGGTAACGGGGGTGAGGCCTTCTTTGATGTCTGAGTGAAGCATGTGGTTTGCCAATGGGGCAGGTTTACCGGGGTCTATTTTGGGGTTGAGGGTGGGGGAGAAGGAGGGGCCATGCTTTGTAGAACTATGCTTTGGGGAATGTTAACCTTCTTTGGGAGGACTTTCCAATTTGGGGCTAGATATGCCCCTTTTCCATTCATTAGCATGCTAATGCTCAGACTGAGAGAGTTACCGATAGTACTTGAGCTTTAGTTAACTTATGCTCATTTGCAACATTAGCGCAAACCATGCTAACACTTCAATGAAATAAATTTTATGATTTTTGATGATAATGAACTAATTTGCATTTTAGAATGGAAAGCCACGTTAATGCCATGCTATAGCAAAAACTATTTATTAAACAGTCTGTTTTAAATGTGCACTAGCATGGTTTTGATGCGCAATAAGACCTGTGATAGCACCAGCACAATTTAGGGGTACATTTTTAAAAGCATGTGCATGCATCCATGTGCGCGCGGTTCCCGGTGTGCACACATGGATGTGCCAATTTTATAACATGCGCGCGGCAACACACACATGTTATAAAATCCAATACCCGTGCACACAAGGGGGAGTATTTTATAAAAAACGCGTGGCGACATGATCGGGCCATTTATTTATTTATTTATTTATTTATTTATTTATTTATTTAAAAACTTTTCTATACCGTCGTTTAGTGATGCACCATCACAACGGTTTACATTTAGGCACAAAATAGGTTTGGTTTGCTTTCTAAGTTATCCATGGGGTGCCAATATTTTACGGTTACATAGTTCAAAAATATACTCTAAATGACAAGTGTGTTGGAGATACTGTTTATATGATTCTGTGGTAATCTGTTCCAATTAAGGAGCGGATTGGGCGGGAACTTCCCTATCCTCCTACCTATCTTTCCTCCCTTTTCACCTCTCCTCCCCGACCCCTAAACCCACCTTAACTGTTATGGTCGTAGACCATTGGGCTGGCTGAGAGTGATGTTGATGCACCGTGAGGACCCACAGTGGACACCACAGCCAGGAGGCGGCGCTGGAGGAGGAATCCGGAGAAGGCTTCACCTCTGGAAGCTGGGGCTATGGATGTCAATCCCTGGATCACTTGCAGTGACCTCTGGACTCCTCTCCCAGGGGATGCTGGGAGCAGTATGCAGATGAGCCTTCCGGGAGGAGCCCGTGAGGACCCGAGCCGCTGGGACTTAGGCAAAACTTCCAGGTGAGTGAAGAACCAGATACCTGCGGAACGGAGAGAGCTGAAGCCGGAGTCGGTGAACGAAGCCAGGTCAGGAGCCAGAGGTCAGATGTCGGAAGCCAAAACCAGGAACAGCAGCTGAAGCCGGAGTGGATGAACGAAGCAAGGTGAGGAGCCAGAAGTCAGATGTCGGAAGCCAAAACCAGGAACAGGAGCAGAAGCCGGAGTCGATGAATGAAGCAAGGTCAGGAGCCAGAAGTCAGACGTCGGGAACAAACAGGAACCGGGAAGCAGGAAGCACAACTAGCTACTCCGAAGAGTGAACCTTGTTGCAAGGCGAGGTCTAGCCGTGGCTGCCGGGTTTAAATATCCGGCAGCATCTGACATCATCGCGGAGACTGTCCTTCATTTCCTGCGCTGGCCCCTTTAAATCCCGAGCCCTGGCATGCGCGCGCGCCTAGGGGGAGGGGCCAGCAGCAGATCGTCGACGGCGTCTCCCTCGCAGGGAGAACGCCGCAGCAGGCCGCATTCTGGGCCTGGATGGCCTAAGAGGGATTCCCATGGCCATGCCGGGCCAAGAGGTGAGTGGAGGTCCCGGGGCATGGCCCGGGACCATAACACTAAGTTAACAAATTTTTTTTTTTTTAACTTACCCACTTGACAGAGTAGGAGTAAGTTCCAGTGCGCGCTTCACCAGGACAGCGCAAAATGGTGCTGTCACCCCCAGTCCCGTCCCTTCTAAACAACCCGGCACTTCTGTGTGTACTGGGAGAAATGTACGTGGCTGGGCTGTTTTGAGAATGTGCTCCGGGCATGCTCGGCCCAGCCACACGTGTATCTCCTAGTATTTGCGCGTGCTGGGCTTTGAAAAATTTACCTATTAATGAATAGCGCTGTCAGTGCCTACGGGAGAGCTCAAGGCTCACACTTTTTTTGGTAATGCTGCGCAGTCCAGACATTTTAATTTTGTTTTACTTTTTTCCATGTAAGAGTTTAATTTTGCTTTTTTTAATTTCATTTTTCGTTTTGGTTCATTTTAGCATGTGCTGAAACTTGTTAGCACATACTAAAATCATTTAAAACATATGAGATGGTTTTAATACACAGTAACATGTTTTAGTAGTGTGCACTAAAACAAACAAAATGAACTGAAATGTAGTTTTTTTTTCTGTTTCATTTTGAAAACAACATAAAACAAAACAACACAGGTGGTTGATGTTTCTATGTCATTTCAAAATGAAAGCACACCCCTCATGTTTAATATTTAATAAAAGCTTTTTAACACTGGCAAGGCAATAGGTGATGGTGAACCCTTGGTACTGAGGGTGAGTAGCACAGCCTAGTGGGCAAACCCATTAGGCCCACCCCATCAGCTGGCAGATGTGCCTTGTGGCAGGATGGACTGGAGATTCGCCTATACCAGTTGCCTAAGCCTTCCCTTCAGTTTTTGAGCCCTTGCGTTCTGGAGCTTGGCAGATGGGTCCGAAGGTCAGTAGCAAAAACAAGAGCCCAAAAGCTGGGCGGAGATCAGGGTAGGCAACAGACGAGGAGGATCAGTAGACAGGTTAGAGGTCAGAGCAGGCAGCAAACAAGGATGGTCAAAGCCCAGAGAATAGGTCAGGGTCCATGAATTCAGGCCAAGTGAGGGAGACACAAGATAAGACCAAACAATGCAAGACTGGGGAAAGGCACAGACAGGAACAGGAGCGGACAAGGCAAGGCAAGGCAAGGACTCAGGAACAAGGCAAGAGAGAAAGGCAGGCAACAAAGACAGGACATGAACATCGGAACACAGAATGAGCAGAACACAGGTGCAAGGCACCACGCACTGACGGGCAAGGCACATCAGTAAAACTGTTGTTGAGACGAGGAACTTCTGCAGAGCCTGGACTTAAGTATGGCAGGCGGGTGACATCATCAGGAGGCGCCATTCAGGTTCTTCCCACCGCTGTATTTATACTAAGCGCGCACATGCATGCACCTAAGGAGAGGCCAGGCGCGGCAGCATAGGGGCTGGATCCTGTGGCGTTCCTGCTGCGTCAGACCGGGTGAGTGCCGCGAATCCTAACAGGCTTTCAACATTTATATAAGTTGTATTCCGTTCAGTGGGTAAGATTAGTTAAGTAGGATGACTGAAATAATTAAGTTAATACATTTTAATAGAACCAAGCATGGGAAGAGGTTTCAGAGCTTGAGTGCAGTTATTGGAGGGTGGGGTAGAGGGCTTATTGTGGTAAAGGCTGAGAGCCACTGATCTAAGAATAAGCTGTTTATCCTTTAATGATGTTCTTGGAATGGAAAGGTGGAGCTTCAAATGTGATCAATAGATAAGGCTATTGAGCATGCGGGCATGGTACATGAGGGGGGGGGGGGGTCTGTTATAGCGACACAGGTCAGGTAAGTGTTTGAGTGCAGAGCTGCTGGTCAGAAGCAGTTGTCGTCAGATATGAAAAAAGAACTGTAAAGTCTTCCCCTTATTTATTTACTATTTCAAATTAGTAGTTGCTTTACTTTCCAAAAGTCTCTGAGTGGCTTACAAATATAAAACATAAATTGTAATAAAATAACAAATGGAACATACAAGCACCATAATAAAATAAAAAAAAATATCTAAAATTAAATATGGTCAACTTTTTTCTTTTCTGCCCAATATTATAAAGGGTTTCTAACATTTCTCTTATTTAATATGCTATACTAAAAAACCATGGTTTACATAACATCCCTAACCACATATTTCCCTAACTAAGGGAATGATTTATAAGGTTTTCCCTCCCCATTCTTTGTCTATGGGAAAAGATCTTAGAGCTTAACTTTCAAACCTATTTGCAGTACTGCATTTGTAAGAGTAGGTGGACATGCAGAGATTTATCCAAATATTTCATAATCTGTGCAGCCACAGTTTATAAAATACAGTGTAGTTCTGCTCTGAAAGTATGAGCATATGCTCCAGTATATGCAAATATTTCCAATGAAAGAAAGTACTTTCTCTACTTTATAAACATATGCACATATAATTTACGCATGAATATACAAGTATAAGCCTGATTTATATGTGGAGGCAGTTATTTTATAAAGTGTATATACTGTTTTGAAAATACCTAATTCAACATGTACTTGAAATCACCAGTTCACTGATTCCTCCGCCAGTTAACCCAGTTTGTCTCCAGTTCACCTGTACCCTCTAGCACTTCATGCTGAACCCCCACCAGTTCACCCATGCCTTCTACCCAAAAATTGCAAACAAAAGACAAGTCCAGTTTCACTGGCACTAGTCAATTAACAGGTATAAATTTGTACAAATAAGTTTGATAATTTATACACATATCTTCTATAAAATAGCAGCTACCACACGTACTTCTTGACCCTTCCCTGAGTGTTCCTAGACCATCCTTTTTTATGCTTGTAAAATGTGCACGCAAAACTGAAACTACGTGCATATATTCAATGTTTATAAAATAGCATATATGTGAATACATCCTACTTGCACACGTATAAGCTATTTTTCTACACGAAAACCCTTTGAAAATGTACTCACTAGTAAATGGAAACCTAACTTTTTTTGGAAGGGAATTCCATAGACTTGGTCCAATGGCAAAGAATACCCTCTTTTATGTAAAAAATAATTTGGTTTCAGATAATGGAGGGTCAGTTAGTTGTAAATTTTGGGACAAATGTATGGTTCAGCTGGGATGATACACCTTTAAACTGTCCATCGGATATTGGTGACCTGATCCATTGATCACACTATGTAGCAGAGTAAGGATGTTAATCTCAATTCTAAGCACTACTGGCAACCAATGTAGGTGCTTAAAAACAGGTGAAACATGATCTGACAACTTCAGTTCCATAACAATTCATGCAGCTGTATTCTGCACATATGGAGTCAATCCCAGCTAAAAGCGATCTGAAGTAGTTCAATGGTTCAAGAACAAGGGCCTGGACTACTATTATCAAATCTCTTTTTTTCTAGATGGGGATGCAAATTATGGATTAGCTATAGCTGCCAAAAGGAGAACTTCACTAAGTTATTCACATGATTGTGCATTGTTAAATCTGAATATAAGATTATGCTTTGGATTTTTACCTCTGCTTTTTTTTGGAGCAAATGACCATCTCAACATAGAGCAGGGGGAATTAGATTCATAGACAAATATCTCAGCTATAAAACTGCTGTTTTCTGAGTGTTAAGGAACAATTTATTAGATGTTATCCAATTCTTAACCTCTTCTAAACAAGTCTGGAGCTGAGATATGTTATTTATTAATTTATTTGTAAAATTTATAACCCATATATCAAAGTTCCTAAACGAGGTACAATTTCACATACATAATAATCATGGAAACAGAACTAATTTACCAACAAACACCAACAAGCCAACTATTAAACCAACAGCCATAGATAAATAAATCCATGATTAAATCAGCTAAAGTAATCTCTGTTTGTATACTGTAATAGCCTATAATAAACTAGGTGTTGAACATTGTGTGTTGAGGAGTGAGGAAACTCACCCAAAGATGTGATTTGTGCAATGTTCTCTCATCCTAGCTTGATGGACGCTCTACCTGGGTAACATCAAGATAGGTTGAGAGAACATTGCACAAATCTCATCTTTGGGTGAGTTTTCTCACTCTGAGGGTCATCAAATCTTCACAAGAGAGCACTGTTCTGTTCGTACATCTCACATTGAATGACAAAGTGGCCCCTAACCCCCTACACTAATACCTAAACCTCACCTCGAGTTTCTAGGTGGGCCTCCCATAGAGATATAAATACCTATCTAGGGTGAGGGCATTATGGCTAGGTTCTCTCTCTCTCTCTCTCTCTCAACATGGTGTCCCCCCCCCCCCCAGTGGTTATAGGTAGGAAATACCACATTCTGGCATTTATCTCAAAGTGCAAAAATGTTATCACAATTTGCAGTAACTTAGCTCTGCAATAAACTACCTATTACCATAAAAGATGCCCCTTTTTTTAGTACATTTTGATAAATCCAGGCCTTAGAAAGAAAGATAAACATTAAAAAATAGGGCCCCCAAATTTAAATATGTCTGCGACTCACTTTGTTTCCCTGTCTTGCTTACTTATGAAAGATGCAACAGAGCTGAATATTTTGTGTTGGAGAATGTATTTGTAGTTATTGGAAAATGTCACATAACTTGGGAACAATACAGTTCATTGTTTATGAACAGCAAAGCACATTGTATATCAGGATTTGCAACTCGTTGAAGTGATTCTGAGTGAAGGATGAACATTAGTCTTGCTTCTGGAGAACAACAGAAAAAATGATTGCATTTGCTAGTCAAGCAAAATCAAATGTATTGATATATTGCTTTTTCCATATTAAACTGTATATAAAATTACAAGCATGCTAGATCTGAAATATATTAAGATTATTTTAAAAAGTGACAATGTTTGTTCAGTATGAGACAGGATATAAAAATATCATACTTCTGATGCTCAAGGCATATTGCTATTAATGCAGCAGTGCTAGAATATATATATTTTTTTACATAATTGATAGCTAAAACTGAATATTTAAGTTCCATCTGCTTTTGTTCTGATGTATATTTTGCTCTCCAGAATATATTAGTGTTTATGGAAGCTCTTTCTTCTTAACCACTCTTATCACCATGATTTATCATATAAATTGGAAAGGTGTAGTACTGATCCTTAACGGATCTCTCTATAGATATTCCACTCTTAAAAGTAAAGCAAAAACATAGCTTGAACAGCTGAAGAATGGACACTGGAAAGGAGATTTTTCAGAACAGGAGTATAGTCATAAGTCTATTGCTGCTATTCTGAAAAAGTAGGAATACATCAAAAATAAAATATAAGAACAAAAATGTAATAAACAAGACGCCACAAAATAATAGAGACAAAAAACAGGCATGTTGTTTTATGGAGGGATCTAGCCATTTCTGAATATGCATTTCTCTGGCCTCTTTCTAAACCCTCACAGGCCCATGATATTTGCTGCTCCATTTACATACTCTGAAAAGGAGGGAAAGCCAATGGATGTCTAGGGCAACTCTAGACCTTGAGTCCTATGGCCAATTGAGAACTACAGCAAACCTTCTCATGACTAGTTCTTGGGCTTCAGTCAATGGACCACTCCTCAACTCATCCTTGCTTCACTACTGGTGGTACCTCAGCTCTCTCTGACTGGTATGGCTTAGAATATCTTCAATCTCCCATTAGCACTTGACTTTCTTCTCCTTCTTAATGATCTACCTACTCCATGTAAATCCTTGGCTTTTCTAGGCCACAGAGTAACTCAGTCCCTCCCTTTCTCAAAGTAGTGTCCAGTGACACCTCTTTGTTCTTTCTATCTTCTTTTGCCAGTATTTGACATTCATCTGACTTCATTCCTGGGCTGCTGTGGCATCTGATCCTTGTTATTTAGGCTTATGCTTGCCTGTCCTATTACACACTATTGTATTGCTACAGAAATAGGCATCAGCATTGACTGAATACAAATATATAAACTAGAACAGTGCTCCATGGAAACCTTGATTACTGTCAAGATGACTCTGAAAGGACACACATCTCATTATGGATCAACTTGTACTTTCATCAAGAGGACAATTTTCATTTTCATGGGTAACAAAGGGGCAGATTTTAAAAGCCCTACGTGTGCCGAACCTATTTTGCATAGGCCCAGTGACGCGCGCATGGGATGGGGGCGGGACTGAGGCCTCCGGCACAGGGGCCGTGCTGGGGGATCGCGCGCCGGCACTTGGCCATCACGCGCAACCTACGCCTGCCTGGAGGCAGGCACACTTCCAAAATAAAGGTTGGGGGGGGTTTAGGTAGGGCTGGGGGGTGGGTTAGGTAGGAGAAGGGAGGGGAAGGTGGGGGAGGTGGGAGAGGGCGCAAGGAAAGTTCCCTCCAAGGCCGCTTCGATTTCAGAGCGGCCTCGGAGGGAACAGGGAAAGCCATCGGGGCTCCCCTAGGGCTCGGCGTGCACAAGGTACACAAGTGTGTACTCCCTTGCATGTGCCGACCCTGGATTTTATAACATGCGCGTGGCTGCGCGCGCATGTTATAAAATCGGGCGTAGGTACTAAAATCTGGCCCAAAGTGTTTTACTCAAAGAAATGGGATATTTGAAAATTGTCTATTCTATTTTTGGGTGCAGTTATGAGCACTGTGTCACTATGAGGTGAATTTTCAAAGAGGTATGCACATAAAAATGAACATATATGTGTGTAAATAGCATCTACTTGCAGACATGCTATTGTATAAACATACATGCGTATTTTTGCTTTCATGTGCACATATACATGTAGAAAAAGGAAGCTGTCTAGGAGCCTTCTGGTGCGGGGTCAGCATTTACACGTGAATGTTGCTATTTTAAAAGGCACTTATGTACGTAGATTTGCCACTTGTTTGTGTAATTTTACACCTGCTAATTATCTTGCAAAAGTGATATTAAACATGTTTACTGTGTACTTTTGGCCAGGTAGGAGGTTTGGGTGAACTGAGGGGACTTCAGGCTGAACAACAAGGAGGATCTCAAGGGCCTGGAGAAGGACTGGGTGAACTGGTGGAGTAATTGGTAACATGAAAAGGAAAGAGCATGCAGTAGTGTCATCAATATTGCTTACATACAGTAAATTGTGCAGTGTATGTGGATTTTAAGTTTCACTCCTCAGCTGTAGTTTATGGGTGATATTTAACATTTATTTAATCCAAAACAATAACTCTTCCATCAATATCTTATTTTTAAGAATTTTTATGATAAAAATAAAAAGAAGTTTCTGCAATGAATAAAATACAAATAACTGCAGTGCAGACCTGTAAAACAACATTTATCCACCCCCCCCCCCCTCAAAAAATAGCTTTGTTCCATGTCTCCAGTATGTTTTTTGATTAATAGATTTCTCTCCTACCATAAAAGTGTAAAACTGTATCCTCAGCTGGCAAAGCCCAGATCTTCTTTCTCAAATCATTCAATATTTCACCCTGGCAATGCTTTCATGGCCTGATAACCCATAAACAGATGACAGAAAGGGTAGGGCCTGTGGGAAATGAAAGTCCACATAAGCGCTTCATCTCTGCACATCCTACCTGCAAGACTTCACAGTGGCCATGCTCTTCTGTACTCCTGTAAAGGGATCTGCTTTCATCTATGCCGCTTGTGACAGGAGCCAGGGAACTTGCACATCACATCCA
This sequence comes from Rhinatrema bivittatum, assembly GCF_901001135.1. Taxonomy (NCBI): domain Eukaryota; kingdom Metazoa; phylum Chordata; class Amphibia; order Gymnophiona; family Rhinatrematidae; genus Rhinatrema; species Rhinatrema bivittatum. Next base: position 51,798,977 of record NC_042624.1, on the reverse strand, counting down.
TCATCCACGGCAGGAGACTGAAAATCCCTCTCTCCTCCCAGATTTCCTGTAGTGGCACATTGCCTTTTGTTAGACATGCAGGCAACCATGACTTGCACAAAGGGAAGGACACATCTGGAGTCAGAAGAGAACCTGTTGCATTCACTCTTGCATCTTTTCTTTTTTTTTTTTTTTTTTTTTTAATAAAGGCTGCTGTTCTTTTTGAGAAATGGGCACAGGACTTCTTTCAGCTGTGACAAGTGTGCACAAGCAGACTTGGTTCCTTTTAATTGCTCTGCTGTGGTGCCCTGGTGGTGGTGCTCTATACTACAGAATCACAGGAATGAGCTGCAGGAGGGAGCTCTGCCGCCAGTTGCACAACTGCCAATGTGAAACAACCAGCCTTCCTGCAGCTGGACTTCCTGAACCAGTATCTCCAAATACCACTGGCATCTTCAGTAGATTTCCATGTGATTTCCTATATTATTGTCTCTGAAGCTTAGGGTCTGATGAAATGCTTTTAAAATGAGTGTCCTGATCTGCCGTAGTAAAAGTGGTTCTGTCTCTGTGAAAGGGTGGTGGTGTTTTGTATTTTTTTTACAATGAGAAAATGCAACCAGTGACAGTTTTAGAATGGAAGCTTTCATCACCTTTCTTTCTCATGGTATGTGAATGCGTAAAATGGTATGGCATGTTTAACTAACAGTGCATTTCCTATTTTTGCCAAGGATGTAAAAGAAAATAAAAGGAATGCAATATTTCCTATAAACTTCAATGGAACTAGAATGACTGTGGAAAGAGCAATGGAGATATTTCTGTCCTGAGCTGCTATGTGGATGGAGCAGGGGCATCAAAGGTCATTGATGGTGGCTCCATCTCCTCCATACCCTCAAGTCCCGCAGTGGAGAAGAAGCCCTCTATTCTCGTTTGAATCATTGCTGGTTGAGGGGAAGTCAAGGTTACAACCCTCGGTCGGTCTTTTCTTTTAGTGTGCAGCATAACCAAGAAGAAAGTAGGTAAAAAAACGAGGTAAGACCGGAGCTTGAGCCAATGCGTCTGCCCCTCACAGCACCATTTTGATTCTCCCTGTGTCAATGGTCTTAAAGATATAAACAGCATTAATGCAATATCTCCCAAGAAACTCATGATTCCCCAACCTAACATATGACTCAAATGTTCCAGAATTCCTACAACCAATGCAACATATAACCATATCTGACAAACTAGACACTGCCACAGAAGTGACTGCACCAATCCAGAAGAAATACATCCAGTAGCAGCCTGCTTCCAACCCCAGAACCACCATATCTGACAATAGGACCACAATACCAATGTATAAAAAATTGCATCCCGCTTGAAGGTTACACTGTCAAGAATCTATGTATATTAGCCACTGGACAAGTTGGTAAACTAGCTATCCCTGTCAATGCCAGCCAAGCACCCTTACCAGCCTGATACGTTTTTGAGCAATGAATCTTCAAACAAACCCTGTCCCCATCAAGCACCACATGCTCGAACAACAATCTTGTGTAAGTCCTGATTCCCAGAGCCCTGTCTACTAACCCACCCTAAATGCCTTGAGGAAAGCAAGAACAAATGTTACATCGAATAAACAACTCATAACCGGAAAAACATCCCTGATAAAGATTCCAAAATCCACAAAAAAAATAAAAATCATGAGTAATTGGCAGCTTGTCATCTAGCACCAACACTGACTGTGCCCCTTGACCAATCTGCTTATAATCACTTGACAAGAAAGCTACCCACTGGATATCTCCATCCATGAACTTTAATAATAAAGGAGAGACCCGAAATGTGATCTGAAAACTGAAGACCTGGAAAATCGAGCCTCCTTCACATATTCCATCAACAAAGCATCAGACCTGGGACCCACCTTTAGAAAATAAGAATTTTAACCTTTTAATGCACCCACTGCTGTATGCAATCCATGTAGAAGGAATTAAGGACACTTTGAGCAGACTCCATGATTCTGGACACCGACAAAGGAAACTGGGGACCACCGCTCCATACAGATCCAGCTCTGGTGCCAACACCATCTCCCACATAATGAAAAAGAGAATCAACTATTGCATTATCAAAACCTAGTACATACCATGACCAAACTGTCATATTATGCTGCAAGCAACATAACAGAATTTCTTGCAACACCCCTTCTCAGAGCTCAGTGAGTGTCACTGAAGCTGGAGCCAACCTATCGTTGCCTTGCACTGCCTGTGCTTCTGGCACAGAATTCAGATGCAAAGATGATGAAGAGGAATTAGTAGAGGGTGAACTTGAACCAGATGTCCCTGATGAACATCTAGGCCCACAATGATGTTTACTTTTCTTCTTATTAGCCTTATGTCCGTTCAAATCCACCTTAATCCTTATAACCTGACCCTGCTGCTCAGCCACATTACTCGTTGCTGTCTCCACATTGTCTACAATATCCATACTCACAACAATCTGCCCCTGCTGTACCACCAAATTACACAATGCAATCTCCATAGTACTGCCCCTATCTCTGCAATAACCTGTCTCCTTTCTCCACACTCCTCAGGCTCCACCACCACCTGCATTGCTGAAAATGACTCTTGCTGCTGACTGGAAGCCTCCTGAGGACCTTCCTGCTATCTCACATGCTGCTTCTGCTGATTCCTCCAGCTCTCTTGATGAGAAGGTTCAAGTTGCTCCACCAGTTCTAGATCCCCTGACCACACAGTCGTAGCCTGCAGAGATAAAGCACCTGACCCAAACAGCGGGAGGATATGATAGAGATCTACAAAATCATGAAATGACTTGAACAGATTAATGTAAATCGGTTATTTAGTTTCTCAGATAATAGAAGGACTAGGGACACTCCATGAAGTTAGCAAGTAGCTAATTTAAAGCAAATCAAAGAAACTTATTTTTTACTCAGCGCATAGTTAAGCTCTGGAATTCATTGCTAGAGGATTTGGTTATGGCAGTTAGTGTAACTGGGTTTAAAAAAGATTTGAATAAGTTCCTAGAGAAAAAAATCCATAAACTGCTATTAATTAATAAGCAATAGTAGCTTGAAATCTATTTAATGTTTGGGTACTTGCCAGGTACTTGCGACTTGGATTGGCCACTGTTGGAAACAGGATGCTGGGCTTGATGGACCCTTGGTCTGACCCAGTATGGCATATTCATTTTCTCCATGAACACTCTTATGAATGCCGACACTCACATGCCTATCCCTTGGAATAGTGCTCCCTGTAAGGTAGCCTGTTCCCTGTCATCCATCATACAAGGTAGGATGCCTCCAGGGAAACCATATATCAGGGCCAAAAGAATCCCAAGTGCCACCCAACCTGGCCAGGAGTCTTGCCACTGATGTAATCCCCAACTCATACCCTGCACCTACCTGACTGCAAGAGCAAAAGTCCCCCAAAATACTTGACCTTCCATCAATCCTGGGACCTCTACTAACCCCATTTCCATCAGAGGCATGCAGACTCATCCATGGCTCCACTCCCACCAAACCAAAAATTACCTCACCCAAAGCCCCTGACCAAGAGAAAGGAGGTCACTGGGTCTACGGTCACCTATGCCATCCCAGTGTGCAGAGGTGATAGTGCAGCAGGGAACTCACGATGTCCATTTCTGTCACAAATCCCCTGCATCAGTCCCTGTACAGATGGCCCAGCTGTTACAGTCTGTGTGCCTCTGCAGATCTGTCCCCTTCCCAGAGGCCACCAAGCCATGCCCCTGTACTTTACTTGTCGGCTGTACGTGTGTAGCAGCTACATCTGTGAAATACACATGATGTCTCCCCTGTGGAGCTAGCACTCACATTGTTCAGTTTAACTGATGTAAACTTCCTGTGATCACAAGAACTGTTGCAACTGCAGCTGAATGCAAGTCCTTGCTCAATTACTGCTACAGACCCCCCAAAAAATGATTGTCCTGCACCCACTAGCAGGTCCCTGAATCAAGGAAGCACCACGATTGGGAGATGCCTTAGATTTCACTAGGCTCATCATCCTTAATCCAGCCAGATCCTCCCTTACCCCAGACAGCTCCCTGACCATAGCCTGACTTCTGAACCCAGCCTTTGCCCCGCTCACCTTGGATGGCTCCACAACTGCAGCCCGACTCTCTGCCTCTGTACTTCCCATGGAAACTGCCGCTGCATGATGCCTGCCTCTCCCTGGCATGGGCAAGGTAAGCCTTTACAGCCAGCAGTATTGGATGGCATATACACTCAGCCCCCCCCTTTTATATACCTCCTGAGGGACCACACATGGCCTTAACTCCCTCCCTTCTATCATGGGGTGCCAGGTTGGTCAGAATACACCCCCATAGGAGCAGTACAGGACTGTAGGGCTGGATGAGTCCAGGTCTTCTGCTTAATCAACCCCTCCACCAGTCATGATGTTCACCAGGGCTTGTCTCCTAGTGAATATGACTGGTCTCAGTTGGAAGGTGAGTTAATGCTGGGCTTGGCAGGAGCTTGATACAGACGAGATTGAATACCGGCTCTGACTAGGGACTGAATTCAGGCTCTGACTGGGGACCGGATACAGGCTCAGGCTGGGGATTGGATACAGTGTACAAGCTGAACCAGAGAGAAGGGCAAGGACTGGGAAACAGACAAGGAACTGGACAGAGTGGCACCAGGCAGAACAAGGACTGGACAGGATTGAACTAGGCAGAACTGGCAACAATGAACAAGGAAATCCAACAGGGCACAAGGCTGGATATGAGAACCTAGCAGGCCTGGAAGCAGTAAGGTAAAGCAGAGAGGCCCAGTGGGCCAGAGAATAAGGCAAAGAAAGCTTGGGAGGCCAGAGAGCAAGGCAAGGAGGCCTGGGAGGCCACAGAGTGAGGCAAGGAAGACTGGGAGGCCAAGGTGTGAGGTACGGAGGCCTGGGAGGCCACAGAATGAGGCAAGGAGTCCTGGGAAATCACAGCATGAAAAGGAGGCCAAGAGAGGCCACTGGGCAAGGCAGATAGCCTGGGTAGACTGCAAGGCCAGACAGGAAGCCTGGGTAGACCGCAAGGCAAGACAGGAAAGTAAGAACAAGGGAGCCAAGGTGACTCGATGAAGAGGCATCGATGGACTGGACAGGGTGGCTTAAGTAGTGCAGGAACTCCTGAGCTAGGTGGTCAGTGAGGAGGTGGGACCAGGGCATGGTGAGGCTGCATGGCAGGCAAAACCGTGGGACTATCAAACTCTTGAGAAGCAGCCTGGCACTTATATTACCATGGTCAGGCAAAGACTTGGCCCCATCTGCCCCTTTCAACAAGTTCAAATATTTTACCACACTATTCTAAAATTGCCAATCATTTGAATAGTTGGTTTACTACACAAAATAGTTCAACTCAGACTCATTTTAATTTCTAGAATTGTTGAATTCACAACTGTAAAGTCCCAAAGGTGTCATAAATTTCAAGGGCTTGTTTTGGTAATTTGTAATTGTAGTTGTCAAATAATCCTTCTGTACTCCCTGTCCATTTCCATTCAATAGCATTGTGGTGATAAAAAAAAATATAATAATGTTAATTAAGCAAATTCTCAGATAGCAGAATTCTGCTAATTTTTGATGACTGGCTAGGCTGTAAAGGGTCTTGGCTGACTTGTAATTCTATTAGGCAAGTCAGTAAATACAACCTTTTCCCAGCAAGAGCCCCTGCAATGTATCATATGATCAATTACCCCCACAGTTTCATGAGATTAGATTACTAAATACTGACTCACCAATATGGCATCCTAATAGGAAAGGAAAGAGATCTTGTGTTTTTAAAGGAGGATATTTTTTATATGTTCATTAAATGACATCACTTCTATTTCTTATTATTGCAATAAAATATATTAATACAAGCATGTGAGAAACAGACATTTTAACCATTGATTTAATATTCTCTGCATGTGCTGGACAAGTGAATATCAGATCATATCCTTTTCAGTTTCTGAAAAAAATTATATTCATTATTAGTCATGGGGAGGGCAGTATTGAAAGCCATTACTGTGGGTAAAAAAAAGTGTTTTACCTGTGGAAATGATCTGTGTGAAAATTGCCCTCCCTTAAATCAGGTAAAATTGTGCACATTGTTGTACAACATATGTCATTTTGCTGATATTGCCCGGAGGCATTTCTCAAGATTGCATCTCTAGGTTGGGAGAGGGAAACAACTCACATAGGTGACAATTTCAAATCTATCCGTGTTGCAAATCTCTACAGGTATGTTTTCCTGGAGCAATAATTAGAGCAAAACTATGCACCTAATTTTCCTTCATCAGTGCAAACCCTACACATAAAAGGTACCTATGGTGTTTGCACTACTGCCATGAGTTTGATTATTGCCTTATTTTATATTTTACATAAAATACTGAAAAAGATGTATGTTTCCATTTAGGCACAGTATCACAAGAAATTTATAGATTAGATTCAGGCAACTGAAGTGATTATTTGTATTGTCAATTTTTGCTAGGAAGTAAACTTCTTTGTTAATGTGTAGTACATTTATATTAAAGCACCTTTAAAGGCTTAAAATATGAAATATATTTTGTGGTGATCAGATGACTCCATATATATTGATACATTTTCCACTGAGTTTGGTTTGTAATGAATTCCACTCCAATCTTTTTGACATCTGTAATTCCATACAAACACTGTCCAACATATTCTAGAATACTTTTAGAGTTAATAAAGGACTGATTATCACTTATCTAATAATTCTAACATTTTTATTCATATAATTTTTAAAAGCTATATCCACAGAGGAAGAGTGCTCTAAAGGCTAGGGCATTGGACTATGATCCAAGAAAAGTTCTGAGTTTTAAATTTTCCCCTGCTAATGAAGCTGGTAGTACATTATAGACATAGATTGAGTTGCAGGCTTTCAAGTACAAAAATCCCCTTCATCAGATACAAAGTGGCCAAAAGGACTCCTGTCCTCAATAGCTTATACACCAATAAATCTGTTTATCTATACAGAGACACCAGCTTCTATCTTGCTATTGCTACTACAGATTAACATGGTTAATTCTAAGGAAGATTGATTTATCACATGCCTCCAAATTACTTTGTGATCTTTGGCAAATCACTTTGAGGTCAAGATTCCTTTGGATTTATTTGGACATATGGCTGAATTTGAAAATCCCATTGCGCTGACCAGCTTTGGATTATTCACAATGGGGTAGATTTTCAGACGAGCGCGAATAGCCTACTTTGTTTGCGCTCCAGGCGCAAACAAAAGTACGCTGGATTTTAGTAGATACGCGCGTAGTCGCGCGTATCGGCTAAAATCCTGGATCGGCGCGCGCAAGGCTATCGATTTCGTATAGCCTGCGCGCGCCGAGCCGCGCAGCCTACCCCCGTTCCCTCCTAGGCCGCTCCGAAATCGGAGCGGCCCTAGAAGGGAACTTTCCTTTGCCCTCCCCTCACCTTCCCCTCCCTTCCCCTACCTAACCCACCCGCCCGGCCCTGTCTAAACCCCCATCCTACCTTTGTCGGGGGATTTACGCCTCCCGGAGGGAGGCGTAAATCCCCGCGCGCGAGCGGGACTCCTGCGCGCCGGGCCGCGACCTGGGGGCGGGTACGGAGGGCGCGGCCACGCCCCCGGGCCGTAGCCACGCCCCCGTACCCGCCCCCAAAACGCTGCCGACACGCCCCCGAAACGCCGCGACGACCGGGCCCGCCCCCCGACACGCCCCCCGACACGCCCCCCCTTCGAGAACCCCGGGACTTACGCGAGTCCCGGGGCTCTGCGCGCGCCGGGAGGCCTATGTAAAATAGGCTTCCCGGCGCGCAGGGCCCTGCTCGCGTAAATCCGCCCGGTTTTGGGCGGATTTACGCGAGCAGGGCTCTGAAAATCCGCCCCATAAAAAGTTATCTGGCTAAATCAGTGGGGGTTCTCCAGGGTGGAATTGGCTATCTAGTTATATTAGTGAGATAAATGCAAATTTTCAGCATTATTTGGCTAATATAGCTGGATAACTTTAGGGCTAGCTCTAAGATAGCTGGGGATATTCAGCCATGAATACTGTAAAGTTAGCTGGCTAAGTTTATCCAGCTAATGTTGCTAACAGGAAACTCACTGAAAACTGACCACTTTACCTTCTTGTGACTTTGGCTGAAAATAAAGCAGTATGGGGGCAATGTTCAGCACGTTTCTCCTGCTAAATTTGGCACTTAGCCTGACAAATGCTGAGGTTGCAAATTTCCTGTACACTAAATGCCTCTGAGTTATCAGGCTAAGTAGTTGCCTGTGTAAAATCCAGATAACCTGGAGACATTTAGGGGCAGTGCTACTTATCCAACTGTTAGCTAGATAAATGTCAATATTTGGTTTTATCAAGCTAAGAGGGTCATTTTTCAAATTGCGTTAGGGCCCTAACACCCACAATAACACCATAACGCATGCAATAAATAACATATCGCTAGATGCATATGCAAATTTGGAAAATGTAGTCAAGTGGGAGGAGTTTGGGGAGGAGTGTATGAAAATATAGGGTGCTTAAGGTTGTGTGTGATAGCGTAATGTACACTATTGCTGGTTTTAATGCCAAAATGACACCTTTTTATTTGGCGTTATGCTGTGCATTATGCCCAAAATGGAATTTGCGAGGGCAGGGAGAGGGGAGGAGAGGGAGAGAGAGAAAGCCTCTGGGGAGGCATGCATATTAGGCAACTTTTTATACCACTGTTAGCGGTGATGGGCTAGGGTTTGGGGGGCAGTTTTGCCTGCACAGTCAGAGGTACAAACAGCACAGTAGACATCAGTGAAGATTTTATATGATTTGGATTGATGAAAGGTACACAAAGATGAGATTTTTACAGCAAAAGTACAATGTAGAAATCTCATCTTTGTGTACCTTTCATCACTTGACTAAATATTTCAAATTTGCATACGCATCTTGCGATGCATTATTTATCGCATGTGTTATGGTGTTTTTGCAGGTGTTATGGTGTTATTGTAGGCCCGTGATAAGGCCCTAATGTAATTTGATGAATGACCCCAGCTGGCAAAGTCTAGGACTGCTATTCGGCTATCCTAAATTTAGTTGGATAAACTTATTAGCATGACTAAGTAGCTTCAATAAGTTAGGGAATAAATTTATCCAGCTAACTTGCTCAGCTAGATTGCGGCTGAATATTGACCTCTGTATTTCGGCTTTTGTTTACCAATAACAATTGTTTTACAAATATCATTCATTGTACATTGCACAATATTGTAATTATTGCAAAGAAAGCTCAACCTACAACTTCCAATTGAATGTCATGATTGTGCTAAACTTTGTGTTGCATGTGTTCTGTGACTTATATAGTCTCAGATAATAACATTCTGCAAGACAGATGTTGCAGCAGAAACATAGCTTCAGGAGTTGAGTTGTAAATCCCTCATACAATGCATTAAGTGGGAACTAGGAGAGATGCTCATGAGACAGCTTCTTCATACCCCCATCTGGATGCTCCTCTGCAGAATTTTCAGTGCTGGTCTGTCACCCTCTGAGATGGTCTCTCCTGCATGATTTGAATAAATTGGACACAAAGGAGTAAGAGTAGCTTGGGGGGGGGGGGGTGAAGCACCTGGTGGTATTGAACTTACTTTGCTGGCATATTGTATGACCATTACTGTGGTTAGTTTGTCCAATGATGACCACAGGTGTCCTGAGATTTTAGCATGAACAACTGTCATTATGCTGATTCAAGGCTGACAGATTCCTTCCCTAGTGTCAATGGGATGGATATTCCAGGTCTCACTAAGGCATCTTCTGATGCTAGTCATTCTTCTCTTTGGCAGACATCAGAGGTACAAGCTTTTGATTTGTTTTTCATCTCTTGGAAGTCTCTTCTCTTCTTCCACCTCCTTGCCTGCAGTCCAGATGCTCTCTACTTCTGTCCAAAGCACTGACTACTAACCCCATTTGCCTGGCTTACTTTGATACAGATTTGCATCAAGGGGGCTGAGTAATGAGGAAAAAAGAACTCTGCATGCTCTGCTTAGTATTTACATGCTATGTTTGTTGAATTCTGACATTGTTTAGTTTGAAAACACTATTGGCTTATAAATGTGCAGGCTAATAGTTTCATGTATTATTGAGTATACATTTCAGCATATGTACTAAAATCTTTAGTGCATGACATATTAACTGCTGTTTAACATGCAAGTCATATTTTAACATACACACGCTAAACATTTTAGCACAACTTTGTGTATAGGCCCCATTATTGTAAATGAGATTTTATCGATCAAAGTGGTTTACATTCCTTGCAGTCTTGAAGATTTAGATTGTTTTCAGATTACAAACATCTATACTCCACTTAAATTGCAGGAGATAGGATTTAAAAATTATGCCCATCACTACTATTTATATCATGTTGCAGATGCATCTGCAAGACATCTACAGTTCTTAATAACTCCAACTAGTTGTGCAATAAGTTAACTGGCAATTAGTGTAAATGAAGAAGGAAAGAGACAGCTGGTGATAAACATGAGAAAAGAAAATATAGTAGGAGGCAATTGGGCATGACTAAATGCAGGAAAACATCTATAAAATACAGAACCTTTATTTATTTATTTATTTTATTTAGATTCTTTGATATACCGATGCTCAAGAGCCATGTCTTATCGTACCGGTTTACAATGAACTCGGGGTAAACCAATTAACACTGAAAGTGAAAGTTACATTACAACAGGGAAAGTCAAACAGGGCTGTTGGAAAAATAGGATAGATTAACGATTTCTAACTGAAGAGCCGTGGCGGAAGCACGGAGAAGTTGTTTACATGGAAAAATAAAATACAATTTACACTTTATAATTTACACATGGAGAGGTTATATATGAATTACACAGAGGGGTCGATTGTACCAGTTATATAAGAGCGTAGTTGGCAGTAAACAGGTTTATTTAACCTTGTTAAATAAGGTAAACTCCTCTTGGATCTCAGAGAGTAAGAATATTATCTACTTATTCTGGTGTCCTCTATGCTGGTTTCAAGGTGTTTGAGTGGATTCTTGGGTACTGCGCAGATGGCCACTCCCACAGGGAGGAGCCCCATGAGGAACCGCAGTACTAGGCTAGAGTCTATACACGCAGACACAGAGAATTCGTGTTTATTATACAGCTTGGTGGTACTGCCCAGGGGTGGCAGCAGTGAGGTAACCCAGTAGAGTAGTCCAGTGGTCCTCGGCAGAGGAGACCCATCCCACACTCCAATGATGGTAGGCTGCACTGGGTAGAAGAGAGAGTCCCGGATGTAGACTCGCAGCACTGAAGCTGGAGGTGAGACAAGCTGACAAGGTTAGTTTACTCACTGAATAGATAGCTGTATTTGTTGAAGATCCTGGCAGGCAGAAGTAGTTGGTTTGCAGGGAGAGCAGGCCCTCGAGGAGCGAGTACCCGGTATCCCAGATAGGCACCTGAAAGAAAGCATAGGGCCCCTGAGGAGCGGGTATCCAGGTTAGAGGTGAATGGCCCCGGAGGGCAGAGAGAACTTCCAGTGGCAGCAAGGAAGCGGCAGAGTAGCTTAGACCGGAGGCAAATCCAATCCTTGCTAACTCAGTTTGTTAACAAAAGAAGGGCAGGCTAAATACACGGATGGTGTGACAACACTCGGAGGGGCCACCCCCAAGGTTCCCGCAATGATGTGGATAAAGACGTGGGTGGCACGCGCGCACCCTAGGAGGCCCTCAGGAGAAACATGGCGAACACCGTTGCCATAGCCATTCCGGGGATGCCAGAGAGAGCGGCATGATGACGCAGCAGCAGCCATCTTCCCAAGGCTTGTGGAGAGAGAAGGAAGAAAGGTGAGGCACAGAGGTCGAAGGCGTCTGAGACCGACAGACAGAGCAGTACCCCCCTTCAAAGGGCCCCCTCCAGACCCCCTACCTGGTCTTGGTTTTTGAGGATGCGATCGATGAAATGGATGAAGCATCTCTTTGTCCATGATATTAGCCAATGGTTCCCAAGAGTTTTCTTCTGGTCCGTATCCCTCCTATGACAGGAGTATTCCCAAACTCTGCCTCTCTTTCTTATATCAAGGATGGCATCAACCTTGTATTCAATGTCTTCTTCTGCATCAACAGGAGTAGGTTCAGGTGTCTTGGTGGAAAACTCGCTAAGAACAAGCGGTTTCAGCAGCGAAATATGGAACGCATTATGAATCTTCATAGCTGAAGTTTCAGACTGTAGGTAAGTGACTCCAATCACTGGAGGATGGGAAAGGGTCCAACAAAGCATGGAGCAAATTGAGCAGATGGAAGCTTGAGTCTTTATAGGCAGGTACCACTTTCACAAAAAAAAAAAAAAAATCAACAAAAACTTTATTGAGATTTCGATCAGACCCCGGTAGGCCACTACCAGACACATAGGGGCGGATTTTAAAAGGAGCGCGAATAGCCTACTTTTGTTTGCGCTCCAGGCGCAAACAAAAGTACGCTGGATTTTAGTAGATACGCGCGGAGCCGCGCGTATCTGCTAAAAACCTGGATCAGCGCGCGCAAGGCTATGGATTTTGTATAGCCGGCGCGCGCCGAGCCGCGCAGCCTACCCCCGTTCCCTCCAAGGCCGCTCCGAAATCGGAGCGGCCTCGGAGGGAATCCTCTAACGCCCTCCCCTCACCTTCCCCTCCCTTCCTCTACCTAACCCACCCGCCCGGCCCTGTCTACACCCCCCCCTTACCTTTGTTGGGGGATTTACGCCTCCCGGAGGGAGGCGTAAATCCCCGCGCGCCAGCGGGCCTCCTGCGCGCCGGGCCGCGACCTGGGGGCGGGTACGGAGGGCGCGGCCATGCCCCCGGACCGCCCTGGGCTGTAGCCACGCCCCCGTTCCCGCCCCCAAAACGCTGCCGACACGCCCCGCAAAACGCCGCAATGACCGGGACCGCCCCCGACACGCCCCCCCGACACGCCCCCTCCGAAAACCCCGGGACTTACGCGAGTCCCGGGGCTCTGCGCGCGCCGGTAGGCCTATGTAAAATAGGCTTACCGGCGCGCAGGGCCCTGCTCGCGTAAATCCGCCCGGTTTTGGGCGGATTTACGCGAGCAGGGCTCTGAAAATCCGCCCCATAGTGAATTCACTAATACATTTAAAGGGTGTTAGACACATTCCTACTCCCATAGCAACCTAAAACTTAACTAGGAACTGATCAAAATTTAGATGAAGGCAGCAGTCCAGCAGCAAGAGGGGGGCTTCTCAGTCTTTTGCATAGAGTGTCACATGTATGATTTTTTACCCACTGGTGAGAAGTTGTACATGTGCATGCGATGCAAAGAGCTCCTTGCTCTCAGAGAACGAGTCCAATCTCTGGAGGCTAGAGTGGCAGACCTGGAGGAGCTGAGGCAGACAGAGAGGTATATAGATGAGACCTTCAGGGACATAGTAGTCAAGTCCCAACTTCAGACTGGCAGCCCTGGTGCTGCTTTGGAGGAAGAAGTTCTCATGATGGGAGAGCATCAACCAGGTGCAGCAGGAAAGGATGCTGTAGCAAGGACCTGCACTCCAGGTGATGCATTGTCCTTTCGCCAGGAGGGAAGGGTTAGGGTGGCCGTCATAGTTGGTGATTTGATTATTAGGAATGTAGATAGCTGGGTGGCTGGTGGGCATGAGAATCGCCTGGTAACATGCCTACCTGGTGCGAAGGTGGCGGACCTCACGCATCACCTAGATAGGATTTTAGACAGTGCTGGGGAGGAACCGGCTGTCGTGGTACATGTGGGCACCAACAACATAAGAAAATGTGGGAGGGAGGTTCTGGAAGCCAAATTTAGGATCTTAGGTAAAAAGCTTAAATCCAGAACCTCCAGGGTAGCATTCTCTGAAATGCTCCCTGTTCAACGTGCAGGTCACCAGCGGCAGGCAGAGCTCCAGAGTCTCAATGCATGGATGAAACGATGGTGCAAGGAAGAGGGATTCAGTTTTGTTAGGAACTGGGGAACCTTTTGGGGAAGGGGGAGTCTCTTCCGAAGGGATGGGCTCCACCTTAACCAGGGTGGAACCAGACTGCTGGCACTAACATTTAAAAAGGAGATAGAGCAGCTTTTAAACTAGAACAAAGGGGAAAGACTGCAGTTGCTCAGCAGCGCATGGTTCGGAGAGAGGTATCTTCAAAGGATACTAATGATGCATTAGAATTAGGGCATCCCGACAGTGAGGTTCCAATAATTAGAAAAATAGTCCAAGTGCCTGTAACTAAAAACTCACCTGAGCTAAAAAATTCTACCTTATCCCTATTAATTAAAAAGCAGAATGAAAATACAAACAAAAAACAAACTTTGAAATGTTTGTATGCTAATGCCAGAAGTCTAAGAAGTAAGATGGGAGAATTAGAATGTATAGCAGTGAATGATGACATAGACTTAATTGGCATCTCAGAGACATGGTGGAAAGAGGATAACCAATGGGACAGTGCTATACCGGGGTACAAATTATATCGCAATGACAGAGAGGAGCACCCGGGAGGAGGTGTGGCGCTTTATGTCCGGGATGGCATAGAGTCCAACAGGATAAACATCTGCATGAGACTAAATACAAAATTGAATCTTTATGGGTAGAAATCCCTTGTATGTCGAGGAAGACTATAGTGATAGGAGTATACTACCGTCCACCTGGTCAAGATGGTGAGATGGACAGTGAAATGCTAAGAGAAATTAGGGAAACTAACCAAATTGATAGTGCAGTAATAATGGGAGACTTCAATTACCCCATTATTGACAGGGTAAATGTATCATCGGGACACGCTAGAAAGATAACGTTCCTGGATGGAATAAATGATAACTTTATGGAGCAATTGGTTCAGGAACCTACGAAAGAGGGAGCAATTTTAGATCTAATTCTCAGTGGAGCACAGGACTTGGTGAGAGAGGTAACAGTGGTGGGGCCACTTGGCAATAGTGATCATAATTAGGGATGTGAATCGTTTTCCATATCGTCTTAACGATAGAAATCGTGTGGCAGGGCAAGAAAATCGTCTTAGGCACGATTTTTTAGTTAAAAAATCGTTAAAAATCGTTTTTTCCGATTAGTGCGCACTAACTCGAGTTAGTGCGCACTAACTGGGAGGTAGTGCGCACTAACTGAAAATGATACAATTTGACACTTTTCAGGTCAGTTAAGGTCAGTTTAGGAATGAATATGTATTCCTATTGGCTGCCCTCTTATTTATTCATGTTACCAAGTTTCCTACTGACAGTATATGGGGGATGGGAAATTGAAACAGTTGGTAGCTTGACAAAACAAGTAATGTGATCAGTCAATGTGACTAGAACTTGTGCCCTAACCCTGATACCAGGGGTATTGTGATCTTCCTGCACACAGTGCCCTATCCCTATTAATACCAGGAGTGTTGTGATCTTCCTGCACACAGTGCCCTATCCCTAATACCAGGGGTGTTGTGATCTTCCTGCACACAGTGCCCTATTCCTGATACTGGGGGTGTTGTGATCTTCCTGCACACAGTGCCCTATTCCTGATACCGGGGGTGTTGTGATCTTCTTGCACACATCCCGGTATCAGGGATAGGGCACTGCATGCAGGAAGATCACAACACTCCTGGTATTAATAGGGATAGGGCACTGCATGCAGGAAGATCACAACACTCCTGGTATTAATAGGGATAGGGCACTGCATGCAGGAAGATCACAACACCCCTGGTATCAGGGATAGGGCACTGTGTGCAGGAAGATCACAATACCCCGGAGGAGTGAGGGTCAGGCAGCTCCCCCCTGTCTGTGAAGCCAGCCTCTCACTAGTAATGCAGGGAGGGAGCTGTCTCAGACTTCACCATCCTCCCCCCCCCCCCCTCACCCACACACCATTCACTAGCTGGGACATGGGGGAAGTCAGGAGTGAGGGTCAGGCAGCTCCCCCCTGTCTGTGAAGCCAGCCTCTCACTAGTAATGCAGGGAGGGAGCTGTCTCAGACTTCACCATCCTCCCCCCCCCCCCCCCCACACCCACACACCATTCACTAGCTGGGACATGGGGGAAGTCAGGAGTGAGGGTCAGGCAGCTCCCCCCTGTCTGTGAAGCCAGCCTCTCACTAGTAATGCAGGGAGGGAGCTGTCTCAGACTTCACCATCCTCCCCCCCCCCTCACCCACACACTATTCACTAGCTGGGACATGGGGGAAGTCAAGAGTGAGGGTCAGGCAGCTCCCCCCTGTCTGTGAAGCCAGCCTCTCACTAGTAATGCAGGGAGGGAGCTGTCTCAGACTGGTATCAGGGTTAGGGCACTGTGTGCAGGAAGATCACAACACTCCTGGTATTAATAGGGATAGGGCACTGTAAGAGATGACTGTAGTAGATTGAATAAAGATCTGATGTTTCTGCTCTCCTCACACCAAACAAAAACAACACACAAGCAGAGAAGCCCTTCTTACAAAGCTGAGCTAGTGAGTTAAGTAGGAGGAAAAGTAAACATACTTGTGCCAGTGTGGCTACTTAAAAAATACACTTACCAACAATCAATTACATATATTTGAACTGTGTACAGTTCCAGCCAGGCCACCTTTCTAAAATGCACAGTGATTGGCAAATTCAACATGCACTAGCATTTCAGGTGCCTGCTAACAAAAATAATAAACAAACAAGTTCTAGTCACGTGAGTGCTGATCATTACATTACTTTTTTTGTCAAGCTTCCAACTGTTTCCATTTCACATCCCCCCAACCATTACCTCAGTATTAGCCTTGGTAACATCAATAGATAAGAGCACAGCCAGCCAATAGGAATACATACATACATATTCATTCCTAAGTGACCTTTACTGACCTGGGAAGTGTGAACACTTTGTTTCATTTTCTGTTGGTGTTCGTTAGTTTCCAGTTCCATTTCCCATCCCCCCAACCATCACCTCAGTGGTAACCTTGGTAACATCAATAGATAAGAGGGCAGCCAGCCAATAGGAACACATATTCATTCCTAACTGACCTTCAGTGACCTGGAAAGTGTTTATTTGTATCATTTTCAGTTAGTGCGCACTAACGGGGAGTTAGTGCGCACTAACTCGAGTTAGTGCGCACTAACACGATTTAACGATTTTTAACGATAAATCGTTAGAATTTCTATTGTATTGTGTTCTATAACGATTTAAGACGATATAAACATTATCGGACGATAATTTTAATCGTTGAAAAACGATTCACATCCCTAATCATAATATGATCAAATTTGATTTAATGACTGGAAGAGGAACAGTGTGCAAATCCAAGGCTCTCCTGCTAAACTTTCAAAAGGGAAACTTTGATAAAATGAGAAAAATTGTTAGAAAAAAACTGAAAGGAGCAGCTACAAAAGTAAAAAATGTCCAAGAGGTGTGGTCATTGTTAAAAAATACCATTCTAGAAGCACAGTCCAGATGTATTCCACACATTAAGAAAGGTGGAAAGAAGCAAAACGATTACCGGCATGGTTAAAAGGGGAGGTGAAAGAAGCTATTTTAGCCAAAAGATCTTCATTCAAAAATTGGAAGAAGGATCCAACAGAAGAAAATAGGATAAAGCATAAACGTTGGCAAGTTATGATAAGATAGGCTAAGAGAGAATTTGAAAATAAGTTGGCTGTAGAGGCAAAAACTAACAGTAAAAACTTTTAAAAATATATCTGAAGCAGAAAGCCTGTGAGGGAGTCATTTGGACTGTTAGATGATCGAGGGGTTAAAGGGGCACTTAGAGAAGATAAGGCCATTGCAGAAAGATTAAATGATTTCTTTGCTTCGGTGTTTACTGAAGAGGATGTTGGGGAGGTACCCGTAATGGAGAAGGTGTTCATGGGTAATGATTCAGATGGACTGAATCAAATCACGGTAAACCTAGAAGATGTGGTAGACCTGATTGACAAACTGAAGAGTAGTAAATCACCTGGACCGGATGGTATACACCCCAGAGTTCTGAAGTAACTAAAAAATGAAATTTCAGACCTATTAGTAAAAATTTGTAACCTATCATTAAAATCTTCCATTGTACCTGAAGACTGGAGGATAGCAAATGTAACCCCAATATTTAAAAAGGGCTCCAGGGGTGATCCGGGAAACTACAGACTGGTTAGCCTGACTTCAGTGCCAGGAAAAATAGTGGAACGTGTTCTAAACATCAAAATCACAAAACATATAGAAAGACATAGTTTAATGGAACAAAGTCAGCATGGCTTTACCCAAGGCAAGTCTTGCCTCACAAATCTGCTTCACTTTTTTGAAGGAGTTAATAAACATGTGGATAAAGGTGAACCGGTAGATGTAGAATATTTGGATTTTCAGAAGGCATTTGACAAAGTTCCTCATGAGAGGCTTCTAGGAAAAGTAAAAAGTCAAGGGATAGGTGGCGATGTCCTTTCATGGATTGCAAACTGGCTAAAAGACAGGAAACAGAGAGTAGGATTAAATGGACAATTTTCTTAGTGGAAGGGAGTGGACAGTGGAGTGCCTCAGGGATTTGTATTGGGACCCTTACTTTTCAATATATTTATAAATGATCTGGAAAGAAATACGACGAGTGAGATAATCAAATTTGCAGATGACACAAAATTGTTCAGAGTAGTTAAATCACAAGCAGATTGTGATAAATTGCAGGAAGACCTTGTGAAGCTGGAAAATTGGGCATCCAAATGGCAGATGAAATTTAATGTGGATAAGTGCAAAGTGATGAATATAGGGAAAAATAACCCTTGCTATAATTACACAATGTTGGGTTCCATATTAGGTGCTACAACCCAAGAAAGAGATCTAGGCATCATAGTGGATAACACATTGAAATCGTCGGTTCAGTGTGCTGCGGCAGTCAAAAAAGCAAAGAGAATGTTGGGATTTATTAGAAAGGGAATGGTGAATAAAATGGAAAATATCATAATGCCTCTGTATCACTCCATGGTGAGACTGCACCTTGAATACTGTGTACAATTCTGGTCGCCGCATCTCAAAAAAGATATAATTGCGATGGGGAAGGTACAGAGAAGGGCTACCAAAATGATAAGGGGAATGGAACAGCTGCCCTATGAGGAAAGACTAAAGAGGTTAGGACTTTTCAGTAGGGATGTGAATCGTTTTTTGACGATTTAAAATATCGTCCGATATATTTTAAATCATCAAAAATCGTTAGAGGCGATATTTAATAGGAATTCCCCCGATTTATCGTCAAAAATCATATTATGGGGGAAGGGGGAGGGGAAGGGGGAGGGGGGAAAACCAGCACACTAAAACAACCCTAAAACCCACCCCGACCCTTTAAAATAAATCCCCCACCCTCCCGAACCCCCCCCCCAAATGCCTTAAATTACCTGGGGTCCAGTGGGGGGGGGGGGAGGGTGTCCCGGTGTGATCTTTTACTCTCGGGCCTCTGGTGCGTTGTAGAAATGGCGCCGGCGCTACCTTTGCCCTGTCATATGACACTGGACCCCAGGTAATTTAAGGTAATTTAAGGCATTTGGGGGGGTTCGGGAGGGTGGGGGATTTATTTTAAAGGGTCGGGGTGGGTTTTAGGGATGTTTTAGTGTGCCGGTTTTCCCGCCCTCCCCCGATTTACGATTTACACGATATTTAAAAAAACAAAACCGCGACGATCCGATTCCCTCCCCCCCCAGCCGAAATCGATCGTTAAGACGATCGATCACACGATTCACATGTCTACTTTTCAGCTTGGAGAAGAGATGGCTGAGGGGGGATATGATAGAGGTGTTTAAAATCATGAGCGGTCTAGGACGGGTAGATGTGAATCGGTTATTTACTCTTTCGGATAGTAGAAAGATTAGGGGGCACTCCATGAAGTTAGCATGTGGCACATTTAAAACTAATCGGAGAAAGTTCTTTTTTACTAAATGCACAATTATGGAAAGTTGCCTTAGCACATTTATTGAGGCCAAATGTCATCTTTATATCACCTGAGAAACTCTTCACTACTCTGAACTGTTCCACCAAATGGCAGTCACAGGATATATGTGAATTGGTTATTTACTCTTTCGGATAATAGAAGGACTAGGGTGTACTCCATGAAGTTAGCATGGGGCACATTTAAAACTAATCGGAGAAAGTTCTTTTTTACTCAATGCACAATTAAACTCTGGAATTTGTTGCCAGAGGATGTGGTTAGTGCAGTTAGTATAGCTGTGTTTAAAAAAGGATTGGATAAGTTCTTGGAGGAGAAGTCCATTACCTGCTATTAAGTTCACTTAGAGAATAGCCACTGCCATTAGCAATGGTAACATGGAATAGACTTATTTTTTGGGTACTTGCCAGGTTCTTATGGCTTGGATTGGCCACTGTTGGAAACAGGATGCTGGGCTTGATGGACCCTTGGTCTGACCCAGTATGGCATTTTCTTATGTTCTTAGACAGCCAGACTTTATCACCAGGCTGAAATTCAGGAGCTTTGCAATGTTGAGTGTCATAGTCTTTCTTTGCTCTTTGTCCTGCTTTTTGGAGCATCTCTTTAGTCTTTCTCCAGAGCTGCTGTATATCTTTGGCAGTAGATTGAGCTGCCGGGGATGACACTGAATGTGCTAGTGGTAAAGGTGGTAAGGGTTGTGGTCCGTAGACCACTTCAAATGGTGTAGATACAGTAGATGATGCTGGATGCAAATTGATGGCGAATTCAGCCCAGGGCAACAGTTCAGCCCAGTCATTCTGTTGTGTACCAACATAGGCGTGGAGGAACTGTTTGAGAGTTCTATTCATATTCTCAGTTTGGCCATTTGACTGAGGATGGTACTCAGAGGTGAAGTCAAGTGTGATGTCAAATTTCTTACGCAAGGCTTTCTAGAACTTGGCTGTAAATTGAGCTCCTCTGTCAGAAACAATGTGTTTTGGCATGCTGTGTAGGCAAAAGACATGACTGATGAATAGTTTAGCAAGTTCCATGGCTGAAGGCAAGCCAGGGAGAGCCACAAAGTGAGCCATCTTCGAGAATCAATCCACTGTCACCCAGATGGTATTGTTACCTCCAGAAAGTGGCAAGTCCACCACAAAGTCTGTAGCAATGTCTGTCCAGGGCTCGTCTGGTACTGGCAAGGGTTGAAGCAGGCCCCAAGGTCGTCCAGATAGAGATTTCTGTCTGGCACAATTGGAACAGGAAGCTACGTACGCAAGTGTGTCTTCCTTCATGGTGGGCCACCAATAGTACTTCTGAGGCTTAGCCAATATTCGCCGTTGACCAGGGTGTCCGGCCAGTTTCGAGTCGTGAGCCCATACTAGCAATTTCTTTCTTAAATTGTGTGGTACAATGGTATTGCCTGCAGATACCGGATGTGGCTGTCAGAATAACGCTTTTCGGGTCGATGATATGCTGGGGTTCATCAGGTACGTCTTCAGAGAGAAAAGAGCGAGATAGAGCATCCGCTCTGACATTCTTATCACCAGGGCGATATTTTAGCACAAAGTCAAATCTGTTGAAGAACAGGGACCATCTTGCCTGTCTATGGTTTAGTCATTGAAAGTGATGGAGGTACTCCAGATTTTTATGATCGGTAAAGACAGTGATCTGATGTTGTGCGCCTTCATGCCAGGGGCACCATTCTTCGAATGCCATCTTTACTGCCAGCAATTCTTTATCCTCAATGCTGTAGTTCTTCTCCGCTGGCGAGAAGCATTGGGAAAAGAATAAACAGGGGTGCAAGATCTTAGAGTCACTGGTCTGGCTTAGCATGGCTCCTACACCAACGTCAGAGGTATCGACCTCCACAATGAAGGGTCGTGTAGGGTCCGGATGGCGGAGACACGGTTTGCTTGAGAAGGCATCCTTTAACTTCTGAAATGCTGTCATGGCTTCCATAGACCAAGTGGCAACATTGGCTCCCTTCTTAGTCATCGCTGTTAATGGAACAGTCAATGAAGAGTAATCTTTGATGAAGGTCCTGTAGTAGTTTGTATATCCCAAAAATCATCTTAGAGCTTTTAGGCCAGTGGGTTGTGTCCATTTTTGAATACTCTCAAGCTTCTGAGGGTCCATTTGGAAACTTTTGTTTGAGACAATGTACCCTAAGAAGGGCACTGATTCCTTGTGGAATTCACATTTAGTCACCTTGGCATATATGCGGTTCTCACAAAGTCTCTACAGAACTCTTTTGACATCCTCCTGGTGGAATTGCAGGTCCTGTGAGAATATCAAAATGTCGTCTAGGTAGAGAACGACACACTGGTAGAGTTGATTATGCAGAATGTTGTTCATCATGTTTTGGAAGACGGCCGGGGTGTTGCACAAGCTGAAGGACATCATCAGATATTCAAAGTGCCCATCCTGGATATTAAAAGCCATCTTCCAATCATCGCCAGAGTGGATATGAACTAAGTTATATGCTCCTTTGAGGTCAAGCTTGGAGAATATCTTGGCTCCCTGTAACCTGTCGAATAGCTCCAAGATAAGTGGTAAGGCATAGCGATCCTTTATGGTGATCTCATTCAGGCCTCTGTAATCAATGCATGGACGTAATGTTCCGTCTTTCTTCCCTATGAAGAATCCTGCACCAGCAGGAGACTTGGAAGGTCTTATGAAGCCTTTCTGGAGATTCTCCTGGACGTACTCTGACATCGTTTTACAACAGAGAGAGGATAAACCCTTCCTTTGGGTGGTCCCGTATTAGGCTTCAAATTGATGGCACAGTCATAGGATCTATGTGGAGGTAATACATCAGCAACTTTTTTCTAAACACATCATGAAAAGATGCATATTGAGGCGGCAACCCAGGCAACAACGGGGTAATTGGCATGCATGGTATAGGAGAGACTTCCATCAGGCATTTGCCATGGCAATCTGGACCCCAACGTGAAAGCTCCAAAGTGGCCCAGTTGAATTGTGGCATATGTTTCTGCAGCCACGGTAATCCAAGTACCAAAGGGTGCATGGCCTTCTCTAGCACAAAGAAGGGAATAGTCTCTGTATGAAGAGCACCAGTACGTAAGCTTACTGGTCCTGTAAGTAGGGTTACTTCACCCGGTAAGGGCTTTCCATGAATTGAGGACAAAAGTAGAGGAGACGTCATGGTAGTGGTGGGGATCCACAAATGTTCCACTAGACGTTTCAAAATGAAGTTTCCCCCTTCCCCAGAGTCCACTAAGGCAAGGGTCTGGTATTCTAGAGGTCCGCAGATCAAGGATACTGGAAGAGAGAATGGAGGAGAGGGTGCAGTTAGACCTAAGAAGAAGAGTCCTCCCACAGGACTTAGTTCTGCCAGTTTCCTGGACATATAGGGCATGTTTGAACAGCATGATCAGCTTGTCCACAATACATGCATAGTCCCAATCTCTTTCGAGTTCGTCTTTCTTTAGAAGTCAATTGACTGCGGCCCAATTGCATTGGTTCTTCTTCACCAGCAATAGGACCAGGAGGTATAGTCCTGGGTACAGACTTAACTCACGTCTCTCCCTGAGGTGGTCTTCTGGGGCTCTTGACCTCTTGAACCTTGTCGTGAAGTCGGCGATCAATCCTTGTTGCCAACTTCATCAGTTCTGCTAAGGTCTCAGGCATCTCTTGAGCCGCCAGCTCATCCTTCAAGCGGGAGTTCAGGCCTTCAAAGAAGAGAGTCTTCAGGCATCTAGGCTCCCAATATAATTCAGAAGCCAACATCTTGAATTCTATGGCGAAGTCTGGTAAAGGTTTATTACCTTGTTTCAGATGAACCAAAGTGGATCCTGCTGTAGTATATCGGGCAGGGTCATCAAATACTGATTTGAACAGTTCAAGAAACCCGGTAAGATCATTCAGGATAGAGTCATTGCGCTCCCACAGCAGTGAGGCCCAAGCCAGTGCTCTTCCGTCCAGATACGATAGGATATAGGTGGTCTTGGCATATGCTGTAGGGAAATGGTTAGGTTGCAGAGAAAAGTGCATGCAACATTGATTGATAAATCCTCTACATTTCCTCACTTCACCCGAGAAGCGTACTGGAGCAGATAGAGGCACTGTAGTCTTGACCGTCACTTCAGGCGGTGTAACTTCTTTACCTGCGGTAGTTGGTGTATTCATCTGTGCATGTAGCTGATTAAAGGCAGCAGTCAGGTTATCCAACAAATTCTTTGTTCGGCCTGCAAAACGGTGAGCTGAGCCGAATCCATGGAGTTAGCAATCTGTTATGGTTTCAAGGTGTTTGAGTGGATTCTTGGGTACTTCGGAGATGGCCACTCCCATGGGGAGGAGCCCCGTGAGGAACCACAGTACTAGGCTAGAGTCTATACATGCAGACACAGAGAATTAGTGTTTATTATACAGCTTGGTGGTACTGCCCAGGGGTGGCAGCAGTGAGGTAACCCAGTAGAGTAGTCCACGGGTCCTCAGCAGAGGAGACCCGTTCCACACTCCAATGATGGTAGGCTGCATTGGGTAGAAGAGAGAGTCCCAGATGTAGACTCACAGCGCTGAAGCTGGAGGTGAGACAAGCTAACAAGGTTAGTTTACTCACTGAATAGATAGCTGTATTTGTTGAAGATCCTGGCAGGCAGAAGTAGGTGGTTTGCAGGGAGAGCAGGCCCTCGAGGAGCAAGTACCCGGTATCCCAGATAGGCACCTGAAAGAAAGTATAGGGCCCCTGAGGAGCAGGTACCCAGGTTAGAGGTGAATGGCCCTGGAGGGCAGAGAGAACTTCCAGCAGCAGCAAGGAAGCGGCAGAGTAGCTTAGACAGGAGGCAAATCCAATCCTTGCTAACTCAGTTTGTTAGCAAATGAAGGGCAGGCTAAATACCCGGATGGCGTGATGTCACTCAGAGGGGCCACCCCTGAGGTTTGCGCAATGACGTGGATAAAGTCGTGGGTGGCGCGCGTGCACCCTAGGAGGCCCTCAGGAGAAACATGGCGAACACCGTTGCCAAAGCCGTTCCGGGGATGCCAGAGAGAGTGGCATGATGATGTGGCAGAGACCATCTTCCCAAGGCTTGTGGAGAGAGAAGGAAGAAAGGTGAGGCACAGAGGTCGAAGCCGTCTGAGACCGACGGATACAACAACTGCATAATGCAGAAAGACCATTCTTTCAGCATTTAGGAGAAATATGTGTAACTCTACCTGGACGGCGAGGGTTTGGCACCTGGATGAGCTAAGTTCTAATCTTTCAGTAGGGTTCAAGAGGAATTGGGTCAAGCAGATGGTGTTGTGGACCTGGATACACTTGCAAGGAGGGTATGTAG
Source organism: Rhinatrema bivittatum (assembly GCF_901001135.1). Taxonomy (NCBI): domain Eukaryota; kingdom Metazoa; phylum Chordata; class Amphibia; order Gymnophiona; family Rhinatrematidae; genus Rhinatrema; species Rhinatrema bivittatum. The sequence continues at coordinate 51,773,931 of NC_042624.1, read as the reverse complement.
AATGCCTAAGCAGGATAGGGATCTCATCCTTTGAGAATCCTCTCTACAACTCCCCTCTGACTGCTGTCTTCTCACTTACCCCAACATTCACAGTAACCAGAAGATAGGAACTCACTCTGAGGACATATTCTAGCAAAACAAAACTTTTATTTTATGACGTTTCCACCAGCAGAGTATATAAAATAAGGTGAAAAAGACTGATTAAATCAAGATACATAGATTTATTCATTCAACTAGGCTGCATTAGTTACAAAAATAGGAAACAAATGTGATAGCTGTTCTACGGTTTTATGTACCATATTTTCAGATGTGTATGTCACTTTTTTTATTTGGCGATTTCAGTGACTGTGACTTATACACTGGCATATTCTCGCCAGCAAAATAATAATAATTAAAAAAAACCCCTTCCCCACATTCCTAAGCCTGCCCACGTTTTGGAAAGCCAAGTGGCCCGAGACCCATGCCAGCACTCCTGGCCGCAATGTCACAGTAATTAATACAGGGGGGTGGGGGTTAAATTGCCACCCTCTGGCCTTTCAAAAGTTGTTTACGTTGTCTGTGTTGCTGCTGTGGGTGCATCGACTTGCACTCTTTAAACCGGACAGCATGCGCCACCTCCAGTGCTACACACTACCCCACCTGCCTAAGTAAAAAGGAAGGAGCATCATGATGAAATAAATATAAAGATAAGCAGTTTTCCCCTCGCATGTTTTTCCCTCAGGTACTCGTTTTTTTACCTCGGCTCAAGACATCCTCTGAGTTTCAATGTCCTGTGAGGTTAGTACATGTAAGATGCTCGGGAAGCAGAAACACTCATTCCAGTGCCATCACACGCCCCTCAGATCTTGTCTCTCTCTCTTTTACTTCAGGCACGCTCGCATTCCCTCCGTGCATCTGACTCTTGCACACGACCCACTGTCGTTCGGCACTCACAGCAGGCATGCTTGATGGTTAACTTGTATGGCTGATCCTTTCACAGGCATAAATACTAATGGATGCAACTTATCTACTGAACTGTTTGTGAAAAGGCCTGTTTACAGTGGGGTGCGACTTATACAAGGGTGTGACATATACACCAGAAAATATGGTACCTTTCCTTTGGTTAAGGGAACTACTTACAAAATCTTCCCCACTCTCCACTTCAATACATCTAAATCCACTCAGAGAATATAAATTCCACCGACTTTGTTTTTCGGGGTGGCCGAACCAGGATGCATTAGACGAATGCACATCCCTATCATCTATCAAAAAAGTTCTTAACTTAATTATACACTGTCAGAAAAAAACATTCTTACATTTTTTCTGAATATGCTGCCATTTAGATCCATGGAGTATCAACTAGTAACCATTCTCTATTAAAGTGTTCCACACCACTCATTCATGATTATAGTATCCTCTATCATATCATCTCTTAGCTGTCTTTTCACCAAGCTGAAGAGCCTTATCCTGTTTAACCTCTCTTTAAGAGAGCTGTTCTATGCCCTCTATCATTTTTGTTGCCCTTCTCTGAACTTTTTCTATTTCTGCTATATCTTTTTTGAGACAGGGCTACCAGAATTGCATACAATATTCAAAGTGTGGGCATATCATGGATTAATTCAGAAGCACCATGATATTCTCAGTTTCTTTCTTTCTTTCCAAATAATTCCTAACATTTTATTTACTTTTTTGGTTCCTGCTCCACACTCAACAGTTTATTTTTATCCCTTATCTTGATCAGGATAGATTCACTTTTCTGATATTCCCATTGATGTCTGGTAAATCAGCCTTTCATTTAAGGCACTGTTTACTTCATGATTCAGCTCTAAATTCCTTGATACATCAGCTTATGTGTTGGCCTTGCTGGTTCAAGTTTTTCTGATTCTTTTTTCCTCATTCCAGCAATTAGACCCTGTCTTCACCTTGCTTGTTTATCCTTTATTGTTCCTTTCCTCTAGCTTCGCCTCTTCCCTGTGAACTGTCTTTCTGGTTATGTCCTCAACCTGGCCCTGGCTACAGTTGTGCTTTACTGACCCTATTTGTCTGTAATTTCAGGTAGTGACGTTAGCTTTGCTAAGAGCTCTTTAGAAATATGTTGTTCTTTTGTTGGTCATCCTTGAACCAATCATACCTAAGATGCATTTAATATATCTTGTACTGGGAGGGCTGATGGATAAAGCAATTACCTTTCACCTCTGAGACTATGAATTGTGTCCAACCAGTTGTAAATGAAATAGAATTATTAGCCCTTCTCTAATTCCAAATATTGATGTTCATTTTAAAACTATTTCTGTGAAGTCAGTAAAAATGTCAGTCTTTGCTGAGTACAGTGCAAGACCAAGCTTGACTACCGAGTGATTAACAACTTGTCTTTGGATAGTAGTTCCTTTAGGTCAGGGCTGAGGTCACTAAAAGAGCAGTGTAAAAAGATTGCACTCCAGCTCTTTCCAATAATCTCAATCTTGGCATGAAGGAAATATCCCTCTAGGGATGTGGTGCTAATCACTTTCCTGTAATAGGGACCTGGCTGATAGATAACACTTGACTTTTAACAATTATTGATATTCACATTTAATCAGAACATGGATAAACTCATAACTTTTAATTGCATATACTAGCGTCTTTAATTCTGAAATATTATACCATGCTTATGCATTTTTTTAGGTAAAGACTAATCCTCACAGTTGAAAATCTATGGAGTCTAGATTAAATTAAATCAAATTACAGTCCATTTCATTTCAAAATTCCTGATTTAAGTCTGTTCAAGAAATGGCATGAAGAGTGAATTATATCCTAAACCATGGGTTGCTTATTAACTATTCTTTAGGATGCTGTTTAACCTCATTCGTGTGTTTATGAAGTATTTTAGCCTCATTGGAAGATATAATTAGGAATATCTGGTGTGAAGTTTAAATAGTCAGCATTTAGTATAAAACATTCAAAACCAAAACTGTAATTATAAAACTAAATTTGAAACAGTAATAGATGCAGTGTCATTTACAAAGTGCTGGTGTTATAGAATCAGACTCCTAAAATCATGCTTATACACTCATAAATTATGCATTGTTTTATAGGGGATGTACTGAGCAAATTTGACCAATGCATTTACAAAGAAATTCTGAAACTAAACATTAGTATGGCATAAATATGGATTTCAGTAAGCTATTTTTTATGGAAAGCAGAAATTATTGTAAAGCATCACATAAAAGAGTTATTATATATGTAGCACTCCTGCTCGCTACTTGCTTCCTCCTCAGCACTCCTCTCAGGTAGCTGCACAGGTTCTGGGTTCAGTATAGATCCCTATTGAAGCTGAAAATGATGTCATCCCTAACAATGCCTCCATTTGCCTTCTCTGAAAGAGTATTAGCGTGCTCAGGGATTGGTCCTGGAACTGGTTCTATTCAATATCTTTGCCAGGGACATTGAAGAGGAGTTGAAAAACATTTAGGAGTAGATTTTCAAAGCTAGCGCACGCGCGTCCATGTGCGCACGCCACCCAGCGCGCGCACATGGACATGTGATTTTATAACTTGTGCGTGCTAGCACGCACAAGTTATAAAATCGGGGGTCGGCGCGTGCAAAGGGGTGCACATTTGTGCAACCTGCGCGCACTGACACCCACGGCCTTCCCTATCCCCTATTCAGGGCCGGAGGAACCACTAGGTGAGCTAGGCCTGTGCCTAGGGCGCCGCGATTTAGGGGGCGCTGCGGCAGGCGGCAGAATTTTGAAAGGGCAAAAAGTGCCCTTTCAAAATTCTGCCAGCCCCCGCCTCACCGTGCCACCCTCCTGACACTCCCCCTGTGGTCCAGCGGAGGGCCCGGGAGCAATCTGCCGCTCCCAGGGCCTTGGCTGCCACTAAGCAAAATGGCACTGGTGGCCTTTAGCCCCTACCATGTGACAGAGGTCAACCAATGGCACCAGTAGCCCCTGTCATATGGTAGGGGCTAAAGGCCACCGGCACCATTTTGGTTAGTGGCAGCCGAGGCCCCGGGAGCGGCAGATCGCTCCCGGGCCCTCACCTGGACCACCAGGTATTTTGTAAGTTTTCATTTGGGGGGAGGAGTCGGGGCTGAAACTACTGTCTACCTTTGAGACAGTACATAAGAACATAAGAACATAAGAAATTGCCATGCTGGGTCAGACCAAGGGTCCATCAAGCCCAGCATCCTGTTTCCAAATTAGTTCTAAAGGACTGGCCATATTTTATCAAACATTTATAAAGAAATCAATCAATTGGAAAGAAAGCACATCTATCAAAAGATAAAGGACTAATCTGATTAGGTGTAACATTAGCCAATCAAAACATGATTAAACAATGACGAAGACAAACAAATGTATTAAAAAATCATTGAGTAATGGGGTGGGTTCCATCATATATAGAGATTAGAATGATTTCTTGTTCAAGGCAATTCTAGATTGCTTGCAATGGTTAATGCTCAGAAGATCCCTATAGTAGTATTACAAATAGATGCTACGAAAGCATTCAACCGAGCACAATGGGATTATTTGTTTCAGACTCTGGATGGTTAAAATTATGTATACTGCTCCACAGGCAAGGCTGCTTGTCAATATTCTACTTTCAGATATTAGGTAACAGGGGGAACTCGACAGGATTGTGCAATATCACCACTTCCATTTAATATTGTCTTATTCCCGGAGGTATGTTTTCAGAACGTTCCAACAATTTTGAGCCTAAATTTCAGAACTGCCCATGGTATACCATTTGTGTGCATAAATGGGACTGCAGGGATTTATGCCTGCATTTTATAAAGCAATGCTGTGGGAGCTGCACAGTTTAATATTCCACATATTTCTGCCCCAAAAGTGCATGTATTATGTTTCAGTAAGGACATATATTTGATTAAGGAGAACACATGCTTTATCCATTTTATAAAAATTTGCGCATACATTTTACACATGTAATAACCCAGAATTAAACCCGGAGGCAGGTATTTTAAAACGTATGCACTTACTCCGCTTCTGAAAATATTCACTTGTGTGCACGTTTGGAAGCCAATTTCCTCAGGTTCCTCCTGCCCAGCATTTCAGCCTGAATCCCCCACAGTTCTCCTAGACATTCCACCCCCCAAAAAACTGCAGACAAATCCGATTTCAGTTGCATGCATCAGTTATCAAATGTGAAAGTGTTCAGAGAAGCTTGATCACGTATGCATGTGCATCTCTTACAAAATAGCAACTTGCTTGGGTACGTCTGTGCCCCGCCCTGCAACACCCAGACACTGCCCCATCTTTCCCCTGTTAACATTTTTCCACCACACTGCAAATGCGCGTATGCTCTCAAGATTTATAAATTAGCATACTTGCACGTACATGCTACCTACATGTGCACATGTTAATTGCATCCCCTGCATTACCTCCTACATTTATAGATAGATGACTCAAATCTCCAGGCGTTATTTTCTGGTAAAACTTTGCCCACGCTAAAAGCAGGTACAAAACTCCCTGGGTACATTGTAGCTGACAGTTTTTAAAGTCAAAGTATGTGTGCACTTTCCCTTTGAAATTCGGTACAAAATCCATATGTAAACAGTACCCCCAGACTTTGCATCGAGACGAGTATTTTAAAAAATAGCCCCCTTTGTGTCTGAGGAAAAACACTTTTTACATTCGGCCCTAATTGTTAGACAAGGATATATATGACTTAGAATTGAAATAAAACTGGTTTATGTTATTGCTTACAATATACAAGGGTTATTATAAGTTTCTCCTGTTTTACACAATTGCTAAGCATCCGTCAGCCATTCAAGCAACAACTGAGCCTCGCTGTACCTAAACAGCACAGTCTTGTCCTATATTTTAGAATGGCAAAAGCTGTTTCAAAAATAGGGTCTATTTGTTTCCTTGATATATATTTAAGCACCCGCCTTAAAATGAACCCATAAACAAAAACAAAACTAGGCTATATCTTATGGAATATTTATTTTTTTTCCATGTGTACAAGCTAACAACAGAACTGCCCCCTATCTCCTAGCAGTGTGGTCAGCACCTTTCTGCTAATGAAGACGTGCAGTTAGAGTCTTGGGGATTTAAAGAGCTCTGTGTGTTACATGCAACTGGAAGTCATTAGTTAAATGCTATCTGGCTAGCTGCAGCGTATAAAACCCCAAGGTGTAATGAACGTTAGTTTTACATTGCCGAATTGATCATGTCTGTTGCCCTGATTTATTGTGTTGCTGGTCAGAGTTGACATTATCTGAAGTCTCAGGGCTAGGACCTTGTGTCCCTACTCTCGGGGATGAAATTTGTCTTTCACTTCACTTCTCTGATTACCATTTGGCTTTTCTCCACGCCTGCCAGACTTGTGCAACCTGCTTCATGTGTGAATTCGCTTTTAATAGATTGGGCAACATTTCTTCTTGTCATTATTATTTTTATCCTGATGCATCAAGTACTTATTTTAATAAAAAAAGTCACTTTCCACGTGTTTGAGGCTAAGGGTCTGAGATTTTTTTTTCTTCTGTTGACACAGAATGGGGGGGGGGGGGGAAGCCTCAGTAAATGAAGCTCTAAGTTGTATTTAAATATTATGAGGATTATTACTTAATGTGTGATCTCTCTGATTTATTGTTTTTAGTGGACAGCATGGTATGCACATTTGTAGCTGCTTGTGCCACAGTGAACAGACTCTTCACATGAATGAATATTCATTTAGCGGACAGGCCCAGGGAGGAGCTAGCCTTTGAACATGCCGGCACAGGCCAGCCATAGTATATGTTAATGGGTCCCCGGAAGAGTCTGGGGTCCAGGGATCCCTCCTGGCCTTCTTAGTCAGGTACACCGACTCCTCATTAGTGCACTATAAAGAGGGAGCCTGCCTCCTGTGCTTCAGTAGGGAAGGGAAGGTTGATGTAAGAGGGCACTTATACAGAGCAAAACTTTGGCTCTTTTTTCCCAAGGACCCAGTAACTGCCGGGGTTAAAACCGAGGGAATCTCTGTGTCTGTGAGTACAGGGGAGTGTGGAACTGCTTGATTGGTGATTCTCGACTGAGAACTGCGCAGGTACTTGGGGGGGGGGGGGGGGGGGGGGGGAGCACTCTCTGACTTCTCTTGCAGCAAAAGGGCCCACAGACCAGCAACAGGAAGCTTTCAATGCTGCTTTCCTTTGAAAACCATCCAGCAAAGAGCTCCTGGCTCTCAGGGAACGAGTCTAATCTCTGGATGCTATTGGAGGAGCTGAGGGAGACAGAGAGATACATTGATGAGACCTTCAGGGACATAGTAGCCAAGTCCCAAATCCAGTCTGGCAGCCCCAGTGCTGCCTTGGATCAGAAAGGTCTCCCAGTAGGAGAACATCACCCTGGTGTAGCAGGAAGTGATCCTGTAGCAAGGACCTGCTCTCCAGGTGATGTATTGTCCTCTCGCACTGAGGACAAGTCTCCCATGGTTACTGCCCAGGAGGGAAGGGTTAGGCCGGCCATTATAGTTGGTGATTCGATTATTATTAGGGTGGCTGGTGGACATGAGGACCGCCTGGTAACTTGACTGCCTGGTGCGAAGGTGGCAGACCTCACGCGTCACCCAGATAGGATTATAGACAATGCTGGGGAGGAACCGGCTGTCATGGTACATGTAGGCACCAACGACATAGGAAAATGTGGGAGAGAGGTTCTGGAAGCCAAATTTAGGATTTTAGGTAGGAAACTAAAATCCAGAAGCTCCAGGGTAGCATTCTCTGAAATGCTTCCTGTTCCATGTGCAGGTCCCCAGAGGCAGGCAGAGCTTCAGAGTTTCAATGCGTGGATGAGACGATGGTGCAGGGAAGAGGGATTCACCCAGGTAGAGAGTCCATCAAGCTAGGTTGAGAACCTTGCATAAATATCATCTTGGAGTGAGTTTCCTCACTCCGAGGGTCATCAAATCTTCACAAGAGATCACTGTTCTGTTCGTACATCTCACGTTGAATGTCAAAGTGGCCCCTAACCTCCTACACTAATACCTAAACCTCACCTCGAGTTACTAGGTGGGCCACCCATAGGGATACAAATACCTATCTAGGGAGAGGACATTATGGTTAGTCTCTCTCTCTCTCTCTTTCTCTCTCCCCCAAGACCATTAACAATGGTCCCCCAGTGGTTGAATGCAGGAAATACAACAGGTATGGCACTTATTGCAAAGTCTGAAAATGTTATCACAATTTACACTAACTTAGCTCTTAACATAGGTAATTAGCATAAATTGCAATAAACTGTATATTAGCATAAAACACACCCCTTATGCTATGGCATGTGATACTTATCACATTTTGATAAATCTAGGCCTTTATCTCCATTAGTGAGCACTAAATCGAGTATAGCTCCCTCCCTTGTAGGCTCTATTACGATTTGTTTGCAGGGCATCCACTATCTCTCTACTACTGTTAGATTCCACAGAAGGGATTCTCCAGTCTACATCCAGCAGATTAAAATCTCCAACAATCACCACTTCTCCCTTCTTACCCAAATTTTGGATTGATAGGTAGTGATTTGAAGGTAAACTTACTTCCAGTGGTAGTTTAGGTGTTGGTTTGTTACAGACAAATGTAGGCCATACTTACCATATAAGCTTTTACTGCTCCATACAAGGCCTCAGCCTCCAACATATCTAAAACTACTTTCTTTACCCCATGTTATGAGCTATAATTTGAAATTATCTATAATGACATAGCCTTTCCTTTCCCTATCAATGAAAAGATAATACTTCTGAAAAGGCAATAGTCTTTGCCATGTGTCTAATTTTTTTCCTTAGAATTTGAAAATCTTTCTAAACTGCATGGATACCATTTCTATCAAAGTTATTAGTCCCTAGAAAATAACATTGATATCAAACTCCCTAATTTCCTCTATAATTTGATTGACAACCTGGTTTGTATTTCTACTAGCTGAAGGTACTAGGAGGGATTTAACTGTTGTATCCCCATCAAAATGGGTTCCCAAATTGATTCCTCTGATGACCAAGTCTCCCAGTTGAAGGAGCTTTCTTTTATGACATTTGATAATATTAAAGGGTTTCTGGGTGCATTGGGTGAATTCATCCCTTTCAAACATTATTTAATTTTCTATTGCTGGAGCATCTTTGTTTTCCAATGCAGAAAAGGCATTATGCAAGGATAACAGTGGGGAGAGTGGGTATCTCTTCATCACATCATCTTTCAGAGCATCTTTCAGAGCTCACTGCAATCCATTTATTTTTGGGTTTCTGAATCTTGGATGTCTGACTTGTCTGTGAAAGTGGGGCAGATATTCAGGATGCTTTACAGTTGGGAAATTGGCTACCTCAGAGTCACAGGACCTATACTACCAGATCCCACTCTAAACCATTTATTCCTAGGTTTCTGAATCCTCTGTGGGAGTTGGGGGGAGATATTCTGGATACAGCAAGGTAGGGGAGGTTTTTTGAAACTATTTCAGCTGAGTCAATTCCTTTTTCATTGCAGATAGCTGAAAGCAAATTGGACAGCCCTTAATTCTCCAAATGGTAGGCCTTGGGACATAAGCACCACAACTGTCCAGTTATGATAATGATTCCTCTCATTACTCATATATATTTGATATGTATACTTCTAGTTTTGCTGTTAATTTAGCACATTACTTATTCCTCTGATGTTTATTGTAAAGCCTTTGGCTGAATTACTGTTTGCTGTAAACCGAGGTGATGTGTATTACGTTCCGTGGTATATAAAAAACTATAAATAAATAAATAAATAAATAAAGTTATATAGCAGTTGTCTTTATGGTGGAAATGAGTGCATCAGAATACATATGGCAGCATGTGAAGGTAAGGGAACTATGGTCCAAAGTGAACAAAATAAATGCTTGAACCACTTGCTGAGTTGTGCAGCCATACAGGTCACTGATGCATGTAGCAAGAACCATGCGCACAATTTCTAAATCCAAAACAGGCACATATGCAAATGAAATTGCACTCATGCCCTCCTAAAATATAGTGCACTAATGTGTGCAACTCATCAGATTATTACATCAGTTGCCCTGCTCCCTTTTGAAAGACAGAACCCAAAGACTGCAGGGTGAATAGCCTGTTTTGAAGGCTTGACAGAAGTAAAGTTATGACTGGAAACTGTAACCTATTGTAGACAGTTCTGCTTTTTCAGCAGTCTTCTGTTTGCATTAAAAAACATTTATGATCAATAAAATGTCTCACTTTTGCCATTTGAAGAGCTTCTACACTGTTTTCTGTAAATTTTGTCCTTACCAGTAAAATGCCAGACTAATTATTAAAAAAAGATTAAGCAGTGAATGTAGCATTTGAATATTTATTGTGCCCTGGCTATTTACTGATTATATGTTGCCATACTAAAGCTCTTTTCAGGCGTGAACTGCTGTGGCTATTCTATCACAGTTTATTTGTACTAGTAGACAAGCGCTGAGCACCTTATTTGCACTAGTAGGCTAACACTAAATATGTACTACCATGAAATTCTTAATATTATATCACTGTTTAAGAATTTAATTGTAGTAAATATTTAGTGAAATTATGGAATGTATAATGAAAATGTTAATAAATATATACATTTTATATTAATTTCTTTCTTGGTTAATTTATGGCATGCCTTTCTCACTACATTTTCTCATTTTGTGTTCAAAAAGTAGCTTTGAATATAATTAGAGAAAGTCTAAAACTACATATAATATGGTGATCTTTCAGATTATTTGGGTGGGAGTAAAATACACATTTTGCATAATGTGTATTTTACTAAATTAAATGATGAATACTTTTATGCTTTTATGCGCCTACATCGTTGGTTACCCCATGTTTGATGTAAACCAGTACGATAAGATATTTTATCTTGAGTATCGGTATATTAAAAGATATTAAATACATAAATAAATAATGTATATTTGAATAGTGTTAAGTAAACAATGTTCCGGGTGTCGTGAGGAGAGGACGCTGTGTTTGAAGCTCCGTATCCCTCTTGTGCTTTTTTCATTTGCCTCTTTGTCTAATGCCACATACCAAGAGGAATGGATGGGTGAGGTAGGTTTCCTTGCCCCCCCCCCCCCCCTACCTCCATTAATCCAGCTGAATATTGAGGGCTTCTTCACCGCTATCGATTCAGGTGCTCTGTGCGTTGGGTCCATTGTGAATGCTGGTGACGAGCCCACACCGACACTCCTGGAAATGCAAACATCTCTGAGACCTGGAGCTCCCATAACTCCCTCTCCACTTACACATGTTGTGGCCTCAAGACTGGGTAAACCGCCAGGACAGAAGGTGTCTGCTGAGTCGGTTACCATGGGGCGGATTTCCTAGCCCAACCTGTTTCTTCTGAAGCAAGCAGCAATGCAATTTGTGCATTGACATTCTTGGACCATTGTGCCTCAGATATGGAAGCAGACCATCGTGGCCTTGGTGCCTTGGCTTCCACCCCTTTTCAGAGAGCTGATTTGGCAGTGTCTCAGGTGTTTGATTCAGGCACTTGCAGTGTTGGTGTGGTAAGCGCTACATCTCAATCTACTCTGGTCAAGCCAGCTGTTATAACTCTCGACTCAGTTTGGAATGCTTTATTATAAATGTTCTATTTCATCTTTAACCTCAGTAATGATGAAAGCAACGTGTTCACTCTATAGATTCACTAATTTCAGCTCATACTTCCAAGATTGAAGAACTGGATCAAAAGGTGAACCAGTTCCAATCTATTCAAAATGGATTGGTACAAAGTGAATTTATTAATGCTAAGAGGTTGGAGAACTTGGAAAACTCTCTCAGATATTTAAATCTAAGAGTTTTGAATTTTCCTAGTATTAAACTAATACCTCTGAGTGACCAATTTAAGAAATATTTACAAGAAGTTCTTCAATTTCCAGCTGATGCTATCTCGCCTATTTCCAAGATTTATTTTTTGTCTACTGAAAATAAAGATATTATTTCTTCTGGCACACCACCAGAGACTGCTCCAGTTACTGATCTTTCTGTTTTTCCAGAGTCGTCAGCAGAGGGACAGGTCGAATATCAGGGGACTCTCCTTGTTTTAATTTTTTCTTCTGATTGTGGTTCAGAATTGAAACTTTTTCTACCTTATAGAGATACATTATACCTCGATCAAAAGATTTTTATTTACCCTGATATATTGAGAGCAACTCAACAACGTTGAAAGAAATTTCTAGTTATGAGTCAACAGGTTTGACAGCTAGGAGCCCAAGTTATTATTAGATATCTCTGCAAAGGTGTTTTTGAATCTTAATAATGTTTTTTACATTTTCTTTGAACCATCACAATTGCAGATTTTTCTAGATTCTCATATGCCTCCTGGTAACATTAGCCAAAGTAGTTATGGTTAATTAGATAATAATAATTGATCCTTCCTCTCTTCTATTTTCTTTTTTCTTTCATTGCCTTGTTGTATTTTGTGCTCCTTGACTTTCCTTGAATCTCCTAAATTTCAGTGTATTCAGGGTCAAGGTTTTATTTTTCTGTTTGATGACTGTTTTCTTTTTTATCTTTTTCTGTATTGTACCCAGATTCTGTGACAAGCGTTTTGCTGACTTGACATTATGAAAAAGCAAATGAGAAATAAAAAAAAAAAAAAAAATGTAAGCAATGTTCCCTCCAAGGTGTGCGAGAGACTGCTGAAGCCTTTGCCTTCTCGAAGCCTTTACCAGCCCTCCTGCACTTTAAGCTGTGTGGGTGGGGCCTTGTAGTCTGCAGGAGCTGCGGACCCTGCTTGACTTCAACCATGGGAAGGCAGGAACATGCTTTGTGGATAGTCTCCCGTGCATTTGGAGGAAAAATTGGTGTTAAGTTCTAATAAACAAATATATAAAAGATTTAGGGGTCAATATTCAGTGGCATTTAGCTGGATAACTCACATGCTGACTATTCAATATTTTCCCCACTTCTCTAGCTAGAATTTATGTTGGATTACATAGAGGTGTTCTAGGGGCATTCTGGGGCAGTGTTATCTGGCTAAGTTATCTGGCTAACTCCGAACATGCCGTAGAGTAGTCCTAAAGAGAGCCAGATATATTCACTAGGGTGGCGGCACCACTGAATATCATTCCAAAGGTAACCGGATAAGTTTATTCGGCTAACTGCAAACCTGCCAATGACTGAATATTACCCCCTTCACTTCCACTTTTTTTCAGTCTGTCACAGAAACATAGAATATGATAATAGTGTTGATGTAGTAAATGTTTTTCTTCTATTTTGTGTTTATGGGAACAATTGTTAGTACAGCAGTCGCTGTCTGTCCAGTTTAATTCTTACAATATCACAGACCCTAGTTGGCTTATTTGTGGCCAAGGATTCTCTGTGTTTATTCCATGATATCCTAAATTAACACTATAAAAAGCTCCTTAATGCATGAAAAATAATAACCAGGTTCACTGCAACCAAATTAGCTCATTAATATTAGCAATGTTAGTCGGATTTTAAAAGGGTTATGCGTGTAATATACCGCGGAACCTTTTTAAACCCGCTCCTGTGTGCGCCGAGCCTATTTGCATAGGTCCGGCGACGCACGCAAGCCCCGGGATGCGAGTATGTTCCCGGGCTTGAAAAAAGGGGCGGGGAGTGGGTGGTCCGGGGTCAGGGCGGGGATGGGATCGAGGCCTCTGGCACAGCGGCTGTGCCGAGGGATCGCATTCGGCCGGCATGCGCAACCTACGCCTGCCCGGAGGCAGGCGCAACTTATAAAATAAAGGTAGGGGGGTGATTTAGGTAGGGCTGGGGGGGCGGGTTAGGTAGGGGAAGGGAGGGGAAGGTGGGGGGGGCGGATGGAAAGTTCCCTCCGAGGCCACTCTCATTTTGGAGTGGCCTCAGAGGGAACGGAGAAAGCCATCGGGGCTCCCCTAGGGCTCGGCGCGATTTAATAACATGCGGCTGCGTGCGCATGTTATAAAATTGGGCGTAGATTTGTGTGCGCCGGGTTGCGCGCACAAATCTACGCCCGTGTGTAGCTACTAAAATCTGGCCCTATGTGATTTGCTTTAATTCAAAAAGGTTAATTACAATTCAAGAGGTGTAGTTTTTTTTAAAATTTAAGTACATTTTAAGGCTAATGTGGCTCCCATCTCAAACCTCAAACCCCCCCCCCCATATATATATATATATATATATATATATATATATATATATATATATATATATATATATATATATATATATATATATATATAAATGGAGGAGGGAAGGGGAATCTGGGGGCTCGGACACCTCTCAAATCTCTAGGGGAAGGAAGAAGGAACATTGAAGTTTGGAGCCCCTTAATACCTCTGGAGAGGATCTCCAGCTAGGAATGGAAAGTGTTCCTGTCAGAGGAGGGGAATGTGTATTCGTGTGGCAGTGAGATGCCCTTGCCATAGTGGAAAACGCTCATGCTGGGGAGCATGCTGTTGCTTGGTTGAGTTTTGGGTTTTTTTTACTTTGGTCCATGGACAGCCCTTTATAGAGACTGTATATAAATATATATATATATATATATATATATATATATATATATATATATATATAAATATATATATATATATATATAAATATAAATATATATATATTTATATTTATATATATATATATATATTTATATACAGTCTCTATAAAGGGCTGTCCATGGACCAAAGTAAAAAAAACCCAAAACTCAACCAAGCAACAGCATGCTCCCCAGCATGAGCGTTTTCCACTATGGCAAGGGCATCTCACTGCCACACGAATACACATTCCCCTCCTCTGACAGGAACACTTTCCATTCCTAGCTGGAGATCCTCTCCAGAGGTATTAAGGGGCTCCAAACTTCAATGTTCCTTCTTCCTTCCCCTAGAGATTTGAGAGGTGTCCGAGCCCCCAGATTCCCCTTCCCTCCTCCATAGACCCTCTTTAGTTCACTGGTCCTCTCAGCTACTCCATAAGGTGAAATGGGCAGGATCAATTTTCACTTGATTCTGCCTCACTTGCTCTGTGGCATCAAATTATTCCAACTGACCTGATACTCTCCTGCAAATGGTCAGTTCAGATCTTTTTGTGTCAAGCATTTCCCCTTATTTATACTTAATTTATACATTGCCAAAGACTAATTGGACAATCTGGTTGGGCAATCTGATTTATTTGCCTTTTTTTTTTTACCATGCAAAAAAAGGCAAAAACATGTAAAATATAATCATCTTAGAATTTCTGCAGCCCCTTAAGTCTTAACTGTTAAAGAGAATTTCCGTATCATACAGCAGCCTACAGTGCAGCTGTTACACTCACCTACACATAAAACAAGTTCACTTTTTTTCACAAGTGCATCCTATTCATTTCCTTAATATACATTTATCATTCACAGAGATCTAAAATTGGTACATTGAAAATAGATCAGGATAATATTATATCCTAAAAAGCATTCTTACAAAATGAACTTCAAAAGACTGAAGACAATATTGGTTTCAGAGTTTACTATTTAGGTTGGCTGAATTTACAGCAGTCTAGTCAATCCCGGTTTGGTTGAAATGTTCCTACTTAGCTAACTAAAATGTAGTACTGTTCATATTTCACTGCAACATTCCCTCCTATTTAAAACATTCAACATTAGAGCTATCTTCTAGGTGCCACATTTTTTTGGAGCTTTACAACTGAGGAGTCTATTTTTTTAAAGATTTACCTGGATAAAATACGTTTTTAGCCAGGTAAAACTTTCCCATTTGAAATATGGCCCCTGTAACTGGCTAACAGGTTCATTCATCAAAATGCGTTAGGGCCCTAACGCGAGTTAAATGGGGTCTAATGTGCTTTGTGCGTGTGATAAATAGTGCAACACAAGTTACCATGCAAATTTTAATTTTAGTATGCAAGTGGGAGGAGTTAATGGAAATAGGTCTGCTACCGCATTCCATATTAGATTAATGCACACTAATGTGAGATTTAACATCAGAAATAACTACACCTTTTTTTTTTTTTGTGGTCCAAGGGGGAAAAAAGTTTTTATCACGTGCCCACAGCCATTATTGCAGATCATGGCTATTATTGTGCGTGATAAAATGAAGCCTTCTATCAGGCGCACTGACTATGCCATCCTGGGCCAATAAAACACCTTTTCTTACCTGGGCTGTCTTCCTAAACCTATTATGTTTGTGGCAGGCTTACTTGTTGCGGGATACTGGCTGCTTCAGGATGCTCGTCACAAACAATAAGAGCAACAACAACAACCACCCCAAGAACAGGCAAAGGGAGTTCCAACCCCAAATAGGGAAGTCCCTGCACTGGAGCCCGAACCACTGGCCTTGCAGGGAGAGGGTCATGGCCCATGGCAGCACTTGGCATGCAGGCAGCTAAGGCGGAGGAGATACAGGGAGCGCATCTTTCCTCCACGAGATTCATTGCTGGGCATGCCAGAAGATTATGTGGTTAGCAGGTATCGGTTCAGCTCTCGGGCTATCCTGGAATTATTTGAAGTAATTTAAGGGGATCTGGATCCGGTCATGGAAAGGTCCCAGGCTATACCGGGGCTCACCAAATTACTGGCCAGCCTGCATTTCCAAGTATCTCAATCCTTCCAGATGACAGTAGGGATCGTCGGGGGAATGTCCCAAACCACTTTTTCATGCTGTCTGGAACAGGTCATAACAGCTGACTGACCGCATTAATCGCTACATAGCATTTCCTCGGGATAGGCCGGACTTGATGGAATTGAAGAGAGGCTTTTATGCCATAGTTCACTTTCCCAATGTTCTGGGAGCTATTGACGGCTCTCACGTAGCCATCATCCCACCCCGTGACAGGGAAGAGATCTTCCGCCACAGAAAGCTCTTCCATTCTCTCAATGTGCAAATGGCCTGTGATGCTCAAGTGTGCATCCTTGATGTGGTGGCCAGGTACCCAGGAGCTGCGTACAATTCCTTTGTACTTGGGTATTTGGGTCTCTTTGAACATTTTGAGGATGGTCTCTATGCTGACAGTTGGTTCGTAGGTAAGAGAAATGCTTCTTTCTCTGGCTATGTGTTTGCAGCAAAAGGCACGGACATGGGGGGAGGGTTGTAGGGGCATTGCTGACATGACAAGTGGTTTGTACGGTTAGGTCTGCATGCCATTGCACCAGGGCCTGGCTTTCTCTCCGCATGCTCGAGAGACCTGTTATCTTGTGAGGCCAAACAATGCATTCACCATAAAGCTTTGTGTGTGAGAAGCACTATACATGTTCTACGACTTAACTTTAAACATTGGCTTTTTCCAGTCCTCCCATTTGGAGCATTTGAAATCTCACTGTTTAATCACAACCTTTAAGTGTCCACACTGCTGGTACTCACAGATCAGATGTGTCCTTTTAGTGATGGATCAGCCATGATGTCACGACAGTTTGTCTTTCCCATCACACAGGTAAACCAGAAGGAGTGACCTGTGCACTTTTGGGCCTAGCATATTCCCTTTGTCAGGGCATACACATTTCTATCTCTGGAGGAGATACTGCAGAGCAGCCAGGGACTTGTACATTCAGAGTGTGAGGTAGAGGTTTTTCTGCTAGGACAAGTGTGGCAGCTCTGATGCACTGCTTCAGGGTTTGATGACTGCTACGAACGAGTAGCCTTAGTTTGGTTGTGAGGGGCTGCCACACATTTGATGGAATCCCCAGATAAAGTTTCCTAGTCCTGGATTTAGCTCCTGCCCCCCTGCCCTACAAACTCCCTTCCCCTCTGCCCTCCATATTCACCTGCCTATCCTCTCCCCCCTGCCTCCTCCTATCCCTTCCCTCCTGCCTATCTCTACTCATGTCCCTGTCCCTATTCTTACTCCTTCACATAGGATTCCTGCTCTCATCCTCCTTCCCCCTCCTCCTGATGCCTCTCTCCTCTCTCCCCACGCCTCTCATGCTCCATCCTTTCCAATCCTCACCACATGCCTCACCACTACGTCTCACCACTCCTCTGCCTCACCACCACACCTCACCAACATGCCTCACTACGTCACCTCCGCCTCACCACCATGCCTCACCCAAACACAAAGACAGACAGACAAACAGGACAAGCTAACAAAAAGTTTCACACACACACACAGATCAAGACAGTAGTCAAAGGGAAAGGGAAACATGAGAAACAAGCCACAGGATACCTCACTCAGAACTCACTAAATACCTCCAAACTATCAACTACCATCAACTCACCTACTCTCCTCTCCTCTCCTCTCTCCAAACACCTGACATATCCTCAAAGAGGGAGCTGTAGGAAGCCGGTATATATAAACCAGAAAAGTAACGTATCACACATAAAACATTGTGTGCCACGTAAAATGACATAAGACACTCTGACATAACATGTGACATGATAACGCAACGTGCAATGCGAACAATGCCTATGCGATGCAGTACATAGGAAATTAGCATAACTACGCACTTTTTTTTATCTTGGGCACCAATGCTGCTATATTTATAGCATTTTGATTAATCTTTGCCTAAATTTGTAAGTCAAATTGATAGATTGCATAAATTTTAGTCAGCAAAAAGGGGCCATCCAGAGGTGTTATTGGAACAGGTTTTTCATATTTAGTATGGTACTCAGTACTTTGGCCAGACAAATTTAAGAACTACAATAACAGACTTATCTTTGCCTGGCCATTGCTCAGCTTCCCTACCTCCAGATGCCCAATAGTATAAAAAAAATAAAGCCAAAACCTAATGTGCTGATAAAATGGGATCTTTGAAGTTTCCTATCCTCTCTGCTTGTAAAAGAATGCACATAATGGCAGTACATGCATACTTTTAAGTTCATATGGAGAAGGCATTTCTGGGGATAGACTTGGGGAGTGGTCAGCACTAAGTCGCATATACAGACAATTCTGTGCATATATGTACACATGTAATTTTGCTGGAAAAAATACCCAGACATATAGCAGATGTAGGTTTGTGTTTCTGACCAATATATAAAAAAAATAGATATAAAGTCAGTGGGCAAAAAGTACTTGCAGACTTATGTTTCTGAGCACAGTTTGAAACAATAGGGGGTAATTTTGTTACATTGCTCATAAGTTAGCTGGCAAATATGCACATAAGATCAACCAATTTTTAAAGTGAATTTACATGCATAAGTGCAAAATTATATGCACACCTTTGTGCCTGCGATTTTGTGCATGTAGTTTTGCTGAGAGAATTTATGCACATGCTTTTTAAAACAAAAAAAATATGCATATAAGTCCCAACCCCACCCAGACTGCAACCTCCCCCTCCCGAACACCTGTCCCTTGTGGAGTAAATTTTGAAAGGGATTCGGCTCATAGAAATGCAAGGTTATTGTGTGTGCTGCTTGATGTACATGCATACAAACAATTTTCAAAACAAGCTGAATATGCACATAAGTGTGTGCCTGCTAGGAGCATGTTGGGGTGTGATTTAGATGTTCACACATACTTTGCTATTTTATAAGAAATGTACACATGAACGTCATCCAGCATGTTTACACATGATATTTAACCTGCCAAATTTAAACTTGCATTGCCTTTTTTGATCTGGTGTCTAGCATGGTAGATTCTCCCAGTGAGTGGAAGCGATAACTTGAAAGGAGTCAAGGCAGAGGGTGTTGAGGTGTAACTGGGAAATCATTGTTCTTGCTCAGTGTGTTTAGCTGTGACGGTTTTTCTGTCTGGTTTGTCCTTCTGTCTAATACTAGGTTTGCTTCTGTTCTTTGAGTGAACTTTTCAGTGGATGGTACTGAATTTCTGAGAGTGTGTGTGTGTTTGATGAGGTTGTGTTTGTATTACTGGGGCTAACTGTGTTTATGTGTGTGTGTGTGCATGTGTGTGTGTTACTGGGGCTCACTGGAGCTGACTTGGGGGTGTGTATGAATCTGACTGGGAAAGTATGAGGGGAGGGGACGTGATGTTCAATTTGAGTATTAAAAATGTATGGATACTCAGGGCATGACAACAGAGGAGGAGGTATTCTTACAGGATGAGATTTGGCTCTGTCTGAGGACCAAGTCTTGCACAGGGTCAAATTCTACCAGGAAACTAACTATGCCAGCAGTTAAAGCAGGACCTGCACCCTTCCACTGAGACAGGCCATACCTTGGGGCTGATGCAATAATTTTCACGGAAAGCGGGCTCTAACTTTTCAGTGCCCACTTTCTTAACACACGCATGGCGCCCTCAAGGGGGGGAGCCATGCAATAGGCAAATTAGGGGGTCGCGCTAGCAAGGAGGTGCTAGGGTCACTTGCGTGACCTCCGCTCCTCCTTCCTAACGCGACCCCGCGGCGGCTGCCGGTTATGAAGACCGACGCCGGTAAACTCTTCATTACTAGCAGACAGCCGATTATGAAAACTGGCGCCGAGTTTGCCGGCGTCGGTCATCAATAACTCGGCGGTCTGCCGAGGTATTTTTTGTTTGTTTTTTTACTGAAGAAGTACAGAAAAGCAGTTTTTTCTGCTTTTTTGTACTTCTTTTACATGCGCTCAGCTCATCTGAGTGATAAATGTGCGTCTGAGACCCACATTTATTTTTTTGAATGCGGAGTGAATGAGTAATAGCCTCATTCACATGCATTTGCATGTGATGAGCGCTATTTCGTTCACTCCGGGTTGGACGAGGGTTAAATAGGCGCTAATCCCCCCTATTACATTAGGGGGTAGATTAGCGCCTATTTAACCCACATCTGACAGCGGGATAAACAGTGCACTCGTGTGAGTGCACTGTATTGCATCGGCTCCCTTGCAGTAAGTACACTTCAAGATGACAACAACCCTGGTCTTTTTTGCCACTGTTATGCCAATTCCATATGTATTGATCAGTCTCTGGCTGCATTTCTCAGGAAAACATGTTACTATATCTCTTTCCCTCAGAGCAGACAGCAACAACAACAAATTATGATGGATTTCTACAAATTGCATGTTTCCTTTCTGTTCTGGGGGCTATTGATTGCACTTACATCCTTATAATGACACCTGCAGACAATGAGACCAGCTTCCACAATCACAATAACTTTCACTCAACATGCAGATGGTCTGCAATGTGTAGTGTTCAGTTTAGGATGGGAAGTTGCTGAGGGAACTGATAATTCTGACCTTGCTTCAGGTGATTTCACTCAGGCTCTGAAGAGTTGTTTTATGGGGGTCCTTCTCTAGGGATGTGAATCGGGCTTCGGACGATTGAAAATATCGTATGATATTTTCAAAATTGTCAGAAATCGGGGGCTCCCCCAAAACGATAGGAAAACCACACGATATTGTTTGTGGGGTTTCTCTTATTGTTTTGGGGGAGGGCGGGAAAAATGGCACACAAAAATAACCCCTAAACCCACCCCGACCCTTTAAAACTAATCCCTTAGCTTCCCCCACCCTCCCAACCACCCCAAAAACTTTTTACAGGTACCTGGTGGTCCAGTGGGGGTCCCAGAAGCGATCTCCCACTCCCGGGCCGTCGGCTGCCACTAATCAAAATGACGCCTATGGCCCTTTGCCCTTACCATGTGACAGGGTATCCGTGCCATTGGCTGGCCCCTGTCACATGGTAGGAGCACTGGATGGCCCGCACCATTTTCAAAGATAGCGCCGACCATCCAGTGCTCCCTCCATGTGACTGGGGCCAGCCAATGGCACGGCTACCCTGTCACATGGTAAGGGCAAAGGCCATCGGCACCATTTTTATTAGTGGCAGCCGATGGCCCGAGAGCAGGAGATCGCTCCCGGGACCCCCACTGGACCACCAGGTACCTGTAAAATGTTTTTGGGGGGGTCGGGAGGGTGGGGGAAACTATGGGATTAGTTTTAAAGGGTCGGGGTGGGTTTTTTGTTTATCGGCTCGGGTGCAGCCGATAAACAAAACCGCGATCAGGCCGGACGAAAATAAAACCACGATGTGAATCGGAACCGGAATCCGAACTGATTCTGGTTCCGATTCACATCTCTATCCTTCTCCATTATATGAACTGCAGATGGGTAAAGAGTCCAAATATTGATAACATTTAGGCGTTCTTGATAGCTCACATCTGGGAGTAGGGATGTGCATCGGGTGCCCAATCGTTTGCGCTTTCAGGTTCGTCTGACCGTGGGAAAATCACGTGTTCCCACGGATTGGCATTTATTTTTAGTAAAAAATTGTTTTTCAGCTTAGTGTGCGCTAACTCCTGTTAGCGCGCACTAACAAAAAGTAACAAAAAGTAACAAATAATAACAAAAATAAATTTTTTGTTAGTGCGCACTAACCTGAAAATTGATTTTCATGAAAATTCAGGGGAAAAAGTGTTCGTTTCAAGTTTTAACCGATATATAACAAATTAAGAAATATCGTACAATATTTCAATTCGTTATAAAAATGATTCACATCCCTATCTGGGAGTTTTATTGAGAAAGCCTGTTCATGTCTGCCTACATGTCTGGTAGAAGACAGTGGCCCAGAGGAAACCTCTGCACTGATAGGCTGATTTC
Organism: Rhinatrema bivittatum; assembly: GCF_901001135.1. Taxonomy (NCBI): domain Eukaryota; kingdom Metazoa; phylum Chordata; class Amphibia; order Gymnophiona; family Rhinatrematidae; genus Rhinatrema; species Rhinatrema bivittatum. The sequence goes on along the minus strand of NC_042624.1, from coordinate 51,751,613 downwards.
CATTTGCATGTGGGGCTTCCAGAGCTGAAGAGATTTTCAGCTTGAAGCTGAGAGACTTGTAGTGATTAGCTGGTTCATATCTAGGAGGAGAGCCAATGTAAGCAGAGAGAAGGTGAGGATTAGGCCTGTTGAACTCCAGGTTGGGCTTCATCCCTGAATATGTGCCCTATTACTTTCATTGACCTAACATGCTTTTAGAAGATAGAGGTGGATGATTAGAACTTGATGAAGACAGATTCTGTTGACAGCATCAAGTTACCTGCACATCTGTATGACACATCTTCTCTACTGAAAGGATTCCTGTTGGTGAAAGGATCAGTAAATGTCAGCTCATTGTCTCCCTGTTGTGTGATGTTTGTAGTGGTGAAGTAGACAAGATGTATCTCTCTATAGTTCTAGAATTCTGACCCAAATAAACTGGAAGCAGCTGTAAGGGCAGATGAGTGGAAGATTGTGGTTACACCAAAATGCTGCTTGCTTAGCTACATACAAGCCAGTGTGTAGATGTGAGATTGCGTGAAGTAGGCTGCCCTGTAAGGGGCTATAATGAAATAGAACGTAGCATGTGAAAGAAAAATACATACACAGAGGGTAAGAATAATAAAATGTTTATAAAATATTTTTTCTTTTAAAATCTTTTTCAAACTATTACATAAAATGAAAGGTGGTAAGAGTGGAAAAATCTAGGGAGATAATTATATTCATAAATAAAAGGCCTTAGGAACTTCAGGAGGACTGGTCCTGATAGGCCTAGAGGGCTGGGAGTATGGCAGTTGCCTCATGCCCATTAGCTCAAGAGCAACTGTGAATCCCTCATGAGCCTGCACAAGATGCTCCACCACATCCACCAGCATCCTGAGGTCTGTGCACATCTTGCAGATTTATTCCTTCATCTTCCAGACAGCTGTCATTGCAGCCTTAAGAGCCTGTGCCTTTGGGCTTGGAGCTCCAGCTCCAGCTGCAGGGCCAGCCTCTGTAGCCATGGGAGGCTGGCCAGAGAAAGGCTTGACTCCATCTTCCAGCAATGGATGACCACCGGCAAAGCAGCTGCTCCAGCAGGAGGGTCTAATTCCAGAATTTCCTCCTCCTTTTCTTGTTCCTCTTCCTTGTCAAAATTGGTGGTGTATTTGACTAGAGAAAAAAATGATTAGCAAGTTTCTGCTGGTATGTACAGGAGTGTGATGAGCAGCCTCAATCAGACTGTAGGAGTGCATTCCATTTATGAGAGGAGTGGAGGATCTTGATAGGAGATGAGGCCATTTTGATAGATGGCATCGGGCGGCCCAGAGCTAGGGTGTGCTCTGGATCCCACTAGACACCAGGGATTTCATCTAAAGGTATGGGAAGGGGGGTATTTGGAGATGGGTCAGGATACAGGACCCATTAGACACCAGGGACTTAATCAAAGGAAGGGTAGGGGGGCAACTAGTTACCAGGGATTTGTGATAAAATATGGAGGAGTCTGAGAAGGGCCTGGGCTGGGCAGGAAGCCCTTGGGGTGGGGGGTTAAAACCAGGGAGGGAATATTTTTTGAGAGGTTATGGGAAGGGGCAGGGTGTCGCTGTGCAGCATTAAACATTTAGAATTTTCTTTTCTTCTTCTTTATTTATTTTTTACTGTTGAGCTACTTCAACAGGCAACAGAGGTGGGGGTAGGGGCCATTTTGGAATGAGCTCACCCTAGCAAAACTGGAAGTGTGTGTACATATGTGAAAAAAAATCACGAATTCTAAAGTTTCCAAGCCCATGCTAAATTTTGTGATTACCTTGATTATACGTGCGTACTTTAGGGGGTAGAAATAAGTGTATTTTAACACCTGCACAGATGGGTCTGCACATGTTCTAAAATATATCAATTCTCTGTGGTCACAATAAAGCTCTAGAATTTGTTGCCAGAGGATGTGGTTAGTGCAGTTAGTGTAGCTGGGTTCAAATAAGGTTTGGATACGTTTTTGGAGAAGAAGTCCATTAACTGCCAATTATCAAGTTTACTTAGGGAATAGCCATTGCTATTAATTGCATCAGTAGTATGGGATCTTCTTAGTGTTTGGGTAATTGCCAGGGAGGTTCTTGTGGCCTGGTTTGGCCTCTGTTGGAAACAGGATGCTGGGCTTGATGGACCCTTGGTCTGACCCAGCATGGCAATTTCTTATGTGCTTATGTTCTTATGTATGCATACATGGGGCTGCACGGAGATGTTTGAAAGTATATTCAGCGCTACTTAGTGTTACGATTGATGGTCCGCGGCCTATCTCCATGGATCACTACTCTCACCTCCAGCTCAGCCCAAACAAATGCACTACATCCCGGTGCAATGAGGTTTTCCTCGAGGCCATGCTGCCGCCTGTGGCAGGAATTCCATCTCCCTCTCCAGCCTCAGGTTGCCAGGACTCACAGCCGAGATGTTGCCAATGCCTCATCCTCCTTAGAAGCAAGCACACGTCCCCACTCTAAATTTAAAGGGACCACTGCAAGAAATGTCCCGTGGCCTCTCCTGATGATGTCACTGCCCTGGGCCTTTAATAGGCCACTTCTGCTGTTGTTCTGGGTCTCAGCAATAGGTAAACTCCATTTGGAGAAGTGCTTTGCCTCTGCATTTCTGGTTCCTGTTCTCTGCTCCTTGCTTCCTGGTTCCTAATTCTGCTGTGTGTCATTCCTGAGTTCCTGTGTCCTGTTCCTGGTTCCTTGGCAGTCTGATTTGTCTTCTGAGTTTTTGTCTTCATGGTCAGTCTTCCCTTCGTCTGTCTTCAGCGTCTCGTCTTGCTCCTATTGTCCTTTGTCCTCCTTCTTCCTCTTTGTTCCTTGTCTCATCGGATTTAACTTCTGGCTTTGACCTTAGATCAAACTTCTGATTTTGACTTTGGATTGGACTTCTGGTTTGACCTCAGATTGAACCTTGATGCTGCTTGACCTCCTCTTGCCTCTGACCACAGCCTGCTCATCGTTACTATAGAAACATAGAAACATAGAAATAACGGCAGAAGAAGACCAAACGGTCCATCCAGTCTGCCCAGCAAGCTTTCACACTTTTTTTTTCTCATACTTATCTGTTACTCTTGGCCCTTATTAGTAACTTTTTGGTTCTAGTTGCCGTCCACCCCCGCCATTGATGTAGAGAGCAATGCTGGAGCTGCATCTAAGTGAAGTATCTAGCTTAATTGGTTAGGGGTAGTAACTGCTGCAATAAGCAAGCTACTCCCACGCTTATTTGTTTACCCAGCCTGTGCCATTCAGTCCTTATTGGTTGTTGTCTGAATATAATTCCTCTTTTCTTTATTCCCCCCCTGCTGTTGAAGCAGAGAGTTGCGCTGGATGTGTATTCCAAGTGAAGTATCAGGCTTAATTGATTCGGGGTAGTAACCGCCGTAACAAGCAAGCTACACCCATAATTATTTGTTTACACAGACTATGTAATTCAGTCCTTGTTGGTTGTTGCCTGAATATAAATCCTCTTTTCCTCTTTCCCCCCTGCCGTTGAAGCAGAGAGCTATGCTGGATATGCACTGAAAGTGAAGTATCAGTCTTTCCCCTCCTGCCATTGAAGCAGAGAGCTATGCTGGATATGCATTGAAAGTTAAGTATCAGACTTATTTGGTTTGGGGTAGTAACCGCCGCAACAAGCAAACTACTACCCGGTTTTTTGTGAATGCAAATCCTTTTTACCACATTTCCTCTTGCAGTACTGATTGTACTCTACCTGCCCCGACCACTGCCCAAACCACAACACTGAGTGAACTCCGTCCACATGTGCCAATATGCATCTACACACTGGTTTAAAAGTTTCCGTTCCTGGGCTAAAGTCCATGTGTATGAAGTACACACAAACTTCAGCATGAATTTTCAAAGCAGACCTTGGTGCCTGTCTGTATGTACACTATACATGCAGACTTTACCAAGTATTTTCAAAATGAATTTGCACTCTTAAATTCACTCTGAAAATCCTTGCAAAATTGGCTAAGTGCACTCAGAAATTACCTTGCACAAATTTATACCTGCTCCAAGCAGGATGTAACTCGCATGTGGTAACTTACATGCACATATTTTAAAATTAAAAAATGGGAGGAAAAGTTGCAATTCCACCCCAACTTTCCCCACGTAAAACATGCCTTTGCAGTACATGGAAAAGTACATGCAAAACCAGGTTACACATATACACTGCGCCTGGGTCAACTTTAGAACCGCCATTTACGTACATAAAACTTGGATTTATGCACTTAAATAACTTTGAAAATTAGCCCCTTAGCATGACTAAATAGAACTTCCTAATGAAACTAGACAGCTATAGTTAGCCACTCAGTGGTGGGGCAGTTTTCTTTTTCTTTTTTTTTTGGGAAGGACCTGGCAGTTCCTTCTTCTTTGAGCTCAGCTGAAACCAGGGCAGGGATCCAGCACCGCGAGCCTTCGTTTGCAACTACCCATGAATTCCCTCCCGCCTTTTTAATAGAATGCTCCTTTCTGCCTCTGGCCAATGCAGTGGTGGTCCTCAGGGAGCCATGCACTAGAGCGTCTTCCAGAATTCCTTAATCAAGGGCTCCAAATCTGACCACTAGGGGTTCACTATTGTTTGATGACCATGGCTCCCTATAATGAACACTGCCTTTGCAGCAGCCCTGACCCTGACTCACTTGGGCTGCAGTAGAACCAGTCCAGAAATTGCATGTTGCACTGTTACTGAGCTACTGGGCCAATCCACAATTAAAAAAAAAAAGGATGCAGCTTCCTAGGTCTGTGGGTAGGATGCCACATCCTTTGAAAATTGCCCTCTTGATGCTGTAAAAAAGTAATTTCTGCAGTACGGTGTTTTTTGTAGTTGGTTAATAGGGCATCTTTATTGGTTTAAAAGGATGTTGTGTAACAGAAATCCCCCTTCATATCTTTCTGTTCTATTAAATCAATAATATAAGTTTGGATAAAATGAAAAATAATTGCAAATCCTTATTATGCAATAATTTATAAAAAGAAAATCTTTAATACTTTAAAAGCTCTTTGTCACTAATTAATAACTGCTTTATTAGTTCATTGTTATTCATAGTCAGTGTTTGTCTCTTTCCCCTATGATTTCTGAGGCATCAGCAGCTTGGCATGTGCATTTGCTTAATGAAAATCTGTTGAGTGTCTTTCTTGACAAGCACGTTGGCTGATCACCCTCATGTATTACCTGTGGTTAACTAATGAAATCCCATAGGCTGTTTAATTGTGCTTCTTGGGTTGGAGCTAAAACCCAAAAACGTAAGGAAAGATGTCACTGGTTTCTACCACTTTAAGAAGAGCTGTGTAGTTGTGCTATTTAAATCACTGAATCATTGTATCCATGTAAAACTTGATCTCTCTCTCTTTCTCTCTCTCTATATATATATTTATATATACATATACATATATTAACTATAAAGAATAGACAGCATTGGATTTTGTCTTTAATTGTAATTCATAAACCTGCATAATAATTTTCTGGTGACCAGTCTTTGATGTAAATATTATTATGAATTCTGCATTACATAAATCATTTTGATGTATATCCAGGATACATACTGGAAATGCAGCATAATGAAGGCCATTTTCACTAAGCCACTTAGTGGCAAACTATGCAGATACCTTTCAGCAGGTCTCCAAGGTGAACAGCCTCTGGCAAGTTAGAACAACATTGCTAAGGGAAGACAGAAAGTCAGATCTGTAATTTTGGGATAAAACTGGGTTCACTGGGCTGGAGTTCAAATCACGGTGGGACAGGGCATGCATTCTGGCTGTATACCGGAGTAACTGGACATGAAGCAGGCCCTTCCTGTGGATTGCTCCAGCTGGGTGGGCATCTCTCCCTCCCTGGGGGGTGTTAGGGAATGGCTTGTGTTTCACCTCAGCCTGTACTGAGCATCTATCTTAAAATGGGTGTGGAACAGGAGAATCTGATGTTTAATTAAAACAAAGCATCTTGAAGGCTTACAGTAGGTGCTGACACAATGTGATTTCTGCCAAGTACTCTGAATGTCTAAGTGAAGAAATTCAATGAAGCTTAGGTAAACAGTGGGAGTATCTGTAACTCTCTTAAGGCAGCCAAATTCCCCATCATCTAATTAGTGACATGCATGAATGGATGAATGAGATTCCCACTGTTCCTAGCTACTATTTAGCAAAACCACAGCCAAGGGAATGGGCTTGGCCAAATCCGTGAGGTAAGAAGACCCTTTGAGCTTGATTTTAGCATGGCACGTTGAAGAGATCTGAGAGCTGTAGGATAAGTGAGACTGCTGGTGAAATACCACTACTCTTATTTTTTTTCTACTTACTCAGTGAGGTGGGGGGGGGGGGGGACGACGAACCCTGAGTGACTCTTGCTTTTGGCTCCAAATACCCCTAAGCGTGCTGGGTGCAAACATCTTTGGAGACCATAGCAGGTAGGAAATTTGACTAGGATGGTATACCTGTCAAACTGTAATGCAAGTGCTCAGGAAGGACAGAAACCTCCCTGGAGGTAAAGGATAAACGTTCACTTGCTCTTGATATTCAGTATGAATACAGACCATGAAAGTGGAGCCTCATGATCCTTTTGATATTTGGGTTTTAAACAGGAAGTGTCAGAAAAATTATCACAGGGATAACTGACTTGTGGGTAGCCAAGTGTTCCTAGCGACATCACTTTTTGATCCTTCAATGTCTGCTCTGCCTGTCATTGTGAAGCAGAATTCACCAAGCATTAGATAGATTGTTCATTAGGGAATGTGAGCTGGGTTCAGACCATCATGAGACAGGCTAATTTTACCCTATTGATGATATGTTATTGCAATGTAAATTTTCCTCAGTATTAGAAGAACCACAGGTTCAGACGTTTGGAGGATAGCTAATGTAACCCCAATATTTAAAAAGGGCTCCAGGGGTGATCCGGGAAACTGACTTCAGTGCCAGGAAAAATAGTGGAAAGTGTTCTAAACATCAAAATCACAGACCATATAGAAAGACATGGTTTAATGGAACAAAGTCAGCATGGCTTTACCCAAGGCAAGTCTTGCCTCACAAATCTGCTTCACTTTTTTGAAGGAGTTAATAAACATGTGGATAAAGGTGAACCGGTAGATGCAGTGTACTTGGATTTTCAGAAGGCGTTTGACAAAATTCCTCATGAGAGGCTTCTAGGAAAAGTAAAAAGTCATGAGATAGGTGGCTATGTCCTTTCATTATTTATTTATTATTTAATTTCTTTTACTATACCGATGCTCAAGACTAGGTCTTATCGTACCGGTTTACAATGTAACTGAGGGGAAACCATTTAACATCAAGGTAGAAAGTAAAGTTACATTAAACAGGGAGCGTAAAACCTGGGCAATGGAAGACAGTACAGAATTTAAACTAAGAAACAATTAGAGAGAGATAAATATATATATATAATCAACAAAAACTATAAGATACGTAAACATAGATTTATCCATGTTTCATGTTTCATGGATTACAAACTGGCTAAAAGACAGGAAACAGATTAAATGGACAATTTTCTCAGTGGAAGGGAGTGGGCAGTGAGTGCCTCAGGGATCTGTATTGGGACCCTTACTTTTCAATATATTTATAAATGATCTGGAAAGAAATACGAGTGAGGTAATCAAATTTGCAGATGATACAAAATTGTTCAGCGTGGTTAAATCACAAGCAGATTGTGATAAACTGCAGGAAGACCTTGTGAGACTGGAAAATTGGGCATCGAAATGGCAGATGAAATTTAAATTGGATAAGTGCAAGGTGATGTATATAGGGAAAAATAACCCATGCTATAGTTACACAATGTTAGGTTCCATATTAGGTGCTACCACCCAAGAAAGATATCTAGGCGTCATAGTGGATAACACATTGAAATCGTTGGTTCAGTGTGCTGCGGCAGTCAAAAAAGCAAACAGAATGTTGGGAATTATTAGAAAGAGAATGGTGAATAAAACGGAAAATATCATAATGCCTCTGTATCGCTCCATGGTGAGACTGCACTTTGAATACTGTGTACAATTCTGGTTGCCGCATCTCAAAAAAGATATAATTGTGATGGAGAAGGTACAGAGAAGGGCGACCAAAATGATAAAGGGAATGGAACAGCTCCCCTATGAGGAAAGACTAAAGAGGTTAAGACTTTTCAGCTTGGAGAAGAGACTGCTGAGGGGGGATATGATAGAGGTGTTTAAAATCATGAGAGGTCTAGAACGGTAGATGTGAATTGGTTATTTACTAGGGATGTGAATCATGTGCCTGATTGTTTTAATGATCTGGATCGGCTGGGGCGAGAAAAAAATCTGATCGGCATGATTGTTTTGTAAAAAAATCGTTTTTCTGAATAGTGTGCACTAACGCGAGTTAGTGCGCACTATCAAAAATTGTTACTTAATGGTTTAAAAGTAACATTTGAGGAAATGTTCATTAGCTATTGGTGCACACTAAGCCGTGCATGCTTGGTGCTGTCCCCCGTGGCCATTTTGCTACCAGATATAGCACGCATTAGCCAGAAAGAGAAAAAAGTGCCAGCAGGCTGCAGCAGTGACAGTGCCAGCAGTAGCCACTAGCCAGCAGCCAGTCTAGCCTCAGCCTACTCTTTAAATTTAACCACTGTAAATATAATAAATCAATAATAAAGTTTTTTGTTTAGTTTTTCTATAGTATGTTAATGTTTTGAAGCTCAGGTTGCAAGTTTCTTTATTAAATGTTTTGTTTCACTAAAGTAGAATATAGAGAAGTACTTAATTTCATTTTATGTAAAGTTTCTTTAGTTTAATATACAAAGTACTTCATTTTATTTTATTCTACTCTAGTGAAAAAAAAAGTTTAGTTTAACACAGGAACTGCAAACTTGAGCACAGTGAATGGGGGGGGGGGGGGGGGGGGAGAGGGATGTGAAGGGGGAGACAGCCCCTGCATTCAGCAGCTCTGATTTTCTGATGAGATCTGTCCTTCAGAGACCAGGGAGTGGGGCTGCTTAGCCCTTCACCTCCCCCTTTCCTTTCCCTTTATCAAGCTACCAACTGTTTCCATTTCCCATCCCCCATATATTAAACCATCACCTCAGTGGGAACCTTGGTAACATCAATAAATAAGAGGGCAGCCAATAGGAATACATATTCATTCCTAACTGACCTTAACTGACCAGAAAAGTGTCAAATTGTATCATTTTCTGTTAGTGCACACTAACAATGGGTAGTGCGCACTAACTTGAAGCAGGTGTAACTTGCGCGCACCGCCTAGGCCCGCCCCCAAACCATCACCACGCCCTCCGGACATGCCCCCTGCCCCCGGACATGCCCCAGACACGCCCCCTCCTGCCCCTTTTACGAAGCCCCGGGACTTACGCACGTCCCGGGGCTTTGCACGCACTGGTGGCCTATGCAAAATAGGCGTGCCGGTGCGCAGGGGTTTTAAAATCTACCCCTTAGGGAATAGCCACTGCTATTAATTACATAAGTAGCATGTGATCTAGGGATGTGAATCGTTTTTGAACGATTAAAATTATCGTCAGATAATTTTAAAATCGTCCAAAATCGTTAGAGTGCACGATACAATACAAATGCCCCCGATTTATCATCAGGGGCATTTGTATTGTATCGTTAAATAGGGGGCGGGAAAACCGGCACACCAAAAAAACCCTAAAACCCACCCCGAACCTTTAAAACAAAACCCCCACCCTCCCGAACCCCCCAAAATGTTTTAAATTACCTGGGGTCCAGTGGGGGTGTCCCGGTGCAATGTCCCTCTCTCTGGCCATGGCTGCGTTTAGAGAAATGGCGCCGGTGGCCCTTTGCCCTTATCATGTGACAGGGCAAAGGTAGCGCAGGCGCCATTTTGGTTCCTGGCTCCCGACGTCACGCGTGCAGGAGATCGCCCCCGGACCCCCGCTGGACCCCCAGGGACTTTTGGCCAGCTTGGGGGGGCCTTCTGACCCCCACAAGACTTGCCAAAAATTCCAGTGGGGGTCCGGGAGTGACCTCCTGCACACGGGCCGTATTGCTAATCTTCAAAATGGCGCCGGCACTACCTTTGCCCTCACTATGTCATACGGGCGATGGTCGCCCGTATGACATAGTATGACAATGTATGACATAGTATGACAATGCCTCTGAAGTATATTTGCAATACTGCACATCAGTCACGATGACTTTTACAGGATGGGGGCACATTTTAGTCAGCACTCAATCATCTTTCTTGAAGTGTGGGGAGATTGGGAGGCCTGAAGGAAAGCTACTGCTTGTACCTGGGAGTGTGTCTGTGTCTGGGATTGGGGGCCTTGCTGCCTCCTTGCTCCAGTCCATTGGCATGGTGCCCACTATTCTGGCTGAGGATAAACAAATGTGGCAATGTGGCATGCTGAGCATTTCTCTTTCCTTTCTGTTCATGGCTTCCTTACCTCTCCCCATGCTGCTCTTGCCTCCCTTGGCTGGCATTGTAGCCCTTCCCTGCCTCCACATTTAGCACATCCCTTTTCATTTCTATCTCAGGGCAGCTTACATTAAGAGCGATGGAGGGAGGCGTGTCTTGCCTGGAGCCATGGGGGCTTTAGCAGGAGGGGCGTGATTGGAACCCCTGGTTTCTCTTGTCCTCAGCCTGTTGTGCTGGCCACTCAGTGGTCACTTCACTTTCCACCCTACTTCCACAAGAGGATCAGGTTCCTGTCAAGCTTTCAAAACTCACTTCAATATTTGTGATTTGTAGTCCTTACAAGAACTTCGCTATATAAAAATTAAAAATAAATAAAAGTAAAAATATGACTACTGTAGTGCTATCCCACAGGGGACTGAGTGGCTCAATCATCCTTCTTGTTCTGATGTGGTTCAAACTATATATGAAGTCCCCTTCTTTGTTGGTTTTGTGGCACCACCTCAGCCTGTTTCAGTGGCAATACATGACTGTTTCATGGCTTCACCTTGTCCCATGTTCAGAGCGGCCTCAGAGGGAATGGAGGCAGGCTGTGCGGCTCGGCGTGTGCAGGCTGCCGATTTTGTGCAGCCTTGCGTGCGCCGACCCCGGATTTTAAAAGATACGCACGAACAAAAGTATGCGCGCACGAACTTTTTAAAAATCTGCCCCTTTGTGTGGTGTCCCTCATTTTCCCTTGTTAGCAGTAGGTTCTGTAGATAGTTTGAAATTATGAGTACATCCACCAGAACTTGTCAGGACTATGGGCCTCCAGCAGCATGCTCCTTGTTTTCTCCAGGGTGTAGGCATTCTTCTTGCCTACACTGTTTTCACCAGGAGCATAGGGCACCGTAGTCCTTTGCTCGTTCCCTTGTTGCTAGAGGTAGGCTTGAATCGCTTTGCCAATGTACTATGAACTGTTGTTTATACAGGTGGCTCCAGGTTCCATGCTGCAACATGTTGCTTTCACTGCTACTTGCTCCTTGAGTTTCTTGAAGTATTGATTCCCAAAGGGGTCACTGTCTTCAGTGGTCCACACAGATCATGCTGTTGCTTACTCACTCTACTATAGTTTTCCTCTAGGGGCGATGCACACATCTCTTTACCTTCCAATCAGCACACACACACACACACACACACACACACACACACATATCAGGGTCTATGTGAAGGGCAATACTTTTAAATCTTCTGTCATTTATTCAGCAAGTCAATTTTACATCTGGGCATGTGTACTTCAGAAACCTGTATCACACCATAAGGCTTCAGCTTCCTCCCCCATGGAGATGATCGCATATAGGCCTTTTCCTACAACTACTTGTTCTACTATTCTTTTCTCCACCTTTATTGGGCAGTCATTCTTGCTAAAGAGGACAGGGAAGCTCTTTCTTGTCAGTATCTTAGGCCAACCTTCAGGTTTGGTGCTCATGCACACCTTTTAATAAGTATTTTCCTTGTGTCCAGCAATAGAAACACAATTAAGCAGTCCTCCTTCTTTCCCCATCTTAGAAATACATTTCCCATGCTTCAGTTGAAATTGGACTTGTCATGCTACTTGATGCTCTGGAATCAATATGCCAGTCTACCATGCTTCTTCACCAAGGAGTATAAATCCATAGCTCCAAGCATTCAACTGCTTCCTGGCTTCTTGCACATTTAGCTGCCGCTATTATCTTGACTTACGACCAATAGCTATTGGATTTCTAGGATGTTCCTCCTCGAGTGCCCCCCTTCTCCTCAGCAACAGTATGGCCTGGGTGCTGATCTCTTGTTGACTACACCCTTTTCTGTGCAGGTATCTTCGCCCTTCCTAGGTTGCAGCCACCTACAAGCCTTAACCCTGCTGTACAAGTGACCCTTGTAGCCCTTTTCTATGGACTTATGATCAGTCTGACGTGGGTTGCATTATTACCCGCTAAGCGTCTATCAATGTATAGCTTTGAAGATTGCCCTCATTGTTTTTATCATAGCAAAGTATTTTCATATGTAGATATTTTTAGATCACACATAAACTGCCTGTATGTATATAGGGCATTGTAATGTGCAATGAAGAGGGGTGAACTGTAGTGCTACACTTATCTCCTGTGACCCTGAGTTTCCACTAGCTGAGAGGTAGTATCTCACACATGCCTCCACTTCCTGGGTTCACTAAATTTCATTGCTGAAACTTTGTAAGTTTTAGCAAATTATGTTGCATTATTCAAAGTGAAGGTTCTTTTTATCTTTTGTTTTAATTATTTATCACATCCTTGATAAGAATTTTACAAGATCACATAATCAAAACAAATGTCTGAAGGAGTTAGGTTTCTCTGAGGCTGATGTGGTGTGGATTTTGCATTTGTCAAATCGGTCCTCTGCCATTACCGTCTCAAGAGCAGGACTGCAAAACCATCACTTCAGGGAAAGTCACTGCTGGCAAAGTATCTCCTGTCTTCGCAGAACCTTTTTGTGAGCATGTAACAGCTAGCTGGAGTTATGCATTATTCACAATGGAAACATTTTTGCATATTGCTCTGTTACTGTAAATGGGGCTGTTGACAGTGATTTTATGCAAGCCATCTGAAACATTCACAGTCCAAAAGAATATTCTCAGGTCACCTCGTACCTGTATTCAGGTAGTCAGCAGAATACTGTACATAGAGAAAACCCAATAATATCATTGGTGAATCTAGATTCAGTGAGTGAACAATGTAATTTTACATTCTTTATGGGGCCAGTGCACTAAAGTGGAATAATTGTGATTGGTTAGTTACTATGGGCAACTGATCACGATTATCACATGGAAAAAAGTTAAATATTCTACCAAATACTAAGATAATGTGATATGTGATGCAACATATTGCAAGAAATTTTGACTGCATTATTGTACAATATCATAATTACCACATGATAAAAAGTCCTGTGCAGTGTTTTCACTTTGTGAGACTCGCAAGTTATCATGGAAAATTCCATTCCTGCCTTCAAATCACTCACTGCAGGGTGATTTTCAAAAATAAAAAGTACCAGGTCTGGAAGGGATGGAGTAGTTGGGGGAGGGGTGTTGTGGTGCGTGTGCTGCACTAACTTTCTTTCCTTACCCCTAGTCCTTGTTTCTCCTCCCCCACCCACCTTATAGAGTACCAGTATATCCCTACCTCTAGCCCACCCCCACACGTCCGCTGCAACCTCAATTTATTTATTTATTTATTTACCAGTTTTTATATACTGGCATTCATCAAAGATATCACGTCGGTGTACATTGAACAGAAACATTAAGCCGGAAGGCGTTTGACAAGAAACTCGTTGGGTAAAATGTGAGTAACTATTAGTAAAACATTATATAAAATTTATAAGAAAGTAGGAAAATTTCAGAATAGAAACAGTAATAAATAATATTTTTTAAGGTAACGGTACAACAAGATATATATATATATAGGGCAATGTAATATATACAAGATATGAAGAAATACAGGATGCATTGAAGCTGAAGAGGAGTTTGATAGGGTTTGCATTTGAGTGAAGAAAATCTAGTGTGAGGGGGTACAATGGAAGTGCCTTAGGCTATTCATGCCATTTTGGTGCCACTTTACCACAGTCTAAGAACCTTGGAGCTCTTTTGTTGTTTTGATGATTGCTCCCCAGAAGTTTCATCAAAATTGATAATAAAACCCCAATTCTGCAGCCAAAAATAGGCTGCAAATCCTTCCCCCATTGACTTTATTGGGAACCAGAAAACGAATGCAAGTATCAACGTATCGGGGCTCCCTTGTACGAATGCAACGAATACGCCCCATGACGAATACGTATCCCGAATGCAACGAATACTTTCTGGCTGCACATCCCTAGCAAATACTTCCCCCATTGACTTTAATGGCAAACGAATGAAACTAATAAATGAAGGTTTTTTGGTACGAAAGTAATGAAACGAAAGAACAAACCAAAACAAATGTTTTTCTTCTGCACATCCCTAGTATGTATATGGCAGAAGGAAACGTTGTCCAGCCGGGTTTTGGAACTTTTTTCAGATGCCTCTGGTGGAAAGGGATTTGGAGTCTATTTACAGGGAATATGGTGAGTGGCCGCCTGGCCAGTCGACTGGGTGCAGAGGGGAGTCACCAGAAATATAGTGTTTCTGGAGTTATTTCCTATCGTAGTGTCCTGGCATGTATGGGGAGATCTCTTACGAGACCTCAGAATAGTATTTTGGTGTGACAATCTGGGGGTCATTGAGGTGATCAATGAGAGATCGGCAAAATGTGTTATGGTGTCCAAGTTGTTACGGGAATTCTTTTTCTGCTGCATGAGATTAGATGTTACAGCTTGGGCGCGGCACATCTCGGATATGGCTAATAAACTCGCAAATTATCTTTCTCGTTTGAAGTGGTCACTGTTCAGGACCCTGGCCCCTTCAGCGGACCCATACGGAGCTTCCATGCCAGATTTCCTATGGAAATTTGGTTCTTGGAAGCTTGGCAGTTGTTGAAGGCTTCATTAGCACCATCAATCTCCCTCTGTTCTTGCTGCAGCATGTAGATTGCACTTTCAAATCTACATGCGTTGTTTTCCCAGATCCTTTGGCAAGCAGGGACGTTGGCTCCTTGAGGCCATGATAGCCTTCCTTCCCCTCTTATGCAACAGGGGCTGAGGTGTTTGCTGGCCCTGAGGCCATGATGGCCACTCTTCTTCTACCTTATCCTGCAGAATGGGGGCTGCTGGCTCCCTGAGCTGCCATCAGCCCAGTTTTTTGGGGCGTGAAGTGCCATGGAGTCCTAAAAATGCCTAAGCCATGATCAACAGCACACTCATTTACACCATGAGCTCCATGTATCTGGTGGGCAGTCTGAAATATTCTGGGTTGGTGATTTGTCATGACCCATTGCAAAATCACTTACTGACTCACTGTCAGTGCTGAGGGAAGGGAGGGAATAGTGACTGGGCCCAGGTGTGTATGATTTCTTTTTCCATGAGATAGAGAGGAAGAGGAGTTATTTGAGTTCTGTGTATTCTATTTATTATTTTTCTATTCCTTTACTGTTTCATTTCTTTATGGCTTGCCTTTCTGTGCCGGAGTGCTTTAGTGTGTGAATATTTCTGTTGGTGTGACTGTGTCATATTGGTATATACTATGTTTGGGGTGCTAGAGCAGAATGTATGTGCATACTTGGTTTGAAGATGAAGCATGTAAGGGGCTATCTGTACATGAGCACAGGGATAAGTGGATGGACCATTTGGTTCTTTTTTGCTGTCATTTCTAGGTTACTATATGTTACTATGAAAGGAGTATGAATGGTGAGGTAAAGGAGGAGAAAGTGAGGGGAGGAGGAGACATCAGTAAGGGAGGGAGCAACATGTTCTGGTGAAAATGACATCATGGGCAATGAGCGATATGGGGACACTCCAACCCAGATCCAGGATCTATTACTTCAGATTTAGTGTAGAGAAGAATAACTTACTTCAGGGGCATGTCCTGGTGTACTATTCTGGCCTCTTTAGTAATGAGATAGCAAGAGGTCCATAGTAGCCAGTCACAAATCTCAGTGAACTTTGAAGATGTACTAGGGCAAATTGACAAACTAGAGTAGCAAATCACCTGAACCAGATGGTGTGTATCCCAGAATACTGAAAGAACTGAGAAATGAAATTGAGGACCTGCTATTAGAAATTTGTAAACTATTAATAACATCATCCATGGTACCTGAAGACTGGAAGGTTGCCAATGCAATGCCAATTTTTAAAAAGGGATCAAGGGGTGATCCAGGAAATTACAGATCAGTGAATCTGATGTCTTTGCCAGGCAAAATGGTAGAAGCTATCATAAAACACAATTGCTGAACATATAGATAAGCATAGTTTAATGGGACAAAGCCAAGGGACAAAGCCAAGGGAAGTCTTGCCTCAGAAATTTACTACATTTTTTTGAAGGCGTAAATAAACATGTGGATAAAGGATAGCCAGCTGAAATAGTGTATCTGGATTTCCAGAAAGCATTTGGCAAAGTCCCTCAAGAGAGACTTCTTAGGAAATTAGAAAGTCATGGGGTGGGTGGCAGTGTCCTATTGTGGATAGCCAACTGGTTAAGAGGTAGAAAAGAGAGAACAGGGTTAAATGGTACATTTTCCCAATGGAAAAAGGTGAATAATGGAATGCGCCAAGGATCTGTTCTGGGACCGATGCTTATTAATATATTTATAAATGACCTGGAAATGGGAACAGCAAGTGAGGTGATCAAATTTGCCGATGACACAAAATTTGTCAAAGTTGTCAAATCACAAGAGAATTGTGAGAAATTGCAAGAGGACATTGCAAAACTGGGAGACTGGGCATACAAATGGCAAATGAAATTTAATATGGAAAATGCGAAGTGATACACTTTGGGAAGAGTAACCCAAATTATAGCTACAAAATGCAAGGTTCCACATTAGGAGTCACCACTCAGGAAAAGGATCTAGGTGTCATCGCTGAACATACATGGACATCATCTGCTCAGTGTGCAGCAGCAGCCAAGCAAATAGAATGCTAGGGATTATTAGGAAAGGAATGGAGAATAAAACAGAGAATATCAAAATGCCTTTGTATCGCTCCATGGTGCAACCTCATCTTGAGTATTGTGTCCAGTTCTGGTCACCATATCTCAAGAAAGATATAGCAAAATTAGAAAAAGTACAGAGAAGGGCGGCCAAGATGATAAAGAGGATGGAACAATTTCCCTATGAAGAAAGGCTAAAGAGTTACGACTCTTCAGCTTGGAGAAGAGATGACTGATTGGAGATATGATAGAGGTCTATAAAATAATGAGAGGAATGGAATGATTAAATGTTAATCAGTTGTTTACTATTTCAAAAAGTACAAAGACCAGGGGACACACAATGAAGTTACTGGGTAATACATTTAAAACTAATAGGAAAAAATATTTTTTTACTCAACCCATTATAAGCTCTGGTATTCTTTGCCAGAGGATGTGGTGAAAGATATTGGTATAGCTGCATTTAAAAAAAGGTTTGGACAAGTTCCTTGAGGAAAAATCCATTAATAATTATTAAGGGAGAGTTGCAGAAATCCAGAACTTATTCTTGGGATAAGCAGCTTGGAATTTATTTACCCTTTGGGATCCTGCCAAGTTCTTGTGTTCTGACTTGGCCACTGTTGGAAACAGTCTGACCCAGTATAGCAAGCCTTATGTTCTTATATTCTTATATTCTTCAGATGCCTGTAGGCATCAGTAACTTGGGAGTGTCCTTCTGTATAGTTGCTACTGGAAAAAGAATTATAGAGGCTTCAACAAATCAAATAGATCTGGGCTCATGGACACCAGATATGAGACTTTGATGTATAACACTTAGCATCATGAAGAAAAGGCTGAAGGTCATGCTGGGGCTTGAACATGTCAAAGGGCTCTTGAACAACTGAGCCACAGTCACTGTCCTGGCTACAGAGCTAGCAGGTAAGAATTCTTGTTCTACCTACATGATAGTATAATTCTAGGAGAGGGGACTTCAACCTAACACCAAGGATGTGGTATGGTTGATCTCACCTGTTTCCAGGGCCATCAAACATGTGGTATTTTAATGGAAAATACATGCAAATTTGAAAATACAATTTTCATGCTTTATTTTCCTCTAAATGTGGCATAGTTTCACCTGTATTGAGGGAGGGCACTTTCCGCATTGTCAATTTACACACATAAATCACTATTTATATGGGTGCATTGTTTTGAAAATTGTCCTGTTATTACATAGACCCCTTAAGTTTGTAGAAGAGGTGGAAAGACCCTTTAAATTATAAAAGTTTCTTGTTGAACAATCTTATGCTAAAGGAACTGTGTATTGCACTTGAGCAGTTTCTGCATTTAATAGCTGGAAGTAGATTTGCTCTCCATTTCTACTTTGAACAGTTGGAAGCATCTCATTTATTTTTCTAGCTTGTAGTAGTTTTTTTAAAATCATGTTAAAATGCTTTTCTTTTGAATTCCTTTTTGGTATGAGTCCCTGTTCTGAGAATAAGAGATTGCATGGAATATTTGAGAATATAATAATCTCAATGGCTGGGAGGGAAATTCTGACTTTTAATTTAAATTGTGACATACTCAAAAAGAATAGTTGCAGAAATTGTAACGTGAGAAACATATCTTTGGGGTGGATTTAGGCAGGTGAATCATAGATTGGGGCAAAATTCAGGATCCTGTGCTCTTGTTTCCTTTGTCACAGTCTGGATTGTCTGAAAAGCTTAAAAATCCTGAGACATCTACTTTAGCATTACATTTTCCTGCTTTGTATTTCACAGTTTGAATCCTGTTTTTACATGGCATATGATGTAGCCACTTTTATTGCACCAGACAATCCAGTTTTATGATTGTCAGGTTCACAGTGTACCGGGGCTTTGGAAAAGGGGCGGGGAGGGGGTGTTCCCGAAACGACGCGGCATTTCGAGGGTGGGCCCGGGGTCGTGGCGCCGGCCCGGGGGTGTGGTCGAGGCCTCCGGAGCAGCCCCCGGGACTGGAACACTGAGCGGGGCTGCCGGCCGGCACGCGCAAAGTTACGCCTGCTTTCAGCAGGCGTAACTTTGCCGACAAAGGTAGAGGAGGGTTTAGATAGGGCCGGGGAGGGGTGGGTTAGGTAGGGGAAGGGAGGGGAAGGTGGGGGGAGGGTGAAGGAAAGTTCCCTCCGAGGCCGCTCCGAAATCGGAGCGGCCTCGGAGGGAACAGGCAGCGCGCACTGGGCTCGGCGCGCGCAGGTTGCACAAATGTGCACCCCCTTGCGCGCACCGACCCCGGATTTTATAAGATACGTGAGGCTATGCGCATATCTTATAAAATCCAGCGTACTTTTGTTCGCGCCTGGTGCGCGAACAAAAGTATGCGATCGCGTATTCTTTTAAGATCTACCCTATTGGTATAGTTGCATTTTAAAAGGTTTTGGACAAGTTCCTGGAAGAGAAGTCCATTAACAATTATTAAGGTAGAGTTGCAGAAATCCACTGTTTATTCTTTGGATAAGCAGCTTGGAATCTATCTATCCCCTTGTGATCCTGCCAGGTTCCTGTGACCTGAATTGGCCACTGTTGGAAGCTGGATACTGGGCTTGATACCTTGGTCTGACCCAGTATGGCAAGTCTTATGTTTTTATAACCTTACACAATATAACAATTTTGGAGCGGCCTCGGAGGGAACGGAGGCAGGCTGCGCGGCTCGGTGCGCGCAGGCTGCCCAAAATCGGCAGCCTTGCGCGCGCCGATCCCGGATTTTAATGGATATGCGCGGCTACGCGCGTATCTATTGAAATCCCACGTACTCTTGTTCGCGCCTGGTGCGCGAAAAAAAGTACGCGCTCGCACAATATTATAAAATCTACCCCATAATGTTGATTTTCAGAAGTACACACATAAATTTATGTGCACAATTTATTTGTAAATTTATATATGCAATGCTGATTTTTAGAAATACTCATGTCCCCCAGAATGTCTCTTTGTGCGCATAAAAATAGATGCTTGAGGTACCCACATACTTTGATACTAGAGATGTGAATCGTGTGATCGATCGTCTTAACGATCGATTTCGGCTGGGAGGGGGAGGGAATCGGATCGTCGCCGTTTGGGTTTTTTAAATATCGTTAAAATCGTGAAAATCGTGAAAATCGAAAACCGGCACACTAAAACATCCCTAAAACCCACCCTGACCCTTTAAAATAAATCCCCCACCCTCCCGAACCTCCCCAAAATACCTTAAATTACCTGGGGTCCAGAGGAAGGGTCCCGCTGTGATCTTCCACTCTCGGACCTCTGGTGCTTGTAGAAATGGCGCCGGCGCTACCTTTGGTTTTTCCGTACGGAAAATGGCGCCGGCCATACGGCGTATGGCTGGCACCATTTTCCGTACGGAAAAATGATTCGCGTGCATAGGAGATCGCTCCCGGACCCCCGCTGGACCCCCAGGGACTTTTGGCCAGCTTGGGGGGGCCTCCTGACCCCCTCAAGACTTGCCAAAAGTCCAGCGGGGGTCCGGAATGACCTCCTGCAGTCGAATCGTGTTGTCTACGGCCGGCGCCATTTTGCGCCGCCATTTTGCGCAAAATGGCGCCGGCCGTAGACAACACGATTTGACTGCAGGAGGTCGTTCCGGACCCCCGCTGGACTTTTGGCAAGTCTTGTGGGGGTCAGGAGGCCCCCCCAAGCTGGCCAAAAGTCCCTGGGGGTCCAGCGGGGGTCCGGGAGCGATCTCCTGCCGCGAATCGTTTTTCCGTACGGAAAAACCAAAGGTAGCGCCGGCACCATTTCTACAAGCACCGGAGGTCCGAGAGTGGAAGATCACAGCGGGACCCTTCCTCTGGACCCCAGGTAATTTAAGGTATTTTGGGGGGGTTCGGGAGGGTGGGGGATTTATTTTAAAGGGTCGGGGTGGGTTTTAGGGTTGTTTTAGTGTGCCGGTTTTCCCGCCCTCCCCTTTCCCCTCCCCCTTCCCCCAATTTATGATTTTTGACGATAAATTGGGGGAATTGTTATTGTATCGCAGCTCTAATGATTTTTGACGATTTAAAATATATCGGACGATATTTTAAATCGTCAAAAAACGATTCACATCCCTATTTGATACTCAGATTCCCCCCCCCCCCCCCAACTATGCACATAAAACCCAGTTTTATGCTTGTAAATCTTTTTGAAAGTTCATTCCCCAGATTTTAAGCTCTTCTACCTAGATTCGAATAAGGCTGTAAAGGACCTTGAACATCGTTTGGAAAGCTGGACTAAATCAAAACAAATTAAAAAAAATCTCCGTCTCACATCCAAGTCTGTTAAGGATTGGGCCTCAATCTACACAGCATCATACTTACCATTTAGGACTCAGCTAAAGTTTTGGCTCTCTAGGTGATCTCTTTAAGATGTTCTGCCTTTTCTTCTATTTAATAAAATTTGGAAATATAATCTTGCTGCATATAAGCAGTAACTTTCAAAGTGCGCACATATGCCGGTGCACGTGCATGGACATGCCGATTTTATAACATGCGCGCGTTTATGCACACATGTTATAAAATCAGCTACCCAGGTGTACATGTGTGCACGATTTTATATTGACATGCGCATGTGTGCGCGAATACTGTCTTGAGTGTATAAGGGGAGATTCTAGTAATAAACGCATGGCAACGTCAATATCCATTTTCCCAGACCATTCCCAGTTTACCCAGTTAAAGATTAGAACTTCCATATTCCCTTAGCTAGCCTGCCTTTCTTTTCCTCTACCTGCCCTGACCCTTAAAACCCTACTGACTACGCTAGATTTTTTTAATTTTTCTACTTACACACCATCCACAGCTGTAGTAAAGATACGCGGATAGGGACCCCAGTGGTGGTTTTGCGTATCAGAGTTACACGATGGGGTCATTTGGAAAATCAGGGATGCCCATTCCCCGCCCACACCACGCTTCCACCCCACCCCTTTTTCGCAAAGCATTTTTTATCTACGTACCGGCAGTTTGTAAAGTGAACTTTAAACTAGGAGTAGCTTCTCAATTTTGAAAAGCCTACTCAGTGTCGGTCCTATAAATAAAAAACAAAAAAATAAATACTAATATAATTTGTAAACATTTTTGAAACATATGACCAGTAGACCACTGACTTATTTTGTTGTGAAATTGGCCACCCAAAATATGCAGGTTAACGTATGTGCCTAAGTCCAATATCCACATACATTTACATGGACTGAAAAGAGGCATTCCCGGAGCAGGGTTGGGGAGAAGGTTGGACTTATTTGTGGCCTTCTTCTAGATATGGTTTTAATGAGGGAACTTTCCAGTTAGGTGGAGGTACTGGTATGTGTGATAAGGGCATGAGCAAAAAGGAGTTCATTCCCCAAAAGTGAGATGGGTTTGGGGGAAGGGAACGTAAGGTGCTTCTACAAGCACTGAAGTTGAGTTAGTTGATAGGTTGCAGTGGGTTGGAGCAATTGGAGCATTATGAGGAGTGATATCTTGAGACTTTCATGAATCAAGTCTGCAGTTTTGAGACTGAGACTTGCAGCCTTAGCTGGTGACTTTATTGGTTCTGGGATTGAGAAGAACTAAGGTTTGGATATATTGAAGAAGACAAGAAAAGTTTCCAAGGAGGCAAAAGCATCCATTTGCTAGCTGGAATTTTTTGGCCTGTTTTGGGAAACACTCAGCTTGGGATAAAGATCTTTCAGGAGGAGAGGAGTTTCCAGTGTTGCACTTGGGATTCTGTAGAACCCCTGGGTAGGGTTGGACTCGAAAAGCCCCTGAAAAGTAGTGAGCTTCAAAGTAAGAGAGAACTGTGAATAACGTGTGTGAAACCTTTCAAGTCTAATTGTTGGGATTCAAGTTTTGAACTGTGCTACTGAATTTTTGTTTCATATGTTCCTGTTCTATCTGGATTTTCCATTCTTCTGGAATAAATTCTGTCCTTCTTTTTGGAACAACACTTTGGTGTGATCCTCTATTTTTTCTGGTTGAGTGTGAATCTCCCCTTGGGCATCACAGCTTTGCTGTTCCCCGCCTGGTGTTCCGGGCACAATCTGTAAGCCAGGATCTTTATATTACCATTCTTAACAAATGTTGTGGGAGTCTCAGTTTAGTGGACCCTTGGGCCGACCTGCTGGAGACTAGGAAGAGATGGACAATGTCTCTGATGAACAGCAGGCCGGGAGGCAGATGTTCAGGTGGGACGTAGATGCTCTTCACCCTGGAAGCTGGTGCTCCCCCGGGAGGCGCTCGTAGGAGCCCAACCGCTGGGACTTAGGTGACTTCACCCTTGGAAGCTGAAGACCCCCCGGGAGGAGCCCGTAGGGGCCCGGCTGCTGGGACTTAGGCGGGTTGTGGATCAGGACGGGTAACTGGAACCAGACTAGAACAGTAGTGATACTGTAACTGGGTACGAGTTCTGGAACCAGGCAGGAACTGTAGCAGGGCTCGGGTACTGGAACCAGGCAGGAACTGTAGCAAGACTTGGATACTGGAACCAGGCAACAACTAAGCAGGTACTGTAGCAAGCAGGCAGGAACCAAGCAGGTACTGTAGCGAGCAGGCAGGAACCAAGCAGGTACTGTAGCAGGAACGGAGTGATGTAGCCAAACGGGTCACTCTGGGGCACAACGCAACAGGAAACCTGAATGCTAACCCATTGCAAGGCAAAAGCTGGATGGCCGCAGCCGGCTTATCAAGGCCGCGGCGTCTGATGTCAGGTATTGGGCGGAGCCAGCACTGGCGGGAAACAAGCTATAAAGGCGCCCAAGTGGCGCGCGCACGCGCGCGCCTAGGAGCAGGGCATCCACTGGCAGCTTCACAGCGGTGCTGCCCCAGCGGGGACGCCGCCAAACAGGCCGCAAGCCAGGATTCCAGAGGCGGGAGCAGGTCCGGGAATCAAGAGGTAAGGGCCTGGCTGCGGTGCTCGCGGCCAAGACCGGAACAACAAAGCCATGTTTTAACTTTACAAACTTATGGCTTGCAGTTTTAGAGGCTCAAAATCTGACAGAGTATTGGTCCATAAAGACCAACTGAAGGAATGGAGTCTGTCAAGATGGTTGTGTGGCGGTGGTGCTACCTTGAGCTGTTGCAATGGAAGACTTTGAACTCAGAACTTAATCCCTGTAGTTTTATATTATGAAATTCCACAGCAACATCAGTGCCAAGGAGCTATTTAAAGAAACTGCATCTGTTTGTTTTCACTTGGCACAGCTGAAGACATCCTTTGTTCATTTTAGACAATGAAAAGTAACCTTCGTTAAAAAGGAAAGGCAGGAAGAATAAGTACATCAGTCATTTTTCAGGCTCTAGATGTGTCCAGGTTTTTTGTCTATGCTATGGTCTACTATAAGTCTGAGGACAAACAGTATTTTCTCTGTAGAGCTGAAAATGTTGGAGGTGAGAGAGATTGCCTATCATAAGGTTTAGTCTCCCTGTGTGGATGATGGATGTGGAGTGCATGCTTCCTGGCTCCTATCACAGGAGGTGTTTATGCACTCAGAGCCTTCAGCATACGTCAAGCCATGGTGGGCATTCTCCCTTTGGAGCCCTGCAAGATAAGTGTTGCAGAGGTAGCGCCCTCTAGAATGGCATATAGGACCCATTTTCTCTGCCTCTATCTTTTCTGTCCTCTATTAGTATATTCAATACTTCTATGAGCTGACGATTGAATGCTCCGAGTCAGTGGAAATTGTACATTTCCATTTATAGAGTCAGCATTAAACTGTTATGGGTAATTTATTTATTTAAACATTTTTCTATACCGTCGTTAAGTTAAATACCATCACAACGGTTTACAGAAGGGCACGATAAAGAGAAATATGGGTGGTATAGATTACAAATTACTCGTGTGCCATCATAGTACGGTAACAATGTAAAAAAATAAACTAGGTGTGTAAATTAAACCTGATTGTTAGGAACAAGAGAGCTGTTCATTAATTAAGAAGAAGTAAGAGCACAGGCTTGGAAAGTTTTGGGTTTTTTTTAGGGAGGGGAAGGTAGGATTGGATACAAGTGTCTCTTTGAAGACTTCAGTTCATGCTTTGTACTTTCTTAACCCATTTACGGTTTTATTCTCCTATATGATCTTTTCTACATCTACAGTATGTTGCTGATGCCACTTCCCTGTTTCTTATGGCGCTGGGTTATGTTAGTGGTTGAGAACATATTTAAATGAGAGCCAGTTCAAGCACGGGAAAACATTTTTTGACTTCTTGCCCCTAGCTCCTGTAGAGAACACACCATGACGGTGCTTCATGCACCTCCACCACCCAGTTCTGTATAATGCTGACCAGAAGAGGGGCTTTGTCATGGGGTTATGGTGAGGATTAAGCGGTTGCTTAGTTATTCCTTTCTTAAGTCTTCAACGTACCTCTTTCCAGCTTTTTCTTCTTTCTTCCACCCCTCCCCCATATTGTAGGCTGGTCTCCCCTTTTGGTTTATATTTTTCTGTACAGCTAATTTTGTTGTTTTATTTGTGGTTGTAAAGCAGGGGATTTTCTGGATTTATTTCAAATGCAATGAAAAAATGCAATTTCAAATGCAAATTTATTTCAAATGCAATGAAAAAAAGAATAGTAGCTTTGTGTGTCCAAAAAGGGAAAATAAGCCTCAGGCATCTTGAGATGAATCAAATAAGGTAATATTTGCTGATCCCTGGAGAGCAGGGACAAACCTGCTGAGACACATGAGGCCCTCTTGGCAGCATTTTCAGAGTCAGGATATGATTATTTTATTCTCTTGCAGTGGTAAAATGCATTTTACTGGAAGATTCTGTAAGTCCCAAGAGGGGATGATTCATTTCCTTTGCAGGTAAATATTTATTGTAACCTTATACTTAAACTTCATTCTGTTCATCAAGCAAAGATTCCATGTGAGCATTATCTGACAAATTATCTTCCTTAAAATGCTGTAGTGATGAGAGCATCTTTGTGAGATAGTACAGGGCAATAATTAGTATGTGGTATTAAATCTATTAAAAAGGGGAGTGGGAAAACGAGCACTCTGTCATTGCGCTGTATTTAATTTGCTAAGAAAAATGACCTCTGTTACAGCTTGGTATTCTCACAATTAAATTCATGCTTGTCTAAAGCAATGAGGGTTTGGACAAGATCAGGGTTGTTCCTTATAGAACAAGAGCAAAAAGCTTGGCAAGGATAACCATCTTCTTTATTGTCACTTCTTTTTAAGAAAGCATTTTAAAACCACATATGAGACATGATTCTTATTGCTATAATAAAATATCAAAGACAAAATAATGTTGATAATTTGGCAGAAAGCCAAAACATTCCAATTATCATGAAATTATTTCATGTGAAAATCCATGGCGTTAACCCTTATCTGATATAGTTGTTAGTGATCACAGTTCACGATATGACCATGATTCCTCTTAGCAAAATATTGCAGTGGTTTTCCATTGCCTTCTGCTGTCCACAGCATTTTATCTTCTCAGACAGTCCTCTACCTACTAGCCATGCTCAACTCTTCTTAGCCTCCTCCTCCCCTCCCTTCCATGGCCACCGAATCACTGGTGCCTCCATTGCGGGAACGTGACTGCCTTAGACCCATTCACACCACTGATGACACAGTAGGAGTGGGTCCATAGGTAGGCTGAGTGCCAAAGGGCTGCGCTAAAGAGCATGTTCCTTTGTTCACCTCTTTGTGCTTAATCTTGAAGCAACCTCAAAAGCTTTACAATTTTTTGTTGGGTTAATTACCCATTCCTCCAGCAACCATTCATCTATTGTAAGTAGTCCTCCTATTCATACTATCTAGAACTATGAAATTTCTTAGACTGATGGTCACCCCTGAATTACCCATCTGATCTCCCTCATATTCCAACCAGATTTTCTCTTATACTTATCCCACTTATCACACATTTTTGACTAACCTCATAAATCTTGTCTCCCTTCAGCAAGGGAAACCATCAAATTCACTGTTCTACTGTTCACTCCCATCTCATAGACACTTTACTGTTATCTTGAATATGACCAAGTATCCTAGAGCAGAGGTTCCGAAACCTGTCCTGAGGGACCCCTAGCCAGTCAGGTTTTCAGGATATCCACAATGAATATGCATGAGATAAATTTGCATGCACTGTCTCCATAGTATGCAAATTTGATCATATGCATATTCATTGTAGATATCCTGAAAACCTGACTGACTGGGGTCTTCCAGGACAGGCTTGGGAACCACTGTCCTAGAAGGAGATAGAATAAGAAGCGGAGAAAAGCCTCTCTATCCACTGTCTCCAGCTCTCTAAGCCTCTAACAGTCCCTCCCCATACTGGACCTCAATGAAGAATTCAAGCACCATATGCTGTGTCTTACTGAGACCTGAACAAAAGAGGGCAAATCTGTCTCTCTCACACACAACTAAGCCTAGTTGGGTACCTAATTCACATATACCCCATCTCATAGTACAAGGAAGAGGAGTTGCAAATATTTTCAAAGACACTCTGCCCCTGAATTAGTTACCAGCAAACAAAAAGGCAAATCTGACTGCGACGTAATTAAAGTTCAAAGCAACAAATGCCCAAAACTCATTCTTATCTATCATCCTCCAGAGAATCACCCTGACTCTTTTCTGAAATAATCCAAATTCTGTGTGACATTGCTTGCAATTGCTATGACAATAAACCAATCTGGTATCTAAATTCTGCCCTTTTGGGTAATGAGGTTTTCTGTGAACTTCTTAAATTTGAGTATTTTGTGTTTAATCTCTGAGAGGATTACTCGATTACTACTTGGTGGGATGCCTTTAAGGCCACCATATATGTCGTCATCATTAATTATGTTGTGGGTAAATGCAAGGAGCAGGGCAAGCAACTGTCTTCTGATGGAGGTATTAAAGCTATGAAAGCCAGCTAATATTCAAACAAAGGATTATACTGTGTTTCTACAGCTACAGAAGCTGAAATTTAATTATAATGCTTTATTGAGCCAAAGAGCTGGTATCTTGCTTTTCTCTTAAAGGGCGAGATTTTATGCAGAGGCTAATAGATCTAGCTGAACATTGGCTCACTTTCTGAAAAATAAAAAAGCTAGGCAAAGGGTTAGATTCTTAATTTTCTCAGATTCTCTTCCAAGATCGGAATATCATGCAGTTTAGAGATTTTTTATAAGCACTTGTACTCCTCTGAATCCCGTGCTCCCTTGAAGCTATACATGACATTTTAGGCAATCTGCAGGATGCTTGTGTCTCTGCATCTGATAATCTACTGCTTGAGGATCATATTACTGATGAAGAGATATATAAGGCCATTGAATCCTTGCCACAGAGAAAGTCTCCAGGTTAAGATGGTTTACCAGTTGAATTGTATCAAGTATTTTTTGCAGAATTGGTTCCCAGGCTGAGAGAGTTATATCAAAGTTTCCTCATAACTGATAAAATTGTAGGTTCCTTTTTGGAAGCCAACATTATTATTTTGGAAAAGCCTGCCAGGATTCTAGCTTATAAAATGTGGATTGCAAAATATATGCTAAAATTTTAGCTTCCAGACTGGCAAAGATTACAGATGGCATAATTCATAGGGATCAGTGTAGCTTCATGCTAGGCAAAATGACATCAGATAATATTCCTTTCCTTGCACTTACCTTGGAATCTTCATTAGGGCTTTATTCTTTTTGCCGAGAAGGCATTTCACAGGGTAGAGTGGTTTGGGTTTCGTCCTCAGTTCATTCATATGATTACATTTCCTTATTCTTCTCCTACAATTCAGTTGTGAATTAATAGGTGGCTTTCTGACCCTATTCTGCATCAAAGAGGGACAAGACTGGCTAGTCTCTTTTATTCAACATAGCTATGGAACCTCTAGCCATTTCCATTAGACAACAGAAACAGATCAAGGGGAATTTGAATGTAAAATGTTCATATACACAGATGATATGATGGCTTTTGTTAATGTTGTCACCATACCTACATTGTTATGTGTCATAGACCCATTTTCCTTATTTTCTGGTTATAAAATTAACTGTGAAAAATCAGTAGTTTTACCTTTGAATAAGTTTGTCATACATAAGAACATAAGATATGCCATACTGGGTCAGACCAAGGATCCATCAAGTCAAGTATCCTGTTTCCAACAGTGGCCAATCTGTCACTAGTGCCTGGCAAGTATCCATACATTAAATAGATCCCATGCTATTAATGTCGGCAACAAGCAAAATGGCTATTCCCTATTGATTATTAACACTTTATGGACTTCTCCTCTGGGAATTTATCCAAAACTCTTTAAAACCCAGCTATTCCAACTGTCTTAACCACATCCTCTGGCAAGGAATTCTAGAGCTTAATTGTGCATTGAGTGAAAAATATTTTTTCCAATTTGTTTTAAATGTGCTACTTGCGAACTTCATGGAATACTCCCCTAGTTCTTGTATTATCCAAAAGAGTAAATAACCGATTCACATTAACCCATTTAAGTCCTTTCATTATTTTGTAGATCTCCATCTTATCCATCCTCAGCTGTGTCTTCTCTAAGCTGAACAGCCCTAACTTCTTTAGCCTTTCCTTATAGGGAAGCTGTTCCATGCCCTTTATCATTTTGATTGCCTTTCTCTGGACTTACTACAGTGCAACTATATCTTTTTTGAGATGCGGTGACCAGAATTGCACACAGTATTCAAGCTGTGGACTCCCCATGGAGCAAAACAGAGGCATTATAACATTTTTTGTTTTATTTGCCATTCCCTTCCTAATAATTCTTAACATTCTGTTTGCTTTTTTGATCACCGCAGCACACTGAGCCGATGATTTCAATGTACTATCAACTATGATGCCCAGATCTTTTTCCTGGGTAACTACAGCATGGGTTATTTTCCCTTTATGCATCACATTGCACTTGTCTACATTATATTTCATCTGCCCTATGGACACCCAATCTTCCAGTCTCGCAAGATCCTCCTACAATCTATCATAATCTACTTGTGATTTAACTACTCTGAATAATTTTGTGTCATCTGCAAATCTGATCACCTTACGCATCATACCCCTTTCTAGATCATTTATAAATATATTAAAAAGCACTGGTTCAAGTACAGATCTCTGAAACACTCTACTATTTATACTTTTCCACAGAAAAAATTGATCATTTAATCCTACTCTCTGTTTCCTGTCTTTTAACCAATTTGCAATCCACAAAAGGACAACGCCTCCTATCCCATGACTTTTTAGTTTTCTTAGAAGCCTCTCATGAGGGACTTTGTCAAATGCCTTCTGAAAATCGAAATACACCATTTCTACCAGTTCACATTTATCCATGTTTATCCACCCCTTCAAAAAAATGTAGCAGATTATGTGACTCAGAATACCTTATCATTTTTCTCATTGCAGTTGTATTCAGGGAATTTTAAATATCTGAGTGTTTACTTTGCCAACAGTAAGAACTTAAGAACATAAGATATGCCATATTGGGTCAGACCAAGGCTGAGTAACACTGTCACATAGTTTTCTCCAATTTGCTTTAAATGATCTACTTGCTAACTTCATGGTTATAAAATTAACTGGGAAAAATCAATAGTTTTACCTTTGAAAAAGCTTGTCATATATAATAACTAGTCCTTGTATTATCTGACAGAGCAAATTACCATTTCACATTTACCCATTCAAGTCCTTTCATGATTTTGTAGACTTCTATCATATCCCCCCACAGCCATCTCTTCTCCAAGCTGAGCAGCCCTAACCTTTTTAGCCTTTCCTCAAAGGGGAGCTGATCCATGCACTTTATTATTTTGGTCACTCTTCTTTGTATTATGAGGATACTATCACCATTAATACTGGGAAACTAATTGAGTTGGCTAAGGAGTAGGTGCAATGTTTGCAGATCATTAATGTGTCTGAAACTAAGACGAAATCCAAAACTTAATGAGTTAATAAGGGTATTTGGTGGGTTCAGTGCCAAGCAAAACAAGTGGTGAAAGGGAATCTTCCTGAAATATATCTCGCAGGATCTTGATGTTTAGGATATAACGCAGGTACAAGGATATTAAGCACCCTAGATGAACCTTAAAGCTTTGCACCCTCCCAACCCACCCCACACATGCTTAAAAAAGTAACACATTTTACATGAAAAGGACAACGTCCAGTCTACTAAGATAAAAATCTCACAACATGTATATTATATTTACATGTACTGCTTTAGTGCCAACCAGAAAACCCTGCAAAAAAAGCAAACACTTGAAATCCATATGGCATTAGGCCTATTGCAATGTGTATTTGATGTGGGCTTGGCCCTCAGAAAGCCATGAGTAAACAGAATTACCCTTATAATATAGTAAACCTCCCAAAATAAAACAGCACTAACTGCCAGCATGCAAACAGTAACAACCTGGTCCTTTGAAAAAGCAAAACTGCAAATATTATACCAGGTCCTAAAACATTAATACACCTCTATTAGGAAAACAGAACAAGCCAAGTTGGTATAGATACCTACCCAGAAGTGATACCTACCCAGAAGTGAGCAGTGAAAAATTCCTCACTAGCAAACTATTTCACCTCAGTCAGATATGCAGAACAGGAAACCACAAGAAGCCAGGCTCTGTATGCAGTACAACAATGGAAAACAGAAACATCACCATTCCTGATAAAACATCAAGTGATTAAATCAGGAAATATAAATGATCAATAATAGTAAAACCATATTAATTAAAAGAATAACTATTTCAAAATAGTTGACAAATAGAAATTTACCAATTAAAATTTCACAAATTAAAAAATGTTCTAAAACCAATAAAATATTTAAGCAGACACATCAAATAACTCCAAATAACTATAACAAATAAGGATTACAAAATCAATCTCCATAACTGGGAACTTTTGATTTACAGATGCCCTGAGATTGTCGTGGATTAGTGGGAAGAGGGGGGAGGGGTTGCACACAAATGTTCTTCTCTTCCCACACACACATATGCCAGTATCACTTACACACATGCTCAGACACATGCTGTCACCCTCACACACATGCTCAGACACAAATGTTCAGTCTCCTTCTGGAAGCACAAGCAAGGGCAGCAGCAGCCTCATCCTTCAGCCCCCACGGTTCATGGGACTATTCTTTCTCGGGCTGTGGGTTCAACATTACTCTGCCTCCTGTTCCTCCCCCTTTTGACACTCCGGCTGATACTGCTGCCTCACACTTCTTCTGGCCAACTCTGCTACCTACTGCTTTTGGTGCTCCATCTGATCCTGTTGCCTCTTGCTCTTCCAAGCTTTGTGGGCTAATGCTGCTGCCTCCTTATTCTTCTGGTGCATCAGCGATGACATCTCCTTCTCGCTGGCACAGAATTGTGCAGGAGGGAAGAAAGAGATGTCATCACTGCCCTCAGGACTGTGATGTTCTAGGCAGTTGCCTAGTCCACTTAGTGCTTCCACTGGCCCTGTAGGGGTAACATATTGAACATGAAAACAGAAATAGAGATAGTAACATCAGAAAAAATAGTCTTATGGGATAGAAGGGATATCAGCAAGCTGACCAACCAGTTTTTTGTCTTTTCAAAAGACCTGAAAGAGGACTATGCTGAGACAACATGGACTACTCAGTCATATATCCCAGTGGCATTCAAAATTAAAGATATGTTTAGATTTTAGGTTTATTTAAAATGTATATTCCACCTTCATAAAATTTTGGAGCAGTTTTCAAAGAAAAAGTATACATACATAATAAAATATAATCAGCAGGAAACTCATACATACATACTAGAAAAAAACATCAGAAAACAAATGTGTTAAATCTACTGTTCCAAAAAGGCTTTCCTTCAGAGCCTTTTTGAAAGTTTTGATGCATGGCTCAGTGCTAATCTCATCAAGAAGAGAGTTCCACAATAATGGACCTGCAACAGAAAAGGCCCTATTCCGGGTGATATTTAGGTGGGCCAACTTTACTGCTGGATAGATTTTAAAGATTGTGGTGGCCTATAGATTTTTAAAAAGGAGCTCATCTAACTAATATTGTCAGTACTTAAATTTTTGAAGATAATGACAAGAAGTTTGTACATTGTCTTCCATCTGATAGCCAACGTAAATCAGCCAAAACTGGTGTAGCTTAGTCACGAGGTTTAGAGCCAGATAAGATACTGTACCTGCTGCAGAATTCTGAGCCAACTGTAGTGGACATAAGGCAGTATTTGGGAGACCCACATATAAGGTGTTACAGTAGTCAAAACTGCTAAGGACGAGCACCCGGAGAATGGTACCAAAATCATAAAGGTGAAGCAGTGGACATAGTTTCTTGACCAATTGTAGTTTGAAAATCGAGCTCTTAACAACACATTGGATATGAGCACTAAAATACAACTCAAAATACAGGGTCATCCCAAAGTTGCACACTTGTCTGCTCATGGGAATATCATGGTTATTGAAGGATAAGTGAGAGGAAAGATTAAGTAAGTGAAACTTGCTGAACATCAGAATCTCAATCTTTTCCACATTAAGTAAGAGTTTGCATGAATACGTATTGCAAACAGAAAGAAATGTTTAAAGGTTTCTAAACATGAGAGGAAATACGGAGTGAAAAAACAAATGCCATCAGCATAAATCCTATAATTCACCCCAAGAATACTAATAATTTTGCAGATGGGAGCAATGTAGAACTTAAAAAGTGTGGCAAACACAGAACTTTGGGATACCCCTGTTGAAACTGGTTTCAGAGATGAACATGCATTACCAAGTGTATATACTGTAATCTGTTGAGATAAAAGGACTTAAATAGAAGGTCTATGAAGTCTTGTCTTACACATCAAAAACATCTGTTTATTTTTCATTGCAGATACAATATTTTAAAACAAATTTGAGTCAAGTTAACACTAATATTGCACCCCAAACTTAAATCATGGTTCTGATAAGGAACATGTATATTTGCCCTTGTACCCCAACATCAGCTGATGTTCTAGCAAATCAGGATATGGAGTGACACTTATCTGAATTGACATGCTCAATTCTGGACCTCAGCAAATAAAGTCCAAAATGGAATCCATTATGAAGATGCCTGAACTGCAGTTTCCATGAATGGTACCATACTTCTGGACCAGACTGTGAATAAACAAACAACATTTTATTGGACAGTTCATGAGTGACATGTTCATGAAAACACAGACAAATCCTGTTCAGAGTTCAAGCCTAAAGGAAATACAGAGTGTAAATGATGAATCCAACATTCTTTATTTTATATGAGGCATTCAAACTCATCGCCACCATGCCAGTTAGAAGACACATAGTCAGTGATACAAAACTGATCTTCATTAAAAGAATGATGAAACTCAAGGCAATGAGTGACAAATGGAGCAGAAAGTCTTGCATCTTTCTTTTTTCTTGTTTATATTATTGCGATAGCAAAGTTGCTCCTTTTTTGGTTGGGATAACATATTGTCCATCTTCATAATTCAGGTAGCGAGTAGTCTGCTACATTTTCATGGTAAACTTGATATATTCAATCAGTCCAGGATTTACTCTATACATTTCAAAGCAATTTATTATCTAAGAGTGTAAAATACTGCCAGAAGCTTTTTATAGTCTATCCAT
Source organism: Rhinatrema bivittatum (assembly GCF_901001135.1). Taxonomy (NCBI): domain Eukaryota; kingdom Metazoa; phylum Chordata; class Amphibia; order Gymnophiona; family Rhinatrematidae; genus Rhinatrema; species Rhinatrema bivittatum. The sequence continues at coordinate 51,717,289 of NC_042624.1, read as the reverse complement.
GCTGTACTGAGGTTTTGACCTGTCTTTCAGCAGGTCATGAGAGCTTTATTCAGCATCAACTGATCCTTGATTTCATATGCCCCTCCTTTGTTTCCCTTCTGTTCTACTGTCATGGTTTTATTAAATTAAATGAGGAAAATATTTAAAAAATGTAGACTGTATAATTTATCCAGCTAAACTTAGCCAGATAAGTTATCCTGGATATTCAGCAGGATAAATGTCTCACTAAATATCCTCAGTTAAAGTTTTTCAGCTACTTATAGCTGGAAAGCTTTTAAACCTAACCGGGTATCTTTTGAATAACACTGATTAAGAGTAAAGCTATCTGGCCCCGTAATTGTCCTACAGAGTGACAAAAATTCCTAGTGTTCACTTGATAAATGACGTACTAAATATACATTAATAAACATTATGCCAATCAACTCCCACATTAAGCTCGAGGGACTGAATTGTTCTTCAAGTGAAAATCCAGAACTGATCTCTTCTGCTTGTCATTCTGTGGGAGGACTTAAGTAGTGTCATCTTTTGTGCAGACACAACCCTGGTTTGAAGGAGCAGTTCAATGAAGTATAAAATATCTTGAGATAGATTGTACACCAAAGGCCGAGATTCCCTGAGGCAGACTTCAGATTGAAACATGGTGACCATTTAAGGTTTGTTTGCTTATTTATTTACCCAATTTATAAACTGCCTAGGGTCACTATATAGGAGGTTTATAAATTGTGTAAATAAATAAATAAGTACCAACTGTTTCCTTGTTAAATTTCATATTGATCTGAAGGGCATTTTTATTGCAAGGTAAAAGACAAACAAATAAAAAGAGAAAATACTTTGATTGAGGAATGTTGGTACCAGTGAAGCATTAAGTTAAATGGGCCCATATCCATGTATGAAGGTTTCATAAATTTCAATGTGACTTGAGCGCTTTATGCAGTTTGTAGCGAGGATTTAAGGAGTAGGTACTTTTGTTGATAAATGGTATTCACATATTACCTCTGGTGGCTTTTGTTTGTTTCTGGAATTGATTATAACATGGTCTCACGTCCTGGATGTTTACTTTTAGGACCTTCCCCTACTTGAAGAGATATTCTCTTTCCTAGATACAGGCCATTTGACACATGGTCCTATTCCTGGAAGACCCAGTGAGAATGCTAGTGGACCAAGAAGAAACAGGGACCCCCAACTAACTATTACAAAGAACCCCATGGGAAACTTCCTTCCCAACTGAGCCAGTGGAAAGGGAAGAAACCCTTTTCCATCCAGCATAGGCATAGAAATCTGAAAGCAAGACACAGGAGAGTCTCCCCTTGGATATAAGTATTCAGTTCCCTTATCCTTAGAGGGCTCAGCTTCACAACCTATTGCAACTTGCTTGTACGTTGTATATTATTTTATATTAATAAAGGCAAAGTGTTAAATGAAGGAAAGCTGCTGTGTCATCCCTTTTTTTGAGTTGAAGGACAGCCTTGTATTCCAAGTCATATAGCAGGCCCAAATAGATAAGCCATTTGGGAGTGAGGGGTGCTTATGCCTAGAATCCATCAGGAGGTCTTACAGTTGTTTCCCTTTACCCCATTCACCAGGCATTGTAGGGTGGGAAGCACTCTGTCCCAGTTGCCCCAAATATTCTTTTGGCCAGATTTAAAGACATATATGGGAATTTTGTGCCTTCTGACCAGAGTACTGCCCTCCCCTCCACCCATTTGTTGTTTCTGCTTCCATCATGCCTTCCCACTGATAAAAGCTGTCTTCTTTGAATTGCTTATAGTAGATCTAATTGTCCCATTCAATAAAAGTGCTACAGGTTACTGCTGTATTCTTGTGGCTGTGGATATGCCACTCACTGTTCCTGAGCCACTCTATTTCAGCTAAGGTGGTGGCTGCTGAATTTATTAAGATGTTCTCCCATGTGGGCTTGCCTTGGGAAATATTAGCAGGCTAATTTTAAAATGAGCATGCATATTCCCATATATGTGTGTATTGGCACGCGAGCAGAGATATGCTGGAATTTTAAATCATGCGAACACTAGTGTATGATTTAAAATACACTGTGCATAAATATGGTCCTAATTTTAAGAGGTTACTCGAGCAAGTCTACTTCACGTATCTTCCATAGGACTTTGCAGAATGTGCATACGTAAGCAGATTTTAAAACACGCTCACATGAGGGACATTCCCAGTTTTCCCAATTAGTCCACCAGTTTGCCCAGTCAATCTCAAGTGTTAGAATTTTGCCTGTTTCTCAGCCTCATCCTACCCGATACTGACTATGACACCTCCTCATCAGCAGAGGCCTCCAGGGAGCTCTGCTCAGAGCTATCCAAGCCATCTCTTCACTGGTCTTCTGATTCAGCCTTTGGTGCAGCCTCCTCTATACCAAGGGACCTAAGCAAGTATAATCTCCAGCTTGGTCAAGCTCCTACTCGCTGCTCCCACCACACCCAAGTCTCAGCTCTATGTAACCCAACCTTCCCAGAATCCCCTCGCTGGCTCATGGATTTACCTTTGGCTCCTTGTCCTGGCGTCTGCCTTTTTTCACTCCTTGTTTGCCTCTTGGCCTCCTGGCCTTTTAACTCCTTGCCTTGACGTGTGGCCTGCAGGCCTTCCTGCTTCTTGCCTTGTGGACTCTCTAGGCCTTCTCTTACCGTCTAGACTTCAGGTTTTCTTAACTGTTTGACCTAGCCTTGCCTTGTGGCCTTTCTAATTGTCTAGCAGCCTATGGGCCTTCTGCCTTTAGGTTTAAATGTTCTGTGTTCTATATTGTATTACCTAGTCCTTGTCCTGTCTTGTCTTTGTCCTGTCCAACCATGTCTCCATCTAGTCCTGTCCTGTCTATCCCCTCATCAGCCCTTGCTTATTTCTTTTATTTATTTATTTATTTATTTATTTATTTATTTAATGGTTTTTATATACTGCGGCACGTTATGAAACATCACCTCGTTTTACATTGAACATTAACTTAGCAACAGCTTTACAATCCAAATCAAGTAAATAAGGGTATATCGCTCATAACATTAAAACTATAAGATAACATAGGGGAGCATAACGAAAAAAGAGGGTACAAAGCTGAAAGTATTAAACTTGCAAATAAATAATATCCGATAAGATCAATAGAAGCGCATTTGGCCAGCGGATCAAAATTAAAAGTACAAATAATTACATGATGGGCCATATGATACATGATGTGAAGATTATTTATGGTTCAGAAGAAAATTGATGGATCAGTTACAATATTAAGAGAGCTGCGTATATGTATGTCAGGGAGAGTGCTATGTGTGATTGAAAGTAATGTGATTAGAATAAGTGGTATAATAGTCTCTTAAATGTTATTGTCTGAAGAGAAGTAGTCATATATTGTAGGCTTGTTTGAACAGCCAGGTTTTCAGGTTCTGCTTAAATTTCTTTTCCCAGTCACCTATCTTTACTTTGTTTCTGTCCACAGTCTTGCCTGATCTAGCCTGTCCACAAGCCTCATCTGGTCCAGCCTGTCCATAAGCCTTTCCTGGTCCAACCTGTCCACAGCCTCACCTGGTCCAACTTGCCCACAATCTTGTCTAGTCCAGCCTGTTCACAGCTTCACCTGGTCCAGTTTGTTCACAGTCTTACCTGGTGCTACCTGTCCATAGCATTGCCTATCAGACTCACCATGTACTGCCACCATACTGGAGTGCTACTGGCCCCTAGAAGCCAAAAGCCCAATCTGTGGGGAAGGGGGCTGGCTAGGTAGAAGACCAGTTCATATTCTATCCTGCTGTACTGTACCACCCCACAGGTAGTGCACCCTGAACAGGGAGTTCATAACAGAATGAACTATCCAACCATCACTCGCTGAAGCGGCTGTAAGAATCTGAGCACTGCTGGTGAGTTTGACATTTTTTTTCTAGTACTGACTTGGACAGTTGTAATTCTACCTCTGCCCTGCAAGATATTCCAGCTTACTATAAATGCCCAGTGCGTCTAACCTGGACTTCTCCAGTTTTTCCTGTTTGCTCTCATTTCTTATTCCTGGATCCTCTAAAAGGGAGTAGTAAGAAATCTCCAAAAAAGACCAGGCTAGCAGTCCTTCAGAAAACACAATCCACTTTACAAGAACCAGGCACTGCTAAGGAGTCAGGTAAAAACGTTCAGACAAAAACTTACTTTAGGGACAGAGAAAACTTTGCCCACCAATGTCATCATTGCTATCCCAGTTATTTCAAGCTTATTGCCTGTAAAAGCAAACTCTGTCCTCTTGCAACCTGTTGAAGGGAAGCACAATCTAGACCCTGAGAAATTCAGGACTCATGCTGCCTCTTGAAAGCCACAACTTGCCAGACTGCATTGAATACCACACCGTGCAAAGCTAACGTAAATCAAGAGACTTTGAAAGCTGCAATCAGAACTTATAACATTGTTTTATAATCGGTTTCAGTAAAAACAAGTCCAGCTCCAACTGCAGCACTGAAGGCTTTGTCAAACTACCTTAAAAGACATTCTTACTGCCATTAACCAAGGGAGTTTTACACTATTAACTGTAACAGGGAAAATTGCTGCCAGTTCCAGCCACAGCAAACAATAATTAAATATTTCACATAATTTTGCGTTAGAATCAGTGTTAAAGCCCATAGAGACTTTGCCACAAATGCTGACGGATTCTGCCTGCATGATGCTTACTGGAGAGGTTCCCAGCATTTGAGTACTGAAAGCCGTAGATTCCCTGAAACACACAGGTAATCCAATTAACTATGACTGTACAGCCAAAATAAAAGCAAAAACGATTCCTGAATCTGATCCAGGCAGAGGAAGACCCTAAACCCGTCTGCTCTGTCTCCATCAGCAGAAACTCTGGGTCAGAAGCAGGTAATTGAGTCAGCCTGAGAGAATCCTCTGTCATCAGCTACAATCAGTACACCTTTAATGAGGGCAGCTTTGAGGTCTAAGAAAATTGGTTGTAACTTTTCCAAGCCTGTTTTTCTTGGATTCTCTCTGCATGAACCAGATCCAGAGAGCAACTCCAACCCCATTGCACAGAATCCAGTCCAGCCTTTTGTTTCCACCATGTCTACTTCTTCTACTCTGGAGAGGCCTGGTGCCTCTGTTCAGTCCATGGATGATACAATAACATCTTTAAAGTTGTCTACCCTCCCTAGGCTTCTTTATCAGTCTTAAGGGACAGTTGCACCAGTCCAAGTATCATCGATCTCAGCTGTGTCTTCATCTCAGAGAAAGCTCAGGCCATCTACTTCACTTCAGGAGGGAACAGCCCAGCAGAGGCTTTGCAGAGAACCTCCAATCCAACTAACATATGAATGAAAGTGCAGCTCAGCTCAGACAGAATGCTTCAGGGAGAGTCTACAGTCACCTTCTTGCTCCAGGAGGAGTTTGTCTCTCCAACCACATCATTGAGAGACTGATTTTCTAACCTAATGCCAACAGGAGGGAGGCGCTATTCCTGATATCTGGCAGCCAGAAGGAGGTGCTGTTCTCCATGCACAGCAGTCAGAGGGAGGTGCTGTCCATGCCCTGCTTCCAGTCCAAGTGCCATGCTCCAGATGCTGGTCTTGTTGTTCAGACTCATGGAAACCCTGTGCCAGTGATTCAGTTCTCCATTTACCCTGCACCAGTGGTCCAGTTGTCCAAGGATCCTGAACCAGGGGCTTCATGCTCTATGCCCCCTATGTCAGTAGGTCAACTCTCCACTTACCCTGTGCCAGTGGTCCAGTATTCTAAGGATCCTGAGCCAGTGGCATTATCTTTCAGGGAGAAACGCTTGGGGATTTTGCAGAGGTTCAGGGATACAATTTCTTCCTAACTAGGATGCACTTAGCTAATTGAAAACCAAATTCAAATGGCACCAGAAGAAATAGTGTAGCAGCCACATTCTGGAGGGAGACACAGGAGAAATATGAATTGATGCTACTTGATTGAGAGGATAGTGAATGCTAAGAATAACTGACCAGCAGAGGTGGTAGTAACCAAAATGTTGACAGAACTCAAGCATTTGTAGGATGGATACAAGGGGCAGCAATAAGGACAGGGAGGGAGATGAATAGAGATTGTGTTATGCTTGCCTACCTTGGGGCTGGTAGTGGCGAAGCTCCTGCTGGCCTCTGCTTGCCGTCCGGCCTCGCCTTTTGATGGTGGGGACTTGCAGGGGTCTCCCTCGCAGGTAGCACCAACACCTCCTCGGGCCAAGGGTCCACATGTGCAACAGGTTGCCAAGCCCATGGACCCAGTGGAGGCATCCGCCTTGCAGGCCATTCCAAGCCTGGCCCAAAAGATCCTCGAACAGCAGAGGGTCTTAGAAGCTCTCGCAGCGTCAGTGGAACGTCTTTGTGCCTGTCTCGATTCCACCATTTCAGCAGGTCCCCCTGCTCCAGGTTACATGGTACCCACACTGACCACATGCTCCATCAGAACCTAAAGGCAACCTTCCTTCAGGAGCCGTGTCTCCGGCACCCTGATCTACAATGACCTTTTATTGTGGAGGTCGATGCCTCCTCCGAAGGGGTAGGGGCCATCTTAAGCCAGCACTCTTCCACAGACACTCTCCACCCATGCTCCTTTTCTAAGAAATTTTCCCCAGTGGAGCAGAATTACAGGATTGCGACAAAGAACTCTTGGCTATCAAACTCGCCTTCGAGGAATGGCATCAGTGGCTGGAGGGAGCCCAACACGGGATCACCGTCTATACGGATCATAAAAACCTGAAATACTTACACCAGGCCCAGCGTCTGAACCCACGTCAAGCCCGATGGGCCCTCTTCTTTGCCCGTTTCGACTATGAGCTCCGATATTGACCTGCAGCCAAGAACTTACACCAGGCCTAGCGTCTGAACCCATGTAAAGCCCAATGGGCCCTCTTCTTTGCCCGCTTTGACTTTGAGCTCTGATATCGACCCGCAGCCAAGAACCTCTGAGCAGATGCCCTCTCCCAGTCCTTTATTTCCAAAGATACCATCGAACCACCCTGGCATATTATAGATCCTGCACGAGTCCTGCTCTCTGCCACTATGACCGTCCCACCTGGGAAAATGGTTGTTCCACAGAAATTCCGCAACAAGGTGTTATTCTGATTCTACAATTCCTGCGTCGCTGGCCACCCTGATGAGCTTGCACCCTCGCGTCCCTCCAATGATTCTATTGACGGCCCAGTATGCAGAGACGTCCAGGTCTACGTGGACTCTTGTGCTGTCCACTCTCAGCAAAAACCCCTGGTGGGTTGACCTTGGGGGCTGTCCGAGAGCAGGAGGTCCAGACTTCGTCGTGGACCTCCTGCTCTCGGACGGCAATACGGCCATCTGGGTGGTAGTTGACTGCTTCTCCAAGATGTCACATTTCATCGCCCTGCCTGGTCTCCCCTCTGCTCCTCAACTGGCTCAACTCAGAAGAGCAGACGCAGCCCAATGGGACTGCGGTGGATTATAAAAGAAGAAGCAATGCCAAGGAATTTGCAGAAGGCTGCCTTACGACGCTCTCAAAAATAAATTTGGAAGGACACCCCCTGAAGCAGGACGTTATCGTCCGAAACACAGCTGTGTCGGGTGAACTACCATGGAGTAGATGAGTATTTGTGTCCCCCTCCTTATATTTGCGGAGATTGTGTGACAATGGATTTTATGATAAAAGAAAATAGAAAAAATTACTAAAAACGGAGAATTTAAATTAAAGCAAGGTGACCCTATACAATAATAGAGTCTGTTGCACAATACAGACCCTTAAAGTAAGAGGCCTACATACATTTGGTTTTGCACGTACATGAGGTGTTCAAATTATACTTGTGGTACCATTTGATTGTTGATATTGTTGTTCAACTCTTTGTCCAACATGTATTCCGTCTCCACGGACTCCCCAAGCATATTCTATCTGATCACGGAACCCAATTCACAGACAAGTACTGGAGAGCCCTTTGTAAAAAATTCGACATCACATTGGACTTCACGACCACCTACCATCCGCAAGCGAATGGGCAAGCGGAGAGGACGAATTGCACGTTGAAGTAATTCCCCTGCACCTACATCAATGCACATCAGAATGACTGGGCAGCACTACTCCCCTGGGCGGAGTTCGCTCTCAACTCCCATCCTTGTTCTGCCTCCAGATCCTTGCCCTTCCAGATTGTCTATGGAAGGCAGCCGCTTCCTCCCCTGCCTCTACCACTGACCTTTCTCTCACCCACGGCTCAGTTGATGGCCCAAGAGTTACACCTCCTTTGGAACCATAAGCAGCAGATGCAGTGCGAAGCAGGACTCAAAGCCAAGAGGTTTGCAGATGCTCACCGTAGACCGGCCCCACGTTTCAAACCCGGCGAGAGGGTCTGGCTCAGTACACGTTACATCTGCCTCAAGCTCCCATCCATGCAATTGGCGCCATGATACATTGGCCCCTTCCCGGTGCTCCATCAACTGGGTCCCATAACCTACCAGCTCCGCCTACCCTCATTCTTATGGATTCACAACTCCTTCCACACCTTGCTCCTGCTCCTGGTTCTATCCTGGTCTTCTAGGAGGTTACCCAAACCGCAACAGCTCACCTCTGAGACCGACACCACCTATCAGGTGCACGATGTACTGGATGTAAGGAGACGTGGTCAAAGGTGGGAGTACCTTCTCACCTGGGAAGGATTTGGCCCAGAAGGAAACACTTGAGAACCATCCTCCAACATAATAGATAAAGACCTGATTAAGCAATTTCATGCCTCCCACCTTGGGAGGCCGAAACCCCCTGGAGGGGGTCCTAGAAGTGGGGGTACTGTTATGCTTGCCAACCGAGGGGCTCCGCGGTTGGCCTTGCTCACCTCCTGTAGGCCCGCAGCTGTGGCAGCGGGCCTGGGCTCCCTGGCAGCAGCGGGGAGCCGCTGCTGACACAAGCCTGCCCTTTCTGGGGCTGCCGGAGACTCTCCTCCCTCTACTGCGGCCGGGATGCCGTCGACTGCCACTCCTCTGCGGGTCCCTCCTTCGTGCACACGTGCACCTCCTCCTGGGCCTTAAAGGGCCGGTGGTGGGAAAGTGCTGCCAGTCCTCCCCGATGACATCACCAGCTCCAGCCTATTTAAGGCTGCACTGGGCTCCTAGCAGGTGGCTTGGTAACAGGTCTCCTTCCAGCATTCTCGAGTTGCTGTTCCTGCATTCCAGTTCCTGTTCCTGTGTTCCAGTTCCTGCTCCTGCATCCCAGCTCCTATTCCTGTGTTCCAGTTCCTGTTCCTGTCCCCTTTCCTTACTCCTCTCCCCTCGAATGGACCTTGGCTCTTGACCCGGCTTGCTTCTTGACCACATCTTCTGCCACCTGCCTCTGACCCCTGGACCAGACCTGACCATGCCTTCTACTGCCTGCCTCGGACCATCGGTCCCTAGTGGCCACCCACCTTGTTTGGCTGTGCCTTACAGGATCATCTGTGCAGAGGCCCACCTAAGAACAGCCGGCCCTGGTACCCAAGGGCTCAACCTGCGGGGAATGAGGGCCGGTAGTGGTGAAACTCCTGCTGGCCTCTGCTTCCCATCTGGCTTCATCCCCCGATGGTGGGGACCCACGTGGGTCTCCCTCGAAGGTAGCGCCAACACCACCTTGGGCCAAGGGTCCAAGTGCGCAACAGCTTGAGAAGTGTACTCAGTGATATAATAGGCAGGGGCAATTGGGCAGATTGGGTGAACAAAAAAGTACGTATTTGCTGACAACTACTATATTATTATGACATCCTTTAGGCGGGGTATGAGTGATAATTGTAAAGTGATTTTACAGCAGAATAACAGTGCATTGTAGACAGAAAAAAGTTTTTTGTTTTTTTTTTAAGAAACTGAATCTCTCAAGATATTTGGAATTTTTGTTACCTGAATGTAATTCATATCATTCATATTGTAAGGAATGTGAATGGTGAAAACTTTTTATGGATCAGCACATTTCCTACCGGTCATAAAATCTATTCCCTTGCCTGCAAGGAAAAGTCACTTGTCTATCCTGGCAACTATGGGGACGGATTCTCCATTTCCCTGATTGGGGAGAGAAATGTGTATGGATCCAAGGAAGGGGTTCACTCTGGACCACACAGTCCTTACCCCATCAAATAAAAAGAGCAATGTGGCTTAATCCCTGGGAAAACCTTCTCCACAGGGTGCGGGATATGTTGGGCCAGGGCAATCCACTGGATCAATTTTATGATCTTCATCACAAGATTGGTTGTCAAGTGAAAAACAATTTGTGGTGCTCTAGCCTAGTAGATCATGGATTGTGATATAATAATGAGGCCATCTCTACTATATAGATATAATCTAAGTATTTTTCTTAGGAGTCAATTTACTAAAGTGTGTTAAAGCATTAATACACATTAAAGAGTTTTAACATGCGATAAGGGTAACGCATGCACTTGTGGTACCTTTAACCCAAAACACTCCCCATAATGCACAAAAATATTTTAATGAGCTGGGTTGCATGCAATACAACTCATTAATATTAAAATGACATCTCAAATTGCATTAAGCAATATAATTTGCAGTAACCCAGAACCTTTTTTGAGCTCATAAGCTAGCTAAGATGCCTGTTGATGACTCAGTCCCAATCTCCCCTTCTCTGTTCAAAGACTAGTTACTCACTTGAAAGCTCCCCTTTGTATATAAAGGGCCATCTACAGCCTTATAGGGATGTGAATCGTGTCCTCGATCGTCTTAACGATCGATTTCGGCTGGGAGGGGGAGGGAATCGTATTGTTGCCGTTTGGGGGGGTAAAATATCGTGAAAAATCGTGAAAATCGTTAAAAAAATCGAAAAATCGAAAAACCGGCACATTAAAACCCCCTAAAACCCACCCCCGACCCTTTAAATTAAATCCCCCACCCCCAAATAACTTAAATAACCTGCGGGTCCAGCGGCGGTCCGGAACGGCAGCGGTCCGGAACGGGCTCCTGCTCCTGCATCTTGTCGTCTTCGGCCGGCGCCATTTTCCAAAATGGCGCCGAAAAATGGCGGCGGCCATAGACGAAAAAGATTGGATGGCAGGAGGTCCTTCCGGACCCCCGCTGGACTTTTGGCAAGTCTCGTGGGGGTCAGGAGGCCCCCCACAAGCTGGCCAAAAGTTCCTGGAGGTCCAGCGGGGGTCAGGGAGCGATTTCCCGCCGCGAATCGTTTTCGTACGGAAAATGGCGCCGGCAGGAGATCGACTGCAGGAGGTCGTTCAGCGAGGGTTCCGGCGCCTCGCTGAACGACCTCCTGCAGTCGATCTCCTGCCGGCGCCATTTTCCGTACGGAAAATGGCGCCGGCCATACGCGTATGGCCGGCGCCATTTTCCGTACGAAAACGATTCGCGGCGGGAAATCGCTCCCTGACCCCCGCTGGACCTCCAGGAACTTTTGGCCAGCTTGTGGGGGGCCTCCTGACCCCCACGAGACTTGCCAAAAGTCCAGCGGGGGTCCGGAAGGACCTCCTGCCGTCCAATCTTTTTCGTCTATGGCCGCCGCCATTTTTCGGCGCCATTTTGGAAAATGGCGCCGGCCGAAGACGACAAGATGCAGGAGCAGGAGCCCGTTCCGGACCGCTGCCGTTCCGGACCGCCGCTGGACCCGCAGGTTATTTAAGTTATTTGGGGGGGGTTCGGGAGGGTGGGGGATTTAATTTAAAGGGTCGGGGGTGGGTTTTAGGGGGTTTTAGTGTGCCGGCTCACGATTCTAACGATTTATAACGATAAATCGTTAGAATCTGTATTGTATTGTGTTCCATAACGGTTTAAGACGATATTAAAATTATCGGACGATAATTTTAATCGTCCTAAAACGATTCACATCCCTACTTTTAAATCCCCTCTTCCTTGGCTGCAGAAAGGGCTGTTGAGGGATAAATATCCAGCCTGTTAGAGAGAGTACCTCCCCTCTGGAGACCCTCCTTCTGAACCCTACACTGAGAAGTGTTAAGGGATTTAAAGCCTTAATGCCCCCCTCCAACCCCTGTCATTCCCCTGACAGATCTCCCTACCTCTGCCTACCCCATTTGAAATGGTTCAATGATTTTGGAAGCTTGCTTGCTTTGAGGACACATGTGGTACCAGCTGACCCGATGCTGTCCTTTGCCTTTCCTTGGAATGAGTGTGACAGAAGTGACTAGCGAGTAGCGATCACTCCTGTCCCTAGACCCTTTCAGCAAGTTCAGGTGAAATAGGCAATGGTGGAGAAACCTGGAAGGGAGCTTGAGAAGGTGGGAAAGGGGCCATAAAAATCCCTTTGCTCTCACAATCATGTGATGGAGATACAGTTTTTTCAAAGTGTCCTGGGGGCTATTTCTCCATGGTCTTTATTCTTGGATGTTCTTGATACCATTAACTAGAACTGAACTCAAGGTGAAATTTCCCTGCAAGTTCTGATTGCCCTCAGCAATATGTTAGTGCAGATGCTGTCATTGGTAATATGATGGGCCTTATTCAGACCTTTATAGTAGATTTATTTTTTATTTTTATTTAATTGGAATATATTTATATTCCTTTGAAGGTCAGTGAGAGACATCTTCTGTCTGTAGCTTGGATAACATTTCAAGCTGTTAGTCTTCTTTTCTGTTGTCATCAGAAAAATAAGGCAAAATCAAAAGAGTAAATTGTTCCCCCCCCCCCCCCCAAAGAGAGATACCTGGAAGACCTGGCAAAAGCCACAAAGGAAACTGGCCTTTGACCAGAATGACAAAAAAAAAAAAAAAAAGGCATCAAAAAACCTAACTGGAAACTAATGGGGAAATAAAAAATCTGCTAAGGCACACTGAAAAGGAAAATAGACTCATAGAAGCAGTGAAAAGAACTGTCTCAGCTGAAGCCCTTTTACAAAGCAGCAGTGACAGAAAAACCATTTCCAGCATTTACCTTGCAAAACAATGAACTTAGGTATGCTACATGGCTATGGGTTCACAGTAGAGATCTAGAATGTCAGTGTCAGGATGATGTCACCCATCTGTGAGACTGATGTGAACAGCTGATCTTCAGAGGATAACATTTTTTTTTCAAATCGCCATAGAAATCAGTTGCACTTTTATGGAATACAGAATTTTCATGCATCTCACATTTTTCATTTATTGGAATCCAGAGCTAGAATGCTGTTCTATTAAAAGAAACCTTCTGCGTTCCACTTGCATAATGTCAGTATGGTCTACAAAATATTGCACCTTTCATACTGCAAAATTCTACATAGTTAAATGTATCATACGAGATAATTCCAAGCTCTTATTGTTCAACAGACAAAATTCTAATAGATTTGCCTTGGCAATCCTCTAATTGTGGTACATTAAAATGCTAAATAGCATTCGTATTTTGGAGAAGTTATGGATAAATGTGTAATCCAATGTTCAGTAAAACGTATGTTCTTTCTATTCTTGATGAGCAGTACTAGACTTTCATTGCTTTAAATTCTGGAATACGTATTCTTGAGATGTCTTTTGAGGGGAAGAGGGGTAGGAATGTGACATTAAAATTTTATGTCTAGCCTTTGTGTCATTCTCAAAATATAGATGCAAGAAATATCTCCTACATATACTTTAAATGTGAATGGAATAGAATTAATGTACATGGTAATCTTTTTAGCATGTGTTTCACTGAACATAAAAATGACAGTCTTCTTAATTCCGAGTGGATGGGTTTAAATTACAGCATCTTCTGTTCATGCCTAGTAACTCATTAGAAGAGCACAATACTGCAGCTAATGTTGTTTGTCACACTACATCAATTAAAATGTGATCTGGCTAGAGAAACATAATATTGCACAATTGCTGAGCTAGAAGCAGGGAAAAAAAGAAAATAAAGCATTTCTTCCTTACAAATTGAGTGGAGGCTTTTAAGATTGAACAATACTGTACTGGAGGCACTGTACTTAGATTTTAGAATCACAGAGTGATTATAATAGTAAAATTGATTAATATGGGAAACTTCATTTGTGTTCATATATTTATATTGAATTGACAAGAACTTTTATATATAATTTCCACTTACTGAACATAGTATTATTGTATCTGGCAGGATACTGCTATCATATTGTATAACATATTTTGTCTAATGATATAACAAAAATATTGAACTATCCTTCTGGGGTTTTTTTTCTCTCCTACTTACTATCCTCCCTGGGCCAATCCCATTGCCTTCTGGCTTTTGGATGACTCTTATATTGGGTTTAAGGTAGGATTTAATTACATGTTATTATATGCTGTATTTTTTTTTTTCTGTTTCAATCACATGAAGCAACCACAAGCACAGCAGGAAAAGGAGTAGATGACATTCCCACAGCAACAATAGCTATAGAGGAAAGGTGAAGCACAGTTATAACCTACTCTATGCATTTTCCCATGAGTGGGCAAAAAAGAGGCTGCATCTGGAAGTATTTCATTTATTTTTGTTTTGCCCTGTTAATACTAGTTGCAATTTTTTGAGATACTTATGTTGGCAGTTCCTATATTTTCTGTTTAGTGTTCTGATATATATGCAGCAAATGATATACAGTAGTGATGTGGTTTAAAAGAAGAGTCTAATCTATGGGTACAAAAGCTTGTATGCATGAGAACTGATTAAATGCATTAGTGCTTACTTGTGGATTTTATGCATACAACCCCTGCATGTCTCTCTGAGCATTTCTTCCTACATGTATTTTCTGACACATTTTTGCCCATGCTAAAAACAGCTGCAAAACTCCATGGGCTACATTGTAGCTGACGATGATAACAGAACAAAAGAACGTGAATGAGCAGAAAAAATTGCACAGATAAATAAAATCCACTCAAAAATGTCAACAGAAATAATCTTATACTGTATAAAGTTAGGCCCTCATATATCAGGATGCTGACCCAGCATTGTATCAAATGCAATCTGATAGGGATGTGCAGAGCAAAATTTTATGTTCATATTTTTTATGTCCGAAAGGGGGTCCCACTTGCGGCCAATATGGACATAAAAAAAATCCAATGAGTTGGGTATATGTACATATGTGCAAAAAAAAAATTTAAACCCCCTCACCCTCCTTAATCCCCCCCCCAGACTTACCACAACTCCCTGGTGATCGAGCGAGGAGTGAGGACGTCATTTCTGCAATCCTTGGCGAGAAGCATGTGACGTCGGTGGCACGTCGAGTGACGCGGCGTCACGTGATTCCCGGCTCGTTCGCGCCGGACGGCTCGTTCGGCCCAAAAAGAACTTTTGGCCAGCTTGGGGGGGCCTCCTGACCCCCCCAAGCTGGCCAAAAGTTCTTTTTGGGCCGAACGAGCCGTCCGGCGCGAACGAGCCGGGAATCACGTGGCGCCGCGTCACTCAGACGCGACGTCACGTGATTCCCGGCAAGTTCGCGCCGGACGGCTCGTTCGGCCCAAAAAGAACTTTTGGCCAGCTTGGGGGGGCCTCCTGACCCCCCCCAAGCTGGCCAAAAGTTCTTTTTGGGCCGAACGAGCCGTCCGGCGCGAACTCGCCGGGAATCACGTGGCGCCGCGTCACTCAGACGCGACGTCACGTGATTCCCGGCGAGTTCGCGCCGGACGGCTCGTTCGGCCCAAAAAGAACTTTTGGCCAGCTTGGGGGGGCCTCCTGACCCCCTCAAGCTGGCCAAAAGTTCTTTTTGGGCCGAACGAGCCGTCCGGCGCGAACGAGCCGGGAATCACGTGACGCCGGCGTCACTCGACGTGCCGCCGACGTCACATGCTTCTCGCCAAGGATTGCAGAAATGGCGTCCTCACTCCTCGCTCCATCACCAGGGAGTTGTGGTAAGTCGGGGGGGGGGGGATTAAGGAGGGTGAGGGGGTTTATATTTTTATTTTGGCTCAACAATCGCGATTTCCCACATATCGAACATATCTATGTTCGATATGTGGGAAATCCGATCGTTTATGTCGAATCAATTTTTTAAGTAAAAAAAAAATATGAGTTGCGTTTTACTAATGCGGTCAATCCGAATGCACACCCCTACAATCTGATACTTGTAATGTGGCATCAAAGTGTAATCATTGGTCTGCCTATTTTTATATACATTTTCTTATGCAGATAAAAACGTATCTTATTTGCGAATCTCACTGAAGTTTTCTTGAATGCCAAATTCATAAGTGGTATGTGTAAACACTGAAGAGAAATCTTTAATACAATCACATTCTCTGATGGTGATTGAATCCACGCAACTCTGCTGGTACTGAAGAGATCCAAAAGCCCGATACTGCATGCAAACAGTGTTTGAAACGTTGAAATCTCTGCTAGAAAAAATTTCAGAAAAAGGGTTATCAGTGTCCATGGAAATATCTGCATAAGAAAATTTATATAAAAAAAAATAGACAGACTAATGATTACACTTTGAAACCATGCTTTAAATCAGATTGCATTTGATACAATGCTGGGTCAGTATCCTGATATATGATGGTCTACCCTTATATAAGAATATTTCTGTTGATATATTTGAGTGGATTTTAATTATTTTGTGTTACATTGTAGCTGGGACAGTTTTTAAAGTCAAAGTATGTGTGCACTTTCCCTTTGAAATTCTATACAAAGTCCATATGTAAACAGTACCCCTAGACTTTGCATCAAGGTGGCTATTTAAAACATAGCCCCCTTGTGTCTGTGGAAAAAAGCTTTGCACATCCGGCCTTAGTTGTTAAATAAAGACACTTATAACTTTTAAACTTGATGCTATTGCTTACAATATATGATGGTAACTTTTAAACAGGTGCGCAGATGCTCATGTGCATGCATTTGTCGGCCCACGCCCATGGATGCTGCTATTTTATAATATGTGCATATATGCACGCATGTTATAAAATAGCCTGACCGTGTGCGCAATTTTAAGAGGCAGCTCACCTATACGCACAAATGCTGCTTCTATGAGTAAGTGGGGGGTGATTTTAAAACACACGTGCACTGATGCCATTACCAGTTTTCCCACTTTGTTCCCAGTTCACCCAGACTTCCTCTGGTTTACTAGCCTCCCTTCTTCCCTATTAGACCCAGCCCTTAATACCCCGACAATCTTTATTTTATAACTTGCCCATCTTCCATAACAGAACTAAAGTTTTGCAGTAGGGGACCCTGGCGCATGCCTCTGTGCATGAGTATTTATGTGCTAATTTCAAATTAAAATACGGGAACACCCTTGCCCTGCCAAGACCATGTCCCTACTCCGCCCCTTTTTTGAACTTTTCATTTGTGCATGTCTTAGCAAGCATGCGTGTATCCAGGTGGCTTTTAAAATCTGTTCCGCATGTGCTGGCCCAACTTGGACACATTTCACCCTTTTTTTTTTTTTTTTTGCACACTGGGCTTTTAAAATTCACCTTTAAATGTATTATTATGTGTCTCCTGTTTCAAACAATTGTGTATGTAATTCTTTAAAAAATAGTTCAAAAATTAATTTTGGTTTCCTTTAAATCAGTGATGGACATCTGTCAAGCATTCAAGCAAGGACTGAGTAGTCAGTGAGGGTGCATACTACTTGCTAATGTATTAATGGGAGTATACTAGTGTCCTGTAAGGATAATTATCAAAGCCATTTACCCAGGTAAAATGACTTGGCTGACAATTGTCCTTTTCTACTGGGATAAAAGTACATGCGGGCTTCCATATTTCTCTAAAATGGAAGGTCTATGGATTGCCCTCTCCCCTATATACCTCATTTTAGCCAGGTTAAAAAGAGGTATTCCCAGGGATGTGTTTAGGTTAGGGGAGTAAATAGCATGTGTACCAAACATATTCAGAAGTATACATACTAATTCGTACTGCCCCTCCCCCTTTGGATGCAGCTACATAGTTCTGTATTTAATTGTTTTTAGTGTAAATTCTTGGCAGCTTCTAATTTTGAGACCCTGCACTTAGAAACATTGCTGCAATGTACAGGGGGCCACGAAAAAATGTGGGCTATTCAGAATTGCTCCTATAGATGTTTCTTTTAATCCCATGCAATCCTGTTGATTTGTAGTCCTATCAGATGAAATGTGTAAATGAAAGTGTTTTCATTCATGTAGAAACTAAAGTATACCCAGTGGAAGTGAGAGATGTGACAGAATAAGAGGGAATAAAGATGTTTAAGAAATGAGAATTATCCACAGGTTAGTCTGAAAGATGGTGTGATTCTTGTGTATGGTAACGAATGGACTAGAGAAGGGCAAGGGGTTTTTTCTTTAAACGATGAGTGCTGTTGTCCTCACTGGGAAATGCAGCACCTACTAAAACTGTTTTTGCATGGGGAAACTTTAGTTGGTATTCAAAAAAAGAGGAAGGATAAAATTTTAGTTGCAGCGCTAGCTGACTGAGTAAAAGGAAGAGGAAATTTTCAGTTCAAGTTACAATATCTGTCCTGTTTTCCACAAAGTGCAAATTGATCCCTTTGGAAATAAGTCACTGTGTGGCTGCAGCACTCTGGCCCAACTTAGATCAGCCCGAGGCAGGAGTAAAGATATTTGTGTCTGAGAGCTGCTGAAGAAGAAGAAAAGGAGCAAAGGAGCACAAGGATTTGATTAAATAAGTGTTCACTTGTCTTGGGACAGAATGAAGGCCATTAATTGAATGTTTATGGAGGCTCCTCCTCCTCTGCATTCTGAATATCTTTTTTATAGGCCATGTCAAATATTTTGTTTTCTTGAATATCTGCATGTGTGAAAATTGTTAGTTGGATGTTTACCTACTATTCACCCTCCATAGACCAAAGTATTTTGGTATGAATTAGTCCTAAATGTGAATTTCCCTGATGCCAAAATTACATATTTAATTTGGTAGCAGTGAAAAGCTTACTATGTGACATTATTGTAAACCCTGAACAATAGCACCAGGTGCTCTGTGATGGGGTGTAGTAATGAGGAGATCTGGTGAATCAATACTTGGATACCTATTTGCCATAATAGTTAGTGGAGCCCTTTGTACATGGAGGTCTCTGCAAACTAGATCAGGAGACCCTGTTTGTTTAGAGCCCTCTAGTGTTGGAACTGTTTGGAGAGATTGGACAGTTCCAGGGAACAAGGTGAAGAGTAAAAATGTCCCTAGGCCAGTATCCACAACCAGAATTTGCAAATTGTATCAACTCACCCTATAGGTAGGTTGGGCTTGTTTAATGCTCCTCAGAAGCCAATACTGTACAACCACTCTTGCTACTCTTGACCGCATTTGACAGTGTTATGTGAAGTGAATGACTGGACATAGGATAATACTTTAGCTTTAAATTTCTCTAAAACTGAAGGTCTATGGATTGCCCTCTCCCCTATTCCTGATCTGAGTTTATGTCTAGTTTGAAAGTGGATCAATATGCTTTTCAAATGTCAAGAATTTAGCAGTACAATGTGATACTTGTTTTCCTTTGAGCCGCAGGTAAAAGCTGTAATCAAGGCAGGTGTTTTTTCAAATTTAGGAGTCTGCCACTTAAATATATTCTGACAAAACAGGACTTTCAAACAGTGATCCAGACTTTTATGTTGACCTCAACACGCTACTTTACTTCCCTATATGTAGGCCAGGTTAAGGCACTTCGGGTACTTTTAGATGCTATCACCAGGCTTGTTTTGGGATGCTCTGTTTGAAATCATATTTCACAGTCTTGAAAGCTCTGTGCTGGATGCCAGTAGCCAAGAGGGTGAAAATTCAAATTATAATATCTGTGTATTTGTTGCTGTTGCAGTGTATCTTTGTTCAGTCAAATTGCATTTCTTAGTAGTTCATCTACAAGTTAGCTGGCGGGGAAGGGAGGGGGGCATTATCTATAATCAGGCTCATTTTGTGGAATGCATTGTCCATTGATTTATATTTGATGCAAGATTACAGATGTTTTAGAAAGAAATTAAAGGCAGTGCTATTCTCAGGCTTTTCCTGATTAAGTGCACCCGTCATTAGGGATGTGCAGAGGGATGTCATACGTTGCATTCGGGATTCGTATTCGTCGGGGCGCAGATATGTTGCATTCGGCAAGGGGGGCCCCTGATACGTACATGCATTAATTCTTATTTGTTTCCTGGCTAAAATTGAATTAAGTACAACCCCCCACCCTCCTGACCCCCCCAAGACTTACCAAAACTCCCTGGTAGTCCAGCGGGGGGTCTGGGAGCCATCTTCTGCACTCACACCCTCAGCTGCCGGTATTCAAAATGGCACCGATAGCCTTTGACCTTCTATGTCACAGGGGCTACTGGTGCCATTGGTCAGCCCCTGTCACATGGTAGGAGCAATGGATGACCAGCACCATCTTGTGCACATACCATGTGACAGGGGCTGACCAATGGCACCAGTAACCCCTGTGACATAGTGAGGGCAAAGGCTATCGGCGCCATTTTGAATACTGGCACCCGACGGCCTAAGTGCAGGAGGTCGCTCCTGGACCCCTGCTGGACTTTTGGCAAGTCTTGTGGTGGTCAGGAGGGTCCCCCAAAACTTGCCAAAACTCCCTGGTGGTCCAGCGGGGGTCCGGGAGCGATCTCCTGCCCTCGGACTGTTGGCTGCCAGCAATCAAAATGGCGCCGATAGCCTTTGCCCTTACTATGTCACAGGGGTTACCAGTGCCATTGGTCAGCCCCTGTCACATGGTCGGAGCACAAGATGGCGCCGGCCATCCATTGCTCCTACCATGTGACAGGGACTGACCAATGGCACCGGTAGCCCCTGTAACATAGTAGGTCAAAGGCTATTGGCGCCAATTTGAATAATGGCAGCCAAGGGTGTGAGTGCAGGAGATGGCTCCCGTGCCCCCCGCTGTACCACCAGGGAGTTTTGGTAAGTTTTGGGGGGGTCAGGAGGGTGGGGGAGTTTGTTTAAATTGGCTCCTTTAGACAGCCGAATAATTCGGCGAAGATTTGTTGTATTCGTGGGGAATCACGATACGTTTCGTTTCCCCACGAATACAACGAATATGGCCCTTTACATTGCAGATTACAAATATGTAGGAAACGAATGCACACCCCTAACTGTCATGTACTACTGTTGACTTGCTGTCTAGTTGCTTGAATTGTTCATATTGTCTTATTGGTCTGTTTGTAAGAATTCTGATAGTTTTAAAATACGAGGTTAATATTTAGCGCCAATTAACCGGATAAGTTCAGACTTATCTGGCTAAGGTGCGCTGTTTGAATATTTGGCCCCAATTAGCCGGATAATTATTTATCTGACTAAATATTCATCAAACTAAGGGGTGGGGGGGAGAAGATGGGAGCATTCCAGACTGGGGCTACTTATCCAACTAACTTAGGGGGTCATTTATCTAAATGCATTAGGGCCTTATCATGGGCGTTAGGGCCTTAAGACTTGCAATATCGCCGTAACACAAGCAATAAATACCACATCGTGAAATGTGAATGTTTATTTGAAAATTGTATTCAAGTGGGAGGAGCTTGGGCGGAGTAAACGGAAATGAGGACTGGTTAACATTGTGTGCAATAATGTGATGCACACTATCGTGAGATTCAACACCGAAAATAAGTACACCTTTGCAATACAGCCGAAATGGGAATTATCTCAAATCCCGTTTCAGGAGGAGAGAAGGAGATGGAGAGAGAGAGTCTCTGTGGAGGTCCACATGTAAGTCAACCTTTTATACCACTTTAAGAGGGGGGCATTATGAACTCAAGGTGAGGTTTTGGTGGTGGGCTAGGTTTTGGGGGTCAATTTTACATGCACGGTCAGAGGTACGAACAGCACAGTTTCTATCAGTAAAGATTTTATATGAATTGGAATGATGAAAGGTATAAAAAAATGAGATTTGGACAATGTACTCTCTACCTAGCTTGATACACTCTCTGTCTAGCTGCTATCAAGCTAGGCAGAGAACACATTGTACAAATCTCATCTTTTTGTACTTTTCATCACTCCACATCACATAAAATCTACTGATGGTAATTGTGCTGTTTGTACCTCTGACTGTGCATGTAAAACTGCCCCCCCAAAACCTAGCCCACCAGCAAAACCTCACCCTGAATTACTAGTAGCCCCTCTTACAGTGGTATAAATAGTTAACTTATATGTGAGCCTCTACAGAGATGCTCTCTCTCCACACCCCTTTTTTAACGCGGGCACTACTTTTGCTATAAATATCGCAAAATGATGAATCTAGGCCTCAGATACGTGCTGACATTTAGGCTTATCTGATTTAGGGCCATATTCAATAAGGCTTTTCTCCCATTTGTGTCTATGGGAAAATCCCTTAGTGAATCAGGTACTAAGCCAGATAAGTTAGCCCTGCTATTGAGCTGGTTTAAAGTAAGCCGAATAAACTTATTCAGATAATTCTTAGATAGTTGGTTTTATTGTGGCATGGCTGTACCACTGAATATCCTGGCCAAGTTAGCTGGATATATTTATCCAGCTAACTGGCTGAGCTGAATAGCAGCTAAATATGGATTACCATATATTTTATTGGCGTCTACTTAAGGCTTGGCAGGATCCCAAACTAGATCCCATGCTGCTAATACCCAGTGGGTTTTCCCACGTGGCAATGAATTCCAGAGCTTAATTGTGCATTGAGTGAGGAATAATTTTCCCCAATTT
Source organism: Rhinatrema bivittatum (assembly GCF_901001135.1). Lineage (NCBI taxonomy): Eukaryota > Metazoa > Chordata > Amphibia > Gymnophiona > Rhinatrematidae > Rhinatrema > Rhinatrema bivittatum. The sequence goes on along the minus strand of NC_042624.1, from coordinate 51,694,874 downwards.
GTTTTTAACTGTTCTACTTATTAACTTCATGGAGTGTGCCCTAGTTTTTGAATTTTTTGAAAAATAACCAATTCATATCTACCTGTTCTATTCAACTCAATATTTTATAGATCTTTATCATATCCCTCCCTCAGCCATATCTTCTCCAAGCTAAACAGTCCTAACTTCTTTAGCCTTCCATCATAGGGGAGCCGTTCCATGATCTTTATCATTTTGGTCACCCTTCTCTGTTGTTTCTCCAGTGCAACTATATCTTTTTTGAGATTCGGAGACCAGAATTGCACATAGTACTCTAGGTGTGGTCTCACCCTGGAGTGATACAGAAGTATTATGACATTCTCTATTTTATTCTTCATTCCTTTCCTAATAATTCCTAACATTCTGTTTGCCTTTTTGACTGCCACCGCATACTGAGCAAAAGATTTCAAACTATTGTTCACAATAAGGCCCAGGTTTTTTTCCAGGATGGTAACTCCTAATATGGAACCTAACAAATAACTTCAATGTGAGTTACTTTTCACCATGTGCATCACTTTGTACTTAACCACATTATATTCATCTGCCATATGGACACTCAATTTTCCAGTCTTTCAAGGTCATCCTGCAATCTATCACAATCTGCTTGTGATTTAATTACTCTAAATAAGGCCTAGATTTTCTAACCTACCACGGCGTCGTGAATTGTGAGGTACAGGGAGGCAGGGGGGTGAAGCGGGGGGCGGGCCCGCGATAGCCAGCAGTGATCGCACCTCCGCGGTGCGATTTCTGCCGGCTTTCGCACCCAATAGCACCATCATAAAAGGTGGTGCTATTGGTCGTGAAATTGGAAGCAAAAAGGCTCCTTACCTTTTCGCCATCCACGCTGTCTTCGTGGTGTCCACCCTGGTGCCACCCCGACTCCTCCTGTTCCGGTCTTGACGCCGCCCCTTTTTAGTGATCGCACGTGAAAAGTCTCTTTTTGGCATGCGATTGCTTTAAAAATGACCCCCTAATTTTGTGCCATTAGCAAATTTGATCACCTCTCTCATTGTATCCCTTTCCAGATCATTTATAAATATTTTAAAAAGTACTAGGCCAAGTACATATCCCTGAGGCACTCTACTGTTCACCTTTTTCCACTGTGAAAAACATAATTTAATTCTACTCTCTATTTCCTTTTAACCAGTTTGCAATCCATAAAAAGACATCTCCTATCCCATGATTTTTTTAGTTTTCTTAGAAGTCTCTCATGAGGGACTTTATCAAATGCCTTCTGAAAATCCAAATACACTAAAGCCACTGGCTTACCATTATCCACATGTTTATTAACCTTTTGAAGAAAAGTAGTAGATTGGTGAGGGAATTCTATCCATGCTGACTGTGTCCCATTAAACCATATCTTTTATTTATTTGTTTTTAAATACCAACGTTCGTGGGATACATCACATTGGTTTAAAATAAATAAAATAAATAAAATATATGATACAGTAAAAGACATCACAGTAAAACATAAAATACAATAACATTCAAAAATATCATAAAATATCATAAAATACAATTAAACGCTCAATACAAGTCTTAATGTTTTAATAAAATAGTTGACTGGGATATAAACATGATAAATAAGGGATTAAGAATAGCGGTAGATGTTACGTGAATGCGTTGAAAGAGCCAGGTTTTATAGCCCTTCTTAAATGTTCTAATATTTGGTTCCATTCTTAAGTCCTGCAGTGGTGAGTTCCATAACTGAGGACCTGCAATTGATATGACTTTTTGTCTTACTGCATTTAGGTGTGCTGATTTTGGGGAAGAGATAGGTAGTGTCCCATTACTTGCAGACCTTGTTGTTCTCTGTGGTGTTTGAAAGTGAAGTGCTGCAGTGAACCATTCCATTTTACCGTTATATAGTGTTTTGTGAATTAATGATAATATTTTAAACTGAGCACAGTATATGATTGGGAGCCAGTGTAGATCTTTTAGAATTGGAGTTATATGTTCCGATTTTTTGGTATTTGTTAGAATTCTAGCTGCTGCATTTTGCAAATGGTAGAAGCAGGAAGTCCTAGAAGTAAAGCATTGCAGTAATCTGTTTTTGAGAAAAGGAGTGCTTGAAGAACTGTTCTAAAATCATGATTATGGAGAAGTGGTTTTCATTTTTTAAGAACATGTAACTTAAAGTAACCATCTTTAATTAAACTATTTATCCAGTTTTTACAGTTTAATTCACTATCAAGTATGACCCCAAGATCTTTGGCTTCGTAGGAAATAGGATGTTTGCTGGCCGCTGTTATTAAATCTGATATAGTTAGATTATTTAGTTTGGGGCAAAGAAAGAGACCCTCTGTTTTGGCTGAATTTAAGGATAGGCTCATTTGAGCTAGAAGTCGCTTTATAGAGGCAAGATAAATCTCCCAAAGTTTTAATGCAGATTCAATGGATTCTGTAATTGGAATTAGGATCTGGACGTCATCAGCGTAGATATAGGTCAAACCAAGGCCTGCTAAAAACTTGCAAAGGGGAAGCATATATAGATTTAAAAGTGTTGATGACAATGAAGATCCTTGTGGAACACCGTGAATGATTTTTATTTTTTCTGATTCATGAATATTTATTTTAACTCTATACGACCTGCTATTTAAGTATGATTCAAACCATTGGTAAGTGGTGTCCGTTAGACCTATTTCTCTTAATCTATCTAATAAAATCTTGTGATTAACTGCAGATAAATCCAACATTATAAGAGATATGATTGCGCATTATCTAGGCCTCTCAGGACAGGTCCATAAGGGAAATTAAAAGAGTCTCTGTACTAAAGAATGTTCGGAAACCGAATTGAGCTGGATATAGGATGTTATGGTTTTCCAGATAAACTGTTCTTTAGAATAGTTTCTATGATTTTTCCTGGCACTGAAGACTCCTGTAAATAAAAACAAACCAGCTGAAACCACAAGAGATTGTTGCTTGGAATTCTTTCCGTTCTGTATTAGATGGAAGAGTCAAATTATCCAGGGAGAGGTCTGCTCAGCCTTTTTCCAGTAAATGTGTTATCCACTGGACTCACCACAACATCTGTTTGACCACTGACTAGAGCCCTTCATCCAGTTAGGAAGTACCCCAAATGAACAAGTTATATTACATTTTTACCTTTTTAGACTATAGTTCTAAAAATATACTCCCAAACCAAACTAGTCATTTTCCTATTAACAGGGTAAAGAATATATTTTTAAATAGAATATAAATTAGTTTATTTTAGTTTATATAATATTTGTTTAACCATCTTTCCAGTAAAAAAACAAAGTGGTGAACAATAAATACAATTAAAATTAGATTAATAAAACAAGACAAATGTTATAAAATGAGTAATGGTACAGTTGTGTGCAAAAGTTTAGGCACTTCTGGTCAAATTGTATGTTTCAATGAGGCCCTATGAGCTCAATATTCAAAAGCCATTTAGACAGATAGCTCACAAGTTATCATTATAAATGGCATGGTTTGCCTTAGTCAGCTACTTACTGGGCTAGATTTTAGCCTGATCAGTCATTATCCAGCTTAAATCTAGCCAGATAAGAGTCATTAAAGTTATCTGGCTAAGGCCTAGATTCATCAAATCACGGTAAATATAGCAGAAATATGGCATATTAGCATCCTGCAATAAAAGGATGGATGTGGTTAAGGTAATTAATGACATACTGCCCCATGTATGTAAGAATCAAGTCACATGATGCACTACTTCATGGGGAGTCATTTAACGCTCGCACATCATTCTACATCTGGCACATTATTTTCTAGGGATGTGAATCGTTTTAGGACGATTAAAATTATCATCCGATAATTTTAATATCGTCTTAAACCGTTATGGAACACAATACAATAGAGATTCTAACGATTTATCGTTATAAATCGTTAGAATCGTGAGCCGGCACACTAAAACCCCCTAAAACCCACCCCCGACCCTTTAAATTAAATCCCCCACCCTCCCAAACCCCCCCAAATGAGTTAAATAAACCTGCGGGTCCAGCGGCGGTCCGGAACGGCAGCGGTCCGGAACGGGCTCCTGCTCCTCAATCTTGTTGTCTTCAGCCGGCGCCATTTTCCAAAATGGCGGCGAAAAATGGCGGCGGCCATAGACGAACACGATTGGACGGCAGGAGGTCCTTCCGGACCCCCGCTGGACTTTTGGCAAGTCTCGTGGGGGTCAGGAGGCCCCCACAAGCTGGCCAAAAGTTCCTGGAGGTCCAGCGGGGGTCAGGGAGCGATTTCCCGCCGCGAATCGTTTTCGTACGGAAAATGGCGCCGGCAGGAGATCGACTGCAGGAGGTCGTTCAGCGAGGGTTCCGGCGCCTCGCTGAACGACCTCCTGCAGTCGATCTCCTGCCGGCGCCATTTTCCGTACGAAAACGATTCGCGGCGGGAAATCGCTCCCTGACCCCCGCTGGACCTCCAGGAACTTTTGGCCAGCTTGTGGGGGGCCTCCTGACCCCCACGAGACTTGCCAAAAGTCCAGCGGGGGTCCGGAAGGACCTCCTGCCGTCCAATCATGTTCGTCTATGGCCGCCGCCATTTTTCGCCGCCATTTTGGAACATGGCGCCGGCTGAAGACAACAAGATTGAGGAGCAGGAGCCCGTTCCGGACCGCTGCCGTTCCGGACCGCCGCTGGACCCGCAGGTTATTTAAGTCATTTGGGGGGGGGTTCGGGAGGGTGGGGGATTTAATTTAAAGGGTCGGGGGTGGGGTTTTAGGGGGTTTTAATGTGCCGGTTTTGCGATGTTTTTCGATTTTCCGATTTTCATCACGATTTTTCACGATTTTTCACGATATTTTACCCCCCCAAACGGCAACAATATGATTCCCTCCCCCTCCCAGCCGAAATCGATCGTTAAGACGATCGAGGACACGATTCACATCCCTATTATTTTCTTTGTTTATATATATATATATATACATACTGGCTTCCTGCAGCTGCCTCTTTGAGGGTGTGTCAGGCGTTAGAGAAAGGAGAAGAGGTAAGTTGGTTAGTGGTTAGTTGAAGTTTAGGAGCTTTTCTAGTGATTATCTGAGTGAGTTGTCCTGTTTAGTGTTCTCATTTGTTTTCCTTTACCTTTGTCTCTTGTCTTTATCTGTGTGAGGATGTTTTGTGAGTTATTGTTGTTTGTCTGTTTGTCCCTTTGTGTGGAGGAGAAGAGTGATGGGGAGGAGTGGTGTGGAGAGGAGGAGTGGAGGAGTGGTGAGCAGCAGAAGAGGATGGAACATGGAAGGCATGGGGAGAGAGGAGAGGTGTGCATAGGCTCCTGTACTTCTCTTTTTTTTAATGGGCATTCCCAGTACTACTTATCTGGATATCTTTTGAAGATATCGGGATAAATAGCAAGTTATCCAGCCACTCAAGTATAATCAATGGGGCATATCTCCCACTGAGTATAATGGACAAGTTATCTGGCTAACTTTAGCCAGATAACTTGTCCACTAACCAGCCTATTGAATATTCCCCCTACCAAGTGAACAGAATCAGACACAGCCTCTACATTGTACAAAGTTAAACAATGTAGAGGCACACCTCTACATTGTGCCTCTACATTACATTACTATTTGTTGATGTTAACAGTTGAAAAGAATTAAACAGTGAATATGGCATGTGCCAAAGTTTAGATACCCTTTCAGCTGGTTAATTATTACTTTCATATAAAAAGTTTTTAATAAAACCCAAAATGTTGATTGACTAGTCATGTCTTCAATTAGTCAGATGTAAACAATTCCGTGATTATTCTATTTTCCACAACCATGAGCTCTTCTAAGCAGCATCTGTCTGAGCATTTGCAAATGAAGATAATCCATTCTTTCAAAGTAGGGGAAAGTTATAAAGAAAATCCCTAAATGCTTCCAGCCAGCAATTTCAACTGTCAGAAAAATTGGTAGGAATTTGCAGTTACATAGAACTGTTGAAGTGAAGGCAAAATCTGGAAGTCTAAGAAAAATATCTGATAGAACTGCCCAAAACTGGTCAGATCTTCAAACAGAGAACACAGATCACTGCAAATGATGTGCTGAAACGTTTAGCTGACTCTGGAGTGGTTGTTCACAGGTCTACAATATAACATTGCTTACAAAACTATGATCTGTATGGGACAGTTATCAGAAAGAAACCTTTCCTGAGATTTGATCACAAACATCATCATCTAAAGCAGTGGTTCTCAACCTTTTTTCTGTCAGGACACACCTGACAGATGGTTCTTACATGCATGACACACAGAACACATGACTATCACAGGGCTAAATGTAAACAAACACTTTGCATACACAAGAACTCCCCTGATCCTCAACAATGGGTACAGAGCAGAACTAGGACATTCTCCAAAAAGCTCACCATACAAAAAGAAAATATTCTGGTGTCATCTCAGTAAAAGCAATACAAGCTGCCTCTACTACTAGGTACATTAGCACTACTTATGAAAAGACAGAAGTTCACCACCAATGCATGGCCTTTTGAGAAAACACAACAAATAAGACTAATACCAATGCTTACATACTTGTCAAATACCTCACCTCAGTCACACACACAAAACCGACCTTCACCAAATACAAGACCACATATTACAAATATGGAGACAGAAACTGGAATGGAAACCAAAACAAGCCACTCTGCATGCGAAGCAAACCTGGAGAAATGGAAACAGAAATATAGCACCTAACACACTCCCAGGATCTGCAATAATGCACACAAACTAACCCATACAAAGTTACACCTGGATTATGGAACACACTCAAACAGTATCAACCCTTTCTATGAAAAGTCAACACTACAAATATTAAACCAGGCCCTAAACACCAATGCATCTCTTATTAGGAAAACAGAACAAGCTAAGCTCTTAGAGATCCCTGCACAGAAACTGAAAGCTTGCAGAATACCTTGCCTCAGTTATACATGCTGAACACAGACAGACCCTGACCAAATACAGAATAAAGTGACCATAAAGCTAATGTTTTAGTTTTTCCATTGTTGCACTGCACACAGAGTTTGGCTTCTTGCTGTTTCCAGTTCAGTGTTTGTCTACACATTTCTATTTATACATTCCTCAAGAAATATAAAATAATAATGGTAAAACTAAACTAATAAAGAATATAAATGTTTAAAAACAACTGATGAATAGAATAATATTCAATAATTACAAACTCATAAAAAATATTAAAAATTCTCAAATACCAATAAAATATTTCAAAACAGCAGACATATCACATAATACCCAAAAATTAAAATGGAAGTCAATCAAGAAAACTGAACTTATAAAGCCACCTTATCTTACCCTTTCTAGCAATTCTCATACTCCTTTCCCTTGCAGGCCAGTAGCACACATCTGAAGCAGCAGAGGCTGCTAAACTGTCCTCATGGTCCTCTCCCTTAGGGCTTAAGACCAATCTCTCTATCTCTTACACAAATATACCACAGTCACACCCCCATGACCAGTTTCTGTCTCTCATACACCAGTCATCTCCCCAACCAGTCTCTCACTCTCTTACACACACATCAGTCACCTCGCTGACCAGTCTCACTCTCATACACATTAGTTACCTCCCTAACCAATCTCTCTTTGTCTCTCACACATCAGTCACCTGCCTGACCAGTCTCTTTCTTTTACATATGTGTCACTTCCCTGATCAGTCTCTGTCTCACACATAACAGCCACCTCCTGGACCAGTCTCGCTCTGTCTCTCACACATACAGTCACCTCCCTAAACAATCTCCTCATACACTCAGCAGTCACCTTCCTGACCAGTCTCTCTCTCACACAGTCACCTTCCTAACCAGTCACCTTCTCTCTGACAGTCACCTCCATGACCAGTCTTACACTCTTACACACACAACAGTCACCTCCCTGACAAGTCTCTCTCTCTGTCTCACACATATCAGTCATCTCCCTGACCAATCCCTCACTCTCACATACACAGCAGTCACCTCCCTGACCAGTCTCTCTCTCACACAGTCACCTTCCTAACCAGTCACCTTCTCTCTGACAGTCACCTCCATGACCAGTCTTTCACTCTTACACACACAATAGTCACCTCCCTGACAAGTCTCTCTCTCTTTCTCACACATATCAGTCATCTCCCTGACTAATCTCTCACTCTCACATACACAACAGTCACCTCCCTGACCAGTCTCTCTCTCACAAGCAATCAGCTCCTTGACCATTCTCTCTCTCTCTCTCACACACACACACACACACACACACACACACACAAAGTTACCTCCCTCACACACACACACCAGTCACCTCCTTGACCTGTCTCTCACTCACACACACACATACTCACCTCCCTGACCAGTCTTTATCTCACACCCAGTCACCTCCCTGACCAGTCTGTCTCAATCACATGCATGATCCTCTTTCTCACTTACACACAAGCTCTCAGTCAGACACATTCTCTCTCTCTCTCTCTCTCTCTCACTTACACACATGCTGGCTCACTTTTAATCCTACACACTCACCCCCCCCCCCCCTTCTGGAGTACAATTGGGAGCTTCAGTAGTCTCCTTCTCCAGCTCCTGTGACTCAAAACAGAATCCCATTAATGCTGCTCTCTACTGTTGTGAATCGTCAGCTGCTCTTCTGTTTTTTTCCAGGACCACACTGCTCCTTGGGCCAATGTGCTGCTACTTTTGAATGCAGTATGGCCCTTTCTTCTTCCTCCCCACTACACATCATGTCCTCTTCTGGGCCATGGAGGTGGCAAGATCAGTATGGCCACTTGCCAGCTCCCACTGATACTGGTGCCGTTCCTGTCCAGGCTTGAGCATTCTGACAACCTGGGCAGCAATGGCAGCAGTGGAAGGATGTTTGTCTCTCTCACTGGGGTGAAAGGAAGGGGAGAGAAGAGGGGTTAGCGGGAGCACATCACACCTGTCAGTGCTTGGGACACACTGGTGTGTTGTGATGCACTGATTGAAAATCGCTGATCTAAAGTATATAAAAGAAAATCTTGATAAGCCTAAATGACAAGGCAGATGATATTTCATAGTCTAACAAATTTATTGAGGCATGAGCTTACGAGGACAGAGTCCACTTTGTCAGAAGCAGCATGTTTTATTAATTTCAATCTGTTAAAATCAGCACATAAATAGTAATTTAATTTTGTATTAAACACTGCAAAAATATTTTTTATTTAGCTTTGCACCATTTAGAAGTTGTCAGCTTCTTTCCATTTTCATTGAAACATATAATTTAACAAGGGATGCCTAAACTTTTGCACAGAACTATTTAACATAAAATTATATAACACAAAATAAAACCATAGGGCTGGATTTTAAAAAGGTTACGAGCGCGGGCCTATTTCAAAAGGCCTGGCGACGCGCATAAAGCCCCAGGACGTGTGTAAGTCCCGGGGCTTTACTAAAGGGGTGGTCCGGGGCAGTCTGGGGGTGGGGTGGGGGCGGGGACAGAGGCCTCCGACACAGCGGCCATTGCTGCTGTATCAAAGGATCGCATGCTGGCAGGCTGACAGCGCGTGCAACTTGCGCCTGCCTGGAGGCAGGCACAAAATGTAAGATAAAAATTTTTGGGAGGGTTAGAGTAAGGCTAGGGGGGAAAGGTTAGGGTAAGGGGTGGGAAGGTCAGGTTAGGGGGAAGGGGTGTTCCCTTTCAGGCTGCTCCAATTTCGTAGCAGCCTGTGAGGGAATGGGGGAAGGCAGCACAGCTCAGTGCATGCAAGTTGCACAATTGTGCACCCCCCTTGCCCACGCCAACCCTTGATTTTATAACTTGCACGCGCCTGCGCGTGCAAGTTATAAAATAGGGCGTACATGTGCGTGCGCCGGGTAGCACACATGTACGCTGCACACGATCATTTTAAAATCTATCCCATAATAGTTACAACATAGAGTTGACATACAGTAATCTACAAGATACATCAACCATAAAAATGAATCAGCATAGCCAAAATCAAATTCTAATGAAATAGAATAAGACTAGAGAAAAGAATATCCTGTTAAGCAATTTTTTCTAAATTATTCTCAGGCATTACAGTAATCCAAATGGCTCAGTACCATGGTATAAACAAGCATCTGAAAATCTCTGTTCTTAAAAAAAAAAAAAAGACTTTAAATGCCAAATGTAAAGATGACAGCAAATGAACTTTGGACCACGGTTGAAATATGATTCAATTTTGATTCCAAGGGTAGTGACTACAAGGCACATTAATTTGCTATTTTTCATTACATACTATTAGTGGAAATCCTTTTTTTAAATATATTTTTTGCTTGTAGTTTTTTTTAGAAGAATTTAATGTTCATTGACATATGTCAGATTGACAGCAGTGGAAATGTAAGTTCTTGATTTGGCCATAAAACAAGTAAGGCATGGGCATTGTCAGTTTGAGCTCCAGCATACTAGCATAGGAAAAAACATTTACTCTCTTCTGAAATAACCAGTCACCCAAGTTGGGAGGGCAATCATTCTCCATCTTCATTTAGTCTGTGGCCTCCCTTCTGAAATGTATTAAAAAAAACAAAACAACGAGTTACATTTCTTTTCATGGTTTCAGTGAAACAGGATTATACAGTGGACAAAAATTGTTTCTAAGTGTGGGAATGGAATTCCCATTGATAAGGTCATATCATATCCCTTCTTGTGTTGCAGTAGAATGCCATGGGAAACCTATGGCTGAACCATCGTTGGATCTTGGATCTTCTACTTCTGGCTTCCGACCCGGCTTCATCCATCGTGTCTCTTCTCCTGTTGGAATGTTACTGATTGCAGTACCTCCTCTCAGCCCTCAGTTCTCATGATGCATTGTAGTGTCTTCTTTCAAGTAAATATTTATTTTAATTGGTATCTCATAAGCAAACTGTGGGAAAATTTAAATAGCAATCAATAAACTGTCATTAATAAAACATACAATTTCAGACCATGATGTTAATTTCTGATGTTCCTATTGCATAATTTCTCATCAATAGTCCATTTGATTTGAAAAAGCCTGGGACTCTTATTTTTCCACCATAAAATGAATGAAGAAATCCCGTTCTTTTGAAAACATTGCACTCGATTTAAAAGTGAGTAAATAAATATTCAATCAGTTCACCCAAGTTGTGCAAGCATCATAGCCAATTGCACAGTTATATTTTGCCTGCTTTGTGCTTAATTTTATTATTGTATGTGTCAATTTGAATTTATAAATTATGTACCTTTCAAAGAATAAGTGGAGGTGAGCAAGATGTGTGTACTTTAGTCACTTATCTGAGCACATGCTTTGTTCGGTTAAAAAATTAAGGACATAAGAAATTGCCATACTGGGTCAGACCAAGGGTCCATCAAGCCCAGAATCCTGTTCCCAAGCCAGGCTACAAGTACCTGGCAAGTACCCATACACTAGGTAGATCCCATGCTACAGATGCCAGTAATAGCAGTGGCTAATACCTATGTCACTTGATTAATAGCAGTTAATGGATTTCTCCAAGAACTTATCCAAACCTTTTTTTTTAATCCATTTACACTAAATGCACTAACCACATCCTCTGGCAACAAATTCCAGAGCTTAATTGTGCGTTGAGTGAAAAAAAAAACCAGACCTGGATGTTTACCTCTGTGACCACTTATCAAAGTCACATTTGTGTTGTTATGATTAACTGTCATTGTCAAACTGTGGGGTAGATTTTATAATTTAGCGCAAACTCGTACTTTTGTTCGCGCACCAGACGCGAACAAGAGTACGCGGGATTTCAATCGATACGCACGTAGCCGCGCGTATTCCTTAAAATCCGGGATCGGCGCGCGCAAAGCTGCCAATTTTGGGCAGCCTGCGCGTGCTGAGCCGTGCAGCCTGCCTCCGTTCCCTCCGAGGCCGCTCCGAAATCGGAGCAGCCTTGGAGGGAACTTTCTTTCGCCCTCCCCTCCCCTTCCCCTCCCTTCCCCTACCTAACCCCCCCCCCCGGCCCTATCTAACCGCCCCCCCCCCCCAACCTTTATCGCTGGATTTACGCCTGCCGGAGGCAGACGTAAATCTGCACGCGCCAGCGGGCTGCTGGCGCGCCATCACCCGACCCGGGGGCTGTTCCGGAGGGCGCGGCCACGCCCCCAGAATGCCCCCGGGCCAAAACCATGCCCATGGTGCCGCCCCCGAAACGTCACGTCACGACCGCCATGCCCCCCGGCACGCGTCTCCATGCAAGCCCCAGGACTTACGCGCGTCCCGGGGCTTGCGCGTGCCGCCGAGCCTATGCAAAATAGGCTCGGCGTGCGCAGGGGGGGTTGGGGGTAGGTTTTCGGGGGGGTACGCGCGTATCCCTTTGAAAATCTACCCCTGTTTATGATATCTAACTTTCATATTTTCTTATTAGTTGCATAAAACATTGTAGCTTCCCATTGCTCCAGAAAACAATTTATTAATTTTAATTGTGAAGAAATACTGTCTTTCCTATACTACTTGAGGCAAGTTGACTATCCTATGGAAACAGCAACATGGAAGCTACCTAGAATTTGAGAATCACTTCTATTCTGTCTTCTCATAGAATAAAGACATAAAAGAAATAATGCCTTCTAATCCAATATACAAAGACCACACATAGGGATGTGTATCGTGTCCTCGATCGTCTTAACGATCGATTTCGGCTGGGAGGGGGAGGGAATCGTATTGTTGCCGTTTGGGGGGGTAAAATATCGTGAAAAATCGTGAAAAATCTAAAAATCTAAAAATCGCAAAACCGGCACATTAAAACCCCCTAAAACCCACCCCCGACCCTTTAAATTAAATCCCCCACCCTCCCGAACCCCCCCCAAATGAGTTAAATAACCTGCGGGTCCAGCAGCGGTCCGGAACGGCAGCGGTCCGGAACGGGCTCCTGCTCCTGAATCTTGTTGTCTTCAGCCGGCGCCATTTTCCAAAATGGCGCCGAAAAATGGCGGCGGCCATAGACGAACACGATTGGACGGCAGGAGGTCCTTCCGGACCCCCGCTGGACTTTTGGCAAGTCTCGTGGGGGTCAGGAGGCCCCCCACAAGCTGGCCAAAAGTTCCTGGAGGTCCAGCGGGGGTCAGGGAGCGATTTCCCGCCGCGAATCGTTTTCGTACGGAAAATGGCGCCGGCAGGAGATCGACTGCAGGAGGTCGTTCAGCGAGGCGCCGGAACCCTCGCTGAACGACCTCCTGCAGTCGATCTCCTGCCGGCGCCATTTTCCGTACGAAAACGATTCGCGGCGGGAAATCGCTCCCTGACCCCCGCTGGACCTCCAGGAACTTTTGGCCAGCTTGTGGGGGGCCTCCTGACCCCCACGAGACTTGCCAAAAGTCCAGCGGGGGTCCGGAAGGACCTCCTGCCGTCCAATCGTGTTCGTCTATGGCCGCCGCCATTTTTCGGCGCCATTTTGGAAAATGGCGCCGGCTGAAGACAACAAGATTCAGGAGCAGGAGCCCGTTCCGGACCGCTGCCGTTCCGGACCGCCGCTGGACCCGCAGGTTATTTAACTCATTTGGGGGGGGGTCGGGAGGGTGGGGGATTTAATTTAAAGGGTCGGGGGTGGGTTTTAGGGGGTTTTAATGTGCCGGCTCACGATTCTAACGATTTATAACGATAAATCGTTAGAATCTCTATTGTATTGTGTTCCATAACGGTTTAAGACGATATTAAAATTATCGGACGATAATTTTAATCGTCCTAAACGATTCACATCCCTAATAAGAATGTGAAATTTGATTCTGGGGAAAGTTGTGACTGAACAGTAGACAGTGTACTCTTTCTCTCTCTATTTCTTCTCTATATCTGTTCCCCAGAGTAAGGTGTCTAAAGCATATTTGTGCATAAAACACCATTTTATACATGTATATAGGTCTTTTGAAAATTAACCCAGGGACTGACACATAAAAGTACATGTGGAAGCAAATTCATGTTTAATGGAGGTAGGTGTTATGGTCCCGGGCCTTGCCCCGGTCCCTCCACCTATCTCGGGGATGGCCTGGGCCGTTTCGTGGCCTCCTCAGGCCTGCACTGCCTCCGTCGCATCTCTCCCTTCTTGGGGGAGACGCCAGCGATCTGCCACGGCTTGCCTCGCCTCCTAGGTGTACGCACGTGGGGAGGAGTTCCTTTTAAAGGGGCCACCGCGGGAAAACTCAAACCCTGCCTCAGATGACGTCAGACACTATAAGGGTATTTAAACCCTGCTTCTGGACATCGTCAGTGCCTTGCAACGAGGTTCACTCAGTCCCCTGAGTTGCTAGTTGCTGCTTGGATCTTGGATCTTCTACTTTTGGCTTCCGACCCGGCTTCGTCCATTGACTTCATCTTCGCTTCCGCCCCTGGTTTTGGTTTGGACTTCTGACTTCTGGCTTCTGACCTGGCTCCGTTCAATGACTCTGTTTCCAGCTTCCACCCCTGGCTTTGGCTTCAAACCTCTGACTTCTGGCTTCTGACTCGATTCATGGACTCCGACTTCTGCTTCCTCCTCCTCCTCAGGTATCCGGTTCTTGCTGGCCCATAGGATTCTCCTAAGTCCCAGTGGCTCGGGCTCTCACGGGCTCCTCCCAGGGGAGCCATGGGCTTCCGAGAGTGAAGACTCTCCAGTCTCCTGGGTCCTGCCGTCCTCATCAACCATCTCTTCGGCTGCTTCCTGGATCCTTGGTCGCATAGGGTCCCACCTAAGTCAAAGAGGTCCGGGTCCCTAAGGGCTCCTTCTGGAGGGACCTCGGACTTCCAGTGGTAAAGTCTTCTCAGGAGTCTCTCCTCAGCGCCGCCTCCTGGCTGTGACGCTCACTGTGGGTCCCCACAGTGCAACATCTGCAGTCTTGGCTGGCCCAAGGGTCCACGACCGTAATAGTAGGTGAAGTTAGGGCAGGAAACCAATCAAAAGTATGCACAAATATATATACATAACCTTTTACATCTGCTCCCATACAGGCGTAAATGTGCATGTGTATGCCACGCAAGGTTTCACTTATTCTTGCTAATTTTCAGAGCAGACTTATGCATGCAAGTTCACTTTGAAAATTATGGCTGAAGTCCCTTTGCACAAAGTATGCAGACTTCTGCCCTACTGCTATGTTATAAAATTGGTCTCAGGGTATAGGGAGGATGCCTGAAGAGACCGTCTTTCATTGGTGAGGTTTTAGGCTCAGTAAGAGGGAAGAAGGGCTCACAAAAGGATTGACACATGACTAGAAAGATCTTTTACTAAATGTACCCACTGTGTACCTAATGAGCTATTGTCTTTAAGGCACTGTTGACTATGCCCGAGAAGAAAAGTCATTTTCAATTACCCGGCTCTCTGCCCAGGTGTGGTTTAGCTCTTGATTATAAAAGATTCTGGGTCTGAGAAACCCACAACCATCACCTATGAAATAAAGCTATGTACACTTTCAAATATGAATGTAAACGTTGATGCGCACTTATGACACGTACACACTCATGATAATGCAACACAGTTCTGGACTTCTCTCAATATGCTTCCTCATTTGTAGAAATGACGTTTCAGCCACAGAAATGCTAATTATCTGATATTATATCCCTTTTTCCCACTTCCCCAGAATCTTTACTTTTAGCTGGTAAATCTATAATATATTATCGTCCTCAATATCCATAGCAGGAGCAAGTGTAGAAATCGTTTGGATTCTGCAAGTTTTATTAGGCATACCAGTTTTCCTGTGCTACTGTATGCCAGTCCTCTTTTAGAGATGTTGTTGCAACCTTTCTGTGAGTTTGTGCGATGACAAATGAGTGAAGAATAAAGGAATGATAATATTACGGTGGGGATCATGCTTTCTTTGCAGTTAAACTGTATCAGTAGTCTGAAGAATAATTATATATTCCACACAGATGTTTTTCTTGTCTTTTAGAGACACAGATTCTAAGGTCTGCTATAGAAGACATTCCTTCATTCTGCAACTTCTCTTGAGGTTCATATTTCATGGGAATGCAATTGGTATCTGCAATATATCTGTATTCTCAGCACTTTATCTTTACTTATAGCTAAGGGACTATGAAATCAATGTTAAGCTGATATATGTGTTTGTCAGGTATATTTTTATTTAAAAAGAATGGCTTCTGAACACAGCTGTTGAAACTGCAATATTCTGTGATTGAAAAGATATCCATAGGGAAGGTAATTTTCAATAGTGTGCATAACTCAGCACATACACATATAAGTAGCTGCACCTAAAGTAACTCCTGAATTTTATAAACTCTGCAGTGAGAGCTGCACAGTTGATAAAATACCTCGTATCACCACCCTAAAAGTACATGCGTATGCTTCAATAGATTCGCATTATTTAAATGAAGGGATCCACATAGTTTATACATCTATTTTCTAAAAGTCTGCATATATGTTATGCTTTAAATAATTGTAATATGTGCATGTAATAACCCTCAGTTTATGCTCAGAGGCAGTTACTCTATAATGTTGGCTGATATATGCGCATATCTCACATGAAAATACTTAGGTGCTTATTTTTAAGCACCAGTCCACTGAGACCTCCACCATTGTCCCATACCTTTATTTTATAACAACACTTTTCTTAAGTTATTTGTGTTTGTACTTTTTATGGAGCAGGCAGTAATGCTAACATTTTGTTATTTTGTTGTTCTGCTTACAATGGAGCCTGTGCGGTAATATTAAAACTGTTCATATTGGTGCATTGTCTGCAGGTACTTTTTACCCACAGACTTTGCACTAATTGTGAAAATGAAAGTGTGTATACTTTCACTTTGAAAATTATCCCAGGAAAACTCCCTGCAGACATTTCCATGGCAAATTTACGAGAGTAGTGTTCCAAAGAAAAATTACATGCGCACTTTCGGGTGGATTTTAAAAGCCCTGCTCACGTAAATCCGCCCGGATTTACACGAGTAGGGCCCTTGCGCGCCGACGCGCCTATTATGCATAGGCCGCCGGCGCGTGCAGAGCCCCGGGACGCGCGTAAGTCCCGGGTTTTTTTTTTAGGGGGCGTGTTGGGGGGCAGGGCCGAATGACGCGGCGTTTTGGTGGCGGGACGCGGCGTTTTGGTGGCGGGCCCGGGGGCGTGGTTTCAGCCCGGGGCGTTCTGGGGGCGTGGCCGCGCCCTCCGGAACTGCCCCTGGGTCGGGTCTCGGCGCGCCAGCAGCCCGCTGGTGCGAGTGGATTTACGTCTCCCTCCGGGAGGTGTAAATCCATGGATAAAGGTAGGGGGGGGGGGTTAGATAGGGCCGGGGGGGTGGGTTAGGTAGGGGAAGGGAGGGGAAGGTGAGGGGAGGGCGAAAGAAAGTTCCTTCCGAGGCCGCTCCAATTTCGGAGTGGCCTCGGAGGGAATGGAGGCAGGCTGCGCGGCTTGGCGCGCGCCGGCTGCCCAAAATCGGCAGCCTTTCGCGTGCCGATCCAGGATTTTATAAGAATAAAATCCAGCGTACTTTTGTTGGCGCCTGGTGCGCCAACAAAAGTACGCGATCGCGCTTTTTTTTTAAATCAACCCCTTTAGAAATTTCAGAAGTAAGTACATAAATGCAAACCTCTCCCCAGAAATACCCGTTTTTACAGCAGGTAAAAGTGCACCTCTAGTGGACCCACATGAGTACTTTTACCATCCTATAGAGTGGGCAATTTTCTGGCTGCCCTTTTCCACAGGCTAATCATTGAATAAGCAAGAAAATATTTCCTAAAGTTGTACATTGCTTTTTAATTGTTTTCCAGATTTTATATCTCTTTAGGTATTTTATTTTTATGTTCACTTTCATATGCAAAATGAAAGTATTGTGAATTAAGTAACTTTAAAGGTGCTTGCCAGCAGCTTTTATTTATTTGGAATCCAGAAGATGGCTTTGGTTGTGTGATTGCCCTACAAGAAGTATAATCCTGTTGGTGATCCATAGGCTGGAAAGACCTGCATTTTGGGGAAAACTATTGTGAGCAGCCACCTTCTTCCTAGCTGCCAAAGGCTTCTATATATACCCATTAGTTTGTATGGATGAAAACCTTTTCTGCTCTGGCAGGTCTGCTATGGTGTTTTAGACATAAATTTGTAGTGATTTTAAAGAAATACTGTTATTAAATGTGATGCTGCAATTGAGTGTATTGTATACCATACACTTCAGGTTCAGAATTTGCTAGAGATTTTAAGTTTCTAGATTCCATAAATGGCTATTTCATGGAGCAACTGCTCCTAGAACTGATGAAGGGGCAGCTGATCTGATCTAATTTTCAGTGGAACACACTAACAGGTGCAAGGGATTACTGTCTGGGGCCACTTATCAACCGAGATCATAATGCAACCAAATTTGACATAATCACTGGAGGGAGGACATGAAGAAAAAACATTGCAATAATATATAACTTTATTATAATTTATACAATTTTTAAATTCAAAACAATAAATAAAATTAACATAAAAAGGCAATAAACAGTGAACAATTCAGGCAAACTTATTTCAAGAAGACTAATACAGTCAAAAGTAAATTTGATTGTCACATTTATCCAATAAATGAGGGTCTTTATACGGTAAAGAAAACTTACATAATACAATTAACAAGGAGAGGGGTAGAAATCTTTTATTTTTACAGACCTGTTTCTGCTGCTTCAACCTGATTTTCCTTTACTAACTCTTTATCTCTCAAAAAACTTTCTAGATGTTGTGGCATACTAAAAATAAATTTCTTGCCTTGATAATTGACTAAACATCTACATGGGAACCTTAAATAAAAAATTGCACCTAATTCAATAGTCTTACTTTTCAAAACCAAAAACTGTTTCCTGCGCACCTGAGTGGCCCTTGAAACGTCTGGAAAAACATAAATTTTTTGACCACAAAATAATAGTTCCCTATTTTTGAGAGATTTTTCAAAAATAAACGTTTTATCCTTTTCTGGGGAAAAAGATACAAGAAGAGTAGCTCTCTTACTTATGATGTCAATAGATTCTTCCAAAAAAGTAGACACTCCTGGGGATTGTAGGTCTCCCTGATTCCCAGGAGAGTCTCTTAATTGGAGAGGAAAATAATAGATCTTAGAAATGATTGGAATCTCATTATCTTTATATGCTAAATTTTCCTTAAGATATTTTACAAACATCTCATAAGGAGACAAAAATCTTGTATAAGGAAAATTTACAAACCGCAAGTTTTTAACTTTTAAACAATTCTCCAAATTCTCTATGTCATTATGTAACACTATATTATCTGAAATACAGTTAGATTCAACACTTTGAGCGTTCTGAATTTTCAATGATAAACTATTTACCTTAGATTCCAATTCAGTTAATTTTTTCCCCTGATCTTTAATCATTGATCTATTTCCACCTACCATAGCTGAAAAGAATAAATTCATTTGTGTTACATTAGTATCTAGTTTCTGTAGCATTCTCCACAAGTCACCCAGAGTAACATTGGTGGCATCTACTGCAGTCGCCTGTATGCCACCAATGTTTACAGAGGGGCTTCCATTTACTTCCTGTTGATGAATATTCAAGGATTGTGAAGCTGCTAAATCTACATATAACTCACCTACATTTGCAAAACTCACACTCCTCTGTAAATCCTGGGGGCTGTATAGGAGTTGGTCCAGTGCCAGGACTTAAAGAGACATCTAATATGTCTCTAACACTGTCCTCTCTTGGCAAGTTGAGCCTACTTAGATGATCATCCATTGGACTGAGTCTTAATTAGTTATTTCCTTGACCTCAGAGAGGTCAAGGAAATAACTGAAAAATTGAATTAATTCTTTGCCTTGGTCTTGGGAATACACCCACACTGGAAACATTTTTTGATGGGAATGATACTGAGCAACTAAAACAAATCCCTATGATATGATAATGGAGGATGCAATAGATCAAATTGACAAACTAAAGAGTAACAAATTACCAGGACTGGATGGTATCCATCCCAGAATTCTAAAATAACTCAAACATGAAATTGCAAACCCATTATTAGAAATCTGTAGCCTATCTTTTAAAATAGCAAATACCTGAAGAATGGAGGGTAGCTGATGTAATATCCATTTTTAAACAAGGCTCTAGGGGTGATCCAGGAAATTATAGATCTGGAAGCTTGACGTCTGTGCTGGGCAAAATGGTAGAAACTATTCTTAAAAACAAATTACTGATCATATAAATAGACATGACTTAATGGAGAAAAATCAACGTGGTTTAGCAGAGGGAAGTCTTACCTTACAAATCTATTAAATGTATTGCATGTGTAAATAAATATGTAGATAAAAGTGAGCGTGTGGATATAGTGATTTGGATTTTCAGAAGGCACTTGGCAAACTCTCCCATGAAAGGTTCCACTGAAAATTAAACAGTCAAAGGATAGGAGGCCTTTTCCTATTGTGGATTTGTAACAGGTTAAAAGACAGGAAACAGAGTAAGGCTAAAATAGTCAGTTTTCTAAATGGAGATGGGTTATCAGTGGAATGTCATAGGGATATGTACTGGGACCTGTGCTGTTTAACATATATCTAAATGTTCTGGAAAAAGGAACAAGTGGTGATCAAATTTGCAGATAACACAAAATTATTCAACATTGTTAAAACAGTAGCGGATTGTGAGGAACTGCAGCAGCATCTTGGGAAACTAGGAGGCTGGGCATCAGAATACTAAAACATGAAACTAAAAACCAGCAAATTTAAAACAAATCATTTAATACACAATCAAGCTGTGTAATCATTTGCCAGGGAATGTGATCAAGGGGACAAGCATAGTGGGATTTAAAAGAGGTTTGGACAAGCTCCTGGAGAAAAAGTCCATATAACATTATTAGCCATTGCTATCCCTGGGAAAGCCATTGCTATCCCTGGGAGTGAATAACAAGAAAAAGATCTATATTTTTGGGATGTGTTGGGCACCTGTGACCCTGAATGGCCACTGTTTGAGCAAGATGCTGGACTTTGGTCTGATCCAGCATGGCATTTCTTATGTTTTATGAAGTCTTAGGGAGATGAATTTGCAGTTAACATTTGTACAGAAAAATATAAAAAAATAATTTCTGTGTAAGAACTGGTATGGGGGTTTGTGTAATTCAGTGGCATCTACTTCTTCTCCTTGAGGGCTGCAAATGGAGTAGGTTTCAGGGCGATCTCTATTGCATGTGCATGAAATATATTTGCATACAGGATAGGGATGTGAATCATTTTTCAACGATTTAGATTATCGTCCCGATAAGGTTTAAATCGTCATTAATCGGTAAAGAGTGCGATACAATAGAAATTTCCCCGATTTATTGTGAAAAATCGTTTTTTAGGTTAGTGCGCACTAACAGTAAATGATACAATTTGACACTTTTCAGGTCAGTTAAGGTCAGTTTAGGAATGAATATCTATTCCTACTGGCTGCCCTCTTATTTATTCATGTTACCAAGGTTCCCACTGACAATATATGGGGGATGGGAAATGGAAATGGTTGGTAGCTTGACAAAAAATGTAATGTGATCAGTCAATGTGACTAGAACTTGTGCCCTATCCCTGATACCGGGAGTGTTGTGATCTTCCTGCATGCAGTGCCGTATCCCTGATACCGGGAGTGTTGTGATCTTCCTGCATGCAGTGCCCTATCCCGGTTACCGAGGGTGTTGTGATCTTCCTGCAAACAGTGCCCTATCCCGGTTACCGGGGGTGTTGTGATCTTCCTGCACGCAGTGCCCTATACCTGATACCAGGATGCGTGCAGGAAGATCACAACACCCCCAGTAACTGGGATAGGGCACTGTGTGCAGGAAGATCACAACACTCCTGGTATTAGGGATAGGGCACTACATGCAGGAAGATCACAACATTCCCAGTATCAGGGATAGGGCACTGCGTGTAGGAAGATCACAACACTCAAGTATCAGGGATAGGGCACTGAGTGCAGGAAGATCACAACACTCCCGGTATCAGGGATAGGGCACAGAGTGCAGGAAGATCACAACACCCCCGGTATCAGATATAGGGCACTGTGTGCAGGAAGATCACAACACCCCTTGTATCACGGATAGGGCACTGCGTGCAGGAAGATCACAACACTCCCGGTATCAGGGATATGGCACTGAGTGCAGGAAGATCACAACACCCCTGGTATCAGGGATAGGGCACTGAGTGCAGGAAGATCACAACACTCCAGGTATCAGGGATAGGGCACTGAGTGCAGGAAGATCAGAACACTCCCGGTATCAGGGATAGGGCACTGAGTGCAGGAAGATCACCAACACCTCTGGTATCAGGGATAGGGCACTGCGTGCAGGAAGATCACAACACTCCCGGTATCAGGGATAGGGCACTGTGTGCGGGAAGATCACAACACTCCTGGTATCAGGGATATGGCACTGAGTGCAGGAAGATCATAACACCCCTGGTATCAGGGATAGGGCACTGTGTGCAGGAAGATCACAACACCCCTGGTATCAGGGATAGGGCACTGCGTAGAGGAAGATCACAACACCCCCGGTATCAGGGATATGGCACTGAGTGCAGGAAGATCACAACACCCCCGGTAACTGGGATAGGGCACTGTGTGCAGGAAGATCACAACACTCCCGGTACCAGGGATAGGGCACTGCATGCAGGAAGATCACAACACTCCTGGTATCAGGGATAGGGCACTGCGTGCAGGAAGATCACAACACTCCCGGTATCAGGGATATGGCACTGCGTGCAGGAAGATCACAACACTCCCGGTATCAGGGATACGGCACTGCATGCAGGAAGATCACAACACTCCCGGTATCAGGGATAGGGCACAAGTTCTAGTCACATTGACTGATCACATTACTTTTTTTGTCAAGCTACCAACTGTTTCCATTTCCCATCCCCCATATATTGTCAGTGGGAACCTTGGTAACATCAATAAATAAGAGGGCAGCCAATAGGAATACATATTCATTCCTAAACTGACCTCAACTGCCCTGAAAAGTGTCAAATTGTATCATTTTCTGTTAGTGCGCACTAACTCCCGTTAGTGCGCACTAATCGGAAAAACCAATTTTTTTACTAAAAAATCGTGCCAAACACGATTTTCTTCTCCTACCAGACGATTTTGATTGTTAAGATGATCGGGCACTCGATTCACATCCCTAATACAGTAGAGGTAGTGTATAGGCAAATCTATCGCATGCAAATTTGTAACCCATAATGCAGTTTAGAGTTGGAAACAGAGAAGGTTCACATGAGAAAATGAATTAAATAAAATATATGCTGCTTGCTTGCATAGCAGATTACATGGATTCTTTACACAATTTCCAGTGGATGAGCCATGCCATCTTATTATTCCCCTCTGTGTACAGGCCTTCTGATATCAGCACATTACACCGAGTTTCATGTCAGGGGTCTCTCGCCAGCTCTGTTCCACATGAGAGACACTTTGTTTTCATAAGATAATTTAACAAAGGGCACCTGAGATCCCCTGAGGAATCACCTCTTGCACATTACTGCTTTTCCTTTTTATGAACATTTATTGTTTTAGACATTCTTTCAATTCAGGAAGGGGTACATGTCTGGATAATAAATCTTCAAATGGATTCAGAGACTTACTAGAAAAATATTATATAAGCACATAGATGCTAGAGAACAGTGCTAGAATTGCTATGTCTGAAATGCTTGCATTGATGCAGTACCTATAGCTGAGGAGAAGAAATTCACATTTTTAGTAAAGGATCAGCTCATAAAAAGGTGAATTTTAAAAGCTGATGCACGCCCAAACCAGGAAATGTGCGAATATGTCAGGCTGGTGCTCACCGAGCGGGTTTTAAAAGCTGCCTGAGTACGAGAATATCTCCCACTGTGTGCACAAATGAAAAGTTCCCAAAAAGGGGTGGGGCATGCTGTAGGCGGGGCATGGGTGTTCCGGGATTTCAACCAGATTAGCAGGTGCACGCTGGGGTCCCTTGCCATGTAACTTTACTTCTGCTATGGAGGATGTGTAAGTAAGAAAATAAAAGTAAATAGATCGGTGGGGCTTTAAGGGTCGGAGATAACAGGGAAGAAGGGAGGCTATTAAACTAGGAGGGTTTGGAAGTCCTATTCCTTATCTGTGTGAACTGGGATGAACTGGTAAAACTGGTAACGGCGTCAGCATGCGTGTCTTATAAAATCACCCCTCTTACGTGGTAGAAGCGGCATTTGCATGCATAGGCATGCGTTCACTTAAAATTGTGCATGCATATGCGCATGGTCAGACTATTTTAGAACATGCATGCATATACGCATTCATTTTATAAAATGGCCGCATCCCTGGGTGCGGGCCGACAAATGTGTGCACATGTGCCCGCGTGCCTGTTTAAAAGTTACTGTCCCTAGCTTTAAATCCTTAAGGTTTTCACAATTATTGAACAGTAATGTAGTAACACAATGGAATATAACAATGTAATGTCTCTTCCTTCTACTATATAAAGTATGTATGATGGATCCTATACTCGCATTAATATTACAGTGTTTCACCACAGGTGACACATTGTTGTACAGTATAAATGCACTATAAAATGTCCACTATATTGAAATGTTTTCGAGGGTCTTCCAACCAATGGTAATCTAATTTCCATGTGCATAATAGTATTACCCAAGGGAAAACAAGCTTGACATTAGTGCTTGGTACTATTGCAGCTTCAACAACAGTTTCACATAGGAAACAAAATACATTTGAAACAGAAAGTAGATTTTTATTTATTTTATTTTATAAAATAAAATCATTTGAGTATTCTAAACAAATCTTGATTGGAAAATAAGGTTTAAATCCCAGAAAATAAGCTCATATTGAATAGGGCTCCAAGGTGCTGTTGGATGTATTCAGTGAATTCCTGGAAGGAACATACTTACATATTTTCTGAATTTTGCACAGCACCGGAAGAGGCATTGGAAATCAGAAAGGATCTGATGTCATTTTTGGGAAAAATCTGTTGGGAGGTATAGTTTTAAGGGAATCTGTCCTAGGGAGATAAGTGGAAGTGATAAGGATTTTGAATAAGGATTGGAGAAAAGTAGATAGCTGGCACAAAAGCAGAGAGACACAGGGCTGGAACTCTGTTAGGACAAAGGCTGCAGTCAAGAAGGACCAGATAGGACCAGCATTTTTTGAGAGTCAAAATGCTGGTAGTGAATTTCCATTTGAAAATCTTGCTGAGTGTAGTCACTTAATAATGTATAGGAACTGTGGTTGTTTTTCTATGTCCTAGAAGCATAGTAGCTTGTATTTAACTCCTCTTATTCATATCTAGAATGTCTTGATGACTTAGGCTGTAGAATTAAGCGATGACCTGTAAATTATGAGGTTGGTTGGTTTCCAAATTACTATTTCATTTTTACACCTGCTAATTATCTGGCATAAGTGATATTAAATATTTTATTGTGTAGTACTGACTGGGTAGGAGGACTAGGTGAACTGTGGGGCATTTAAGATCCAGAACCAGTAGGGTCGTGATAAACTGCATAAGGACTGGACAAACTGGTAGCCTAATTGGTAAAACAGATCATTTTTAGGGATGTGCATTCGTCCTGGTTCGGCCACCCCGAAAAACAAAGCGGATTTTCCCGAAATTTCGGGAAAATTCATTTTTCGGGATTAGCGCGGGGAGTTAGTGCACGCTAACCCAAAAAATTGGGGCGGCCAAAATAATTCGGCCCAAACCACGGGAAAATGAAATTTCCCATGGCGGGCCAAATCACATCCCTAGTAATTTTGCTGTGCACTTGTTATAAAATACACAAACCTATGCATGTAAATTTTGACTAATGCGGGCAAGTCCAACTTTACTTTCAAGGTAAAATATGCATACATATATCTTTAAAATAGGTGGGCAATTTACTCACATTCAATGCATTCATATTTGTAGTTTCAATGCTTTCCATCCATTTGCACGAGTCTACATGCTTGCGTACATTGCAAGGTAGAGATATGCATATTTTATAAAGCACATATATATCAAATGTGCATGTTATAAAATACTGTAGTATATTTACATAAGGCCATGTACATGCATATACATTGCCATGTATAGTTGTTTGAAAGTTATCCTTCCAGCAAATAAATACCCAGATTTACATGCAGAGGCAGATATTTTACAAAATATTTGCATATACTGTTTTGAAAATACTTACTTGCAGGTGTATTTTGAATAATCAGTACACAGATACTTCTACCAATTCTCCCATTCCTTCTCCACCTTTCTTATTCTATTCCTATGGAAAGAATCTTTAGTGAATATGGCCCTACGGGCTTGTTTAAGCAAAGAATGGGAGAAAAGCCTTTGTGAATCATACCCTACATATAGCGACTGCTGCTGCCAAAATTGTCAAGCACATGAACTGTCTGTGTTTCATCATATGGGAATACAAGGTATCAACTAATCAATGCACAGAGAAGTTCCTAGAACACAGATTTACAGATGAGAAACTATCTTCCAGGAATTGCTAAACTCTAAATGAGATGAGCAAGAGATATCGGTATAAATCAAATTGCTGTACCATAAAAGAGAATATTATAAGAAAATATGGATGATAGAAGAATTTATATATTCATTGTTTAAGTGTAGGTTTAAACATTATGACCCATTCAGAATTACAGCTTTAGGATTGACAAGGAAGAATTATTTATATTTTGTTAAGATGCTGTACTTTGCAAAATGTATTTTTAAACTACTATGTCCATACTAGGAAGGTTAAAGATATGAAATATTTAATAAGATGTACCTTTTAACCTTCATTTCTTCTGGGAGGCAATCTAAACTCTCCCCAAATCATTAAAATAACTCTCTGCAGTCTCAGCTGAATCAGTCTCATTTCTTAAGAATGCAAATAGTGCCATTAAATTTAGCATATATACATTACAAAACCCATTCACCTGCTTAATTATGAACAGGCTTGGAACCTGTAGCTGACTGGTATTAAGGCAAATTCTTAATTTGGTGTGAAAATTTAGGCAGAGTTCCCTTTTTCATTGCAACAAAACTATCACTGAAAATCCTCAGAATTAACTAATTTATTTCATAACTTTATTCCTCCCTTTTCTACTGTAGTTTGACCTCTTCCCTTTGAAAGCTGTTTTATTTCTATTTTTTACTTTTTTTTTTAGAACAATGAACATTTCCTATTTGTTCACATCCTTGAGGGCTGTTTTTTTTAAAAATAGAATTTCAAAATGCAAGTAATAACTTGCCAAAGAAAAGGAGTAGATAGCCAGAAAAACATATAATGAAAACAATTATAAGGAAACACAATGAGCAAAAGTCCACAATTTAGGAAGAATCCAAATCTCAGATTAAGGTAATTACATAATAGGATATTTAAAAAACAAACAAACTAATGCATCCAAACATTTACTATTATAAGCGAATAAACCCTGTAATCTAAGTAATTGTACTCTCAGGTGTTCTAATTTCCACAGTCAGAGCAGCCGCAGACTTATTGCTAAGGAAAGTTGTCAACTGAGAAGGACAAAAGGAAACATTTATTTCCCTAGAATTCAATTAGACATTTACCTGAAAATCACAAAAAGAATAATCCTCCTAATAACTGCAGTACTCTTGGCTCCACAAGAGAAATTGTTTCCTCTTCTTCTGGTTGGCTTTAGAGATGTCTGGAAATATACCCACACATAATTCAAAAAGAAACCTCTTTAACCTTAAAAAGCATTTTTAGGAGCCACTCCCTATCAGGATCTAGAACACAGGTAATAATTATTGTAGATGGCACTGCTGACTTCTCTAGAAACTGAGTAACTTCTAAGGCCTGGATTTATAAAAAATGCACTAAATATTGCATGCAGTAGGAAAAGGGGCATGTTTTATGGTAATAGTACACTTTGTGATAAACAGCCTATCTTAGCAAATCACATAGGTATTACTGCAGACAACTTTTTCACACTTTGTGGTAAGTACCACAATTGTTGCAATTCCTATCTACAACCACTGGGGGGGGAGGGGAGAGGGAGAGATAGAGAGAGAGAGAGAGAGAGAGAGCGAGCGAGACTAGGTACAAGACCCTTATATTAGGTAGGTATTTATACCTCTATAGGAGGTCCACCTAGGTACTTGAGGTGAGGTTTAGGTATTAGTGTAGGGGTTAGGGGCCACTTTGACATGCAGAGTGTGACGTACGAACAGAACAGTGCACTCTTGTGAAGATTTGATGACCTTCGGAGTGAGGAAACTCACCCAAAGATGAGATTTGCGCAATGTTCTCTCAATGTAGCTTGATGGACTCTCTACCTGGGTAACATTTTATTTATTTATTTTTTATTTAGATAGTTTTATATACCGTTATTCGGAACATCAGAATAACGCCATCATAACGGTTTACAAAATAAGGTTACAGGGATAAAGGGTTAAAACAAGGGTTGCAAAGTACAACTGTTATTAAACATGACAGATAACATGAGTAATGATTAGGATCAGTTTATGTATTATTTCTTATATATGAAAGCATAGATGTGATGAGGTTGGATTGGAGCATGAAGATGAATTTGTTGTTCATTGAGAGAGTTAGTATGCTTTGCTGAACAACCAAGTTTTTAATTCCTTTTTGAAGGTTTTTAGGTTTTCTTGAATTCTGAGCTTTGTTGGAAGGGAGTTCTAACATTTTTGGCTACCAAGAGAGATTGCTCTTTTTTGGGTTGAGGAGAGTTAATTTCAGTGTGTTGGTGGTGTTTTTAGGAGTCCCTTATTTGCTGATCTAAGGTTTTTGCTTGGGGTATGTAGTTGTATGTAGGGGCTTAGCCAATTTTTTTTTCTTCATATATAATTTTATGAAGGATGGAAAGGACTTTGTATTCAATCCTGTATCTTATAGGTAGCCAATGAAGTGAAATGAGGGTTGGGGTGATGTGGTCATGCTTTTTTGCTCCTGTGAGGATTCTTGCAGCTGCATTCTGCAGAATCTGAAATGGGCAAATGGTGTTTAGAGGTAAGCTGAGAAGCAGAGAGTTGCAGTAGTCTATATTGGAGAAAATTAATAATTGGAGGACTGATCTGAAATCGTTGTTTGAGAGGAAAGGTTTTAGATGACGGAGTATAAGTAGTTTATGATAACCATCTTTGATTTTTGTTGATATGTGGTTTTTGAATGAAAGTTCTTTGTCAATTATTACTCCAAGGTTGGGAGAGAACATTTCACAAATCTCATCTTTGGGTGAGTTTCCTTACTCCGAAGGTCATCAAATATTCACAAGAGTGCACTGTTCTGTTTGTACGTCACACTCTGCATGTCAAAGTGGCCCCTAACCCCTACACTAATACCTAAACCTCACCTCAAGTACCTAGGTGGGCCTCCTATAGAGGTATACATACCTGCCTAGTATGAGGTCCTTATAGCCAGTCTCTCTCTCTCTCTCTTTCTCCCTCCCTCCCTCCCCCCCCAGCAGCTTAAAATGCTATTTGCAAAAACATTGAAAAGTTCAATAAAGCCATATCGCATGGCTTAATGAAAAAGGTGTAGTTAAAATCCACATTAAAGCTGTGCAATATGGCATTGCAAAGCCAGCCCTCTTGGCCAGAAATCCCAAACTCCTCCCCTTTTCCTTATTTATTTATTTATTTAAGGCTTTTATATACCAACTTTCTTGATACAAATCAAATCAACTCGGTTTACATCGAACAAGCAGTTAACCATAACCAATTAACAAAAGACAAAATTTGCCATATAGCATTTTGATAAATGACTCCCTAAGTTAGCAAAGGGGACCTGGGAGGGTAAACCCAATTCACCAGACTTGTATGGTGGCAAATAGAAAGCCATAGAGAGTGGGAGAACTAATTCAGCAGGTGTTTTTAAAAGAGAGGTAGCATTAGGGATGTGAATCGTGTCCTCGATCGTCTTAACGATCGATTTCGGCTGGGAGGGGGAGGGAATCGTATTGTTGCCGTTTGGGGGGGTAAAATATCGTGAAAAATCGTGAGAAATCGTGAAAAATCTAAAAATCTAAAAATCGCAAAACCGGCACATTAAAACCCCCTAAAACCCACCCCCGACCCTTTAAATTAAATCCCCCACCCTCCCGAACCCCCCCCAAATGACTTAAATAACCTGCGGGTCCAGCGGCGGTCCGGAACGGCAGCGGTCCGGAACGGGCTCCTGCTCCTGAATCTTGTTGTCTTCAGCCGGCGCCATTTTCCAAAATGGCGCCGAAAAATGGCGGCGGCCATAGACGAACACGATTGGACGGCAGGAGGTCCTTCCGGACCCCCGCTGGACTTTTGGCAAGTCTCGTGGGGGTCAGGAGGCCCCCCACAAGCTGGCCAAAAGTTCCTGGAGGTCCAGCGGGGGTCAGGGAGCGATTTCCCGCCGCGAATCGTTTTCGTACGGAAAATGGCGCTGGCAGGAGATCGACTGCAGGAGGTCGTTCAGCGAGGGTTCCGGCGCCTCGCTGAACAACCTCCTGCAGTCGATCTCCTGCCGGCGCCATTTTCCGTACGGAAAATGGCGCCGGCCATACCCGTATGGCCGGCGCCATTTTCCGAACGAAAACGATTCGCGGCTGGAAATCGCTCCCTGACCCCCGCTGGACCTCCAGGAACTTTTGGCCAGCTTGTGGGGGGCCTCCTGACCCCCACGAGACTTGCCAAAAGTCCAGCGGGGGTCCGGAAGGACCTCCTGCCGTCCAATCGTGTTCGTCTATGGCCGCCGCCATTTTTCGGCGCCAGCTGAAGACAACAAGATTCAGGAGCAGGAGCCCGTTCCGGACCGCTGCCGTTCCGGACCGCCGCTGGACCCGCAGGTTATTTAAGTCATTTGGGGGGGGTTCGGGAGGGTGGGGGATTTAATTTAAAGGGTCGGGGGTGGGTTTTAGGGGGTTTTAGTGTGCCGGCTCACGATTCTAATGATTTATAACGATAAATCGTTAGAATCTCTATTGTATTGTGTTCCATAACGGTTTAAGACGATATTAAAATTATCGGACGATAATTTTAATCGTCCTAAAACGATTCACATCCCTAGGTAGCATATCATTTAAACATATCTAGAGCTGTGATAAGAAATTTCACAAGATTTAAATTATGTCTTCTTAAAAAATTTTCAAAGTTGTCCAGCTTAAACCTCTGCTTTATCTTGAAGCACTTGAAACATCCTCTCCATCACAACCAAATCTTATTTATGATGAGGAATTTCAGCTTTTTGAGTGGCAAATGTTTTGCAATGAACTTTTCAGTTTCTGTGAATCTGACCTTGAATCTGACCAGAAAGAGGCAACTCCATAGCTTGAACACTTCCCCATAAAGCCTGGAAATTAAATTGAGTAGGTCTCACCAGTACTTTGCTTGGGCTGTAAATTTTGCTGATTATTCTCTGTTCATAAAAATTTCAACATGTTATTTCCATATGGTTATGATAAAAGATGGTGGTGGCTAGCCTGGGTTTTTGATGATGATGATGATGATGATGATGACTACGACAAAATATACCCAATTTTATGTACAGCCCCAGCTTATGTGATAGATAAGTTGGAGGTGTTGCAGTCTGATACTGCAGGCAAGGTAGTGGACCCTTGGGCCGGCCCACCTAGGATGACAGGGTAGGCCAGAAGGCGGAGCCACAGGCTGGCGGTGTTCACCCGGGAACCAGGAGCCCCCCAGGAGGAGTCCTTAGGGTCCTGGAACCTTGGGACTTGGGGAATAGGCTCAGAGTCCAGTGGCAGAAATGGCCTAGGCTGGAACAGTAGTATAGGAAGTCCAAAAGTATTAGATAGTCCGAGGACCGGCTGTACCGGCCAAGGGCCAGCTGATGACAGGACAGCGGGCGGCAGCGGGAACTGTAGCTAACCGGCTTCTGAAGCAGAGTCTGTAGTAAGCTGGAACTGTAGCAGGCTGAAGACTGAAACGGAGTCTGTAGCAGGCTGTGGACTGAAGCAGGCTGTAGACTGGAACGGAGTCTGTAGCAGGTTGTGGACTGAAGCAGGCTGTAGACTGGAATGGAGTCTGTAGCAGGCTGTGGACTGAAGCAGGCTGTAGACTGGAATGGAGTCTGTAGCAGGCTGTGGACTGAAGCAAGGTCGAGAACAAGCCGGGGTCGGAGGCAGGCAGCAGACAGAAGCGAAGTCGGGAACGAACCAAGGTCAGAGGCAGGTGGCAGGCTGAAGCGAGTCAAGGCAGTCCAAAGGTCAAGGCAGGAACGAAGAACAGACGAAGCGCAACTCAGAACTACTAGGCAGTAGTCAACCTCATTGCAAGGCAAGGAGAAGGAGTCCGGACGCCGGTTATATCGGGCTTAGGGCGTGACGTCATCAGCGCAGGCGGGGCCTGTGTGCACAAAGTGGGCGTCCTCGCGCGCGCGAGGCAGCGGAGACGGGCAAGCAATGGCGGCCGCCACGTCGAGCAGGCGGCGCCGCCGGGGTCCCAGCCACGTGGAACGTGGCGTTTCCAGCAGCGGAGGTAGGCACTGTTCAGACCTAGCGAAGGGGAAGCGGTGGAGACTGCAACAGTACCCCCCCCCTTTACAGCCCCTCTTGAGAGGCTCCGGTTTTCCTGGGTGGTCCTGATGGAACTGCTGCAATAAGTTTTTGTCAAGGATATTGCGGCTGGGTTCCCAGGTGTTATCTTCATCACCGCAGCCCTCCCACGCCAGTAGGTACTCCCACCTACGGTTGTCAAAACGAACGTCCAAGACCTCACGCACCTGGTAAGTGGGGTCATCGTCAATGCTTGTTGAAGTAGGATCCGGGGGCGTATGGTGATAGCAAGAGAGGACCAAGGGTTTAAGCAGGGACACATGGAAGACATTGTGGATTCGGAGAGTTGAAGGCAGTCTCAGCCGATATGAAACCAGACCCACTCTCTCAGCAACCCGGAATGGACCACAGAACCTGGGTGCAAATCTCCGTGATGGGAGGTGGAGATGGATGTTCCTTGTGCTGAGCCAGACTCGGTCTCCTGGCTGGTAGGTGGGAGCTGGTCGTCGGTGGCGGTCGGCCGCTTGTTTGGCGGACGCGGCTGAGCGGCGTAGCTGGTTCTGGGTCCTGTGCCACAATGTCCGTAGTTGCTGCACTGTTACTTGAACGGCAGGCGAGGCGCTGGGGACAGCCAGCGGGAGCGGAGGCCTTAGTGGTTTCCCGTAGACAAGCTGAAACGGGGATTTGCCGGTAGTGGCGTGAGCTTGGTTATTATAGGCGAACTTGGCCCAGGGCAGTAGTTCCGACCAGTTATCTTGTTTTTCATTAACAAAAGCTCGGAGGTAGGCCTTCAGGGTTTGATTCATTCTTTCGGTCTGCCCGTTACTCTGTGGGTGAAAGGCTGTGGAGAAGCTGAGCTTTACCTTGAAGCACTTGCAGAGAGCTCTCCAATAGCGTGCTACAAACTGGGGTCCCCGGTCGGAGACTATATCTAGTGGGAGACCATGTAGCCTGAAGACATGCTGAGCAAAGAGAAGGGTCAGTTCGGGCGCTGAAGGAAGTTTAGGCAAGGGAACTAGGTGCACCATCTTTGAGAAGCGGTCAACGGTGACCCAGATGACTATATGCCCGCAAGATGAGGGTAAGTCCACCACGAAGTCCGTAGCTATATGGGTCCAGGGTTCGGTGGGGACTGGTAGTGGTTGCAGAAGGCCACAAGGGGATCCAGGACTGGGCTTTTGATGGGCGCAGGTGGGGCAGGAACTCACATAGGTGTAGACATCCTGCAGGATGTTGGGCCACCAATAGAAGCGGTTGATAAGTTCTAGAGTTCTTTCGCGCCCTGCGTGCCCTCCAATGAGGGAGTCATGAGCCTAGCGTAATGCCGTTAGGCGATCCCTGTGAGGAACTACAGTCCTATCCTGAAAGAGGACCGTCAGAGCGGACAGGCGAACCTTACTCGGGTCCAGGATAAATTGGGGAGGTTCTTGATCCTCCTTGACGCATGAAGTACGGGAGAGAGCATCAGCTCGGAGGTTCTTGGCCGCCGGCCGGTATTGCAGAACAAAGTCGAAATGACTGAAAAACAAGGCCCAGCGGGCTTGGCGGGGGTTCAGTCATTGAGCCTGTGACAGGAACTCCAGGTTCTTGTGGTCTGTGTATACGGTGGTAGTATGAAGGGACCCCTCGAGCCATTGTCTCCACTCTTCAAAGGCGAGCTTAATCACCAACAGCTCCTTGTCCCCGATGGAGTAATTGCTCTCGGCTGGAGAAAATGTCCTGGAGAAGTAGGAGCAGGGGAGGAGTTGACCAGAGTCGGAGTGTGGCTGAGAACCGCCCCAACCGCTATACTGGAGGCGTCGACCTCCACAATGAATGGTCTGGAGGGATCTGGATGCCGGAGGCAAACGTCTGAAAGAAATGCTTCTTTGAGGTCAGAGAAGGCTGCTACCGCAGCGTCAGGCCAGTTCTTGGCGTCAGCTCCCTTGCGGGTCAGGGCTGTGAGCAGAGCAACTCAATGCGAGTAACGTGGGATAAAATGTCTATAAAAGTTAGCGAAGCCCAGGAATCGCTGGAGGGCTTTGAGACCCGTGGGCTGAAGCCACTTGGTGATGGCCGCTACTTTCTCTGGGTCCATGCGGAAGCCGGTGGAGGAAATGATGTATCCCAAGAAGGGCAAAGATTCAGCCTCGAAAGTGCACTTTTCCAGCTTGGCATACAAATGGTTGTCTCGGAGGACCTGAAGAACCTGTGTAACGTGGCGACGATGGGAGTCCACATCTTTGAAAAAGATAAGTATGTCTTCCAGGTAGACTATGACATGTGAGAGGAGCATGTCGCGCAGTACCTCATTCATGAGATGCTGGAAGACGGCGGGGGCATTTCAGAATCCAAAGGGCATTACCAGATACTCGTAATGCCCATCCCTGGTATTAAACACCGTCTTCCATTCGTCCCCTGGGCGTATACGGACGAGGTTGTAGGCCCCTCTGAGATCCAACTTCGTGAAGATGCGGGCACCCTGAAGACGATGCAGCCGTAGTGATGGGATCCAAGGGATGATTGGCTGGATTTAACTTTCTAATTATGATTTCAAGTTCCAATGAGGAAACCTCTTCAAAGGAGGGGCATTCATGTATCTCTTTATCATTTTATTTCTTGAGTGCTTGGAATTGAACCAACAAGGTTATCAACTTTGTTCTTAAAAAAATGAAGCTACTTCATTGCACTTAGCTTCTGTCAATTGATTTGTTTCTGTATTAGAGGATTTTGTTAGGTTTTTTACTAAAGTAAACAGTGTTCTGGGATTATTTTATTTATTTTATTTAGAAACTTTTATATACCGGCATTAGTGGGTACATCATACCGGTTCACATAATAACTGAAAGTTTGGAAAATACATTTCAACAGGGAGAAAGTAACTGGGCAGGGGATAAAATAAATAGGCAGTAGGAAAGATAGTTAAAAAACAAGAAAGTCATAACCAGAGAATACAGTTTATAATTTACAATGATAGTCTCCTTAATATAAGGAGAGGGCAGACCCCTGAAGGGGGAACTGTGAGGGGAGATGGAGAAGGGTTATTCTGGGTAGGCATGGTTGAACAGGAGTGTTTTTAATTTCTTTTTGAATTTGATTGCACAGGGTTCAATGCGCATGTAGTCAGGTAGGGAGTTCCAAAGAGCTGGACCGGCAATAGAGATAGCACGGTCGCGGGTAGTGGAGAGATGAGCCATTTTCAGGGATTGGACATGTAGGGTGCCTTTGTTGGTAGATCTGGTGGCTCGGGTGGACAGGGGGGCAGTGAAAGGTAGGTCGAGCCAGTTGGAGTTGTGGGTGTGGATGGACTTGTGTATTATGGTCAACGTTTTGTAATGTATACGGGACAGGATGGGGAGCCAATGTAAGTCCTTAAGGATGGGGGTAATATGGTCGTGTTTGCGTGCGTTAGTAATGAGTCTTGCAGTAGCATTTTGCAGTAGTTGACTAAAATAATGGATTGACTAAAATAATGGATTTTATGTTTAAAATAGTCCTTTTTTGATTCATTAATGAGATTTTTATATTTATTTAGTTGGGATCTCTATATACCCAGCGTTTGTGAATTTTTATTTTTTCTCCAGTGTTTTTCAAGCTTCCTGAGTTCTGTTTTAGCTTTTTTTTATATTACTATTATACCACGGTTGAGATATTTTATTGTTTTTAAAAACTTTAGTTTTTATTGGATCAATTTGTTCAGCAATGTTTTCAGTCATCTTAAACAAAAGAAGAAAAGAACCACAACTTGTCTTGTTAATGTAAATACGAAAACCCAAAAAGACTAAGAATCCACTTCTTTAAAACTGTATTAAAGATTTATAATGTTTTTTATAGAACCGCATCAGCAAGCCAGGCAACGGCAGTAGGGTAACTTGCCGTCTGGACTACTCATCACTTGCGGCATTATTAAAGAATTGAAAGTCTATATTTAAATGAATGAATGCATAAGTGACATCTGTTCCTTCAATTGTGATTGAAGAATAAAGCCCGACAATGGCCGGTGTTTCGCGATAAAAATCGCTTCTTCAGGAGTCAATTTGTATAAATTTCAATAAATATAGAACAGATGCTGTTTGAAAAAAGAAACATATATCAAAATGTGTACTCTGTACAAAATAGTATCGAGTACTTAGCTTAGGGTGTTACAGCGGCGCCAACCTTCATCCCGGACGATCCTGTCTCTCATACGTAAATCTTCAGAACGGGACAGAACAAACCCTGAGTCACTGACCCTTTAAAAAGCCCGCATTTTTGTGTGCGTAGTGACGTGTGACGTCCCGTCTCGCTGATGGAACGTTGCTATGGTAACATGTCAACATTGAAGAAAGCTTTCGAAATCACTTCAAACAATATTAAATTCAAGGAAAAATGCTTTCACAAAAATACTTGAAGTTCCATTGCTGAATTCAGCCCTTTAGGCTCAACTGTGTCAAGACGATGAATCCAACGTTGCTCTGCACGTAATAAACGGTTGTTGAAATCTCCACCCCGCCAACTGGAGGATAACTGTTCAAGTACGCAAACTTTCAAATTGTCAAAAGTATGTTGATGTTGGAGACAATGAACTGTCAGTGGGGCTGTCAACCTCCCCGTGGAGATACAAGACCGATGTTCAATTAATCGAGTCTTCAGTGCTCGCTGGGTCTTGCCTACGTACCACAAATTACATGGGCATTGTATTAAATAAATCAATCCAGTGGAACGGCAATCTGTAAATTGTCTCAAAATGTAAGTAAAATTTATTCTTGTGAAGTGTAAAGAAGATGTATCAATCATTACATGACATACTGTGCACATTCCACAGGATGTGTGTGCTCCTATTTTAACCACTGGCTGTGGAACCAAGGAATCAGAATGAACTAGTAAATCTTTGAAATTAGAACTTCTAGTAAATGCAAACCGGGGGGTGTCCTGAAATTCATCATGGATCTGCAGTAAATGCCAATTGTGATGAATGATCCTTTTCATGACCGAAGTCATTGATGAGAACGGCAAGACACAAGTCAGAGTGTCTATAGATCCTGTTGTCTGTGGTATGAATAACCAATCCCTGTTAGTGAATCTAGCATGCGTGTAAGCTCGCTTAACACAACGTGCAGGATAGCCTCTCTTGATGAACCGATCTGTCAAAGCTGCAGCTTGATGGTGAAAGTCTTCTGGGGTTGTACAAAGTCTCCTTAGCCGAAAAAATTGGCCCACTGGTAGATTTTCCAGCATCTGTTCTATATTTATTGAAATTTATACAAATTGACTCCTGAAGAAGCGATTTTTATCGCGAAACACCGGTCATTGTCGGGCTTTATTCTTCAATCACAATTGAAGGAACAGATGTCACTTATGCATTCATTCATTTAAATATAGACTTTCAATTCTTTAATAACAATGCCGCAAGTGACGAGTAGTCCGGACGGCAAGTTACCCTACTGCCGTTGCCTGGCTTGCTGATGCGGTTCTATCAAAAACATTATAAATCTTTAATAATTATCAGCATATCGGGTGTATACAGTTTTAAAGAAGTGGATTATTAGTCTTTTTGGTTTTTCGTATTCAGTCATCTTAAGCCATGACGTAGTTGCAGCTTGGCAGTCAATAAAATCTATGTTTTCTATATTCTTTTCCAACTCTAAAGTTAAGTTTTCAGTGTTGTACTTAGGACGATAAGTAATAATTTGATCTGGTTGTTTCTTGGCACATTTTTCTTTACCTTGGAATTTACAAGTAATTAAATAATGGTCAGACCAGGGCACTGGAACTTGAGATGTTTCATAGGATTCAAAATTCTTTAAATTTGAAAACACTAAATCTAAAGTGTGGCCAGCTTTATGTATAGGTCCTTGGATTAACTGACTGTATCCTAAGCTTAAAAGAGATTCAATCAATGTGAAACAAGTGGAGCTTAGGGGCTCATCATCGATGTGTATGTTAAAGTCTCCTAAAACGATAGAGGGCTTATCAGGGTTTAATGATGTTGCCAGTAGCTCAATTAAAGGAGAGATGTTGTGATCCAGTAGTCCGGGTGGACAGTGTGCTAAACATATTTGAAGGGATTTATTTATTTATTTAACAGTTTTTTATACCGACCTTCATAGTAAATTAAACCATATCGGATCGGTTTACATAAAACAAGGGTATAACAGAAGCAATAAATAAAAGTAATTAACAAGAGAAGAGAGTAAGATAAAGTTACATTTAACAAGGAGTAAAAACTTGGGAAGCTTAAGAGCTGGAAGGAAGATAAAGGTCAAAAATAATAGAAGAAGCATAATCCAAAAGGAATTTGGATTAGAGCAAAAAGATGCTTTCCTCAGTAAGTGCCAGAGTTCTTCGTTTGAAGGTTGTAGGACTTTAATCTTCTAAATCCAAGTGAGGAAAAAGAAGACTAAGGGTTGTCTGGAGGATCATCAAAGGCTTGGTGGAATAGCCACGTCTTAAGTTTTTTTCTGAACGTAATGAGACAGGGTTCTAGTCGGAGGCTTGAAGGAATGTTGTTCCAAATAGATGGACCTGCTATAGAAAAAGCTCGGTCTTTGGTCGAGGAAAGTCGTGAGGCTTTAGTTGGGGGGTAATTCAAAGTACCTTTATGATTATCTCTAATTGGCCTATTGGAGGAATGAATTTTGAAGGGGATTTCAAGGTCGAGTTGGAGTTGATGATGGATGGACTTATGTATTAAGGTGATTGCTTTATAAAGGATTCTAAAATTTACTGGTAGCCAATGTAGGTTTCTGAGTATGGGAGAGATGTGATTTCCTCGGCTGGTGTTAGTCAGTAATCTTGCTGCAGCGTTTTGAATCATCTGAAGCGGTTTAGTGGTCGATTTGGGTAGGCCAAGGAGGAGGGCACTGCAATAGTCTGTAGATGTAGATTCAAATAAAATTACTTCATATGGTTTGTCAATATTAGTCGGGACTAATTTTAGATTCAATTCATTGTTTGCTATTAACAGAAGACCACCACTTTTACGTTTTGTTCTGGGAATGGAGAAGGTGGCGTACGTTCCATTGGAAAGCTGATTAACTATTACTGAGTCATGAGGTTTAAGCCAGGTCTCAGTAAGGGCTATAAAGTCTGGTTTTTTGTCAGACAAAAGGTCGGATACAATGGCAGTTTTTTTAGTTAATGCTTGGATATTGATTAGAAAAAAGGTGAGAAGAAACAAATTATTGCATTTGATATTGTCCATAACTGTTACAGGAGAAAGGAAGTGATCTTTTCTATCTCTGCGGTTCATTCTTGTAAATTTATTTACTTTCTTACTGTTAGTTGCTCGTCCAAGTTTGTAAACTCTGTTATACATACACGTCAAAATTCTGTCATCCATCTAGATCAAAGTCATTTAGAAGTCGGAATCTGTTGAAAGAAAAAAGTTATAAGATCAGTAAGTGAAGGGTGCATGAAGGGGCGCACAAAGGGCATGCCCCTTTGTCGAGCGGCTTCGGCGAGAAACACCCAGTGTACTATGCTGGAGACCCAGTGTCGGTGCTTATGGTGGCCCCTTCGGTGCCCTTATGATGTCATCAGTGGGCGGATCCAGTAGCCAAAGGGGGAACAGCACAACGCAAGTCCCAGGGTCTTGCCATAGATGTGTAGCAGCCCAAAAGAGCCTCAGCTGTTCGTGGAGGCAGCGGCAGAGATCAGCCAGGTGGTCAGAAGTGCTCTGGTAGGGATCTGAGACCCAGCGTCTCAATCTATTGCCTTGCAAACAATTGTTGATGCTCTCTTTGGGAACCTGCAAGCTCTGGCACATACCTGTGTGCTTTCTGCTTTCCATGGCCAAATTAATTCTTGAAAATATTTTTTTTTTCTATTTCAAGTTGTGCTTTATACACAAATTCATGGGATCGCAATGGGATCATCAGTGTCTTCCTCTCTGGCTAATTTAGTTATGGCTGTGTTTGAGGAACATTTATCCTTCTGAGTACTTTTTGAAAACAGCATTATGGGTTCAATATATAGATGATCTGTTTTTTGTCTGGGAAGGGTTTATTTCTAACCTTCCTGCTTTCCATCAGTGGCTGAATACATTGGATCCACATTTAAAATTTACTTTATCTTATGATTATCACCAGATAGCACTTTTGGACATTCTAATATAGAAACAAACGATGGTATTGACATCACCGTTTATCGGAAAGATACAGAAATAATTTCCTCAAATATCACAATTTTCATCCCACTGCATTTAAGTCTGGACTTTCTATCAGCCAGATTTTAGAATCCGGAGGATCTGCTCATCAATTGAAGAATATAAATGGCATGCTTTTTTTTTTTTTTAACATGCTGCTTTTTGGATAGAAGCTATCCTTGCTCTGCTTTCAAGACTGCTTATCACAGAGCTCTTTATTCAGATCGAACTGCATTATTACAATACTGACAAAAACAAGAGTTGGCTTCTCATTTCTGTGTTCTTCATCACTTTGTTATACCTAAATATATTGCAAGTAACATAAGACAACATTGGCATATTTTGTCTATGAACCTGATTTTCTTGGAGCCTCCGATGTTTGCATATAATTGTTGTCATAACATACGTGACAGGATAGTCAAAGCAGTGATTCCCTCATTGACAGATAGTGGAGGTACATCATGTGTCTATGGGCACTATGCAGACCAGAAATGTGAGCTTTGTCCTTTAGCTATTACAGACCCAGTGTGGGAAGAACCAGTATCTAAACATCATGTCACCATAAAATCTTTTAGTACATGTAATACTGCTAATGTTGTATACAATGTCCTTGTCCTCTTTTGTATATTGGTATATTCCAAGGTGTAATTCCAAGAGAATCCTGCACTATCAGAGTGGCATCTTCAATAATTATTGGGCAAGTACTTCTGTGTTTCTGTTTTGCCATCCTCGCAGGTTTCAGATGCTCTAATGCAGTGTTTCCCAACCCTCTCCTGGAGGCACACCTAGCCGGTCAGGTTTTCAGGATTGCCGCAATAAATATGCATGAGATTGATTTGCATACCCTGGGTCTCCAATGTATGCAAATCTCTCTCATGCATATTCATTATGGATATTCTGAAAACCTGACTGGTTAGGTGTGCCTCCAGGAGAGGGTTGGGAAACACTGCTCTAATGGACCGATTCTGCTGTTATAAAGGTGTGCCTGATGTTAATACCTGTCTCACTCTGATTTGTTATCTTTTCTCTGGCTGCTCTTCCTGTTGTTTTCATCATAAAATGTATCTATTGTATCTGCTAGGGGTGTGCATGTTTTTTAATTGTTTTGTTGTTTTGATTTTATTTTGCTTCATTAGTGAGGGGGGAGGAGTTGTTCCATTTTTTTTTAAATTTTAAATTTGTTTATTTTTCAAAGACAGTAACAACTATGGAGCCCTTCTATCCTCCCCACAACATATACAATTCTAAAAAATAAAATAGAGACCTGCCAAACTTTTTCTCTAGCCTCATTATTTATCTGTACCACCCCTTCCAACGTAATTGCAATCCTAAGTGTTTTCACTGGGAAGGAGTGATCCCCAGACACACCTGCCCCTTCAGTTCTGTATTCAAAATGGCACTAGTGGGCCCTCATGCTGATGCCATTTTGTGATATGGAAGTACTACTGTAGGGTCATAAAGATATTACCCCTCCCTCCACTATTGCCTATGGGCACCCCTTTTACAAAATCTGCCCATGGCTACAACTACTTCTGCTGTTATTACAATTATTTTCCTTCTTTCTCTTCCTGTTGGTGCTGTTGCTGTTGCTGCTGCTACAGCTCTTCTGCTATTCCTGATATTTAACTTTCTGCTGCAACCTATATTGCTTCTCTCTGAAAATTAGCCAATGCAAAACTCACATGCTAAATGTATCCATGTATTTTTCACCTGCTATTTGTGTGGGCAATGGGGGTGGGGGCTGGGGACAAAATAGCATGCATACATATAAAAATTGAATGTACGTGCTCTGATTTCCTCTGACAAGCTAAACATGCTCACAGTAAACACCTCTTTTTTCCACATGCTATGGAACCTCATGTACTTTTAGCCACTTCTGAGGAAAGTGATTTTCGCTCAGGTCATTTACCAGGGTAAATGCTGTTGAAAATTGCCCTTCTCAAGACAAAGTCATTAGATAATGTAGTTTGGAAAATAATGTATACTAGAGATAAGTATTCAAAGTAATGATAGCATCTAATAAAATAATGAACCTATTGTAGACCGATGTTGTAGCCATCTTGAAGCTTTGAACAGAGTGGATATACATGCCATGAAAAGCTAAATTGATCAATTTGATTGGTCATTTCAGCTTTTTCTAGAAAATAAAATATACTTGAAAACAAAGAAAGAGGTTACTTATACTGGAATCTGTTTGATTCGATAATTCAAGTGGTAAAGTAAATAGGAAGGAACAAAAAGGGACTATTATGATAGCCTTAGTATAAATGGAATCTTATAGCAGGAGATTTATAAATCAGATTAAATTCTATTTGTCTTTTGTTAAAATATATCTAATGGAAATATTACTTTCTCCACTACTGCTAATTTCTATTCCAGATGTATCTTTGCTACTTCAAATAACTGAGTCCATGTTCTAATTTGGAGGTCATCAGTTCAGAAAGGATATGTTTAGGAAATAAATGAAAGAAATTGCCTTGTAATATAAACTGTATATTATTTACCATGTAATGCTGAGTAGCTATGGTGCTATGAGATAACTGTTAAGAATTGCAAAAGTAACCACAAGTCAACTCTGTTGCTGTATTGTATAGTCAAATAAGCTAATGGTTTGTATTACTATCCTTAAAGAACTAGAGTAAGTGAGGACAGATCAATATTCTTGGATGCATGATTATAGATTTGGTTACCCTGATGCTTTCCAGACCCTGTCTCTGTCTCAAGCAACATATAAAATCATTTCAATGCTTTTTCAAGTAAGGAACATTATTGCATAATTATAGTACTCTTGATAAAAGCATGGAGTGGGGAGAGAGACAGTGTAGGAGCATGGAGTTGCTAGGGGTATGAATAGGAAGTGTGTGACTCTTCACTCCACCAATCATTTACTGTGGTTGCTAGGAGTATGACTGCTGAGTGTGTGCTTAGGAAGTTGAATGTTGAGGTGATAATAAATAGGAGGAGGATGTCATAATTGCCAGCCAAAGCAGTTTGTGCTAGAGAGTTTGTGCTAGAGAGGGAAGTGATAATAGAATAGCAACAGCAAAGTAGCCAGTTCATTATAGAAAAGTTAATTGTTAAGCTCCATTAGACACAGGGAGGATTACAGCATGAGAGGACAAGGGTGGGGATACAGG
Organism: Rhinatrema bivittatum; assembly: GCF_901001135.1. Taxonomy (NCBI): domain Eukaryota; kingdom Metazoa; phylum Chordata; class Amphibia; order Gymnophiona; family Rhinatrematidae; genus Rhinatrema; species Rhinatrema bivittatum. The sequence goes on along the minus strand of NC_042624.1, from coordinate 51,651,378 downwards.
GCATGGGAGAAGGGTACAGGAAGAGCCATCAGGAAGGCCTCACAGCACTGGCCTGCAACAGATAAACTGGCAGCACTCAACAACTTATGAACGTTTCCCAGGACCATTAAGCAAATTCAATATTGAGACCAGGACTGCAGGTATCAGATGACCGAGGTGTAAAACGTGCTCTTAGTGAAGATAAGGGCATTGCAGAAAGACTAAATGAATTATTTGCTTCTGTGTTTACTAATGAGAATGTTGGGGAGATACTGGTTCCAGAGATGGTTTTCAAGGGTGATGAGTCAGATGAACTAAACCAAATCACTGTCAACCTGGAAGATGTAGTAGGCCAGATTGACAAACTAAAGAGTAGCAAATCACCTGGACCAGATGGTATGTACCCCAGGATTCTGAAGGAACTAAAAAATGAAATTTCAGATCTATTAGTTAAAAATTGTAACCTATCATTAAAAGCATCCATTGTACCTGAAGACTGGAGGGTGGCCAATGTAACTCCAATATTTAGAAAGGGCTCCAGGGGTGATCCGGGAAACTACAGACCAGTTAGTCTGACCAGTGCCAGGAAAACTAGTGGAAACTATTCTAAAAATCAAAATCAGAGAGCATAAAGAAAGACATGGTTTAATGGAAAGCAATCAGCATGGATTTACCCAAGGGAAATCTTAGCTCACAAATCTGCTTTATTTTTTTGAAGGGTTTAATAAACTTGTGGCTAAAGGTGAACCAGTAGATATAGGGGCAGATTTTAAAAGATTTTAAAAGCCTATGGGGTAGATTTTAAAAGCCTATGGGGTAGATTTTCAAACCGCGCAAATTGGCGTACTTTTGCTGGCGCATCAGGCGCAAGCAAAAGTATGTGGGATTTTAGTAGATACGCGCGTAGCCGCTAAAATCCGGGATCGGCGCACGCAAGGCTATCGATTCCGTATAGCTGGCGCGCGCCAAGCCGCGCAGCCTACCCCCGTTCCCTCCGAGGCCGCTCCGAAATCGGACAGGAAATCGGACAGGAAACAGAGAGTAGGATTAAATGATCAATTTTCTCAGTGGAAAAGGGTAAACAGTGGAATGCCTCAGGGATCTGTACTTGGACCAGTACTTTTCAATATGGGTCTGATTTTAAAAAGCATTTACATGCGTAAAACTGGGTTTTACACATGTAAATGCACTTTACTCGAGTAAGTGGGCTTTTGAAAATTGCTACAATATATGCCATTGAATCGTCCATAGGATTTATTCGCATAAGTGCACTTTACATGAGTAAATGGCTTTTGAAAATTGCTACAATAGTAGTTACATTTATGCACGTAACTCCTTTGAAAATTACCCCCTATATGTATAAATGATCTAGAGGTAATCAAATTTGCAGATGATACAAAATTATTCAGAGTAGTTAAATCACAAGTGGATTGTGATAAATTGCAGGAGGACTTTGCAAGATTGGAAGATTAGGCATCCAAATGGCAGATGAAATTTAATGTGAACAAGTGCAAGGTGATGCATATAGGGAAAAATTGCCCATGCTGTAGTCACACAATGTTATGTTCAATATTAGGAGCTACCATTTAGGAAAAAGATCTAATCATAATGGATAATACACTGAAATCATCAGCTAAGTGTGCTGTGGCAGTCAAAAAAGCAAACAGAATGTTAGGAATTATTACAAAGAGAATGGTGAATAAAACAGAAAATGTCATAATACCTCTGTATCACTCCATGGTGAGATCGCTCCTTGAGTATTGTGTATAATTCTGGTCATCACATCTCAAAAAAGATATATGGTAGTTGCAGTGGAGAAGGTACAGAGAAGGGTGACCGGATGAGGAAAGGCTACAGAGGTTAGAGCTGTTCAGCTTGGAGAAGAGACGACTGAGGGGGGATATGATAGAGGTCTTTAAAATCATGAAAGGTCTAGAATGGGTAAGTATGAATTGGTTACTCTTTCAGATAATAGAAGGGACTAGGGTGCACTCCATGAAGTTAGCAAGTAGTACATTTAAAACTAATCGGAGAAAATTCTTTTTCACTCAATATCCAGTTACACTCTGGAATTTGTTGCCAGAGGATGTGGTTAGTGCAGTTAGTGTAGCTGGGTTTAAAAAAGGTTTGGATAAGTTCTTGGAGGAGTCCATTAACTGCTATTAATCAAGTTGACTTATGCCTGAATTTTAAAAGCCCTGCACACAGTAAAATCATTGGTTATGCTTGTGGCCAGGCCTTGCGCACGCCGCGCGTATTTTAGAATAGTTTGGCCATGCGCTTTAACCCCCAGTACGTGCACAAGTGCCAGGCCTACTGAAAGGAACTGGCCGGGAGGCGGGCATCGTCTCCTATTCCACAACTTTTTAGTTTTTTAGAAGCTTCTCATGAGAGGCTTTGTCAAACGCCTTCTGAAAATCCAGAGGAGCAGTAAGTATTAAACTAAAAAATTGGGGATAGCTAGGGTAGGTTTAGGGGTCAGGGATCAGAGGGGAAAAGGTAGGAAGGGTAGGGTTAGGGTTAGGGAAGTTCCCTCCCAGTCTGTTCCTTAATTGGAGCGGACTGTGAGGGAACTGGGTTAGGCCTGATCACATCACCGTGAGTATTATTGCAAAATCCCCCCCCCCATGCGCGGAGAAGGGGGGGGGATTTTGGACATTAAAATCTGGCATGCATGTGCACACGGGAAACATATTTTATATCATGCGTGCACTAACCCCTAAACTAACCCTATCCCCTTTTTTTAATTTTCATACATTACTTACCACTCCTTGGGAGCAGAAGTAAACTCCATGTGCCGGCTGGCTGCCAGCGCTTGCTTCCCCAGGACAGGGGCTAATGGCGCTGTCCTGGCCCGCCCCCCCACCCGCCCCTTTTGCAGGGCCTGGCACTTCTACACATAACCGGGGTTACGTGCTTAGCTGGGTCCTTTCTAAAATGCACGCGGAGCGCTCAAGGCTTGGCCACATACATAACCTCCGATTTTTATGTGCGTGACCCTTTTAAAATCGGGCTTAAATTGTCCAGTTTGGGTCACAGATAAAACACACACACAACAAAATACAATACAATTTTAAAACCATCATTAACACAGAAAAATACAGCTTCAATTACATAAAAGAATATTTAAAATACAAACTTTTTATTAATTTCCTGAAAGATTTTATGTCTTCCACCTGCCTGATTAAATCTGGAAGACTATTCCACATGGGCATTGCAAATGAAAAAGATCATAGCCTAGTCTGCTGTAACCCGCAATCCTTGTTCAATGGGACAGCTCACTGATAGAAGGCTGCTGGACATAGGGTTAAATTTTAAGACATTTATTTATTTATTTATTTTATTTAAGGTTTTTTTATACCGGCATTCATGAACTTGTTCACATCATGTCGGTTTACAGAAAACAGGGGTGCGAATAATACAACCAAAAACAAAATAACGTGATGAAGAGAGGCAGTTACAATTAACAAGGGCTAATGAACTGGGATTGTAAGAAATAGAGAGAGATAGAGAAGGTTAATTATATACAGGTGTACAATATAAATATGGTGTCTCAAATATACAGCATCTTAGCAGAGAATTTATTAATGGTGCATGTTAGGTGGAGTTCGGGAAGGCTTGTCTGAAAAGCCATGTCTTGAGTCTTTTCCTAAAGGTTAGGAGGCATGCATACATGTACGCGCATGCGTACATGTACGTGCACGCGTACATGTACGTGCACTACCTGGCGCTCACACATGTATGCCCGATATTATAACATGCGTGCACATGTTATAAAATCAGGGGTCGGCGCATGCAAGGGGGTGCACACTAGTGCATCTTGCGCGCATCGATGCCCGCAGCCTTCCTCCGTTCCCTTCCCCCTAAAGTAGCCTTCCCACCCTTTCCCCTAACCCTCCCTCCCCCGATTCCTTTAACTTACCTTTTGTGCCTGTCAGCAGCCTGGCAGCACATGATCCTCTGACACAGTGGAAAATGGCCGCTGTGCTGGAGGCCTCTGGCCCCGCCCCTCCTCTCCCCCAGACCGCCCTGCCCTGCACCTGCCCCACCCCCAAACTGCCCCTTTTTTAAAGCCCCGAGACTTAGATGCGTCCCGGGGCTTTACGCACATCGCCTCTGGATTTACGCGTTTAGGTTTTTTAAAATCTGGCCCAATACTTGTTGCCGGGTGTACCATTTCAATGCACAAGAAAGTACGCAATATTGCTCCCCCAAAAGCAGTTTGTGTGTTATAGCCATTAGTTTAAAAACTGCTCTCTTCTTTATTGGGTGCCAATATAGGCCCTTTACTACTAGTGTGATACGATTGCGGTAACCTGTCCAACTTAAAAAATGAGCAGATGTGTTTTGAACTAGTTCCAAAACTTGAAATGACTTACGCGGTAACTTTCAAAGTGATGTGCGTGAGCACATGTGCGAGCATTTGCCGGCGCTCACACATGGACACATTGATTTCATAGCAGGCGCATATTTAGGCACATATTATAAAATCGGCTACCCATGTGTATATGCATGCACAATTTTATATCGATGTGCGCGTGTGCTCGCGAATGTCATCTCGAGCGCATAAATGGGGGGGGGTGGGTGGGATTTTAGTAGATGCGCGCGGCAACACATTAGAACCATGCCTACCCACTTTCAGAAAAAGGCTCAAGACTTGGCTGTTTAAGCCTTCCCAGATTCCGTTTGAATGACAACTACATCCTCTAAGAGACTTCACAATATAATGTAAATATTTATTCCTTAACTGATCATTTTTCTTGCTCCAATTCTTTCCCACAGTTAGACTTTACCCTGTTCTAATGTAACTTTACGACCTTCGCACTTGTTAATGTTCTGTTATTTGACTCACTCCCCCTGTTATATGTAAACCAGCAAGATGTGATTTTCAATCACGAATGCCGGTATAGAAAAACTTTAATTAAAATAAAAATAAAACACATTGGGCCTATTTCCCAGTTCCCTCCTAGTTCATCCCAGTAAAAGAGAGGACTTCCTAAACTCCCTACCTAACTAGCTTCTCTTTTATTCTTCTAACCCCAACCCGTAAAACCTTGCTAACTACCTTTTTTTTTTTTTTTTAAATTTACCTACTTACACACAGCCCATAGCAGAAGCAAGTTATGCAGTTGTGGGATCCCGCTGCGTGCTAGTGCCCGTAACTGACTGCATGGTGCAGAGCCAGCCCGCAATGCTCCGCCCATGCCCTGCCCAGACCATGCCTATTTTCCGACCCCTTTTTTGACAAAATGTTTTCATCCATATACCAGGAGATACGCACATAGCTGCAGGCTTTTTAAAAACTGTGCAGCCCACGCGCCTCCAATTCACACGTGTATCTCCCAGTTTTGCCTTGAGCAAGCCTTTTAAAATCTACCTCTAAGTTTATAAAAAGCCCCATTAGAGCTTGAAGTTCAAACTAGAATCTAAAATTACCCCTAAAATGTTTCCTTCTGTTTGAATAGATAGCAGAGTATTTTCCTCTTTTAACCTAAACCACTGTTGCTCCAGAATTTGGTTCCTTATCCACAGCAGTTTCGTCTTTTGAATATTTAATAACAAACCATGCATGCCTAACCATTTCTAAATCTGTAAAATTGAAAATTCAAGTTTCAAGGATGGAAAGGCTTATCCAAATTCACATGATACAAAAAAACTGTAAATCATCCACATATAGATTATACTTAAGTCCCAACCTTTGAAGAACAACACCCAATGGAGATATATAAATATTAAAAAGTACCAAATAGCTCTTCACCATTGTAATTGTATGCATCTTCATATTTAAATCAACTATATAAATCAAAATGCTTAAAATATTGCACTTATTTAAATCACAGCACATCTGAGTCAAAATATTTGCAGATTCAAAATCAGGTCAGAAGAGATCCATCAATCCCTAAGAGGTGAGCTTTTTTTTATTATGCATATTAATGACTTTTCCCTTTAATGCTATGCTTTTCATTGCATTGTGTCTCATTTCTCGAAGGATTTCTGTAATTTTCCCCCTCAAGGGAGGAACTATATACCAAAACCCCCCCCTCAAGGGAGGAACTATATACCAAAACCACTCAAATCATTCCTAATTACTTTAGGGAGAATGTTTTGTGGTGTTGCACAGGATAAACCATCCAAATAATACAATGGAAGAAATCCCCACCAAGCCACTATTCACTTTTGTGAGAAAAAATGCAACAGACTGAGACACTGTTGTCTTGTTTCTTTTTGCTTCAGTACAATGAAAGGTAAAATATTCAGTTTCCAATAACCTTCCCAACAAGATCTAATAATACTGCTCTGTGAGCTGCTTTGATATAATTTATCTTTATACATATTGGATACCAAAGATTATTATAGGATATGTAAAATTAATTTACAATGATAAATGCTTTAAGATGGCGCTTCTACATACATGACTAATACAATAAAATTATGCCTAGATTTAATACGTTCATTTGTTTTCCTGCATAGGAAAGATGAAAGCCTGCTTTTTGTAACAGCAAGCAGATACAGAACATTTTCTCACTAGCTTATTAAAAAGGGAGTACAGAAGGCTTAATAAAGTACCAGGTTTTCCAGAGAACTAAAGACTTTTAAGAAAAATAAAAGATTTATTCATTAAACTCAATCATAGCAATTGCTAAGCATTTTAATGGAACTTTACTACTTATTGCTTAATAAACTATTTAATTGTACTTCAGTTCTGGAGAAGGGAGAAAGGCAAATGAAAAGCAACCACAGGCATAAACAAGCATTTTTGTGAATATAGACTGGATTACAAACTGTAGCTCTTGGGGACCATGAATGGATCTGGGTTTCAGGACAACCAAAATCTATAAATTAACAAACAGGAACCATTGTTGGCAAATGACAGTAAACTTTAAAAACCAAGCCTGTTGGTAGTACTCAGGAACCAAAGCTTGCCACTCTTGGTATAAGCAAACACCCTTGGAAACAAGTACAGATAATGACAATGGGATACAAAGTGCTATGTAATTCATGTTTTTAGAGCATCTTGAAATAATTAAATGCCCAGTTTGTTAACCTAGATAATAATGAAGACTAATATGGTTGTGCATACATAATAAATTTTAGCATGGATATTGTAATCAAGAGACTTGAACTGCAAACATGGAAATCTAATCAAATGGATGTTTCCAAACTGAAGAATGTAGAGTTGATTCTGAAGCACAGACATAATTACTTGGGGCATGTCCATATTTCGGGGTTGATTTTAAAAGTGTTGCTCGTTCAAAACTGTCCATATATTTTATTGTCTATGTAATATTTAATTTGTATTATTTATATTTATATGTTATATGTTATTTGTTACTCATATGTTAAGAAACGCTGTTTAATGTAACGCCTTTATTGCGACAGTTTTGTTCTTTGTAAACCGACCTGATTCGATACTTGTATTGAGAAGGTCGGTATATAAAAATCCGAAATAAATAAATAAATAAATAAATATATGCAAGTATGCGGGATGCGTGTGAGCAATACGGATTTTGAAAGCTGTTATTTACGAGCGTGTACGCACATACGAAAGCAAAAAATAAGGGGGCAGAAAAGGGTCAGTACATGGGTATTCTGGGGTGGTGCCAACAGTTATGCACATAATTCCATATTTTAAAACCGGAGGCCGTAGTTTGCAGTGACTTATTAGCCACATAAATTTACTGCTGCTCCTGATGAAGAGCAAATGTGTAGATGTGGGAATTATGAGCTTGCCAGCAGGCCATGTCAGGGTTTAACACTAACTTCCCTTATCCCTGGCCTTTGCATTGAATGAAGCATCACTTGTGCTTAAACCTCTCTGCCTAGGAGAGGATACCTGACTGTCACGTATTTCTCTAGCTTATAATTAACCCTGATTACCTGAAAGAAGGGCTAGTTGCCCCTAGTCAGATGCAGGACAAAGATAGGAGGTATAGGATTCAGCAGCCAATGAAATGATCCGTACACACCCCCTGAGCCAAGCCAATAGTGTAGTGACACGTCTGTATGCTATGGGGAGAGGAGCCAATGATGTGATGACACATTGTATGCTATTGAATGTATGCACAATAAAAAGGGGACCCACGGGAGTGGTCCTTCCCTTTTCCTGCCTGCCATGAATCCTGCCTGATGTGTCTTCATTGCCTCGATAGTAGATCTCGTGTTTTAGGGCTTACACGATAGGATGAGGGGTTGGCGTCAACTGGAGGGGGGGGGGGCATGCAGAATGAAGAACCAGAGGGGTCTGGATGACCTCAAGATTGAGTGGGAAAACTAGTGGACTAATTGGAAAAACTGGGAACTTCCCTCACATGAGCATGTTTTAAAATCCACTTACATATGTACGTTAAAGCTGGCAAATCCTATTGGCGATATGCAAAGTAGGTTTGTTTGAGTAACCTCTTAAAATTAGAAGCATACTCATGCACAGTGGTGTATTTTAAATCATACGTGTGCAAGTGTGTGCATGATTTAAAATTCCAGGGAATGACTGCTCGCGTACCAATACATGCATATATGGGCGCACGCATGCTTGTTTTAAATTTTGCATGTTTGTATAATGATATTAATCCCATCCCAACTTTTGAATTCTCAAATTTTTCATCATACCTCCTTCATCTATTTTTTAGGAATAAATTTTCTTTAGCTGATTGAAGAGTTATATGTGTCAGTTTCAAACACACATAAAACCAATATAATTTTCAAATATAAGATAATTGTCCAAATTGTCCTTGGAGGCTACATATATATGTGTGTACTTTAGCCATTCCAAAACAGATCACAAAATTATACTTGAAACCAGCTTGCCATTTATACATTTAAAGGAGAATTTTAAAAGCCCTGTGCGCCCCAAAACCAGGAGATATGTGCATAAGTCAGGCCAGCGTGCACAAAGCAGATTTTATAAGCCATCCATTTATGCGTGAATCTCACACTACATGAACGTCAAATGGGATGGGGTGTGAGCGTAGTCTGGTGATGAGGCATGGGCATGTCGGGGAAGACCAAGAGATGTGCGCATTAATACTTATAGATGCACACCAGGGTCCCCTGCTGCGTAACTTTACTTTTACTATGGATGGTGAGTAAGTTAGAAAAAAAAAATAAACAGGTGAGCAGGGTTTTAAAGGTTGAGGTTAACAGGGTAAAAGGGAGGCTACTTAACTGGGGTGGGGGGGGGGGGGGTAGGAAGTCCTATCCCTTACCTGGATGAACTGGGAAAACTTTCAATGCGCCGGCGAGCGTGTCTACTAAACTCCCCCCACTTACGCAGTAGAAGTGGCCAATAAATGTACATGTAAATACTTATGTGCCCTGTTGCGTGCCCAGATCCACTGCCACGTAACTTTACTTCTGCTATGGAGGAGTTGCAACTTATACAATAAAAGAAATTAAGGTAGCTATTTTTGTCAGAGTTAAAGGATCTGGGGTAACTGGAGGGAGTGCAGGCTATCAACCAGGGGGGTTTGGAGGACCTAACGGTTAACTGGGCAAACTGGTGGATGAACTGGTGAAACTGGCAAGGGCATAGACACGCATTTTTTATAAAATACCCTGACTTGCGCAGTAGAATTGGGATTTGCTCACCTAGGCATGTGCCCACTTAAAATTGGGGGCACAGAAGTACATGGCTAGACTATTTTATAACTTGATGAATATGTGCATGCAAGTTATAAAATGACTTGCATGCACAGACTTGCAATCTGGGTGTACTCCAATGCACATGTGCTATAGTGTGCCTGTAGACCGGTTTGAAAGTTAAAGACATTATCATTAGCATATGCATGCATTAGTAGCATCTACATGTGTATATACTATTTTAATGTCACTGGCTCTAGGCAGCTCACAACATACATAAAATAGGTAACACACAACATAAAGGACAACATGTTAAGCATAACTGCCACTCAAAATCTGAGGTGCTACTTGTTTATTTTTAGGTGGCTGAAAATTTACATTGAGAACATCCAACCAAGTTACACATGCCACTTTTATGCATGCAAATGGATTTTAAAATTGCCCCCTTGTGGGGCAAGTTTTAAACTACCCTAGTAGTTTCCAGGTCCTCTGGAGTTTCCCTTTAAAAATTTGGCCTGGCAAATACTTTAACGATAACTTTCAAACAGCCACACAGGTGTACAAGAAAAAGCTTAAGACATGGCTATTCAGCCAAGCGTTTCCTTGAAGAACTGAATGTACGCCACCAGACTCTACACCTCACAACATCATTTATTACAGTTATTGGTTTTGCTGTTACTTTATTTTGTTGCTATTCATTTTCTTACTCTGACCCTTGTTCTGAGACACTCTACAGTTGTTTTGCCTGGTTAAAATCTCCCTGTTATTTGTACCTCCTACTTTAGTTATATGTAAACCGACGCGATATGATTTTTCATGAGCAGCGGTATATAAAAACTTATAAATAAATACATAAATACATAAATAAATAATGTACACGTGTATGTGGCCTCACGCGAATTGTCGTGGCCATTTTATAACATATACGCGTATATGTGTGCATGGTTTAAAATCAGCAGTACATGCATACACGTACGCACACCCCAGAGTTCTGAAGGAATTAAAAAATGAAATTTCAGACCCATTAGTAAAAATTTGTAACCTATCATTAAAATCATCCATTGTACCTGAAGACTGGAGGATAGCAAATGTAACCCTAATATTTAAAAAGGACTCCAGGGGCGATCCAGGAAACTACAGACCGGTTAGCCTGACTTCAGTGCCAGGAAAAATAGTGGAAAGTGTTCTAAACATCAAAATCACAGAACATATAGAAAGACATGGTTTAATGGAACAAAGTCAGCATGGCTTTACCCAGGGCAAGTCTTGCCTTACAAATCTGCTTCACTTTTTTGAAGGAGTTAATAAACATGTGGATAAAGGTGAACCGGTAGATATAGTATACTTGGATTTTCAGAAGGCGTTTGACAAAGTTCCTCATGAGAGGCTTCTAGGAAAAGTAAAAAGTCATGGGATAGGTGGCGATGTCCTTTCGTGGATTGCAAACTGGCTAAAAGACAGGAAACAGAGAGTAGGATTAAATGGACAATTTTCTCAGTGGAAGGAAGTGGACAGTGGAGTGCCTCAGGGATCTGTATTGGGACCCTTACTTTTCAATATATTTATAAATGATCTGGAAATAAATATGACGAGTGAGATAATCAAATTTGCAGATGACACAAAATTGTTCAAAATAGTTAAATCACAAGCAGATTGTGATAAATTGCAGGAAGACCTTATGAGATTGGAAAATTGGGCATCCAAATGGCAGATGAAATTTAATGTGGATAAGTGCAAGGTGATGCATATAGGGAAAAATAACCCATGCTATAATTACACAATGTTGGGTTCCATATTAGGTGCTACAACCCAAGAAAGAGATCTAGGCATCATAGTGGATAACACATTGAAATCGTCGGTTCAGTGTGCTGCGGAAGTCAAAAAAGCAAACAGAATGTTGGTAATTATTAGAAAGGGAATGGTGAATAAAACGGAAAATGTCATAATGCCTCTGTATCGCTCCATGGTGAGACCGCACCTTGAATACTGTGTACAATTCTGGTCGCCGCATCTCAAAAAAGATATAATTGCGATGGAGAAGGTACAGAGAAGGGCTACCAAAATGATAAGGGGAATGGAAGAGCTCCCCTATGAGGAAAGACTAAAGAGGTTAGGACTTTTCAGCTTGGAGAAGAGACAGCTGAGGGGGGATATGATAGAGCTGTTTAAAATCATGAGAGGTCTAGAACGGGTAGTTGTGAATCAGTTATTTACTCTTTCGGATAGTAGAAAGACTAGGGGGCAGTCCATTAAGTTAGCATGGGGCACATTTAAAACTAATCGGAGAAAGTTCTTCTTCACTCAATGCACAATTAAACTCTGGAATTTGTTGCCAGAGGACGTGGTTAGTGCAGTTAGTATAGCGGTGTTTAAAAAAGGATTGGATGAGTTCTTGGAGGAGAAGTCCATTACCTGCTATTAAGTTCACTTAAAGAGTAGCCACTGCCATTAGCAATGGTAACATGGAATAGACTTAGCTTTTGGGTACTTGCCAGGTTCTTATGGCCTGGATTGGCCACTGTTGGAAACAGGATGCTGGGCTTGATGGACCCTTGATCTGATCCAGTATGGCATTTTCTTATGTTCTTATGTTCACAATTTTATATGGGCACCTGCACATGCACGCAAATGCTGGCTCTTCCACATAAGGGGTGATTTTATTATATACACATACTAACGCAATTACATTTACCCAATTTGTTCCCAATTCACCCTGGTAAAAGCTAGGACTTCCTAAACCCCTAATTAACCTGCCTCTCTTTTACCCTTTTAGCCCTAACCCTTCAATTCTCACTAACTAGCTTCCTTTTTTTTATTATACTAGATACACACCCTCAATAGCAGAAGTAAGATACGCGGATAGGGACCCTGGCGCATGCATGTGCGTGTAAATATTTACATGCTGTTTTAATGCTAAAATTTGGGAATGCCCAAGCCCCGCCTATGTCATGCCCATGCCCCACCCCTTTTTTACTTAAAAGATTTTGTGCGCGTACCCGCTACTTTTTAAAAATCCACACAGCGCGTGCTGGTCCAAGAGACACATGTATCTTCCGGTTTTGGTGCGCTCAGGGCTCTTAAAATGTACTCTTGAGTCTTTTATACCTGGTTTAGCTCACTTTAGCATACTTTCCTCCCTCATCTTGCCCCCTTTTCCTGTGGTTTAAGTATGTATGTATCTATGTATGTATGTATTGTGCAACTGCATGTGTAATTTTAGCCACTGAGGGGAAGGCAATTTTCAGTCCATTACTTGGGTAACCACATTCCTTATAGAATTCCTTTGAGAATTGTTTTCATAATTCATTAACAAGTGTGCAAATAAAAAAAAATATTTAAGGATTCAAAAGATTCCAATTGAAAATGTCAGGTAACGTATCCTATCCCCTCTTCCTGGAGCAGAGTACAGTTGGTACCTTTGAGAGTGAAAGTTGCACTATTCAAGGAGTATAACTGAGAATTGATATTATGGATTACATAGCCTTAAGCAGATCCCATCTAGAATGTAAACAATTTTAATTTATTTTATTTGTGTAAATTTTAATATTCTATCAAAAAAGGTATCAGTGGAAAAATTACTTTTCCACTGATTTTTCGCCTGTTATAATAATTATTATTTTTCCACTGAGTTTTCTTTTTGTTATGTTATAACATTGAAATTCTCAGGAAAAATAAAATAAAAACCGACAACTAAGTTCCCTAGCCATGGGGTGGCAGGGTTGGACCTAGCAGGCTCAACCCTCCAAAAACCAAGCAGGTTGACTCTGACAGTATAATGGTGACTGGATACTGGCAGCTGAATGTTAACAGCAACAAGGTTTGGTCACTGTTAAGATTATTTCCAAGACATTGAGATGGAGAAAGGAAGCTGGTAGGTATTGGATTAAGTCTGGTAAACTGTGTGTTCATTTGCCCAGGATAGTAGCAAACCAATAACGAAAGCTACTAAGACTGACTCCGATAAGGAGCAGTATCCTATAAGTAAGTGGTTAAGGTTACACAGCAGACAGCTGGGATATTAACACAGCCTTGCATGATTACTCCTCTCACTGGGTTACTGGTCCTTCCCGCCCCTCAAATGACTCACCAGCTCAATAAGCACACATCATTGTTAGAAAAATTGTAAGATAGAGAAAAAAAATAACACTTTCACCCAAACCTATGGATCAGTCTTATTAGAGCCTTTGTGAGCACTCCATGTTTTCAATCTGGAGAGCCACTACTAGCTAGGGATGTACAGGGGAAAAATAATCATTTTCATTTTCTGTTCATTTTGGGGAGTTTTTTCCCCATGAATTTTGGTTTGTGGAATGCTTGATTTATTTAATTTGTGAGAAAAAAATGAATCAAGCAATAAACAAAAAAAGAAAAACGGCCAAAAATTGAAAATGGGGGGTTCCTGTCTGCCCACCCGGAAAAATGATGGCACCAGGATTACCCCCGGCCCCCACTTACCTCGTTCAGAAGCTGCGGCCATGCATAGACTTAGTTCACAGTGACCTACCTCGCTTTCGGCTTTGCGTAGGCTGAGGTTGCAGTGACCTACCCTAACCATGGCCTATGCAAGGTTGTCACCTCGGGCCAGAGCTCAGGCCTTGTGCTGCTCCCTCATCATCCTCTTCTATCTTCTGACACCATTCACTGGGGTTGTGCCACAATTAATTAACTCCAGTGCATTCACCCTACTGGACAGTGCCATTTTGAACTCGGTCTAAGCTCTAGGTGAGGCTCCAGCTTCAGGCCTAGGCTGAGACATCCGTGTCACACTAGGCCCAATGCATTAATTTCAAATGAATGAAACAAATTGCCCTTTTTTGTCACAATTTCAAAATTTGTTTGAAATGAATGCACATTCCTACTAATAGCATGGCTGCACTCAGCCTCACCTCAGCGCACGCCAAGATTTTCTTTTCATCATGCAATTCCCCAGAGGGCGAGTGTTCTCTCCCTTTCTGCAGCAATGATATTCCTAGGGGCCAGAGGAGTACTCCTTATCTTAGCCCAGAATCTGACTCATGGCTCAGGTACCACACACAGTTGCTGCAAATAATATAATATATAATAGACTACACTAAAAAATGTTTGCCATATTGCTTAAATATTTTTTAGGGGCTTTTTTATACCGACATTCATGATACAGATCATATCAAATCGGTTTACAAGGAACAAAGGGTTATAACGTTAACATGAACAAAGGGGAAGGCAAAAGTTACAATAAAACAGGGGTACTGGAACTGGGGAGAAGAAGAGCCAAAAGCAGAAGTATATAAAATATATATTAATATAGCCTGTATATAAAATATACAGTATATAAAATATATATAAAGTATATAAAATATACATTAATATAGCCTGAACCCAGAACAAAATAAATGAAGACCAGGGTGAATGGGTGGGAACATGTCGGAGGAGTCCATGGGACTGAAATGGCTGCAGGCCACTTCAAGTCTTTAAGCCCTTTCTCTCATCCTTTTTCCTGGCCTTGCAAGCTCTAGTGGGATTTGGTTCCCTCCTCAGGTTCTATTACAGCTGGCAGCTAGGCAAAGAAGGAAGATAGGGGAACAGTGAGGGGCAAAAGCAATGAAACTGCTGCCATGTTAAGGTTTCACGCCCATGCATTTTGTTCGAGGGGCCTTATTAATTCATAAAATCATGAACCTAGATAATTGGGGTGCTTTGGTTTTTCTGTCACCTACTATGTTATATGTGCATCATGTTATGGTTCTGGCCGCGAGCGCCGCGACCAGACCCTTACCTCCATGTTCCTGGACCTGTTCCCACTTCTGTTGGCCTAGTTCGCGGCCTGTTCGGGGCGTCCCCGCGAGTGCCGCACTGCCAGGAAGCCTCCCATGGATGCTCTGCCTCTAGGCGCGTGAGCGCGCCACTTGGGCGCTTTTCTAGGCTGTTTCCCGCCAGTGGTGACTCTGCCCAGTTCGTGACATCAAACGCCGCGGCCTTGATAAGCCGGCCGCGGACACTCAGTCTTTGTCTTGCAATGGGCTACCATCCGGTTCCCTGTTGCTCCATGCCCCAGAGTGAGCTGCCTTTGGAACTTGCTCCATTCCTGCTTGCCTGCTACAGTACTTGCTTGGTTCCTGCTTGCCTGCTACAGTACCTGCTTGGTTCCTGCTTGCCTGCTACGGTTCCTACCTGGTTCCAGTACCCGAGTCTTGCTATAGTTTCCATCTACTGTTATAGTCTGGTTCCAGTTCTCAGTCCTCATCAGCCTGCCCGCTCCAGTCTCAAGATCATCAACTCGCCTAAGTCCCAGCGACCGGGCTCCCACGGGCTCCTCCCGGGGGGGCTTCAGCTTCCAAGGGTGAAGCCTCACCTAAGTCCTAGCGGCTGGGCTCCCACGGGCTCCTCCCCGGGGAGCACCAGCTTCCAGGGTGAACAGCACCTCTACATCCTACCTGAACATCTGCCTCCCGGCCTGCGGTGTACCAGAGACATTGAATACCTTTCCCAGTCTCTTGCAGGTCGGCCCAAGGGTCCACTAAATTGAGACTCCATAACACATCAAACAGCAAATGGGAATTTCAAGAGCTAACTTGCAGTGGAAGTCTGAAACTATTTTATCCATCCAAGACTATTCTTAGCCCTTTCTTTCTGTTTTTCAAAAATTGCATGCAATTATCAACTAGACACCAAAAATAAAAATTTTTAAAGATTGTTTTTTTTCTATTTTATATTCAAATAAGGTAAATTAAAAGAAAAAAGAGGAGGTTGAGGGGTTGAGAGGAGTTGCAGGGTTGAATAAGATGGAAGTAAGTTATTAGAGAGACATGATACACCATTTTTAGGTGTTCTTGTACACAAACACTTTATGGGGAGATTGAATGTGCAATGCCTGAGTTTCATGCTGATTGGGTAGACAGACACTAACTGATCTACAAGAATGCCACTTCCAAACCTTTTGTACTCATGGGAATACATCTTTTGTACTTGAACATTTAGCTTATGTTAGTTACAGGGCAATTCCAGGTTTTTGTGCCTCCCTCTGTTGAGGTAACTTGTAACCGCAGCACTTTCCTGATTCTCTCAGTAGGAGATGTCACTCATTTTCTGTAAGATCAGTGGTTTCTGGTTGTAACAGGTCAGCTTGAATGCCACTCATACATCACTCTAGCTGAAAAGATAATTAGTGCAACTGACTTTGTACAATTGATAGCCTTGTGGTTGACAGTCTGATCTAAAAATACAATGGATTCAGTACCTTAACACATGGAATTTCTTTCGTATTTTTACTATTAAAATGCATAGCTGTTTAAAACAAAAACCATTTGGATCAATTTTTCCGCATGCAAAATACAAATATTTGCTTTCAATGAAGTTATATATAATGCAACTGTAAAAAAAGAATTTTAATCAACCCTATAAACTTAATTGAGATAATTTTCAAAGAGTTATGAGGGAGGTTGCTTGTGTAACATTAGCATATGCACACCCAAGTAACATGTATATGCATATATGCTAAGTTAGAAACCTTGTGAGTACCTGTGTATTTGTAATGTTATTTAATGAAACGTCTTTATTTACAGGTAATCAAGGCATTGTACAATTAAAATAATAAATAATACATGACGCTAATTAAAATTGCACTTAAAAGTTTAAAAAAATCACTAATAAATGTATAAAATAACCAAATGACCCAAAAAGGAATAAAATAAATGAGTATTAAATTACATTAAAGTAAAAAAAAAAACCCATCACTTAAAATCAAAACAGGTACAGGAATTGGGCAGGACTAAAATCAAATGGGATAAGACAATAAAACCAGCAATTAACTGGTAGAAAACTAAACTATGTCTTCTAGATTGTAGAGAACAACCAAGTTTTAAGACCTTTTCTGAATATTCCTTCTCCAAACAGTGACAAGGGCAAACAATTCCATAAATTAGGCACTTAAAAAAACATGTCTTACATGTAAATGTGAACAGGGGTGACTGAAGTGGTTCAGGGGCATTCTGGGGCAGGGTTCAGAATTACCCATGCATGTTGCTGTTTTTTTAAATGGCAGTGCATACGTTACCAAACTTGTCCGTGTGCTTTCACACCTGCTAATTGACAGGCATAATTGTCTTTTGACTACATATTTTTTGGGTGGGAGATCTGGGTGAAGTGCTGGGGGTTCAAAGGGAAGTGCTGGAGGGTCTAGGTTAACTGCTGGAGGTGTCGGAGAACTGATGATACCAACCGTACACACAAGTATTCTCAGAAGCACAGTACGTGAACAGTTTATAAAATCTCTGCCTCTGAGTTTCATTGTGGATTATTACTTGTGAATTGGTACAATTATTATGCATATAAACGGTTAGAGAATGTATGCTTGTTCTTGCATTACAAATTTATGTGTGTCCTGAAACATGCATGCATAACTTCAGGGCTGAAATATGTTGTATTTTTAAAACTGTGCAGCTCCTGCCACACAGTTGATCAAATACTAGCAGAAATCTCTGCAGGCCCATTTACACGTGTATTTGGTACCTTGCGCTTACTTTTGAAAGTTGGGCTTCACAAATGGATCTCAATAATTGGGGGTAATTTGTCTCCCCCAATTACCTCAACAGAGGGAGGCACAAAAACATGGAATTGCCCTGTAACTAACATAAGCTAAAGTATGCATGTCGTTTTACGTTCATTTTAATTCAAACAGGCATTACTATTCCACTTTTCCATGGGCCATCGAGTTAAAGGCAGATAACAACAACAGCATAAAGCATCACATAAATAGTCTTTATTCAACATAAGCAACATCTGATATCAGTCTGTGTGCATAACAAAATTAAAAACAATTTAAAAACAAAATTACAATCATCATTCAACAGTGACAAAGTCTGTGGGTAAAGATAACATGCAGACTTTGTAACAGTGCAGGCATTTTGAAAATTTGTCCCCTTAAATTATAAAACTTGCTTGCAAAGTTTTTTGGCATTTACAGAGAAGTGGAGAAAAGAGTTCTACTCATGCTTCTTAATTCTACTCATGAATATTTTCTTTTAAAAAAGGTGCACAACCTTCCAAAATACATGTATTGACAACAACTATACAAATCACTTTAACATAAGGGCATATGGTGTGCAAATAATAAACCTCACACCCTTTTCTAGCATATGCTGTGCAAGGTGCAGAAAATGATTATTCTCGTCAAAATGAAAAATGGAAATGGTATTTAAGATAAAAAGGATACAGAAAAATCTGTTGCTGCTATATCTGCTTCTAATAATAGCATTGGCATTGCTGCCTTTGTAGTAATAGGGAAAGCTAAAAGACCAAACATTAGTTCAATACAACCTTGTATAGATTTTGGAGGTAATTTTCAAAGCCCTTAACATGCCTAATACCCAATTCTATGCACGTTAAATGGCTGTTCAAAAACTGACTTAGGATCAGTCATACAAATGTATCCCAGGTTCACATGTACTTGTAAGCACACTGAGGTGTTCTGGGGGCAGAGTTGGAGGTGAAGTTGCCACTTATGTGTGTCCATTTTTTTTTTGTTAAAACGTATGCACAATAAGGGGCAGATTTTCAAAGCCCTATGCGTGTAAATCCAGGAGGATTTACACGCGTGGGGGGGTTACGCGCACTGGGCCTATTGTCAAAAGGCCCGGTGGCGTGCGTAAAGCTCCGGGATGCATGTAAGTCCCGGGACTTGAAAAAATGGGTTGTCCGGGAGCGGTGCGGTCCAGGGACGGGGAAGGGGCGTGGCCAGAGGCCTCTCCATGGCCGCTGGGCTGGGGGATCGTGCGCCGGCAATCTGCTGGTGCGTGCAAGTTAGGCAGGCGTTACTTGTGAAATAAAAGTACATGGGTTGTTTTTTTTTTCGGGCTGGGTGGCAGGACAGGTAGGGCAAAGGAAAGGTGGGGGGGGGGAAGGAAAGTTCCCTTCGAGGCCGCTCCAATTTCGGAGCGGCCTCGGAGAGAATGGGGAAAGCCAGCTGCTCTTCCCCAGGGCTTGGTGCACTCAAGGTACACTAGTGTGCACCCCCTTTTGCTCGCCAACACCCTGATTTTATAACATGCATGCGGCTGCGTGCGCATGTTATAAAATCGGGTGTACATTTGTGTGCGCTGGGTAGTATGCACAAATGTAGGCCACGCACATACCTTTTAAAATCTGCCCCTAAGTGCACACAGATAAGTTACACCCTTCGAAGAGGAGGTGCAACTTTACACGACTGAATGTGCGTGCAAACTTGCCTGGTTTCCTGAGTTTTTCCAAAACAAACAGTTTAGTTTAGTTCTCATTCAGGAATATTGGATGTTGTTCTTGAGTTCTTGAGTTTACTCCCTTGGAGCTTCATATCAATGACCCCCTAAAGCTACAACTTCCTTTCCATTGAAAAAGTTCCGACTCTAATACTGACATTAAAGAAATTTCTCACCTAAAACTGCCCCCTGTTGTTGGTAAGTGTAAATCTGTACATTACCGGTGTGGGATTATTTACTTTGTTGTGAGTGATTTCTAGTAGGTCAAGAGCTTTCAACCATAATGCTCAGATTTTATGGAATGCAATGCCCATTGAACACCAGAAATGCGACAAGGCGATAGCTAAAGCCAGAAGAATGCTGGGCTGCATAGAGAGAGGAATATCGAGTAAGAAAAGGGAAGTGATTATTCCCTTGTACAGGTCCTTGGTGAGGCCTCACCTGGAGTACTGTGTTCAGTTCTGGAGACCGTACCTTCAAAAAGACAAAGACAAGATGGAGGCGGTACAGAGAAGGGCGACCAGGAAGGTGGAGGATCTTCATCGGATGACGTACGAGGAGAGATTGAAGAATCTAAATATGTACACCCTGGAGGAAAGGAGGAGCAGAGGTGATATGATACAGACTTTCAGATACTTGAAAGGTGTTAATGATCAAAAGACGACAAACCTTTTCCTAAGGAAAAAAATCAGCAGAACCAGGGGTCACGATTTGAAGCTCCAGGGAGGAAGATTCAGAACCAATGTCAGGAAGTATTTCTTCACGGAGAGGGTGGTGGATGCCTGGAATGCCCTTCCGGAGGATGTGGTGAAGACCAGAACTGTGAAGGACTTCAAAGGGGCATGGGATAAACACTGTGGATCCATAAAGTCAAGAGGCTGCCAATGAAGAGTGGGTGACTCGCCAGAATGATGGCTACTGCCTGGAGTCAATACCCTTATTAAATAAACATACACAGGCTTGACTCCAACATCGCTCTAAGCTTCAACAGCAAGAGGAAATGTGGAAAAAAGGATTCACACTCACAAAGAGGGGAGTGGCTGGCTTGTTACGGCGGTTACTACCCCAAATCAAATAAGCCGATACTTCACTTTCAATGCATATACAGCATAGTTCTCTGATTCAACGGCAGGGGAGAAGAAAAGAGGGTTTGCACTCACAAAGCGGGGAGTAGCTGGCTTGTTACGGCGGTTACTACCCCAAACCAAATGGGCCTGATACTTCACTTTCGATGCACATCCAGCATGGCTCTCTGCTTCAACGGCATGGGAGAAGACTTATACGTCACGCATATCCAGCATAGCTCCCTGCTTCAACGGCAGGGGAGAAGAAAAACAACCAATAAGGGCTAATAACATAGTCTGGGTAAAACAAATAAGCATGGGTGCAGCTTGCTTATTGCGGCAGCTACTACCCCAAACTAATCAAGCTAGATATTTCACTTGGATGCAGCTCCATCACTGCTCTCTACATTAAAGGTGGGGATGGAAGGGAAATAGAACCAAGAGCTAAGAGAAACAGATAAGTATGAGAGAAAATATGTGTGAAGCTTGCTGGGCAGACTAGATGGGCCATTTGGTCTTCTTCTGCCGTCATTTCTATGTTTCTATGTTTCTATGTTTCTATGAAATTGAATTATTTGTCATTTTGGAAAAAAAAACTAAGGCATGGATATCTACTCATGAATTAAGTTCATTTCTGTTTTGTTGCAACATTTCCCTCATACAGAGGGGAAGATTGTAGAGGTTCATGAATTGAAAGTGTAAGATGAAACTGCAGTTTCTGCCCAGAGATGATGAGGGTGGGCATGTAGATAAGTTACATAAGAACATAAGAACATGCCATACTGGGTCAGACCAAGGGTCCATCAAGCCCAGCATCCTGTTTCCAACAGTGGCCAATCCAGGCCATAAGAACCTGGCAAGTACCCAAAATAAGTCTATTTCATGTTACCGTTGCTAGTAATAGTTGTGGCTATTTTCTAAGTCAACTTAATTAATAGCAGGTAATGGACTTCTCGAAGAACTTATCCAATCCTTTTTTAAACACAGCTGTACTAACTGCACTAACCACATCCTCTGGCAACAAATTCCAGAGTTTGTGCATTGAGTGAAGAACAACTTTCTCCAATTAGTTTTAAATGTGCCACATGCTAACTTCATGGCGTGCCCCCTAGTCTTTCTGAAAGACTAAATAACCGATTCACATCTACCCGTTCTAGACCTCTCGTGATTTTAAACACCTCTATCATATCCCCCATCAGCCGTCTCTTCTCCAAGCTGAAAAGTCCTAACTTCTTTAGTCTTTCCTCATAGGAGAGCTATTCCATTCCCCTTATCATTTTGGTCACCTTTCCCTGTACCTTCTCCATCGCAATTATATTAGGGGTATGCATTCATTTTCGATGTATTGTGAATCCGCAATGTACATGCCATATTTGTTGTATTCGTGGGGGTTCTGAAACGTATGGTGAACCCCCACGAATACAACGGATCACCAACGAATAGGCCCCCCACCCTCCTGACCCCCCCAAGACTTGCCAAAAGTACCTGGTGGTCCAGCGGAGTTCCGGGAGCTATCTCCTGCACTCGGGCTGTGGGGCTGCCAATATTCAAAATGGCGCTGATAGCCCCTATGACATAGTAAGGGCAAAGGCTATAGGCACCATTTTGAATACTTGCAGCTGACAACCTGATTGCAGGATATCACTCCCGGGACCCCCACTGGACCACCAGGGACTTTTGGCAAGACTTGGGGGGGTCAGGAGTCCCAGGACTCCCCAAGACTTGCCAAACTTCCCTGGTGGTCCAGCGGGAGTCCTGGGGCAATCTCTTGCAATCGGGCCATCGGCTGCCAGTATTCAAAATGGCACTGATAGCCTTTGCCCTTACTATGTCACAGGGGCTACCGGTGCCATTGTTCGGTCCCTGTCACATGGTAGGAGCACAAGATGGCGCCAGCTGTCCACTGCTCCTACCATGTGACAGGGGCCAACCAATGGCACCGGTAGCCCCTGTGACATAGTAAGGGCAAAGGGCGCCATTTTGAATACCGGCAGCCGACAGCCGGAGTGCAGGAGATCACTCCAGGACCCCCGCTGGACCACCAGGGACTTTTGGCAAGTCTTGGGGGGATCAGGAGGTTAGGGGCTTGTAGTAAATTAAATTTTTAAAGGGTTGGGATGGGATTTTTGGGGGGTGAAACAAATACATATGTAACTAATGAACGGATCAGGTCCCCCGAGAACGGATGCAACATATTTGAGTTCCAACGAATATGAATACCGAATGGGACAAATTCGTCCCTGCTGAACATCCCTATCTTATTGTTAGTTAAGATTCAATGTAAAAATGTGCAGATTCATGCACTTGGGGTGAACAAATCAAATGGAGCGGCATGCAGTAGATGATGATGATGGGCTGATGTGCACCAGCTAAAAAAGAGACCTCAGAGTGGTAGTGTCTGATGATCTCAAGGTAGTGAATCAGTGTGACAAGGTAGAGTCCAAAGCTCAAAGGACACTGGGGTGAATAAGGGAAAGGCAAAACCAGCAAAACAAAAAAAAAAAAAAAAGATGATAAAAAGATGTCTCTTTATAGGTCATTGTTGAGTCTTTGTCATTGTGTTCATTTCTAGAGGCCTTAATGTCAGAAAGGATATAGAGAGGCTAGAGATGGCCCATAGAAAGGCGAACATAATATCTCTGACCGGGGTTGGTAAAATGAAGTAAAGAGTGTGGATAATTATGCAGATTAATGTAACTGATTTTTCTTTTGATCTGATCTTATTCTATTTCTTGGTCTCCCCATGTTCTTATTATAATTTTGGGTGGTACTTCCTCATAACATTACTATTTGTTAAATTTCTGTTTTATAATACAGTCTTGTATTGTTAAATATTCAATAATTTAATGTTATGATTATATATTCTTAAGTGAATGTTCTTATGTAACCCAAGAATTTCTAAATAGTTTTACTATTGTAAAATTGTAAAAATTCAATAAAAAAAAAAAAAAGAAGGGCGAACAAAATACTGTGGGGTTTGTACCAAAAACCTATGAGACTAAAGACTTCAATATGCATATCCTAGAAGAGAGACAAGATAGGGGCTAGTGATACAGCAATTTAAATATCTGAATGCAGAAGAAGCAAGTTTTTTCAATGGACAGAAAGTTGTAAAATTAGGTGCCATAATATGAAACTCCAAGGGAGTAGACTCCGAAGGAACATCAGGTAATTTTTTTTTTCATGGAGAGGGTGATGGATGTTTGGAATACCCTCCCAGCGGAAGTGGCAGAAACAAAAACAATAACAGAATTTAAAAAAAGCATGGGATAAACACCAAGGATCCCTAGTGGCAAGAGGATAGCAATGAAGCACTAGAGCAATTTGCATAGAAAAGAAGTTACGGCAGTGATGTACTGCATTGTGCTTCTTAGAAAGCATGGGGTAAGCTCCATGTGGCAGCAGTTACAACTCTAAAAGACACATGAAGAAAGGGGAGTGGGTATCAGGTTCCATGTGGAAATTTGTGTGTCCATCTATCTAGTGGACAAATCATGCTGGGTAGACTGCCCCATTTTGGTCTTTCTCTGTCATCTTCTACTATGTAATGCAAATATACTGTGGTGTAAATGTGTTACAAGCAATGAAAAAAAAAGTCATGTTTTTTGAACCTGAAAGTGCTATAAGTGAAGTAACAGCCCTGCTAAAATTGTATTCCCTTTGTGACATTAGTGATGCTTTAACAATGCTGATATAGATCTATAGTCAGAAGCAACTTGTATAGTAGAAACCATAAAATCATCTATTATTATATCTAGAAATGGTTGAAGTCATACTACCTTTGATAAGGACCCAGCTATTTTAGACAGGAACTTTGCTATCCAGTTTTTCATGTCATTGTAACAGAAGCAGGTCAAGAGATCAACGCAGAAAATTATAAGACATATGGTTCTGCTTTGCAGGACTAGCATCTGCTGTTAATTCATTTGAAAAGGCACAGGCTACATTTAGAACTCTGGAGGGGAAACTATGCTTAAGGTATTTCTTCTGAAAGCTTAAATTATGACAATCAATTTTTGATCTAATTATTTTTGGTGTAATTTTGAAAAAGTTATACATTTATACATCTGTGATCCCAATAGATGGAGGGGAGGCTTTTAGAGAGAGTCAGATATGTAGGCCTTATTCAATAAATATTTTTTCCCATAGTCACACAATGGGAAAAAATCCTAACTGATTAAAGCCCATTGTATTCTTCCAATTTGGGAAAAAGGTACTGTTGAAGAACGAGAAAACAAAGAAGTCCATATTCAGCCACTGTGTGGCCTAGCTAGTTAGCCAAATAAATGTATCCGGTTCACTTAGTCTATATATTAAGCAGCACAGTTGCATAAATGTATCTGGCTATTGTTAAAGATAGTACTGGTGGGAATTGCTAAACCACATTGTAGATAAGCCTCCAAAATATAATTTTATTAATAGTAATATTGATGCAATTCCCGAGTTCACTTTCTCAGGGCATTGGATAGTAGAATAAGATACACAAAGGCAGATGTTCATATAATAAGAATATTTTTTATATGATATATAAACTTTCTACATTACAAAGAACTGTGTGGCAGTAATAGAGAAGGGGTGGAGCGTGGAAAGAAGATGCATGATTGTGGATGTCTGTGAATCTTTTTGCCCAAGGCCTTGATGGTTCCTTTGTTTCATCATTTGCCTCTGAAGTTCATACCTTTTACTTCTCACATGCAAGTGAGACTCCCAGGATGGAAGGAGATAAACTTATCTCTTTGAAATATAAAGGCATGCTATAGCCATTGAGTCTGGGAATTAAGGGTCAATTATAGTACAGCATTATCCAAAAAAATCACTGGGCCTAGTCATGCCAAGCAAGCCTACAATGCTGACATACACTTCGATTCTCCATGAATAATTCAAAGTAACGCAGGTTGATTTGTTCTCAAATTGTTCTCTTTATGTCAAAGAATCATTAGAAGAAAGTTTAAAAGAAGAAAAAAAAAAAGTCAATTTGCATGTCTTATTGTCTTCCTTCTCTCCAAATCTTTACTCCTTTTGTACAGAATTGCTAGAATGACAATGGACAATGCATGTGCTGTACACGTCTAGTACTACTATGAAAGTAATGCAGAAGCATTCAGAATTTCTGTGTATTGTGCTTTCAAGTTTCAAAATGGGCCATGTCTGAGGTACTGGGTGGGTGGGAGGGTTTGGCGGCAGGGTGATGGCATGGGGGGGTAGTGAAAAGGCAGTTTTCTTTTTAATATTTACCAGGGAGGGAGGAGGAGAGGGCTGAAAGGCTGGAGGCTATACATGCCTTTTTGTTTATTTAGAGGTGTTTGAGGGGAAGGGGCTTCTCAACTGGGGGTTTTGCTATTTGTGGTGGTGGGGATGGGAATCAGGCCACTGAATAAATGGGACAAGTTATCCAGCTAACTTTAGCCGAATAACTTGCCCTCTAACCGGCTTACTGAATATTGGCCTTTTAGGGATCTTCTGCTGTGTTCCAGTATATTATCACTTTGTTAAACTCCCAGATATCTTCTCCCAGATGGTTATAGTCAAGACAAGGCAAAGGATGCAAGTGTTGCTATTGTTTCTTTCCCAAACATATGGGTCCTGAAGATTGTTCTTACCTTTACTTTTTGGAGATATATGACTCTCATTCATCTCTCAACTACATCCTGCTGCTAAATTCCTCCTTGTGGCTACCTCTTTTACTCTCTTCAGGCACAACCCTTGTGCAAAACAGCTTCAGGGGATGGAATGCACCATCCTTCTTTTTGCTAAGTAAGGCTTTCAATTAATTATTAATACTTTAAGGAAACTGGGCCTTACGTATTAGGGATGTGAATCGTGTCCTCGATCGTCTTAACGATCGATTTCGGCTGGGAGGGGGAGGGAATCGTATTGTTGCCGTTTGGGGGGGTAAAATATCGTGAAAAATCGTTAAAAATCGTGAAAAATCGAAAAATCGAAAAACCGGCACATTAAAACCCCCTAAAACCCACCCCCGACCCTTTAAATTAAATCCCCCACCCCAAATAACTTAAATAACCTGCGGGTCCAGCGGCGGTCCGGAACGGCAGCGGTCCGGAACGGGCTCCTGCTCTGAATCTTGTCGTCTTCAGCCGGCGCCATTTTCCAAAATGGCGCCGAAAAATGGCGGCGGCCATAGACGAAAAAGATTGGACGGCAGGAGGTCCTTCCGGACCCCCGCTGGACTTTTGGCAAGTCTCGTGGGGGTCAGGAGGCCCCCCACAAGCTGGCCAAAAGTTCCTGGAGGTCCAGCGGGGGTCAGGGAGCGATTTCCCGCCGCGAATCGTTTTCGTACGGAAAATGGCGCCGGCAGGAGATCGACTGCAGGAGGTCGTTCAGCGAGGCGCCGGAACCCTCGCTGAACGACCTCCTGCAGTCGATCTCCTGCCGGCGCCATTTTCCGTACGAAAACGATTCGCGGCGGGAAATCACTCCCTGACCCCCGCTGGACCTCCAGGAACTTTTGGCCAGCTTGTGGGGGGCCTCCTGACCCCCACGAGACTTGCCAAAAGTCCAGCGGGGGTCCGGAAGGACCTCCTGCCGTCCAATCTTTTTCGTCTATGGCCGCCGCCATTTTTCGGCGCCATTTTGGAAAATGGCGCCGGCTGAAGACGACAAGATTCAGAGCAGGAGCCCGTTCCAGACCGCTGCCGTTCCGGACCGCCGCTGGACCCGCAGGTTATTTAAGTTATTTGGGGGGGGGTTCGGGAGGGTGGGGGATTTAATTTAAAGGGTCGGGGGTGGGTTTTAGGGGGTTTTAGTGTGCCGGCTCACGATTCTAACGATTTATAACGATAAATCGTTAGAATCTGTATTGTATTGTGTTCCATAACGGTTTAAGACGATATTAAAATTATCGGACGATAATTTTAATCGTCCTAAAACGATTCACATCCCTATTACGTATATGTAGTCCTGTCCAAGAGACCTACTCTATAAATATTATAATAAGCAGTTAGTTTTGCTGTTTGTAATACGGGACTCTTCTCCCGCCCCCCCCCCCCCCCCCCCCCCCATCATGCATATAAACTAAGTATTTTCTTTCAATGATATAGCTATTTTAATTTGAATAATTAGTGCTTCTTTGTCAAATTGTTCCCATCAGTCATTGAAATGTGATCATAGTCACTATTGTCAATTTATTCCCACACATGACATAAGAGAACTCCATTGTGAACCTAGGCACTGGTATTTCTTTACTAATTTGTTCATTATTACTGTTACGATTTCTCCCATAGCTGGAGCCACGGGAGGCCTCTCACCTTTCTCTGGAGGCCACTCCAAAGCCGGGGCCTCGCCTGAACTGGCTTTCTGGATTTTGCTCCTTGGCCTGGGAGGCCTTCGATGCCATAGGGGCCTGCCTGAGGCCTGCTCCAGTCTCAGCTTGGACTTTCTGCCTTGGGCCCCGCCCTTTTCTCTAAGGGGTCAGCCCGCAGCTTCTCTCTACACTTATAGGGCCAGCCAGGTGTGGCCCATCGGAACTCCTCCCAGGGAGTTGCCTGCTTTCTGGCCTACAAAAGGGCTTCACTTTCAGTTCTGCTTTGCCTTGCATCGGAGTTTCCTGCTCCTGGAAGTCTTGCCTTCCAGCGCTCCATCAGGTCATGGGTCTTGCAAAGATTTCTTGGATTTACGAAATATTATAGAAGCTTTATAGCCAACTACTCAACATTAGCCGCTCCACTCACTGCAATGACCAAGAAAGGGACCAATCTCCGGGTTTGGAGCCCTCAGGCTCAATCAGCATTCCATGCGTTAAAGGAAGCATTCTGCTATGGACCCTGTTTATGACATCCTGATCCCAGCCATCCATTTGTCATCGAGGTAGACGGTCTGCTATCGGAACCGGTGCAGTATCGGAGCTGGTGCAGTACTAAGTCAGTACTCCAAGGGTACACTGGTACAGTGCTCTTTTTATTCTCATAAATTTTCGCCTGCAGAGCAGAACTACACCATCTGTGACCGAGAACTCCTAGCGGTTAAACTTGCACTCCAGGAGTGGCGTCCCTGGCTGGAGGGCACTCAACACAGATTTATTATATTCACGGATCACAAGAATCTGGAGCACCTCAAGGAAGCGCAATTATTAAACCCGAGATAAGCCTGCTGCGCATTATTCTTCAAACGATTCAACTTTGAGTTGCGTTACCAACCAGCCTCCAAAATCCTGCGTGCTGACGCACGCTCGTGCTCTCTCGAGCCTGAAGATACCCCAGATATCCCGGCACATCATTGACCTGGCCTGAGTATCCCTTGCAGCAACTACAACAGTACAGGCTAGTAAAACAGTCGTCCCACGTCGGCTACATGAACGTGTACTCCGCTGGGCCCATGATTCGAAACTAGCTGGACACCCTGGCCGAGCTTGAACTCTAGAAATGTTGAGGCGTTTTTACTGGTGGTCCAGCATGGTGACAGACTCTTGTAACTATGTAGACTCATGCCCAATATGTGCACAACAGAAGCCACCCACTGGCCGGCCATCGGGATTCCTACAGCCACTACGAGCGTCCACTGAACCATGGGCCAGCATATCCTCAGATTTCATCAATAATCTTCCACTGTCTTCAAACAACACTGTCATCTGAGTCATCATCAACTGTTTTTCCAAGATGGGACATTTCATCCCACTCCAGAGCCTCCCATCGGCTCCCGAACTTGCCAAGCTGTTCTTGACACACATTTTCTGACTTAATGGGCTTCCTAAGGAAATCATATCAGACAGAGGCCCACAATTTGCCGCAAGGTATTGGCGGTCCTTGTGTCAAAAATTAAATATTTAGCTAAGCTTCACCTCAGCATGCCATTCTCAGGCGAATGGACAAGCTGAAAGAACTAACTGGACCCTGAAGGCCTTTCTCAGATCGCACGTAAACA
Source organism: Rhinatrema bivittatum (assembly GCF_901001135.1). Taxonomy (NCBI): domain Eukaryota; kingdom Metazoa; phylum Chordata; class Amphibia; order Gymnophiona; family Rhinatrematidae; genus Rhinatrema; species Rhinatrema bivittatum. Next base: position 51,621,671 of record NC_042624.1, on the reverse strand, counting down.
ACCAGCAAAATAATTGGGCCAACTTGCTCCCTTGGGCCGAATTGTCTCATAATATGCATCTTGCTGCCGCCACAGACGTATCCCCATTTTCTGTGGTATTCGGGCGTCAACCACGACTTCCATTACCGATACCACTCTCTGTGCCATTGCCAGCAGCGCAATTCACGGTGCAAAGTATTCGTTATTAGAGATGTGGTTCGTTTTTCGCCCTATTTAGGAAATTTAACGAAATTTCCTAATTCGTTTCTGTTTCGGAGTATCCGAAACACGACATAAACGCCATTATTTCGGAGCCCCCGAAACCGGAAACGAAATTTTCCCCGCAATTCGGGGGAAAATTCGTTTTCGGGTTTGCCTGGGGAGAGGGGGCACAAATTTTTTTTTTTATTAAAACCCACCCCAAACATTTAAATTCACTATAATACACCACCCCCCGATCCCTCCCCAAGACTTACGAAGATCCCTGGTGGTCCAGCGGGGTCCATTTGCCCTCCGTGCCCTCCGTGCCCGGAGGGCTCCTGACCCCCCCAAGGCTTGCCAATAATCCCTGGGGGTCCAGCAAGGGTCCGAAAGCGATTTCATTTTCGGCTGCCAGTAACCAAAATGGCGCCGATAGCCTTTGCCCATACTATGTCACAGAGGCTTTCGGCGCCATTGGTCAGCTCCTGTCACATGATAGGAGCACAAGATGGCGCCGATGGCCATGTGACAGGGGCTGACCAATAGCGCCGAAAGCCCCTGTGACATGGTAGTTCGGGCTATTCGGCACCATTTTGAGGCGCACGGCTTGCAGCACAGCACACCGGGCACGGAGGGCAAATGGACCCCGCTGGACCACCAGGGATCTTCGTAAGTCTTGGGGAGGGATCGGGATGGGGGGGGGTTGTTATATATGTACGAAAATGCTTAAAAATGTTTTTAAATGCTTGGGGTGGTTTTTTTTTTACTTCGTTACCGATTCGTTTTTCGGTCCGGTTTCGGGTTTCTCGTTTCGTTTTCGGGCAAACGAACCGAAAACGAAACGAGAAGACCCGAATTATACCACGAAGTATTCGAACCGAAAAACGACCCGGTAGAAAAAAACGAAGCACATCTCTATTCGTTATGTATGGAACCAAGTAAAAGAACGACTCACCCAGGCCGCAGAATGTTCCAAAACGTTCACTGACGCCCATAGAAGAGCAGCCCCACTCTTTAGACCCGGTCAAAAGATATGGCTAAGTACCAATCACATTAGGCTGCGACTCCCCTCACATCGCCTGGCACCAAAGTACATTGGACCTTTTCCCGTCCTCTGGAGAGTGGGAGCAGTTACTTACCAGCCTCAATTACCCCGATCCATGGGTATCCACAATACCTTCCATGTTTCTCTACTGAAACCACTCATGCTATCTTGGCCTTCCTGCAAAGATCCACCTCCACCTCAACTGTCCACCGAGCCAGATCATACCCTCCAGGTAAGAGAGGTCCTCGACATCCGTCGGCATCGAGGACGCAGGGAGTATTTACTTTCTTGGGAGGGGTATGGGGCCAAGGAGAACTCCTGGGAGCCCTCACAGAACATCTTGGACAAGGACCTCCTCAGGGCCTTCCATAGGGCGCACCCAGACAAGTTTTGCCCGAGAAGGGGGAGGCCTAGAAGGGGGTTATTGTTGCGCATCCCGTCCATGCTCGGCCCACGCCCGGGCCTGCTCACCTCTCTGGCTCCTCCCAGGGACCCGGGTCCTCCTCCTCTGTAGCGGTGGCAAGCACAGCTAGGCCTCGGCATCCCGTGGCGGCGGTCGCCGGGCCTTCGTCCTCCAGCCAGGCCTCATGGCGGGGCTCGGCGTCCTCCGTGGCATCAGCCCCAACCCTAGGTGCACGCGCGCGTGGACCGCCCGGCACCTTAAAGGGCCAGGAGTGGATCCCAGCTCCGTGGCATGCCCTGATTGATGGTACTATAACAGGAAGCTCATACCCTGACTTCCTTGCCTTGGTAATCGGGTCGATCCTAGTGATTTCAAGTTTGCCTCTGCATTCCAGCCTTTGTTCCAGTCTCGTTCCAACCTTTGTTCCAGTCTCGTTCCAGTCCTGTTCCAGCGTCCTTCTGTTCCAGTGTCCTCCTGTTCCAGCATCCTTTCGTTCCAATGTCCTTCCGTTCCAGCATCCTTCTGTCTCCTCATCTCAGAAAAGCTCACAGTACAGAATCACTACTCATATTAGTATTTGATACAATTATAAGAGGTTTTGACTCCAACACAAATTACATACTTGTTTTGATTGACATATCGGCTGCCTTTGATACCTTAAATCACACCATATTACTCTCTAACTTACAACAAATTGGCATTTCAAAAACAGCATTACAATGGTTCACTACATTCCTCTCAAATCGACCACAAAGGATAACACTGGGAAACTCTAAATCGGAGTGGTACACCACTAAATCTGGTGTACCAAAGGGCACTTTCTGCGCTTTTGTTTAATATATACCTTCTGCCTTTGTGTCATCTTCTTGATGGCTTAAATCTAAATTTCAAATTATATGCAGACGACATTCAATTCATCTTACCTTTCACCGACTCCTGGAAATAATACTTTTTCACTACCTCAAATCTAACAACTATAAAAACTTGGTTATCCCATAATAGACTGAAATTAAATGCAGCAAAAACTGAACTAATCTACTTATCAACTGTACCAGACTCCGTCAATCAACCCCCAAGCATGTTTACATTTGATGGACAACTCATAACTATAAAACAACATGCAAGAAACTTAGGCATAACTATTGACTCAAAACTAACATTAACCAAACACATCTCAACAACTGTTAAACACATCTCAACAACTGTTAAAAAATCCTTCTTCAAAATACATATGCTCAAAAAACTTAAACCTCTATTACACTCATCTGATTTTCAAACAGTCACACAAGCTTTAATACTATCAAGTCTGGATTACTGCAATGCACTATATATTTGCTTACCCCTATCCTCATTACATCCATTGCAACTAATCCAAAATGCAACTGCTAGAATGATCTTTAACTTACCACGAAAAGAACATATCACTCCTATACTGCAACATCTACATTGGCTTCCCATAAATCACCATATTAGATACAAAATTTTGAATATCATTCACAACCTACTCTACAATCCAAGTTCCGTATGGATTTGCACTATGCTATACATTTATAAACCTCCAAGACAACTACGATCTATGGACAAATGCCTATTAGAGATTCCATCGGTTAGAACAGCTAGTTTAGCTTTAACAAGGAAAAGAGCCTTTTCAATTATAGGTCCAACTCTGTGGAATTCCATTCCTGAATTTCTCCGAATTATACCAAACCGTAAAGAATTCAAAAAAATGTTAAAAACTTATCTGTTTAATGATGCCTATAAAGTGCAAAAATAACATTTTCCAAGTTGTACCTCTATGGAGCCAACTCTGTTAATTTTTGTTGAAGTTTGTTTTAACTATGGGCCTCATTTTCCAATATCGCATTAGGGGGTGTTTCCAATGCAAATGAGGCTTCTTTCATGCAGTGGGGAAACATTGCGTGCGGTGATGTTTTCCGACAGAGGGTTAGTACAGTGGAGAGAGAGAGAGAGAGAGAGAGAGAGAGAGAGAGAGAGAGAGAGAGAGAGAGAGAGAGAGAGAGAGAGAGAGAGAGAGAGAGAGAACCTTACTATAGTGCCTATGCCCTAGACAGGTATTTGAATCCCTATGGGAGGGCCACCTACTAACTCGGGGTGGGGATTAGGTAAGAGTTTCACTCATTGCCCATCTATGTTTCACTCATTGCCCAAACCTCTTCTTGGAGTGAGCGTCCTCACTCCGATGGCCAGCAAATCTTCACTAGGGACCACTGTTCTTTCCAAACGTCTCATGTGGAATGCGAAAGTGGCCCCCAACCCCCGACGCTCTTACCTAATCCCCACCCCGAGTTAGTAGGTGGCCCTCCCATAGGGATTCAAATACCTGTCTAGGGCATAGGCACTATAGTAAGGCGCTCTCTCTCTCTCTCTCTCTCTCTCTCTCTCTCTCTCTCTCTCTCTCTCTCTCTCTCTCTCTCTCTCTCTCTCTCTCTCTCTCTCTCTCTCTCTCTCTCTGCGATAACCCTTTATTGGCCCGTAACGCTCTGCCCCCTGACTACCAAATTATGTGCGGTATATAAAAACTTTTAAATAAATAAATATATACTGACCTCGGCTTCCCTTTGACTACGTTGATCACTGCCTGCTTCTGACCTTCTGCCTGTTTCTACGACCATGACTGCACGCTGCCTGGAACTGACCTCTGCCTGATTACCGACCATGTCTGCACGCTGCCTGGAACTGACCTCTGCCTGAATTTGACCATGTCTGACTGCCTCCTGGAACCTGACCTCTGCTTTGCCTGACTATCCACGGACTGATTACTGGCTCTGACCCTTGCATTGGCTGACCACGCTTCCTTGAATCTGGCCTTGATCCTTGCCATACATTCAGAAACTCTCTTCTGGCCTTGTCAGGCACCCAGGACTTCTGGCCTGAGTATCGACCACGCACCCTTGATCATAGTGGGCACACCCCTGATCTTCCTATCAAGGAGATCCTGCGAGGCCCACCTAAGACCAGGTGGCCCGGGTACCCAAGGTCTCAACCCGGGGGTAACTATGGTTGCTAGTGGCAAAGCTCCAGCTAGCCTCTTTCTCCTCTTGTGCTCCGCCTCCTGGTGGCAGGTGCTGTCTGGGTCCGACCAGGGAGCCTACCAATCCTGCACTAGGCCAAGGGTCCACCTCCTGGTGCAAAACGTTTTACCTTGTGGACTCTTGGAGATTGCTGCATCCTACTGATAAAGATTACACTTTTTTTCTCCTTTCCACATCATTCTTATTCTCGTATTGACTACTTTTTCATATCCAGCTCTTTGGTGCCTCCTACTTTTGCTTCTATCATTTCTCCTATTCTTGTCTCTGATCATGAGGTGGTTTCCCTGTCTCTACATTGGGAACTACCAACCCCCACTTCTCCGTGTTGGAGATTTATTGTGGCTCTATTGGATGATTCAGTTTTCCGCTCTAAAATTCTGACCGCTTTTCGGCGCCCCTCCGAAGACGTCCCGACCTTGGCCCATGACCAGCGGAAGATCCATTGGGGTCTAGAGCAGGCCGCATCGCCAGGCCCTCACCGCGCCTCAACCCGCCCGAAGCTGGCCTCCTCTGACCGACCGGCCGGCTTACCTGGTGACATCAGCTGTGGGAGGCGTTTCTCCAGCATTGAAAAGTAAGGCCAAGTCTGATCCGACGTCCTTTTCGGCGCCCCTCCAAAGACGTCCCAACCTCGGCCCATGCTTCCGCGACCAGCGGAAGACCCATCGGGGTCTGGAGCAGGCCACATCGCCAGGTCCTCACCGCGCCTCAACCCGCCCAAAGCCGCGCCTCCTCTGACCGACTGGCTGGCCTACCTGGTGACATCAGCTGTGGGAGGCGTTTCTCCAGCGTTGAAAAATAAGGCTGCGACCGACCCGACATCCTTTTCGACGCCCCTCTGAAGACGTCCCGACCTCGGCCCACGCTCCCCAACCAGCGGAAGACCCATCGGGGTCCGGAGCAGGCCGCATCGCCAGGCCCTCACCTCACCTCGACCAGCCCGAAGCCGCGCCTCCTCCGACCGACTGGCCAGCCTACCTGGTGACATCAGCTGTGGGAGGCATTCCTCCAGCATTGAAAAAGTAAAGCTGCAACTCGTGCGTCGTGTGCCTAAGGAGTGTGACCAAGGAGCAGGCCCCTTGGTGCACCCCTTAGTGCAGTTACTCCTCTCCTCACTCATACCCTGCCGTTCATACGTTTCCCAGCCACCCCCAAAAACCTAACTTACACTCCTTCCCACCTACACTACTCATTTCCCCTCCAAAACGTCCTTACTCACATCCCTCTCTCTACCCCCAGCAGCCGGATTAGGATTCCCTCCACATCCCTATATTCACACAATTCCTCCTACCTAGCTTTCCCAATCCTACCGTGCAACATGGAGTCCTACCCCATTCCCATACTGAGACGCCAACCTTACTTCCAAAAAAGGTGTTTCCCCACCTCCCCACCCCCCCACCTGAAATCACTGGTCCCAATCATGATCTCCCCCTAGCACAATTCCTCTGCCTAACCACACTATCACTCCTCCTCTTCAATTCCCAATCACTATCTAAAAAAACCCAAATCCTGAATGATCTTTTACTAGATTCTCAGCCAGACATCTGTGCTATCACAGAAACATGGCTCAAACAAACTGACATAGTTTTTCTGAACCAACTTCCCACAAACCTCTACAACATCCACTCCCTCCCAAGATGCAAAAAAAGAGGGGGCGGCCTTCTACTGGCTGCAAAGAAAGAACTGAAACTAATCCCTCAGATGGTCAACCTACCACACCTCTTTGAAATTGGGTTGTTCAAATCCCCACAGCTTCAAGTTTGCCTCGTTTACCCTCCACCCAATCTCCTTAACAGAAATTCCTCCCCTCTCATTGAGTTCATTGCAGAGAAAATAGACATGGACATCCCTGCCATCATCCTGATGATATCCAAATAATCTTACCCATTGATGATACAATCGAAAAGACCCTGAACATAGCTAATATGTATCTGGATATCATCAAACAATTAGTGAACCAGATGGAACTAGTGATTAACATAAAGAAAACAGAATTCCTACTCTTGGAATGCAAAAACATTGAAATCATCCAAAACTTTATCACACTCAAAAACAACCAAAAAATTAAACTAACTGAGAACGTGAGAAACCTTGGAGTAATAATTGACACAGAACTGAACCTAAAAAACCACATATCATTAAAAGTAAGGGAAGGATACGCCAAACTCATGACCCTCAGAAGACTAAAACCTCTACTGACAACAAGTAACTTCCGTTCAGTGTTACAAGCTCTTGTTTTCGCAAGCACGGATTACTGTAATGCCCTCCTACTTGGTTTACCATACACAACAATTAGACCACTCCAAATAATGCAGAACATGGCCGCCAGAATTCTGACTGGTAAAAGTAAAAGAGACCACATCACGGAAACCCTGATGGAATTACACTGGCTACCCATTGAGCAAAGAATACAGTATAAAACCCTTTGTACAATACATAAGCTAATACATAATGAAAATGCTGATTGGCTGAATACAGCCCTCCATCTACACGTCCCTAACAGAAACCTGAGATCAGCTAATAAAGCCTTACTGTCCATCCCCTCAATCAAAACAGCCAAACTAACCCAAGTAAGGGAAAGAGCGCTCTCCTTAACAGGTCCTATGCTATGGAACTCCATGCCCGTCGAGATCCGCTTACAAAGAGACATCAAAACCTTCAGAAAACATTTAAAAACATGGTTATTCAAACAGGCATACAACAAAGAGAAAGGAGAGTAGAACACTGGGGAAAAAGAAAAGCTATTGGGTGCACACTCTAAACACACTACCCAAATCAACACGGGTACATATTTTATTTTAATCATTAATCTCAAATATCTAGAATAAGATGACATAGTTTCTCTTTTATTCCTGCTCAAAATAAATGGACATAACATAACACATCCAATTATGAGGTTTTTTTGGGGATTTTTTTTATTACTACTTTGTTACCGTAAAGTCTTGGCACATGTATAATGATAGAATTCATAATCTTTTCCAATATTAATATTTGTACCTTATTGTAAACCGTTACAATGGTACCTAACTTAGTGACGGTATAGAAAAGTTTTTAAATAAATAAATTAAATAAATCCTGGGGGATTTCAATCTTCATGTTGACCGCGTCCCCCCATCACCTTCCTGCGAAGCCTTCCTATCAGCTGTCTCAGCCATGGGATTTACCCAACTAATAACCAACCCTACACATAAGGCCGACCATACATTAGACTTAATTTTCACTAACTCCCACATCAACACCGCAGAATCCCCCACTTGCACCCCAGTTCCATGGTCTGACCATTCGCTCATATCTTCCAAGTTCACCTTAAATAAAGCTCCCTGTCCCAACAAAAAACAAAGCAACCTCATCTACTATAGGAAACCTTGCTCTCAAGAATATCTAATCCACACCCTTACACCTGAACTCGAGAATTTAGACCTCACCAATTTCGACAACACTCACCACTCATGGAACAGAATCACCAAGGACATTGTTGACAAAGTCTGCCCTATCAGCTCCAAAGAAATAAAGCCACTTAATTAAAAAAAAATCCTGGTTCACGGCAGAACTTAAGTCCCTTAAACAAAAGCTAAGAACCAAAGAAAGGAATTGGCGCAAGTTCCCATCCATCACATCTCTCGCAGACTACAAGCACACTCTCCACACATACAGAACCTCAATCCAACAAACAAAAAAAGATTACTACTCTCAAAAAATACACCACTACCAATACGATGCTAAGGCCCTCTTTGCTTATGTATCGCTCCTCACAAAACCATCCCCCCCTCCAGTCTCAGACAATGACTCAAAAGACAAATGCAATGAATTAGCAACCTTTTCCCACTCCAAAATCAGCAACCTCATTGCAAAGTTCCCCCTCCCCCTCCCTTCACCAAATACAAAAACTCTGGCCTCTCCCTAGACTCCTTCGACACTACCTCCATTTCTGAGATATCATCTCTACTAAAGAAAATGAAACCCTCTACCCACCCTGATGACTTTATCCCAACTAAAGCTCTTTTGACCATTCCATACACAATCGCCAAACCCCTATCAGAAATTATTAATTGCTCTCTCACACTAGGTCAGGTCCCATCTGCTCTGAAACAAGCCATCTTCAAACACATTTAAAAAAAAACAAACCTAGACACTTTGGTCCCAGCTAATTTTAGACCAATATCTAACCTCCCATTTCTGGCCAAACTCTTGGAGAGAGTTGTCAATTCACAGTTCATAGACCACCTTGAAAATCATAAACACCTATACCCTTCCCAATTTGGTTTCAGAAAATGTTTCAACACTGAAACCCTTTTATTATCCCTAACTGGCACCATCCTTAAGGGTATGGACAAAGGCCAATCGTTTATCCTAGCCTTACTAGATATTTCCTCAGCGTTCGACACTGTCAGCCACAATATACTTATTGATCGCCTTACTGACATAGGTATATCAGGAACAGCCTTAAGCTGGTTTGCATCTTTCTTAATCAACCGTCAATATAAAGTTAAAATTCGTAACCATGAATCGAACCCCCATTAATCTAACACATGGCATACCACAAGGTTCTTCCCTCTCCCCTACTCTTTTCAACATCTACCTCATGCCCTTATGCCAACTTCTGGCTGACCTTGGACTAATGTACTTCATCTATGCAGATGATGTACAGATACTCATCCTTGTCACAGATACAGTACCCAATGCTCTGAAAACCTGGAACAACTGCTTCTCTTCAATTAATTCCCTCCTCACCAACCTCAATCTGGCCTTAAATACAGCAAAAACAGAGCTCCTTTTTATTTCCCCAGCTCGCCTCAATCCACCCCCCTGAGTACACCCCTATTCCTTCTCCCTACATGTTAGAGACCTAGGTTTCACCCTCGATAACCATCTCAGTCTCCAAAAACACATCAACAACACAACCAGAGATTGTTTTTACAAACTGCAGGTTCTAAAGAAACTAAGACCATTACTACACCATACTGACTTCCAAACAGTCCTCCAAGCTACCCTCTTTACAAAGATAGACTACTGCAATTCGCTTCTCTTAGGCCTTCCAGCATCATCAATCAAACCCCTCCAAATGCTGCAAAATGCATCAGCAAGAGTCCTAACTAATTCACGCAGATCTGACCACATCACCCCAATCCTCAAAGACCTCCATTGGCTCCCAATCTCATCCAGAATCCTCCATAAGAGCCTCACCAATATCCATAAAACCTTGTACAATAATGACATCCATTGGCTTAACGACACCCCCCAATACCATCCCCCCAACAGATCTACCAGAACCGCTTACAAAGGATCCTTAGCCACTCCTACCCCCAATATCTCTCAACTCATATCCACAAAAAAATGTGCTCTATCCTTAGTGGGACCAACTTTATGGAACTCCATGCCTCTGGATCTCCGCCAGGAAGCACTACCACCTTAAAAAAAAAAACTAAAGACTTGGCTGTTTGAACAAGCCTACACTTGAAGTATCCCCATGCCGCCATATCTCACTCCCCTCTAACTCCGCCTTAGGACTCCCCTACAATTCCCCCACCCTGATGTCCACAAGCTACTACATCTGTACTATAGTTATTTGTTTCTATGTTTCTATTTGTTGAAAAAACCTGCTCTTAGATATCGTAACACTGTATTATTTTTCTCCGACTGCCCAAGTTCACCTATTTCCTGTTTAGTGTACTTTATTCTTCCCATTCGGTTCATATTATTTTTACCCATGTTATCTGTAAACCGATGTGATATGTCTATGAACATCGGTATATAAAAGTTCTTAAATAAATAAATAAAATAAATAAGTTCTTTATCTTGAATGATACTGATTATATCTCTCAGCAGATTCATTGGGACTCCTTTAAAGCTGCTTTGTGGGGTGAAATTATTAGCTACTTTGCTCATGTTCACAAATTATCTCAGACCCAAATTGCAGAGTTGAAGAAATGGATTTTGGCATTGGAATAGGTTCATATGCATTCACTGGATAATTCTTTTTTGGCTCAAATTTGAAAATTTAAATATCGGTATAATAAGTTATTGAATGATGAAGCTGGTAAAGCTATATTTCTTCAAAACTCTAGGTATTACTCTGAGCAAAATTGATCTGGGAGGCTCTTAGCTAATTATCTTCAATCCTGCAAAGAGCATCAAAGGATTACTGCTCTTAAATCACAGCTCTTAAATCTAAAACTGGAGCGCTGCTTTCTACTCTGTCTGCTATACTCCAGGAATTTCAAACTTACTGTATGTCTCTTTATTCTACTGAATCTCGGAATGACCCTTTTCTTTTTTCTGCTTTTCTGGCATCCATAGCTCATCCTACCTTCGTCCTGATGGATAGGGAAAGGCTTGATAAACCAATCATTCCTCGGAGGTCTTTTCCCTTCAATCTAGTCTTGATGGCTTATCGGCCAAATTTATAAAGCCTTTCTTTCTCCACATCTTCCTTACTTGGTGTCACTATTCTCTTCCATGCAGACCTCTGGTATCTTGACCTGTTTAATAAAGCTAAAATTATAGACCAATCTCTCTTCTAAACATTGCTTAGAAAATTTTTGCCATATTGCTGACCTTGCAGTTCAGCAGTATGGTTGGTGACTTGATACATATTTCTCAATCTGGATTTATGAAAGGTCATCTCATTACTGATAATGAAAGACTTGTCCTCAGTTTGCTCCATGTGTCTAAGGACATTCCAGAACCATTGCTCGCCTTATCACTCGATGCTGAGAAAGCTTTTGATCATGTTGAATGAGGCTACCTTTTTGAAGTCCTTCATTGGTTTGGCTGCAGTGACTCTTTGGTTTCCTTAACTAAGTTGCTCTATCATTCCCCAAAACTCCTATCGTTCTAGAAATGGTGCTGTCTCCCAGCCCATTTCTTTACAGAAGGGTACCTGTCAAGGGTGTCCTTTTTCTCTGAACTTGTTTAATATATCCCTAGAACCCATGTTGCTGTCTTTAAGGCAAGATCCTACCTTTACAAGTATTCTCTCTACCGAGGGTAGAATATAAGTTAGCAGCATATGCAGATGATGTTCTTTTGTTTCTAAGTCAACCTTTAATTATCATCCCAAGAATAACAGAGCACATTTCCGCTTTTTCAGTCATTTCTGGGTATCATGTTAATTGGAGTAAGTCCAAGCTTATGCCTTTTAATTGCCCTGCCGTGGAAGTTGCCTCTCATCTTTCTCAGTTTCACTGGCTTCCTGATGGTTTGAAATACCTTGGTATTTATTTCTATACTTCCTTGTTTTTAACTCTTTCTAAAGCAACATATAGAATCCTTACTCTTGTGACTGACATTATTAGTAAGTGGTCTCCCTTACATCTTCCTGGTGGGGTTGTTTGGATACGATTAAGATGGTGCTCACCCCTCAGATTAATTTTATCCTTAGTATGTTGCCAATGTTGCTTTCTGGTTCCTTTTACTGTAAAGTGGATACTTTACTATCTCACCTTTTGTGGAGTTCCACCCCCCCCCCCCCCCCCCCCCCCGCATTGCCCTTTGTACCCTTAAATTGTCCAGGGAAACTGGTGGGGTTAATTTTCTTCTTCCCATTGGAGCAAGATTTTACTTCTCTCCTTGCTTTATCCTGTATTCCTGGTTTAGCTACAATAACTCCAGCCGTCCCATTTTATTAGCCTCTTTCCATGCTTTGGAACAAATCATTCCTCAGTTATCTACCCCCTGGAAATCATCTGCTTTGGTACCATTGTGGCTTAATTCCCAGTTTCAAATAGCCCATCAGCCCATATGTTGGCCTCTTTGGTACTTGGTTGGATTATTCTCCCCATCTCAATTACACTTAAATGGTACTTTCCTTTCCTTCTCCCTGTTATAGGATACATTTTATAACCCCTCTTCTCAAGTTTATTTGTTGGGATCAACAAGTTTCCCTTTCTGAGTAAAGCTTCCTTAGATCTTCCTTCAATCTCTCAGTTACCTCAGGTGGTCTCGATACTCTGTACTTTAAGCATTTATGGACTTAGTGCTTCACATATTCATAAATATTTTAAACTTCACTCTCTCTCCCATCGTTTTGGCTTGGAAGAAGTCTGGTCTCATGATTTGTCTCTTTCTGGTGACTCCTCATATTCTATTTATTGGAATACTTCTATAAGGATTTCCCTTTCAGGACATCTCACTCAATCTTTGTTCTTTTTAGCACACCACGTGGTTTGGACGCCATGGACAAACCTCAAGGTAGGCCTATCTCCTACTCATCATTGTTGGTCTTGTATGACTCCCAAGGCTGCTCTCTCTCTTATCTCCTTTATCATTGCCCGGCCACCAAGTGTTTCTGGCAAGATGTTTGGGACATGATTTCTTGTTTGCTAAGTTTGACTTGTCCTCTATCCTACGCTCTAGTGGTTCTCCATTATTCCCCCCCCCCCCCCCCCCCCCCCCCCCTTTGATGTCTCAAGGGAAGCTGCTTGACTTTTTACTTTCTGTTGTGGTTGAATTGGTGTTGCTAAATTGGAAAAATCCTACTCATTTAAATGCCATATTTTGGTGGCATAAGGTCTGTTTATATTATCGGTATGAGAAAGAAGCAGCTAGGAAATATCAGTATATTCATGGTTGGCTGCTCATGTGGAGATCGGTTGACTACTACTTTCAAGTCTTGCCTTCACTATAGTATTTAGACTATATGATCTGGTGATCTGTCCTCATTTTTTCCCCTTCTGATGCTTCTGTTTGGGGATTGTAGTTTTTATTTGGTTGTTATTTCCCTGCATTTTCTGGTAGTTACTCCTGTTCCCTCCCTCCCTGTTTGTTCTGAGTCCTCTCCCACTCCTTTCCCTTCCTTCCTTTTACTGTCTTTTCCTTTCTTTCTTGTTTTTGCCTTTTTAGGGTTTATTCTGTTGAAATGCTATGATGTGTACTGTTACTCTGGTGTGCAAAAGGAACCGTTGTGCTCCAGAGATTTGTTTGCTATGTATCATGTTTTTACCAATAAAAAGTTTGAACTCAGAAATCAAACTGCTTTATTCAATATTTAATTTAAAAAGAAGAGCATAATATTGTATATTTTAAATTAAAGGACAGCATTTTTTTGTTTTAAAAAAACCTTATTGTAAATGAACAATGTAATATGTTATTTTGTCCTTGGTTTTGTGTGTTTTATTGCTGATGCATTTTGTAACTATATTTTTTAAATATATTGTTTCTTTTTTTAATTTTGTTAGCCCACCCTTGACACTATTGGATAGATGAGCTATAAATATGAAACAAACAAGAAAAAATAAAAAAATTTTATACAAAAAAAATATGAAACAAACAAACAAACAAACAAATAAATAAATAAGTAGAAAGCCTATGATGTTGAAAACAACCTTTGTGGGTATTTTTTAAGCCTTTTCTTTCTATATTTTTAATGTAGTTCTATATCAGCTGGAACTTAGCTTTTAGAGGGAAATTTTCAAATAGTGATTTCCTTAGGTACATTGGCTTGCTGCAAATCACCCTCCTCTGCCTGGATAAAATTACACATGGATTTCCATAGCACATATCCTATAAGCTGGGTAAAAAAGAGGTGATCTCAAGTGCAAGGGATAGGGAGCAGAGAGGAACACAATGGTGACATCTCAGTACTGGCTTTCTATTTGACTCAGATGTTTCTGGACCAGTTTATTGGATTTCTTTTTTTTTAAAGGCAGTTTACATCTCTGAACATGGTTATAAGAAAGGGAAGATTCTCTGATGTCAATCAATAGGCCCACATATGCCTTCATTCAGGCTGCTACAGTTGGACAGTATCCTAGTGTCTCTGGTAGAGGATTGGAGTAAACAGTGGAAGCCATGGCCCTTCCAAGCATAGAAGCTTCTTTGAGCCCCAGAATGTGAATGTCTCTACCTCCCCTACCTGAGTGTTGTTAGTCTGATACTTCCCCAAGGCTGCTGCAGGATCTGAAAACTTCTCTCAATGATTTGATTGGAGGTGACATGCCAAACCTTTTGAATGGCATGGAGAACTCTCCTACTACTTATCATTTATAAAGCACTACTAGACATATGTAGTGCTACACAGATACACATAAAAGACAATCCCTTCTTCTTCATAGAGCTTACAATCTAGTCATAAGAAACATACATGACAAATGGTCCTGTTTTCGGTGGTAGGTCTAAAATTAGAACAAATGAGCCATGTGTGACTAGGCAGTCCCAGACTGTGTGCAGCCACCATATTGAAAGTGGGGCCATGTTTTGTCAGGCTTCATGTTATGCCTAGTAATCAACAACTTCTCTAACAACTAGTTGTAAGTTAAAATTCAAATGCCAGTGATTCAAATTACTTTTTTATTATTTTACTCAATGTGAAAGAGCAAAAGCTGTTCTCTTTCTGCTGTGTGCATTAAATTCAGTACACATTTTATTACCTTGTATTATTTTTCTCCTCATACATGCAATACCTTTGTATTATATTATTACCCTGTATTATATTTCTATTTGTTGTATCATATTTACCTTGTATCATATTTCTATATATTAAACCATTCTTATTCCTTCCATCCACATTGTCTCCTCCTCCTCATATATGCATGACCTTATACTATATGTATTTCTAAAAAAGTATGTATCTCTTTTAAAAATGTAAACCGTTGTGATGGCATGTCTGAACAACGGTATAGAAAAATTGAAAAATAAATAAAAATAAATAAATAAATGAAACTCTAAATGCTTGTACTCTTCCTTACAATCTACAGGGGAATCAATAAACAAGGTGAATTTAAGAATAGCATCAAAACAGTTTAAATTCATCTTGTTGACGCCCCCTATTTAGTTGGAGCCCATATGTCTATTGGGTACCTAAAATTTGTTTTAGTTGCAATTAGCCTATGTTTTAAAGCCTCTGAGCTTTTTGAAATTTAAGGTTGTAAAATTTTAGATATATTAAGGTTTAAAAATCATTATTTGCTCATAGAGGGAGAGGGAGACCTGGACATATTAGTAGTACTTCAGCTCTTACTGCCAAGGTTTGACAATAACTTGGGGAGAACTGAAGTGAGAAGATGGTGCCTGTAGGACCTTTTCCAAATAAAGGGGTAGATTTTACAAATTTGCGCACACGTGTACTTTTGTTCACGCACCAGGCGCAAACAAGAGTACGCGGGATTTAATAGATACTCGCATAGCTGTTAAAATCTGGGATCAGCGCGTGCAAGGCTGTGCAAAAACTGCAGTCTGCGCGCGCCGAGCTGCGCAGCCTGCCTCCGTTCCCTCCGTGGCCACTCCGAAATCGGAGCGGCCTCGGACAGAACTTTCCTTCCACCCCCCGCACCTTCCCCTCCCTTCCCCTACCTAACCCAACCCCTCCAGGCCTACCTAAAACCCCCCCTACCTTTGTTGCACCCACTCTTCATCCACGTCCTCTAGAAGAGTGGGTGGCTCACGGGAATGATGGCTACTTCTTGGAGATATTACCCTTGTTCAATAAACATACACACGGTTAATGCAACTCCAACATTGCTCTAAGAATCCAACATTGCTCTAAGCTTCAATGGCAAGAGGAAATGTAGAAAAAAGGATTTGCATTCACAAAAAAGTGGGGAGTAGCTTGCTTGTTACCAAACCAAATAAGCCTTAGATGCCTACAACCAAGAGAGGGGTTGTAGGCATCTAAGGGACACTGCCCACATTTATTTCCTTATTGTATATATTAAGCTCATGTCTTTTCTTTGGTAGCTCAAGGTGAGTTACATTCAAGTACAGTAGGTATTTTCCCCCTTCTCAGAGGGCTTACAATCTCAGGACCTCATTTACTAAGTGTTTCCTCATCGACACAGGATGGAAGAAAAGTGTTAGTAAATCAGATTCTAAGTTTGTACCTGAAGCAATGGAGGGTAAAGTGACGTCCAAGGTCATAAAGAGCAGCAGTGGGATTTGAACCCTGGTTTTGATTCCTGTCCTCAGGTAACCACAGGCAAGTTGGAACCATTTGAAGCCTTGTGTTATTATGGTGTTCGGATATTCAGATTCTGTCTTCATAATAGATAGGGAAATATATCTCATGTCCTATGTGGATTGAAATCTATGTCCTAGATTCCTTTTTGTCTTATGTGGAGATGCAAGGAGAGGCTAGAGGTTTGAAGTTGCCCACATTCTCTGCAGGAGCTTAATGTCAGTCAGGGTAAAGAAAAACTGTTTATTTCTTTTAAAGATGTCACTTTGTAACCGTGATTGCCTTGATTTTGTTTATGTCGCTATACTCGTTTTTTGTTTTGCTCTTCACTGTCATAAAGCTGCTTGCTTTAGAGTCAAACCCTTGTGTTTCCCACCCTCTCCTTTGCCCATCTCCTACGCTGACAATAGCCTATATACAAAGGAATAAGTGTCTTACCGAACAACACAATTTTAAGTATGATAAGATAAATTTGAGGAGTGTCATGTCTCTCTTATGTGCTCTACTTATTAAAGCACTTAAAAGCATATCATTTAAACAATGAGAATGATTACATCATTCCTGTCTGTTTAAAGATTTTGTTTATAAAAATGTCCTAATGTGAGAAGCAATATTTGACTCACTTCGTACTAGTTGGCTTGTCTTATGGTAATTTAGCAAGATAATATCATTATCGTTAGGTGTTAATCAGTGATAGAATATCTTATTAAGTGTGTATGTCAAGACAGGCTTTATTGCTGTGAAACATCTGACAGCTACTATGGCAACAGGGTCACACGTTTCTGTTGTCTTATCCTACAGCACTGGAGATTCTGGATGCTTTTTTGCAGATTTATATTTTCCTGTTTTTCACAGTCAAAGTCAAGTTGTTTATTCATTTTTAAATTTCTAGATAATTTATGATTAAATTACTTGGCAAATAAAGCAATGTGTAAATGTTGTTGGATTTGGGGACTCTGGACCTTTCACCCTGGCCATGAATCCAGCTATGCTTTGCACATCTTGCAATATATCCAGTAGTGCTTCAACTTTGTTCTGCATTGGTGTGGGGAATATGTATTCATCTGTGGAAAGTGTACTTCTTAACTGGCAAAGACAGCCAAACTTTTTTTTGGCAAAAATAATCCCCCAAAAAGGGTGGTCATTAGGACCCAGCAACCTTGTTCTGGGAAGAGCTGATGCAAGGAAGTTCTATGTGTATTAGATTAGTAATTACTGGACTGCAGCAGGAGTGACTGCTACAGTTAAAATGTTAGAACTTATCACAAAAGTAAATATTTATAACCTGGAGGATCCAGTTTACAAAGTGTAAGATAGCGAGTGAATTCTGTATAGGCTGGAGCAGGAACCAGCTGACTCCAGCCCTTTCTTCATGCACTTTAACTTTTATTCATGTAAACAGCAAAAGGACAGGACAATAGACTTCCTACCTTTGCAGTGTACCCACAACACAACTTCCTAGAGAGGGTAAGGAGCTCCTGCTCCTGGAGATGGGGGGCATCCTTATCCCTGTGGGACTCACATTCTTACCCTGCCCCAGCAGGGTCCTACCCACAGAGCTCTTTTTCCCTGTAGGATTTAAGGTGGACCAGGCAGCTAGCTGCCTGGTCCAGCACAGGTTAAGGAGGGGAGGTAGGGCCAGGTCTTCACACTAAGCTTTATTCCCATAAACTCAGAATAGTAAAAAAGCCTCTGTATGAAAAAAGCCCTTGGTGAAAAACTTTTTCCTGCTTTCAGCAATGCTTGGAATGACAGTGATTTTGCTAGGTGACCTGGTCTCAAGATCCTTTAAGAGACTGCACAAGGCACCAAATACACATGTAAGTGGGCCCATGGAAATTTATGCTAGTATTTTATGAACCATATAGCACATTTTATAAAAGTACCACATATTTCTGTAGTGAAAGTACGTACACTTTCTCCACCCACTTTATAAATATACGTGGGTGGGAGGATGTCTGCCTGAGAAGGGAGGGGAGGTGTTTGTGGAGGGAGTGGGCAGAAGGGGTATTTAAATATTTTTTACCGGTTAGGGATGAGGGGGGGGGGGGCCTGTAGGCCCGGGTCAGTGGGGGATTCTCTTTTATAACTTTAAACACTTTCTTTATGGTGAGGCAGCTTTCTGGGTCAGCAGGGGTGGGGGGAGAGGGGAAGACATATAGTGAGGGGCAGGCAGTGGGCTGGCAGTCCTCTGACTTTTTTTTATGGTGTGCTACTTACCCAGATATTTATGAAGGTATCCGGGTAAGTAGCTAGTTATCCAGCCACCTGAAGTCAGAAAACTTTAGACCTGCTCTGAAGAAAGTCTAAAGATATCTGGCTAATTTAGCTGGATATACCTGATATTCGGCTATTAGCTGATAACTGAACCTCTCCCTGGAACTCCCCCAGAACACCCCTTTTATATAAGGCTAAATTATAACCGGATAAGTAGTTATCTGGCTATAATTTAACTGGATAGGTGACTGAAATTGCCAAATAAGCCATTTACATGGATAACTTTTCAGTTATTGATCTAAATGGCTTTTGAATATGTACGGTCAAGTCACAAAAATGGTGGAGAAAAATCACACTCTCAAAAATCAGTCAGCAGAAGGAAGAGAGTATGGAGCAGGCTAAATAGTCCTTACAAAGTTCTTGGAAGGAAATCTTAATCTTTAATATGATATGAATATAGTAACATAGTAACATAGTATGATGGCAGAAAAAGACCAAAATGGTCCAGCCAGGCTGGCCAGCAAGCTTCCCAAGGTAGTAACTGCTGCTCTGTGCAGGTTACCCCCTCATTTCTGTTAAGGGCAGTAACTTCCACTCCATGCAGGTTACCCCCATGATTCTGTTAAGGGTAGTAACTGCCGCTCTGTGCAGGTTACCCCCAAGCCTTTTCATTCATTCCCATCCTCTAGCCTTTAGGGATCCACAGTATTTATCCCATGATGCTTTGAAATCCTTCACAGTTTTAGTCTTCACCACTTCCTCCGGAAGGGCATTCCAGGCATCTACCACTCTCTCCGTGAAGAAATATTTTCTGATATTGATTCTAAGTCTTCCTCCCTGGAATTTCAACTCGTGACCCTTAGTTCTACTAAATTGTTTCCAATGGAAAAGGTTTGTTGACAACCATGGATCATTAAAACCTTTCAAGTATCTGAAGGACTGTATCATATCACCCCTGCTCCTCCTCTCCTCCAGGGTATATATATTCAGGTTCTTCAACTTCTCCTCATAAGTCATTCGATGGAGACCACCCACCATTTTGGTTGCCCTTCTCTGGACTGCCTCCATCCTGTCTCTGTCTCCTTTGAGATATAGTCTCCAGAACTGAACACAGTACTCCAGGTGAGGCCTCACCAAGGACCTATACAAGGGGATTATCACTTCCCTTTTCTTACTAGATATTCCTCTCTCTATGCAGCCTAGCATTATTTTGGCTTTGGCTATCACTGTGCCATATTGCTTCGTCGACTTCAGGTCGTTAGACACTATGACCCCAAGGTCTCTCTCCTGCTCTGTGCACATCAGCCCTTCACCCCCCAACGCATACAGTTCTTTCGGATTCCCACACTCCAGATGCATGACTCTGCACTTCTTGGCATTGAATCCCAGCTGCCATATCTTCGACCACTCTTCCAGCTTCCTTAAATCCCGTCTCGTTCTTTCTACTCCTTCTGGCATGTCCACTCTGTTGCAGATATTAGTATCATCCGCAATAGACCAACTTTACCTTCTATCCCTTCTGCAATGTTGAACAGAATCAGTCCCAACACCGATCCCTGTGGCACTCCACTTAACACCATTTTCTCTTCAGAGTAGATTCCATTTACCATCACCCGTTGTCTTCTATCCGTCAACCAGTTTGTAATCCACGCTATCACCTTAGAGCTGACTCTCAAGCTTCTCATTTTGTTGATGAGTCTTCTATGTGGGACTGTATCAAAAGCTTTACTAAAATCCAAATAAATTATATTGAGCGCTCTTCCCTAATCCAGTTATCTAGTTACCCAATCAAAGAAATCAATTAGATTCATTGACAGGACTTTCCCCTGGTGAATCCATGCTGCTTCTGATTGAGCAACCTACTGGATTGAAGATAGATCACTATTCTTTCCTTCATCAGAGTCTCCATTCATTTTCCCACCACCGAGGTGATGCTAACCGGTCTGTGGTTTCCAGCCTCTTCTCTGCTCTCACTCTTGTGAAGCGGGACTACCACCACTCTTCTCCAGTCACTAGACACTACACCCTTTTCTAGGGATCTATTGAACAGGTCACACAGTGGACCCGTCAGCACATCTCTGAATTCCTGCAGTATTCTGGGGTAAACCTCATCAGGCCCCATGGCTTTGTCTACTTTCAGTTTTCTTAGGTCTTTCCATACATTATTTTCTGTAAATGAAGTTTCGTCTACTCCACCCCCTTCTACAGTCGATAACAAGTGACGGTCCTTTTCCAGGGTCTTCCTTAGTGAACACTGAACTAAGTATTTGTTTAATATTTCTATCATTTCTTCATCTCTCTCCACCCATTGATTCTTATCACCTTTCAATTTCACTATACCACTATGGACCATTCTCCTTTCTCTGATGTACCTGAAAAATGTTTTGTCAGCTTGCTTTATCTCCTTGGCAATCCTCTCCTCTGCTTGACTTTTTGTTTTCTTGATTACTTTTTTCACCTCCCTCAGTTTCTCCAGATAATCCTCCCTGTGTTTCACTTTTTGGGATCCTTTATATTTCTTAAATGCTGCTTCTTTTGCTTTTATTACATCAGCCACCTCCTTTGTGAACCAGATTGGGTTCTTATTTCTCTTACTTTTGTTTACTTTTCTAACATATAGATTTGTTGCTTTTGTAATTGCTCCTTTTAGTTTGGCCCACTGTTGTTCGACCTCTTCCATTTTCTCCCAGTCTTCAAGTTCTGCCTCCAGATATTTCCCCATTTCTACAAAGTCTGTTTTTTTGAAGTTCAAAACTAGGATCATTGTGTGACTTCTCTGGATCCTATTTGTAATATCAAACCATACTGTTTAATTATCACTGGTGCTAAGGTGGGCACCCACCCGGACATTAGAGACAGCCACATGTGTGAGCACTAGGTCAAGTATAACTCCCTCCCTCGTGGGTTCCATTACCATTTGTTTGAACAGAACCCCTTCTACTTCTGTTAGATTCGGCAGAAGAGATTCTCTAGTCCATGTCCGGCAGATTAAAGTCGCCAACAATCAACACTTGCCCCTTCTTTCCCACCTTTTTAATGTCTTTGATCAGATTTCTGTCTAGTTCTTCCATTTGAGTCAAAGGCCTGTACACCACTCCAATAAAATGGATGTACCGTCATCTTTTTCTAGGACGGCCCATAACACTTCTTCTCTACCCCACTTTCCTTGCAGTTCAGTTGCTTGGATATTATTTTTGACATAAAGTGCTACTCCTCCTCCTTTTTGACCTTTCTGTCATTCCTTAACAAGTTATAGCTGGGTATGGCCATATCTCAGTCATGAGAATCTGTGAACCATATCTCTGTGACAGCAACAATGTCCAAGTCCACTTCCACCATTAAGGCCTGCAGGTCTGGGATTTTATTGCCCAAACTGCGAGTATTTGTAGTCATAGCTTCTCAATTTTTCTCCGTGTACTTCCTAGGAATCTCTTCTGTTTTTTTGAGCTGAATGACTTTTTTATTTTCACTTCACATGTCCTTCACTGGTCTTTTACTGACAGAGCCTACTTTTATCCAAATGATTCTGGAATACTCCACAATTTTCAATAAAAATGTTCAGTTTAGAGTATGTTAATGTCCCCCGACATGGTCACCATGTTTTGTCACACAGGCTGCATTGGGAGGGACAGTAGCTCACAATTTAAAAACACTTAATAGCACGTTCATTTACTTGATGTGTGGGAGAACTATGTTTCCTCGCCCTAGCTTGATGGTACCCTATTATAGTGTCCATCAAGATAGGGTGAGAGAACATAGTAGAAATGGCATCTTTGTGAGACTTTCCTCACTCCAAATGATGTCCAATCTTCACCAAGGTGTTCTGTGCTGTTTGTATGTCTCACTCTACATGAGAAACTGGCCCCTAAACCACCACCAACATCTCATCTCGAGCTATTAGATGGCCCTCCTATTGAGATATAAATACTCGACTAATATGAAGACTTTGTAGATAGTCAGTCAGTCTCTCTCTCTCTCTCTCTCTCTCTCTCTCTCCCTCTCCCTCTCAGCATAAGATGTAAAAATAGGACATATCACAGGGTGCAATGTTTACTGCACCACATGATGCCAGGCAGTATGATATCACATGGTGTAGTAATTTTAAAATTTCCATAAACACACCCCTTTTTCTTATCTCGGGCATCATGCAATACTAATACATTTTGATGAATCTAGGGGTGTTGTAAATCCTAGAGGAAAGGCAGAATGGGGAGACATGACAGAGACATTTATGTTTCAACTTTTTATTGAAATGTTACAAACAATTGCCTAGAATTTCATATGCACACCATGTAGCAGAATTCAAACAGTATTGTACTTTTCCAGAAATTCTTCCCACTTATAAAGACAAGCCAATATTCCACCCAATAACGCAAGTCAATCATATAGCTCCTCCTCTAACTGACAGCCGACGGCCCGAGTGCAGGAGATCGCTACCGGACCCCCGCTGGACAACCAGGGGCTTTTGGCAAGTCTTGGGGGACCCTGCTGACCCCCACAAGACTTGCCAAAAGTCCAGCAGGGGTCCGGGAGCGACCTCCTGCACTCGGACCATCGGCTGCCTGTATTCAAAATGGCGCCGATAGCCTTTGCCTTCACTATGTCACAGGGGCCGACGGTGCCATTGGTCAGCCCCTGTCACATGGTAGAAGCACAAGATGGCGCCGGCCAGCCATTGCTCCTACCATGTGACAGGGGCTGACCAATGGCACCGGTAGCCCCTGTGACATAGTAGGTCAAAGGCTATCAGCGCCATTTTGAAACCAGCAGCCGAGGGTGTGAGTGCTGGAGATGGCTCCCGGACTCCCCGCTGGACCACCAGGGAGTTTTGGTAAGTCTTGGGGGGTCAGGAGGGTGGGGGATTTGTAGTTAATTTAATTTTAGCCAGGACGAATAAGAATTAACATATAAACCTATCGGAAGCCCCCCTTGCCGAATGCAACGTATCTGCCCCCTGACGAATACGAATCCCAAATGCATTGTATGGTGTCCCTCTGCACATCCCTAGCACAAACACACACACACACATACACACACACATACATAAACACATTCAGGCTTCCAATCTCTCGTTCCATCTTTCAAGGGCACACACACGCACACAAGCATGCTCCAAATTTCTCTCTCCTTCACAGGCACACACACACACACTCACACAAGTAGGCTCTCAATCTCTCTCTCTTTCACAGGCATACATACACACAAGCAGGTTCCCAATCTCTCAGTCTATCTTTCACAGGCAAACACACAAAGGCAGGCTCCCAGTCTCTCTTTCTTTCTTTCACAGGCACACACACAAACAAGCTCTCAAACTCTCTCATACAATTGTACTTCTACTCATTGTTTGGTCCCATCGGCCTGGGCTCTGGTTTGCTGATGCGTCTCTCTTCATTTTCTTCAGCCCCACTAGCCTGACCGCTGGCAGCAACCCACTGCCGCGTTACTCCTCTTCTCCTTTGGCTACACCAGCCTGGTGCCTGCCATTGTGTTTCTCCTCTTCTCCTTCTGCCGTGGCCCACTACTGCATTGCTCATCTTTTCCTTTGTCTCTTCTCCTGCAGCCTGGGTTCTGGCAGTGGCCCATACCCTCTTCTCCTCCTCCTTTGGCTGCTAGTGGTTTCTTTAAGATCTTTGTTCACCGGATCGCAGGGATACATCACGCAACCAATTCAGCAATCATTCTGCTGCCTTTCTTCATGTGACCAATGTGACCAGCCCACCGGGGCATGCTCGAAGCCCTGATAGGCCAATCCACCACTGGTAGGAATTGTAGATTAGACAGCCTGTTGTCTTCTTCTTTTATCACATTTATGTGTTTTGTGATAATGATTCATCTCCATTGGCTGCCCATTGATGCAAGGATTATGTTTAAGATCCTGGTTTTTTACCTTTCAGGTATTAAATGAAATTGGCCCAGAATATTTACAAGACAAACTATGTTGGTATGTCCTGGATCGCCTGTTCTTCACAAAAAGTCAGCTCAGGAAAGACTGAAGTATGCTTTAGTTTATTCTACTGAGCAAGCCTTTTCAGTGATCATTCCAAACCTGTCGAACTTCCTTCTTGAAGAGATGCATTTGCAAAAGCATAATATATCATACAGAAAGGGCATAAAACCTTGGCTAGTCAGAAATTTATTTCTGAATTGATCCAATGGGTTAGGAAAATATTGGAGCTTAGTGCAGAATGGGTGAAGTTAAATTGAATTTTGGGAAATCTGATATGTGTATGTTTTCTTTTTTTTATTTATTTTTCATGAGTGACCATGTGGTAACTGTTGAAATTCCCTGGAGGTAGCTAGTCACTCCTCTCCTTCCCAGTCTAATCCCAGCATAATTCGACGACAAACCACCTCAGCCAGACCCCAGAACTCTCTTCCTTCTGCAGCCTTATCCTAGCACAAACACATTCCTCCCCAGCCTGAGCCCAGAACATTCTTTTGCCTCCCCCATCTGACCTAGTATACTTCAATACCCTTCCCTTTCATGTGCCCAGAATGGTCTTTCCTCTCCATGGTCCAACCCCAGAATTCTCCACCTCGCTAACCTGACCCAGCACTCTCTTCTTCCCTGCCTCAGCACATGCTCTCTATCTCCCCCATCCCCCCCATCATCTCTGAATATTTTCCACCCATTCATACCCAGATTTAGCCCAACTCTTTCATCCCCCCATTCTGACATGACGCAATCCAAGCCAAATAGTTATTTCACCCATTTATCTGCTTTTCTCCAATTTTGTGGTCCTCTTTTTCAGGCCATTGGTCACTCTGGTCCCATCTGGTCCAGTGGGTGTCTGGTTTCCTGTGGTACTGCCAATATTCCCCCATGTCTGCTAGCTGGTAAGCTCCTCAGTGGTGCTTATGCATGCTCCTGTGTGCATGCACATCTCACTAGTCCCTGTGTCTGCTGGTCTTGCAGTGGAGTATACACGCATAACTTGGAATTTATGTGCATATGTGTCTAGCGCAGCAAATATGTCCATTAAGTTCCATGCTATGCATGTATGCTCCCTCGTAGCAAGTGGGCTGTGCCTGTGCTGATGTGTACATGCATAATCTGCCAGTCCCTGACAGACACCACTGTAGGTTAAATGCAAGTTATATATATATATATATATATATATATATATATTAGTGAATGATGATGTTTAGATGACCTGTTTTATTATAGTTATTGTACAATTGTGTGCTTTTTTTCTCTTAATATATTGTCTTAAATGTATGATATTTGTTTATTTTTAATTGTTTTAAAACTTGTAAATTGTCTTGGGTCTGGTTCTCAGGAGATGTCATCCATAAATTTAAGGAAGTAAATAAATAAGTATTTATTTGTAGATACTACGTTGGAGGGAAATGAAATGTATTTGTACTTTGATATCTTGAGAAAATCCCTGTGGTGCTTCCAGTGATCATTCAAAGCTGAAAAGAAGATTACTGCCCAGTCAATTTAATATCAGAACAGTGGTGGGTGATGAGATATAATTTAACAGAAATGATGCAGGTTTTAGTAAGAAGAGCTTTTTTTAGACATAGGCTAGCATATTTGCAATACACGTATGATTATGGAAAGAGCATTACTACCTTTTGAAGCAGCAGTTCTTGGAATTAAGATGGGGTCTTCACTATTCCTTACCAATCAATTTTTAAAGTAAAAAACAATGTGCTCCTGTTCCCATACTACAAACAGACCGTAGGATACATATTGAACAGCTTTGTCTTATAGTTTTCTTATGGAGGCATTTATTAGGTTGAATTCTAATGATCTTAGCCAGGCTTGGATAAAGTTAAGAAAGTTGTAAATATTTTTGGTAAGAAAGCAATGTTTTCTAACTTCTGACAAAAAATTTCATTTTTCAACATAAATTGGTTTTTTTTCTGCTACTTCCTTGGCCTTTATCAAGTATGATGGGGTGCAGCATCTTCCAAATCAAATTGACAAGCCTATTAAGGTGGGGCTTTAAACTAGGATGATTGGGGATGGGTATATAAAACCCTAAAGTAAGTAAAAATAATCAGGTAAGTAAAACAAACATATATAGAAAAATGGGGAAAAGGGCAATATCTGGAAATTTATATAGTCTAATGCTATGGTATGAAAATAAAGTCCTAGATTGAGAGGCAGTGATGGAAGAGGCTGACATGGATATGGTGGCAGTCTTTGTGGTACATAGAACTATGTGTAGAATTTGTATACCAGCTATAAGCTATTCAGGAAAGACAGGATAGGAATAAAGGAGGAAGAGAGGTACTAAATATGGTGCTATATATGTAGTTCCTACCTTAAAATATCTGCCTGGATGGGGTATGCTGTTTTCTCATTGGTTTTAAGACTCCAAACTTTAAGCTCCATGTTCCTCAAAAATCAGTATTTTCCTCTTTACAGCCACTTTAAAGGAGATATATATAAACTGTAAGAAAAGCCTTGCCAATATAGATATTAAAAAATAAGACAGGGAGCCAAGCAGCACACAGTCTGAAGATTTTATCCAATCAGGAATGGAGACTGAATGTTTAGAACCAGCTTGTCCTGCAATCAGGAGAGAGATGACAGAGTGCCCTCAAGGATGGACAGTAATGGAGAAGATGTGAGGAGTAAGGAGAAAAGAGCCACATGGAGTTCCCAACACTGGAAGACAGCCAAAGAGAAAGAGAAGCCAGCATTTCTACTCTACAGGAAAAGCTTTAGAGAGCAGAAAGTACAGGAATGTTATCTTGATAAGGTTCCAAACTAATTGGCATAATCAGCTAATGTGTGATGTGTTGTTTGTTTGTTTTTTTTAAATTTTGCTCAAGAAACACTACTGAAGGGAGGGGAAAAGTCTGAAGCAGAGTCCAGTAAGGTTTGAGTTCCCCAGGGGATGTTAAGTTGCTTGCAACTGTGAATATTACCTAAGTGACTGTCAGCCAACACCAGCATCAGAAGAAAAACTACAGAACTGTGAGTTTAAAACAGTTAGACAAAGCAATGGAACCAGATGGGATACGTCCAACGGTATTGGGGAAGTTCTGGCAGGATGTGCAGGGGAAAACATTTTTTTTTTAAATTTATTTTTATCAATTTTACAAATGAAATACAAAGAATTCCTTTGCAAATGAAACAAGAAAGTAATAATAATTATCATTAGTAACATATTACATACATTCATTCATGTATATAACATTATCTTAATGAATCCAACTTTTTCTTCTCATATTTTCAATGGAAATAAGAAGGGGCGGGGAGGAGGAGGAAAATCAAAGGAGTATAAAAGCAACACAATAGTAAATGTAACAATACTGCCGGTCACTCCGTATCATTAATTATTAGGTCCCACATATCTGCAGCCCTATGCCCTCCCATTTAGGAACTGTCTCTATTGTTCTGGCAGGAAAAAAAAATATATGTATTTCCAGCTAATTTTAATATACAGTTACATGAGAACCGAAGTAGGAAACTCGCTCCCTTAGCCAGTGCTTCGGGGCGCATAGACAAGAAAGATTTCCTACGTTGTTGAGTGGTTCTTCAAAGGTCTGGGAAGACCCTAACCACTCCTTCCATAAAGGAAACATTTATATTCTTAAAATATGCTTTCATCAGCTGGCCCATATCATACTCGGGATAAAAAAGAAATAAAGAGAACTGCACGTTCTGTGACTTCCATATTCAAGTTCTCTAAGTAATCTGTTAAATTTGCGAACTCATCCCTAACTCCCATCGAGGGTGTCTGGGAGGGACTCCTTCTTGCTGGCAAAAATAAAATATTTTTTCACCGACGGTACCATTTCCATAGGCATTTTAAGAGTCCCAGTCACATGTCTTTTGAAAGTCACAAGTGGTGGTTCACCCATAATCTTCGGGAAATTTATCATCCTCACATTCAAATGTCTCAGGTAATTTTCTATCGATTCAAGTCTCAGAGATATTATATGATCCTTCATGAGAATGCTATTTGTATCTTGAACTCATTTAGTATTGTCAGACAAATCTTGTATAGTATTAGCATGATCCTGTAACAGCTTTGAGTGATCTTTTTCTACCGAGCCCAATTTTTTCTCAAATCTTCCCAGTAATCGAGCCTGTGCACTAAATGATTGGGCCATTCCTGCCATTAAGTCCCAGAGGGACTCTAATGTTATTTCCATGGGTTTCACAATCTCCAGGGGAACCAAGATGTTCTCTCCTACCTCCTCCAGACACGGTCTCTCTTCTGTTGTTCCCAGAGATTCGACTCCTGCACTCAAACCTCCCCTCTCAGGAGTCTCATGACCGACAGAAGGGGTCCGTCCCTCTACCACCATGCTGTGCCTGTCCAACGACACTTCCATCCTGGAGCACAGCCAGACCGGCTTCTCGGAGGGGAGAGCTACACAGCCGACCTCGGGGATCAGGTGGGCTCAAGGTCACTTCACCAGGTGAAAATGCAGCTCCTCTCTGCGTTTCAGCAGTGGTGGTTAAAGCCCCCATTCCGGAGCCCGGAACCGCATACTGGGTGATATATCTCTGCCCCGCAGGTCCAGGTGAGTCTGGTGGAAAGACTCTCACTTTCCCTTTTCTTTTGTGCAACATTTCACTGAGAAAGTAAGGAAAAAACCAAGTATGAAGGAAACAGACATGCAGAGCAGGAACTGTTAGCGTCCTCCGGCAGCCATCTTGGACTCCTGCCCCCAGTCCGCTCCCAGGGGAAAACATTTTATCTATCTATTTATTTAGATTTAGGTTCCGGTTTGTTTAATGTTATTTCCATTTATTTTATTTGCTGAATCAAAATAAACATTGCATGTAAAAATCCCTTCCCCAAAAGAAATAAATCAAAAGAAACAACTCTTCTCTAGATCGGACTCACCAATTCAGCATGGGTCTCCAATATAGAAAGGTGCAGGAATGAACCCTAGTTGCTCCTGCCCTGCTGGCTCTGGAAGTGGTGTCATTTTATTTTAAGACCGTATAGCATATGGCCATGCAACAAAGTGACCCTGAAGGAAGTAATGTGGTCTGATTGGGTGAAATGAGGGCTTGGGGGCTGGATATTTTGCATCTTTATTTTTTTCATTGACTTTCTCAAAGAAAAATAAAAAATGACTTTCAGGGGATTTTTGTTTCATTTTAAATGAAAAATTGTAAATGTTTCATTGTTTGTTTTCTTTTTTAAATTTCACATCCATAGATTTTAACTATTCTATATAGTCAGGAGTAGTTGCAAAAGACTGGAGACAGCAGATATGTTTCCTCTTCACAAAAGTGGAAGTAAGGAAGAGTCTGGGGAGTCTGAGTTTGGTAGTGACTAAATCAATGAAATTGCTATTAAAAAATTGGATAGTGCAGTTTCTGGAATCCAATAGATTGCACGATACAAGGCAGCATTTTTTTTGTTGTTTACCTGCGTTAGATCTTGAAAGATTAATTTAATCAGTTTCTTTGGCTGGGTGTTCATAAAGTTAGGTCAAATGAGAATGCTAGATACATTGTACTTGGATTTCATGAAGGCCTTTGACATAGTTCCACATGGGCAACTTGTAAGCAAACTGAGCATCTTAGGTATGAGTTCAAAAGTGACTGACTGGATTAGAAACTGGTATGAGTGTAGCTGGCAAAGGATAGTGGTAATCAGTCCAAGGAAAGGGGGTAACAGTGGTATGCAACAGAGATCATGTCTTAAATTTGACTTGCCAGTGCTTATGCTTTATCCTATTTTCTTCTGATGGATACTCCTTCCAATTTTTGAATGAAGATCTTTTGGCTAAAATAGCCTCCTTCATCTCATTTTTTAGCCATGCAAGCAATCATTTGACCTTCTTTCCATCTTTCTTAGAGTGGAATACATCTGGACTGCACTTCTAAGATGTCTATGCCTATTGCACACTCTTAACCTTTGTAGCTGCACCTTTCAGGTTTTTTTAAAACTATTTTTCTCTATTTTCTTAAACTATTTTTCTCAAGTTTGATAAACATAAACACAAGGCCATATCTTAGAGTTTGGGGGACAGGAGCTTGGTAAGCTTCTGACATTAGTTACCTGAGCCCTGTATGGGGGTACTGGTCAGGGGAGATTATATGGGGAGGGTCTGAGTCACTCCCAGTGGGGAGGGAGGGCATTGATTAAGAACTTCACTGGCACAGCCAGAATCTGTCATCTGAGCTGGCTTGGCTCTAGTTTTGTAGCAGAATAGTAACCCCTAACACAGGTGAAGTATAGCATAGTGGGTAATACCAGTTACAATTATTCCTGTAGAGGACCAAATCATTGCTTGCACAAGAGGGGCTGATGGATTCAGGGGCTATTATCTCATGTATCCCCCAGCTTGGCTCCTCCCTTCATATTTAAAGGGCTTGGGTATATTTATTTATTTATTTAGAACTTTTCTATACCGACTTTCCAATAACAGAATTACTGATCAATTCGGTTTACATTTTGAACAATAACAGTGACAAGAGAATGTCTTACAAAAAACAGGTAGAAATAACTTGGAGATAAATATATGGGTTAACTAACAATGAGATACTAACAGTGAGATACAATATAAAATATATATAGAAGAGATATATATAGAAGGTATATATAGAAGAGATATATATAGAGATGTATATATAGAAGGGCATATATAGAAGAGATGTATATATAGAAGGGTATATATAGAAGAGATCAATGATTTAGGATAGCCTCCCTTGTAATGTCATTAAAAATACTTCAGCCTTATATATTTCCACTTGGTAAAGCAGTGTCTATTGTAATGTCTTTATATCATGATTGGGGAATAGATGTGGGTAAGCCTAGATTGGTCATGGTTGCCACAAGTTATTAATTGTCTTGCCTGAGTTTCATACGTGATATAATTACCCATAGCCTGAATACAAAGGAAAAACTTAAGGTAAAAGCAAAAGAAATAAAAAATGTTTGCCAAACTATCCACTTAGGAGGAGGAAATCTTCTGGGAAATGTTTCTTTACTTATTTTGGAAATTTTAGAAACAAAATCTAGATAGAAATCTATCTGTGTGTCAAGGTGACTTTTTCTTATTTTTACAAATCAGACATTGGTTTCCAATTGTTATGACATTTTTAGGTCGACAAAAATAGATTGAAAAGACTACATACTGTATATTCTAGTGGCTGGGATATAGATTAGTGTGGCAGGTCAGTCATTCTACTTTAGACTGATCAGATGGTGAAACATCCTGTTTTAACTTAGGAAAGTTCTGTTTGCAAGTTTCCAAGAAAATAGCTACTATTGTGTGAGGGAAGGAGAAAGATGCAGCCTTTTTTTTTTTCATTTTATATTATACATTTCTTTGTTTTTAATAGATTATTATGGTATAACACCCCTGCCTCCCCCCCCCCCCCCCCGGATGGGGCACACAAAATGTCAAGAGGCAGGTCTGACACAGCTTCTAGGCTGAGAGCCAGTGTCTCAGGATAAGATTCAATGGTCAAGCAAATGGTGTATCAATCTAGGCTTAGAAGCTACACAGGGTGAACTGGTGTCTTTAGCTCAGCAAGGCTCTCACCCATTGAGGATTTATCCATCACCCCCAATTGACTGCTATTTATTCTTTTTTCCTACCCTTCAAATACCTGAAAATGGCACTTGTTACATCAAACTTTTATTTTTTGGGGTAAAATCAGCAGTCAGAGAATAAAATATAGTAGAATAGATTCACTGATAAAATCAGAATCATAAGCTTACACAGTGAAGCTGGGTTATTTGCAAAAGTGACAGGGAAAAGTACAGGTATCAATGCATTTACTATAGTCCCCCTATAAAAAGGGAGCACCAATTCACATTTACATTTTCTACCCCTCCTCTATCCACCAGCTCACAAGACTATCAGTAGGAAACAATTTTCACATTCCCATCACTTTTTGCCATACATTAATGTATCTTCTCTATGAGAGATCCAAATATAGGAGAAGGAGCTGGTTGCACTCCACAATCAATATATCAGCCACAAAGGAGTGCAAAGAACAAATGAAGGTCCAATTTCAATCTTCATCAAAGGAATTTATTTAAATGTTCAAAAACGCCACTCCAACTTTCAAAAACATGCACAATGTTACTCGTTCAGGGTCCCCCGACACGGACCCCGTGTTTCGCCCGTAGGCTGTGTCGGGAGGGACAATCTGGGATTGCAATGAAAGCTAAAAGGGGAAAGGGAACAATAGTACATAAATGTGTAAGTAAGGACCAAAATAAGGGTACAAAGTGTATCTATTGGTGCCGGGACACATACCTTCAATACGGCTGTGGAATTCAAACAGCTCAAACAGCGAGGAGGGCGGGCGGCCCGACTAAACACAGCGTTTAAAAGGAAAAATTTTTTTGGCGCGGTTTGAACCGCCAATCAGAACACGAAATAGCTTGACCAATCACAACGCGTGATAACTTGATAGCTGTTGCCAATCAAAATAGAACGCCACTCCATTAACCCAAGAGAACAGAGATGGAATAAAATTGTTAAACAAAAAATAAAGCAAATTACAACACAAATTATAAAAAGCAAATTATACAAAATAATAATATTAAATTACAAAAAATATTGCCATTCAATCTCATTATTTAAACCTGCAGGATGCAGGCTGTTCAATGTGAAAATCCACTTCTGTTCTCTTCGGGTGAGCATTTCAGAGAAGTTTCCGCCCCGACTTGGTGGATGAAGCATATCGATCACAAGAAATCTTAGATCGTTCTCAGTATGTCCAGCTGTTTGCCAATGGGGAACTACGGGGGCGGTCTCACGACCAGTGCGTATATTAGATCGATGTTCGATGATGCGTGTACGTATCTGTCTTGTGGTTTTTCCTACATACAGTTTCGGACAGGGACAAAAAATCACATAAATTACACCTCGTGACTGGCAAGTTGTAGAAAATCTTAAAGGAAATTTTCTGTGTGTGGAGGGATGTTCAAAAGTAGTAGCGGAAACGGTAAAGGGGCATACTGAACATTGGCCACAGGCTTGATGACCAAGGTGGTTGCCTGAGTCATGGGTGGAAACGGGTTGAAAATGAGAATGAACAAGCATATTCCTCAAATTTTTTCCGCGGCAAAAAGAAAAACGTAAAGGATGGTTGAAAATCTCATGTAAAGAAAGCATAGACCAATGACGCTTAAGAATAGAGGTGATAGTGTACACATGAGTAGAAAAAGGCAAAATACAATTGATGCACAAATCTTCCGTTGGGGATTGTGAAAGAAAAAGCAGATCACGGTTAACATATAATGCTCTCTTAAAGGCTTTCCGGAGAACCCGGTGAGGGTACCCCCTCTCCTCAAACTGGAGCATCATCTGCTTAGCTTGTGTAATGAAATCATTTTTTGATGAGCAGAGGCGTCGAAGCCGGAGTAGCTGCCCGGCTGGGATGTTCATTTTTAAGGGGGTGGGATGATGGCTGTCAAAACGTAACAATGTATTACGGTCAGTGCTTTTACGATAGATAGATGTGCTGAATGCACCTTCCTTAAATTGTATTTGTAAATCAAGAAAAGAAATGGTCGTAGAGTTAATACAATGGTTAAATTTTAAATGGGGATTGCTTTGATTCAGCCAGTCCAAAAAGTAATAGAATTGCATGTCTGTACCTGTCCAAATCAGGAAGATGTCATCTATGTAACGGTACCATGCTTTAATGAATTGAAAATGTGAAGAGGTATAAACAAATTCTTCCTCAAACCTACTGACATATAGACATGCCAGACTGGGGGCCATAGTGGCCCCCATGGCTGTCCCTTTAACCTGCTGATATAAAATGTCCTGGAATTGAAAAAAATTTTTTGTAAGAGCCAAGCGTGCTATAGAAATCAAAAATTGGGTGGAGATGCGGTGTGGAGGGCGAGAGTTCAAAATATCTTCCACTAATAGCAATGCCTCATTCTGGGGAATATTGGAATATAAAGACACTATATCCAAGCTTACCAAATAACATGTGTCTGAAAATGGAGGTAAATTCTCAATGATCGTGATAAAATGATTAGAGTCGCGGACATAGGAACGGCTCTGGGAAACTTGGGGTTTCAAAAAGATGTCTATAAATTGTGATAAAGGTTCCAAAATAGATCCTATGCCCGCGACTATGGGCCGTCCTGGAGGGTTCACAAGGGACTTATGGATTTTTGGGAGAATATAAAAAGTGGGGGTAATGGGATAATCTGTTTGCAAAAAATGGGCTTCACGAGAAGTAAGCTGATGTGAATCTAAAGCGTCCTGGACAATATTTTTGATCGAATCTCTTAATTCCTGAGTGGGATCAACAGTTAGTGGGATGTAAAAATTGGTGTCAGATAACTGACAAAGAATTTCATCCTTGTAATCGATAGTATTCAACACCACTATTCCCCCACCCTTATCAGCTGGTTTCACAATAATATTGGGGTCCAAGGACAGAGATGTAATTGCTAGTTTTTCATTTTTGGACATATTGAAATGCCTCACCTTCGGTTTGAGTGGCAATTTTTGAATATCATTCTGTACCAATTTTTCAAATGTAGTTAATACAGGGTCAATTGGTCCCGGAGGAAGCCACCTCGACTTTCTTTTCAGAATTGACATATCACCTGCTGATGGGGAATTAGCAAAAAATTGTTTAATGCGTAACATACGAAAAAATCGGAACAGAAAGACTTGTAAATCAAATGCATTAAATGGAATAGTAGGAACAAACGACAATCCTTTCTCCAAAACAGATAGTTCATGTTGAGATAATATATGACTTGATAAATTAAACACTGATACTGGAGATGATGATGTTACAGCCAGGGGTCCGGAATTGGTTGTTGCCGTGTGTTGCGGGTGATACGAGAGTTCTGAGAGGTTTGTGCTCGACCCCTGCACAAGGCTTTTTTAGATCCCCAGCCATCCGGGAAACCATCCCGGAACCCCAGATACCGGGGTCGAGCACAAACCTCTCAGAACTCTCGTATCACCCGCAACACACGGCAACAACCAATTCCGGACCCCTGGCTGTAACATCATCATCTCCAGTATCAGTGTTTAATTTATCAAGTCATATATTATCTCAACATGAACTATCTGTTTTGGAGAAAGGATTGTCGTTTGTTCCTACTATTCCATTTAATGCATTTGATTTACAAGTCTTTCTGTTCCGATTTTTTCGTATGTTACGCATTAAACAATTTTTTGCTAATTCCCCATCAGCAGGTGATATGTCAATTCTGAAAAGAAAGTCGAGGTGGCTTCCTCCGGGACCAATTGACCCTGTATTAACTATATTTGAAAAATTGGTACAGAATGATATTCAAAAATTGCCACTCAAACCGAAGGTGAGGCATTTCAATATGTCCAAAATGAAAAACTAGCAATTACATCTCTGTCCTTGGACCCCAATATTATTGTGAAACCAGCTGATAAGGGTGGGGGAATAGTGGTGTTGAATACTATCGATTACAAGGATGAAATTCTTCGTCAGTTATCTGACACCAATTTTTACATCCCACTAACTGTTGATCCCACTCAGGAATTAAGAGATTCGATCAAAAATATTGTCCAGGACGCTTTAGATTCACATCAGCTTACTTCTCGTGAAGCCCATTTTTTGCAAACAGATTATCCCATTACCCCCACTTTTTATATTCTCCCAAAAATCCATAAGTCCCTTGTGAACCCTCCAGGACGGCCCATAGTCGCGGGCATAGGATCTATTTTGGAACCTTTATCACAATTTATAGACATCTTTTTGAAACCCCAAGTTTCCCAGAGCCGTTCCTATGTCCGCGACTCTAATCATTTTATCACGATCATTGAGAATTTACCTCCATTTTCAGACACATGTTATTTGGTAAGCTTGGATATAGTGTCTTTATATTCCAATATTCCCCAGAATGAGGCATTGCTATTAGTGGAAGATATTTTGAACTCTCGCCCTCCACACCGCATCTCCACCCAATTTTTGATTTCTATAGCACGCTTGGCTCTTACAAAAATTTTTTTTCAATTCCAGGACATTTTATATCAGCAGGTTAAAGGGACAGCCATGGGGGCCACTATGGCCCCCAGTCTGGCATGTCTATATGTCAGTAGGTTTGAGGAAGAATTTGTTTATACCTCTTCACATTTTCAATTCATTAAAGCATGGTACCGTTACATAGATGACATCTTCCTGATTTGGACAGGTACAGACATGCAATTCTATTACTTTTTGGACTGGCTGAATCAAAGCAATCCCCATTTAAAATTTAACCATTGTATTAACTCTACGACCATTTCTTTTCTTGATTTACAAATACAATTTAAGGAAGGTGCATTCAGCACATCTATCTATCGTAAAAGCACTGACCGTAATACATTGTTACGTTTTGACAGCCATCATCCCACCCCCTTAAAAATGAACATCCCAGCCGGGCAGCTACTCCGGCTTCGACGCCTCTGCTCATCAAAAAATGATTTCATTACACAAGCTAAGCAGATGATGCTCCGGTTTGAGGAGAGGGGGTACCCTCACCGGGTTCTCCGGAAAGCCTTTAAGAGAGCATTATATGTTAACCGTGATCTGCTTTTTCTTTCACAATCCCCAACGGAAGATTTGTGCATCAATTGTATTTTGCCTTTTTCTACTCATGTGTACACTATCACCTCTATTCTTAAGCGTCATTGGTCTATGCTTTCTTTACATGAGATTTTCAACCATCCTTTACGTTTTTCTTTTTGCCGCGGAAAAAATTTGAGGAATATGCTTGTTCATTCTCATTTTCAACCCGTTTCCACCCATGACTCAGGCAACCACCTTGGTCATCAAGCCTGTGGCCAATGTTCAGTATGCCCCTTTACCGTTTCCGCTACTACTTTTGAACATCCCTCCACACACAGAAAATTTCCTTTAAGATTTTCTACAACTTGCCAGTCACGAGGTGTAATTTATGTGATTTTTTGTCCCTGTCCGAAACTGTATGTAGGAAAAACCACAAGACAGATACGTACACGCATCATCAAACATCGATCTAATATACGCACTGGTCGTGAGACCGCCCCCGTAGTTCCCCATTGGCAAACAGCTGGACATACTGAGAACGATCTAAGATTTCTTGTGATCGATATGCTTCATCCACCAAGTCGGGGCGGAAACTTCTCTGAAATGCTCACCCGAAGAGAACAGAAGTGGATTTTCACATTGAACAGCCTGCATCCTGCAGGTTTAAATAATGAGATTGAATGGCAATATTTTTTGTAATTTAATATTATTATTTTGTATAATTTGCTTTTTATAATTTGTGTTGTAATTTGCTTTATTTTTTGTTTAACAATTTTATTCCATCTCTGTTCTCTTGGGTTAATGGAGTGGCGTTCTATTTTGATTGGCAACAGCTATCAAGTTATCACGCGTTGTGATTGGTCAAGCTATTTCGTGTTCTGATTGGCGGTTCAAACCGCGCCAAAAAATTTTTTCCTTTTAAACGCTGTGTTTAGTCGGGCCGCCCGCCCTCCTCGCTGTTTGAGCTGTTTGAATTCCACAGCCGTATTGAAGGTATGTGTCCCGGCACCAATAGATACACTTTGTACCCTTATTTTGGTCCTTACTTACACATTTATGTACTATTGTTCCCTTTCCCCTTTTAGCTTTCATTGCAATCCCAGATTGTCCCTCCCGACGCAGCCTACGGGCGAAACACGGGGTCCGTGTCGGGGGACCCTGAACGAGTAACATTGTGCATGTTTTTGAAAGTTGGAGTGGCGTTTTTGAACATTTAAATAAATTCCTTTGATGAAGATTGAAATTGGACCTTCATTTGTTCTTTGCACTCCTTTGTGGCTGATATCTTCTCTATGAGAGACCATGGATATCAGGCCCACCGTCTACTCACTACTATTCACACAGCATCCAAGAATTTCTCCATTTCTCATCCAGACAATAGGTATGACCTTCCCCAGTGTCCAGGCTCTCCTTCAGAGTTTCTCTACTCTAGCTCTCTCCTCTCACCAAGGGCTTCTCCTCAGAACTCCACTTCCATGTTCAGAAATCATGTTGGGTCCACAGTTGTCTCTCCATCAGAAGATGCTCCACACCTTGGCTGCTTCCCCATGAAGTGAGCTTCCTACAGTCTCAGCCCTTTCCCCTTGAGAGGGAAACCCCCCACAAGACCCTCTCACTTGAGAGGCAGCCCCAGACTGAACCCTCTCATGAGAGGGCTTCCCTCCAACGGCTCCTAATCTTTGAAGGCAACTTCCCACAATAACCCACCAAAATCCTAAACCACCCTTTTATAATAAAGGACAACACTCCCTCTACAAGATTTCTTAAGCTTTTTAAAGGATCAGATATCCTTAAACCTAAAACAATGACAAATGCAAATGCTTCAGTTCAGGTTTATCATAAAGATCTGCTGTATAGTGGTCGTTCTGAATATCGCACTTTTAGGAACCATTTTTCCCTTAGATTAAAAAAGAAAAAACCTCTAGTGAGAGTCAAGTAATCTCTGCCACCCAGTATTCTACCAGGGTTTTTTCAGTGATGAAAAAGATTCCTTGGTCGGAAGATGCATCACAACAGTGTAATATTTATTTAGAGAATTTATATATGCTGTTAATCCTGTTGCGACACTGTTATTGCCTGAAGTATTGCAACTTACCACTGTAATAATGCATTCTGTACTTATATGATTACTGGGTATTTATCTATTCTTCTTTAATACAGGGTTAATTTCTTTAGTGTATTATAAAGCATAATGCACTTATAAACACAGATATGCATTTTGACAAAATGAATAATTGAGGTTATATGCATTTTGACAATATGAAAAATTGAGGTTATAGAAACTCTGAAAATACTGTTCCTTTTCTGCCATACTGTTTTAACCCATGATAAATTATAAGCTTGAAGTGTCAAACTCAAAGTTTTCCATGAAATGACAGTTTCTGATGATGCTCTATTTGAAAACAATTTGGAGTATTAAAGAAAAACACATCTTGGATACACAAGATCACACCATATGATATTAATGATATGAGGTTTATGGTTACAAATATAATTTTTTTGTTTGATTTTATTTGATTGCTTCCACATGATATATTAAATGCACTATCGGTGAATTTTCAAAAGAGTTCCACGTGCAAAATTGGCATGTACATGCATATGTGAAATGTTTGTGAGTAACCTATATTTTCCATATGGGTCGCCTAAATCTGCCCAAAACCGGGCGGATTTAGGCGAGCAGGGCCCTGCGCGCCGGGAAGCCTATTTTACATAGGCCTACCGGCGCGCGCAGAGCCCCGGGACTCGCGTAAGTCCCGGGGTTCTCCGAGGGGGGCGTGTCGGGGGCGTGTTGGGGGGCGG
The DNA here is from genome assembly GCF_901001135.1 of Rhinatrema bivittatum. Lineage (NCBI taxonomy): Eukaryota > Metazoa > Chordata > Amphibia > Gymnophiona > Rhinatrematidae > Rhinatrema > Rhinatrema bivittatum. The sequence continues at coordinate 51,581,630 of NC_042624.1, read as the reverse complement.
GCCCGGTCGTCGCGGCGTTTCGGGGGCGTGTCGGCAGCGTTTTGGGGGCAGGTACGGGGGCGTGGCTACGGCCCAGGGCGGTCCGGGGGCATGGCCGTGCCCTCCGTACCCGCCCCCAGGTCGCTGCCCGGCGCACAGGAGGCCCGCTCGCGCGCGGGGATTTACGCCTCCCTCCGGGAGGCGTAAATCCCCGGAGAAAAGTAAGGGGGAGGTGTAGACAGGGCCGGGCGGGTGGGTTAGGTAGAGGAAGGGAGGGGAAGGTGAGGGGAGGGCGTTAGAGGATTCCCTCCAAGGCCGCTCCGATTTCGGAGCGGCCTTGGAGGGAACGGGGGTAGGCTGCGCGGCTCGGCGCACGCCGGCTATACAAAATCCATAGCCTTGCGCGCGCCAATCCAGGTTTTTAGCAGATGCGCGCGGCTCCGCGCGTATCTACTAAAATCCAGCGTACTTTTGTTTGCGCCTGGAGCGCAAACAAAAGTAGGCTATTCGCGCTCCTTTTAAAATCCGCCCCTATATGTATGTACATAACTTGCTATTTTATGAACCATTTATGCATGAAAGTCAGTCATCTACAATGAGGGGCGGATTTTAAGAGCCCTGCTCGCCTAAATCCGCCCAAAACCGGGCGGATTTAGGCGAGCAGGGCCCTGCGCACCGGGAAGCCTATTTTACATAGGCCTACCGGCGCGCAGAGCCCCGGGACTCGCGTAAGTCCCGGGGTTCTCCGAGGGGGGCGTGTCGGGGGCGGGCCCAGTCGTCGCGGCGTTTCGGGGGCGTGTCGGCAGCATTTTGGGGGCGGGTACGGGGGCGTGGCTATGGCCCGGGGCGGTCCGGGGGCATGGCCGCGCCCTCCGTACCCGCCCCCAGGTCGCTGCCCGGCGCGCAGGAGGCCCGCTCGCACGTGGGGATTTACGCCTCCCTCCGGGAGGCGTAAATCCCCGGAGAAAGGTAAGGGGGAGGTGTAGACAGGGCCGGGCGGGTGGGTTAGGTAGAGGAAGGGAGGGGAAGGTGAGGGGAGGGCGTTAGAGGATTCCCTCCAAGGCCGCTCCGATTTTGGAGCGGCCTTGGAGGGAACGGGGGTAGGCTGCGCGGATCGGCGCGCGCCGGCTATACAAAATCCATAGCCTTGCGCGCGCCGATCCAGGTTTTTAGCAGATACGCGCGACTCTGCGCGTATCTACTAAAATCCAGCGTACTTTTGTTTGCGCCTGGAGCGCAAACAAAAGTAGGCTATTCGCGCTCCTTTTAAAATCCGCCCCTGAGTGAATAGATTTACTATAGCTGTTTTATGCACCAGGCTCAAGTTTGTATAGTATTTTATGAAATGGCTTCTCCTGGTGAATGGCACAGCAGCAGGCTAGGAGGAGGTGAGTGGGAAAACTGTTTTCTTTTTGTGCCACCAAATGAAAAATGCTGGGTGGAAGTGGCTCCAATTGGAGGCAAGGATGGGACTAGAAGTTGCCCACCATGTACTCCTGGAGCTGTTCCTAAATGGTCTGGACCAGCCCATGCAGAATTGAGTCTACTGGCACACCAGGCTCACCTTGGAGAGAGCCCTGAAAGTGGTGAACGCCTTCTACCAGGCAGTCAATACCTTCCAGAATAAGAGGCTTATAAAGATAACCTATAGCAATTCCCTGATGTGGTAAAGAGGACTGCAACAATCCTCTGAGGTAGGGCACTTAGGCTCTATATCCGGCTTCCAGATGCCAATCTTGTCCACATGTTTTAACTGTGGATAGAAAGGGAACTTGGCAAAGGACTGTCAGTATGGCTAAAGCAGGTCTATGGGCATTAGCTGGTGGCCCAGCCAATGCTAGGGGAGGAAGTGCAAATATTTAGAAATTATGCTCTGAAACAGTGATGACCCTCAGCTTGGAAAAAAAAAAAGGGGAACCTGGAGAGGTGAAGCAACACACAAATGGGGCCCTGAAGAACTTCTCCTTTTGTGCACTTTCTGTGGAGAATGGGCATAAAGAAGACCATTGTCGTTATAGGCAGCCAAAAAGCTTCAGCGAACCAGCTAGGGCAGAAACCTGACCACCACTATAGGAATGTTCTTTTTGTAAAACAGAAGTTCATTCAAAGGAAGAATGTCCTTGGCTTGATGAGCTGGAGTGCGAAAGCAAGTTAACAAAACAATGTGAGAAGGATCAGAGAAAGGGGACAGAGCCTCAGAATGTTAATGACAAGTGGGAACATGCTTGGGATCACAAGTTATCAAAACTCCAAAGCTGCAATTTTATGAGTGTCCTACATGCACAACTTAAGGACTTTATAATCCAGGTTGAACAGGAGGGTGCTTCTACCCAAGCCTTGGTAGATTCCAGCTGTAGAAAAATGCTCATGTGCTAGGACTTACTGTGTCAAGGACACTTCAACTTTAAAATGAAAGAGATATTGACATATATACAAGGGGACTAACAGAAGTGTTCAACCTCCCACATCCTCTTGACAACCAATACAGGACAAGCCGTGCTAGAAGTGGTGTCCTCCTCGAGCTCCCACGTCCAATAATCCTGGGTTGAGATTATCCTCATTTTGTAACCTTATTGAGACAATTTATGGGTACTGGGGACAGTACAGCTGGAATAGGGGCGCACTTGAGGCAGAGCCATGGAGTATCCCATGCGTGTCTGTCTCAAGTTCTCAGCCTGAGAAGACCAAGCTGAGGGGGAGGGTATATGACAGAGTGTACTGACAACTCCCTCATTCTACCTTAAGGAGCCCGGTTCATGCTTTTAACCCAGTCCTCCTTAAGGCAGAATGCTGCAAGAGGTTCTGGGTGAAGGTCCCTACACCCTACCATAAGAGCCCAGGCCCAGAGAGTTTGAAGCCCTAGAGAGCTGGTAGGATCTCATGGTACACCTGTATGGAGTATGTTTACCTGACATTTGTGCCTAATGCAAGGTGAACTACTGTTTTTGTTTCTGTAACTTTAAAGCACTGTAAATAAATACTTGCACCAGAACCAGGTTAATCATGTCTTGACTATTCCTGAGGCTGTTGCTGGCCCAAATATACTATACTCAGCTTCTCATTCTAGTCATATAACAATATGGAATTTAGCTACAACACAAAATCTAAATCAGGGATGGCAACTCCAGTCATGAAATGCCACAAATAAATCTGTTTATTTTTCAGGGTTTTCACAATGGATATTCATTAGATATTTGCATACTTTTGATTCAGGTGCCAGTTTAGTGTGCATAGTTTTGTTATCCTGAAAAGGTAGACTTATTTGCGGCAAAGATCAGCGCTCACCATCACTGATCAATATAATCTGAATAGAACTTCTTCCATTGTAAAATCCTTATTCAGAACAACAAAGACCAAAAAACTAGCAAATGTTTCCCATTCTGTGCCTATGAAAAAAAATCTTAATGGAATAAGGATCAAATATTAATAAGCAGCAGGCTTGAGAGACAATATCACAGAGAGTAATGTCCACCACACTGATTAAACTTCAGAATTGCCTTAGGGAATCTTATCATTGCCACTAGAATACACAGTAACTATGACACAGGCTCTCTAGCTGATGTATCATAGAGCATGCTGTTAATGCAATCTGCTCCAGACAATTTGAAAATAGTGTTACAGCATATGAGTGATGGTTGCTGCATTAGATATTGTATAATATGAAATTAGGGAACAGGTGGGTCAGGATGGAGATAGTTAAGTCTGTCACTGTGAAATGTTTCTTTGAGTTTGAGGATCCTGAGTTTGAGAGATCCAAAAGTTGAATAGTGTCGTAAAAGAGGATTAGTACCATTATCCTTACATTTCACTGAAGATGTGCTTTGAGTGTTTGAAAGCAGACTGGATTTCCAGTTGGAGTCAGAATAAGGACTGCAAGACTGGAAGTATCTCCTTTTGATTTGCCACTCAATAAATTATCAGCAGGAGCTCAACTGCATCTGTTCAGGAGGGTGTTCCAGTTCAGCAACTGTGCTATAGAGATCTGCACACCAAAAGTGGTACAATAAAGGGAAAGCCCAGGGAAAATCCCACTCTTCAAAGAGTACCTGTTACGCTTGGCAGCTAATGGGATGGCACCGCGAGCTGCCATACTGACCGCCATCTTGGCCCAACATGGCAGAACTCCTCCTATTGAAGCAGAACATTGCTATAGCAGGCAGAAGATGCTACTGTCAGTTGTAGCCCAGGTGGGAATATAGCCGTGGTACTCTCTGATGACATCATTGGCCTTCCCTTTAAAAGGCTCCATCGGAGGAGCAGCCCGTCACCTTAGCAGCAGGTCCTCCTATCTTATGTGGTGCGTGTTGCTAATTCCTGCCTCATCCAGCCCAGCCTTGCCTCATCTTTTAACCTTCCCTGCCTCTTCCAGCCCAGTCTTGCCTCATGTCTCCAGTCTGCCCTGCCTCGTACAACCCAGCCTTCCCTCATCTCACCAGCTTGCCCTGCTTCATTATATCCAGCTCCTCCTTTCAACCTGCCCATCCTGCTGTGTAAGTCCCTCCTATCTCATCCCTGCCTCCTCTTCAGACTGACCATTGAATTTGACCCCTTGCCTCGATACTGACTACATCTGTTTGCCACCTGCTACTGATCCTTTGCCTGGAGTCTGACTATTGCTGGCTGCCTCTGACCCCCTTGCCTGGAAATTGACCTCCTTTGCTTCCTGCCCTCCTCTGATCCTTGCTTTGCCTTGGATCATCGTCTACACTGTTCTCTGAGAGATTCTTGCCTAAGTCCTGCTGCACTCGGAACCCAAGGACTTAACCTGTGGGGAAAGGGGCTGGAATAGTGAAGCCCTAGACTAGTCTCCTGCCAAAGAACCTCTGCCTGCTGTCAGTGAGGGCTTATGGGGCTCACCCCCTAGGCTGCATCAACCTCACCACAGCAGCAAGGGTCCACACCCATCACAGTTTGCTAATGCCATGGACCCAGCAGACCTGACCTCTCTCCATGTCATTCCTGATCTGGCCCAATGTGTCCAACAGCAGCAGGAGGTCCCCGATCAAGTCATAGATCTTCTCGACTTGCCATCAGCATGGATACATTGATGCCAGCACAGCCTCCACCTCCAGTGGCTTCACTCTGCCAAGTTCTGCTTCTCCTCCAATACCAGTGCCACAGCTCCTGCCACCACATTGCTACCACTGGGATCCCAAGGAGTGCTGCAGCTTTTTAAACCAGTTCCAAATGCACTTCGAACTCCTTTTGGCCTTGTTTCCCACTGACCGGACCGAGGTCACTTACGTTCTTTGTTTGCTGGATGGAACAGCACTAGCCTGGGCATCCCTATTATGGGAGCGAGACAATCCCCTTCTTCAGAGTGTCTCCCAGACTTCCTATGCCAGTTCTGGTTTGTTTTTGAGGCACCAGGCTGAACTTCTTACATGGTAGCAGAGCCTCTCCATGTTTGGCCAGGCACTCGGACTGTCAAGGAGTATACCTACTTCAATACCCTCACATCTGAGCTACAATGAGGAGAGGGCAGTCTCACAGCCATTTTATGGCAGGGCCTCTCTGGAAGGATAAAGAATGAGCTGGCCAGTTGCTATGTTCCCACCTCCCTGAATGCATTAATCACGCTGGTTAACCACAACGACTGACGGTTCCAAGAGCGTGCCCAGGAGATCAAGGCTACCCGACCTCCTGTCCCATAGCTCCTCACTTCCAGAATCCTCCAATACCAGTGTCCACTCCAGAACCAAGGGCTCCAGAGGAGCCTATTCAGCCTGGCTGAACTAGGCTGTTCCCCAAGGAGAAACTTTGTAGAAGACAGCTAGGCTCATGCTTATACTGCGCCAGTCGAGGACACCTTGCATCCTAGTGTATCGAGAAATTTTGAAACTCTCATGCCTAGGGTTGAACGGGGAAGCAATCCTAGGCCAAATATTCTCCTCTCCAAAACTACTTGTTCCTTTCTCCCTCTCCATGGAACATTGCCAGCTGTATATTGAAACAGTATTTGATTCTGGAGCAGGCGGGAACTTCATTGACAAGGCTCTTGTATATCACCACAGTATCCCAACAACCCTTCTGGAGCACCCAATAACTATATCTATCTTCCAGGGTGCCTCACGGAGATGACCGTGCTGCTCACTCTCCAGCCTGATCTTTCTCAGAAGGAGATCATTTCATTCCATGTAATACCGTGAGCAGTAAGCCCTGTTATTCTAGGCTTCCTTTGACTTCAACTGCACCAGCCAATAATTGATTGGAACTCTTTGGAACTGATACATTGAGATCCCACCTGAGTTATCACTTATCTCTCTACCATTCAGCCTCTATCCTCTTGACAGTGACCATGACTATGCAAGGGCTGCTTAAACTGATATATTCTCGAAGCAATGGGCCAAAACGCTGCCCCCACATCCATCCTATGATTGCGCTATAGACCTTCTACCTCCGAAGGTGCCTCCTTGCCCCCTTTCAGTTCTGGAAATGGAGGCCATAAGACAGAAGCGGTGGCTGTCAGGTTTCAGCAGGTTTGACAGCCAATGCTCAATTTTACCGGCGTCGGTTCTCAAACCGCTGACAGCCACGGGTTGGGAAAATGGACGCTGGCAAAATTGAGCGTCCATCTTCCAACCCGTGGGCAGTGGGCAGATTAAAAAATTTTTTTTTGTTTTATATTTTTTTTTATTTTTGGGGCCTCCGACTTAATATCGCTATGATATTAAGTTGGAGGGTATACAGAAAAGCAGTTTTTTCTGCTTTTCTGTGCACTTTCCTGGTGCCGGCTGAAATTAACTCCTGCCTTTGGCAGGCATTAATTTCTGAAAGTAAAATGTGCAGCTTGGCCGCACATTTTACTTTCTGTATTGCACGGGAATAACTAATGGGGCCATCAACATGCATTTGCATGTTGCGGGCGGTATTAGTTTTGAGGGGGTTGGCTGCAATTTTCCACGCGCTATTACCCCTTACTGTATAAGGGGTAAAAATAGCACGTTGAAAACATGCGTACAACCGGGGGCTAACAGTGCTCTTGGCCTGAGCGTACTTTACTGCATCTGCCCGTAAATAAATAAATAAATAAATAAAATAAATACAACTGCTTTTAACACCAGAGACGTGCACTCCAAGTACTTAGTCATGCCATTCAGCCTGTGTAACACCCTCGCAGTGTTCTAAAATATGATGAATAAAATATTCCGAGATCTCCTGTATTCCCATGTGATAGTATATTTCAGTGATATTCTTATCTACTCCTAATCTTTGAGCCCACACTGGAGACATGTTAAACAGGTGCAGCAAAACCCATGAGAGCATCGTCTCTATGCCAAACTGGAGAAATGTGTCTGAGCAAGAACAACTCTTCTTCCTGGGAGTTGTTCTCTCGGACTGGCTTTCACATGGGCCCTATAAAGCAAAAAGCCATCCTAGACTGGCCTCAGCTGGTAGGCCTTCAGGTGCTACAGCATTTTATAGGATTTGCAAACCACTACAGACAATTCATATTTGGATACTCAACCCTTGCCACACATTTACTTCCTTAACCAAGAAGGGTGCAGATACCTGGTGCTGGTCTTCAGAGGCCATCAACATCCTCCAGGCCCTCAAGAGAGCATTCTCCCAGACACCCTGACTACAGCACCAAGATCCTTATTGGCTCTTTGTTCTAGAGGTAGATGCCTCTACCTTTGGGGTAGGGGCTGTCCTCAGTCAACACAGCAACTGCCCTGCTCCTTTTTCTCTAGAAAGTTCTCTCTGGCAGAGATGAATTAAATGATTGGGGGATCAGGAACTCCTTGTGGTAAAATTGGTACTGGAAGAATGATGGCATCTTCTAGAAGGAGCCAAACATTGGATCACCATCTATACCTATCATAAAAAACCTGGAGTACCTACAACAGGCATAAAAGCTCAACTCAATGCTAACCAGATGGACTCTCTTTTTCAATTGATTTGTCTTTGAGCTCCTCTATCGGCCAGCAGCTAAGAATCAGAGATGAGATGCCTTCTCTCACTCCTTCCAGATGGAAAATACACCAGCGCTTCCGCTATATATCATAGACCCAGCAAGGATAATCATCACTGTTGCTACTCCGGTACCCCCTGGGAAGATAGTTGTGCTCAAATCTCTTCATGAAAAAGTATTAAACTGGGCTCAGGACTCGCATCTGGTGGGACACCCTGAGTTGCCCGCACTCTTGAACTCCTCCTGTGCCACTACTAGTGGCCCCAGGTAAAGACTGATGTGAAGAATTATGTGGAATCCTCCACTTGTGCCAGCCCTTGGGGGCTGTTACATCCATTGCCAGCTCCTGAATAACCCTTGATCCACTTGTTCACTGATTTTATTACAGACCACCTGCTTTCTTATGGCTCCACCATGGTAAGGGTTGTAGTAGATATATTCTCCATAATGGCACATTTTATTCCACTTCCAAGCTTGCCCTCCACTCCTGAATTATCCCATCTCTTCAATAAACATGTCTTCTGCCCACATAGACTGCCCTGTCACATCCTGTCAGATCAAGGTGTCCAGTTTACGGCCAAATACTGGAAGAGACTCTGCAAGAAATTTGGAATTACGCTGGATCTCACCACAACCTATCACCCAAAAGAGAATGGGCAATCCAAAAGAATGAATCAAGTTCTGAAAACCTTCCTCATTGACAGGCAAGATGACTGGGCTATCCTCTTCCATGAGCAGAATTCTCACATAGCAACAATGTAAGCATTTCCACCGGATCAACGTTGTTCCAAGTTGTCTACTGCAAGCATCTCCAGGTACCCCTTCCTCTTCCTCTCTCAGTGACGTGTCCAGCAGCCCATGTCATATTTCAAGAGCTCCATGACCTCTAGCAAAGGACCAATTAACTGTTTATCAAGGCTGCAGGTCAATCCAAAAGGCAGGTAGCTAAAAAGGGACAAACCAGCCCCACAATTTAATCCAGGCAATCTGGTACGACTCAGCATTCAGAATTTGCACCTTTGAATACCTTCAGTCAGGCTGGCACCCCGATTCATTAGTCCTTCCCCTGTCTTGCAACGTGGGGCCAGTGACCTACTGGATTAAGCTACCACCTAGTCTACATATACACAACGTATTTCACGTTTCTCTTTTGAAACTACTGGTCCTCTCCTGTCCATCTCGGCAACCATCCAGATTCACAGATACAACCACTGAGATGGACACCAGTTATAAAGTAAATGAAATCCTGGATGCCTGAAGATGGTGAAACAAATTAGAATATCTTATATCATGGAAGAACTATAGTCCTGAGGAGAATTTGTAGGAGTTAGCTTCTAATCTGCAAACTCCCCAACTCATATCGGATTTGCAGAAGAGATTTCCCAGGATGCCCAGGTCCAGAAGACTGTAGAGGGGCTTTGTAGGGGGTCACTATTATGCTTGGTGGATCACAGGATAACTCTGTGAGCTGCCACACTCACCCTCAACTTGGCCCGATGCAGCAGGACTCCTCCGATTGCAGCAGAACATCACCATCGCAGGCAGAAGATGCCGCTCTCAGCTGTGGCCCAAGGCACCACCATGCTGGCACCTCTCTGACCTCTCCTTATGTACACACATGCCCAACATGCCCTTTATAAAGGGCCTATTACAGGATCTGTTGCAGGAAGTTAGCCGTGGTGCCCTCTAATGACCGTAAGGTATATATCGGTTAGTATGGGATTTTGTACACAGGTTTTTTAACACCTGGGCCAGGACAGGAGTTAAGTTAAAGCTCATTTCTGGAAACAGGTTTTGCTGGCATTAGTATGGTTGTCCGTGCAGCTCTGGGGTAATCATGGATTACCTTTACTTTTTCCAGATGTTTGTTTCATTCTGCAGATCAGCAGACACAAATCTGTGTTGCCTTACATGTGCCTACTGGCCTCCGCTGGAACAGCTGCCATACAATCGGAGCCGGAACATGAAGGTGATAGATTTTGCTCTACCCACCTTCAGTTCCACTCCTAGACCACTAATTTCTTCATGGTTTTATTGAAAAGGGAAGGATTTCCTGTTCCTAGAATCACCTGAGGGTCACCACTTTAATGCAGGTTTTGGCACCAGTTTGGGTGCAGTTTATTATATAGGGCTGTGAGCGCATGTTTGTGTGCATTTTTCTGCACGGGTTTCATATCAGTGAGGATTTTTCTGTATGTTTCTCATTTACTTTCGTGGCCTTTATTACATTCCATGGAGATGCCTGCTTTGGCTGTGAATGGGGAAAAAAAAAACAGGCAGACAACTAGCTCCAATTTCACCACAGGTCTTACTACATTGGCCGCTTCATAAGCTTGGCCCATGTGAAAACACCCACTGCCAACTCGATTCCAAATGAATCTCTTTAAATGATGGCACTATTAACAATTTTCTATCCTCTAAACATAAAGCAGTGCTAGGGATATGCAGAAGGAAAAAATTTGTTTCGATTTGGTTTTTATTTCGCCGGGACCCAAATTCATTGCATTTGTTTCAGAGGGGGGAAAACCAATTCGTTGATTAGTTTTATTCGTTTTCTGATTTCCCATTAAACTCAATGGGGATGTATTTGCAGCCTATTTTTGGCTGCAGAATTGGAGTTTTCTTATCAATTCTGATGAAACTTCTGGGGAGCAATCATCAGAATGAGAAAAGAGCTCCAAGGTATTTAGACTGTGGCAAAGTGGCACCAAAGTGGCATGAATAGCCTAAGGCACTTTAAAGGGGCAAAGGGTATATAGTAATTTTATATAGTAATTTATCTTCGTTCTCCCCCTCTTTTTTTCCTTCTCCCAGTTAAGGCAACCTTGTTAGAATGTAACTTTTATGCTCCTTCAAACTGTCTTGTTATATGGTTGGTTATTGTTTCTGCTTCGTTCGATGTAAACCGAGTTGATTTGATCTGTATCAAGAAAGTCGGTATATAAAAGCCTTAAATAATAATAATAAGGGGTACCAGAAGTGGCAAGAGTGCTTTAACAGAGGTGGAAAGCAGCAGCAAGAGTGTCAAAAACACACCACAGCTTCAAAAGAGAGCACCAATATCAGATACATGAACCCTCGAAGGCAGCACGACAGGCAAAGTGGCAAGACAAGTGGCATCAACATCCTACAGCACAATGAAGGGGGGACATAGCAAGCAGAAAGTCTAGCACTAACACACTGAGGAACCATGATAGTGGCAAGAACACCACAAAGAGTTGAGTGAGTCATCTGGTGTATGGCAGCAAGACAGAGTGGCAGAAAGCTGATAGGGGCAAGACAGGCTGGCAGAGCTGAGGTAGTCAGGTCCCTGTGGTTTTGATAGGGGCAAGACAGGCTGGCCCCGGGGAGAGTTCCCTTTACTTTGCGCAGGAAAGGGCTCCGTAGAATGGGTTCACCCCTAGAGTAGGGTGTTTCCATTGGCATCTAGTGAGCTCTCACTGGTCTTTTAAAATCTTGTGGAGTTAGCAGATATACAAAGGAGAATTTTCAAGGCTGAGGCGGAAGAGGGTGCCATGTGAACAGCGGTTCAACATGGGTCAACATGTACTAAGAGATAGGCCACTTTGGCTAGGTGTGGCCAGACAGTGGACTTGTGTGCCCAATATGCCAATGGATCTGTCTGCATGTTCTCTGTCGGCTCTGAGAGATACCATGTCACTGACAGCTGTGCTGGTGTCTCATTTGCTTGGGTGGGCTGAGAGTCACTCATGACAGCTGATTTCTCTCTAGCCCATAGCAGAACAGATGATTATGGGCAACATGCCTTTGTCGTACTGAAGTGGAGGAGGAGGAGGTACTAGCTGTCACTGACAGAGTGCTGCTCCTGCTTGGGCTAGCACAACTCTCTGAAGTGTCCTCTTCTTCATACCTAATCTGTCTCTGCCTATGGCACTCCTGATCATGGACTTTTGCTAACAGCAAGTCCTTCACAAATGAGAGACAATTGGATTGTAGGGCGAGTTTCCCTTTCACTAGGGGATCACAGACTGTCGAGCATGAATGTGTGGTCTTCTGTTAAAGGCCTTAATCTCTCTTGCACCTGCTTCTGCAAAAAGTCCAGGCAATTCAGCACCTCATCTGTCATTCCCTCTTCCTGTTTAAAGCCCTCCAAATTTTCCTCCAGAAAATTAACTATAGGGATGATGTCAGCAAAGGTGGCACTTCTGGAACTCAGCTCCTCCATGACATCCTTGAAGGGCTGCAGGATTTTTACCAGCTGACTCATGACTCACCAATCAGGATGCCCTAGGGAATTCTGCACACCTATGTCCATTGAACCAGAAAGTTCATGAAAGGGTGTCTGCAGCTCCACTAACCTCTGCAGCATCATAAAGGTGGAATTCCACCGGGTGGCAATGTCTTGAATGAGACGCTTGTGAGGCATCTCCAAATCAGTCTGCTTTTGTCAGAGAACCTGCCCCGCCTTTATACTTCTGTGGAAGTGCGCTGCTATGTTCCTGCACTTGTGTATTAACATAAGCAGGTATTTATTCTCTTGGTGATTGGTCTCCAACCCCAGAGCTGACTTCATTACCAGGTACAGAGTGTGTGCAAAACATCAGATTTATTTAATTTATTTATTTAATGATTTTTGTATACCGGCATTCATGTTGATACATATTATGTTGGTTTACAACATAAATCAAATGTTGGTTACAACATTTGCGTATAAAAGGAGGATAACTTGTAAAACGATTCATCTAAAATATAAAATCTGTCTCAACATAAGCTAAAATACAAAAACTATGAATCCAAGCACATCTTAAAAATAAAACTATAGATCAAAACACATCTTAAAAATACAAAATGTAACATTAAAAGGTATATCACTAAAAATTATAAGTAAAAGAAATCAATCCTTGTTGTTAAAGGATTGGTTAAAAAGCCAGGTTTTGACTCCTTTTTTAAAAAGTCTGATATCGGTTTCCATCCTCAGCTGTGGTGTTCTGAAAGCACCTGTCAGATATTGCCTTTATCGTGTTTGCACCATTGTCTGTGACAAAGAACCCTGCCTGAGGATTCCTGTCTGTGTAGTTGCCAGCCCTCAAGCATCTGTCTGATGCATGTTAGAATATTGGCTGCGGTATGGGACTGGTCTGTCAGGTGGGTGTGCAGTAAAACCCACCTCCACCCTGATACTTGTTCACTAATAGAGCTGCTGCCTGCCCCTGCCTCAGCCAGGTCCCACCAGTGTGCTGTCAGGGAGAGGTAAGAGTGTGCAGCATTCATGGTGGTCCAGATATCGCAGGTGAAATGCACACTCCCCTGTGCCTTAGCTAGCAGCGCTTGGATGCGACTGCAACACTGATTGTACAGACTGGGGATGACCTTTCTGCTAAATGTGGTTCTGGAGGAGACTTTGTAATTTGGAATTAAGACCTTCAGAAAATGCTTGAAACCCACATTCTCCACTATCTGCAAGGGCTGGTGATCAAGGGCAATCATTTCCCCAATGCTCCTGGTTACAACTTTTGAGGCTGCCTGCCTCCTACCCCGGGATAGCATTACCGCACACTACCCCATTTCCTCCATGGTGGGTTGTTGCTTCTGCCACATGGCAGGGGGCTGCTGGCCTGCCACCATCCCCAGATAGCAGCACTGTTGTTGGGTGTTGCCTCTTCATATGATGCGTCATGCCAAAATTAGATAGATATCCCATTTGCTTGCCTCTGCTAATAGCCCTGGCACAGTAATTACACTGAGGAAAACGTGGGTCCTCCGTCACTTTAAAGTGGCTCCCGATCACAGATTTATTTCATGATCCCTTCTCTATAGCCTTCAGGGTGGATGCTAGCACTGGAGCTGAAGTAGTGGGTGCACACTGAGAAGCAATGCCAGGGGCATCAGTCACACTCTGTGCCTGCGCTGACTGCTCTTCCTCCTCCTCATCAGTTTCATCTCTCCCCTGCTCACTGAAGTGGAGGCTAAGACAGGATTAACTAATCCTCCTAAACCTTCTTCAGCTATTATGTCTTCCATTTCTGATGATGAGAATCCCACACAAGATGATTTTTCATCGGAATCGGAAGCAAACAGTGCCTGCACTACATTGTCAACACTAAGTCAAGTCTGCTGTCTCACTGCTGCTTTTGGGTGTTGCCATTTTGTCTGGCATGACTCAGCCTCCCATTCCCTCACCTCCAAAACTACATGGTCAGAAACATGTGGTGGAGATGCATCATCTTTAAATTTCATTTTTTTCCGGATGGAACTGCCTGCTCCTCTTGAGATTTTAGATTGGAACAGGTCCTTTTTTAATTTTAATGGGGGACTGGCACTGCCTTTTGAAGTGCCTCCTCTGCCAGTCCCAATCACTCAACCATGTCTAGCTTTCCCTGACATTATGGATTTAATGTCACTGCCTATTAGGGATTTCAATTTAAAGAATTATTTCCAAAAGAGGCCCACTGGGGATTTGGATTCAGAGAACACTGCTGTCCCAATATATGTGAGTTTTCAAAAGTGCCCCCAGGCCTACGAGGCTGTGCCTGGATGTACACTAAAACTGGGACTGCTGTATGTGCACACACCAAGCTTGTAACTACAAAAGAGGCCCACTGGGGATTTGGCTTCAGAGAGCACCACTGTCCCAATATACATGAGTCTGCTAACCGCCCCCAGGCCCATGAGGCAGTGCCTGGATGTACACTTCTACTGGGACTGCTGTATGTGCACACACCAAACTTGTAACTACAAAAGAGGCCCACTGGGGATTTGGCTTCAGAGAGCCAATATACGTGAGTCTGAAAAAGTGCTCCCAGGCCCACGAGGCTGTGCCTGGATGTACACTAAAACTGGGACCACTGTATGCACACACCAAGCTTGTAACTACAAAAGAGGCCCACTGGGGATTTGGCTTCAGAGAGCAACACTGACCCAGTATATGTGAGTCTACTAACCACCCCAAGGCCCACGAGGCTGTGCCTGGATGTACACTAAAACTGGGACTGCTGTTTGTACACACCAAGCTTGTAACTGCAAAAGAGGCCCACTGGGGATTTGGCTTCAGAGAGCACTGCTCTCCCAATAATATATATGTGAGCCTGCAAAACTGCCCAGCGCCCACTGATGCCCAGTGAATGCATTGTCTTCTTGGCTTAAAAGAGCACAAAGAGACAGCCTGAGTTCAATAAAAAAAACTGCAGTTAAATAAAATAGATGGCTTGCTTTGCACAGCAGCAAAAACAAAGAAATATCTTTTTCAATGGAAAATTCTATCAAAGTAGCTAGCAATTGAATATATCTCCCACCCACAACACCCAAATCCTGCTTGCAACCTACCCCAGGGGGTAAAATATAAAAATAATCAGCAACATGCCACTGTTAGCAGCTTGTCTCGGTGGCACAGACATAGATACCGTCTGAGATCAATAAAAAAAAAAGTGCGGTCAAATAAAACATGGCTAGCTGCGGCACTGCAGCCATATCGAAGAAATATCTTTTTCAATGGAAACTTCTATCAAAGTAGCGAGCAATTGAATACAGATTTCAAACATCAAAATATGCTCTGAGTGCAGCCACCTCCCCAGACCATCCCCGCAATGAAAGTGCGTGGCACGCCGCATGCTTAATGTATAAATAGTGCAGCTTCATCAGAAATAGTGTCACAGAGCACTGAGTGAGAGCGGCAATTGGCTGCATTAGAAAAATGCTTATATTGCTTAGCTCTGATAGGTTGCATTCTGGTCTCCTTGCCAACCTGTCTGACCCACTCTATGACAGGGCTGTGAGGTCACTTATGACACAGGAAAGGGCTGGTTTTTGCTATCTCCTATTTCAAATGGCCGCTAAGAAATCACTGCGAGCCAAAAGAATGAAACTAATATGATATGTTGTATTTGTGGGGGATCGTGATGCGTTTCGCAAACCCACGAATACAACGAATAGGGACTTATGCGTTGCAGATTGCCAATGCGTTGAAAATGAATGCACATCCCTATAAAGCACAGGCCATTCGATGCAGCTCTAAAAGCTCCCTCAGATTGAATAGGCTTATATATAGGCTTATTCAATAAGTAATATCTTTATATTTATGTTTGACTCTGCTGTTTCACTTTTCGAATGACTTTGCTTTGTCCTTGAGAACTCTTTCTTGTAATTATGAAATCTTAGGAAAAACAATTTTATAAATGCTATCTCCTTTGCTTGCTAACCCTACCATCCAGCCTCTAGACATTAGTTCCCTGGCTATATACTAGATTAAAAGTAAAATTTTGTCATTTACCTGCTGTGAAAGACCAATTCAAGAGGGTTAGCAGCCTTTCCAACATTACTCATCGGGCTGCTTCTGCAGTTCGTCACAATATATATATTTTCAGCAGCTCTAGAGCAGTCTGGAATGTGAATTACTGGCAGAATGCCACTTTTTATTATCTAGCATTCAAGAAGTGAGATGGATGTTAGGCCTAAGATCCTAAAAGTATGCAGTAATGCTTAAATTGTGATTGTACTCCCTGTATTTGTTCACAATTTGTAGGGCTTATGAGAATTTTTTTTTAGTTTAAATTTCATAATAAATAAAGCCCAACTTTCAAGTCTCTCCATGGCACATGATTTCTACAAATAAGTGTCCCCGCAGAGATTTATGTTAGTATTTTATAAATTGTATAGCGTGAGCCACATAATTTATAATATAACACACATTTCTGCCCAGTATGTGTGTAAATCTGTAATACAGGAACAAGCATACTTTGCCAATTTTATAAAGATATGTGTGTATATTTTACACAAGTAATAATTATAACAATTTGCATGCAATAAACCAAAAACAAATCCGAAAGCAGGCATTTTATAAAGTATGTGCATACTCTACTGAAAATATTTACATGTGTATGTACTTGGAATCACCAGGTCGCTAATATCTCCACTGGTTCACTCAGAACTTCACCAGGTCACTGATACCTCCACTGGTTCACTCAGACATTCACCAGTTTGCATAGACCTTCCAGCGCTTAACCCTGAACCCCCACCAGTTCAGTCAGACCTTCCTGCCCAAAATCTACAAAAAAAAAAGATGCGTGATTTCAATAGCCCAAGTCAATTAACAGGAATAAAAGTGTACAGACAAGTTCAGTAATGTATGTATACTGCTTACAAATAGCAACTTGTGTGCATACTTTTATTAATAATAATTATAATAATAGTGATAATAATTGTTTATCTATATTCCATCTTTCATGACACTTTAGAGCAGATTACATTCAAATACATTAGGTTTTTCCCTATTCCCAGAGGGTTTACAATCTAAGGGGATTATTTACTAAATGATTTTTCCTATTATATGTCTGTAGGTAAAATGCTTAGCAATTAAGGCCTGGATTCATCATTCATCGCTGAATGATGAATCCAGCGAAAATGGGGGGGGGGGGGCAGGGGGGCGAAGGGGGACGGACCTGCAAAAGCCAGCAGCCTTCACACCACCAGGGGGTCTTCACTGCCGGCTTTCGCACCGAATAGCGTCACAGTGAAAGGTGGTGTTATTCAGCGTGCTACTGCCAACGATAACGTTGGTAATGTTTTTGCTGGCAGTGAAGACACCGCCGACTCCTCCCTCCCCCACCCTGACTCCTCCCCTTCCCCTAATTAGCATTATATCGCATGTGAAAAGTCCCTTTTTGCATGCAATATGGCCTTATCATATGCATTAGGGCCCTAATGCACGCGATAAAGCTTAAGTGAATGACCCTATAATACTCTAAGGCCAAAATATACTAAACTATGATATGGGTACAATGCGTTTAACGCACAATATAGCCATATCATAGTGATATTTCATGATGTTTGGGCTTGAAATCTGCCCCATTACATTGAGCTGCTTTGCATGCCATTTGCATGCATGAATTTTGCAAATACACACAAAGCAGCTCATGTATACCTGATCCTATGCTAATAAAATAATGCAACTGACTTAGAAAAAAATCAGCCCCGTTATTTTATTGCATTTGATGGAATTGTAGTAAATTTACCATGGGAGCATTGGATTGCTAGCTCAGGTCCCCAGTAGTCCTGTGGTAAATTAAAGGGCCAAGCAGCCCAAAGCTCACCCCACTACATCAGAAAAAATGCCCCCCAGGTGGTCTTTTTGAGACCTCCATCCCCCTCACCCCCCCCCCCCCCCCCGGTCTGAAAGCTTTAAAAAAAAAAAAACAATTTGAGGTTCACACTGTCTTGGAAGGCAGGGGTGTGGTCTCCATAGCTTCCCTGAGGGGAAATATGGCACTTGGGGGATGATATATGGCCTTAGGCCCTTTAACACGATGGCAGCCCACCTCGGCTGGGGCTGCCATTGTGTGAGTAGGCCTTATTTTGCCATACAAATTTTGGTCATGTGTTTCTCACACGATCAAAAATTGCAAGGCGCAACTGCCACAATATTTTGTTGGGGTGGGACAAAATACCACAAGACCACCCCTCCCCCTGCAATATTTAGCTCCTCCCATGATAAAACATCACATCTTGTTAAATCTCCCCCTAATTTTGTGTCTGTGGAAATGGAAAGTGACGTGACTTTCCCAAAGTGACAAGGAGTGTCAGCAAGATAAGAACCTTTGCTTCCCTGGTTCACAGTTTACTGCTTTAACCATTAGGCTATTCAACCACACTACTGCTGAATCCTAAACTGTTCCTGCATTTCCTTGTTAAGATTTGTGTGTGTTAAGGAATATACCTGTGGATTTTTTTTTATTTTATTTTTTTAACTAAGATTAGCACAGTATTCTTGAGGTCTATACATGTGTATATGCTAATTTTAAATGTACATCCTCTGCATAATTCTGAAAATTGCTTCCATAAAAAGAATACATTTTTCACACTTAGAAACTATTTAAAGGGCTACACATTACATTTTTCAAACCTTGCTATCATTGATTTATTTGGTTGCTGGCTGTTGTAATGAATCCAGGTAAATTGATCTATGCAGGGGCGGATTGAGGGAAAATAGTGGCCTGGGGGATTTTTCTCCATACTGGCCCATGGGTACCCAATTATATATACAATATTATTTACATATATATGTACACACCCCTATATTTCGGCATGGTCCTCCCGTATCAACACAGTACTGTTTGCCAACACTCAAAGAATAACAACCCACCTATGAAAAAGAATACCACAAATATTACACCAGAATCTAAAATACCAATACACCTCCTATCAGGAAAACAGAACAGGCCAAGCTACTACACAGATCCCTACAGAGAAACCACATGCTAAAAGAATGCTTCATCTCAGTCTTTGCATGCAGAACACAAACTCTCACCAAATACAGAATACAAAATGAAGGAGCACAAATGACAAAAACTGAAATGGAAACTCCAAGAAGCCAGACTCCGTGTATTAACAATAGAAAAATAGAACCACCATTCCTCATAAAACAAATAAAATCAAGAAACAAAGCATCAGTTATAATAGTAAAACCATAATAAAAGAATATTTTAAAACTATTGATAAATAGAATTTCTATTAATTAAAATCATATACATTTTTTACAATATCCCAAACACTAATAAAATATTTCAAAACAGCACATTTATCAAATAACATTCAATAATTAAAACTAATAAGGATTTTAAAAAGCCCCTGCTGTCCCCTTCTGTGGGAGCTCTTGATTTCCAGTCACCCTGATATTGTCGAGGATTAGGAGGTTATCCTCTCTCTCTCACACATACTCACATGTCCATTCTCTCTCACACATACACTGTCACATACATACACATTCATGCTGTTATACTCACCATAACCTCTCGCTCTCACAGGCACTGACATAATCAGGCTCTAAGACACTCTCTCCCCCTCCACACACACACACTCCCACACACAAACTCTTACTCCCTTGGATTTTCTCATACACACTCATGCTCTCACACTCACTGGCACACACACACACACACACACACCCAGGCAGGCTCCCATTCATTTTCTCATACTCCCTCCTCATCCCCCAGGCATGCACACATTCATTCTCACACACACAGACCCCCCAGGCAGGCACCCATGCATTCACACACATACACTCCCAGGCAGAGTCTCATTCATAGACATGCACACACTAAAGGCAGATCCCCATCTTTCTTTTGCCAGCAACCTCAGAACCTCTCTCATTCCTCTGCTGCCACTGTCTCTGCTGCCACATGGCTATTGGGGAGGCGCCGATTGCTGCTACTGACACTGAAGCCCATCCTGCTGCCTCCTCTGTGCAGGCCCCGTGGGCTTCCACTTTCTCCATGCTGATCTCGTTCATTGTGAGATCCGCATAGAGAAAGTGCTATTCTTGCACATTCCCAAAGATTACATGTGCCAATCACTAAAAAGTAATTCATTTTTTAATTTTTTTAATCTTGCCTTCATATATTCCTGTCTCTTTGGCTCCAGACTGCGGATGTTTCAGATTCTCCTGTCCCTGGCTCCAAGAGTTCCAACCTTGTCTCTTCCTGCTTGATCCAGTCTCCAGATGACCATCCTGTGTCCTGTTCCTGGTCATTGGAGTTCTGTTCTAGTTGTATCCTTCTTCAAGCGCTGCCCGGATCCCTCTTTCTTCCTGAGCTTCAGTCCTGTTCTCATCTCGCTCTCCACGTGGTCCGTGCCCAGCCCATGGGGGCTGTGTAGGTCGTGCTGAGGGGCAGTGCCTGTCTGAGTCTCCAAGTGCCTTGTCTCATCCAAGTCTCCAAGTGCCTACATCTCGTCCAAGTCTCCAAGTGCCTGCGTCTCATCCCTGTTCTAGAGTCCTCAGCTGTCCTCAACTCTTTCCGTCCTGTCGCACCTGCTGTTCTTAGGCAGCAGGTCTGAAAGGGCTATTGAGTGGCCAGAGGGCTACCCCAGAGACTAGCATTGTGTTGCTGGGTTTCTTCTTGGTGAGTACAGTTTCAGCAGAGGCCCGAGTGCTCCCAGTCTTCAGCCTGTCCGCCATGCTCGGATACGTCTCGCCTACCTCAGCGCTTCTCCGGAGCCCTCCTCTGGGGGTCATGCTGTAGTTCAAGGGCACACACTTTCCTGAATAAGCAACCACTCTCCCACGCTTGCAACACTTAAACTGCAGGCATAGAGATAGAGTAAGTGTGATTATTCTAAGGTTTTGTTTGTTTTTTTCTTTTGGCTGGCTTTTTTTTTTTTTTTTCTAAGGATTGGGAAGACCATTGCCTGCAGCACAAGAGAGGGGAGAAGGGGAGTGTTGTGCTACTACCTAGCAGGGTGGTTTGCTTGCCGGAAGGCTAAGCTCAATTGTCTCCCCCAGTGAACTGAGGGAATCTAGAACTTGCATTGTTTTCATTTTTGAATTGTGAAGCAGAACCTAATCTGACCTGAGCAGGACACGTGTGTTGAGGCGTGCCTAGAGGAATAGTTGTTTGGACTGGAATGTACAAGAAGGGATCACCCCAGGCTCAAGGCACCATAAATGTGTTTTGGATGCAGACCTCTTTTGTTGTTTCTTTGCTTCAGTGGAGCTTGCGTGGATCTGCCACGTGCATATTAAAACAACTGGAACTAGGTATGTGGGCCACCCAGAGGCCATACCTGAGCTGGAATCTTGCCATGGTGCCTGAAATCCTGCAGTGTGAAACTATCTGGGGAAGCTTGATCTGAGGACAGTGGAAGCTTGGGATCCTCTCTGACTGGTACCTCGGGACATCTGGGTATGGATAAAAATCTTATATATCTTATAAATTCTCTGATGTCTCTTTCAGTAACAAAAGGACTTCCCCACTTGTGCAAGATGTTGAATCTTGTTGATTTCTGGTGTAAGATACATCCCATGGAGAGGGATTATACACATATATCAAGGGCACATGATTCTCAGTCTTGGCTAGATTACATTAGATTAGTTTTTTCAGTGTTGGAGGGGCAAAGGTGGCCCTATAGAAATATCTGATCATGCATCAATATGAATGGAGTTGGAAGGGTTTAATTTTCAATTAGGGGCAGATTTTTAAAAAGTATGCATGCGCGTACTTTTGTTCGCGCACCCGTCACAAACAAGAGTACGCCGGATTTTAATAGATACGTGCGTAGCAGCACGTATCTTTTAAAATCCGGGGTCGGCACGCGCAAGGCTGTGCAAAATTGACACCCTGCACATGCCGAGCCGCGCAGCCTGCCTCCATTCCCTCCGAGGCCGCTCCAAAATCGGAGCGGCCTCGGAGGGAACTTTCTTTCTGGCGCCCCCCACCTTCCCTTTCCTTCCCCTAACTAACCTGCCTCCCATCCCTAACTAATTCCCTCCTACCTTTATTTCAAAAGTTACGCCTGCCTGAGGCAGGCGTAACTTGCGTGCGCGGGCCGGCTGCCACGCTCCATGTTTCGGTCCGGGGGCTGGTCCGGAGGTCGCGGCCACGCCCCCCGGAACACCCCCCGATGACGCACCGGCCGTGACATGCCCCCCGGAATGCCTCCCAATGATGCGCTGGCCGCTACATGCCCCCCCAGGAAAGCCCCGGAACTTTCTCGTGTCCCGGGGCTTGAGTGCACCGCCGAGCCTATGCAACATAGGCTCGGAGCACGCAGAGGGTGGAAGGGGCAGCTTTTCGGGGGTTACGCGCTTATCTTACGGGCGTACCCCTTTGAAAATCTGCCCCTATATGTCCCATGATTGGAGATTCCCTAAATACCTGTATAGGGATTTACAATTTTGAGACTATCTGAAACAGAAATGGAAGAATTTTGATTAATCAGCAGCATCATGAGGAGCCATTTCTGGGAAATAACTAAAGTGGTAGTCAGAGGAGATATTCTAGCATATGTAGTCCGTAAAAAAACAAGTTATGGCTTGGGAAATATTGTGGTTGGAACAACAAATGCAAAGGAAGAAGCACATGTTAGAAACTCGTCAGCCCAGTTTAAGACACAATACTTTGCTACGCAGATGAGGTTGAACATACATCAGAGAACAAAAAAGGGAATTCTCTATCACAAACATAGATTTTTTCATTATGGTAATAAACCAGGGTGTATGATGGGGAACTGAGTAAAGAACAAAATGGGACAGTAATATATTACTGCAATGAAGAATGCAGAGGGGAAGGGGGCGAAGTTAACCTATTCCATGGAGGATATAAACAATATTTTTAATAATTATTTTAAAAATGTATATACAGCGGAAGATGGCGATGTAGAGGCCATACATAGATATTTGAGGACCTCACTATTATCCATATTGACAGCAGATCAGCTGGAGGCTTTAAACTCCCAAATAGGTCTCAATGAAATATGGATAGCTATTCACCAGTGGAAGCTCTTTAAGTTGCCAGGGCCTGATGGAGTGCCAGGGGAATGGTATACATTATTGATTGATGATACCTGTAAGCCACTGGAGAATGTATTTCAGGCCCTTTTAGGGGTAGATGAATTGCTCTTCTAATTAAATCGAGCAGCCGTTATCATCCTTCCAAACCAGGTAGAGATTCAACCATCCCTGGTGCATATCGCCCGATATCCCTAATGAATTTTGATACTAAGCTTCTATCAAAAATTATGGTGGATAGATTAGCACCTCTGATGGATGGGCTACTGACCACTGAACAAGTGGGATTTGTGAAGAGCATGGTTCCGGTAAAGAATGTGAGGAGGATTCTATTGACCATGGCTCAGGTGGGAAGAATGGGACTGAGATCAATGCTCATCAGTTTTAATTCTGGGAAAGCATTCAACAGGGTGGATTGGGAATTTTTATTTGAATCTTTGGAATTTCGAGAGTTTGAGGGTTTGTTTTTGTATTTACTAAAGGTCTTATACAAAGACCCCAGTGCTACAATCCTGGTTAATGGAAATTTTTCCCAAGAGTTCATATTACATAGTGGCACAAGACAGGGATGCCCATTATCACCATTGCTATTTGTTTTCGCTTCAGATCGCCTACTATAAGACATAATGAACAATGAACATATACAAGAGGTATCAGTAGGCCCACAGACCTTCAAATTATCAGTGTTTGCAGATGACTTTCTAGTACATGTAATGGAACCAGAAACTTCTGTACAGGAAAGCTTAATGAATTCCAGCAGTATGGGAAGTTAGCAAGGTTCAAACTAATCCCTAGATTCATCAAAATGCGATAATAATGCCTGTGCTAAGAAAAAGAAGTGTGTTTATGGAAATTTTAGAATTACCACACTGCTTTGCATTGGGGTAAACCTTTTGCACCCTGTGATAATTCCTATTTTGTATCTTGGAGGGGGGAGAGAGAGAGAGAGAGACTATCTATAAAGCCCTCATAGTAGTCAAGTATTTATTTCTCTATAGGAGGGGCATATAATAGCTTGAGATGAGGTGGTGGTGGTTTAGGTTTTAGGGGCCAGTTTTTCATGTAGAGTGAGACGTACAAATAGCACAGTACACCTAGGTGAAGATTTGACATCATTTGGAATGAGGAAAGTCTCACAAAGATGACATTTCTTAGGGATGCGCATTCATTTCATTCGTTTAATTTGTTTCATACGATTCCTATTACATGCCAATTAGATGTGCATTCGTTTCATATGTTTCATATAGGAAACACATGAAACGGATGAAACGAATGCACATTTTTTAAATTTTATTTATTTAGATTTTTTATATTATTTTATATACCGGCATTCTATATACCGGCATTCTACTAAGTTCTTTCACCCTAGCTTGATGGACTCTATAACAGGGTACCATCAAGCTAGGCTGAGATAACATAGCACAAAATTTTATTAACAAGCTTCCACACAGAGTCCGTAGTCAAATCTTAAATGATTTTTAGAGTGGTACGAATTTGAGGTGATCTGACCAAGTATCTGGATTTGATGTTTTCTCCTACCACTGGTTATACAAATTGTAGGATGTAGTAATTGAGGTAATGAGGGGGAGTAGGGAAGGGTAGAGGGGAAGGAAGGGGGAGGTACTGGGAGGTGGTGAGAGAATATGGTGGCACAGAATGGTTAGCTATGTGTGATATCTTTTGACATGTTTTCAAATGGTTGTGTTATGACATTGCATATGTATTAATGGAAACTAAATAAAAAGATTTAAACAAAAAAAGGCACCTAAATTTAGAAGCTTGGCTCTAGTCAATTTTTAAAGGGGCAAAAATGGATGCCTAAACCCTTTGAAAATTGACCTCTTAGATAATGTGACATGAGAAGCTATATGTTCACAGAAAATGAACATAGGAAAATAATGTGTCATAGCATAGTCCATTTCGGGGATCAAAATCATGTCTGCTTTTTTAAATGCATCTTGCATAGTCTTTTTCCTAGTTTTTCTTTAGCTCATCTTTATAACTAATCAGCATTGTCACCTTTTAGTGACCCATTCTGGGAAAGGTGAAAATGGAACAATTGAAGTTCCATCACAAGCTACTACGTGACAATCATTGCTCCAAAGTCAGCAAGCCAGAGCATGTCTTAAACAGTAAAATGCCTGCATGTCACCAAGGACAATGACCCCATCCCAGCATGACAGAAATCTCACCGTGGATCTGTGAGAAAAATTAGAGAATCACTGCACTAAGAAAGGAGTTTGGCATGCTTAAACCACTCTTCTGTTGAGAAGATATATCACTTACAAGGGGCTATTTTAAAAAGGCTGTATATGTCTCTCTTTTTCTCTAACTCTGTCAGAGAGAGAGAGAGAATTATAGATATTTATATATTGATTCTAGTACTACGTTTCAAATATGTGTGTATGTATATATATATATGTTTATGTGTGTCTGTACTCTGTATATATATATATTTTTTTTCACCAACAAAATCAAACTATTTCTTTAAATACATAAAATACCTTTTAAAGGGAACAGTATTTAGTTAAGAAAATTGCACATATGGATTAGTGATGTCAAATAATTCAAAGAATGGAAATACAATAACTCGATAGATGTTTAATTATACATGTAACATACAAGTTTGCAAAATATTTCTCTTTTGAAAGCACGTTATTCATTAATGCAACTACTATTAAAATTAAGAATTCTATTGCATTTTTATCTGCAGCAAAAGTAATTCAGAAAATCATGTGAAAAATGCAATGATAGTATGTTACATTAACATGCGTAACTCCTTTGAAAATTACCTTCATTTTTCATGTCTTAGTCTTAGAAATAAAAGAAATAAGCTTTGTTTAAAATTTTGTTAATTTTGTTTCATATGTGTACATAGAGTACAGCGTTATTTGTTGATATGTTGATAAACTGGCTATTTTATCCCCCTGGCTTGAGGTTTTATAATCCTAGATCGTGAAATGGCTTTAGTTTGGAGAATGGAGGTGATTTTATTGGCTCATAATGATAGACAGCTATGACAATGACATCCAATAAATGCATTGATACTGTAAATTCGAAACCTATTTCTATCTTTTTCTTCTTTTCTCCTGCTCATCTCATGATAGCAACCAGACACTCAAGCACATGCATTGTGTATGGATTAATGCTCCTCACTGACAGTTGAAGGCACTACAGTGGGCTGCAACTTTATCTGAGATTTCCAGTAATCCCTATAAAAGCACAGCTTGTTGTATGTTATTACTTGAATGAAATATGATAGAGCTGATAAGCTATTTATTGTAAAAATATAACCTTAAATGAATTTCCCAGTAGAAATCAGCCTTACTTTGACTTTTAGACATGTATGCTTTGCTTAGCCAAGCCAACTATAATTTGAACCTGGAAATTGTTCCCAATGCAATAGTTACTGTTGGTGAAATATCCCTCACTGATAATAGGTCCATGAATATGTGACACAATTTGGAAATGGGTGTGCAGTGCACATGTTGTACTATATGTACTTATCCTAACCCGTGAAATAGTCACTGTCTTTCCTTGTGTGCCATTCTTTTCTAATCTAATTAAGTCATTGTTCCTATAGTAGACATGGGAACTGTTAACTGAAAATATATCACCGAAGTCAAAAGCTCCTGCAGGGAAGTGAGGGCAATTCATGAAGTCAGCGGCAATTCCACTGCTAACAGCGGTCACCAATGGGAATATTTCTCTTAGAACACAGAATTCAAAAAGTAAAGATGCCGATGATAAAACATAAATGTCTGTGGTTTTATTTCACCTTTCTTTTTATTGCACTTCAGCTATGGAATCCTGGTATACCTCCCCCATCATATAGGGTCTATTTATTCAAGCACAAAAAGTTTGGTCAAATATTTGGCTAAATGCATTGTATCTTAAATTTGCTATATTTTCCATATATGCAAAACTAAGATATGAAAAATTAAGGGCTCAGGTAATTTTCAAAGGACTTATGCAAGTTAATGTAACATACTTTCATAGCAATTTTCAAAAGCCATTTATTCCAGTAAAGTGCACTTACACAAGTAAAACCTATGGTTAATTCAATGGCATATATTGTAGCAATTTTCAAAAGCCCACTTACTTGAATAAAGTGCTTTTACACAAGTAAAACCCAATTTGGTGCATGCAAATGCTTTTTAAAATCAGGCCCTTATTGTATTTAAAGCAACCTATGGTGTTTTACATCAGTTTTTTACATCTTATTGAAGGCTGTATGAAAAAAGTTAAACATTGACATATTACATGTGCATATACTTGTTCAAAAATAGCCATGACTATTTGCATAATGGATTTTTATTCTATAAAAAAATCAAACTTGCATTCAAGTAGTTTGTGGGAGGAGGATGTGCTTACCTGCCCAGGGTATAAGGGTGCCAGGGAACCCTCCTTTTGAGCAAATCCCCATAGATGGAGTGAGGGGCAAGAGCAGGAATGCAGTGTCTTTCTCTTCTCTCATGGTGGAAATAATCACAAGGGCATTTTAATGCATTGGGGATTATTGTGGGGAAAGGTGGGTAACATGGGTGAGAGTATAAGAAAAGCAACACAGAAGTGCTCACCTCTCTGCCCCCAGGTAATTCAGCTTCCCCTCCCACTTACCCTTGTCACATTGTTGCGCTGGTTGTTATGTTTGTTGCAACAGTTGGGTTGAGTAACCGGAGCCAAGTAGCTATTACTAATGCACTAAGTTTTGGAATTTGATCTTGGTGTGGCGTAGGGGGCTGTCACACCAATAATGGCACATGAAAGGTTGTATTCTGTGGTAAGGGACGCCTTATGCTAGGATGTGGTTCTGTTGGGAGTCGCTTATCAAGATGGATGATAGCCAAAGGGTATCTGAAGCCTAGGTGGTTTGGAGAGCCCATCTATTCCTCTGGGATGTGGTAGAGGTGCCACTCAGGCACTGAGGAGAGACAAAAAGAAAGGATGTATATATTTTATTGATTGTGATGACTCAGGTTTATTTAGGTTCAACAAAGTTGTGCCCTTTGTTAATCATAATGGTCTCTTAGATCTATGTAAAGGGTGAGCAGAAGGGGTGGGGAGGGGAGTCCTGGCTGCCTGTAATATTGCCTTTTGTAAAATTTGGTGCATTTTCTAAATCCTTTAAAGGTTAGGGACTTTAGTTTCACTTTTCCCATCGAAAAATAGAATATCCACTTGAAAGAAATTTGACCAGAATTCATGGTAATATATGATACACATATGTTCAATGTACATCGCATCGCATTGCAAAACTTGCTCATTTACATACATTTACATAATGTATTGAAATTACAATTAAAATCTTTGCAGTAACAAAATATAAGGTGAATTTTCAAAAGTTGCACTCATAAAAATTAGCATTTATGCATGTAAAACAGCATATAAGGGAGTATATGCTATTTTAGAAATCTCAACATACATGTGTAAATCAGGGTCCGTGAGTAAATTTGTGTGAGTGCAGAAAAGGGTTGGGCCAGGTATATTCCAAGGTAGGGCTAACATTTATGTACCGTAAATAAATTGCTATTTTATAAGCAATTTACACATGTAAATTTGGCAGCTTACTTGCACATATTTACTCTTGCTCATTATCTGGAGTAAGTGATCATAAATGTCTTAAAAGTGAAAAAAATGACTGGGTAAGGGCTGTAGGTGAACTGGGGGAACTTCAGGTTGAAGAGCCAGAAGGGTCTCATGTTACCTGTAGATTGACTGGGTAAACTAATTGGTAAAACTGATAATTTGATTGCCTTGCTCATGTTAGAAAATCCCTGAATTACATGTATAAAAGATGACTTATGGGAAGTAAATGCATCTAAGTAACGTGTATAAAATCTACTCATGTATCACTTTAACATTTGAAATAAAAATATGTGGGTATATCATTTGCGCATGCTTATCTGGCTAAATCCTGACTCATTTGGATAAGTAGTACCTTGTTGATACTTAGAAGGACAAGATGGGAGTTAACTGGATAAGTAGCAGCTCTTATCCGGATACATTCTGATTTAATTGATAAGTAGCAGCAAGGACACTACTTAGCTGGAGAACTGTGGAAAGCTCTATTTGTCCATCTAAGCAGTATTTTCAGATTTATCTTGTTAAGTAAGATAGCCGGATAAGTCTGAAAAAGCACTAAATAGATGGATAAGTCTTAAAACACTAATTATGTGGCTAAGTCTAAAAAAATGCTACTTATCCGGCTATCTTACTTAGGGGGTCATTTTCTAATGGGATTGCACGCATAAAGGGACATTTCACATGTGATAGCTAAATCGGGGCGGAGTTGGGGCAGCGTTGGGGCAGACTCCGCGGTGACTTCTCTGACGGCGAAAAGGTAGGACACCTTATCGCTGCCAGTAGCGCGCTGTAATAAATCTGCTGTTAGTAGACTGTGGGGTTATCAATATGTTGTAGATCTGATGCCTGATGGGTGGAGCAATCAGACATTAATGGCTCCTAAAGGAGGAGGAGTCAGCAATCATATAGTGTCTCAGATATCGTCTTGCTAAGGAGTAGCAATCTGTAATGAATCTGATGTAGTTGTTGGTGGATCCCTGGGCCAGTGGCAGATGACCACGCCCCCGGGAGGATATCCCGAGAGGGACCACCGGCTAGGCTTGAGTATGGAGACAGACACACATTAGTTCTTTTATTAAACAGGTTTTTGAAACCACCAGAGTTGGCAGTAGTGAGCTGATATGCCTGGCAGGGCTGTAGTCCCTCAGGTACTGGAACAGCGATCCAGGATGGCTGAGCTGTTGAGAAACTGTAGAAAGTGAGTAGGCAGAGTAGGCAGAGTTCATGAACAGAACTAGATGACAAAACTCACATAAGGTCTCAAGGAAGCTCAGGAGCTGGAAAGGTTTAGGCCCTCGAGGAGCGAGTACCTGGTTCCAGGGAAAGCTCTGAGAGAGCGATGGTAACTCACAAATGTTTGTAGCAGCGATAGCTTCCAGGCAGTACAGAATCTTCAGCGTGTCCAGGAACATGGGCCCTCGAGGAGCGAGTACCGGTTCCTATCTGTAATCTGAAAGAAAAGAAAAAGAGGGAGGCCCCCGAGGAGCGGGTACCTCTGGTAAGTCCGAGGAGGCAGAGTAACTTGGGAGGTGTAGCCGAAGCAATCCCCAAGGCAGAGTAGCTTTGGACAGCCGAAGCGAGTCCCTTGCTAACTCAGTTTGTTAGCGAAACAGAGACCTTTAAATATTGGAAGCAAATGACGTCATCTCAGGGGGAAGCCCCTGAGGTTCATACCCTTGCTGGTACTTCAATCAGAGCGCTCGCGCATGCGCCCTAGGTCTTCAGGCAACATGGTGGATCTGCAACATTGAGCCGTTCCAGGGACGCCGGAGGGAGACGGCATGGAGAAGCCGCGGCAGCCAGCCATCCATCAGACCCGGAGGTAGTCGCCACCGAGGGTAAAGAGCGTGGAGTGAGGACGTCAAGCAGCGACAGACGCAACACGTGCCCAATAGCACCGCCTTTCATTGGGTGCGAAAGCCGGCAGTGATAACACCGTGGAGGTGCGATCGCTGCTGGCTTTCGCAGGCCCGCCCCCCCACTTTGCCCTCCCTCCCCCCATTACCATGGGATTCTCTAAGGTATGCGAACTTAGAAAATCCAGGCCTTAATTGGATAAGTCTGAAATATGCTACTTAGATGGACAAGTAGCGTCTTTCAGATGTATGTGGCTAAGTAGTGGTTTTGACGTTTCTTAGCCAGTTAAATCAGAATTTATCCCAATAAATGCCACTACTTATCCAGATAACTCCAAACTTGTGCGGCACATGGTTTTTACATATGCATGCATGTTTAATTGCATATTTACATTTAGGGGTAGATTTTAAAAAAATACGCGCACGCATACTTTTGTTTACGCACCTGGCGCAAACAAGAGTACACCGGATTTTAATAGATACACACATAGCCACGCGTATCTTTTAAAATCCGGGGTTGGCGCGCGCAAGGCTGCGCAAAATCGGCAGCCTGCGCACGACGAACCGCGCAGCCTGCCTCCGTTCCCTCCGAGGCCGCTCCAATTTTGGAGGGAACTTTCTTTCCGGTGCCCCCCACCTTCCCCTCCCTTCCCCTCCCTTCCCCTACCTCACCCAACCCCCCATCCCTATCTAACCCCCCCCACCTTTATTATAAAAGTTACGCCTACCTGAGGCAGGCGTAACTCATATGTGCTGGCCAGCTGCCGGCAGGCGATTCCACGGCCCGGGAGCAGTTTCGGAGGCCTTGGCCATGCCCCGAAACGCCCCTGGGCCAGAACCACGCCCATCACCCCACCCCTGGAACACCCCCCGATGGTGCGCCACCGCAACATGGCCCCCCGACATGCCCCCGTCATGCCCCCCCAGGAAAGCCCCGGGACTTACGTGCATCCCGGGGCTTGCGCGCACTGCCGAGCCTATGCAACATAGACGCGCATACCCCTTTGAAAATCTGTCCCTTATTTTCTAACTTGTGCATGGCATATGTGCTCAGGTTATAAAGCAGAGTAGTAAATTTGCACACACAGGGAGTCATTTTTAAAAGGATTTACACACATAAAAGTGAGTTTTACACTTGTAAATGCAATTTTACACATGTAAGTGGGCTTGTGCAATATGTCATTGAATTGTCCGTAAGTTATACACGTTTAAGTGCACTTTCCACATGTAAATGGTTTTTGAAAATTGTTATGATAGTTTTGTTACATTTAGCTATGTAACTCCTTTGAAAATTGCCTCCAATGGTTTTGAAGTTATCTTCCTTGAGTTTAGGCATTCACTTATAGATGTAAAACAAAACAGTTACTGCTCTTTAGAAGTGATGGATTAAGACTTTGATGCCCCAAGGCACTACTGATATGCAGACCCCGTGCCCCTATGTACATCAAATCAGTCCCATTCTTCTTCTTCCTCTCCCCCCATGAACAGACCTCAAATCACTCCCCTTCCTTCCCCCTTTCCCATCCTCGTATTCGGACCTCTGGTCTCTCCTGCTTTCTCCTGATTTCCTCGTTCCAGCAAGCAGTTAGTACGGAGAGTGAGGCAGCCTATGCTCACAGGTCCTGCCTCCTGCAAGGGAGCCTCCGAGAAGTAGGATCCTTAGTGCTGTGAGCACAGGTTGACTCAGTTTCCATGCTCACTCAGTCTGCTGTTACTGCTGCCAGAACCAGGAAGCTGATGGCAGTGATTTTTTCCTATGCCGGCAAAGGGAAAGTTGTGCTTGTATATAGTCTAGAATTACTTTCCACTGTTACTATTTATTCTTGTTGTTCACTGCTTTGATCATCTTTAATCTGCTTGTGCGATATATAAGATTTTTTTAAATTTAAAAAAAAAACGTGAGACACAATAACCTGCTCAAGTAAGACTTGCATATCAAGCAAGGATATGCAACTTTAGTTTTATTTTTGAAGTAGGAATTAAAGATGTTAAGCCCACAAACAAGTTACATCAATTGAAATGTTTTTTTTCTTCAAGGTGACTGTTGTAATTTTCTATTAAAGTAACCTTTGCCAGAAATGTTTCGACTATAATGATTTTCTGTCTGCTTTGCTCAGCAGCCAGGGTAGCTGAATAGGCATTCAATATGCCTTTGCCAAGTAAGAGACATGTTAAACCATAGAAGGGAGGGAGCCATGTGACGCTGAGCAGAAGTGACAGTGGAAACCGTAAGTACAGTAACATGGGCAGCTGAATCCTGTCAGCCCTCACCCTTCTGTCTCAGAATGAACTCACTCACCCCTGTGTTCAGACCAGAGCCATTGCAGCAACCGGCCACAGCTTTATTGTTTAAGCTTGTAATAATACAATATAATGCAGCATTGACTGTTGAACATAGATCCACATGTGTTCTGAAAAGGCCTGTGCCACTGCCTAGCACCATGCTGAAAAGTTTGAGCAAAGTACTTAGTTGTCCAAAAATTCCAAAGAAGCAATTTTCACTATTCTGAAAGCCTGTCTTGTGGAGCCAGGTTCCAGCACATGACTTGCCCTTACAGGGCCAGACTTACCCAAACTAACCTGGCAGAATCTGGTTTTCTTTTTTACCAGAATCTTAGGGCCTAGAAACGCCCGTTTATATGCTTTTGCTGACTTGGGGGCCCGTCAATTTGGGCGCTCAAGCCAGCGAAGCGTATGAATGTACGCCGTGACGTCACGCATGCCCGTTCATGTGCTTTCGCTGGCTTGAGTGCCCGTGCACTACGGGCGTGTGTTCATCTGTCTTCGCCGGCGGGGGCCGCTGGAAGCCGCTTTTGCCGCCGGCTGCCCCCAGGAGGCAGGGGAGACGCGGTGCGCGCCTCTGGAGGAGGGCAGAGAGGGCTGAAAGAAAGAAAAAGTAAGTTAACTTTGGTTACACATTCACAATACTTTACATGTCGAGTCGCTTTTCACATTGCGCCTTGCGTCGGGAGGAGCGGATTTTAGGTTTTTAGTTTTTCTTTTGGTTAAAGTTGCTTCGGGAGGAGGGGAGAGAGGACTGGGGCTGCCCCGAAAACCGGCACCCATGGACGCGGCCAGGGCAGGTGAGCGGGGGCTGGGGGAAAGTTTGCCGTCTACCCTTACCCCTGCCTCTAACGCAGGGGTAAGGGTAGGCGGTAATTTAGCAGGTTAAAGATGCAGCTAAACTGCAGGTTAAAAAGGCGATAGTCGGGGCACACGTTACTGAATGGGAGGGAATAGCTAATCCGATTGTTTACATATCATATACATGCCATGGGCGGAAAGGGTTACCCGGTGATTTAAAGAAGCAGTAAAGATGGGTTAAAAGGGATAGTGAATCGCAGGTTGGACTAACGTGGCCAAATTGTGAGTAGAAAGTGGGTTAGAAGCAGGGTAACCGTGGCCGCACTTTACTGTATTGGCCTGTTTGTTGGAGCATTTCCCTAACCACTTCCTTTCTTGCATTCTTATCCTGTGGGAAGGAAAACTGTCTCATGAGTCAGCAATAGTTCCTGCTTTTCTCTTAATGTAGCCCTCTGGAGCTGAGATTGGCCCCTTAAGGTAAATCAAACTCCTGTCTTATGCACTCCTTTACACCCAATAAATATTTATATAACTAAGTGGAGACTCGGCAATCCCATATGTTTCCCTCTCAATAAGCAGCCTGCATTGGGAGAAATTTGCAAGAAATTTGGGTCCAACTGGTACAATTGTTAATGTTTTTATGATCTGACATTGCTACTCTGTAGGCCAGCTGTTATTCAAATAGTATTGAGTATGTATTCAGTTGTTTTTCTGAAATTTATTCACGGAGTCCTGAGATGAAGCAGTATAAACTGTCAGGCCAATGCAATACAGTGCGCTCAGCCGAGTGCACTGTTTAACCCGTGGTTGGATGTGGGTCCACAACCCCTTATACTGTTAAGGGATTAGCACATCCAAAACACTCATCCAAACCCCCCCCCCCCCCAACCCGTAAAGGTAATAGAGCTCATTGCATGCAAATGCATGTTGATGAAGCTATTAGATATTCCCCTCCAATTAAAAAAAAAATGTGTACCTAAGGTGCACATTTTAACCTGCAAAAATTAACGCCTTCCTGGAACAGGCGTTAATTCTTGAGAAGCCGAAAAAAATAACAGAAAAGCAGAAAATACTGCTTTTATGTTCCTTTTTTCAGTTCTTCTGTCTTAATATTGTTGTGATATTAAGTCAGCAAAAAACGATAGCAGGACTTGTGATCTACAGATTTATAGAGTACTTTGTGTGGAATTCAAGGATTTTTTTTTAATTATTTGTTTTCATTTCATTGGTGGGTTTTTAAATTTCTTTTCCTTTTGTTTTCCATTGTAGTATGCTGTGGGACTGAGCCGTGACTCCCACATGCCTAGAGATAAAACTAGTCTGACGCCAGCCTTTCTTAAAACATAATCTTTATTCACAGCTTCAATCATATACATTACAGCAGACTGCCTTTACCTTCAGTTAGTGTACTCTGTCTATTCTGTCAGGCCGATGCAATATCAGCGCGTTAAATGGGCACTTATTATTGAGCGCCGGCTCCCTTCACATGCCGATCCACTTCTCCCGGGCACCCGATCTAATATTTAAATCGGGTGCTGTGGTAAAAAGGAGACGCTAGGGGAAATTGCGCACCCCTAGCACCTCCTCAGCAGCAGGCACCCAGGAGAGGTGGCTATCAGCCAGTTAAGAAAATGGATGCTCAATTAATGATCGTCCATTTTCCTAACCCTTGACTGAACACAGGTTAGGAAAATGAATGCTCATAAAATTGAGCGTCCATTTTTTTAATCGGCTGACAGCCACCTCTCCTGGGTGCCTGCTGCCGAGGAGGCGATAGGGGTGCGCAATTTCCCCTAGCGTCTCTTTTTTACCACAGCACCCGATTTAAATATTTGATTGGGTGCCCAGGAGAGGTGGATCGGTGCATGAAGGGAGCCATCACTCAATCATGAGTGCCTGTTTAACGCGCAACGAAATTCTATCAATAAAATCAGCTAGCTTGGCATTAACAAGAAAACGAGCATTCTCAGTTGCAGGTCCTATATTGTGGAACTCAATGCCTGCATATATTTGACTTACATTAAACCGCAATGAATTTAAAAAAGCACTTAAAACGTATTTATTTACTTGCACTTATAATATATCTCAATGACCTCTTCAACACTACTATAATTACTGTCATCTATTATAGTCTGAATTGTAATTACATTGTATTCTAATTTGTTGTATTGTATGAATTTGTGTATGTTTTAATATGTGCACCGCCTAGACGGATAGATTACTACCCCTTGGCGCGGTATATAAAAACTTTTAAATAAATAAATAAATAAATAAATAAAACAAAACATCTGCCCATAGTAACTGTGGCAACTGTGACTTGTTCAAGCCCTTGCGATTAACTAATAATACACATCGCTCAATGAATACACCAACAGAAATGATTTGATTAGGAATAAAGGTTGCAGCTTTATTGAATCTGTGACAAGGGAATCTAATCTCTGTACCTGAGCCCTCCTAACTTATACATACCCTGAAGAGGGTTTCTCTGATCT
Organism: Rhinatrema bivittatum; assembly: GCF_901001135.1. NCBI lineage: Eukaryota > Metazoa > Chordata > Amphibia > Gymnophiona > Rhinatrematidae > Rhinatrema > Rhinatrema bivittatum. The sequence continues at coordinate 51,545,483 of NC_042624.1, read as the reverse complement.
GCTGGCCAACCCCAAGCAAGCAAGACCATGGTCTAGCAGAGAGGGGAATCTGGTCCAGGCTTTACTGGACAGCCTGCCCATTCCAGCAGGAAAACAGCCCGCCAGGCCATAGCACAGCTGTATTTATTTTATTTATTTATTTGTGTTTTTCTATACCGGCATTCACGGCAGTTCGTATCATGTCGGTTTACATAAAACAAGGGGGTGAGCAATACATTATAACGTACATAGCTAAAACGTAAGAGTATACATTACAAAAGTATAACAAGTGCGTAGAAGAAAAAGTTACAATAAAACAGGGGTTATTCTAACTGGGATTAGAGTTAGAGGAGAGATAAAAAGTTTAACAAGAAGTAAAACATTGTAGTGATTGGTTGGTATTGTCTGTTTCAGTTTAATAGAAGATGCTCAGTGTTGCTGCATTTGATGGAAGTGAATCATTAAGGGTCCGGAAATGCTTTCATGAACAGCCATGTTTTAAGTCTCTTCCTGAAGGTTGGAAGACATGGTTCCTGTCGTAATTCTAAGGGGATTGAGTTCCATAGTGGGGGACCTGCTGTGGAGAAGGCCCGATCTCTCAATGTTATATGTTGGGTGGTATTGTTGTGAGGTACTTGTAGATATTCTCTATATGCTTCTCTGATGGGTCTGTTGGAGGAATGTTTTTTGAGAGCTATTTGTAGATGGAGTGGAGCCAGTCCATGGATATTTTTGTAGATTGTGGTGAGGGACTTATGAATTATTCTGTAGTGGATTGGTAACCAGTGAAGGTCTTTGAGGACTGGTGTAATGTGATCTCTTCTCCTTTTGTTTGTTAGAATTCTTGCTGCCGTGTTCTGTATCATTTGGAGAGGTTTAGTGTGGGATGATGGGAGGCCTAGAAGGATAGAGTTGCAGTAATCAATTTTCGCAAATATTATTGCTTGGAGCACTGTTCTATAATCATGGAAATGAAATAGGGGTTTTATTCTTTTTAATACGTGCAGTTTGTGGAAGCAGTCTTTGGTTGTTTGGTTGATAAAAGATTTTAAATTTAGCCGGTTGTCTATAGAAACTCCTAAATCTCTTACTTTTGAGATTTGCAAGTTGGCTGGCGGGGTTTGTAGTGATTTTGCAATTATCTGGAGAGATTAGCATGAATTCGCTTTTTGATTGGTTTAGAATAAGATTTAAGCTGGATAAGAGATCGTTAATTTCTTGAAAACAGTTTTCCCAAAGTTCTAGAGCTTTAGTGATGGATTCTTTGATGGGGATCACAATCTGGACATCGTCGGCGAATATGAAGTGTTTTAGGTTCAATTTGTTTAGCAGTTGGCAAAGCGGGAGAAGGTATAAGTTGAAAAGTGTTGGTGAGAGAGAGGAACCCTGAGGAACTCCTTGTGAAGATGGGTATCTGGGGGATTCTTTGTTGTGGATTTTAACTTTGAAACCTCTGTTTTCTAAGAATGTCTTGAACCATGTTAGTGCTGATCCTGCAATACCGATGTTCGCCAGTTGCTTTAGTAATATGGCGTGGTTAACAGTATCGAAAGCTGCCGATAGATCCAATAAAATCCAATAAAATAAATAAAATCCAATAGATCCAATAAAATCAGAAGTCAACAGCCTTCTACTATATCAGGGTCTAGTGAGCTGGTGGCAGACAACTCCAATCATGCTTGTGGGAACTTTTACAATAGCAGACATTGTTAGCCCTAGGAAAATTCACTTCCCAGGCTCAAGTATTTTTAAATTTCATTTTAGATTTATATTCTGTCTTTCAGCAGATTATATTTAGGTACTGTAGGTATTTCCCTATCCCCAGAGGGCTCACCATTTAAGTTTTTTACCCCAGGTAATGGAGGATAAAGTGACTTGCCCAAGGTCACAGGGAGTGGCAGTGGATTTGAATCCTGGCTTCCCTGGTTCATAGCTCACTATTCCTCCACTTCAAAGATGACATCTTCAAAGACAGCACAAGATTCTGACGAGAACTGAGTTCATGACTCCTGGTTTACAAGACTATTGCTCTGACCTCTGAACTACAGAGCCTGGTACCCTGCCATGGGGTCTGGGTAGCACATGTTTGGGCTTGCCTGCTTGCCCCCCCCCCCCCCCCCCCCCCCCCCCAAACAAAAAAATAGTACTTTGGCCTTTGGATAAGAACCTATGCCCCCCAAAAGAGTCTGGAGTCTTAATCTAGTGATTCAGGCCACTCAGAAATGCTACCCTAAATACATTATGAGTTGCTTTTGCTCCCGTATCCTGTTCTCTGTTTCATGGGACACCTGCTTCAATGCTTCTTCAGAGCACCAAAGAACATGTCTCATCCTCTGCCATCCTCTGTCAAATAAGTGCCATGAGGCCACAAATGTACTAAGTCGATTGGGTTGCTACCTTGCCGGGACCAAACCTAACTCAGTCAAGCCCCAACCACCAAGCCACTCTTGTTGGTTCTTGCTGGGCAAGAATTGCGAAAGCTAGTGTGTTAGACCTTGATCTCATGACTGTGCTTCCAGCCAGTTGGACACCAAGTTGCTCAGTGGTCTGGGTGTAGAAGTTGACCATTCACTGGAGAGTTTTATTCATATATTTCACAGTACTGATGAGGAAGTTCATCACCCAATCAATTATGAGACAAACCAATGTATGCAGCAGCAGCCAACCAGATAACAGATCAGCGAGCAGATCCTATGCTGTTGGGCTCAACTTCATCGTTGTCCCAAGCATGGAAGATGCTGCCTACTCTCTGAATGCTCAAATCTGGGAATCAAAAACATTTGTAAGAAAGAGAAATTAGCAAACTTATGTTCCCTGAATACAAATAAATCACTGACTGGCATGCTGAACCTCACTGCACTCCATACTAGTAAAAACCCACAATTGACCCAAAGAGAAATCTCAATCTTACATAAACTGAATTTAAATAAATCATCTATGATTGATGGGGTGAATCTTGTTACCTCTATCTACCATCGAATCAGGCTAAAGGCTGCCCTGTAGCCCCAGGTAACTGCTGGATCAAATCAGTAGCACCTATATGGTCAAGCTCCCATCATCATAACATGAGACTATGTACGAAAGTTCGGAAGGCACTTTGGTAATGGATCTGGCTACATCTGGCACGATGGACACAGATGGGACAGATTGGGAGTGCTGGGGTGGTGCCCCAGAAGTTGACCAGGATCTTCCTCCAGATGTAGTATTCTTTAGCCAGTATTTTAAAAAATGAAATAAACTAAAAGCTTAAGCTCCAGATCTATGTCTCTTGGTGACCTCTATGTTTGTTATTTTGAAGACACAAGGGCCAAGTTAGAGAAAAAAGTCACTTTAAAAACAACCTTCACTCAGCTTTGAAGACTGCAAAGTCAAGGCTGTATTATTTGAGATACCTGTAAACTGAAGAAGCAAATGAGTTACTATGGGGCACACTGAAAAATGGGACACCACAAAAGAAGATTCATGCACTCCAAACCTACACTCCAACCTCTAATTAGCAACATATAACTGTGAGCAGTATCCCTTGCTGCCTTGTGTTTTCTCCTGAAAGATAATGAGCCCATTAACATAAGAAACTCAGCTGAAAAACAGATAGTTAGGCCATCAAGAACTTCTTTGGCTAAAATCCATTTTTGTCTTTCCTTACTGCTTTGTAACCGATAGAAAAGGAATGATGTCCATTGTTTATTTTTTTTTTCTTCTATTGAAGTTAAAACTTCCTTTGCACAATTTTGATTTATTCACTTTTCAGAGAAACTGCCTATGTCCTTGGGAATTGTGGTAGCCTCATCTTGCTCTCTTTTCATTTAACTTTAATGTCAAGACTATTTTAGCTATCTGCAGTGATCTAAAAAGGGCGATAGTTGTAATAGATCAACAATTTAAATAGGTTTACTTTATTTCTCCATTTTAACCATTAATGCATTTTGGATCCAGTAGCCTGGGAAAAGGGTTTCACTTTTTCTTTTCTTTATCATTTTTCTTCCAATAACAACCCACTGGCACAATATGCTCTATCTAAATCTTATTTCATGTATTGAATGCCAGGAAAGATTTAGTCAAATATTAACAGAAATCCAAGATTGACTATGAAAATTGGTGTTCAGATTGAAGTCATGAAAAATTATAATTCCAGATATTTAGAGTTGGTGGCATTAGGTTAGAATATGGTTTCTAGGAGATAGATAGTGCCCCAGAAGATTGTTAAATTGGACCCAATGAATAATTCATGGCACATATTTTTGACTTATAGATATTCTTAGCATATTGTTAAAAAGGTGATTATGGTTACTATAGGCTGAACATTTCAAAATATACCTGGTATCTACATTAATTAAACATTTGAGTTTTAATTGGTCTATGAATATGTTAGACTGTTCCACTTCAATATTCCTGCCAGTCCAGTGCAGCCATCTATGAAAGGGTATTAAAAATCATCACAGACATAGCTATTGGATTGGTTTATACTGGATTTTTTATATATATATGATATCATAAATACTGCATGAATGGAACAGATACTAATCTGCTATCATGGAAGAGTGCCAGGAATGTTATCCTGTCTGAGCCATGGTAGATATACAAAGGGAACAGCTTAAAGAATTTCAATTACCAATTTTAAGGTGCAATTTCAATTGCTTCATGAATCTTACTATGTATCAGACACCTTACTAAAATGTTGCCTTGGCCACAGCTTATATAGGTTTCTCTGAAATTGTTTGTAAGTAATACTATTCTGAAGTTAGAGATGATAAATATTCAATTGCTAAAATTAAGTTTAAAACATGGCATGCTAAACTCATAGGTGGAAACAAATCTGTTAGCTATAAATAACTTTTTCAGGTCCTGTTGTAGCATGGCAGTACTTGTGTCTGTGCTTTATCAGTATTTAAGATTTATCATACACTACCTCAGTTTCCCGTACCTTTTACTAGCCAGCTGGCAGCTGCATCATCTTACAGAAACTCTATGATTTTATTTTAGGGCATTGCTGCAATTGATTTCTGACCTGCAATATTGTTTTACACAGAACCCTATAGCTATATTTACATGTAAGATATGTACATAAATGAAATACTCATGATAATACTAATAAATCTGTTTCCAGACTGTCACTAAACTGAAATGATATGCCACAGAATAAGGCATCCATAGCTGTTTCTGTGAATTATTGTTTAAATTTCATCAGTCAGACTCTGGATTTGCAATTAGGAAATATGGCAGGAAATAATTTTCTCTATTAACTTCTGTTTTTCATAGCAGAACATTGTTATAAGTGATGCCTCCATAATTATATACCAATATAACTCAAGTATGTAATGACATTTCTCCATGGAAAGCATTTAATAACTCAGGAAATTGCTTTACTCTTCTGTTTCCTGACTTGAGACTTAGTGTGGTCAAGTTCATTTTATTATCCAATCTGTCAAAACTCCAAACCTACCCTCCTCATATCCTTACAGCAGACAATGTATATCTTACGCTTGTGTTTGAAATATATGCCAATTGATTGCCTGTTATTTGTGCTTTACAGCTGTGGACTGATGGTCATTGTTCCCAGGAACAAAAAGATCCCATTATGGAGATTATATCAATGTGTGATTAGCAAAGCTAAATAGCAGCATCTGATTAAAATGGGAAAGATTTACAGAATTAATAATTGAATACACAAGGAATCAAGACAATGGTATTTAACACTTTTATTGAGTTCTAAAACTCTAAAGGGAAAGTAATCACAGCAATTCTAATTGTCTAGAGACAGTATGATGTATCGGTTAGAGTTCAACATAGAAAAAGTGTGGTGAAAAGGCAAGTGTCCACAAGCCATAGTGTCGGCAGAAAGACAAAGACTGTGTCTACTTTTTACCTGTGGGCTTTCCACAAATTTTCAAAGGAAAAGTAGGAATGTGCTTGCTGTGGGTACACAGTATATGCAGTTGCTTGTACTTGCTTTTTCTTTGCTGGAAAATCTTTGTAGATTTTGCTGGAAAAGTACACATGAAGATTCAAAAATGCAAATTTTTCATTTATTTAAGTCATAACATGCATCTTCCACATATGTCCAACATGCATATTTTCCTTCCCCGGGAAATCCTCTTCTTAATATATATGTGAAACATATATAGCCTCCATGAGAGAGAACAGTTTTTCAGATAGCCGATTAACATGGGTAAAGCACATTTTACTTGCATAAATCACTTTGAAAATTGCCCTTTGTAATTCATCTTCCTAGTCTGATTCCTGGATAGGGATTTGCAAGGAATTTTTCTTCATACCATTATTTGTTTTGCTGGGAGTTTTTATCTTCATCATGCACTTAATGGGCCGGATTTTCAAAAGGTTACGCATGTAAAATCGGGTGTAAATGTTATAAAATCTACCCCAATGATTTTAGTATTTGTTAAGACTATTTAACATGCACTAAAATAAAAATAAAAAATACAGAATTTTATTTTTTATTTTGTTTTGTGGAGGTTAATTTATGGGTTTGATTGTAGGGATGTGCAGAAACGAAAATTTCATTTTGTTTAATTTTCCATTTGTTTCATGGCGACTTAAATTTATTTCATTAGTTTCAAAATTAAAGAGCAAATTCATTTTTATGTTCTATTTGTTTTTTTGTCTTCCATTTAAAGTCAATGGGGGAAGCAGTGCAGCCTATTTTGGGTTCCAGAATCTCAACAATTCTCATTAAACTTGTGGGAAGAAATCATCAGAAGGGGGAAAGAACTCCAAGATACCTAACCATTGGCATAGTGACACCAAAAGTGTGGTAAAGAGTGACTCCGTAAATGGGCAAAAGGGTACCAACATTGACAGGAGTTGTCTATGGCCTCATCAGAGAAGCAAAGAAGAAAGAGGGTGTGGGAAGAACACTCCAAGGTTCCAGAGACTGTGGCATGAACTCTTGATGGCAGCACAAAAGGCAAAGTGGCACCAAAAGTGGCAACCTAAGAGGGAATGTAACAGAAAAGATGGCAGGAAAAACCTCAAAGCACAGATAAAATTGCCAAGCATCATAAAGAGTGGCATCAACACACCAAAACAACATGAGAGGTGGAAAGCAGCCCACCCCCAGAATAGTAGGAACATCTCAAGGCCTGAGGTATGGCAGCAAAGCACGGTGGCAGAAAAAACTCCAATCTATAAAGCCTAGGCAAGGCAGCAAGACTGAGTGGCACAAAAACTCCCAAGTGTATCATGAGGAGTATATAAACTAGGTAGAGTGGTAGTCAAGATATCAGTCATTCTATGGAAAATCACTTGCCAATTGTCAGATTCAGTACAAGAAAATGATCTATGATAAGTATCTTCTTAGCATAAGCTTTTCTTACATTCCATGCTTCAACTTGATCTATCTGCCAGGGTGGAATTTTGATTTTCTTGTGAAATAGGCTTTCTGAAGAAAACTATTTTTTACATTCAGAACATGAACTTGGTTCATCTAATTAGTGTGATTTGGTGTTCTGGGAAATTGTGAGAACTGCATTCTATAGAAAGGTTTTCTCATATTCTGTAGCTAAACTATGGCTGTTCCATTTCATGCTTTTCAAATTTTTCATGACTTCTCTCTGATAGTTTTACCATACTGAGAACATGGAAATGGTTTCTCTCATGTTTCCTTGTCTGCTTGTATTTGTTCCTTCAAAATGAGGGCTTCAGTGGAACAACCACCGCAGTATAATCAACAGAGTGGTAGAACCTGACTAGGATTGCTGAGGGGTAGAAGAAAAAGAAGAACTTTAGAACAGTTGGCATAGTATTTGAAACCTGGGGTTTTTGTTTTTTTTGTCTTTTTTAATATTTTTGTTCTGGGGACAATGCACCTCAATATAACATACCAAGAAGAAAGCTAGTGTGGGAAGAACACCCCAAGGCTCCAAAATAGGGCAAAAGAACAGTGGCATGAATCTTTAATGGTAGTATGAGAACTGGCACTCAAAGTGACATTTATCATTCTAAGGCACTATGTAGGGGGAATGAAGCAGAAAAAGTGGCAGAATAAAAACCAAGACACTGATAAAGGGGGCCAAGCAACACAAAAAGAGGCATGAAGACTCCAAAGCTAAAGGGGAGGTTAAGAAGCTTTCAACAAATTCATCTTCAGAAGATTCAGGAGCACATATTCTGTGTGTTACCTCGTCAGCTGTAAAGAAGGACAAGTACACTATAAGATATGGGTCTTGTACTTCTACTGCCTATACTGTCCTACTGCTACTGTCAGCCTTGGATGCCACTGCCACCTTTCACCTCACCTTAAAACAACAGAGCAAGAAACAGGAGGTATTGGCAGTGGTCCATCATCTCAAAATTTTAGTTTTATCTGGCTGGAGCCCTGCCTCGCCTTCAAATTTGGATTTGAACAAGTCCCTTTTCAACTAGTGGGGGAACTCCCTGTCTTAGTGCCTCCTCTATAAATAACATTATTTCCTCTGCCTCTGCTTTTCCCTGACATCACTGCCTAGTACTGTGGATCTGGATAATAAATAACAGTTGTTCTGTAAGTCACTGTGTGAATACCAAAGTGATAATGGAAGTGTGCACAGCTGAGACTGCTGCCTACTATATGCTGCTTGCTTTCTGCAGTGATCTGCTCAAACTAATGCTCACCTTTCTGAATTGGTCTGGTGCCCATTGCCCACTGTCCAGTATCGATCCAGAGAACAAAAGCACTCTGTACTGGCATTGTTGTTTTGCTGCCATTATCCCCTCTTTCTCTTAAACATCAACACTGCTGCACCCTCACCCAAAGGAGAAGAAAAAAGCAGCAAAGTGCTTTGCTGGCAGTGATAGCCTGGGTCTACTTTCTGCAGTGGTTGACACCAGTGTAGCACTACTGAAGCAGAAGGTCAGGCAGCTAACCAAATTTTAATAAAATTGATGAAGATGGGGGAGCGTGGAGAAGGAGAGAGAGATGCCCCCAACTAGCCTTAACATCTGAAAGTGCTGGCTTCTTTGCCTGAACCTCGGAGAGTTTCCGGCGAGCCCGAGAGAGAGGCGGGGCTTGGTGACATCATCCAGCGCCTGCTGTATAAATTTGAATGGTAGACACAGGACTATTTGGGGAGCATGGAGAAGGGGAGAGAGAGAGACGCCCCCAACTAACTTTAACATCTGAAAGTGCTTGCTTCTTTGCCTGAACCTCGGAGAGACGCCGGCGAGTCCGAGAGAGAGGCGGGACTTGGTGACATCATCATAAGGCACCTGCTGTATAAATTTGAATGGCAGGCAATGCACCACTATTGCCGGAGCGCTGCCTAAGCCGCCGTAAGCGGCGCGTGGCTTTGTCCGGCTTAGTCCGGAGAAGAACAGAGAAACAGGCCTCTGGTGTTAATTGGGACATAAGACCTGGTGAATTTTTGCTAACTATTCAGCCCCTGGTCTATATGGGGAGGAAAAGAAAAGTGAAAAGTTTCCCAATCTCACCTATACCAACGAGGGGCACAATGGACGATCACGTTTTCAAACGGATCGAATCACCAAATGAGGATGCTATGGGGGATCAGTTTTCTGCTTCCCTAAGTCCTGGTTAAGGACCATCACTTCCTCCACAGCCATTGGCACCACTACCTGAGGGCTTTTTGAGTTTAGAAGCTGGCAGCTCACCAAAAGAGAGCAATAGTCCAGCTCCAGGAGTAACTAAGATAAGTAATTCATTATTTATTGTGGATCAAGGGCAAGTTACAGGAGAATTAAAGAGGCCAGTACAATGGCCTAGTGATCCTCCTGATAACATAACCCTGAAAGATAATTGGAAATTGATGTCAATTGTTAATATCAATGTCTCACAAATGAATGAGTCCTTGTCTGCCATTGTGAATTCAAACAAAGTAAAGATAGAAGAACAAATTAAAGAGGTAACTAGCTTAAAAGAAGATGTGGGAAATATAACATCTAAGTTTAAATTGCTGGAAAATACTGAATCTGCTCATATTAGAGATAGTCTCTCTATTCATAGAGAGTTAGAAAATCTAGAGAATATTATGAGATATAAAAATTTATGATTAATCAATTTCCCTCAAACTAGACTTTTGTAACCCAGGGAGATGTTTAAAAATATTTAAAGGAGATCATGTATATGAAGAAAAAGAAATTCCTGTGGTGTCAAAAATTTTCAATTTTTCCAAAAAAGCTGAAGAAAGTACAGAAACTTCAAGTATTGGAGTTTCAACTTTCCTTGAAGAGTCGATAGATATAATACACAAGAGAACCACCCTATTTGTTTCTATGCAGTTAGAGGCAGATAAGGACAAGATGTTTAGGGATTTCCTAAAACACAGAGGGCTGGATTTTAAAAGGGTTACGCGCATAAGGTACGCACGTAACCCTTTTAAAACCCCCCTGCACGCACCGAGCCTATTTTGCATAGGCTCGGTGGCGCGCATAAGCCCCGGGATGCGCGTATGTCCCGGGGCTTGCTAAAAGGGGCGGTCAGGGGCATAGCCGGGGGCGTGGTTTCTGATTGGGGGCATGTTCGGGGTGTGTAGGCGGTCCGGGGGCATGGCCGAGTACCCCGACACTGTCGGGGCCTGCCGCGCCAGCGCATGTAAGTTACTACTGCCTGGAGGCAGTAGTAACTTTTCAGATAAAGGTGTGGGGGGGGGTGTCTAGATAGGACTGGTGGGGGGTGGGTGGGTTAGGTAGGGGAAGGGAGGGGAAGGTGCGGAGGGGGGGGTGGAAGGAAAGTTCCCTCCGAGGCCACTCTGATTTCTGAGCGGCCTCAGAGGGAACGGGCAGCGAGCGCAGGGCTCGGCGCACACAAGTTGCACAAATGTGCACCCCCTTGCTCGCGCTGACCCCGGAATTTATAAGATACGCGTGGCTACGTGCTTATCTTATAAAATCTGTCGTACTTTTGTTCACGCCTGGTGCGTGAACAAAAGTACACATGCACATAGAATTATAAAATCTACCCCAAAGATTTAAAATTTTGTGGCCAGAGAATCTTAATGTTCCCAGATGCCTCGCGTGTTATGCAGGGAATGAGGAGACATTTTCTTTCCCTGAAGGTAAAATTGCTTGCCATTGGAGCAAGCTTTTTCCTGAAATATCCCTGTGTATGCTTTGTAACCTATCAGAGAAAGGAATATAGTTTCTCTGACACTTTGCAGTTGGAGACATTTATGCAGGATAAAAATGTAGTAGGACGAAGTAGTGATGATCAATAGAATTCTAAATCTCTCTCTCCCGATGATATAATTGTTTATTAGACTTAATATATGTTTTTGACTCTCCCACATTATGGGTCCCATAATGGAGATGTAAAAATATTATGGTAAATGTTTATTTAGTAATGGGATGACATCTGTATTACTTCTTGATATTGATGTTTAAAGATTTTTAAATGGAAATTGAATAAAGATAAAATTGAAAAAAATAATTGATGATGATGATGTCTGTGAAAACAGAGCACAATATACAATCTACTCTCCAAAGAAGCTCTGAGAAGAAATGGTGCAGGACTGCCTGCCCCACACATGCCCAGATTGCAGAAACAATGCAAAATCAAACAATACAAAATCTATATACGATTTTGTATTGTTACATTTTTACCTATTATGGCAGCACATGATTGGAAAGACACCTTTAGCTACTCTGTTTGCCGGCTGGACCCCTGAAGAAGGAGATCATTCCGAAACCCTGCAGAGACGGGCAATTTAACAGCAGGCATTAAGAATAATGAATAACTAAAGAGAATATTTAAATTAGGCATAAATTGCCTCTTCGTTCCAGCAACAAGCGGCATTATCACAGAGAAGTACCATTTTCATTAACTGTCATTCACATAGTTAAGTACTTCATCTGTTCACCATTATTTATATGAGACTTATGCTTAAACACAAAAAAATACTTCCGAATGATGATTATACCTTTCAAGCACTTAGAAGCTTCTTGCTCTAAAGGGTTACCTAGTGAAATCTCTGAACCCTGTGCTTTATGATGGTCGCTGGAATATGATAATCATATTTTTCATAGTCCAATGAACAAGAAAGTAATCGTGTTATATTATTGCAGATTGCAGGAACAGCATCACTATATCCCGAGAACAGTGATAGGCTCTAATTGGAAAAAGCTTTACTCTGATATGTTGCCTCTGAGGTCTCCTTGCCAACAAATCCTGCCCAGTGCCTACCAATCCATCATAGGTCTATGACATCATGCATTACTCCCAGTGAAGAATTGCTTGCTATGCCAACAGGGAGAGGCTGGCTGAACAGTTACAGTAATATTTTTTAACTGTTAGTATAGTGAAGAAATGCATTTGTTACCATCCCATTCATTCGTATGCATCAATAAACCTATAGGAATGAATGGGACCAAAATGAATGAAACAAATGGGACCCTGTTGTTTCAGATGTACATTCATTTAAAAACAAATGCACATACCTTGTTTTATTTATGCAGATTTAATAGAATTACAAGAAGAAAAACTTATTTGAAAAAAGGAATAAGATTTAATTTCAAATTTGAGTCAACAACAATATAGGAAATAATACAATTTCTTACATCCTTTAAAGTCCACAAAGAGAGATCACTTTACACAATTCCAGTAAATTACATTAGTAAAATTGAAATAAATAGTAGCGAAAAAGCGGAGTTTACAATTATGAAGGACACTCACCAGCTGAAAGGGGATCAGAGGAAGGAATTTCAGCACCCTTACTTGCTGAACCACTTTATCACTAAGAAATAAAGACAATTGGAATGGCAAATAGAAGACATTTGAATTTCCCTGAAATTTTACAAGACAATTTACAGGGGAATTTTAAAAAGAAATAATCCACAATTTGTAGCACTCTGGGTCTCATTAACAGAAACTGTTTTCTTCTGAGTTTCTCTAGAAACATCAGGATATACTGTGACGTTTAACTGGAGAAAAGATTCAGAGCGATGTTTAAAATATAGCTTTAGTAACCAGTCTCGGTCAGGCTGTAAGACAAATGATACCAACATAGTAGCAGTCTCTGTTAGAGCACTATATGAAGTTTCCAACCATTCAGAAACATTTAAATTTGTAGGTATTAAAGGTTCCATTTTATTTCCCCTATTAAATAAAGATAAATAGAAGGATTTAGATAAAGGGGGTATCACTTGCTCTGGAACATTGTGTATATACACAAGATATTTCTGGAACATATCTGTAGCTGATACATGTGGTAATTTTAGGATAAAGGGGATGGAACAGCTCCCCTATGAGGAAAGGCTGAAGAGGTTAGGGCTGTTCAGCTTGGAGAAGAGACGGCTGAGGGGAGATATGATAGAGGTCTTTAAGATCATGAGAGGTCTTGAACGAGTAGATGTGACTCGGTTATTTACACTTTCAAATAATAGGACTAGGGGCATTCCATGAAATTAGCAAGTAGCACATTTAAGACTAATTGGAGAAAATTCTTTTTCACTCAACGCACAATAAAGCTCTGGAATTTGTTGCCAGAGGATGTGGTTAGTGCAGTTAGTGTAGCTGGGTTCAAAAAAGGTATGGATAAGTTCTTGGAGGAGAAGTCCATTAATGGCTATTAATCAATTATACTGAGGGGCAGATTTTTAAAAAATACGTGAGCGCTCCGATTTCGGAGCGGCCTCGGAGGGAACTTTCCTTCGCCCTCCCCCCATGTTCCCCTCCCTTCCCCTACCTAACCCACCCCCCTGGCCCTATCTAAACCCCCCCCCTTAACTTTGCGCGCATCGGCTGGCAGCCCCACTCCGTCCTCCGGTCCCGGGGGCTGGTCTGGAGGCCTCGACCACGCCCCCGGGCCAGCGCCATGCCCCCGAGCCCACCCCCGAAACACTGGGGCACACCCCCGAAATGCCGCATCATTTCGGGAACGCCCCGGACACGCCCCCTCCCACACCTTTTCGAAAGCCCCGGGACTTACGCGCGTCCCGGGGCTTTACGCATGCCGGCGGCCTATGCAAAATAGGCACGCCGGCACGCGAGGGCCCTGCGCGCGTAAATCCGGAAGGATTTACGCACGCAGGCCTTTTAAAATCCGCCCCTTAGGGAATAGCCACTGCTATTGCATCGGTAGCATGGGTTCTTCTTAGTGTTTGGGTAATTGCCAGGTTCTTGTGGCCTGGTTTTGGCCTCTGTTGGAAACAGGATGCTGAGCTTGATGGACCCTTGGTCTGACCCAGCATGGCAATTTCTTATGTTCTTATGATCTTAAAATTTATTGAAATGAAAATGTTTCCCCTGAGAGATATTTTCCAGGTTTTCTACTTTATTTTTCAAAAGTTGGTTCTCTTTCATTAAAAGTTCTTGAGTAACTCTGTCTTCAAATTTCTATTTTTAGCTTCTTCACTCTTTTGCTCAAGAGAAACATTTGCAGCTTCCAAATTTGATATTCTTTCCCCATTTGCATTTATTTTCAGAACTAGGGGATTTGATTGTGAGGAAAATGAAATCCCAAGATTTTCAATTACCTCCCATATAGTTTCCAATGTAAAATGCTTTGGTCTTACCATGAAGGGTCGAGAGGCAAAATGTTGAGGCTCTAGAATAGGGGTAGAAACTTCCTCAACCCAGCACTGGAAAATCCCCAATGTCGGTGACTCAGCAGACCCAATCTCAATCTTGGAGTCTTCTCTGGTGTCTGCTCCTTCACTCCCGAATGGCAATGGCCTTGCTTGGAGTTGCAGGGCAACAGCATCATCTGTTTGTGTGTCCGTCCCCCCCCCCCCCCCCCCAGCACATCTGGGTCCCTAGAAACAGAAGGGTTCGCTGGTGCAGTCTTCATTATTGGGGATAGAGAAATGGAAAAACCCAGGGGGTAAGGCAAGCACATCCTCTCCAGCCTCCTCCTCCAAGGGTCGCTCACCTGACAATGCTCTGCAGATGACATGGGCATCCATTGGACCAACAACAGAAGGGCCTGTTGAGGCAGCAGGGAGAATCCTCTCCTTAGCCCTCCATTTACACCCTGTATGCAGCATTATTGAAGGTAAGTTAGAAAGAAAAAAAACAGAACTCATGCAGTCAACACTGCAGGCACCATCTTGTATCTCCCCAGTTGCACATACCTATTTGATTGCATTATACATCATTTAGTGAGTTTTGGTTTAGATGGTAGAGTAAGATGCGAGCAAGCACCCTCATCAATCCACTAAAGCATGCACACTGACCTGATTTCCCTACGTGTCTCCATGTTTTTTTGTTTCTCTCCTCTCTCAGAAGCTGCCCCGAGGAACCCGGAAGAGGACCCTAACCCCTCCCCTATCCCCTCCCCTAACCCCTCCCTGCTGAATGATGTTTTTTTCTGTCTCTTCTCTCGCTTGCTGCAGACGCTGCCCCGAGGAATAGGAAGACCAACCCGTGCTCCTCCCACTTTGGCTGACGCTGCTGACATCACCAACGTCAAAAGAGCGCCAAAAGGGGGGTGTTTAAAAGCAGACCAAGATCCGGAGGTGGACATACTGCAAGCAAGCTGCCTCATCAATCCACTGAAGCCTGCACACTGACCTGATTTCCCTACGTGTCTCTGTGTTTTTTTTGTTTCTCTCCTCTCTCTCTTGTTTCAGAAACTGCCCCGAGGAACCCGGAAGAGAACCCTAACCCCTCCACGCTGAATGATGTTTTTTTCTGTCTCTTCTCTTGCTTGCTGCAGACGCTGCCCCAAGGAACAGGAAGACTGACCCGCACTCCTCCCCCTTTGGCTGATGCTGCTGACGTCACCAGCGTCAAAAGCATGCCAAAAGGGGGGTGTTTACAAACAATACATAAGCAATTTTTATTAATCAAAGAGAAAAAGATACATTTCAAGGAATTTACATTTATATAGTAATTATTCCTATACTTTCAACTTTATGAATATATAATGTTTAAGCAAAATTTTTGTAATCGGGACTTACAAATGAATAAAAATTTAAATTACAAAAGTGGGGTGTTTAAAAGCAGACCAAGATCCGGAGGTGTTGTGCGCCAGCGTCGCGCGCCGGAGGGGCTTGACAGAGGGGCATGCCCCTTTGTACGCCCCTTTGTACACCCTGAGAACAGAGACGAACGAACTACTCAACTAATCTGGACAATACTAAATATGGATAAAAAAGGAGAAGCGCAGGTAATACAAAAAATCAAAGTCTGCCTAAACAAAGGTAAATATGGGGAGAAATACATAAAGAACTACAAAGATAGTTACACGGTAAGGAAAACAAAACAAACAAATACAAATTACCTGGTACAAATAAAAAAAACCAAAAGCACAAACAATGTAGTGTTAAACAATTTATTAATGATAACTTTCCTATTGTGAACACACAATCCATAACAAAAAAATTCCCAATTATCACGGATCTATTGTACGACATCAAACCAAATTTCATTGCAATTACAGAATCCTGGCTAAAAAAATCAGACACAGTCCTAAAAAACCAAATAGCGCATAGAAACTACGATGCCTTTTCAATTCCCCGAGCAAATAAAAGAGGGGGCGGTCTACTACTAGTAATAGAAAAAAAATTCTAATGCAAATTACTACCAACAATGCCCCCAAGTAACCATGAAATTGCAATTTTCAAAATGATCAATATACAGATATGCCTGATTTATTGCCCTCCAAGCCTCCTTGAACTAAACATTTCACCACTGATCGAATTCCTCACAACACACTTAATTAAAACCCACCATCGTGCTAGGAGACTTCAATCTCCACATGGACCCATTACCAAACACCTGCCAGACACTGATGGATATAATGACAGCACTAGGTTTTAATCTAATTACGGACAAAACCCATGCACAAAGCAGGACACTCCCTCGACCTGACATTTATAAATCACAGCTACCTAGAATAAATAAAGACTATTCACAAATTCCATGGTCAGATCACTTGCTCATCCAGTCTACTATTAAATATCTTGGACTCCAAGAAAAGCAAAGAACAGAACCAATAGAATTTAAATATAGACCACCTTATAACATTGAATCATTAGGTAACAAATTAGATGAACAACTAACAGAATTCGACTATAAAGATTGCTACTCAGCAACAAAAGCATGGATAGAAACTACAAACTAGCAGATGAAATCAACCCCATGAAATATAAATGCATTAAAGAACCGAAACAAACAAACCCCTGGTATAATGAAAAAATAAATGAAGTCAAACAAAATCTTAGAAAAAAAGAAAAAGATTGGAAAAATCTTAGAAAAAGATTGGAAAAATCTTAGAAAAAGATTGGAAAAATCTTAGAAAAAAAGAAAAAGATTGGAAAAAAGATTCAGAAAACACTTAGAGGTAGATCTTAAAAAAGTATGCTGGATTTTATATGATATGCGCGTAGCCACGCATGTCTTATAAAATCCGGGGTCGGTGTGCGCAAGGCTGTGCAAAATCGGCAGCCTGCACGCGCCGAGCCGTGCAGCCTGCCTCCGTTCCCTCTGAGGCCGCTCCGAAATTGGAGCAGCCTCGGAGGGAACTTTCCTTCCAGGTCCCCCCACCTTACCCTCCCTTCTGCCCTCCCACCCCCCAACCCTACCTAAATCCCCTCTACCTTTTGTTGTGCAAATTATGCCTTGAAGCAGGCGTAACTTGCGCGTGCCGCCTCGGCATCCCCCGGCACAGGCCGCAGTGCCAGGGGACTCGAGACCACCCTCCTGGCCCACCCCCGAACCATCACCACACCCCCGGACCCACCCCGGACCGCCCCTTGACCCCAGACACGCACCCAGGACACACCCCGCAGACTGCCGACTCGCCCCCGGACATGCCCCCTCCTGCCCCTTTTATGAAGCCCCAGGGCTTTGTGCGCACCGGCGGCCTATGCAAAATAGGTGCGCCAGCACGCGAGTGCCCTGCATGCGTAAATCTGGCAGGATTTACGCACACAGGGCTTTTAAAATCTAGCCCTATGCTTACTACAAACAAATTATTTTTGACGCAAAAAAGCAATACTACAGCTCAAAAATTGAGAAATTTGCAAATAACCCAAGGACATTATTTAATTTACCATAGTTAAAGATCTCACCAATGATAAAATGGAGTCCCCCCTGAACTTACCTGAAAATAGGTGCAACAAAATAGCACAGTTTTTTAATGACAAAATAGCAATCCTAAGAACCAAAATCCCTAATACAACCAAACAAGAAATTAAAATGCACAAAAGAAATGCCACACAATGGTCTAGTTTTCTTGAGATAACAGATTTTGAAGTTGAATCTATGTTGAAAAAGATAATTCCTGCACCACATATAATTGACACCCTGCCAACTACCGACATTAAAACATTAACAAACATAGGGCCTCATTTTCCAAAGCTATCGCAGGCTTGTGCTGTTAGCGCAAGCCTGCGATAGCTAGCGAAAGTAGCGCAGGCCTGCACTACTGAAATCAGGGCAGAGTAGGCCCCGGGAGGAGTCGGGGGCGTCACCAGGGCCGACTCCACGAGGACGGTGCGCACAGCGAAAAGGTAAGGCCCTTTTTGCTGGCTATTTTGCGCCCAATAACTACACCTTCTATGGTGTAGTTATTGGGCATGATGCCGGCAGCGATCGCATCGCGGAGGTGCGATCGCTGCCGGACCGCCCCCCCCCCCCCCGCTTTGGCCCCCACCCCCCATTAGCGTGATTTTCTAAAGTATCACAGTAGTGTATGATCCCCCAAGCCTGCGATACTTTAGAAAATGAGGCTATCGCATGTTTGTGCTACCAACGCAAGCATAAGATAGCTAGAAATCATAGCGCACGCCTTCGAAGGGGACAATGGGGCGGAGTTAGCCCCGGAAGAGGAGGAGTCGGGGCATCACCGGGGCCGACTCCGTGAAGATAGTGCAGACAGTGAAAAGGTAAGGAGCCTTTTCGCTGCCTATTTCACGCCGAATAACTACACCTTTTATGGTGTTGTTATTCGGCATGTCACCGGCAGCGATCGCACCGCGGCTGTGCGATCGCTACCGGCTAGCGCAGGACCGTCCCCTGTTACCACCGGATTTTCTAAGTTCTGCAAACTTAGAAAATCTGCCCCATAGTTGCCCCTATATTAACAAAGATCATAAACCTATCCTTAGAGGAAGGATCCATGCAGGACACACTAAAAGGAGCAATCATCAAACCAATTCTAAAGAAAAATAATAGTGACCCCCCTTGTCCTGAGCAACTAGAGACCAGTTTCAAACTTACCACTAATTGCAAAATTAATAGAAAAAACTGTATAAAAACAACTGGCCGAGTATTTAGATAACAATAATATTCTGTACCCTTCACAACATGGATTCCGCAAACACTACAGCACAGAGACCTTGCTGCTCTCACTGACTGACAACATTCTGAGAGGATTTGATAGTGGAAAACAATACATTCTATCATCAGCATTTGACACAGTAAATCATGACATACTTTTAAAGAGACTAGAAGAAATAGGACTACACAAAAAAAAACTATAACCTGGTTCAGATCATACCTAAGTAATAGATTTTACCAAGTCTATATAAATAACGTATTGTCAGAGAAAATAAATTTACATACAGGAGTACCACAGGGATCAGCACTCTCTGCAACACTCTTCAATATTTACCTGCTTCCACTATGCCACCTCCTAGCAGGCCTGGGGGGGGTCATACACTATGTTTATGCTGATGACATGCAACTACTACTACCCATTGAAGACACAATGGAAAAAAAACTAAAACTAGCAAACATGTACCTAGATATCATCAAACATACACAATATGTGAGGATTAATTATGTCTTAACATTTCATCCGTTTATCTTTCACCCTCAATTAAGCATGATACTTCACTTGGAATACATATCCAGCGCAGCTCACTGCTTCAAAGACAGGGGGGAATGAAGTAAAGAGGATTTATATGCAGACAACCAACAAGGACTGAATTGCACAGGCAGGGTAAACAAACGGGAGTAGCTTGCTTATTATGGCGGTTACTACCCCAAACCAATTAGCTAGATACTTCACTTAGATGCAGCTCCAGCACTGCTGTCTGCATCGATGGTGGGGGTGGAAGGGAATTGGAACCAAAAAGTTACCAATAAGGGCCCTGACCTCAGCGGTCAGAGTAACAGATAAGTATGAAAACAAATGGGTGTGAAAGCTTGCTGGGCAGACTGGATGGGCCGTTTGGTCTTCTTCTGCCGTCACTTCTATGTTTCACGTATGATTCTATGTAACAAAGGGGAAAGCCGACAGTCGCTCAGCAGTGCATGGTTCGGAGGGAGGTATCTTCAAAGGATACTAATGAAGCATTAGAGTTAGGGCATCCCAACAGAGAGGTTCCAATAATAAGAAATAAGAATAAGAAAAGTAGTCCATGTGCCTATAATTAAAAACTCACTGAAAAGCAGAATGCAAATACAATCAAAAAACTCACTTTGAAATGTCTGTATGCTAATGCCAGAAGTCTAAATAAGATGGGAGAATTAGAGTGTTTAGCAGTGAATGATAACACTTAATTGACATCTCAGAGACATGATGGAAAGAGGATAACCAATGGGATAGTGCTATACCGTGATATAAATTATATTGCAATGACAGAGAGGAGCATCTTGTGGTGGGGTGGCACTTTATGTCTGGGATGGCATAGAGTCCAGCAGAATAAAGATCCTGCATGAGACTAAATGTACAATCAAATCTTTATGGGTAGAAATCCCTTGTGTGTTGGGAAAGAGAATAGTGATAGGAGTATACTACCATCCACCTGGCAAAAATGATGAGAAGGACAGTGAAATGCTAAGAGAAATTAGGGAAGCTAACCAAACTGGTAGTTCAGTAATAATGGGAGATTTCAATTATCCCAGTACTACTACTAACTGGGTAAGTGAAACATCAGGGCATGTTAGAGAGATAAAGTTCCTGGATGGAATAAAAGAGAGTTTTATGGAGCAATTGGTTCAGGAACTGACACGAGAGGGAACAATTTTAGATCTAGTTCTCAGTGGAGTGCAGGATTTGGTGGGAGAGGTAATGGTGGTGGGGCTGCTTGGCAATAATGATCATAATATGATCACATTTGAATTAATGACTGGAAGGGGGACAGTATGTAAATCAACGGCTCTAGCACTAAACTTTCAAAAGGGAAACTTTGATAAAATGATAAAAATAGAAAAAAATTGAAAGGTGCAGCTATAAAGTAAAAAATGTGCAACAGGCGTGAACATTGTTAAAAAATACCAATCTAGAAGCACAGACCAGATGTATTCCACGCATTAAGAAAGGCGGAAGGAAGGCAAAATGATTACCGGCATGGTTAAAAGGTGAGGTGAAAGGCTATTTTAGCCAAAAGATCTTCATTCAAAAATTGGAAGAAGGATCCATCAGAAGAAAATAGGATAAAGCATAAGCATTGGCAAGTTAAATGTAAGAAATTGATAAGACAGGCTAAGACAAAATTTGAAAAGAAGTTGGCCATAGAGGGAAAAACTCACAATAAAAACTTTTAAAAATATGTCTCAAGCAGAAAGCCTGCAAGGGAGTTGTTTGGACCGTTGGATGATCAAGGGGTAAAAGGGGCACTTAGAGAAAATAAGGCCATTATGGAAAAATTAAATGATATTTTTTTTTCAGTGTTTACTGAAGAGGATATTGGAGAGATACCCTACCCAGAGAAGGTTTTCATGGGTGATGATTTAGAACAACTGAACCAAATCACAATGAACCTGGAAGATGTGGTAGTCCTGATTGACAAACTGAAGAGTAGTAAATCACCTGGACCAGATGATATACACCCCAGCGTTCTAAAAGAATTAAAAAATGAAATTTCAGACCTAATACAATTAATTTGCAACCTATCTTTAAAATCATCCGATGTACCTGAAGACTGGAAGTTGGCTAATTTAAACCCCTATATTTAAAAAGGATCCAGGGGTGATCCGGGAAACTATAGACCAGTGAGCCTGACTTCAGTGCTGGGAAAAATCATGGAACCTATTATGAAGAATAAAATCACAAAACATTTAGATAGACATGGTTTGATGGGACACAGCTCACATGGATTTAACTAAAGGAAGTCTTGCCTCACAAATATCCTATATTTTTTTGAAGGGGTGAATAAAATGTGGACAAAGGTGAACCGGTAGATGTGGTGTATTTTGATTTTCAGAAGGTGTTCGATAAAGTCCTGCATGAGAGGATTCTAAGAAAACTAAAAAGTCATGGGATAGGAGGTGATGTCCTTTTGTGGATTGCATTTTCATTAAAAGACAGGAAACAGAGAGTAGGATTAAAAGGTCATTTTCCCAGTGGAAAAAGGTAAACAGTGGAGTGCCTCAGGGATATGTACTTGGACCTGTGCTTTTTAATATATTTATAAATGATCTGGAAAGGGTTACAAGAACAACCATGGTTTACCCCAGAGCTAAAAAAGCTTAAACTACTGCTAAGACAAAAAGAGGCTAAATGGCGTAAAAACCCTTGCTCCACCACGCAATCTACCTATAAATCAACTCTTCACCATTATAAATCCAATACATTAAGATCCAAGAGGAACTACTACGCATCCAAGATCCACCACCTAGTCTTCGACGCTAAAGCCCTCTTCAGCTACGTCTCTAACCTCACACAAACAAGCCCTCCAGAAATCACACTTACCCAAGCTAAATCTAAAGCGGAAGAACTAGCAATATTTTTCAACAACAAAATCAGCAAACTTCTAACTCAGCTTCCCCCTAACACCGTCTCTACATCAACCTCACCTCAGACCGCTTTCAACTATACCCGCTTAGCTGAACTAGAACTCACCTCCTCCATTGAGATCCTAGGTATCCTACGGAAAATGAAACCATCCTCTCACCCATTGGATCACATCCCCTCGAAACTGCTTCTATCAATTCCTGACGCCATCACCAAATCACTGACAGACATCATAAATTGTTCAATAACACAAGGATCTTACCCAGATGACCTCAAATTAGCCTCACTCAAACCACTACTCAAGAAACCAAACCTAGATCCTAACGACCCAAACAACTACCGACCGATTGCCAACCTCCCCTTCATAGCCAAGATCATGGAGAAATTGGTGAACATCAGACTCTCAAACTACATTGAAGAAAACAACCTCTTATTCCCATCGCAATACGGATTTCGCAAAACACTAAGCACGGAATCCCTCCTCATCTCCTTAACAGATTACCTCATTCTAGGCCTTGACAAAGGACAAGCCTTCTTACTGATCCTACTGGACCTTTCTTCAGCTTTCGACACCGTCAACCATTCCCTACTCATTAAACAGCTGGCCTCCATAGGTATCTCAGGCTCAGCACTCTCTTGGTTCATGTCCTTCCTCAGCAACAGAGGATACAAGGTAAAGTTACAGAACAAAGAATCCACACAACATCCTTCATCAGTAGGAGTCCCACAAGGCTCTTCCCTGTCTCCTACTTTATTTAACATTTACCTCTTACCGTTATGCCAACTTCTCACCGACCTTAACCTCAAACATTTCCTTTACGCTGATGATATCCAGGTCCTGATCCCCATTAAGGATTCCCTTACAAAAACGCTAGCTTACTGGAACTCCTGCCTTCAAAAAATTCAACTCCTCCTCACCAACCTTAACCTAGTACTTAATTCCAGCAAAACTGAACTCCTGCTCATCACCTCTGAGAACAGCACCATCACCTCGACACAGCAAGGCACAGCAACAACAATTACACAAGTAAGAGACCTAGGAGTCTTAATTGACAATCACCTGAATTTCAAAGCCACTATCAACAAAACCACTAAAGACTGTTTCTACAAACTACAAGTACTGAAACGAATTAGACCTCTTTTCCATGCCCATGATTTCAGAACCATTCTGCAAGCTATCATATTTTCTAAATTAGACTATTGTAACACCATCCTACTTGGCCTTCCCGCTTCATACACCAAACCGCTCCAAATGGTACAAAATACAGCTGCTCGAATACTGACAAATTCTAGGAGAAGGGATCACATAACCCCCATCCTAAAAAGCCTCCATTGGCTACCCATACACTTTAGAATAATATACAAGGCCATTCTTACTACATATATCCACCTACTGGCTCCCATCGACCTACAAATCCCTCTCCAACTACATAATTCGTCAAGACCGACAAGAGAGGCATACAAAGGATCGCTACAGGTACCACCGCCTAAATCTACCAGACACAACACGCTAAGAAATCGGGCTTTCTCCACAGCCATTCCACCAATATGGAACTCCATCCCTACAAACCTCAGACTGGAAACATGCATCGCAACCTTCAAAAAAGACTAAAGACATGGATATTCATACAAGCATTCCCGGACTCCAATTGATTTATCTCATCCACGCCTCCTTAACTCCGCCCACACTATAATCAATTATCTCCACTATCGCTTTTACATGTTTGAATTATAATCTGTCCTTTCTCTTCCTCCCTGCCAAGTTTTTAATTACCCTGTTATATGTAACTGCATTTTCCGCACCACTGTTCTAGTTTATGTTTCACGATGCACCCTTGTTTTATGTGAACCAGCATGATGGGACTGCGATCTCGAATGCCGGTATATAAAAACCTTAAATAAATAAATAAATAAATTTGCGGATGACACAAAATTATTCAGAGTAGTTAAATCTCAAGCGGATTGTGATGAATTGCAGGAGGACCTTGTGAGACTGGAAGATTGGGCTTCCAAATGGCAGATTAAATTTAACGTAGACAAGTGCAAAGTGATGCATACAGGAAAAAATAACCCTTGCTCTAGTTACACAATGTTAGGTTCTATCTTAGGAGTACCCACCTAGGAAAGAGATCTAGGTGTCATAGTGGATAATACACTGAAATCATTGGCCTAGTGTGCTGTAGTGATCAAAAAAGCAAACAGAATATTAGGAATTATTAGGAAGGAAATGGAAAATAAAATGGAGGATGTCATAATGCTTCTGTATCGCCTTGAATACTGTGTGCAGTTCTGGTCACCGCATCTCAAAAAGGATATCGCTGCACTGGAGAAAGTGCAGAGAAGGGCAACCAAAATGATAAGGGGCATGAAACGGCTGCCTTATGAGGAAAGGCTAAAGATGTTAGGGCTGTTCAGTTTGGAGAAGAGATGAATAAGGGGAGACATGATAGAAGTCCTCAAAATCATGGAAGGACTTGAACAATTAATGTAAATCGGTTATTTACTCTCTCAGATAATAGAAGGACCAGGGGGCACTCCATGAAGTTAGCAAGTAGCTCATTTAAAACCAATCAAAGAAAATTCTTTTTCACTCAGCACATAGTTAAAGTCTGGAATTCATTGCCAGGGGATGTGGTTACAGCAGTTAGTGTAACTGGGTTTAAAAAAGGTTTGGATAAGTTCCTAGAGGATAAATCCATAAACTGCTATGAAGGTAATAGAGATGTGAATTGGAACCGGAATCGGTTCGGATTCCGGTTCGATTCACATGTGGGTTTTTTTTCATCGGGCCCAATCGTGGTTTTGTTTATCGGCTGCGCCTGAGCTACACCCGACCCTTTAAAACTAATCCCTTTGCTTCCCCCACCCTCACGATCCCCCCAAAAACATTTTACAGGTACCTGGTGGTCCAGTGGGGGTCCCGGGAGCGATCTCCCGCTCCCGGGCCGTCGGCTGCCACTAATAAAAATGGCACCGATGGCCTTTGCCCTTACCATGTGACAGGATATCCGTGCCATTGGCCGGCCCCTGTCACATGGAGGGAGCACTGGATGGCTGGCGCCATCTTTAAAAAAGGCGCGGGCCATCCAGTGCTCCTACCATGTGACAGGGGCCGGCCAATGGCATGGATACCCTGTCACATTGTAAGGGCAAAGGGCCATCGGCGCCATTTTGATTAGTGGCAGCCGACGGCCCGGGAGCGGGAGATCGCTTCTGGGACCCCCACTGGACCACCAGGTACCTGTAAAATGCTTTTGGGGGGGTCGAGAGGGTGGGGGAAGCAAAGGGATTAGTTTTAAAGGGTTGGGGTGGGTTTAGGGGTTATCTTTGTGTGCCGTTTTTCCCACCCTCCCCCAAAACGATAAGAGAACCGCCACAATCAATATCGTGGGGTTTTCCTATCGTTTCAGGGGAGCCCCCGATTTCTGACGATTTTGAAAATATCGACAATATTTTCAATCATCCGAAGCCCGATTCACATCCCTAGAAGGTAATTAATAAGCAATAGTAGCTAGTTTGTGTTCTATTTAATGTTTGGGTACTTGCCAGGTACTTGTGACTTGGATTGGCCACTGTT
Source organism: Rhinatrema bivittatum (assembly GCF_901001135.1). Taxonomy (NCBI): domain Eukaryota; kingdom Metazoa; phylum Chordata; class Amphibia; order Gymnophiona; family Rhinatrematidae; genus Rhinatrema; species Rhinatrema bivittatum. The sequence continues at coordinate 51,519,350 of NC_042624.1, read as the reverse complement.
GGAACAGGATACTGGGCTTGATGGACCTTGGTCTGACCCAGTATGGCATATTTTATGTTCTTATGACAGACAAGACAAGGACAGTTGACTAAGGCACAGCAGGAAAACAAGGTTAGGCAGGGCAAGGCCCATGGAGGCAAGGCAAGGCAAAGTAGGACATACAATGAGGTAAGGCAAGCACAAGACAGTGAATCAGTATGCCCTGATGATGCTGAGGCATCAACTTGTAGCATGGCTTGGCTTTAAATACCCAACCAAGTGACATCATTAAGAAGCATTGGCTGAAGTGTTTCCCACCACATAGCCTTTAAGAGGCTCCACAGAAGCCCCATGGTGACACAGCAGGATGGCATTTCGGCCTCATCAGCAGCGTGGTCAAGTTGCGAAGCTGAGGTTGAGTGTGGTCGGTCACAGGATATCCCGCAGCTGGTCAAAATATTACACTCGTTCTATTTGTTTTATTTACCTCATGAGTTATCTTGTTTTCTGTCTCTTGCAGTGTTATTCTCTTCTAGACCCTGAGGGCTACAAATGGGTCAGGTTTTCAAGATATCCATAATGAATATGTATGAGAAAGATTTGCATGCATACTGCCTCTATTGTATGCAAATCTATCTCATTAAATATATCCTGAAAACCTGACCTGTTTGTGGCCCTCGAGAATTTGAAGCGAATACCATTGGTCTAATGCTTTGTAAAGTGATGTCATAAATGCTGTAATGATATTCAATGATGCCTTTTTACCCAAGAGAGAAAATAAGAGAGGGAAAAATACTTCACTATATTTTGTATTACAGTTGTTTTCTCTTTCTTTGCATAGAAGAAATAGATTTTAAACAAGCGAGGGATTATTTTGCTTTATTTAGAGCTAATCCCTTTCTAAATTGGGAGCCACAATTAAAATATGAGTGTGTGGACATCACAGGTGGGCTAGATGTTTAATCTTCTTTTGTGTTCCAACTATAATACCAAGAAAGGAATGCTTCCCAGCATTTGTCTGCTGAAGGCGCATGGCAACTGCTGGTCCTACATTGTTTTCTTCCATTCAATACACACAGAGAAACCACTGAGTTTTGCCAAAGGAACTTACTGTACTGAAAGTCAAATGCAAGGCAAAAAGGCAGAAGGAGCTTCTCTAAGAGTTAGAAAAGAATACTGATGAATAAGATAATTATTTACAATAAAAACATATGTAAAACAGGTCTTTTGATTGTCCTTTATCAGAGTGGCTAATATAAATAAAAAAAAATGTAGCTCTTTGTTCCCCTATGCTACCTGATTTAAATGCTGATTTTCAGAATTCTAAAAGCAAGTAAATAGAACAGGCAAGCTATTTTTTTAAATTCATGCAAATATTACATTTTTTATGTCTAGTTTACATAAAAGAAATGAGCTGCTCAAAGTTTCTATTAATTTGTTTTTTGTTTTTTTTACATTTTGTATATTTTTTCCTGTGAGATGCAATATAGTAAACAAACATATAAATCCGATACACTCTTGAAATTGCATGTCCTATGTTCTAAACTAGGAAGCAATGTAATCTGTTTTCAAAAACAGTCTTCTTCTCTTATCTCATGCTTCTAGAGTTTTTAGAATTATAATATCAATTCTGGGCACTTTGGTTTGCATTCTCTAGTCTTTTTTCCTCTGGTATTTCACCCAGATCTAAATGACAAATCAGTGATCCCTCTCACTTGGCTCATACATAATTCAATTGCATGATATATGTTGTTATAGACTGGCCCCAGAAAATTTACTAGAGAGAGATAGAGAGAGATACTCTATAACAGGGTTCTATCATGATAGGGCGAGAAAACATAGTAGAAATCTCAACTTTGTGAGACTTTCCTCACTCAAATGACCTCAAATCTTCACCGAGGTGTACTATGTTGTTCATACATCACTCTGCATGTAAAACTGGCCCCTAAACCCTAAACCACCACCACCTCACCTCGAGCTATTAGCTGGCCCTCCTATAGTGATATAAATTGTTGAATACTGTGAAGGCCTCCCTCTCCCTCTCCATCTCTCTCTTCCCAAGTCCAGAGATGGCCAAAATGCAATTGCATTTCAACTGTTTTGGACATATAACACCAGGAAAAAAGGTGTAGTTATTTTCTGCATAAAAAATGTGCAATAGCAGCCCTCATTTTAATTGATCCAAACCCCTCCCCAATCCTGCCACTTCAAAAAATTTGCAGTCGTGCAGTGCAGTAACACGATTATCGCTATAACACATTTTCTTTTTTTTTTTTTAATTTAATGTTTATTAATCTTTTTCCATAATTTACAAGAATAACAAGCATTTTCTATACATGTATGCACTATATCCATCCATATTTCACAATTCCAATAATGGATTTAAAAAAAAAAAAAAAAGAAACATATAAATTGTACATCAATAACAATAAGGATTTCAAAACACCTTCTTGTATTCATAGATAACTACATTAAAGCATGTATATGGGTGATCCAGACGTCATATAGAGCATTTCTATCCAAAATCTATGTCAAAGAAATCACAAAAGAAAAGGAGAGGTGCACTATACATATTGCCCTTACTCTAGGATTCAGCACTCTCAGTTCCAAAATTATCTATAAAGGATCGCAAGTGTATAGGATCATAATACACATATCTGTTGTTATTAATATACATTAAGCATTTACACGGGTATCTTATTGTTATCTTTGCTCCGAGTTGTCTAGCTTCTTGACACATCTGTAGCATTTGCTTTCTACGCTGCTGTGTATTCCTTGCAATGTCTGGGTAAATTCTAATTTTCTCCTCATAAAACAATTTTTCTTTGTTACGCAGAAAACTCTTTAAGACCAAATCACGGTCCCCAGAAAAAACAAAGGTACATAATACTGTTCCACGGAACTCTACTTGCTCCACAGTAGAAGATTCAAGAAATGCTGTTAAATCAACCCCTATATTATTAGGGGGATTCTGTTCTTGTTGGGATCTGTCGGTCATTTTCTTCACAAAATATATATTAGTGATAGGTGGTAAAGCTTCGTTTGGAAATGATAAAACTTCCTTCAGATATTTTTTAAAGAGATCACGCAATGAGATATATTTTATAGAGGGAAAGTTTAGTATCCTAAGGTTCAGATATCTTTGGTGATTTTCCAACTCTTCCAGCTTTCTCTCAGTATTAGCCTCATTTTTGATTAAATTCACTTGGACTTCTTGAACTTTTATCATAGTCTCTTCAATTTCTTTAACCTTTTTCTCATGTAAATCCAAAATAGGTTTTGTTTCACTGTCTTTTTGTTGTAAATTAACTACAGCAGTAGTTAAAGTTACAATTGCTTTTTCTAGCGCAACCAAGGCACTCCATACACTATCCAGTGTTACAATTTGCGGCCTTGATAATTTAAAACTGGTATCCAGGCTTACCTCCTGCCTCCGACAAACCTCTAAGATTCTCAGGATTTCCTCTGTCGGTTCCTCTCCCCCTCCGATAATATTCGCAGCTACGTTCTCGTCCGACTCAACCTCAAATGCGGTTCTTTGTTGTTTGATCCGCTCTCCTCCGACGTTCAGAGACGCTGCTGCTCCCACGGCTCCCGGTCCAAAAACAGTCTCATCCGCCTGGTCTCCTAACGGCCCCTTCGGCCGCATCGCCCAGGCCTGTTCAGGTATCGCGCCGTGTGTGGGGGGAGAGGGAGTAATGGGCGCCCCAGGGCTTAAAGAGGTGGAAATGCCCAATGGCGTCTGAGTTTGCTCCATACTCGACGCCTCCGCGGGCCGTCTCTCTGGGGTAGAGGTTGATGCCGCACCGAAAAAGCCCTCAATCGATGGTTGGAGGGGGTCAGTCAAGGCTGTGGATGCAGAAACCAGCCTTACCTTTCCTTTCCTCTTAGTATGAGGCATTCTTTTTCAGAGGAAGGAAAGAAAATCAATACGAGTGAGGAGCTCCTCTCGGTGCGTCCTCTCCTTACGGCGCCAACTTGGATCCCCCTCCATAACACATTTTCATGCATGACCCTATGCCTGTAAAAGTCAGGTTTTTTTGGCCCATCTATTATCCTTATCCTTCCATATAATTCCATCAAGTTTGTTAAAATTTGTGTTTGAGGGATTTTTTTAAAACGACTGTAAAAAGTATTGCTCAGTCTGAAATTATTTCTTATCTAGCTCAAAAACCCTTAAAACCAATTTTACTACTGGGTTAGAATGTATTCCAATAGAAGAAACCTTTGTGAGTCCTAAAGTTTTAAGATTTTGGATTCTGGAGAAATTTGAATTAAAAAATTGCTAGAGCTAGGCTCATCCAACTGTTGCAGATGTGGACTCTTAGGCCGAGGGGGCACAGCCTGCAGGGAGGAGCCCTGCAGGACCCCAGAGTCAACAGGTGGAGCTGGCTGAAGCAGAGGTCCAACTGGAGCTTTGCCAATACCAGCCCCTCAGGTGCCAGGGCCAGCTGGTCTTAGATGTTGGTCTCTGTGGAGGTGAAGATCTGTCAAAATGAAGTCATTGCAGGCCAGCATGAAGAAGGAAGTGAAGTTAGAGAAGCAGCAGTCGGGGCAGGCAGCAATCATCAGGGACAGGTTCAGGCTGTGGTCAGAGGCAGGCAGCGCTCTAGCAGTGTCATGGCCCAGGCAATGGTCAGGGCAGGCAGAGTACAATCAGAAGCAGAAGCAGGCAGTAGTCAGAGGCAGGTGGAGATCAAGCAGTGTCGAGGTCCAAACCGAAGTCAAAGACAGGAGTCCAATCCAAATGAGACAAATAAGGGGAGTTGAGGAACCACAGGAGCAGGACGAGATACTGAAGACAGGCGAAGAGGAAACAGACCATGAAAACAAGAAGACTGAATACAAACCAGACTGCCAGGGACCAGGACCAAGACACAGAAGCTCTGGAAGACATACAGCGGAAGAGAAACCAAGAAGTGAGGATCAGAAACTAGGAATCTCGAACACAGAGGCATAGCACTACTCCAAATGGAGTTGACCTATTGCCGAAGCCCAGAGAATCAGGACAAGTGTCCTTTTAAGGGCCAGGGAAGTGAGCTCATCAAAAGAGGGTGCTGGGTTTTTCCTGCAGTGGTCTCTTTAAATTTAGAGCAGGGGTGTGTATGTGCACCAAAGTAGGACGTGCCGCCTCGAGCCCCGCCGCCAGCGCCTCAGCCCTGAGTCCAGGTGGCCTGAAGCTGAATCGGCTGGCAGCGCTTCCACCGTGGGTGGCAACATGATGCCCAGGGAGTTGTTCCTTGTACCAGGATGCGGTGCCCCTGCTCAGGCCGAGCTGGAGGTGAGAGTGGCGGTCTGTAGACCGCCAAGCATAACACCAACTTTGGTGCTAGTAAAATTAGAGGAGCTAGCAAAAACGAAAATGTATTTAATCTCAAAGTAAATGAATTTAAGAGATATTGGAATTCTTATGATGTTCTTTAATCTATTGGTTGAATTACTAAAAATCTTTTGATATTCTTTGAAGTATGATTTGATTGCCCTGATGATGGTGCAAATCCTAAATACCAATGATTATATATGCCACTTTAATATCTTGTAGCAAAAGCAAGATTAAAATTGCTTATTTTTAAAATAAAAGCATTTTTCCTATCTTTTCTACCAGCTCTTATTAAAGATACTGACTCTGCTCTATCTCATTATTGATTAATTTAGTATGAACCACCTAGTGCTAGCAAACTCTGTGATAACTGTGCAAGAAATACCCTCACTACATGTTTCATACTATACACATGGATCTGCATGGTAGAAGACAAGCAACATGTTTCAAAAATTCTGCTCTCCTCCCTCACCCATGACAAGGAAACTGAGGATAAATCTGGTGGGAGGACAGGGGAATAAGGAATTACATTGGTAGGGATAGGATCAGGTTGAACAGGAATGCAAGGCCCTCTTTCTACCTTAGCTGCATAGGCCTAGAATTCAGAGGAGAAGAGGCATAGAATCTCCCACCCCCAGATGCAGAACAGCTATAATAATAGAGTAGAAAGGAGCAGAAGCCCCTGTACCCTCCAACCTCATACTAGAAAATACAGGGGCTGTGATCCCAGTGGATAGGGGAGAGGAGGAAATCCTTGCACTCTTTCTATCTTTCATGCCAGTGTTAGAGGTCATAATCCAGGAGATATGAACTTATGGAGCTCTCTTCCAAACATTCATCCTCTTAGCATCCTAGAGGTAGATGATCCCCACCTTCCATGGCACTGATTGGTTGCAATCCTCAGGTATGAAGAGAGGAAGGATACCTCAAGGCAAATGACTGTTGAGGTTCTGTGCTCAAATATTCTGGATCTGAGGACCTGCCTAGGATTCAGGTTTGGTAAAATCCTTCCCCCTTTCCCTTATTCATGAGAAGGAACATTTAATTTTACCATCTGGTTATGTCCCAGCTCTTAGCTAGACTCTCCTAAACAGGATATGACAACTAACAATGGACAGATGTGCTATGATTTGGGATGACAGTCTAAACCCATTATTTTGTCATTACCAGACAGGCATCTTTATCTTCATTGTGAAATTATATTGCAAAAATACAATCAGACAAAATTAATAAGAAGGGCCCAAATGTCACTTGGGTGTGCCTTTGCCCTGGCACACAGCTACATTAGACTCAACCCCATGTTCTTATTCCAGCCATCGCTCAGCCCGCTTATGATCCTCTGCCTGTCCTGAGTGGAATGCGACAGCATTGGCCATGTGGCATGCCAGCCAACACTTTCTAGTCCTCTCCCAGATGCTGGCACACCAAGATGATATCTGTCACTCTGGAAGAGTAATGTGGCGGCAGCATGCAGCCCAACTGGATTGATGTCTAACATCCAGGCATCTCCAGAGGTGGGCTTGTGGGAGATTCAGAAGGAGAAGGGAGCACTTGCATCATTTCTTTATCTACAGTCTTGCGTGACCCGAATAATGGCATTAATCCCACCCACCCTACCCAGTGTCACAAGGAGGATATGCTATATAGTGTGTCATATGCCTAAGATACCATAAAGGATAATGTGTTTAGATAACTGCGCCAGCATTCACTGTGATAGGAATGTTACTATCTTCTGTAGTTCTCATTTCTTTTTGCATTCCCTGTTGTGTTTGCTAATACTGTCATGGTGGGTTGGTAGAGACCAGTCAGTTAAAGAGAAAGATTAGGGGAGTGACTTGAGGGGCTCACAGATTAGAGGATGTTACTGGGGTAATAACCTTGGCAACAAACCAACAGTTGGACATGGAGATGTGGTGGTGAATGGGTCCAGTGGAATACATGGGGGCAGGGCTGACAGTCTTGCAGGTTTATCCCCACCACTTCCAAAACTCCAACACCATAAGGCCCTGCTGAGCATAGGTGGGCCTTTGAAAGCCTTGGAGTGGCAATGCAAGCGCCCCCATGGCCCCTCTTGGGAGGAAGTGGGTGAAAGAGATTAGATAGGTGAGCTCGAGCTTCCAGATTAGATTTCTTTTTAGGACTCTAATAAAGACTGCAACATTTATTATCCATTAAAAGTTATTTGCCTGATTTTTAACTTTTGAAATAGAGGCAGGTGCGACAGGCCCAGGATGAATCCTGATTTCCTCTGTTACTATATTTGTGAGGTAGGAACATGAAAACCCTTTCTATTCAGTAATACTCAGATAATGGAAGGAATCTTGGTTTGAAGGACTGTATTGCAATTTGTTTGCCCATCTCTAATTTTGCTGATTGAAATGTATTATCAGTTGAAGTAAACAATGCAACAGTTATGAATTTCAATATTTTCTGTGATAATTAATTTTTAAAAAATATTTTTCTGGTTCTTAAGACTTCCATGTTTGTCTTGATTTTATCAGCCTTCAGATGCAAATTTATCTTACAGTAATAACGATTACAAGACACATGCTTCCTTTCTTGTTAATGACTTAGGCCTGATGATAATGGGGGCGAGGTGGCGAAAGCCAGTAGCAATCGCACCTCTGCAGTGCTATCATTGCCGGATTTCGCACCCAATAGCACCATCGTAAAAGGTGGTGCTATTGGGCACGAAACTGGCGGCAAACAGGGCCCTTACCTTTTTGCCGTCAGCGACATCTTTGCAGCGCTGCCCCAACTCCTTCTTTTCCGGGGCGGATGCCGCCCAGAACCCACCCCGATCTAGGTATCGCATGCGAAAAGTCCCTTTTTGCGTGCGATCCCTTTTCACGTGCGATCCCTTTTGAAAATGACCCCATTAGGCCTGGATTTTCTAAGGTCGCAGACCTTAGAAAATCCGGTGGTAACGGGGGGGTGGGGAGCGAAGCGGGGGGCGGGCCTGCGAAAGCCGGCAGTGATCGCACCTCCGCAGTGTGATCGCTGCCGGATTTTGCACCCAATAGCGCCATTGTGAAAGGTGGTGCTATTGGGCGTGCTGCGGGCAGCGATAAGGTGTCCTACTTTTTCGCCGTCAGCGAAGTCATCACGGATTCTGCCCCGAGGCCGCCCCGACTCTGCCCCGATTTAGATATCGCATGCAATACCTGTGGAAAATGACCCCATTAGTCATGTTAAAGGTATTTTTCAAATGCTTATTTTTAAAGGACCTTTTGAATGAAGATGCAAAATTAAAAAGGCTGTGCTCAGCATAGCATTTCTGTTTCATACCTTGACTGTGTACATGTATTGTCTCGGTAGAAAGGAGAGGCATGCCAGGATTAACCAGTCAGATGTGTTCATTAAATCCTTACTGGTGCATGTGGGAGGGACTTTAATAGTTTATGCTTTCAACAAAAATAAATGTTATATTCCTCAAACTAAACATAATTGCAGCTACAATTGATCATTCAAACAATCCTTCCTACAGTGACTGAATGTGGTGAAAGTAGGAGCCAGGCATGAATCAAAATCAGTCAGTAGCATTTCTTTAAATTTGTAATTATGAACTTAAAATATCTTCTGTTCATCAGGTGGACAACAGCTATTGTTTAGGCAGTGTGATAAATAAAAGGCTTTAATTAGACCTATAAAGGAAAACTGGAACAAAACCCAAATACAAAGATAATAAACTGTGTTTATAAATTAGAACTCAACCTAATCTTTTTATGTACTTCTCCAGTTGAAATGGTGTTGCTTTGGTATTATTTTTCAAAGGAATTCTAAGTAAGTTATTCAAAGATTGTAGTTCACTACAGTTTGATGAGTTGCTTAGTTTCCTTTCAGTGATATGAGATTAAAACTTGTTATTTATTAAACACATCCTTCAGATACAAATTTTTAATCTTCCATTAATTTGATTATTGCAGTTGGCACATCAAAATGTGAAATGCAGTAGATACACAGGAGGCTTTATAGAATAGTTTTGAGCAAACCTTAAGTTGTCATAGCTTCATGCTTTTCCATTTTTAATATCATTGTTGACTGACAATAGATCTTATGCTGTCAGTCAGTGAGTATCAGGAGCATATTATAAGAAGAAAGGAAAGTGTCACTCTTTTGGGATAAAAGCAAAGTTAAAATGATCAGGTTTAATAGACTCATTCAAAACACAAGATTGTGTGCAGATGTGGAAAATGGCAATTGGAAGATATCCATAGTTTTCTAAGACTCTTAAACATTACCCACCAATTAAAACTGAAATGTTTTGCAGTAGATAGGCCTCAAACACTACCTATACACAGAGGAACATTTCTGACTGGTCCAATGCCAGCATATAAAAAACTATTTTAGTTGCAAGATTAACAAGGAGGTCCATATTTGAAAAGCATTTAGTTGCATAACTGTCCAGTTAAATGAAAAATTGGGCACTTATCCGGCTAAATTCTAGCTGGATAAGTTAGGGATCATCTGGGAGCATAACTGGGAGGAGATCAGTTAGCTGGATGACTTATCCAGCTAACTCTGGTCAGCCCAGATACATTTATCTGCCTAACTTTAAGATAGCCAGGCATATTCAAGGGCACAGCAGCAACACTGAATATACAGAACTAGTTAGCCGGATAAGTTTATCTGAAACAATCATGTTTTTAGAGATTTTTTAAAGGTAATTATCTCACTCTGTATTCTTGGCTGCTCTAGCATATTGTTCCAGGTAATAGGTCTTGCCATTCAAGGCATGATCTCTAATCTCACCCAAATGTCTTATCCAGCTACCTTATCTCAACATTGTGCTTTGAATATCTACCTCACAATGAATGAGTCATGGATGTAATAAGTAAACAAATCTGCAATAACTGTCATGCAAACAACTGTAAAGTACTTGGTCACTCTGTGCTTAGAACTTTGGTGTAATCACTAATTTAATCAAGCATGTGTGATTAAAAGGAGTTGCAAGATTTATAGCTTGCTGGAGTCATAATTTGAAGGCATCAATTTCACACATGCAACTCATTAGTTGTGCTGAAATTCCTTGAGCAGGTAATGTAGCAGTAGTATATAGCACTGTCTGGCAGAAGGAAGTAAAAATAACTTGTAAGTAGAAGGAGGTGTCGTTTAATAGTTACAACACTGAACTGTAAGTAGGGACCTTCGGTTTCAGTTTTTATCTTATTTTTCCTGCAAATGTCAATGTCATAACAAAATAAGTCAGTGGAAAAATGACTTCCTTAGAACACACGAGAAAAATCAGTGGAAAAGTCATGTTTTCATTGAATTATTTTTAAAAGCCAGCCTGGAATCTGGTCCCAGATCTGGCTAATATAGTATTGGTTCCAGCCATAGGCTCCCTACTTCCCTTTTGTTCCTGGTGAGGTGGAGGATGATTGGGGTGAGTAGGAGTGAAGGGAGATATTTTTCTTTCATCCTTCTGCCCCATTTGAATCATGCAGTAGGAATATTTCCTGTTGGCTGGCTTGTGGAGCCCAGGAATCAAGGGAAAGTGGAGGTCCAGGACAGGGATATAAAGGAGAGACAGGGATGGATCCTCTGCTCCTTTTGCCACACCATGGATTGCTTGAGGGCCTTATGCCTGCATCCTCTATGGAGCATCCACATTTGATGAGATTATGGGGTCAGGGTACGGTCTCACTGATGGAGCGGAGGCAGGGGGCTGGTGCAGACCAAGACAGTCGTGACCAAGGTTGTGGCTGCCAGGGGAAAAGGGAAGCTGAATCTGATGGACACCGAGCCCCTGCTAGCTGTGGAGATGCTGGGATTGGAGTGACTTTACCAGCTGGGGATGTCTCAACCATCTGCTTTCCCAGCTTTGAATACTTCCTTGTAAGTTTTGGGCCTTGGGGTTCAGGGTCATTCAATTGGTTTGTCCAGCTCCCCCTTATACTGGGTCTGGCTGGATGGGTCAAGCTTTTCATCAGTGGGGACTGGGCAGGCTGGAGGAGTGGGTCAAATTATCATCAGTGGGCCTTGGAATGGTAGAGGCCCTATCCAGGCTGGGAATGTGGGTCTTTTCCTGTTCCTATTCCTTGGCTCCAGGGGTGGGCAGTGGTTCCCAGTCTGGCTTTATCCTAAGAATCTCCACGGTGGTCTCCCTGTGGTAGTTCCAGTGCTAGTTCTGTTATTGCTGTGGAGATATTAGTTCTTTTCCACAGATAAGAACATAAGAAATTGCCATGATGGGTCAGACTTCGGGTCCATCAAGCCCAGCATCCTGTTTCCAACAGAGGCCAGACCAGGCCACAAGAACTTGGCAATTACCCAAACACTAAGAAGATCCCATGCTACTGATGCAATTAAAAGCAGTGGCTATTCCGTAAGTAAACTTGATTAATAGCAGTTAATGGACTTCTCCTCCAAGAACTTATCCAAACCTTTTTTGAACCCAGCTACACTAACTGCACTAACCACATCCTCTGTCAACAAATTCCAGAGCTTAATTGTGTGATGAGTGAAAAAGAATTTTCTCCGATTAGTCTTAAATGTGCTACTTGCTAACTTCATGGAATGTCCCTTAGTTCTTCTATTATTTGAAAGTGTAAATAACCGTTTCATATCTACTCGTTCAAGGCCTCTCATGATCTTAAAGACCTCTATCATATCCGCCCTTAGCCTTCTCTTCTCCAAGCTGAACAGCCCTAATCTCTTCAGTCTTTCCTCATAGGGGAGCTGTTCCATCCCCTTTATCATTTTGGTTGCCCTTCTCTGTACCTTCTCCATCGCAACTATATATTCCTCAAATGGTGGCATCCTCTAGAGACGTGGCTGGTCCTGAGGCATCATGACAGAAGGAGTGCTGGAATATCTCTGGCAACAGGGTGCTAACTTCAGGTTCTGCAGAAACGCAAGTGGCAGGACCTTCTAGAGCTCTATCCTGAGACATTGGTCTACTTGGTGAGTCAAACTGGGAGGACAATTTGTGGGCTTTTTCAGTGGCAGTTTCAGTGAGGGAAGGGAAAATCCCTAGGAGGGGATAACATAGAGTTACCTGGTGGGGTTGGAGGGGAGTAAGAAACACAGACATAGGCACAGGAGACACTTCAGATTCCTCAGAATCTGACTCTTCCAGCTCTTTGCACTGTTTTTTTCAATCTGGTCACTCCCAGTGGCACAGCTTGCTTCCAGTGGTGAAAGAGGTCCACCAACATTAGTGGTGCTTTCAGAATTATGGGAAGGCTTGTCTGGGACATACCAGAGTAAGATTAAGAAGTGCCAATATATTGACATCTTCTGGATGTTAGAGGGGTATAGAGGCAGAAAGAAGGCAGGCAAAAAGAAGGATAAGAAGGAGATGGTTTGCAGAACTGAAAGAAAGATGCTGCAAAACATACTGAATAGGTGTTTATTGTGCTTGGCCAGTGTGGTGGGGCATTAGGATCACTTCCAATATGGTGCCTTGCTGGCACATTGAGATATAATTCTGAAGGACTAAAAAGATTATGAGAGTTGTTTCCATGATAAGATGAAAGAGAATCATTATCCAGTATGTCATGGGCCATGTAAGATGTAGGTTTGTGCTGACTCAGATTACCATTAAAGCATCAGGGGTGAGTTAGATGTCTGAGTCAGGTCAACAGGGATTGGGTCATTCCTTTTGTGGAGCAGCAGCATTCATTGTTTCAGCCAAAGGGGCTGCAGATATTCCTGATTTCTGCTGGCATTTCAATAGGTCCGCCTGTTATTTTCCCAATTGCAAATGTAAACATTTATGTGCAACTGGTTATCCAGCCAGTAAGTGTCTCAGGAAGGCTGGATCAGGGCCTCCTGGTACTGTCAAGTGATGTCTTTTATTCTGTACAGCCCTAATTGGACAAGAAACCCACAAGTGGGGAAACATTAGCATTGTTTAAAAGGTTTTCCACATTTCTTATTTTGAGTTCCTGGGAGGGTTCATTGGTCTCCAAATTTTGGTTTGTTTTCCATATTTTATAATGTGGTAGCTGACAAGATTGCAAATAAGGTTTTGCAGGGGTGGGTAGCTGGCTGTTTTGAGGTTATACCGTTTGAGAAGATGATTTTATTTTTCTCCTTTGGTGGAAGTTCCCAAAAAGGAGCCATAAAAATTTCATTTGATTTACAATCTATTATATCTAGAGGAGAGGCTTGGTAAATGATTTTGAATCATGGGACCTGTGTTTACTTTGCTACTCATCCTTTAACTCCACAGTGCAGTTAATCTAATGTTGTGGTGCTGGGGATTTAATGCCCAAGGCAGACATTGAGTCTGCCTTTGGGTTGCTTCCAATCCACCCAGATTGTTTTCTATTGCTCAGCTTTGTATTTGGCGGGTTTTATTTTGATCATTGTTTACCAATAGGTTGTTCGATTTCTTGTTCATTCTTTGAATTTTTCAGCTCTTTTGTTCATTTAGTCACTGCCTAGGTTTCAAAGGAATATTGTTCGTTACTTGGATTATTTTTTTATTTGTTGGTCCATCATCTTCTGATTATTGTACCAGGGTTCTTTTCAGTTTTTCTCTACGTTTCTGAGCATTTTATTGTGATCTGGACAGATGTGAGCGTGAGCCCCGTGCCATGATGCAACCAACATAACCCCAGGGCTGGCTGTGGTCCATGCTGCTGGCAGGTGAGTGCATCCACGCATGGCTAGGCTGAAACAGGAACACTCTTGACTTGGAACAGGAACACTTGGATGTCCTAACACATACCAGGAACTGAGAACCAGCAACCTATACTGGTCTCTGGGGTAGCTCTCTGTAAGCATTTTCAGACTAACCTCTTGTAATGGCTTGAGTGTAGGACTGACAAAGGCTGAGGGCTCTGGACACTCATTACAAGACAAGGCTAAAGAATCTGAAGATTCATGACAAAACAAAGGCTCTGAAGACTTGGAATAAGATGAAGGCTCTGAATTCTTGGAACAATACAAGGGGGACTTGAAACAGGCAGATGGCTGGAACAAGAACTCTAGAGCACAGGGACAGGACTCAGGAACTCGGAACTTGGAACTCAGATTCAGGAACTAGGAACTCAGACTCAGGAACTTGAACTTGGAACTCGGACTTGAAACTCAGACTCAGGAACTAAGGAAGAGACCACAAAGACTTGAACTAGTGGTGAAGACTTGAACCAATGGCAAAGACTTGGTCAGGTTACTGAAGATTTGGAGTGAAGACTTGGACATAGGAACCAAGAGACCATGAACACAGAAGACTATAAGAAACAGGAGACCTTGAACGACTGGAGACCACTGGAAACCCTTGCAAAGGCAACAGGGAACAGTCAGGGGAGCCCTTTTATAGGGCTTGCAGGCAAGACATTATCTGAGGGCACTGCGGGCTTTTCCCACACCAGGCCCTTTAAATCTTGAGCTGGCATACACATGTGCACCTAGGGCATGCCAGGCAGGAGTGACAGCATGGCTGCAGTCAACATCATTCCAGGCAGAGATAGTGACTCAAGGCTACAAAAGAAGTGGTGGTGATGGCAATGGCTCACCGCCACAAGGAACATAGGCGGTGTTGGGGTCGGCAGCATTTCCCTGCCATATGGAAGCATCATTGTCAGCAGTGCTGGGGTGAAGAGATGGCAGTGCTTCAGTGCTATGTGCAGCATTGATGGCGCTCCAGGCCCTGGAGACCAAGTGCAGTGGTGGCATCTCTCCTGTCATGGGATTCAGCAACAAGGCAAAGGCAGCATCGGGTGAGTGAAGCTGCTTGCAGGCCCTCCCGCGGGCAGAATCACAATATATTTGGGTATTCCTATTCCTCAGAATAAGATGAAGGGTGAAATTACTTATTTCACTATTTTGGGTATTGAGCTGAAGTCAAGAGGACATTGTCTCTGTTTCCTAAAGGTAAGCTATCACAGCTTGGTTTGGTTCTGAGTGCCAAGAAGGTAATTTTGGGTCGTATTCAGTCTTTGGTTCCTTGAATTTTGCTTGCTGGGTCATTCCTATGGGGCACGCATTTGTGAGACAGTTGTCTAGAATTATGTCTGAGGTTTGGTATAAGTAAGAGGGTCAGAAGATGTATAAGAGAAGATCTGCAGTTGTGGCACACCTTCTTAATGGAGTATAACGGTGTTTATATTTGGCAATCAGGTTTTGAATTCAGTTGGGATTTACTGGTGGAGTCAGTTTTGGTGTGTATTGTCAAGGATCTTAGTGTGTAGTCTCTTGGCCCATGTTGTGGTGTGTTGTGGGGGTCACGAGGAATATTATCTTTTCATTTGTTCTCTAGTGTCATTGCTTTAGTGTTTCGGGTGCTAGGCTTTGGAACAAGAAAATAATTTTCTTATGTGATAACTTATCATTGGCTGAAGTCATCAACAGACAATCAGCCTGGTCCAGCCAGATGTGTTTTGCTTTTAGACTTATTGAGGGAGTTTATGCTGTGCTGTTTATGGTTGAACTTGACTATGTGGCCAAACACATTCCTGGTATTGATAACTCTATTGCTGATGTTTTATCTAGTTCTTAGTGGACCCTTTTCAGAAGATGGCACTGGAGGTGGCTCTATGAAGAGTTCCTGGCCCCAATTAAATTTGGCTCTTTGGGACCTGGAATCATTGGCCTTTCTGCACTCATCTTTAGCAACATCCATCTGAAGATCTTGCATCAGTGGTTGTAACAAGTTGTGGAATTCCTTTTTGATTCAGGGATGGGTTTGGGGTCTAGTTCCAGATTCATTTAGTGATGTCTTACATTTTGTCCTCCTAGTGTGCTGGGTTTATCTAAGTCTGAGGTATCATCTCTTTCTGCTCAAGCACAAAAATGGAGATCGGTGTTGAGACTAATCCTGTTCAATATCTTTGTGAGCAACATTGCGGACGGGATAGAAGGTAAGGTTTGTCTTTTTGCAGAGGAAACAATGATCTGCAACAGACTGGACACGCTGGAAGGAGTGGAGAGAATGAGACGGGATTTAAGGAAACTGGAAGAGTGGTCGAAGATATGGCAGCTGAGATTCAATGCCAAAAAGTGCAGAGTCATGCATATGGGGTGTGGAAATCCGAAAGAACTATATTCAATGGGGGGAGAAGGGCTGATGTGCATGGAGCAGGAAAGAGACCTTGGGGTGATAGGGTCTAATGATCTGAAGTCGGCGAAATAATGTGACAAGGCGATAGCTAAAGCCAGAAGAATGCTGGGCTGCATAGAGAGAGGAATATTGAGTAAGAAAAGGGAAGTGATTATCCCCTTGTACAGGGCCTTGGTGAGACATCACCTGGAGTACTGTGTTCAGTTTTGGAGACCGTATCTCTGAAGAGACAGAGGCAGAATGGTCTTCATCAAATGACTTATGAGGAGAGATTGAAGAATCTAAATATGTACAGCCTGGAGGAAAGGAGGAGCAGGGGTGATATGATACAGACTTTCAGATACTTGAATGGTTTTAATGATCCAAAGATAATGACAAACCTTTTCGGTTGCAAAAAATTCAGCAGAACCATGGGTCACGATTTAAAACTCCAGGGAGGAAGACTCAGAACCAATGTCAGGAAGTATTTCTTCACGGAGAGGGTGGTGGATGCCTGGAACGCCCTTCCAGAGGAAGTGGTGAAGACCAAAACTGTGAAGGATTTCAAAGGGGTGTGAGATAAACACTGTAGATCCATAAAGTCTAGAGAATGTGAATGAAGAGAAGAGGCATGGGGTTGGCTTGCGGGAATGACGGCTACTACCTGGAAATTAATATCCTTATTCAATAAATATACACATGGTTAATGTGACTCCAACATTGCCCTATGCTTCAACGGCAAGAGGAAATGTGGAAAAAAGGATTTGCATCCACAAAACATCAGGGGAGTAGCTTGCTTGTTAAGGCGGTTACTAACCCAAACCAAATAAGCCTGATACTTCCCTTTCAATGCATATCCAGCATAGCTTTCTGCTTCAACAGCAGGGGGAATGCAGAAAAGATGATTTATATTCAGATAACTACCAACAAGGACTGAATTACATAGTCTGGGTAAACAAATAAGCATGGGTGTAGCTTGCTTGTTACGGTGGTTACTACCCCGACTCAAGCCTGATACTTCACTTGGAATACATATCCAGCGCAGCTCACTGCTTCAACAGCAGGGGGAATGAAGTAAAGAGGATTTATATTCAAACAACCAACAAGGACTGAATTGCACAGGCTGGGTAAACAAGCATGGGAGTAGCTTGCTTATTACGGCAGTTACTACCCCTAACCAATTAGCTAGATACTTCACTTAGATGCAGCTCTAGCACTGCTATCTATATCGATGGCGGGGGTGGAAGGGAAATAGAACCAAAAAGTTACTTATTAGGGACAAGAGTAACAGATAAGTATGAAAAAAAAATAAGTGTGAAAACTTACTGGGTAGACTGGATGGACCGTTTGGTCTTCTTCTGCCATCATTTCTATGTTTCTATATCTCTAGGGTGACTGATATAGGTGCGTGAACCGATAGTGACATAGTACCTATGGTCACCTCTTTTGTCCTACCGAACAGAGATTCAGAAATTAAAAAATAATCAAGTCTTGAGTAAAATAAGTGGGGGTGGGCAAAGAATGTAAAGTCTCGTTCTCTGGGATACAGGGTCCGCTATATATCTAGCAAACCCAGCTCTGCACTGGCAAAATGCATTCCCATGAGGTGGTCTCTATTTCCTGGTAAACGAGGGGGTTTACAGTCCAATTGTTTACCCATACCGAATTAAAGTCTCCACCCACCACCAGGACATGGTCAGACAATTTAGCTAGGATGAATTTAATGTGGGTGAAAAATTTGTGTGAGTAGGAGTTCGGGGCATAAACATTGCAAAAAGCTACTCTCTGCTGATGAAGCAAGCCTGTAACAACAAGATAACGACCATCCGTATCCTTCCATACATTATCCAGCTGAAATGCCAGTTGTTTATGGAACAAAATCACTACACCCCTCTTTTGGGAGGAATAGGAAGAGTAATAACAGCTGCCCACCCATTCCCTTTTTAATTTAGCATGCTCATTATCTGTTAAATGAGTCTCTTGTATAACTACCACATGAGATCACTGTCGGTGAAACGGGGAGAGCAATTTCTTCCTTTTAATGGGTGAGTGTATACATTCCATTTTTATTGGCTTCTGTGGCCATCGCCACTTCTTCAGTTGGTCTCCCTTGGTTTCTCCCCTGCCCTCCCCCAACCTCTCCCTCCAGCTGCCATACAGCCTTCAGACGTACACACACACACACAGATACACACTCCGTACGGCCATCCTAACATGCGCCCCAGAACCACATTCTACGGTCCAAGAGGCTCAATGTGCCCATCAGTCCCGCAAACACGGGACTCACAGGCTCTTCCTCTTGCCCCCCTCCTCAGCCCCCACACCAAACAGAGCCATCCAAACAGCAGGATATGACCAAGAAGTAAAACATATTGAGTATGAACTATCAATAAGGTATAACTTAAGAAAGCACAAAAACAACACAGTTTAAAAGAGTATGTGCTGCGACTTCTTTCAGTACTTGGTAACCAGTTCAGGGGTCTGCACATAGCTCAGTATAAAGCATAACATTACTGCTTGCACCCCCCATTAATGAGATCAGACAAGTCCCGTATTAGGATGTTCAGGGCTTAAGAAACAGTGGCAGGGTTCAATGATGCCAGAAAAGAGGTCACATCTTCCTTGTTAAAAAAAGAGGATTTTGTTATCATGCTGCACCCTCAGCTTCCCAGGAAATAGTAAGGCAAAAGAGATCCCTCTTTTGTGAAACTCTGAACAGGCAGGAGACATTGCTTTTCGCTGCGCTGCTACAGCTGCGGAGAAATAATTAAAGAGCATGTTACGCATGCCGTCCGCAGCAGACCCGCGGCACGGCCCCCTCTCCTTTCTATAATGACTTCAGCTAATGGTTCCTCCTCTTTGGTGGCGGTGGGCCACCAGCTCCGTCCTCGGGCCTCCCCTGGTGCCTCCGGCTCAGCTGCAGTCCCTGGCGTTCCCGGTCCAGGCACCATGTCTCGTCGGGCCTCTCCGCAAGGCACGCGGAGAGACGCTGCTACTCAGTAGGAATGTGCATTCGTTGAGAATGAATTAGGCAATTTCAACGAAATCCCAACCAGAAAAGAGCTGGAGATGCCTGTGGGGTTTTCTGAGTGGGAGCGTATGTGTGTACGAGCTTGTGTGTGTGTGTATGTGTGTGTATAGAAAGAGAGGAGAAAGTTTGTGCATCCTTCTCCCACTAATCCATGACAATCTCAGGATGACTGGAAATCAAAGTTCCCAGGAATGGAGAGCGTGATTTTTTAAAATCCTTTTTAGTTTTATTTTTCAGGTGTTGTTTGATGTGTCTGCTTTTTTGAAATATTTTATTGGTGTTTGGGACATATAAAAAACTTGTAAATGAGTTTTTAATTATTGGAATATTATTTGTATGTTTTTTGTATTAAGATTATGCATTTATTTTATTTCTTGATTTTATAGTTTGATCTTTGAGGAATGGTGATGGTTCTGTTTTTTCATTGTTGCACTGCATAGAGAGACTGGCTTCTAGTTTAGTTTTTGTCTGCGTGTTTGTATTTCTACTTTATGGTTGCTCTATTCTGTATTTGGTAAGGGTCTTTTTATGTTTTGCATGTGTGACTAAGGTGAGGCATTCTCCGAATAGGAAGTATAAAAGTGTTTTAAGGCTTTCGGAGGGTCAAGCCCACACCCAACATCCATCACAATAAGCCTAATACCATATGGGTTCCAAGTGTCTTTTTTGCAGGGATTTCAGACTGGCATCACAGCAGTGCATGTAAATATAATATAGGTGATATTTTTACCGCAGAATATTGTACTTTGATATTTTTCATGTAAAATATAAATACATAACTGTGTGTGTGGAATGGGGTGTGTGGGGGGGGGGGGCATTGAACAAAGCTGTAAGGTTTGTCAGGGCACCTAATACTCTTGCACCAGCCATGGGTCCCCGCCGGGGGTGGGGGAGGGAACGGTGTTAGATTTTAAAGTTTGTATCACTGAAGGGAGTTGGGTGTATTTTTGGTGGGCCCGGGACAGAGAATGATTGAAAGGCGGGGAAATGGGGGGGGAGAAGCACAGTAATTGTTTGCACAGGGCAGCAAAAAAGCTAGCACTGGCCCTGAGTGGAGCAAAGCATTGTACATCCTGATATCCCCTGTCGGATACTGCTTTACCATGTTGGAGCCATTATCTGGCTAACCTTTAGCAGTTTGGACTCACCACTGAATATCCCAGCTAAGTTAGCTGGATATATTTATCTGACTAACAATCTTACTGCCTGATTCACTAAGGCTTTTCTCCCATTCTATGTCTATAGGAAAATAACTTGATGAATCAGGCCCTTAAGCAAATAGTGGCTTAATATATATTTCATAGTTCTTTTCTCTGACTAGATGAATATGGCGGCTTGTATTTACCAGCATGAGTCAATAGCGCTATACAAAATAAATTTTCACTTGTCTGCAAAGTATTCCTTAAATCCCTTTCAAAATATTTCATTTTTTTATTCCTTCTTACTGTTTGTCTGTGCTGTCACGATAAGAAAAAGGAAAGAGCATGAGGGGAATCTCTTATCTTTAAATGCACACTGTGCTATTTAGTCAGTCTTGAAACTACAACTCTGTTGTCAGCTGAACTACAAATTTTATGGCATGCAGGAAAACTACCCATCATGCTTTGCCAGTGACATAATTTTATTTCAAGACAGCCACTGATTTCCCCATACAGCCTCATGAGTTGAAAATATTCATAACACTTGCAAATCTGATTTTTTAGAAAATAACATTTTTCAAATCATATAGATTTAATATGCCCTGAGCATTCTCATGCGCTCTGTTTTGACTCTGCCCTGATTCTCATTTTGCTTGCAGGAAATTGTGCATAGCATTCTGAATTCTAGGCAGAAAGGTGGAAGGGAAAGGGAGTTTTTTCTGTGCATGCTCAACAGTGATAAAAAAGCGGATGACTGGAAGGTGTGGTTAGGGCCATCTGTGTTGCGACCGTCGCTGCCCGACGTCTCCACTCCGCCCACCTTACCTCTTTGGCGACTCCCTCTTTGGTTGATGGAAGTTTGTCTACCGCAGCATCATTTTGCCGACCTCCTCCAGCGTCCCCGGACGGCTAGACACTGCCTGTGGCGCGAACCTCAGGGGCGTCTCCCTGAGATGACGTCATCATCGCCAGATATTTAAGGTCTCTTGTTTTGCTAGCTAATCGAGTTAGCAAAGGGTTTCCTACCTAACTGCCTCCAGGTATCACTGCGGATGGGATTCGCTCTCCGCTTACCTTGCTACTCTGCCTCCTCGGACTTTACCAGGGGTATCCGCTCCTCGGGGGCCTCGCTCTCTCTCTTGCTTTTCAGGTCGCAGTCTGGAACTGGTACTCGCTCCTCGAGGGCCCATGTTCCCGGACCTGCTACTGAATATAACTACTACAAGGAAGTCACCACTACCTACAACACTAGTGAGTTATCATCTCTCTCTCAGAGCTTTCCCTGGAACCAGGTACTCGCTCCTCGAGGGCCTACTTCATTCCAGCTCCTGGGCTGTTCCAAGAGACTATTGTGTGAGTGTTTCCATCAAGGTTCTGTTCCTGAACTCTGCATACTCTGCCTACTCACTATCTCAGTTTCTCTACAGCTCAGCCATCCTGGGATCGCTGTTCCAGTGCCTGAGGGACTACAGCCCAGCCGGGCTCTTCCAGCTCACTACTGCTACCTCTGGTGGTTCTCTAAAACATTTTATTAAAAGAACTAGTGTGTGTCTGTCTCCCAACTCTGAGCCTGACCAGTGGTCCCTCTCGGGATCTTCCCCTGTGGGCGTGGTCATCTGCCACTGGCCCAAGGATCCACCCACAAGTATCACAAATAATAACAATCTGATGATATAATGAAAATGATTGGTGGGGGCATGGTTAAGGCCATTTCTGTGACATAGAGGGGCATGAGTGGATAGGATGGGACAAAATGCTTGCATAGATTTATTTTCCTATTTATTTCTAAGAGAGATGGGGAGTAAGTGGCACTTAGACTGGAAGTGAATGCTGATTGGTTGATGCCACATGTCAAACTGCATTCAACAAAATTCCTACCCATTATACTATATTACAGTATAGTTACATAAACAAAACTAATGATAGCTATATATCCAACAATAGTAGAATAAGCATAGCACAATAATATCTTTGCTGCAAAAACATTTTTTCACCCACTTTTACCTCTCTTATTACTACTGTATCCCAATACACCAGCTGATCGATTTTAAAGTATATACTCTAAGCACATACTTTGCATGTTAACTCGATAATGCATCTTTCTTACATTTTATATCATTCACATGAGATGTACAGTAATTTGATATATGCATACACTTAAAACCCATTAGAGAGACATAAAAGCTAAAAAAGTGGTTGTCTATGCTATAAAAGTTTAATTAGCCTATTGACAGCAAGAGCATCTTCCATCGACTAGATTGTTATATTCAAAATACTGGCTTCTGGTGGAAATTGATATAACATTTGATGATGATAAAAATACATTAAAAATAAGTACCACTTTTGTTGTTAATAATACTACTGAATATGCATCCTGTTACTGGCATTCATATGCAATGTATTGACCTATATACATATCCCGTTATGTTTCTGTTTAAAGGTAATATCTTTTAGACATAAAATTTGTTAAGTATGCACCAACTAAGTAGTTGTATAAAATTATCAACTTTTTATTAGTTTAACAAATAAAATGGATTAATAAATTTTCTTCCTTAGATAACATATTGAAAGTCTGTTGACAATCGATGGTTCACTAAATATTTTATATTCAAAATTTTTCCTCATGGCTTTTAATAGGGAATCTTTATGATGAAGAACATGTAAAAGTCAATATTTTCAGGTGAAAGATTGACTGCCAGAGTCTGCCTCCTTCCCAGCTTTAGCAAAATCCTTCCATTGTCTCATTCATAGTATTCGCTTTGTTGGGCCTGGCTGGGAAACGAAAGAGTGCTATGTTATCAAGTCCTTTTGAAATTAAGGCTGGGGCTTATCACAGATATGTTTCTTTTAGAAGATCTTTTCAATTGACATTCTGTTGATGATGACAATATTTGCAAATCTATCGCACAACACATAGTCAGAACCTTCTAACCCTTATCTGAGATGCGGCAAGCGATCAAAGAGATGAAGAACAACAAAGCTGATAGAATTTCCACTGAAATCTTTGAGCAGCATGGAGAAGTGTTCACATCACATTGCCACACCCTCATATTCAGGCCGATTCAGTAAACTGCGCGGGAGAGCCGGCGCTCTGAGGCGAGCGCCTGCTCTCCCAACGTGCACCCAGGCCACTCTCCTGGGTGCGTGATTCAGTATTCAAATGAGGGCCCACACTAATAAGGAGGCTGTCAGTGAGTTTGACAGCCGACGCTTAATTTTACTGGCGTCAGTTGTCAAACCCACTGACAGCCACGGTTCAGAACACAGAGGCCTGCAAAATTGAGCGTCCGTTTTCCAATCCGCGGGCTGCGAGCAGATTTTTTTTTATTTTTGGGGCCTCCGACTTAATATTGCTATGATATTAAGTCGGAGGGTGTACAGAAAAGCAGTTTTTTCTACTTTTCTGTACTCTTGCCCGGTGCCGGCAGAAATTAACTCCTGCTTTTCTGAGAGTAAAATGTGTGGCTTGGCCACACATTTTACTTTCTGTATTGAGCGTGACTAACTAATAGGCTCATCAACATGCATTTTCATGTGATGCACGCTATTAGTTTTGGGAGGGGGGTTGGCCACGCATTTTCCACTTGCTATTATTACCCCTTACTGTATAAGGGGTAATAATAGCATGTCGAAAATGCGCATCCAAACGGGGGCTAATGGTGCACTCGGCCTGAGCTAAGTTGAGAGAACATTGCACAAATCTCATCTTTGTGTGAGTTTCCTCACTCCGAATGTCATCTAATCTTCATAAGAGAGCAATGTTCTATTTGTACGTCTCACTTTGAATGTCAAAGTGGCCCCTAACCCCCTACACTAATACCTAAACCTCACCTCCTATAGAGACATAAATACCTACCTAGGATGAGGGCATCATGGCTAGTCTCTCTCTCTCTCTCTCTCTCTCTACCCCCCCCCCCCCCCCCCCCCCCATGGTCAGCCATGCAATATGGCTTCACAAAACTGTGAGCATGACCACATATCCCACTCCTCTTATTTGCATCACACCATTTGTTATGGTGCTTTCACATGCGAAAACGCCATATAGCACTTTGATAAATGACCCCCTCAGTCTGGTCGGGTCAAAGGGCTGTACTAAAATTAGCCAGTTAACTAATTAAGTTAGCTGGCTATATTTAATAGTGTGGCTGCACTATTGAATATTCCTCCAAAGTTAGCCAGATAACTTTGCTATCTGAACTGTGTCTGAATATAGATCTCTCAGGTGCTTCTTTTCCTCTTGTGTGCTAGTGGATTCTAAGTCATTTCTTCTGTTTACTGGAATGACTGTCAAAGCTTAGGAAAGGACACTGGTGGCTGTTGATATTATGCTTCAGAAACCTTTTGCCATTTGTGTCTGCTGATTAGGGATGTGAATCGTTTTTTGACGATTTAAAATATCGTCCGATATATTTTAAATCGTCAAAAATCGTTAGGGCCACGATACAATACCAATTCCCCCGATTTATCGTCAAAAAATCGTAAATCGGGGGAAGGGGGAGGGCAGGAAAACCGGCACACTAAAACCCCCTAAAACCCACCCCCGACCCTTTAAATTAAATCCCCCACCCTCCCGAACCCCCCCCCCCCAAATGCCTTAAATTACCTGGGGGTCCAGCGGCGGTCCGGAACGGCAGCGGTCCGGAACGGCCTCCTGCAATTGAATCGTGTTGTCTTCAGCCGGCGCCATTTTTCAAAATGGCGGCGCAAAATGGCGGCGGCCATAGACCAACACAATTCGACTGCAGGAGGTCGTTCCGGACCCCCGCTGGACTTTTGGTAAGTCTTGTGGGGGTCAGAAGGCCCCCCCAAGCTGGCCAAAAGTCCCTGGGGGTCCAGCGGGGGTCCGGAAAACGATCTCCTGCCGCAAATCGTTTTCCGTACGGAAAATGGCGCCGGCAGGAGATCGACTGCAGGAGGTCGTTCAGCGGCGGTCCGGAACCCCCGCTGAACGACCTCCTGCAGTCGATCTCCTGCCGGCGCTGAACGACCTCCTGCAGTCGATCTCCTGCTGGCGCCATTTTCCGTACGGAAAACGATTCGCGGCAGGAGATCGTTTTCCGGACCCCCGCTGGACACCCAGGGACTTTTGGCCAGCTTGGGGGGCCTCCTGACCCCCCACAAGACTTGCCAAAAGTCCAGCGGGGGTCCGGAACGACCTCCTGCAGTCGAATCGTGTTGGTCTATGGCCGCCGCCATTTTGCGCCGCCATTTTGAAAAATGGCACCGGCTGAAGACAACACGATTCCATTGCAGGAGGCCGTTCCGGACCGCTGCCGTTCCGGACCGCTGCTGGACCCCCAGGTAATTTAAGGCATTTGGGGGGGGTTCGGGAGGATGGGGGATTTAATTTAAAGGGTCGGGGTGGGTTTTAGGGGGTTTTAGTGTGCCGGCTCACGATTTTCACGATTTTCACAATACTTTAAACACCCAAACAGCAACAATACGATTCCCTCCCCCTCCCAGCCGAAATCGATCGTTAAGACGATCGAGGACACAATTCACATCTCTACTGCTGATACCATGCATTAACTATGCCTGAAGGCCTATGATGGTAGTTCTGTATGCGTAATCTGTTTCTATAAGACCCCGACCACCTTCAGCTGTAGGGATGTACAATCTTTGCATATATTGATTTGAGTGATTTAAGAAAACTTGAAGAGTGGTTGAAGATTTGGCAGCTGCGATTCAATGCCAAGAAGTGCAGTAATGCATCTGGAGTGTAGAAATCCAAAAGAGCTGTATGTGAAGGGGGTGGGGGGTGAACAACTATTGTGTATGGAGCAGGAGAAGGACCTTGGGTTGATTATATCTGGTGGAGATGGCAGAACAATGTGACAAGGTGGTAGCTAAAGCCAGAAAGATGCTAGGCTGCATAGAGAGAGAAATAACTAGCAGAAAATGGGAACTGATATTGCCCTCGTACAAATCCTTGGTGAGGCCTCATCTGGAGTACTGTGTTCAATTCTGGAGACTATGGGCCTTATTTTCCAAGGACTTAACGCACGCGATACGGCTGTATCACGTGCGATATTATCGCAGACCACGGTAACAGCTGTTATCGCGGTCTGTGAATGTAAATTTTAAATTAAGTATTCAGGGGGTGGAGTTGGGGCGGGGCAAATGTAAAGTAGGGCGGACTTACCGCACACCGCAAAATGGCTGCGCTGTTAGTGTGGCTCCTACCGCTGCCAATAACTATACCTTTTTCAATTGCGATAGCACGCACAGTGCGTAGCACGCACAGCGATATTATTGCAGTGGTCGAAAATGCATTTAACCTATCCCCACATACCTACAAAGCTATTCCTAGCCAATAAAAAGGCTTGTTCTTAGTAGGTCTATGTTTTCAACACCATCTACAAGTTCCCAGTGTATGGGGCAGGCTCACTCAATGGCTGAGCAGGCCCAATGCAGATGCCAGGACGTGGGTCGACGTTGTGGCAGGTACAGGTGGATCTATTTTCCATGAACCTCATTGCTGGGTATGCCAGAGGACGTTGTGGTCACCAGGTATCGCCTCAGCTCTCGTGCCTCCTGCAAATATATGAAGACATACGAGGTGGTCTTGACCCTTGAACCCGAAAGAGCCGTGCTGTCCCCGGCCTCACCAAAATCTTGGCCGCCCTGCACTTCACAGCAAGCGGCTCCTTCCAATCCACAGTAGCTGTTGTGGGTGGGATTTCACAGAGCACCTTTTCACACTGTCTGGACCAGGTCATTGAAGCAGTTATAGCCCACATGCCTCGATACATAAGATTTCCGCGCAACAGATAGGACCTGATGGATCTTAAGCGTGGTTTCTATGCCATTGCCCGCTTTCCAAATGTCATTGGAGCTATTGACTGTACTCATGTGCCCATCTTCCACCCCGTCGCCGGGAGGTGGCCTACCGCAACAGAAAGCAGTTCTACTCCCTCAACGTGCAAGTGGTATGTGATGCTGGAATGCGGATCCTCTCAGTGATGTCCCGGTTTCCGGGATCAGCGCACGATTCCTTCATACTCAGGCAATCATCTCTGTTTCGCAAATTCGAAGCTGGCCTGTACGGTGATGGTTGGTTTGTAGGTAAGAAATACGTTTCCATACATCTACCATAATTGCAATGTTTATCTCTGTAATGGCACACAGATGTGATGTATACACCTGTCTGGATGGAGTGATATGTTCCCATCACACCAGGCCTCAGTGGTTCATAGTGTCACGGTAAGTGGTGGAATGGCTATGGGCTGCCAAGCTACAGGTCCACACCAGCCACAGTATGGCCTGTATGTGGCCTGGCTTGCTCACTTCGCTTCACTAGTGGACAGCCTACATGTATTAGGTAGAGCCAAGGTTAATGGCATTTGTAAAAGTGATTCTACAACTGTGATGTTCGGGCAGCTCACTTCCACAGGTGTCCCTGAGGTCATGACGTTCATCATACTTCTCACACCTTTGGATCACTTCCAGTCAGCTGTGCACATTCAGGGGCAGGCAGATTACACCATGTATGTTACTGGGAAGGCGTACCTACATAAAAGGCCAGGTTGAGCAGATATGTCTGTACACAATGACTGGAGTGTATGATGCATACGGCCCGAACACAGGTATATAATCTTTAAGGACCGTGACATGACGGACCTACCACATACACACTGCTGACATTAATGTCGCTGTTTAGGGGGAAAAGCAAGCATGGAGCCCCACAAATCAGGTTTTAGGAAACAAGAATGGTCTGCCTCATCCCATCTGGTTCTACTGCATGTATTGAGCACATACACCCATCTGACACAAACATCATTATTTGTAATGTCTTGCCTATGTCATTGGTACAGGAGTCTCAGGGTATGGATGCAGGGCCTGGATTTTGACCTCAATCCTCCAGCCTGCCACGGTGCAACAGATGAGCTATAATGAGGCCTTAGGTGCCACACGTTCAGTCATCGAACATATCTTTGGCCTTCTGAAGAGCCACTTCCGATGTTTGGACAAGACAGGAGGAGCGTTACTGTATGCTCCCCCCAAAGTTGCTAGGATAATCTTGCTTTGCTGTGTTTTCCATAATGTGGCTCTTCAGCATGGAATACCTATGGCTATAGATCCTGATCTCAGACCTGATCCCCCATGTGTGCGTGCACTGACTGTGTTGAGAACACAGTCAGTGGCAGCCAGCTTTGCCACCACCTTATACAGACCCACTTTTAAAGAAGGCATGGGGCATAACCTTGCCCCAGCAGGGTAGTTCAGCCACAGATGGGTTAGGACATAGTTTACTTTGCAGAACTATTTTATAGTCTGCTACCTGCATGACTTTCTAAATCTGTCCACCCAACAATGGTTTGGGGGTGGTGCTGTATATCTGAGGGTATAGGCCATAACAGGGTGCCTAAGGGCTGGCTCCAGGCACTGCTGAGGTGCTCTATGCTGTTACCTATTCAGTGGCATTGGATTAACCACTTGCTAC
Source organism: Rhinatrema bivittatum (assembly GCF_901001135.1). Taxonomy (NCBI): domain Eukaryota; kingdom Metazoa; phylum Chordata; class Amphibia; order Gymnophiona; family Rhinatrematidae; genus Rhinatrema; species Rhinatrema bivittatum. The sequence goes on along the minus strand of NC_042624.1, from coordinate 51,490,445 downwards.
ATACTGACCACCCATCAAGGATGGAAGTACTGTACACACTTGTCCTGATGAGTCACAACACACTCACAGTCCTCACTGGATTTGCTAACACCTTACAACATTTGTACCTGTAATGGGCCTTATCTCCTTCAGTCCCCAATGCCATCACTGTCCCATGCATATAGTTGCTTCATTTACGGACATTAGGACTAAGGAACCCTACATATTTCACTTGTTCCTTATTTGCGACCCCTCAATAGTATTGTCATGTGCAGCTTCCAGCAACACTAACGACCCTTCAGTCTGCAAGTGGTATCAGTGAGGGCCTAGACAGCACAGCCTCAATACACAGCAGGGAACACATACCAGCCCTACAACATCCTGATGCCTCATGAATGGGTGCGTGAGAAAAAAAAGCATCTGGCGCTGCACAGACATATCTGAAGGTTCCTTATCACTGTAGCATCCCACATCCACACAACTCTTGGGTCTTATTGGAGGAAAGTAGATGCATATACAGTTAGCTCTCCCACACTGCTATGGCAGTATGTAGCCAACAGTGCTATAATGGGGACAAAGCTATTGAGTATCGGCCTCCATAACCACATGTAGTACAGACATGAAACATCGTTGACATTTTGTACAGTGCCTGCTCCCATTACCCAGTGGTTGTGTTTCACACACACCCTTCACTGGCCTCCCTCTAACTGAATATGCATGTACACGTAGTCAGGCCTACATATTCATGGATTACCACTTGAAAATAATTGCTGCTCACATCATGTATTTGGCTGTGACTGTGAATGTGAAACCGGTGATGTGGAGGTCAATGGCCAGCCTGGCATAGCTGTCAAAACAGGGCAGTTGGGACTTCAAAGGCTGCAGCCACCATTTAGCCTGTATATGAATGCCAATCCTGAGGTGATCAGGTGCACATTGTGATATGGTACATGTATATGGTTAGTCAATATTAGTACAGTATGTTTTGCCTTGGTCATCAGGTCCCCACTAACAGTACAAACTGTTTAGTGAGAGTATGACTACTGATGGAACAGCAACTGAGCTCAGCCTTGATGTCTACTTCACACCTTGCATCCAAGGCGTACCAAACACCTGATTCATGCCAGATATGGGACACATTATCTGATGGAGTTAGTGAACAACACAGTGTGCATGTGAAGCAAGCGAATAGCCACCTGGCCATGCATGCTCATGGTACAATCACACACATAGGCCGTCTGACTTTTAATGATATTGGTGTTTTCTGTTAGGACACCCAACCGCCATTTAATAGAGGCCTAACACGCTCCTGTCATAACATGTCACTTGTTTAAACTATCAGCAGTGCTGTCTGCACTGAGCTGCCACATGGGAATACACACTCACATGTCACTTTTTCCAGCCAAAAGGTGATGGGCTGACTGTTGGCACCTTACAGAAAGGCGTCCACCAGCAGCACAACAGATCTGCCATGCTGCCAAAGGGACGTTGCATGCATGTGTACAGTGCTCTATAGAGTGATTGCTGGCCGTTACTGAGGATTGAGCCCTCACAAGTGTACTGACAGGTGGATGTGACAGTGATGCTGTCCCCATCAATGTGGTGTCAACTGCCCTTCAAACATCTTTAAGGGGCAGAATGCTGTGGACTGCAATGTAGACAAAATGGAGATCTGTGCACATTGCCAATGAGGCTGTCAGGACTGTAACAGAGTTCCTATTCACCCAGGCCCTCAGCAGATGGCTCGCGCAACCAGGCACAAAGGGGTCACAGTGCCACAATCCACAGATCTGGGTGTGGCTGGCGGCACGTAACCCACTGCAGTTGGTTCAATAGGACAGAAAGCATGCTGTGTAAGGTGGAAGCATCACCGACCAGGCATTTGGACCCCTTATAGCATGCTTCCAGTGAGCCGACACACAGTCATTCACTCTTCTCCAAACGGAGTGAATTCTAACCGTGTTGCCTGTACCAATGCCATCACTATAGCTGCCTTACTGCACAGTATGATGGCAAACTAATGTCCACGGGTAATCCACTGAGAATGACAGATGATCACACAGCCTTCCAGCACAGATCCTGATGTCCAAATAAAGGACCTCCATACTTATATGTGAATGTGTCCCTGGAGCACAAGGCGTTGCCTGATCATACATTACCCATGTGTCCTCCATATGGAGATGGCAGAACCCAAGAGGAGGCTGCACAGGGTGAAATGTATGGATGAAGGGGGCCAGCTATACAGCTATGCAGGTGAAGAGTTACATTGGTGTACAGCCCACTCCCTGGTCTTAACAATGTGTAGTACTCCTGTGCGGCAGCAAACAAGTGGTGGTATAAGATGAATAGGTGATCTATGAGTGGGAAGAATGAATGTGTGCTAGGTGTCTGGATAGAGGGTACCAGCCTCTCAGCACACAACATGTGGACAACATATTCCTGAGCTTTTTGGGACACCTGCAAGTGGATGGGTGTCAGTGACAAACCACTAGCTGACACACATAAATGTACAGCAACAGCTGCTTCCACGCTTGCTACTTGCAGTGATGAGGATGACAGGGGTTCAGACAGGGTGCCAAACTAATGTCTGGCACTATCACAATATGTGACCCATTTGTGGGTGAATAGGTATGTTGGATGAACTGCACTGTCACCCTCATACTGTACAGTACAATGGTAGGCTGGCCTGGAAGGCGCACAGTTGGGAAGATGTTAGCCCTGCACTGTGACTGGACCCCAATCTACAACAAGTCCGCCCACAATATATCAGAGACCATCCCATCCAGCTTCTGTAAATGCCACAGGTCAGTGTGTGTCTCAGCCATTATGACAACTATGTTGCTGGCCACAGCACCAGCCAAGATGGCATATCGGGGTACACGTGGTACCTAGCCTCTGCTTAACACACCCTTCCTCTGCACCTACAGCTCTCAGGTTAGCTCCGCAACCATGATACCATGCCGATTTACACATGGAGCCTTTATGTACTGTACCATATAAGGGTGCACCCTTCTGCCAGCAGGCCACAAGCTTGCACCCAGAGATGGCCTTCATAAGGGGATATCAGTAAGGCCAAACTAGCCATGAGCCCCTGGCTTTCTAGGCTACAGTGTGATATTAACTACCACTTGGCCAAGCACGTGTGCATCCATAACAATTGTGCACCATGCAGCCACACAGTTATGTGGTGAGGGAGCTCCATTACCTGGATGCACTTACGTTAAACAGGCAGAACAATACATGCTGTATTCTTGGACGTGGCAACCTGTCCTCCCTGAGGTGGAATGTGTCAGGGAAACAAGCTGTGCCTAAGGGGGCCGACAAACAGCATTGCAGTGTTCAGTGTTGCATCTGGACTGTGAAGTACTACATACACAGGCCACCCAGTGGCCTGGACATGTAGGCAACACCTTTCAGCATGTATGCCAAGCGGTAGTAGGCTCTGAGATGCCGGATGTCCAATTACAGTGGCAGACTATCTGTCAAGGATTGTGTCCTCCACGGCCACACAAACCTACTCATAAAGGAGTTATAAGTGTGGGCCACACAGTGATACCTATAGGTTCAGACGTTGGGACTATGGCAAAGCGTGAGAGCCTATATGTGGCCATGACCCCTTTAGCTTGCTGCCCAACTGTGTATTCCAGGGGAGCTGCAGGACAGTGGTCATCCCAGTCAGTGCTGAGCTGTGGGCAACAATACAGGGAATTTGGATCGATTTTGGCCCTACATCGCCTCAAAATTGGGCTCTGGAGAGCACATGGGGGAAGTGAAAAAGTAAACAGTTCTAGCCATTTCAGTTACACCTCACACTGCTAGTCTCAGTCTGTGGCCTGGGGATGGGGGAGGGTCAAGACTGGTCAGGAGAGCACATGGGGAACTTAAACACAAAACAGTTCTAAGCATTGTGTATGAACCTTGAACAGGACAGCAAAGGATTTGGTGGGGGGTACAGGCCAACTTACCATCTTTGAGGTGGGATGTTTCAAGACGTGGATCCAACCCCTCAAACACATCTGGTCCCAGCCGCTGCATTAGACGCCTCTCCATGTCAGTGAAGCGGATTGGGCAAGGGGCCGTTCCTCCTGTCTCACGCAGGTACTTTCTCTCTGCTATCTTGACTTTCAGCTAGGCCTTGATATCCCGATAACGGTGGGCCACTTGCTCCCCGGTGCAAGGTATCCCACTCTGACGCCTGATGTCTGCTGCAATGCTGGCCCATAGCTGTGCCTTGGCTGCCTTAGAGGTCTTCACTGAGAGGTTGCCAAACAGATGGGCATAATGAAGGAGGACACCTTCAATGAGCCAATCATTGTCCTCTTGGCTGAAGCAGATAGCACGCTGCCTCACCCTTGCCTGGCTGCCTGATTGGGGTGCCACTTCCGGAGGGGTCTCCTCCCTACCCTCACTCTGACCCACCTGATTCCCCACTCCCTTCCCCCCCCCCCCCCCCCCCCCCCCACCTGACCCTGTGCTTCCAGCTCCCTTCCCCTCTGGCCTGGCTGGCTAGCCCTACCTCCTTCCACCATTCTTTTCTACCTCACCATTTCCCCCACCCCCACCCTCCTATCACTTCCCTCCTGCCTATCTCTCCCACTACCCCTGTCCCTGCTCCTATTCCTCATACTCCTACCACTAGGTCCCTCTTCCTCCCTCCCCCTCTCCCCTCCTCCTCCCTCTACTCTCAACTCCCCTCTTCTGTCCTCTCCTCCCTCTCCTGTCATGCTCCATCCTCCACCACACTCCTCCTCACTACCGCACTCCTCCTCATCACCACCACCACCACCACCGCACTCCTCCTCCTCACCACCACACTCCTCCTCCTCATCATCATCACCACCACACCACACTCCTCCTCCTCCTCCTCAACACAGATAAGTACAAACAAGTAACAGACCAGCTTTTACTCCAACAGATATGACAAAAGGCACAGGTTAAAGGAAACAGATGAAAACACAGAAGAAAACTAGACACCGCACCCAGTAATCAATATAACTATCTCCAAATCCTACTCCAACTCCAACCACCTACCTCCACTACAAAACTCCTTCTAAACCCTCAAAGGAGGAGGGGCAGGAAGAGACCTTTTCACAACTTGAAGTGGGCTTTGGACGTTCCTTTACACCGCCACTTCTCTTGAGGATCTTAACAATGTCCACAGCAGTTCTACAATCAACAGTTGTTTTACATAGTGGTTGCTATGTTTACCATCTCTTGATGGCGCTCTAAACCTTCATCATCTTCATGAACTACAAGATATATAGCGGTTGCTATGCTTGCCATAGCTAGATGGCGCACTACATCTTCACCGACTCCATGGACTTATATTTAGATATATCTGCTACGATGGTACTCGGAAGTCGTGCTGATGGACTACAGCACTGTTGATTCCGAAGAAGAAATATGTCTAGCTACCAGCCTTTATGATGGGTTTACTCAGAAGTCGTTCTGATGGAGTACTGTTGATTCCGAAGAAGAAGATATCTCTAGTTACCAGATCTTACGATTGGTTCACTCGGAAGTCGTGCTGATTGGACTACAGCACTGATTCCGAAGGAAAAGATATCTTTAATCACCAGCCTGTTTGATTGATGGTGCTGCAATCAGTTCTGAAGAAGATAATTCTAATCACCAGTCTGTTTGTCTACTGGTGCTGCCACCATCTCTTTACAGAAGTGGATTTTGGACATTCTCAACATCACCACTTCCACGGAATTCCTCAGTGTGGTCCACAGCAGCTCCATCCATTGCTGCTGATTTCATCTTTTACATTCTATGAGATTCTTCCACATCCCAAGATCCACCTGTCATCTACACAGTATCAAAATAGAGATTATGACCATGAGATTCCGGATGTTCGTACAGAGGCAAGAAATTGGAATACCTTCTGTTTAGAAGACATTGGCTCCGATTGATCTTGGGAGCCTCAGACCACTATATTGGATGAAGAAGATGCTGCTGGCTCTCAGTGGGAGCACTGAGAGGAGAGGATCACCTTGCTGGTGGCTGAAAGGAATCAGTAAGTTTTTGCTTGAGACATTGTCTTTTTTAATAGTATTGGGGCAAAGTTAACTATTTGGGAATATTATTTAGTGTGTTTGTGCTTTTAATAATCAGTAAGGCAGTGAATAAGCAAGTTAGACTTGCTTATTCACTGTCAATAAGGCAGCTAATAAGCAGTAGGTAGTGTGTTTATTTCTAAAAGTCTGTAAGGCAGCTAGTAAGCAGTAGGTAGTGTGTTTATTTTTAAAAGTCTGTAAGGCAGCTAGTAAGCAGAACTGAGTGTTTGTATTTAAAAAAAAAACAACACAAAAAAACACAAAAAAGTAGCCAGAAGCTAGAAATAAGCTAGGAGCAGTGTATACCTAAGTAAAAAAAGTAAAAAGGTTGAAAAGTTCAGTTCAGTTACTCACCTTGGAAAGGTGTTGAGGTAGTGTGATTTGGTTCGAATAGGTACCAACATTTGTTAATCAAGAGAGCAGTGAGTCTCTCTGGCTGACTAACTGAAGTTAGACTGATTAGAATGAACTAGTGATATGCACGCGCACGCGCCTAGGGAGAGGCGCAGCACCGATGGTGGTGCCTCTCTGCGGACCATGCGGAGAGGCCCAATAAGCAAGGACATCTTGGCTGGCAACACTGGGGACTTTGGCAGAGCCAGAGGCACCAGAGGCGACCTGAGGTTGGAGCTGGTGACCCACTGCTGCCAGCGAAGAGGAACCAAGAACTGGAGTCTGTATGAGAAGGTGAGAGGGCCATGCCGCTGGTCTGTGGCGGGAAGCATGCATAACAGTACCCCCCTTTATGCCCCCCCTCTTGGAGGTTGGGGTTTGCCTGGAAAGACACGATAGTAATTTGAGAGGAGGGTCTTATCCAGGATGTTTCGAGCTGGTTTTTACGAATTCTCTTTGGGTCCATATCCCACCCAGGAGAGGAGGTACTCACACCAGCGGCCCCTACGGTGGTCGTCTAGGACTTCATAGACCTTGTACGTCATATCGGTTTCTGCCACCAAAGGAGGTGGCTCAGCAGTTTTCCGGGCAGGACAGGATCAGATTACTGGCTTCAAGTGTGATACATGGAATGCATTATGTATTCCAAGCGTAGGAGGCAGCCGAAGCTGGTATGTAACAGGTCTGATGCATCAGGTAACAGTGAAAGGACTGATGTATCTAGGAGAAAATCTCAGATGGAATTCGAAGTCAAATATATCGGGTACTTAACCAGACTTTTTGGCCAGGGAAGAATTCAGGAGCCGAGCAACGTCGACTGTCAGCAGTTCTCTTGACCTGGGAGGTCGCCTGATGCAAGTGGAGATTTTTCTGTTCCCATAGCATTTTAAGGGCATCCACAGTAGCCTATGCTGCAGGGGATAGTACTGATAGAGGTATGGGTAATGGTGGTCTTGGTTGTTTCCCATAGATGATTGAAAATGGAGATGTTCCAGTAGAAGTGTCGATGTGAGAGTTGTGTGAAAACTCTGCCCAGGACAAGAGGTCTGACCAATTATCTTGTCGGTCGTTGATATAAGCACGCAGGAAGGCCTTCAAGGAGCGAGTCATCCGCTCAGTTTGCCTGTTGACTTGGGGGTGATAGGCGGTCATGAGGCTTATGTTTATGCTGAACTTCCGACAGAGGGAGCACCAGTACCTGGCAACAAACTGAGGACCACGATCCGAAACAATGTCCATGGGTAAGCCGTGTAGTCTGAAGATATGATGGAAAAATAATCGTGCTAGTTCTGGAGCAGATGTTAGGCCCAGTAGAGGTACAAAATGGGCCATTTTTGAGAAACAGTCTATAGTGACCCATATTACGGTGTGACCCTTAGAAGGTGGCATATCAACGATGAAATCCATAGAGAAGTGAGTCCACGATTCTTCGGGTGCTGGAGGTGGTTGTAAAAGAACCCAAGGTCGCTCGACCGGGGGTTTTTGCTGTGCACATACTTTACAGGATTTGACATACACTTTCGCGTCAGAGACCAAAGTAGGCCACCAGAAGAACCGCTGGAGCAGTGCCACAGTTCGTGCTTGTCCTGGGTGACCGGCAAATTTAGAGTCATGCGCCCAGCGGAGAACTCTTTCTTGGAGCCATTGGGACACGACCATCATTCCAGCAGGAACTGGATGAGTGGCAGACAAAAACAAGCGAGATTGATTATATCAGTCAGCTCTTCTGGAGTATCTTCGGGCTCGAAGGATCGTGATAGGGCATCTGCCCAGAGGTTCTTGTCGGCTGGGTGATAGCGGAGTTCGAAATCGAATTTGGAGAAGAACAAGGCCCATCAAGCTTGAAGGGCATTGAGACGTTGTGCTTGTCTCAAATGTTCCAGATTCTTATGATCAGTGAACACAGTAAATTTGTATTGTGCGCCCTCTAGCCATGGGCGTCACTCTTCGAGAGCCAATTTTATGGCGAGCAGCTCACGATCCCCGATGCTGTAATTTTGCTCTGCAGATGAAAATTTACGGGAGTGAAAGGAACAAGAAACTACGGTACCAGAGACGGTATGTTGGCTCAGGACAGCCCCAGTCCCAATGGTAGAGGCATCAACTTCAACAAAGAAAGGGCGAGTCGGGACAGGATGGTGCAGATAGTACCCTTTCTGGAAGCCTTCCTTTAGACGATTAAAAGCAGCAATGGCCTCAGGCAGCCAATTTCGTGTGTCTTGGCCTGTACAGGTCAAGGCGGTCAGTGAAGCAGCCAGGGTAGAATAGTGTGGAATGAAGTGACGATAGTAGTTGAGGAATCTTAAGAAGGTCTGGAACGCTTTGAGGCCCACAGGCTGTGGCCAATCCCGGATTCCCTTTAATTTGGCTGGATCCATAAAGAAGCCTTGCCAAGAGATTATATAAGCAAGGGAAGGTAAACTGGATCTCTCAAATAGGCATTTATCCAACTTTGCAAACAGATGGTTTTCACGAAGGCAGAGAATGGTTCGGACGTCGGCACGATGAGTATCAAGGTCTTTGGAAAAGATGAGGATATCGTCCAGATAGGCCACAACTTTGGTGTACAGTAGATCTCTGAAGATTTCATTCATCATTTGTTGGAATACTGGCCTGCGCCATTTTGTGCAAAATGGCGCCGGCCGTATGGCAACACGATTCGACTGCAGGAGGTCGTTCAGGACACCCGCTGGACTTTTGGCAAGTCTTGTGGGGGTCAGGAGGCCCCCCCCCAAGCTGGCCAAAAGTCCCTGGGGGTCCAGCGGGGGTCCGGGAACGACCTTCTGCAGTCAAATCGTGTTGCCGTACGGCCGGCGCCATTGTGCGCAAAATGGCGCCGGCCGTATGGCAAAACGATTCGAGTGCAGGAGGTCGCTCCTGGACCCCTGCTGGACTTTTGGCAAGTCTTGTGGGGGTCAGGAGGCCCCCCCAAGCTGGCCAAAAGTCCCTGGGGGTCCAGCGGGGGTCCGGGAGCGATCTCCTACGCTCCTGACGTCGGGGGACAAAAAACAAAATGGCGCCGGCGCCATTTCTACAACGCACCGCAGGCCCGAGAGTAAAAGATCACACCGGGACCCCCGCTCTGGACCCCAGGTAATTTAAGGCATTTTGGGGGGGGTTCGGGAGGGTGGGGGATTTATTTTAAAGGGTCGGGGTGGGTTTTAGGGATGTTTTAGTGTGCCGGTTTTCCCGCCCTCCCCCGATTTACGATTTGCACGATATTTACAAAAACAAAACCGCGACGATCCGATTCCCTCCCACCCTCAGCCGAAATCGATCGTTAAGACGATCGATCACACGATTCACATCTCTAGTAGCTATTGTTATGAATCAGAAGATGGACCCCTGTCCCGAGGGAGAGTCAGCGCTACCTAAAATAAAACAATCCCCTTAGGTCTCTACCGTCGAAGGCCTTGATGTTTGCCCCTTTACGAGTCAGAGCAGTGAGAGGTGCAACTAGTTTAGAAAAGTTCTGAATAAAACTACAATAGTAGTTCACAAATCCAAGAAAGCATTGAAGTGCATTAGATTGGGGTCATTCTTAGATGCATTTCAACTTGGAGGAGTCCATATGAAAACCCTGTTTAGAGATAATATACCCCAGGAAGGGTAGTGATTCTCATTCAAAAATGCATTTTTCAATCTTGGCATACAGCCGGTTTTCTCTTAGGTGTTGCAAAACCTGAACGAATGTTGCCGGTGTGACTGTAGATTGGGAGAAAATATTAGAATGTCGTCTAAACAGACCACTACGCAGACATAAAGTAGATCTCAAAATATTTCATTAATGAGGTGTTGAAATACTGCAGGAGCATTGGTCAATCCGAATGGCATAACTGGATATTCCTAATGGCCATCTCTAGTATTAAAAGCCGTTTTCCATTCATCACCTTCCCGAATCCTGATCACGTTATATGCTCCTCGGAGTTCTAATTTGGAAAATACCCAGGCTCCTTGTAAACGATCAAAGAGTTCAGCAATTAGAGGTAATAGGTAGCGGTCTTTTATGGTGATGGCACTGAGCCCATGGAAATCGATACATGGATGCAGAGTCCCATTTTTTTTCCCACGAAGAAGAAACTGGCTCCGGCCGGAGACGTAGATCATCGAATGAACCCCTTCTGAAGATTCTCTATTTGGTCATGGCATCGGTCTCCGAGGCGGATAATGGGTAGACCCTACCCCGAGGTGGAGTCTCTCCCGGAACCAGATTAATGGCACAATCAAACTCCCAATATGGAGGCAAGGTATCAGCGGCTGTTTTGGAGAAAACATCAGCAAACTGACCATACTGAGATGGCAAACCCTCAAGAAGAGTAGTACAGATATAACTGTCAGCGGGAGTAGTTCCTTTAAGGCAAGTTTCTTGGCATGCTGAACCCCAGTGAATAAGCTTTAAAGACATCCAGTCGAACTGAGGGTTATGACGTTGTAACCAGGGGATGCCCAAAATCACGGGATATATGGCTCTCTGGATGACATAAAATGAGATCTGTTCAGAATGATTGGGTGCAATGTGACAAACCAGTGAAACAGTTTGATGAGTTATTCTCCCCGGCAGGGGATCTCCGTGGATGGAAGATAGAATCAATGGCCTTGGGCAAGGACAAAGAGGAATATGTAGTTGTTCCACTACATCTTTGAGGATGAAACTCCCTCTGGCCCCCGAATCTACTAAAGCCAGTGTAGAAAATCGTAGACCTCTGAGAACCAAGGAGACCTGTAGAGTGAGTGGGGGAGCCGGAGAAGTGATGCCTAGGGTTACTCCCCTACAGGAGCCTAGGATTTGGAGTTTCCCGGACGTGTTGGGCAACAAGCTATGAGATGGCCCGCTCCTCCACAATTCAGAGACCTGCCCGGCGGCGACTTTGCTGTTCCTCTGGAGAGAGTGGACCACGCCCTAATTGCATAGGTTCTTCGACAGTCCCTTCAGTAGTGGACGCTGTTCGAGGAACAGAGACAACCGGGCAAGAGGAGGTAGTAACTGCCATGGGCCTTCTTGTGTTAGATCCCTCGCGAGCTCTTTCTTGTAGTCGGTGATCGAACCGGGTTACCAAGTCCACAATATAGTCCAATGATTGAGGTAACTCTCGGGCTGCCATCTCGTCATTTATTCTGGATGACAGGCTCTCCAAATATATAGATCATAGACAATTCTCCTCCCAGTGGAGTTCAGCGGCCAGCGTTCTAAATTCAATGGTATAGTCCGCCAGTGGTCGACTTCCTTGCCGAAGTTGTAGAAGCTTGGAGCCAGCGACCACCTGTTTCCCTGGGTCATCAAATACTGCTTGAAACAATTCCAAAAACTATGGAAGGTCTTGTAGGACTAGATCCGACCGTCGCCAAAAGGGAGAAGCCCAAGCCAGCGCTTTACCCTCTAACAGAGACTGGATATATGTAGTCTTTGTAAGGTCATCCGGGAATAAAGAGGCTTGAAGATGAAAGTGCATGCTGCACTGGTCGAGAAATCCCTGGCATAGGCGAGGAACACCTGCGTAGCATGGAGGAATAGGTAATGGAATCGTAGGCCGGGTATTACTCGGCATTACCAATCGTACTGGTGGAGGAACTACCTGAGCAGCCGCTATAGAATCAAGACATGCGTTGAGTCATTCCAGGGAAGATGCCATGGACTCCAGTATGCGTTGCTGCTCCATGACATTCTGGGCTAGTCCTGAAATGGCTTGATGAGCTGAGGCCTCTGCCGGGTCCATGGCCTTGGTATTCTGTTATGAATCAGAAGGTGGACCCCTGTTCCGAAGTAGAGTGAGGCCGAATGCTGTAGCTGTTGAATGAAGACTTCACCCTGGAAGCTCGTGATCCCCCCAGGAGGAACCCGTAGGGACCCGGCCGCTGGGACTTAGGAGACTCCCCTGAAGACTGAAGAAAGGTCCATATGCAGGCGCCTCCTGTAGGTCGTGGATTCCAGACGGCTGGCGCCTCCAGCAGGTCATAGTAGTCTTGAAGAAGGAGTCGTGGAGTAGTCCAGAGTCAGTCCGAGGGTTCGGTAAACAAGAAGGGTCGACAGCCAGTCCAGGTTCAAATCAGAAGGGTCCAAAGCCAGTCCAGGAAAAATCAGGAGAAGGGTCGCAAGCCGTACCAGGATCAAGCCACGGAAACATGAACGCCGGTCCAAAGGTCAGAAGCCAAGAGTCAATCCAATGGAGCGGGGAAGCAGAGTGGGACGAAGAACCAAACCAGGAACACGGAGCTCAGAACGAAACCCAGCCAGGAACCTTGATATCAAGGCAAGGTCTGAGGCTCAGACCTTGCCTTAAATACAGGAAGTCAAGGGAGGAGTCTCAGGAGGAACCATGACTATTTCCTGTCATGGCTCCTTTAAGAAATCTCATCAGCCACTCGCACGGCTCTAGTAGAGGCAGAGGGGGAGGAGCCAGCCCGGCCGAGAGGAAACCATGTGGCCAGGCCAAGCAGCGGCAGCGGCTGCAAGAAGGGAACCAGAGAGGGCTGCCTGCCCCCGCAGGAGCCCTCGAAAAAGCCCAACGCCTCAGGTAAGTCTATTTATGCCGCGGCTGCCGGCCTGACTCTGGTTGCGGCCCGCCGCGTCCAGTGGCCATGATACCTGGCCCCAGCCACGGGCTGCTGCAGCCGGCGGCTCTAACAGCTATTCTACTTCTCTTTTGTGCTTTAGACGAGCTTCATTAAAATTTCTCTGAAAATGTTTCATCTTTGGTTGGTGGCATTTTAACAGTACTAATATTCATCCACATTTCCATGTAAAATTGCTTTTGGTTCTCTCTAAATCTTTCATTTTGGTATTTCTCATTTCTGTTCATATCTCTGCAGTTTGTGTGCTTCTGTTGTTATCTTCAATTTTTTATTGAAATATATAAATTTAATGTTTCTTCCATTAGCGCAGCATATCTCAGCTTGATGTTTTGGATTTATCTCATTATTTTTAGTGCATTCAGTCCGTTCAGGTACTTATCTACGAGTGACACCTCTTCACACAGTGATTTAATTTTGTCTTCTTTACAATTTTTCCAAGGATGAGTCATTATCTTTCTCCTGTTCTTCATAAATTGTGTCATTATTGGTAGGAATCTGTGCATATCGCTGTTTGAAAGATGCCTCAGTAACTTTTTTTTTTTTTTTACTGATGACCTACCAACAGTTAATACATTCTGCAATATGCTGATCCTCCAGAATCTCCACACTTCTGCTGTCTTGCTGGACCCCCCCCTCCCCTTTTCTGGATCCTTGGATTCTGCTGCTGGGGCTGGGTTTGAGGATGGACCAGGAAGGAAAAGGTTAGGGTCATCTGTCATGGTGTCTACTGCCTGTTCTTTTTAGGTGAGTGCTCTTGGCCCGGTCGGTAGTATCATTTGCTGCCTCTGGCATCTGCTCGATGTCATGCTAGTAATTGGTTTCGTCAAACCATTTTCATCTATTAGATTTTCAATATTCCCTTTCTTAATTATTCAAATCCTTGACATGGTTCTGTAATGTTTGGCCAGTTGTGGGATGCTGCTGACCCACCCAACACCAAACCTTCATCTTTGGGTCTGAGACACTGCTACTATCAGGCGCATTCTCTCCACTGAAATAGGTCTCACTGTGGGAAAAGCCTGATGGCACTGCAGGATGATGTCATGGGAGGCTGACCACTTAATCCCAGCTGTTAGGGGTGTGCATCCATTTTCCACGTATTTGTAATCCGCAACTTATTTTGTCCTATCTGTTAAATACGTGGGGAGGCGAAACGCATCGCGACTCCCCATGTATTTAACAGATTTCTGTTTTATTCGGCCTCCTAAATAAAAATTTAAACCCCCCACCCTCCTGACCCCCCCCCCCCAAGACTTACCAAAACTCCCTGGTGGTCCAGCGTGGAGTCCAGAAGTCATCCCTGCACTCGTTTGCCGGTTTCATCATGGCGCCGATAGCCTGTGTCACAGGGGCTACCGGTGCCATTGGTCAACCCCTGTCACATGGTCACCGGCGCCATCTTGTGCTCCTACCATGTGACAGGGGCTGACCAATGGCACCAGTAGCCCCTGTGACATAGTATGGGCAAAGGCTATCGGCGCCATTTTGAGTCCTGGCATCGGACAGCCGGCGTGCAGGAGGTCGCTCCGGGACCCCCGTTGAACCCACAAGGACTTTTGGTCCGGGACTCAAAATGGCGCCGATCGCCTGCACGCCGGCCTTCCGATGCCAATACTCAAAATGGCGCCGATCGCCTTTCCCCTCACTATGTCACAGGGGTTACTGGTGCCATTGGTCAGCCCCTGTCACATGGTAGGAGCACAAGATGGTGCCAGTGACCATGTGACAGGGGCTGACCAATGGCACCAGTAGCCCCTGTGACACAGGCTATCGGTGCCATGATGAAACCGGCAAACGAGTGCAGGGATGGCTTCTGGACTCCACGCTGGACCACCAGGGAGTTTTGGTAAGTCTTGGGGGGGTCAGGAGGGTGGGGGGTTGTAGTTAATTTTAATTTTAGCTGGGACACAAATTTAACTCGCCGTATTAACGCATCGGGGCGCCATACGGCCGAATGTAACGCATTTGCGCCCCGACGAATCTGAATCACGAATGCAACGAAAACGTTTTGGCTGCACATCCCTACCAGCTGTCCCATTCCTCAGTGCCTCAGCAACAGCCTTCAGCTTTGCAGTGTGTTGTGCTTTTTTCTCATCTCCTTTGCCTTGTTGCCTTGTCTGCTGTACATTGTTCCCTTGTCTGCCTTGCTTTGTTCTTGTGTGTGCCCTGCTCCTGGTTATACTTGCCTTACCAGTTATGGGGAGTGCTAGGAGAGTGGTCCCCCTTAGAGGGAGTGTGCCCTTGGGTCCCTGGCAGGATCCCGCACCAAGGGAAGGTGTAGCGTGGGTGGCGAGAGACAGCTCAACCCCCAGCCAGACCTGCATGCCTCTGGAACCAACTGTGGAGTGTTGGTGATGAACAGTCCTCCGACTGTTCCCGGCCCTTTCGGACCTGCTGCAGGGATGGCAAGAGGCAGCAGGCCAGACTCAGGGCATGGGCAGACGTAGGTTCAAAAAACAGGAGACGAAGACTCAGGAACCATAGACCGTAGACGTAGACTCCGGAACATAGAAGGTTCAGACAGTAGCACGGTCCCTCAGGGTGCCCTACACAGCCAGTACCACTGGTCTGCTCACGGACCACCCTGTCCTACATCCGCGGGAGTGGAACCACCGCAGGACAACACAAACAAAGATTCAGGAGCTGAAGACAAGGACGCAGGAACTGTAGACTGTAGACATAGACTCAGAAGCTTGGGAGGTCAGGACGTTGGCACTGTCCCTCAGGGCGCCCTACACAGCCAGTACCACTGGTCTGGTCACGGACCACCCTGGCCCACATCCGCTGGAGTGGAACCAGCGCAAGAAAGGAAAAATGCTGCACAAAGCAGTCCAGGGTAATGTACTGCACACCGGCAGTCTGAAGCAGGGTTGGAAACTCAGGGTCAGGAACAAACATTAAGGACCAACAGGAAACATCAGGACGTGCAAGACACCAGACACCAAGCTGAAACAAACAACGAAGGCCTGATGGAGCGCTGGAAGAGGAGACATCCAGAATCGTGTAACTCCAATGCAAGGCAAATCATGAGTGCTGGAGCAAAGCTTTTATAGCCCAGGAGCAGGCAACTCCCTGGGAGGAGTCCAGATGGGCCGTCCCTCGCTGGCTCTATAAGAGTGGAGAGGAGCCGCGGGCCCGCCCCTTAGGAGAAGGGCGTGGCCCACACCAGAGCATCCAGGTTGAAGTGGTGCAGGCCTTGAGCAGGACCCAAACAACACCGAAGGCCTCCCAGGCCATGGAGCAGGATCCGGACAATTGCTCGGGTGAGGCCCTGGCTTCAGAGCGGCCTCCAGAAAAAGGTGAGATGCCTCTAGTGGCGCAGCTACAGGAGGAATTGTAACATTACCTGTGCCTTCCTCATCTCTCCTGTGCTCCTGTGCTCCTGTGCCTTACCCTGCTGGTTCTTCCTTTGTTTTGGTCTTCAGTGCTTTGTCTTGACTTGTCCCTTATCTTGACCTGATTCCCAGTCTTGACCTCTGCTTTGTATATTGACTATGCTTCTGGATTGCTACCTGGCCCAACCTTGGCCTGGACCCAGATACTGTCTGCTCATCTCCTGGCCCAACCTTGACATGGACCTGGATACTGTCTACTTGTTGCCAGCTCTGACTGATGACCAAACCATGTTTTTATCCAATTGATCCTTATAGCACTTTCACCTGCGGCCCCAGAAATCAAGGGTTCAACCTGCGGTGAATGGGTAGGTATAGGTGAAGCTCCAGCTCCAGTTCCAGTAAGAGCAAATCCACCAGTCATCATCGTGGGCCTAGCGGGTTCTCCTGCTAGGCTGCACCAACCACGCCACAGCCCAAGGTTTCACATTCATGACTGGTTCTTCATCTGAATCAGTAACTAAATATCTTGATGAAACCAGAGAGCTGACCTTCTCCTCTGCAGGTCCTCTTCTGTGGAATAGTTTGCCAAACAAAGTGAGTTACTTCCAAGCAAGAACTTTCTTTAAAAAAGCACTAAAGTTCCACCTCTTTAAAAAAAGCTTTTCCAACTTTAAGTGATAATTTATAATCCTTGTCGCTTCTCCCTTTTGGAGTCCCTCTAGCCTCTTTGGTTTGTCTGTTTGTCTGTAAGTCTTTTTTAATGGACAATACCTGTGTTATTTTATGTCTGGTTTTATTCATATTGTTTAATTACACAGGGGTAGATTTTTAAAAACAGCGCGATCGCGTACTTTTGTTTGCGCAGCAGGCGCAAACAAAAGTACGCTGGATTTTATAAGATACGCGCATAGCCGCGCGTATCCTCTAAAATCCTGGATCGGCGCGCGCAAGGCTGCCGATTTTGGGCAGCTGGCGCGCGCCGAGCCGCATAGCCTGCCTCCGTTCCCTCCGAGGCCGCTCCGAAATCGGAGCGGCCTCGGAGGGAACTCTCTTTCGCCCTCCCCTCCCCTTCCCCTCCCTTCCTCTATCTAACCCACCCCCCCCGGCCCTATCTAAACTCCCCCCCCCTTACCTTTGTCCGTAGATTTACGCCTGCGAGAAGCAGACGTAAATCTACGCGTGCCAGCGGACTGCTGGCGCGCCGTCCTCCGACCCGGGGGCTGGTCCGGAGGCCTGGACCACGCCCCCGGGCCGGCGCCACCCCCCGGTCCCGCCCCCAAAACACAGCGTCATCGGGTCCCGCCCCTGACACGCCACTGACATGCCCCCTTCCAAAAACCCCGGGACCTACGCGCGTCCCGGGGCTCTGCGCGCGCCGGCGGCCTATGGAAAATAGGCATGCCGGCGCGCAAGGCCCTGCTCGCGTAAATCCAGGCGGATTTACGCTAGCAAGGCTTTTAAAATCCGCCTGACAATAGTTATTTTTATTAGTTAGTCTGTCTTGTTTTATTTGCACTTTTACTTTGTACCATTGCTTGTTTGTTTTTAATTTCATCTTAATGTTTATTTGCTTTTTCTCCTGTTTAAAGAACGTTTTTATTTGTTAAATTTGATTTCGCACGTTATACCTGTAAACCGCTTAGACCTACAAAAATTTGTATAGGTGGCACAGAAAAGTTTCGAAATAAATAAATAAATAAATAAATAAATAAATAAATAGAATTATCTGAGATGAATGGCAGTTTAGTTAAAGATAATTTGCTTTTGTGAGGGAGAGTAGAAAATCTTGGGAACCAAGCTAAAAAGCTCAATTTGAGATTTCTAAATTTTCCAAGATGCCCGATGGTTCCTCCTTTGGAGATGCTTAATCGTTTTTATTTAGATTACCTTAAAGTTTCTATGGAAACAATTTCTTTCATCACCAAGGTCTACTGTCTTTCAGATTCTAAACGTGTTTCCAATAGTGATGTCACTAACAGAGATGTCAATATTTCTTCGTTTGATCTTACGGGGTTCCTGAAGGATTCAACTTCATCTCCTGTCATTAAAGATAATGCTACTCTTTTATTGAATACGCTCGGGAGATGGACAAACAATGGATTTTGCATCTGTTTTTATGTCTTATGGTCCAAAAATTGTTGTTGTCTAAGGTGTATGTATTTCTAGATGTGAGAAAGGTTTCCTGGTGAAAAAGCAAAGTGCCACCTATTGCTCCAATATCATTGTAAATGTTTGGTCAAACCACAAGTTGTTAACTATATCTTTTTCGATCTTATTCAACTGGAAATTTTATTCAGAACAAATTTATTCTACAGGGCCATTAGGAAGTGGTACAGTATGATATACTTATTTTTCTTTGTTAATATTTCCCTGTTTAACTCTTCCCTTATTGTGGTCTGATCGCATGGTCAGTGTGTTAATGGATTAATTATTTGCTTTTGTTTTTCACTGTTTCATTTTGATGCCAAGTTTATAAATATGCCTGTGGATATATCTTATAGCAAAATTATTCTTGTATACCGTTATGTAAAAATTAATAAACATAAATTTAAAAAAAGGTTTCTGTTTCTTGTAAATGTGAGGTAAAAGTTTGCATTGTACTTCACGCTAGAAGCTTTTCTATCATTTTTCTGAGTCAATTACTGAAGTGATCCCTCAATTTTTCCATTCATATTTTTGTATCTATTTTTATAGATACAACAGGGCAAAGGTGGCCAACTCTGGTCCTCAAGAGCCACAAACAGGCCTGGTTTTCAGGGTATCCACAATGAATATGCATGAGAGCGATGTGCATGCACTGTCTCTATTGTATGTAAATATAATTTATGAATATTCATTGTGAATACCCTGAAAACTAGGCTTGTTTGTGGCTCTTGAAGACAGGAGTTGGCTGCCCCTGCTATAGGGTAACAAAGCAGTATGTGGAAGGAGTGGGGAATGATGAATCCTGTGAAAACAGGGGGGTAGGGGTGAAGGGGGGGTGGGCCTGTGAAAGCCTGCAGCCTTCGTACCATGGCGGTGCACCAGCTGCCGGCTTTCGCACCGAATAGCACCACCATGAAAAGTGCTATTTGGCGCACTACTGCTAACGATAACGTTACTAACCTTATCACTGGCAGCGAAGACACCGGCGAGTCCGCCCCCTCCCTGCCTCGACTCCTCCCCTCCCCACCCTGGCTCTGCCCCAACTCCACCCTGACTCGAATTTGCATGCTATCGCAGTCAAAAAAGGCCGTATCACATGTGATAAGCCTTTAGAAAATAACCTCGTAAGTGTTCTATTGCTAAAGATCAAGAAAGCAGCACTGTTTCTCTGTCTAATATTTTTATTCTGACTAGGATATTCTGAGGTCTGATTTAGTAATAATTGTACTTTATCTCCTCTTTTTCTAAAGAGGAGAGAAAGTGGTTTGGGTTAATGGTAATCCAATGTACTACACTAGCCATTAAGAGTAACATGCTGACCCCTCCAAAATGATAATCTCAATAAGTCCAATAAGAAGATCAAACACTAGTAGCAAACTCCTGTTTATACATTATCCAACCTAACAAAATCAGTGATCATTCAATTATTTATAATAACCTAGAAAAGAGAAACAGAAGACATAACTGCAGCTGTAAAATACAGAATGAGGTAAGAGAAATTTAGAAATTAAATATGTATTAAGAAAGGTGGAAAGAAAGCAAAACGATTACCGGCATGGTTAAAAGGGGAGGTGAAAGAAGCTATTTTAGCCAAAAGATCTTCATTCAAAAATTGGAAGAAGGATCCAACAGAAGAAAATAGGATAATGCATAAACATTGGCAAGTTAAATGTAAAACATTGATAAGACCTTGATAAGACAGGCTAACAGAGAATTTGAAAAGAAGTTGGCCGTAGAGTCAAAAACTCACAGTAAAAACTTTTTAAAATATATCCGAAGCAGAAAGCCTGTGAGGGAGTCAGCTGGACTGTTAGATGATCGAGGAGTTAAAGGGGCACTTAGAGAAGATAAGGCCATCGCGGAAAGATTAAATGATTGCTTCTGTGTTTACTGAAGAGGATGTTGGGGAGGTACCCGTACCGGAGATGGTTTTCATGGGTAATGATTCAGATGGACTGAACCAAATCACGGTGAACCTAGAAGATGTGGTAGACCTGATTGACAAACTGAAAAGTAGTAAATCACCTGGACCAGATGGTATACACCCCAGAGTTCTGAAGGAGCTAAAAAATGAAATTTCAGACCTATTAGTAAAAATTTGTAACCTATCATTAAAATCATCCATTGTACCTGAAGACTGGAGGATAGCTAATGTAACCCCAATATTTAAAAAGGGCTCCAGGGGCGATCCAGGAAACTACAGACCGGTTAGCCTGACTTCAGTGCCAGGAAAAATAGTGGAAAGTGTTCTAAACATCAAAATCACAGAACATATAGAAAGACATGGTTTAATGGAACAATGTCAGCATGGCTTCACCAAAGGCAAGTCTTGCCTCACAAATCTGCTTCACTTTTTTGAAGGAGTTAATAAGCATGTGGATAAAGGTGAACCGGTAGATGTAGTGTACTTGGATTTTCAGAAGGCGTTTGACAAAGTTCCTCTTGAGAGGCTTCTAGGAAAAGTAAAAAGTCATGGGATGGGTGGGGATGTCCTTTTGTGGATTGCAAACTGACTAAAAGACAGGAAACAGAGTAGGATTAAATGGACAATTTTCTCAGTGGAAGGGGGTGGGCAGTGGAGTGCCTCAGGGATCTGTATTGGGACCCTTACTTTTCAATATATTTATAAATGATCTGGAAAGAAATATGACGAGTGAGATAATCAGATTTGAAGATGATACAAAATTGTTCAAAGTAGTTAAATCAAAATTAGATTGTGATCAATTGCAGGAAGACCTTGTGAGACTGGAAAATTGGGCATCAAAATAGCAGATGAAATTTAATGTAGATAAGTGCAAGGTGATGCACATAGGGAAAAATAACTCATGCTATAGTTGCACAATATTAGGTTCCATATTAGGTGCTACAACCCAAGAAATAGATCTAGGCATCATAGTGGATAACACATTGAAATCGTCGGTTTAGTGTGCTGCGGCAGTCAAAAAAGCAAACAGAACATTGGGAATTATTAGTAAGGGAATGGTGAATAAAATGGAAAATGTCATAATGCCTCTGTATCGCTCCATGGTGAGACCGCACCTTGAATACTGTGTACAATTCTGTTTGCCACATCTCAAAAAAGATATAATTGCGATGGAGAAGGTACAGAGAAGGGCATCCAAAATGATAAGGGGAATGGAACAGCTCCCCTATGAGGAAAGACTAAAGAGGTTAGGACTTTTCATCTTGGAGAAGAGATGGCTGAGGGGGGATATAATAGAGGTGTTTAAAATCATGAGAGGTCTAGAACGGGTAGATGTGAATCAGTTTTTTACTCTTTCAGACTAGGGGGAACTCCATGAAGTTAGCGTGTGACACATTTAAAACTAATTGGAGAAAGTTCTTTTTCACTCAACGCACAATTAAACTCTAGAATTTGTTGCCAGAGGATGTAGTTAGTGCAGTTAGTATAGCTGTGTTTAAAAAAGAATTGGATAAGTTCTTGGAGGAGAAGTCCATTATCTGCTATTAATCAAGTTGACTTAGAAAATAGCCACTGCTATTACTAGCAATGGTAACATGGAATAGACTTAGTTTTTGGGCACTTGCCAGGTTCTTATGGCCTGGATTGGCCATTGTTGGAAACAGGATGCTGGGCTTGATGGACCCTTGGTCTGACCCAGTATGGCATGTTCTTATCTACAAACGTTGTTAGTCACATCATTTATGACCTCAGATTGTGTTCTCTCTATACAGAGCTATTCTCTAAGAGGCAGTATAGGTTAGGGAGAGTGTGCAGGAAGATGTGAGATATTAAAGACATTAACCCTGTGATCAGGATTAAGAAAGAGGAAGAGCAGTCATGGCTTGGTCAAAGATAATTCAGGTATCCAGGTGCAAAGAGGACAAGTTGGCAAGTTACCCCACTCATCCCCTATCTTAGATCTTATAATACTGCTAGTTAGGACTTTGTTTGCTTAGTGAGGAATTCTGTAGACAGAGTAGCAGGTGACTAATTTATATATGATAGGGTTCCACAGCCATCACTAGGCATTTTCCTTGCCTGCCTTCTTGGGCTTTTTGCATTTTGGGACTTTGCCCTTACCATGTGACAGGGTATCCGTGCCATTGGCCGGCCCCTGTCACATGGTAGGAGCACTGGATGGCCCGCGCCATTTTTAAAGATGGCACCGGCCGTCCATCTCTAAGGGGTAATAGCGTGTCGAAAACGCGTGGCCAACCCCCCGAAACTAATAGCGCCCGCAACATGCAAATGCATGTTGATGGGCCTATTAGTTATTCCCACGCGATACAGAAAGCAAAATGTGCAGCGAAGCCGCACATTTTACTTTCAGAAATTAACGCCTGCCAAAGGCTGGCGTTAATTTCAGCCGGCACCGGGAAAGTGTACAGAAAAGCAGAAAAAACTGCTTTTCTGTACACCCTCCGACTTCATATCATAGCGATATAAAGTCGGAGGCCCCAAAATAAAAAAAAATTAAAAATCTGCCCGCGGCCCGTGGGTTGGAAGACAGATGCTCAATTTAGCCGGCGTCCATTTTCTGAACCTGTGGCTGTCATCAGGTTGGAGAACTGATGCCGGTAAAATTGAGCGTTGGCTGTCAAACCTGCTGACAGCCACCGCTTCTGTCAAAAAGGAGGTGCTAGGGATGCGCTAGTGTCCCTAGCACCTCCTTTTACCATGGGCCCTAATTTACATACCTGGGCTTTCTGAATCGCACGCCCAGAAGAGTGGCTTGTGCGCGTCGGGAGAGCAAGTGCTCGCCGTCTCTCCCGCGCGTTTTTCTGTATCAGCCTGATAAAGCACTACTCCTCCCCCTTTCCTGTCCTCTCCGTCCTTCTTTAATAAGTTATAGCCTGGGATGACCATATCCCAATCATATTATAATGTCTTTGTGATATATAGCATGATGCTCTATGACTGCCAGCATAATGTACCTTTTTTCTCCAGTAAGTACAGTGGTGGATATTTGGATTTTGTAATTCAGTGCAATCACTGCATCTTTGATTGGCCTAATCAGATTAGTGGTATTTCATATTTATTTATTTAATTATTCTTGTATTCCGCTATTTCCATTATTGTATTAAAAGCGGATTACAACAAATATACACAGTATTATGGTAATAGTGTTCATTTGATCATCCATTGATCATCTGCTGTCCCAGCTGTGTAAGGAACAAGCTTCATCTTTCTCTAAGTAATCTGCTATTCCAAGCAGGAGGATTACTCATCCAAACAATAAAGCTGACAATTGCACCAACATCAATCAGATTGAAAAACATTGTCACTGTGCACCTGTTTATTTTGCATTAGCAGGTAGCCATGTGTACTAAATGATCCAGGATTCCATCTTTAGTTTTGTTATAATCCATAATAAGCAGTTTTCAACCCTCTCCAACTACTATCATGTCATAGTGCATTGCTGATAGCAACATTAGTGTTTTAGACTTTCTGGACACATAAGAAACTAAAGTAAGATCTCCATCAAAAACAAAAATGACTGAAAATTTCTTTGTTTTGGATTAGGCTGCTTTTCATTTGGAATGTCAGCCCTGTTTCTCCTCATGGTTCCCAGATGGGTCAGGTTTTCACTTAGCAATTTTTCTATGTCTCTGCTGTTGATAAAGTTATGACTTGCAACATTCCTTTCTGATTTGTACCAAATCTGAACAAGATTTGTACAACATGGCTACCTGTTTGTGCTGCTCTTCTACAGCTTGTTTGCCTAATTAGATATCCCATTCACGGATTACGATGTTGCTGCCTCACAACACCAACAAATCTTTATGCCATATATGAAAGGTTTGCTGAGCAAATACTATCTAAAGGGACAGTGTGTTCTGAAAGCTAGCAGCTGATCGTCCACAGTTAGGTAGATCTTTGGCATGTTACGCGTGCTGTCCCCGGTAAACCCGCAGCACAGCTCTCTCACCTTTCTACAAGGATTCCAGCCTCTGGTTCCTCCTCGCTAGTGGCGGTGGGACACCAGATCCGACCTCAGGCATCCTCCGGTGCCTCTGGCTCTGCCACAGTCCCTAGCATTCCAGGGCATATTGCTACTACTCATCGGGCTTCTCCGCATGGCCCACAAAGAGACGCCACTACTTGCGCCGTGCCCTCCCTAGGCGCGCGCGCATACATTGCTGATCCATACGGAGGGGCCGCGGCGGGAATCTGGCTGTGGCCCCGGATGATGACGTCAAACTCTTCACAGTATTTAAGCTCAGGCCCTGCTCCATAGCGTTGCCTTTGCAAAAGGTCCCCTCGCTGGTCGAGTACTCGTTGCTACTAGAGATTTGTCTCTTCTCTCCGTTCCTGATCCTTCATTGTTCCTGGTTCCTACTCCTTCGTTCTTGCCCTGCCTATGCTTTGGATTGTTTTCACGGACTTTGACTTTGCTTTGTTTGACTACTCTACAGCTGATCTCCAGACCCAGACCTCTGCTTCACCTGACTACACCTCAGCCTATCTCCAGACCAAGATCTCTGCTTTGCCTGACTACGCTACTGCCTATTTCCAGACCCAAACCTCTGCTTTGCCAGACTATGCTACAGTCTATCTCCTGACCCAGACCTCCGCTTCGCCTGATCATGTATTGCCTATCTCCAGACCCCGACCTTCGCTTTGTCTGACTACGCTGACTTCTCTGTGATCAGACCTCAGCTTCGATTGACTATGCTATTGACTTCTCCATGACCAGATCTCAGCTTTGATTGATTACGATATTGACTATCTCCGTGATCAGACCTCAGCATTGCTTGCCACAGCCCTGGATTGTTGCCAGCCATGACCCAAGCCTACCATTGGATGTCTCTTCAGCCTATTCCCTGGATGTGGACTTATTAAGCTTTGGCCTACCTGTGCTTGAGTGCTCTCAGTCTGCCTTTGTTTCATTGGCACCCGAGTTCCCAGAACCTTACCCAGTCCAGGGTAGGACTACACCATTCCTCACCTGCTGTCCCTGGGCTGAACCAACTTCTCCTGCTACTCTATCTTGAGGCCCACCTAAGTCCTGCCGGCCCCAGCACCCAAAGGCTCAACCCGCAGGTGTTACGCCGGTTGACCACACAGGCTGTGGCCGACCCTGCTTACCCACCTTCGAGACAGATCGGTGGTCTCTGAGATGCCGAGAGGCCTTTCTCCATGGCAGGAGCACTGCCACCATCGAAGCCATGCCCCCTGATGTCATCTGGACATGCACAGTGATGTCAGCCCTTCTTTTAAAGGGCCCAGTGCGGGAAATACCTGGGGCCAGCCGCAGAAGTTCCCCACCTTGTGGGGTATTTGCTATCCTTGCTACAAAATTGAGTTAGCAAGGACTCGAATCCATTCCTGTCTACGCTACTCTGCCGCTTCCGTGCTGCACCTGGAAGCTCTCTCTCTGCCCTTTGGGATAACTGCTAACCTGGGTACCCGCTCCTCGGGGGCCCTCTGCTTTATTTCAGGTGCCTTACAGGGAACAGGTACTTGCTCCTCAAGGGCCTGCTCTCCCTACCTCGGTGCCTGCACTTTCTTCTTCAACCTGGTGGAATCGCCTTCCAACAGCAAAAGCTAGTGAGTACTCTAACTCTCGGTTTATCTCATCCACAGTACTACCTTGCTGGGAAACCTGCTTCAGAAACCAACGGGATGAGAAGGGCTTCCTCTGCCGAGGCCCCTGAGACTGCTACTACCAGACTGCCTCACTACTGCCACCTCTGGTGGTAGTCTTCAAGCCATATAATAAAGAGCCATATAATAAAGATTTTTAAAGGGTACTACACGTAAGATATGCGCATAACCCCTGAAGAGCTACCCCAAGCTGCCCCTGCGCGTGCCGAGCCTATTTTGCATAGGCTCAGTGGCGCGTGCAAGCCCTGGGATGCGCGTATGTCCCAGGGCTTCAAAAAAGGGGCGGGAAGGGGTCAGGTCCGTGGGCATGGCGACAGTCTAGGGGTGGGTAAGGGGGCAGGTACGGGGGTCAGGGGGTGGTCCGGGGGTGGACCTGAGTCCTCCGGCACAGCGGCCTGTGCCAGAGGATGGCAAGCCAGCGCACTCAAGTTACGCCTGCCTCGGGCAAGCGTAACTTCGGAAACAAAAGGTAGGGGGGGGATTTAGTTAGGGCTGGGGGGTGGGCTAGATAGGGGAAGGGAGGGGAAGGTGGGGGGATCGCAAAAAAAGCTTCCTCCAAGGCCGCTCCAATTTTGGAGCGGCCTTGGAGGGAATGGGGAAAGCCATCTGGGCTTCCCTTGGGCTCGGCGCACGCAAGGTGCACAAGTGTGCACCCCCTTGCGTGCGCCGACCCCGGATTTTATAACATGCTCGTGGCTATGCGCGCATGTTATAAAATCGGGTGTAGATTTGTTCGCTCCGGGTTGCGCGATCAAATCTACACCCGCGCATAAGTTTAAAAATCTGGCCCACTTTATTTATGTGTTCTGAGTCTAGCCCAGTACTGTGGCTCTTCACGAGGCTCCTTCCCATGGGCATGGTCATCTGCCACAGTACCCGAGGATCAACCCAAACACCACTTAATCATAACATCAGGGAATGAGGGCTGGTATAGTTGAAGCTCCAGGGCCTCTGACTATCAGCCCACCCCACCTCAGCCCAAGGGACCACCTCCAATGCAACAGATTGCAAAAGCCATGGACTTGGTGGAGCCGTGTGCCCTCCAGGCCATCCCAGGCCTGGCATCCAAGGTACAGGAACAGCAGCAGTTTCTTGAGATATTGTCCTCTTCTCTAGATCATCTTCATGCCCGGCTTGATGCCCTCACTAATAATCCAGCTTCTACTCAGCTCCTCCTCATCCACAGCCATCTTCATTGATGCCTCAAGCCTTGTTGGCCCTACCAGCGCTCCTGCACTACAACGGTGACTCCAGATTCTGCAGAGAGTTCATTAACCAATGCTATATGCAATTCACTATGCAGCCCTCCGTCTTCCAAGACGAATGGAACAAATTCACCTTCATCTTATCTCGTCTCGAAGGGAAGGCACTGGCTTGGGTTTCCCCCCTGTGGGAATACTCGGATTCCTTGTTAAAGGAACTGTCTCAGTTTGTGGCTGTGTTTTGATGGACCTTCGATGATCCTGGGTGGCATGCCGTGGCAAGCACCAACCTACTACATCTCCGTCAAGGTCAAAGAAGTCTCTTTGACTATACCATCGAGTTTCGGACTTTGGCTACTGATCCCGCCTGGCTGAAAGACTGCCAACAAGCTGTCTACCTGGAAGGACTTTCCTCACAGTTGAAGGATGAGCTGCTGCAAGGGAGCTAACTTCCTCTCTTGAGGACCTTATAGACTTGACAGGCCAAATCGACCACTGTCTCCAAGAGCATCACCGGGAGAGTCGAATGCCCAAGAAGCCTTCTCGGGTTCGATCCTGTTCGCCACCGACCATCACCCCTGCCCCAAGCAGGGATACTATGGTGGCTAAGACGGAAGAGCCCATGCAGTTGGGTCGTGGGTGGCTGACACCGGAAGAATGCCTCCAGCGGAGACAAACCGGTCTGTGTCTATATTGCGGAGTACCTGGCCACCATCTACAGACTTGTCCTATCCGTCTGGGAAACTTCCTAGCCCGAGTTCAGTAGGAGTCCTGAACTTGGGCGCAACCTCACCGGTCTCTCATTTATCTGTACCAATTACCTTGATCTGGGATTCCCAGTCCTTCCCAGTTCTTGCTCTGGTAAGTTCCGGAGCAGGAGGTAATTTCATTCTATAGGACCTTGTCCAGCTCCTGGGTATAAAGTCCCGTTCGCTTGAAACCTCCTTATGTATTGCATCTATTTATGGAGAGCCATTACCTGGCCGAATCTCCCTTACTACTGAACCTGTCCAACTGCACACTGGTGCCCTACACACTGAGGAACTTGAATTGTTAGTGTTGGAGAAATCCATCCATCCAGTAGTTCTTGGACTCTCCTGGCTACAGAAGCATTCTCCCCAATTTAATTGGGGTTCGTTGCAACTAGTGGAGTGGGGTCCCACCTGCCACCAGTCTTGTCTCCAGAAGGTAGTGTCTCCAACCGTGGCTCCTTTGGCAGTTACTTCTTCAGGAATACCTGCCCCTTACAAAGACTTCGAGGACATGTTCTCCAAGCAGAAAGCAGACCTTCTTCTGCCTCTTTGGAGGTTTGATTGTCCTATTGATCTCCTTCCCAGAACTACGCCTCCTTGAAGACACACTTACCCTCTGTCTCTGCACAACATGAGGGCCATGACAGAATACATCCAAGAAAACCTTGCAAAGGGAGTCATCTGCCCCTCTACTTCTCCTGCTGGGGTAGGATTCTTTTTTGTAACCAAAAAAGATCGGTCACTTAGGCCGTGTATTGACTATCGTGGCCTAAACGCCATCACCTGTAAGGACAAATATCCCCTGCCACTTATCTACGGACTATTCAATCATCTACAAGGAGCATCTATATTTACAAGGTTGGACCTAACCAGAGCTTATAACCTGGTACAAATCCATCCCGATGACATTTGGAAGATCGCCTTTAATACCTGGGATGCGCACTACATATACCTGGTGAAGCCCTTTGGCCTCTGTAATATGCCCGCTATATTCCAATGAATGATGAACGAAATTTTTAGAGATTTGCTGTATATCAAAGTCATGGCTTACCTGGACAATATCCTTGTTTTTTCTAAAGACCTGGACACCCACCACACGGATGTTCGAACCATCCTCCAATGCCGTAGCGAGAACCATCTGTTTGCAAAATTGGACAAATGCTTGTTTGAGAAATCCAACCTGCCTTTCCTCGGTTATATTATCTCTAACAAGGGTTTTCCATGGACCCAGCCAAGTTAAAAGAAATCCGGGATTGGCCACAGCCTGTGGGTCTTAAGGCTCTCCAGCGCTTTCTGGGATTCCTCAACTATTATCATCAATTCATCCCACGTTACTCTACTCTGGCTGCTCCTTTGATGGCCTTAACTTGCAAAGGTTGAGATACGCAAAATTGGACTCCGGAGGCTGTCACAGCCTTCCACTGCCTTCCACTGCCTCAAAGAAGCCTTCCAGAAGGGGTCCATTCCTAGTGGAAGTAGATGCCTCCGCCATTGAGGTTGAGGCGATCCTGAGTCAATGCACTGCTTCCGTTACTATAGTCCCGTGCTCTTTCTACTCCTGTAAATTTTTATCTGCGGAGCAAAATTACAGCATAGGGGATTGTGAGTTTCTTGCCATAAAATTGGCTCTTGAAGAATGGCGCCCATAGTTAGAGGGCGCCCAACACAAATTTACTGTGTTCACCGATCATAAGAATCTGGAACATCTGAGTCAAGCCCAATGTCTCAACGCCGTCAAGCTCGATGGGCCCTGTTCTTTTCCAGGTTCGATTTTGAGCTTCTTTACCACCCAGCCAATAAACATCTCCAGGCAGATGCCCTATCATGATCCTTTGAGCCTGAAGACACTCCGGAAGAACCTAGCCGCATCATAGACCCAGTCTGTATTGGTTTATCTGCCACTCACCCAGTCCCTGCTGGGAAGATGGTCATGCCCTGATGTCTCAGAGAAAGAGTTCTCCACTGGGCACATGATTCCAAATTCTCCGGTCATCCAGGACAAGCACGGACCTTGGCACTGCTCCAGCGGTTCTTCTGGTGGCCTACTATGGTCTCTGACGCTAAAGCATATGTCAAATCCTATAATATCTGCGCACAGCAAAAACCCCCAGTTGGTTGACCTTGGGATCTCCTACAACCACTTCCAGCTCCCGAGGAACCGTGGACTCAACTGTCTACGGATTTCATCATGGATTTACCTCCATCCAAGTGTCATACCATAATATGGGTAACAATAGACCGATTTTCAAAAATTACCCATTTTGTCCCTCTACCGGTCCTACCATCTGCTCCAGAGTTGGCACGCCTCTTTTTCCACCATATCTTTAGATTTTATGGCCTACCCAAGGACGTTATCTCAGACAGAGGTTCACAGTTCATTGCTAGATATTGGCATTCCCTTTGCCGAAAATTCAGTATTAACATCAGCCTGACAACTGCCTATCATACCCAAGTTAACGGACAAGTGGGGGTCGAGAGGGTGGTGACCCCCCCCCTTTACACCCCCCTCTTGGAGGTCGGGGTTTGCCCAGATGGGCACGATAGTAGTTCAGGTAGTTCAGGATGAGTGTTTTGTCCAGGATGTTCTGAGCTGGTTCCCACAAATTTTCTTCGGGTCCATAACCCTTCCAAGAAAGGAGGTATTCCTACCGGTGGCCCCTATGGCAGACATCGAGGACTTCGTGTACCTTGTAAGTTGTATCAGTTTCCACCACGAGTGGAGGTGGCTCAGGAGCCTTCCGGGCAGGCCAGGATAGGATCACAGGTTTTAAGAGCGATACATGAAATGTATTATGTATTCCCAGCGTAGGAGGCAGCCGAAGCTGATATGTAATGGGTCCATTGCGTTGGGTGACCTTAAAGGGCCAATATACCTTGGAGCAAATCTTTGGGACAGTATTCGAAGTTGGATTTACCAATTACTAAACCAGACTTTTTGGCCAGGGAGAAATCAGGAGCTGAGCGACATCGACTGTCAGCAGTTCTCTTGACCAAGGAAGCGACCTGACGTAAGCGAAGATTTGTCTGCTCCCATAAAGTCTTAAGGGTATCCGCAGGAGCCTGTGCTGCAGGGGACGGCACTGATAGAGGTATGGGCAGTGGTGATTGTGGTTGTTTTCCATAGACTACAGAGAACGGTGACGTACCTGTAGCAGTGGCAATGTGGCAGTTGTGAAAAAACTCCTCCCAGGATAAAAGTTCGGACCAATTTTTTGGGGGGTCGGGAGGGTGATGGAGGCTAAGGGAGTGGTTTTAAAGGGTTGGGGTGGGTTTTTTGTTTATCGGCCGACAGCTCGAGTGTGAGAGAATGCTCCCGGGACCCCCGCTGGACCACCAGGTAATTTTTAAACGTTTTTGGGGGGTCGGGAGGGTGGTGGAGGCTAAGGGAGTGGTTTTAAAGGGTCGGGGTGGGTTTTTAGGTTGTGTCCTAACTCCCGTTAGTGTGCACTAACCCAATTAACGATTTTTTCACGATAAATTGGTGGAATTTCTATTGTACCACTCTCTTTAACGATTAATGACAATTTAAAAAATATCGACGATATTTTAAATCGTCAAAAAACGATTCACATCCCTACTTGCTAGCTTCATGGAGTGCCTCTTGGTCCTTTTATTATCTGAGAGAGTAAATAGCTGATTTACATTAACTTGAACAAGTTAATGTAAATCAGCTACTTACTCTCTCAGATAATAAAAGGACCAAGAGGCACAACTGATACAACTTACCAGTTCTTTAAAAAAAGTTCTTTCATGATTTTATAGACTTCTATCATATCCCCCCTCAGTCATCTCTTCTCCAAACTGAACAGCCTTAACTTCTTTAGCCTTTCCTCATAGGACAGCTATTCCATGTCCCTTATCATTTTTGGTCACACTTTTCTACACTTTCTCCACTGCAGTTATATCCTTTTTGAGATGTGATGACAAGAACTGCACACAGTATTCAAGGTGTGGTCTCATCATGGAGCGATACAGAGGCATTATAACATCCTCTGTTTTATTTTCCATTTCCTTCTTAATAATTCCTAACATTCTGTTTGCTTTTTTGATTGCCACAGCACACTGGACCGACGATTTAAATGTATTATCCACTATGACGCCTAGATCTCTTTCCTGGGTGGTAACTCCTAAAATAGAACCTAACATTGTGTAACTACAACAAGTCATTTTTACCTATATGCATCACTTTGCACTTGCCCATGTTAAATTCCATCTGCCATTTGGAAGCCTAATCTTTCAGTCTCGGAACCTCCTCTTGAAATTCATCACAATCCGCTTGAGATTTAACTATTCTGCATAATTTTGTGTCATCCGCAAATTTGATCACCTCACTCATTATACCTCTTTCCAGATCATTTATAAATATATTAAAAAGCACCAGTCCAAGTAAAGATCCCTGAGGCATTTCACTATTTACCATTTTCCACTGTAAAACTGACCATTTAATCCTACTCTCTGTTTCCTCTCTTTTAACCAACTTGCAATCCCCAAAAGGACATCACCTCCTATCCCATGACTTTTTAGTTTTCTTAGAAGCTTCTCATGTGGGACTTTGTCGAACGTCTTCTGAAAATCCAAATATACCATAACTACTGCTTCACCTTTGTCCTCATGTCTTTTCACTCCTTCAAAAATGTAGGAGATTTGTGAGGCAAACCATATCTATCTAAATGTTTTGTGATTTTATTCTTTATAACAGTTTTCACAATTTTTCCCAGCACTGAAGTCAGGTTCACCAGTCTATAGATTCCAGGATCACCCCTGGATCCCTTTTTAAATATAAGGGTTTCATTGGCCATCTTCCAATCTTCAGATTCATTGGATGATTTTAATGATAAGTTTCAAATTTTTACTAATAGGTCTGAAAATTCATTTTTTTTAGTTCTTTCAGAACCCTGGGGTGTATACTATTCAGTCCAGGTGATTTACTACTCTTCAGTTTGTCAATCAGGCCTAGCACATCTTCCAGGATGACTGTGATTTGGTTCAGTTGATTTGAATCATCACCCATGAAAACCTTCTCCGGAAGCAAAGAAATTGTTTAATCTTTCTGTGATGGCCTTATCTTCTCTAACTGCCCCTTCCTTTCCTTTTCGTTCTTCCTGTTTATCTTTATTATCAAAATGCATGTGCATTGTTATTTGTTGAATTCTTTCTGGATTCATTGTGGCATGGAAACAAAGATTTTCTATGCATGACAACCACATCTCTTTCAAGGTTTCGTGGCTTCTATGGAACAAGTCACTCAAAATTAGGAGGCCTATGCATACCTTCAGTTTAGTATTATCTAGCTTCTTCCTGATTTTTTATGAGGATGACTTTCATTCCATGCACTGAATTTATGCTCTGCCTCCCTGTTGGTTTTTCTCACTATTATTTTTGTCACATGAAATTGTTGTTTGATGTTTTATTTATTTTATGTTTTAATTTTATTGTATATGTTTTTTGTATCTGTTTTGAACATGTTGAAATTACAGAATAGAAATTGGTGAAATAAATAAATAAAATAAAATAGTGGCTTGCAAAACAGTTTTGCCTGCCATTTCATTACACACCTGATTTAGAGCTTATTGTTGCAACCTGCCATTTTTGCCTTACATAGTAGCAGCATTCAGGATATTATCAGGGGGTGTGGCTGTGGTTGCCTGCACTGTGAAGCCCTAGGTCTGCATGCTGACCATTGGATGCTCCTTTTCCCCACAGCACTAGAGGATTTGAAATCTTACCCAATGGTACCACAAATTCCTTTCCATTACTGATTGTTGCATTTGGCCAACCGTGGGCTTGTCTCACAGCCAGCCACCCTTAACTTTCCCAGCCAGAGTTCCTTACACTGTGCCAAAAATGTGGCAGGCCGCTGTGTGGGCCTAGCCATGCTGAAGATGCTGTCCTGAGCAGGTGGCAGTCTTAGGCATGCACGTGCATGCTGCACACTGATTTAAATGGCCCATGATGGGTGCGGGTATCTAAACCTGGACCTGGCTCACAGCAGGTGAGTTCTTGAACTGCTTGGCTCCAGTATTCCTTGCCCATCGCTCCTCAGATCAGCTTGGACCTTGGATTTCACCTGACTTTGCCTCTTCTCGGATTGATTCCTGACTGACCTCAGACTTCTTCTGGTCTACGCTCATCTTGCCACCTGCCCCAACCTCGGGAACGTCCTTGACTCTGCCTTCCAACCTTAAGCCCCTATGGATCGCTTTTCTTGCCAATTTCCGGCCATTGGATTCTTCGCCATCCAGAAACCCGCACCGAAGTCCAGCCAGCCAAGGCACCTAAGGGCTTAACCTGCAGGGAATGTGGGCTGGTATTGGTGAAGGTCCTGTTGGGTCTCTACTCCAGCCAGATCCATCTGCTGATGGTGATGACCTGCAGGGCTCGTTCCTGCAGGTGGTGTTAACTTTGCCTCTACCTAAGAGTCCACTAGAATATCACTGATGGTTGAATTCTCATGAGAAATGTGATCTTCAGGTTCAGAGCAATCATTAGAAGAAGGTTTTGATCATTACCATTAGAATATCCCTCAAATGATGCATCACTGCTGTCATCTGTGAAAAACCTCCAATGTAAAATGTAAAAACCACCATTGTCCCCCCATGAAAATCTCCAGGCATGGCAAAACCTTGCCAAGCCAGAAATAGGACAGAATTCCTACCCTCATTCTGGAAAGTGCAGGCAGAAATAGACTACAACATGATTTCCTTTAACCCATGACAGAGAAGCAATCAAACGTACACATTATTGATGTAAAGTCCTACAACATGATTTCCTTTAACCCATGACAGAGAAGCAATCAAACGTACACATTATTGATGTAAAGTCCATTGTGTCAAAGATCTCTACTTCTGTATATATTTGTCCTTCTTTCTTGCTTCTTCCTTGCATGCATTAATGGAGCAAGGAAGCCCATACTCATATGCAAGAAGAAAGAATCAACATGATTTTTTTTAGAGGTTAAAGCAGGAAGGCCTTCATGAAGCTATTGTTGATATCTTCAAATGTGTTGAAACCCTCTAAGCGAAGTAATAATGAAAATTTCTGACATCAGAGGTGATACAGGGTACTGATGAGATTAGTAGCTAATTAGAGTCAGAAAAGCAAGATTTTATTTCCTCCAAAAAGGCACTTTGGTTAAGCACAGCAGAACAAAACTGGAGTTATGCTAAATTTTTGAACACTGATTCAACAAGGCATTTCCCATAGATACAGAATGGGAAACATGCCTTAGTGAATCAGGCCCTAAATATGCTATATAAATAGGGTCATGTTAAAATGATTAAACTACCAGCTTAAATTTAAAAATACAATTCCAAAAACCATAAAATAATAACCTTAGAAAAATTCATCCTAAGACTAAAGGAACATAATTCTATAATATGAACTATTATTTAAAATTGTCAATTTTTGAGCACTCCCTGATATATAGGTCACCTACAAAAAGACATGTTGAGTCATCTCTGGAAGTAGAAGCATAAGTTTAATTGGAATATTGGGTGATATGCAAGTTACCTCTTTATGGGTAAACCTATTCAGGGAAGGGTATAGCTGGTGTTGCATCGGAGGTGGACCCTTGGGCCGAGGTGGGGTTGACGCAACCCGTAGGTAAGGACCTATGTGTCCCCACCATCAGCAGGTGGAGTGGGCTGAAGCTAGAAGCCGCTGGAGCTTCACCTATACCAGCCCTTGTTCCCCTTGGGTTGAGCCTTTGGGTGCTGGGGCCAGCAGGAGTTAGGTGGACCTCGAGGTTAGTTAGAGATGAGAAGTGATTCAGCCCAGAGACAGTAGCCTGTAGATGGCATAGTCTTACCCTGGACTGGATTTGGTACTGGAACTCAGGCGCCAAAGGAACGAGTAACTGGAGGCGCTCAAGCAATGAAAGGCCTAAGCCTTGTAAGTCCACGACCTGAGGATAGGTGAGAGAAGGCATTACTGACAGGCTACAATTAGAGCCGACGGCAAGTGGAAGTCATGGAAAGCAACGTAGAACTCTTGACACAGAGAGGTCTGTAGCTTAGTCATTCAAGACAATGGTCAGGGCACGGAGAAGGCAGGCGTAGTCAATCAAGGCAATGGACAGGGCAAGGAGAAGGCAAGTGTGGTCAATCAAGGCAATGGTCAGGGCACAGAGAAGGCAGGCGTAGACAGACGTAGCAGAGGTTGGGATGTGGAGAAGTAGAAGAGTGGTCAGGCATAGCGGAGGTCCGGGGCTGGAGAAAAGCTGAAGAGTCGTCAGGCGTAGCGGAGGTCTGGGGCTGGAGAGAAGCTGAAGAGTAGTCAGGCGTAGTGGTCAAATCCAAAGAATCAGTCCAACACAGGATGAAACAGGAACCGGGAACCACAAGAATCAGAAATACAATGAAGAGACGATTCTAGGATCAGCAACGAGTACTCAGAGTACGAGGGAACCTGCTGCAAAGGTAACGTTATGGAGCGAGGCCTGAGCTTTTATACGCTGAAGAGTCTGATGTCAGCATCCGGTTCCGCTGCCAGGTTCCTGCCGTGTACCCTTTAAAAGAACTAATGATGTGCGCGTGCATCTAGGAAGGGGCGTGGCACCGATGGCAACGTCTCTCCGTGGGCCACGTGAAGAGGCCCGACTAACAGGGACATCTTGGCTGGCAACACTGGGTAGTGTGGCAGGGCCGGAGGCACTGGAGGGAACCCGAGGTTGGAGCTGGAAGCCCACCGCCTTCATTGAAGAGGAGCCAGGAGCTGGAGTCTGTTTGGAAAGTGAGAGGGCCGCACCGCGGTGCTGCCGCGGGTGGCACCCATAACAGCTGGACTCCCTACAGGAGACATTTTGGACCCCACCAGTTTTTCAAGCACAGAGGCTAAACTACTTGTAGCAATTAAATGAGATTTGGTGGTATTGTACTGGGTAGTCAGTGACAAATACTTAGAACTACAACATTTTAGAAATAAAACCAATGTATTCCTCATTTAAGCATCTGTGGTCTCTGAATGCCCCTTGTAACCTGTAGTTAAACAAACAGCTAATTGACTTTTCTATATTCCAGTGGGAAGAGAACATTTTGGAGAATATTTATAATTAGAAATTATAATTAGAAAAAATAATTTTTGTTAACATTTAAGTATTTATTCTAAATCTATCAAGTAGATATTGCATTCACAAAAGAAAGGAAATTCAGTAAACTGTCATATAAAAAAATAGATTTGGAAAAAGATTAAAGTTTCATAAATCATAATCTACAGTAAGGATCAGCTGGATTGCATGTCCCTATACAGGAAAACAGAACTCCATAACTACAATTCAGAATGTCTTCCTTTTACTTTCTCCACAATATAAAATATTTAAGACTCACAACAATTCTGGACTCCCTATGACTCACTGCTCAGATAGCATATCCTACCTATACAATGTATTACCTGTTTTCCCTGTTGTATACCTCCATTGTAACATATAGAGTAACGAGTAAATGAAAACAGATAAAAAATTAATTGGCCCATCCATTCTGCTCAGTTATTCCAGTCCATGCTGCAAAGGATGCAGGTCAGTTGTCGATCATAGAAACTTGATCACTTGTGTTGCTTTCCTTCTGGATAGATGAGAATACATGTTCCCATATTTAATCCAATAGCTTCCCCCTCATTGTCTTACCACAAAGCTTTGCAATAGAGATGTGAATCGTTTTCCATATCGTCTTAACGATAGAAATCGTGTGGCAGGGCAAGAAAATCGTGTTAGGCACGATTTTTTAGTTAAAAAATCATTAAAAATCGTTTTTTCCGATAAGTGCGCACTAACTCGAGTTAGTGCGCACTAACTGGGAGTTAGTGCGCACTAACTGAAAATGATACAATTTGACACTTTTCAGGTCAGTTAAGGTCAGTTTAGGAATGAATATGTATTCCTATTGGCTGCCCTCTTATTTATTCATGTTACCAAGCTTCCCACTGACAGTATATGGGGGATGGGAAATGGAAACAGTTGGTAACTTGACAAAACAAGTAATGTGATCAGTCAATGTGACTAGAACTTGTGCCCTAACCCTGATACCAGGGGTATTGTGATCTTCCTGCACACAGTGCCCTATCCCTATTAATACCAGGAGTGTTGTGATCTTCCTGCACACAGTGCCCTAACCCTGGCACCAGGGGTGTTGTGATCTTCCTGCACACAGTGCCCTATCCCTATTAATACCAGGAGTGTTGTGATCTTCCTGCACACAGTGCCCTATCCCTATTAATACCAGGAGTGTTGTGATCTTCCTGCACACAGTGCCCTAACCCTGGCACCAGGGGTGTTGTGATCTTCCTGCACACAGTGCCCTATCCCTATTAATACCAGGAGTGTTGTGATCTTCCTGCACACAGTGCCCTAACCCTGGCACCAGGGTTGTTGTGATCTTCCTGCACACAGTGCCCTATCCCTATTAATACCAGGAGTGTTGTGATCTTCCTGCACACAGTGCCCTAACCCTGGCACCAGGGGTGTTGTGATCTTCCTGCACACAGTGCCCTATCCCTATTAATACCAGGAGTGTTGTGATCTTCCTGCACACAGTGCCCTATCCCTAATACCAGGGGTGTTGTGATCTTCCTGCACACAGTGCCCTATTCCTGATACCGGGGGTGTTG
The DNA here is from genome assembly GCF_901001135.1 of Rhinatrema bivittatum. Lineage (NCBI taxonomy): Eukaryota > Metazoa > Chordata > Amphibia > Gymnophiona > Rhinatrematidae > Rhinatrema > Rhinatrema bivittatum. Next base: position 51,451,838 of record NC_042624.1, on the reverse strand, counting down.
GGATCTTCTTGCACACATCCCGGTATCAGGGATAGGGCACTGCATGCAGGAAGATCACAACACTCCTGATATCAGGAATAGGGCACTGTGTGCAGGAAGATCACAACACCCCTGGTATTAGGGATAGGGCACTGCGTGCAGGAAGATCACAACACTCCTGGTATTAATAGGGATAGGGCACTGCATGCAGGAAGATCACAACACCCCTGGTATCAGGGATAGGGCACTGTGTGCAGAAAGATCACAATACCCCGGAGGAGTGAGGGTCAGGCAGCTCCCCCCTGTCTGTGAAGCCAGCCTCTCACTAGTAATGCAGGGAGGGAGCTGTCTCAGACTTCACCATCCTCCCCCCCCTCCCCCACACACCATTCACTAGCTGGGACATGGGGGAAGTCAGGAGTGAGGGTCAGGCAGCTCCCCCCTGTCTGTGAAGCCAGCCTCTCACTAGTAATGCAGGGAGGGAGCTGTCTCAGACTTCACCATCCTCCCCCCCCCCCTCACCCACACACCATTCACTAGCTGGGACATGGGGGAAGTCAGGAGTGAGGGTCAGGCAGCTCCCCCCTGTCTGTGAAGCCAGCCTCTCACTAGTAATGCAGGGAGGGAGCTGTCTCAGACTTCACCATCCCCCCCCCCCTCACCCACACACCATTCACTAGCTGGGACATGGGGGAAGTCAGGAGTGAGGGTCAGGCAGCTCCCCCCTGTCTGTGAAGCCAGCCTCTCACTAGTAATGCAGGGAGGGAGCTGTCTCAGACTTCACCATCCTCCCCCCCCCCCCCCCCTCACCCACACACCATTCACTAGCTGGGACATGGGGGAAGTCAGGAGTGAGGGTCAGGCAGCTCCCCCCTGTCTGTGAAGCCAGCCTCTCACTAGTAATGCAGGGAGGGAGCTGTCTCAGACTGGTATCAGGGATAGGGCACTGAGTGCAGGAAGATCACAACACCCCTGGTATCAGGAATAGGGCACAGGTTCTAGTCATATTGACTGATCACATTACTTTTTTTGTCAACTACCAACAGTTTTCATTTCCCATCCCCCCAACCATCACCTCAGTTGGAACCTTGGTAACATCAATAGATAAGAGGGCAGCCAGCCAATAGGAATACATATTCATTCCTAACTGACCTTTACTGACCTGGATAGTGTCAATAATTTGTATCATTTTCTGTTAGTGTTCCTGAGTTTCCATTTCCATTTCCCAACCCCCCAACCATCACCTCAGTGGGAACCTGGTTAACATCAATAGATAAGAGGGCAGCCAGCCAATAGGAACACATATTCATTCCTAACTGACCTTTACTGACCTGGAAAGTGTCAATTTGTATCATTTTCAGTTAGTGCGCACTAACTCGGAGTTAGTGCGCACTAACTCCCATTAGTGCGCACTAACACGATTTAACGATTTGTAACGATAAATCGTTAGAATTTCTATTGTATCGTGTTCTATAACGATTTAAGACGATATTAAAATTATCGGACGATAATTTTAATCGTTAAAAAACGATTCACATCCCTACTTTGCAATAATTTAAACAGCCTAGGTGTCTGTGGCCTTAATGCATGGTATCCGGCCACTATCTTATGGGGAGTTGTATCCTGCTGTTTTCAACCTGACTATCCCCATGACATGCAGTTTTTGTGTTTTGTGTACCAGGCTATGTAATTGACATTTCCAGATGAGGTAAATTTGAAATGTTATTTATATTGAAAGGGTTGTTGATGGCCAGAAAGTGTGTGGAACCTACTTGGATATCAGATAAAGGTCCGATATTTCAAAGCTGGAAATCTGCGTTAATGGATCTGCTTTGTCTAGACTATAGGACGTGGACACTCTGAACTCATGGTGCATCAGATACTTTCAGCAAGACTGGTTTGCTTATATAAAGGCACTTAAAAGGCTTTACTATTGAAGTTCATGCACACTTGATTTGGAAGGATTGATTTCCTTGTGCCAACCTATCTTCTGTGAGAACTGGTTGGATGAGAGAGGGAACAGGAAGGTGGGGGGATAGAGTGAGGAATAATGATGTGTCCTATGATGTGTAACATTTGATAACTGTTGCAGTTATTATTACTTGTTAAAATAAGTGCAAAATTGAATTAAGATATTATTAAAACTTTTAAGCTCAGCTATTCCATATACAAAATGATATGGAAAAATGATAATATGCATTTCCAGAAATCATTAAAGTGTACATCCATGTTTTATACAGTGATATGTACACTTTTTAATAAACTATATCTGCAGTGGTGTTGCTTCATTTTTGTCTTGTGCATTTGCTGAAGATAAATATTTTACCAGCAGAATATTTTCTCTAAGGAGTTAACTATCTCTCTATATTCCTAGGGCACAGTTGGCAAGTCCTCAATATGTGTCCCTGATTCTGACTTTATTGCTTATTTGTTTAGTCTGATGGGAATATAGCCTTAGCTATTGTGTGAGGAGAAAGAAAAAGGATTTTGATCTCCCATGGGTAGAAAGGAGTTTTCATTGGCATTTTGCTGAAATATTAAAGGTGAAGTAGATTTAGAGGGACATACGGTAAAGTCTGTCACTGTGATCAGAGAAGCACTGAAGTGAGGAAAGGGACTGCTAAGTGGGTAGGTGGAAAGAAGGGCCATTTGTGGAAAGGTATGAACAGCCAAAGTTATGAATTGGTTGCAGATGGGAGCTGGCAAGCAAGAAAAGTGGAATAAAATGATATTGACATGTCTGTGATGTCTAAGGTCCACGGCAGGAGCATTAGTATTGTTGCACAGCCAGCAGGGAGGTGCTGTCAGGAGGGAGATTTTACTTAGGCAGCTGGTATTGATTTTCAGTCTGCAGTCACAATGTAGGAAAATAATTATTTTTGCCATCATCATCATAGGATGCAAGGCAATATATTTAAATTGTAGTGCTGATTAACAATATTCAAAGTAGCATGTACCATTATTTTATTTTTCTAAAGTTGTTTGTCCTGGGGAACTCTAGTACTCTGGTTTTAGAGTTTTAAAAATCCCATACAGTACTGTACAATCAGACGCTCACGGACTAAGACGTTTTGTATTATTTTATGTTTTGGTTGCTATTTATGTTTTACTGTGCATTGCTTCTGGATGCTCTTTTGAAGGATGGAGAGGCAGTTTATAAATAAATGAATGATGATGTCTAACATTTACCATATATCACAGTACTTTATGCCAGAGCACCACTTCACAGTTTTGAAAACGCGGGTTCCTTAATCTGTATAATTATATAAAATGAAATCCAAGTCTTTTCAGCCCATAAATTATTTTACAAATATTTAATTCCAGATTATGAAATGACAGCATAAAATTTGCTATTTAGATTTCACTACTTCAAAAACTAAATTCAAATGAGAGCCATATATTTGTGGGTCTATGCTTAAATAGCAATACAATATACAATCTGATTTTAAATAATCTAGGTTTTTTTTTCCATTTCACCTTAAAAGTTTCCTGCCTTATGCCAAATAGTCCACTTTTGAATCCATGAAGGACAGCTCTTTGACCCAGCCAGGATTCATCAAACTATTGCATGTGATAGGAAGTTTTATGGTAACTGCCTATTTATCATAAAATGTGCTATCTTAGTACTTCACATTGGTGTGTGTGTGTTAGAGAGAGAGAGAGAGAGAGAGAGAGAGAGAGAGAGAGAGAGAGAGAGAGAGAGAATCTAGCTATAAGGCTATTATAGTAGTTAGGTATTTATACTTCTATATAAGGCCCATCTAGTAACTCAAGGTGAGGTTTAGGAAGTGGTGTAGGGATTAGGGGCCACTTTGACATTCAGAGTGAGACATATAAACAGAACAGTGCACTCTTGTGAAGATTTGATGTCCTTCGGAGTGAGGAAACTCACCCAAAGATGAGATTTGTACAATGTTCTCTCAACCTAGCTTGATGTTACCCAGGTTGAGAGGATCTAGGGGCCAGAATGGAAGTTCCAGTGACACTTCAGGAATGGGAAACTCCACGGCCAAGGTGAGAGCAGTTCCAGAGGAAATTGCACAGAGACTGAGGAGGAAGAGGAGGTAGAGTACCTTCCCACTGAGTGTGAACTAGAAGAGCTAGAAGTCCAGAAACCAAAGATCTCATCCTTGTCAGAAGAGGAGAAACCCATGGAAACAGAGGACCCAGTCAAATTAAGAAAGGCACAGGCAGATGTAGCAATTTGCAACTAACAAGATCAGTCTTGCTCATTTCAAAATAAAACAAGCATTGCAATGTTGACTTCTTTTCCTTTCTATCTGATTGCTATTGAAATTTGAACCAGAGAGAACTGTGAAACTCAAGAGAGGAAAGTAATTGAAACTCAGCCACAGGAGCATAGTGATTAAGTAAGTCATCTTAGTGCTCTTATGCCTAAAGTTTTGCTGAGAATATTGTGACTGACCTGCATTCAGTCAAAGAGAGCTATGAAATAAACCTGATAAAAAAACTGATTCCTAATCAGTTTAAAGGACTTGTGCTTAAACTTTTGCTGGGAATAATGTGACTTATGTACCCATCTGAGGCAATATGGAGTTAAGTTATACTTAAGGATGGTATTTAGCTGAAGAAGCTGTGACTTGCCCTGAAAATTAAGGGTTCAAAGACTCAACTTTTACTGCGACTAAGAAATGTTTGAGAAAGTGGAGACTGTTTTGTTTGAATATCCTGCAGGAGAAAACTATGCAAAGAAGTGCTGCCTGCATTTTGTGGAAGAATCCTGCAGTGGATTTATCTGAGGAAGGGAAGACGATGTTGGGACTAATTTAAGCTTCCTAATAGTCCAAAGAGAGACTAAATCTATCTAGTGATATATTTGTGATTTGGTTTTGAAAGTTATATATTTTTCTGCTCTCAAATAATTATTCTGTGTTCTTTGTGAGACTTAACTGCAAATAAGATCTTGAACTATTTAAGCTGCATTCATCTATACACAACTAACTATCCATGATAGATCTTAAAGAAAAGCTACTTTTTTTACTTCAAAACATTTCTAGTTTTCTTGAGCTAATTTCATGTTAAACTATAACCAGTCCTTTGTGACCTTGGGCAAATCACTTTACCCTCCTTTGCCTCAGGTGCAAACTTACCCCCTCATTTATCAAAATGTGCTAAGGTGTTTTCGCATGGGTTAAGGGCTTATTGCATGTGAAAAGCCCCGTTAACGATCGTATGGTGCAATGCAAATCTGAAAAAGAGGAGGCGTGGGTTTACAATTTTGCAAAGTCCTATTGCATGGCTTTAACTACAGCATTTTCAGTGGTGTTAAGCTGCTGTGTCGTAGCTTGTGTTATGGCATTTTGTGATGTCTCCTCAAAGGGGAGGGGGAGGGGGAGAGAGAGAAAAACAGAGAGAGAGAGGCAGAGAGAGAGAGAGACTAGCCATAATGGCTACTCCCTAGATAGGTTTTTATATCCCTATGGGAGGCCCACCTAGTAACTCGAGGTGAGGTTTAGGTATTAGTGTAGGGGGTTAGGGGCCACTTTGACATTCAAAGTGAAACGTACGAACAGAACAGTGGTCTCTTGTGAAGATTTGATGACCTTCGGAGTGAGGAAACTCACTCCAAGATGAGATTTGTGCAATGTTCTTTCAACCTAGCTTGATGGACTCTCTACCTGGGTAACACTGGCACTCATCACAAAGTGTGAAAATGTTAGCTCTTTGCATAGGTATAATTGCAATAAACTGTCTATTAGCATAAAACACACCCCTTTTGCTATTGCATGCGATACATATTGGGGTAGATTTTATAAATTTGTGCGAGGGCGTACTTTTGTTCGCACACCAGGCGCGAACAAAAGTACACTGGATTTTATAAGATACGCGCGTAGCCGTGCATATCTTATAAAATCTGGGGTTGGCGCGTGCAAGGCGGTGCGCATTTGTGCAACCTGCGCATGCCGAGCCCAGCGCGCGTTGCCTGTTCCCTCCGAGGCCACTCCGAAATCGGAACGGCCTCGGAGGGAATTTTCCTTCGCCCTCCCCCCACCTTCCCCTCCCTTCCCCTACCTAACCCACCCCCCCCGGCCCTATCTAAACCCCCCCCCCACCTTTGTTGCCAGATTTATGCCTGCGGAAAGCAGGTGTAAATCTGCGCGCGCCAGCGGGCTGCTGGCATGCCATCACCCGACCTGTCTTTCACTTTCCATATGCTCTTAACATTTTTGACTATTAGAATCTTTGTTTCTTTCTTATAGAGAAACAAGACAGCTTTAATTCCAATAACATTCTTGTTATCCTTGGGATATCCTGTTTAGCAGAATGACAATATTGTATTGCATTGAAGAAACAAGTTAACAGAATACTCCCAGAGCCGAAAAGAATGTCTGAATATTTTTAGTGGTGGGTTTCTTAAGTATTTAAAATTATTTCTCTGTTTTATAGTATGCACGAGTATCTCTTGCTTTGTAAATGCATCAGTTATAAAGGAATGAAAATATATTTGGTTTACTTACAAAATAATCTCCTGTTGCACTGTATTTTCATAATAATCCCAATTTACAAGTCTCTAGATTTCAAAAAATCTTCTCGTAAATAATGACATTTAGTTGCCAGAAAACTTCCTTCCCTTTGCTAATTCAGTACTGCATTAATGATTTGCTGAGGAATGAGGAGCTTACAACAATATGGAAAGTAATAAGTTTGGCCTATGGAGGCATGAGATTTTAAGCACATCAAGCCCAGACTTTTGTTGGGTGGAATTTATGGTTTTGATATCATTCTCCACAGGTCCCTTCCACTCTTCTCACTGTTCTGTTTCTACCTGGTTCTTATTGTTCTCTCCAACGTATCTTTAGCATGTCATTGAACTGGAAAATGTTTTATAGTATTGTCAATGAAGAGGTTTGCATAGATTTATCTTCTTGCATAAAACTAAGCTGGCTCCTTGGTACCAGTGAATCAAGAGTTTTCTTTTTATTCACCATGGAAGTTTCCTGCTTTCTGCTAAATGGTCCAGTCAGTCAAGCCTTTAGAGCCTTTTTTTTTAACCAGCATATAGGGGCAGATTTTTAATCTTACGTATGCGGGGTATATTTGTGCATGCCACCTGGCGCACACAAATGTACACCCGATTTTATAATATGCGCGCGCACTTGTGCACCTTGTACGTGCCGAGCCTTAGGGGAGGCCCGATGGCTTTCCCCGTTCCCTCCAAGGCCACTCCAAATTCGGAGCAAGCCTCAGTGGGAATTTTTCTTCCGTTCCTCCCCACCTTCCCCTACCATCCCCTCCCTTCCCCTATCTAACCCACCTCCCAACCCTACCTAAATCCCCCCCCACCTTGTTAAACTTTTTACGCCAGCCTCTGTCAGGCGTATCTTCCATGCGGCAGGTGCACCATCGCCCGGCACAGCCACTGTGCCGGAGGCCTAGGTCCTGCCCCCAGACTGCCCCCAGATTGGCACCACGCCCATGACCCCCACCCCCTTCTCACCCCTTTTTCAAAGCCCCGGGACATTCACGCGTCCCGGGGCTTCACGCGCTTCTGAGCCTATGCAAAATAGGCTCGGCGTGCGCAGGGGCAGGTTTTTGGGGTTACGCGTGTAACCCTTTGAAAATCTATCCCGCAAGATCTTTTTTCTACATATTTGTCACCATGTGATGGTTATTTCTTAATAAAATCTATTATCTCAGCTATATTTATTAGGGATGTGAATCGTTTTTCAACGATTAAAATTATCGTCCGATAATGTTAATATCGTCTTAAATCGTTATAGAACACGATACAATAGAAATTCTAACGATTTATCGTTAAAAATCGTTAAATCGTGTTAGTGCGCACTAACGGGAGTTAGTGCCCACTAACTCCCAGTTAGTGCGCACTAACTCGATTTAGTGCGCACTAACTGAAAATGATACAAATAAACACTTTCCAGGTCACTGAAGGTCAGTTAGGAATGAATATGTGTTCCTATTGGCTGGCTGCCCTCTTATCTATTGATGTTACCAAGGTTACCACTGAGGTGATGGTTGGGGGGATGGGAAATGGAACTGGAAACTAACGAACACCAACAGAAAATGAAACAAAGTGTTCACACTTCCCAGGTCAGTAAAGGTCACTTAGGAATGAATATGTATGTATTCCTATTGGCTGGCTGTGCTCTTATCTATTGATGTTACCAAGGCTAACACTGAGGTAATGGTTGGGGGGATGTGAAATGGAAACAGTTGGAAGCTTGACAAAAAAAGTAATGTAATGATCAGCACTCACGTGACTAGAACTTGTTTGTTTATTATTTTTGTTAGCAGGCACCTGAAATGCTAGTGCATGTTGAATTTGCCAATCACTGTGCATTTTACAAAGGTGGTCCTGGCTGGAACTGTACACAGTTCCAATATATGTAATTGATTGTTGGTAAGTGTATTTTTTAAGTAGCCACACTGGCACCAGTATGTTTACTTTTCCTCCTACTTAACTCACTAGCTCAGCTTTGTAAGAAGGGCTTCTCTGCTTGTGTGTTGCTTTTGTTTGGTGTGAGGAGAGCAGAAACATCAGATCTTTATTCAATCTACTACAGTCATCTCTTACAGTGCCCTATCCCTATTAATACCAGGAGTGTTGTGATCTTCCTGCACACACAGTGCCCTAACCCTGGCACCAGGGGTGTTGTGATTTTCCTGCACACAGTGCCCTAACCCTGGCACCAGGGGTGTTGTGATCTTCCTGCACACACAGTGCCCTAACCCTGGCACCAGGGGTGTTGTGATCTTCCTGCACACACAGTGCCCTAACCCTGGCACCAGGGGTGTTGTGATTTTCCTGCACACAGTGCCCTAACCCTGGCACCAGGGGTGTTGTGATCTTCCTGCACACAGTGCCCTAACCCTATTAATACCAGGACTGTTGTGATCTTCCTGCACACAGTGCCCTAACCCTGGCACCAGGGGTGTTGTGATCTTCCTGCACACACAGTGCCCTAACCCTGGCACCAGGGGTGTTGTGATCTTCCTGCACACACAGTGCCCTAACCCTGGCACCAGGGGTGTTGTGATTTTCCTGCACACAGTGCCCTAACCCTGGCACCAGGGGTGTTGTGATCTTCCTGCACACAGTGCCCTAACCCTGGCACCAGGGGTGTTGTGATCTTCCTGCACACAGTGCCCTATCCCTATTAATACCAGGAGTGTTGTGATCTTCCTGCACACACAGTGCCCTAACCCTGGCACCAGGGGTGTTGTGATCTTCCTGCACACAGTGCCCTAACCCTGGCACCAGGGGTGTTGTGATCTTCCTGCACACAGTGCCCTAACCCTGATACCAGTCTGAGACAGCTCCCTCCCTGCATTACTAGTGAGAGGCTGGCTTCACAGACAGGGGGGAGCTGCCTGACCCTCACTCCTGACTTCCCCCATGTCCCAGCTAGTGAATGGTGTGTGGGTGAGGGGGGGGGGGGGAGGAGGATGGTGAAGTCTGAGACAGCTCCCTCCCTGCATTACTAGTGAGAGGCTGGCTTCACAGACAGGGGGGAGCTGCCTGACCCTCACTCCTGACTTCCCCCATGTCCCAGCTAGTGAATGGTGTGTGGGTGAGGGGGGGGGGGGAGGATGGTGAAGTCTGAGACAGCTCCCTCCCTGCATTACTAGTGAGAGGCTGGCTTCACAGACAGGGGGGAGCTGCCTGACCCTCACTCCTGACTTCCCCCATGTCCCAGCTAGTGAATGGTGTGTGGGTGAGGGGGGGGGGGGAGGAGGATGGTGAAGTCTGAGACAGCTCCCTCCCTGCATTACTAGTGAGAGGCTGGCTTCACAGACAGGGGGGAGCTGCCTGACCCTCACTCCTGACTTCCCCCATGTCCCAGCTAGTGAATGGTGTGTGGGTGAGGGGGGGGGGGGGAGGAGGATGGTGAAGTCTGAGACAGCTCCCTCCCTGCATTACTAGTGAGAGGCTGGCTTCACAGACAGGGGGGAGCTGCCTGACCCTCACTCCTGACTTCCCCCATCTCTAGAGACCTGCCTTATCACCAAACTGGAGTCAGTGTGTGCAGTAAAGGAGACCTGCCTTGTCCCCACCCAAGTTGGAGTCAGTGTGTGCGCATATTATAATGCAATGCACAGGAAGCAATGAGGTGACTGCAGGAGTAGTGCACTGGCTGCCTACCTAGGCTTGAATATATTAATGCTGCAGTACTAATACAAATAAATTATAATTCTGCTAAACTGCCACTAGCCTCACCAGTTACACTAGCCAAGTAGCTTAGTCAGACATTCACCACCACCTAATAATAATGAATTATTAGTTCAGTGATATAACAAATCATTTAAAAAAAATTGAGTAGGTTAATATAAGAGATGACTGTAGTAGATTGAATAAAGATCTGATGTTTCTGCTCTCCTCACACCAAACAAAAGGAACACACAAGCAGAGAAGCACTTCTTACAAAGCTGAGCTAGTGAGTTAAGTAGGAGGAAAAGTAAACATACTGGTGCCAGTGTGGCTACTTAAAAAATACACTTACCAACAATCAATTACATATATTGGAACTGTGTACAGTTCCAGCCAGGACCACCTTTGTAAAATGCACAGTGATTGGCAAATTCAACATGCACGTGTCTGCTAACAAAAATAATAAACAAAGAAGTTCTAGTCACGTGAGTGCTGATCATCACATGTCAAGCTTCCAACTGTTTCCATTTCACATCCCCCCAACCATTACCTCAGTGGTAACCTTGGTAACATCAATAGATAAGAGCACAGCCAGCCAATAGGAATACATATTCATTCCTAAGTGACCTTTACTGACCTGGGAAGTGTGAACACTTTGTTTCATTTTCTGTTGGTGTTCGTGAGTTTCCAGTTCCATTTCCCATCCCCCCAACCATCACCTCAGTGGTAACCTTGGTAACATCAATAGATAAGAGGGCTGCCAGCCAATAGGAACACATATTCATTCCTAACTGACCTTCAGTGACCTGGAAAGTGTCTATTTGTATCATTTCAGTTAGTGCGCACTAACTCGAGTTAGTGCGCACTAACGGGGAGTTAGTGCGCACTAATCGGAAAAAACGATTTTTAACGATTTTTCAACGAAATAATCGTGCCAAACACGATTTTCTTCTCCTGCCACACGATTTCTATCGTTAAGACGATATGGAAAACGATTCACATCTCTAATATTTATAATATGGGATCCTTTTTTTGCATGAACTGAAATCAAAATGGAAAAGAATTCCACAGTTTGGAAGCCTATCTTTTTGTAGTTTTATAAAATTTCACCAATGTTTTTTGCAAAAATATAATAAAAGATTGATTTATTAATTTTAATATTCAATTTGTTTAGTCATCTAGTTTAAAATTTTCTAATTCTGAATTCTGGAAATTCAGAGTAATTCAAATACCTTCAAAATGTAGGAGCTACAACAGAATAATAGATGTAATCATGAGATATATTCTGCTATTCAGTAAAGAAACAATTCCATAAGTCTCAAAGCTAGTAGGTGTTACAAGAATGACTCAAATATAAATAATTTTGTATTGGGTAACAAGAAACATAGAAATGCTGGCAGAAGAAGACCAAACGGCCCAGCCAGTCTGCCCAGCAAGCTTTTGCACTTTTTTTTTCTCTCATACTTATCTGTTACTCTTGGCTCTTAATAGTAACTTTTTTTTATTGTATTTCCCTTCCAAACCACCATTAATGTAGAGAGCAGTGTTGGAACTGCATCTAATTGAAATAGCTTAATTAGTTAACCACCACAATAAGCAAGCTACACCCATGCTTATCTGTTTATCCAGACTATGTAATTCAGTCCTTGTTGGTTGTTGCCTGAATATAGATCCACTTTTCTTCATTCCCCCCTGCCGTTGAAGCAGAAAGCCATGCTGGCTATGCATTGAAAGTGAAGTATCAGTCTTCCTCCCCTGCCGTTGAAGCAGAGAGCTATGCTGGATATGCGTGAAGTGTCAGTCTTGCTCCCCTGCCATTGAAGCAGAGAGCTATGCTGGATATGCGTGAAGTGACAGACTTTCTTCCCTACCGTTGAAGCAGAGCGCTATGCTTTATATGCATTGAAAGTGAAGTATCAGGCTTATTTGGTTTGGAGTAGTAACTGCTGAAACAAGCAAGCTACTCCCCACTTTTTTGTGAATGCAAATCCTTTTTTCCACATTTCCTCATTGCCGCTTTTTTCCACATTTCCTCATTGCCGCTTCTAGAACAGTGGTTTCCAAACTTGTCCTGGGAAACCCCCCACCAATCAGGTTTTCAGGATATTCATAGTGAATATTCATGAGACAGATTTACATGTACTGCCTCCATTGCTTTCAGATTCATCTCATGCATATTCATTATGGATATCCTGAAAACCTGACTGGTTTGGGTACACTAGGACAAGTTTGGAAACCACTGTTCTAGAAGAAACTCCCAAAAATACAGTATTTTATGAGCACTGTGGTATGCTGAGGAAACGATTTAGAACATATTTTAACTTTGACATATCAAGCAGCTATAATATGAATACATTCAAGTACAATAGTGGAAAGACTAGAACAATGGGGGTCATCTATAATGGTTGTATACAATAGAAATACTATGTGATATTATGAATACGAAAGAAATCAATTGGTGTGTTCTGAAAATGTAAAACAATTATTTGATATAAAAGTGTCATTATAGCTTTTTGTCACAGTTTGACAGAAATTTCAAATGTTTGTGTGGTTAGATTCACTGCATTAAAATATTCTCAAATGCACAGCATTTCAGTGTGAGTTGAGAACAATGATAAGTTTAAAAACATCACAGATATGATTTCATAAAGAATATTAAACAATATCATGCCCTTTATTATATAAGCAAGTTTGTAATCCAGTTTATGAGTTTGCAATTTTTAAAGATTAGCCTTTCAAAGATTGTTCCAAAATATTAAGAGATGAATGTGCCATAATACTGAGTTAAAGGACAAATACAGTGAACCAAAAATTTCAACACAGATTTTATTGGCTGGTACAACATAGCTTTCATTGATGCTTTAGATTCCTAATAGAAAAGAAGCTCAAGGCTACTGCCTATTAACATAATAAAGTACTCACATAAATGAACATTTTGTATGTTGGAGTTTTATTCACAATATAGCCAAAGATTTTGTTTTTAGAAAATATACATGGGCCTAAACTGAGAACAAAACATTATAGGAAAGAGCTGGTAGAATATGTAAAAGGAAGGATGGCTTTACTGAAAATCCAAGTATATTACATCTGGCACTCTTCCCTGATCCATTTCTCTGTACAATTCTGGTCGCCGCATCTCAAAAAAGATATAATTGCGATGGAGAAGGTACAGAGAAGGGCGACCAAGATGATAAGGGGAATGGAACAGCTTCCCTATGAGGAAAGACTAAAGAGGTTAGGACTTTTCAGCTTGGAGAAGAGACGGCTGAGGGGGGATATGATAGAGGTGTTTAAAATCATGAGAGGTCTAGAACGGGTAGATGTGAATCGGTTATTTACTCTTTCATATAATAGAAAGACTAGGGGGCACTCCATGAAGTGAGCACGTGGCACATTTAAAACTAATCAGAGAAAGGTCTTTTTCAGTCAACGCACAATTAAACTCTGGAATTTGATGCCAGAGGATGTGGTTAGTGCAGTTAGTATAGCTGTGTTTAAAAAAGGATTGGATAAGTTCTTGGAGGAGAAGTCCATTATCTGCTATTAATTAAGTTGACTTAGAAAATAGCCACTGCTATTACTAGCAACGGTAACATGGAATAGACTTAGATTTTGGGTTCTGGCCAGGTTCTTATGGCTTGGATTGGCCACTGTTGGAAACAGGATGCTGGGCTTAATGGACCCTTGGTCTGACCTAGCATGGCATGTTCTTATGTTCTTATGTATCGATGGTAAAAACCATGCTACCTTGGATCTTTGAATCCACTGAATTTCAGAAATTGCACTATCCTGTGGTTTAGCAGTAATTCTTAGGGATCTACATTTGTTTCAAATGAATTAGGAAAGCTATACAAATGACAATCTCTTTTTCTTTCATATCCTATTCTCTTAATTTGTTTGAAACTAGAAAAAAAATTTACATGTTGGGACTAGGCCTAAGGCTGGGGCATCACCTAGAGAATAGGTTGACACTGAAGGCAGGAACCATAGCCTATGCCTGAGCACGATGCCAGTGCCTTTGATTAGGCCTAGGCCAGAGACTGAGGTCTTGCCAATGCAGGGGCTGTGGCCTACATCTAAGCATGAGTTCAGTGTCTTGGCCTATGCCCGAGCATGAAACATTTTGCTGGTGTCCGGAAATTTCCCAACCCCTCTCCACTTAACTGATCCTTTTGGGGTCCAACGCTGGGGCTCAGAGCAGACATCTGTGCCTGATTCTGAGCTAGGACCTGATGCCTGAGCTTCGGTCTAGCCTAGTCCCAAGCCTGATGCCTTGGCCAGGGCCCAGTGCCAGACCAGAAACCTTGGCCAGGGCCTGGAGCTGGGTCCGGATGCCTGAGCCTTGGCTTAGGCAGAGCCCAACACTAAGGTCCCACCTGAACTTTGGCCTAGGTCAGAACCCAGGGCCCGTGCAAGGGTATTAGGCACCCTAGACAATCCTTCTGCAGTGCTCTGGCCCCCCCTCATGCCTCCCTGCATCCCAGTCTCACCATGCCCCCCAGTCTCGCCATCTCCCCCAGTCTCGCCATCTCCCCCAGTCTCGCCATCTCCCCCAGTCTCACCCCGATTCCTACCTCACTTGCTCCGCAGACTGTGTGCTTTTCAGGGCCGTGAGCAGGTAGGGCACTGCTCATGGCACAATGAATCTCTATAGCTCTTTGCTGTGAGCGGGATAGGCTCTGCTTGCGGTACCACATGGCTGCTCTTCTACGCCCCCTACTGGTCAGCGCCATAGGCGTCCACTTAAATTCACCTAATGGAGGCGCCAGCACTGCTAGAGCCCCGACACAGGATTCTGATGCCTGGGCCTTGACTTAGTCCATAGCTTGGGCCCAGGCCCTACAATGGGTCTAACAACAGAGGCTGGCCCAGTGGCCAGTTCCCAATGCTTGGGCTTCAGCTTAGGGCAAGACCTGGGCCCAGCCTGGAGGTCAGGTTCTGAAGACTGGGCCTTGGCCTAGGTCAGAGACCAGGGTCTGACACCACAGACTTGACCTATGCCAGAGCCCAAGCCCAGGCTCAACCCTCAGCCTGGACCTCGGCCTAGGAAAGGGTTCAGAGTTAGGCCCAGTTGTAGAGGTTAGAGTCCGGGCCATACAGAAAAATAGTGCTCTCCACTGAGGAGGATGCACTGGATTTAATTTACTCCAGCATGACGCCAGCACACGGCATCATTTAAAGAAGGAGACAGAAGACTGAATACTCCAAGGCTGGGGTACCAAACTCTAGACCCGGGCCTGACCCTGGGCCTGGGATTAGGCCTTGACCAAGATCAAGGCCCACAAGTTAAATCCTAGTATTGGGTCTGGGCCTGGGCTCTAGTGTAGACTGAGGCCCAGGTCGAAGCCTTGGCATCTAGCCTATTCCTTGGCATTGGACCTAGGCCAAGGTGTCTGGACCTGGCCTCCAAGCCTCGGCCTTGTGTAGGGCCTAGGCCAAGGCCACAGTGACCTACTGCAACATAGGCATATGCAAGGCCATAGCTTTGGCCTGGGCCTACTCGTCAGTGGATCCTCCCAGTCCGGCTAAGTGGGAGCTGGGAAGGATCATGGCCTTGGGAATTTTTTGAGCTAGAGGGATGGGTACTAGGAATGGAAGGCCTTGGGAGGTCTTGTTTCTTTTTTTATTTTTAAACAAAAGAAATTATTAAATAAAACTTCGTGAGGGAACCCCCCATTGAAAATGAAATAAAAAAGGAAATTAATTTGTACCCCTGCACACCTCTAGTAATTCCATTAATTTACTCATCACAGAGGTCAGACTAAGTGGCCTCTAGTTCCCAGTTTTCCTCCTTAAGACCACTTTCATGAATAGGAACCATATCCACCTGTCTCAGGTACTCCAGAACTACTTCTGACTCAAAAGCAGCATTGAAGTGTTCAAACAGCATAATTGCCAAAACCTCTCTAGGTTCCCTTAATATCTTTCGAAATATCCCATTCTGCCTCATTGCTTTATCTACTTTAGATCTGATTCATCATTTTGGTCGAAATATTGCAAAATAGTACCTGTGATAAAAATGGGCATGGTTAGCATAATTTTCCTAGTGCCGTATAGCTATGTTTTTGTATTTATACCACTGTAAGAGGAACCACTAGTAACTCAGGGTGAGGTTTGTGGGGTGGGATGGGTTCTGGGGGAAAATTTTACATATATAGTCATATGCACAAACATTAGTTACCATCAGTGAAGAGTTAATGTGATTTGGAGGGATGAAAAGTAGGGATGTGAATCGTTTTTCGACGATTAAAATTATCGTCCGATAATTTTAATATCGTCTTAAACTGTTATGGAACACAATACAATAGAGATTCTAACGATTTATCGTTATAAATCGTTAGAATCATGAGCCGGCACATTAAAACCTCCTAAAACCCACCCCCGACCCTTTAAATTAAATCTCCCACCCTCCCGAACCCCCCCCCAATGACTTAAATAACCTGGGTGTCCAGCGGCGGTCTGGAACGGCAGCGGTCCGGAACGGGCTCCTGCTATTGAATCTTGTTGTCTTCAGCCGGCACCATTTTCCAAAATGGTGCCGAAAAATGGCGGCGGCCATAGAACAACACAATTCCACGGCAGGAGGTCGTTCCGGACCCCCGCTGGACTTTTGGCAAGTCTTGTGGGGGTCAGGAGGCCCCCCCCAAGCTGGCCAAAAGTTCCTGGAGGTCCAGCGGGGGTCAGGGAACGATTTCCCGCCGCGAATCGTTTCCCGTACGGAAAATGGCGCCGGCAGGAGATCGACTGCAGGAGGTCGTTCAGCGAGGGTTCCGGCGCCTCGCTGAACGACCTCCTGCAGTCGATCTCCTGCCGGCGCCATTTTCCGTATGGAAAATGGCGCCGGCCATACGCGTATGGCCGGCACCATTTTCCGTACGGGAAACGATTCGCGGCGGGAAATCGTTCCCTGACCCCCGCTGGACCTCCAGGAACTTTTGGCCAGCTTGGGGGGGGCCTCCTGACCCCCACAAGACTTGCCAAAAGTCCAGCTGGGGTCCGGAAGGACCTCCTGCCGTGGAATCGTGTTGTTCTATGGCCGCCGCCATTTTTCGGCGCCATTTTGGAAAATGGCGCCGGCTGAAGACAACAAGATTCAATAGCAGGAGCCCGTTCCGGACCGCTGCCGTTCCGGACCGCCGCTGGACACCCAGGTTATTTAAGTCATTTGGGGGGGGTTTGGGAGGGTGGGAGATTTAATTTAAAGGGTCGGGGGTGGGTTTTAGGAGGTTTTAATGTGCCGGCTCACGATTTAACGATTTTTCACGATATTTACCCCCCCCCAAACGGCAACAATACGATTCCCTCCCCCTCCCAGCCGAAATCGATCGTTAAGACGATCGAGGACACGATTCACATCTCTAATGAAAAGTAAAAGAAGAGTAGATTTTTACACTTTACTCTCTACCTACCTTGATTGCAGCTAGATAGAGTAGAGAGAAAATAGTACAAATCTTCTTTTCTTTTACCTTCCATCCCTCCAAATCACATTAAATCTTCACTGATGGTAACTATACTGTTTGTATGTATGACTGTGCATGTAAAATTGCCCCCCCCCCCCAGAACACACCCCAAACCCCACAAACCTCACCCTGAGTTTATAATGCCCCCTCTTACAGTGGTATAAAAAGTTCAATTATAAGTGGCCCTCCTCAGAGGCTTGCTTTCTCTCCCTCACTCTCACACTCACTCCCCTTGCAGGCATAATGTTCAGAAAAAAGGTGTAGTTATTTCCGGTGTTAAATCCCGAGATAGTGTGTGTTATGTTATCACATGCAACGTTAAGCAGCCCTCATTTTGCATTTTACATATGCATTTCGCGATGCGGTATTTATAGCATGCGTTACGGCATTATCCTAGTTAGTTAGCTCCTCATGAAAATACTTTTCTGAAAATTGATTGAGGTTTTTCCTAACTTCCAGTTTTATTTGTTCATTGTATGTGCTCCTGCTCCTGGCCTTTCCACGGTGAACACTGAACAGAAATATTTGTTAAGCAATTTTGCTTTTTCCCCATCAGCCTCTACCTATTCTTTTCCTTCACTTAGTCCCACAATGCTATTTGCACTTCCTTGTGTCACTAACATATCTAAAAAATGGTCTTGTTTCAGTATTTGCTATTTTTTCTTCCACCTGAATCTTGGCATGCCTGACTACTTTTCCAGCTTCTCTTAGCTTTTCCAGATATTGTTACCAATTTTCCTCCCTTCTGCAGTCTCTTGTAGTTTATAAACATTAACCTGTTTTCCCTTACCATTTTAGCTACTTCTTTAGAAAATCACAGCAGACTTTTTCATTTTTATTTGTTTGCTATCATAACAAAAAGGTTAATTGTCCTTATAATATCTCCTTTTAGTTTTGCCCACTGCTTTTCTACTTCCCTTAGATTTTCCTATCTAGCTAACAAATCCTTCAGGTACTCTCCCATTTTAATAAAGTTAGTTTTCCTGTAGGAACCTCACCTTTGAAGGAACCTTCATCTCCTGCGCTCTAATACTGAACAACACCATCCAGTGATCACTGGATCCCCGATGATCATCCACTATAACATCATAAACACTGTCCCTGTTAGTGAGTACCTCTCATGCAGGTTCTTTTACCATTTAAGGAAACAGGATCTCCCTGCTTTTAGAAGACACCACTGCTGGGATATCCCAATCACATCCAGCAGATTGAAATCCCCTAGCAATAGCACATCCCCTTTCACAGTAATTTTGTGGATATCGTCCATTAAATCTCTAGATTGTAGATTGTAGATCTTTATATTGCACTAGTATAAATAGATGTTCCATTCTCTCTTTCCAGATTAAACCACAGTGCTTCATCCTTGCATCATAAACCCTGTAAATCAGTTGCTTAATATATATTTTTTTAATACTTTGTGCCGCACCTCTTTTCTTCCTTCCTACCCAGTTCTTCTTGAGTAGGTTGTAAACCATTCATGGTTTTCCATGCACCACATCTCTGTTATAACCACTATATCTAAGTCAGCTTCTCTGCTGACTGCCTCTAGATCTCGGACATTATTTCCCATATTATGAACATTAGTGTTCATAGTTTTCCAGATGTTGCCCTTTTTACTGTTTCTATACAAGTATTTAATGTTTCACTTTACGGTTTTGTTCACCCATCCCCAATTAATCTGTTTTAAAACTGTCCTAAGTAAATTTTCCAGTTTGTGTTGGAAGACACTGACCCCCTTCTGATTCCGTACCAACGTATCACTCACTTAGTCTAGACATGTGCTCCTTTTCCTCCTCTGTTTCCTGCTTAAGCTGTTACCTCCATGACACTAGGTCCTCGTTTTTTTGCTAAATCCTCAGAGCAAAAATTGCCATTTGGGGAAGAAATCATTAATGCCCCCCAAATTGTGAGCGTATTGCCTTTATGCACTTCTTTGGCTTGCCACACAGAGCAGACTGATTGGGATTTTTTTTTAATGTATTCTTTTGAATAACATAATCATATTTTTCTCAAACCCCCCCCCCCAAAAAAAAAAAAAACAAAAAACCAGATCATCCTATTTTGATATCGCATACCATGGAACTGTTGGATAGGGGTGTGTATGAAAAAACACTTTCATTTAATTTTTCATTTTCTGCTTTTTTCTCTATTGTTTCTGTAGTTTTTAGTGATTACTAAATGGTTTTAGCATGTGCTAAAACAGAATGAAACAAAATGTCATTTAAAAATTGACAATACATCCTTACTGCTAAAGACTGGTGATGTAGTAAACAATGTGACTTCCTCCCCTTACATAATAGGTGGCTTATAAATAAATTGAGCACCCTTAGTATGGGCCCTAAAATGACTGACAGTTAGAAATGAGTTGAGTGGGAGGTGACCAAGGGTCATGGTAAGTAGTAAATTGAGTTCATTCTGAGGAGAGGGATTTACTAGCAGAATGAGCAGGGATTGGTTCTTGGACTGCTTCTTTTCAACACTTTTGTGAGTGACACTGTGGAAAGATTGCCAGGAAGGATTTGTCTTTTTGCCTGAGAAACCAAAATCTGTAAAAGGGTAAACAGCCAGGAAGGTGGAAAACATAAGGAGGGACCTAGTGAAGTTTGAGGAATGGTCTAGGATCTGAAAGCTATAATTTAATGCTAAAAAAAAAAATGAAGTTATGCATTTAGATGGTAACTTTCAAACCGGCACACAGGTGAACTTTGGTGCATGGTGTCAAGGACCGCGGTGATTTTATAACTTGCGTGTATGTTATAAAATAGCCTGAGCACGTGCACACGGGCACCTAATTTTAAGTGGGCATGAGTTTAGGACTCATAATCCTGTTTCTAGCTTGCAAATCAGGGTCTTTTAAAACTGGCTTGCCTCCATACCATGACCAGTTTCACCAATTCATCCACCAGTTCACCCAGTGTTGAGCTAGGACCTTCACCCCCCCCACCCCCGATTAATAGCCTGCACTCCCCCTCAGTTTCCCCAGACCTTTAAACCCCTCCAAAAGGGCTGTGGATTTTTTTTAAACAACATATATTTCCTCCATAGCAGAAATAAACTTGCACGGCAGTAGACCTGGATGCGTAATCTCTTGGCCCTATCCCAAAACACCCACTCTCTGCCCTGTCCATGCTCCTTTTTGAAATCGAGTGAGATGTGCATGCAACAAGAGATACGCATGCATCTGCGTATCTCTTGTTGCATGCATCTGCGTATCTCTTGTTGCATGCGTATCTCTTTTAAAATTTGATGGGCACACGCAAGCCCAACCTTTGTGTGCATCTCACAATTTTTGCACACGCCAGATTTTAAAATTCACCTTTTAGACTGCAAAAAACCCAAGGGAGAGGTAAAGTATAGGAGTGGCCTTCTTTTAAACAAGAAGAAAAAGCAGGATCTGGGGTTGATTGTATCTGATGATCTTAAGGTAGACAAACAGGTGGAGAAGGTGAAAAAAGAAAGATGTTTGTCTGTATAGGGAAAATAATTGTCATCAGAAAAAAAAGGTGGCATTGCCCCTGTATAAATCCCTGATGAGACCTCATTTGGAATTTGGGGACAAACTTAAACATGTATACCCTAGCCTAGAGGAAAGGTGAGAGAGAGGTCATTTTCATGCGCAGACAGGAGGCTCTAAGAGGGGTTATAGGATGAAGATGAAAGAGGTAGACTTCAAGCAATATATTTTTTTACACTGAATGTAATTGATACATGAACAACCTCCCCATGGAAGTGGTGAAGATGAGAATGGTATCTGAATTCATGAAAGCCTGGCATAAACACAAGACATCTCTCATGGAATGGTAGGAACTGTAAAGCTGAATTAGCTGGGTGGCTTGGCAGACTAGATAAGCCATATGGTCTTTTTATTCTGTTATGTTTCTAATGTTAATGAAGAAGGTTTAAAAGAAGCACATATCCAAAGTTAAAACAGTCACTGGATACAAAAATCACATTTATGCCTTACAAATGGGAAAACAGATTTTCCATCAACAATGATGACAAACATTCTTAGTGTGTTGAACCAAGGGCCAACAAAGCATTCATATGTAAAAAAAAATCCTTGTTGAGTCACTACCCATACAAATCCAAAAATATGCAACCTTTAAAATATCTTTTAAAATGTCCTTATGAATCACAAGAAATCTTTGAAATAGTTATCTCAAATATGAGCAATAAATGCTTCAAGATAACCTTCTCTGCTTGTGTCATGGATGTCAGGACAATTCTCATGCTGTCACAGTCAGCAACACCAGCCACAAGCTGATGTGGTCCATGTTTCACAGAATGCTACTTTAGGTTGAAAAGTCAGCATAAAATGTTAACCCATATAATCTATATCAATAGACATAATCAATCACTGTATTGACAAACATACAGGTCGATCCAGTAAGGCCGCGGTAGAAACAGTGCGGTAGTGTCAGGCGCACCCTTCCTCCCCGCACCCACAGTTCTCTTCACTAACTCCCCGATACTCTCCTCTAATCGCATGCAAATGCATGCCGCGGCTTTAAAGCGGTAGGGAAGGGTTATGGCCGTGTAACCCATTTTACTGTATAGGCGCTTAATACAGCGCCTATACAGTAACCAGGGTGCGCTGGTACCTGTCATTTCAAATGACATTTGAAATGACAGGTACCAGGAAGTGTAAAAATCAAAATTTTTAAATACCTGTCGGAGGGCCACGTGGGTCCAGGCGGCCGGCGGGATCCGTGGGGCCGGTGGTCGCATGTTAAATCTAGGCCGCGGGCGGGTGGGCGCCTGTTCCGGGCGGCGGGGGGTGGACGCGCGTTAGTTTCAGACGGCCGCGTGGGTCCAGGCGGCCGGCGGCGGCGGGAGCCGGGTGGTCGCGTGTTAATCTAGGCCGCGGGCGGGTGGGCGCCTGTTCCGGGCGGCGGCGGCAGCAGGGGGACACGCGTTAGTTCGAGACGGCCGGCGGGCGGTGGGTGGTCGCGTGTTAAATCTAGGCCGGGTCCGCACAGGCGCACATTCACTGCCGGTGGGGGCTGCCTCTCCCGGCAGCCCCACCGGCAGGGAATGAATGAATGCACGCCTGTGCGACCCCTGCGATTCAGCGCTCAAGGCAGTCACATGCCGTGACGTCACGCCTTGAGCGCCGAATTGCAGGGGTCACACAGGCGCGCATTCATTCATCCAGGCGGAGGAGCCGGTGGCGAAAGCAGCCGGCTCCTCCGCCTGGATGAATGAATTCATTCACTGCCGGTGGGGGCTGCCTCCCGGCAGCCCCCACCGGCAGTGAATGAATGAATGCGCGCCTGTGCGACCCCTGCGATTCAGCGCTCAAGGCAGTCACATGCCGTGACGTCACGCCTTGAGCGCCGAATTGCAGGGGTCGCACAGGCGCGCATTCATTCATTCACTGCCGGTGGGGGCTGCCGGGAGGCAGCCCCCACCGGCAGTGAATGAATGAATGAATGCCTCTCCCGGCAGCCCCCACCGGCAGTGAATGAATGAATGCGCGCCTGTGCGACCCCTGCGATTCAGCGCTCAAGGCAGTCACATGCCGTGACGTCACGCCTTGAGCGCCGAATTGCAGGGGTCGCACAGGCGCGCATTCATTCATTCACTGCCGGTGGGGGCTGCCGGGAGGCAGCCCCCACCGGCAGTGAATGAATTCATTCATCCAGGCGGAGGAGCCGGCTGCTTTCGCCATCGGCTCCTCCGCCTGGATGAATGAATGCGCGCCTGTGCGACCCCTGCAATTCGGCGCTCAAGGCGTGACGTCACGGCATGTGACTGCCTTGAGCGCTGAATCACAGGGGTCGCACAGGCGCGCATTCATTCACTGCCGGTGGGGGCTGCCGGGAGAGGCAGCCCCCACCGGCAGTGAATGTGCGCCTGTGCGGACCCGGCCTAGATTTAACACGCGACCACCCACCGCCCGCCGGCCGTCTCGAACTAACGCGTGTCCCCCCGCTGCCCGGAACAGGCGCCCACCCGCCCGCGGCCTAGATTTAACAAGCGACCACCCGGTTCCCGCCGCCTGGACCCACGCGGCCGTCTGAAACTAACGCGCGTCCACCCCCCGCCGCCCGGAACAGGCGCCCTCCCGCCCGCGGCCTAGATTTAACACGCGACCACCCGGCTCCCGCCGCCTGGACCCACGCCGGCCGCCTGGACCCACGCGGCCCTCCGACAGGTATTTAAAAATTTTTATTTTTTCTTCTGACAGGTTTTATGTGTCCCACATCATTACATTTTCTCGATCATCTCTGTATCGCTTTTTTTTTAAATTGTGTTTTATTGTTTTTGAGTATCTTAAGCGGTGTCGATGGATTTGTTACTAGACTCACAGTCCTAACTCCTACTAGGGGGAGGCGGTAAACTAACACGTTACGGCCGCGGCAAAACAGTGCGTTACTAATGAGAGAACCTGAGCGCGCGTTACGGTATTGAAGGGGAATAGCTAATTCCTTCATTATACAGCTAATTCGTTCATTTACATGCCGGGTGCGGGAAGGGTTACGCGTCTGTTTTAAGAAGCACTACGGATGCGCAAAACTGGAGACTGTATCGCTGGTTTGCCTTACGCGTCCAAATTGTGCGCAGCGAGCTCGTTACAGACGAGAAATCTTCAACTGAACTTTACTGGATCGACCTGATAGTTCTGTCAAGTCATAAACTACAAATAGTGAAGGCCCAATTCTGGACTGGCATTATTTAACTGAACTGGTTAACTGAAAGGACCAATTAGACATCACCCAATCTAATCCTAATTATTGCATGTTGACTCCAATAAAAAAAAGAACAAACCCTATCATATTCATAAGGAAAACACACCAATCAGAATATGCTGCATTAAAGCTGGTAAAAACACTGCAGCATCAAAAAATGGTTTATAGATCAAATTGTGTCACAAGGTACAAGAGATCAAGACTGTCAATTCAGAGGAGGTAAAAAATATATCTATTATTCTTTGAAAATCAAAAGGCAATTTCAATCATCACCTCTGGGATCAGGAAGTACACTGTTAATCACCAGACAGCGCAAGTCTGAAAAACAATGTTGAGCCCATAAGCAGTGTTACACCAACAGAGCTTCTAAGTCCCCATTTTTAATTCAGCTCTTATGTTCAAAAAGACGCTTTTGTAACATCTAGGTTGTTTTCTCCAAATACAATATTGGCAAGGGTAAACAGTAACACACATTGTAAAGGTGGATTGAGAATTAGAAAAATAATTGTGTACAACCACACAATTTAAGTAGTATGTTGGAACATAGCTTCAACATCATCAGTCAAGAACTTCAGAGTTCCATATTCAAATGCATTTAGCCATATAACTATGGAGCTATGGAAACATGTTCAGCTAAATTCTACCTGGATAACTATTTAGCTGGCTAGAAATTGGGTGGATAAGTAAGGGGCATTCCAGGACAGTCCAGAGGCATTCCAGGGAGAAGCTGAGATAGCTGGATACACTTATCCGGCTAACTTTAGAATATACAGGTCTAAGAACATAAGAACATGCCATACTGGGTCAGACCAAGGGTTCATCAAGCCCAGCATCCTGTTTCCAACAGTGGCCAATTCCTTTCAGCCACCAGCAAGGTGATCCTCTCCTCTCAGTGCTCCCACTGGATTGTCTATTCAGTGATGCGGCTGTGCTGTTGAATATACAGCCCTAGTTATCCAGATAAGTTTATCCAACTAACTAGCAGAGCCACACAGTGACTAAATATGTACCTCCATGTCTGCATGTGATGTGTCAAACCAGATTTTGGTTCTCAACAGAAGATAATGAGTCTGCCAAAGAAAAAATAGAGGGAATTAGCAAATCGCACAAATTGTGATTCCTTGTACAGGAAAAAACAGTGTGAAAACAATCAAGAAGAGCCCCATAATCTTTGATGACAAGTTAGTTAAATATCTGTACATCAATATTCTATTAGAAAGGTTATGCGAAGTCCAAACATTAGAAACTAAAACAATTCACTCTTATTTGTTTATTTAAAATAATTATAGGCTGCACAATCTGGAGCTCTAAGTGACTTACAATAAAACTTACATAGTTACAATAAAACAAAGAATATAACAAATCCTAGAATTGTTCCTTGTTAAAAACATACTGCTATAGTGGAGCAAGAGAACATATGGTGATACTCCATGGTTCTCCATGGTACTGCTCCAAACCAAATATTAGCACGAGTCAGCAGGTTCCTGGTACTGAAAAGTCTTCAGCGATAGCTGTAGAGAATTTTTGCTGGAGAAAATTTGCAGGGACTTTAGTAATCTAATGGTTAGCTACTAAGCACGGAGACCTGGTATTGGGGCTTATCTCAAGGAGGAACACAGAGCATGGGACACCATATCTGTGTTTATCTAAAAGAGACCCGGAATAAGTGCTTCGTTCGAGGAAGAACTCAGAGCATGGAACAGGATATCGGTGCATGGGACATGCTATCAGTGCATATCTGCTATCAGTTAGGGATGTGAAGGGAACACTTTGTATGCTTTTCTTTGAGGTTTTTTTTTCTCCTGAGCATCATGTCATTTAATGTTTTGTTTTGTTTCTGTAATTTCAGAAAAGAAATAAACATTAACAACCCCCCTCCCCCAAAACACACACACAAAATGGAGCCTTCCAAGGCCCCTTTTGTTCCCATCTCTGGAACCCCCCACAAATTTCCAGGGTCAGAAACTTCCCTGGTACCCATTTCCCCTATCCATGGGGGTGTCCCGATAGCAGGGCCAGCCTGAGGCCTAGGTCCAGCCCAAAGCCCAGGTATTGACAAAGAGACCTTGACCTAGCCCTGACAAAGAGCTGCAGGTTGGTTCCCATCACTGGGGCCCCTGCCTCGGCCTAGACTCAGGCCCAGGTCTGACGCTGTGTCCCAGCCTGGAGACCGGGAATTGATGTTTAGGTGTTAGCCTAGGTCCAGGCCTAGTCCCGATGTGAGGCCTGCCCTGGAAATCAGGCTCTTTATTTGTTTGCTTATTTTTGTGTACCAATATTCGTGGTAGCTTCACGCCAGTTTACATCAAATGTACCTTCATAAAATAATCATTAACAACTAAACGAAATATTGAAACTAATCTAAAATGGCATTAAAAAAACCCCCAAAACAATACATCGTGAAAAACATAATAACATATAATTAAAACAAGTTAAAAACAAAACTAAAAAGAAACATAATGCCTTCATCGATACTGCACTGGTCACGTAAAAGCTTGCAGGGATAGCCACGTTTTCCATTTCTTTTTGAAAGTCTGCAAATTCACTTCCAGCCTTAATTCTAGTGGTAGTGCGTTCCATAACCCTGGACCTGCAAGGGATGGGATAGTGCTCTTTCTCTTACTGTATTTAAATGTGCTAATTTGGGGGACGGGATTGTTAAAAGTCCTTTGTCTGTGGAACGCAAGTTTTGCTGAGGAGCATGAAAATGTAAAGCAGCATTAAATCATTTGATTTTTTCGTTAAATATTGTTTTGTGAATTAAAACTGTCTTAAATTTTATTCTAAAAGTAATCGGCAGCCAGTGCAATCCCTTTAAAATTGGAGTTATGTGATCGTATTTTCTGGTATTTTGATCTATACCATTTTGAAGAGGTCCATCTATGGAAGAAGACATATGGAGACCTGGTCCCCAGGGTCAAGGTCTGGGCCTAGGCTGAGGACTTACATTGGGATTCTCCTCCAGGTTGTGCCCTGCCATCGGGTCTAGGCTAAGGCTTTGGGACCTGGTCTTTGGGCCGGGTCCTGGCATTGGGCCTAGGAATGGGCCTAGCTGAGTTGATGAAGGGAAAAGGCCTTAGGCTTGTCATGTGGTCAGGACTTCCCCCAAGGATTAGGTAGACGGGGGCTAGAGAAGGTCCTGGCCTTGACAAAATTTCCAATTTTTTTCAAAATGAAATAAACAAAAAAATTTTAATTGGTTTTTAAATAGTTTTGTTTTAGCTTTTTTTTTAGACATTATAAAAACAAATAGCAAATGTTCTTACATTTGCTATTTTATTTCAAATGAATGTATCAGTACTTATCTCAGGGAGGACTATAGAGCATGGGGATCTGGTTTTGGTGCTTATTTAGAAATACCTATATTACCCAAATATAATCTGCTTTTAAGTGCTTGAAAAGTAAAATAAAAATAAAATAATGAAGGGGCAATACAAAACATGAGGACCTGGAAGCTGCATTTGTTTGTGCACACTAAAAAAATATCAATGGTGAAAATTGAGTGAGGGATCAAATTCCAGTTTTGTGTAAAAGGAGCAAGCAAGACAAGGTCAAGCAATGTATCACCAGCAGAGAGTCCAAGCTGAACATAATTGAAGAGTATGATTGTATTCTTTTTATTTTCAATATCATCGCAAAACTAGTTTACAATAAGGGGTAGATTTTCAGAGAACCCCCCAAAACCTTCCCCAAACCCCCGCTGCGCGTACCAAGCCTATCTTGCATAGGCTTCCGGCTCGCTCAAAACCCCGGGATGTGCATAAGTCCCAGGGTTTTCTTGGGGGGGCATGTCGGGGACATGTTGCAACCGGCACGTCATCGGGGGGCGTGTCGGGGGGGCGTGACGAGGCCGGCGTGTCATCCGGGGGCAGGGCCGTGGGCGCGGTTCCGGCCCGGGGGCGTGGCCACGGCCTCCGGACCAGCCCCCGGACCAGAACATGGCGCGCCGGCAGCCGGCCCGACGCGTGCAAGTTACACTTGCGTGGAGCAGGCGTAACTTTTGCGACAAAGGTAGAGGGGGTGTAGATAGGGCCGAGGGGTTGGGTTAGGTAGGGGAAGAGAGGGGAAGGTGGGGGGAGGCCGAAGGAAAGTTCCCTCCGAGGTCACTCCGATTTCAGAGCGGCCTTGGAGGGAACAGAGGCAGGCTGCGTGGCTCGCTGCGCGCAGGCTGCCGATTTTGGGCAGCCTTGCGTGCGCCGACCCTGGATTTTAATGGATACGCGCGGCTACGCATGTATCTATTGAAATTCCACGTACTCTTGTTCGCGCCTGGTGCGCGAACAAAAGTACGTGTGTGCGCAACTTTATAAAATCTACCCCTAAGTGTACCCAGGAATTATTTACCTATCTATAACATTAAAATGTTAACCAGACTACATACCTACATTTTTTCCCATTATATCATCTAAATCTTTTTTGTCTACGCATTTAAAAAATCTATACATTTGTCTATATCCCTGTGACTCAGACAAGGATATAGAGTAAATATTGTCAAAAACTGCCATAAACATATCACACACATCATCAGAATGCACTCCACTTATCCTGATGAATGTGTGAACTTTGGTCTGAAGGATAACCACACCTCCCAATCTCTCACTAGCATCTTTATAATAGTGCAGTGGATGGGAGCAGGGACCCTTAAAGATTTCCTGCAATATTAGAGCCACAACATAAACTAATAAGTTAGATGGGAGGAGAAATGTTACTAGTGTCCCTATCCAATGCTACTAGCTGGAAGCATCGCTGATTGGCAGGGGACATAATTGATGAAGCAGAGTATATTGTCATAGAATTTACATGTAATCTGAAAATTAGAAACATACTATGCATATGACTTAATTGTTATGAAGTCAGAAATACTATAACTGGAAAGCTACTAAACTTTTGTGGTTGCATACAATTAATCTAATAGGAGATAAAGGATGTGAACAAGCAACAAGATATGATTTCATTTATATGCTGAAAATAGCACCTCTTTTGAAATGGCAATGTTTGTCTTCTGCACAATGTAGATGTCTATTCATAGAAACATAGAAATATGGTGACAGAAAAAGACCATATGTCCCATCTAGTCTGCCCATCTGCCCAATTAATTTTGCCTTACAATTCGCCCATTGAAATGATATGAAAGGTGATGTCATTTTCTTATTTTTCTTTATTGGTACATAAATACGGAGAAAACAGAGAAATGTTGACTTTTTATAATGATTTTTGATGATACATTTTGAGAGTAGACAGCACAGGAGAGGAATACAATGTTAACCTGCTAAAAACAAAATGTGTTAAAAGAAATCCATTAAAAGAGTTGGGCAGAGATGATAGCAATGTAAGATAATGAATATTTAAAGCTGCAAACTTTTGGAACTCTTAACCTCCTTCCCTATTGCTCATCAAAGGAATCTTGCATCTTAAAGCTGCTAGACAAAACACTAAGGGGTAGATTTTCAAAACATACTTGTGTGCATCCACATACCCGGCGTGAGCACATGGATGCGTGATTTTATAACATGTGCGCACCGGCGAGGGCATGTTATAAATTCTGGGGTGGCGCGCCGCGCACAAGGGGGGGGTGAAATATTGCAATTTTTGCACGGCGACGCATTCCATCCTTCCCCAATTCACTCCCAGTCCGCTCCAATTAAGGAGCGGCCTGGGAGGGAATTTCCTTCCCCCTACCTACCTTCCCTCCCTCTTCCCCTCTCCTCTCCGACACCTTAAGAGTTCCTACCTTTTTTTTTTTTTTTGGTTTGTTTTAGAACTTAAGCCGGCTGGCAGGCTGCCCATCCCTAACCCCTTCTGAGGAAAGAGTAAACATCCTTCCATGATTAAGTCCCTCCTACACCCTGAAGAGAACTGAAGCTCCCTCCAGACCAGTTGACTCCCCCCCCCCCATCCCCTCTATCCTTCTGACCAGATAATATTCCAGTCTATCTAATCCAGAGGTTACTGGTGGTCAATGAAGAAAAGAGTCTGTGCAAGGTTGCCTTGTGCCATTTTGTATGTCAGAATCAGTGGGGCAGAAGAATATCGTGTTGTCTCCATTCCCCATTTTATGTTGGTGAAGGGAGGGGGGGATTGGCGGTTGATTGGCCCAGGGGGGCCCTGATCATGCCTTGGGGGTGAGGGGAGTTTAGTCCAGGGAGTATTTCCTTTGAACTCAGGGGCAAGACCATGGAAGTGGGGTGGGAGGCTTTGGACTTAAAGGGGGTGGGAGAGGGTTGTATGGGGCCCTTTACCCTGATCTGAGAGACAGAGGGACTTTGATCTGGGGGTCCTTATTGTTTAGGGAGAGAGTTTGGTCTAGGGTCCTTATTATTCAGGACGGCGGAGGGACTTTGGTCCAGGGGGCCTTTACTTTGTTCTGGAAGTGTTTATCTTGATTTTAGATACAGATCTTAGTTTTAAAAAGCATATATCCACTAAACTGTGGGAAGGCTACCACAGACTCATCACTCTACGAAGGTTGAAACCACCCCGGGACGCGCGTAGGTCCCGGGTTTTTTGGAAGGGGGCGTGTCGGGGGTGGGGCCGAACAACACGGCGTTTTGGGGGCGGGATGCGGTGCTTCGGGGCGGGCCCGGGGGCGTGGTTTCGGGCCAGGGCGTTCCGGGGGCGTGGCCGCGACCTCTGGAACCGCCCCCGGGTCGGGTCTCGGCGCGCCAGCAGCCCGCTGGCGTGCGTGGATTTACGTCTCCCTCCGGGAGGCGTAAATCCATGGATAAAGGTGGGGGGGGGGGTTTAGATAGGGCCGGGGGAGTGGGTTAGGTAGAGGAAGGGAGGGGAAGGTGAGGGGAGGGCGAAAGAGAGTTCCCTCCGAGGCCGCTCCGATTTCGGAGCGGCCTCGGAGGGAACGGAGGCAGGCTGCGCGGCTCGGCGCGCGCAGGCTGCCCAAAAATCGGCAGCCTTGCGCGCGCCGATCCAGGATTTTAGAGGATACGCGCGGCTATGCGCGTATCTTATAAAATCCAGCGTACTTTTGTTTGCGCCTGCTGCGCAAACAAAAGTACGCGATCGCGCAGTTTTTAAAAATCTACCCCCAAATTTTATCTAAAATCAAGAGCTCCTGATGCTGCCATAAAAGGCGAAACTTTGGCAGAGTCAGGCTGGTTATAATCAATCAAATTTTCTTTCCAAGGTTCCGGTCTTACTTTGTTTTTTCACAGCCACTAGAATTTTGACAGGGGGTACAAAACGCGATCACATCACACCAATCTTAATCTCATTGCATTGGCTGCCAATTAAATATCGTTCACAATATAAAATAGCTTGCATTTTACACAAATAATTTATGGTGAACAAACCGAATGGTTAAATGCGGCCATTCGATTACATACTCTCCAAAGGAATCTCAGGTCAGCAAATAAGGGTTTAATAACAATTCCCTCGGTGAAGTCAGCACTTCTTAGTCAAGTGAGAGAGCGAGCAGTATTGATAGCAGGCCCCAAACTCTGGAATACGTTACCAGCCGAGATAAGATTACAAGCAGACATAAAAAAATTTAAGCCTGATCTTAAAACATGGCTATTTGGCTATGCCTATGCAGAATCCAACTAAATGACCTTTTACCTTTTGTTTGTATTTGAGAAGTTGTTAATATCTTTTACTGTTTTTATTGTTCTTATTATTCTTAATTTTACACTGTACTCATTTTATGCTTTAAGGGGCAGATTTTAAAACCCTGCGTACGTAAATCCAGCCAGATTTACGCGCTCAGGAGACTTGTATACCGGCATGCCTATGTTGCATAGGCCACTGGTGTGCGCAAAGACCCGGGACGCGTGTAAGTTCCGGGGCTTTGCTTGGGGGGAGTGTCGGGGGCATGTCAGGGGCAACATGGCATTCGGAGGCATTCCGAGGGTGGGGCCGTGGGTGTGGTGCCGGCCCAGGGGTGTTCTGGGGCGTAGCTGAGGCCTCCGAACCAGCCCCCGGGCCAGGGAATGGTGCGCTTGCAGCCTGCCGGCGCATGCAAGTTATTCCTGCCTTGGGCAGGCATAACTTTCTTAACAAAGGTAGGGGGGATTTAGTTAGGGCTGGGGGGTGGGTTAGGTAGGGGAAGGGAGGGGAAAATAGGGGGAGGGGACTGGAAAAAAGTTCCCTCCGAGGCCGCTCCGATTTTGGAGCAGCCTTGGAGGAACGGAGGCAGGCTGCTTGGCTCGGCGCACGCAGGTTGCACAATTGTGCACCCCCCTGCACGCGCCGACCCTGGATTTTATAACATGCGTGCGGCAGCGCACGCATGTTATAAAATCGGGTGTAGATTTGTTCGTGCCGGGTTGAGCGAACAAATCTACACCTGCGTATAACTTTTAAAATCTACCCCTAAGTTTTGTACTCGTTCTTAACTATAATTTTAGAGTTAGACAACTTTTACTAATTTGTTCTATTAACGATTTATTTTAAAACCTTAAAACCTTCAAGAAGGACCTAAAAACATGGCTTTTTGCCACTGCATATCAAGACCAATAACTCTCTGATGTTACCAATCATAACATGTCACTATACTTAATTTTTCTCTACCCTAATCCCTTTTTGAGTGAATCTTTGAACCTTTGTAATGGTAATTTTTAACTAGTTCTTATTAATGATAATTGATAATGCATTTTTAAATATCTAATGTATTTCCCTGAAGTGCAATTTGTTTTACTTTTTTAGTTAAACTGTTAAACTTTACTCTTGTTGTTATAATGTTTTTAGTAATATTTTTAAACTGTTTGATGCACTATTTTGTTAACCGTTATGATGGCATCACCAAAAGATGGTATAAAAAAATTAATAATAAATAAATAATAAATTTCATTTCTTTTGTATTGTAAACTGATGTGATGAACCTTCCGATACGATGGTATGTAAAACCTAACAAACTAAGGGGTGGATTTATCAAAATGCAGTAAGTACTGCATGTGATAGCAAAAGGGGCATCTTTTATGCTAATTACCTGTGTGATGAGCTAAGTTAGTGCAAATTGCAATACCATTTTCATTCTGTGATAAATGCCAGACCTGTTGTATTTCCTTCATTCAACCCCCAGGGGACCATTGTTAATGGTCCTAGACACACAGAGAGGAGAGAGGGAGAGAGAGAGAGAGAGAGAGAGAGAGAGAGAGAGAGAGAGAGAGAGAGAGAGAGAGAGAGAGAGAGAGAGAGAGACTGGCCATAATGTCATGGCCCATAGGTAGGTATTTCTATCCCTGTGGTAGGCCCACCTAGTAACTCGAGGTGAGGTTTAGGTACAAGTTTAGGGGGTTAGGGGCCACTTTGACATTCTACGTGACACCTACGAACGGAATAGTGGTCTCTTGTGAAGATTTGCTGGCCTTCGGAGTGAGGGAGCTCACTCCAAGATGAGATTTGGGCAAGGTTCTCTCAACCTAGCTTGAAGGACTCTCTACCTGGGTAACATCAAGCTAGGTTGAGAGAACCTTGCCCAAATCTCATCTTGGAGTGAGTTTCCTCACTCCGAAGGCCAGCAAACCTTCACAAGAGACCACTGTTCCATTCGTAGGTGCCACATAGAATGTCAAAGTGGCCCTAAACCCCTACACTCATACCTAAACCCCCTCGAGTTACCAGGTGGGCTTACCATAGGGATAGAAATACCTACCTATGGGCCATGACATTATGGCCAGTCTCTCTCTCTCTCCCATCAGTTCACCTGAAATAGGACTTATGGGAAACCTTACAGCAGCTATTGCACAATCCAAAGAGGTGTAGTTAAAATCAGCATTACAGCTGTGCAGTAGCTCTTTGCAGACAGGCTAACTCCTCCTTTTTTCTGAATTTGCATTGTACCATACGATATGGTGCGATCGCATGCGTTAACGGGGCTTTTCACATGTGATAAGCCCTTAACGCATGTGAAAACACCTTATCGCATTTTGATAAATGACCCCCTAAACTAGAAACTAGCTGGGGAATGGGGTCCTGGAGGGCATAACAATAGGCATCTGAGAGTCAAGGAAAA
Organism: Rhinatrema bivittatum; assembly: GCF_901001135.1. Taxonomy (NCBI): domain Eukaryota; kingdom Metazoa; phylum Chordata; class Amphibia; order Gymnophiona; family Rhinatrematidae; genus Rhinatrema; species Rhinatrema bivittatum. Next base: position 51,417,614 of record NC_042624.1, on the reverse strand, counting down.
CCCCAAGATAATGAACCTCTGAACGAATAAGAATAATAACAGTATCCAGTGTAAAGGAAGGAAAGATATTCAGAAAAGGGGGCCAGGAGATCCAGAGAACCTTGAACTTACTGAAGCTATGCGCCAATTTATTTGAGGACATCACTGCCTGCAGAGAATCAGTCAAGCTGGATAAGATTGCTTATTTTCTCATTAGATCCTGAGAATTTGGCTATCATGAGCACAGAGCCAGAAGTCTGTTCCATAGGATGCAAGCAATTTTGTAAGAGGTAATAAACATTGAGCAAAGCTGGGAAGAGTGCTGAAATCTGAGGTATCCCTGCCATATGGAACTTCCAATAAAAGTGGGATAAATCCAGCCATTTTTGCTGATAATGTCTTGATAAAAAAAAAAAAAAAATGAAGCCAAGTAAGAATAGATTGACAGATTCCAATTTCTGCCAATGGTATAATCCACTACATCAAAAGTGGCAGGGATGTCTAAGAGGATCATCAAATGAACTTGCCTTTTATCCATCCCCTGTCATAAAAAATCCAAAGTGGCAAGCAAAAGGGCTTCCATCCCATGAGCCTTCTGTAAACCAAATTGGGAGGGATCAAGAATAGAAAACTCATACAAATCTTAGTGCTAACTCACCACTATCTTTTCAAGTAGTTTGCCAGAAAAGATATATTTTAAGTTGGCCTATAATTGCAAGCAGATAAGGATCTAATGAAGCCTTTTTTAATGTGTGGAAAACAATTTTTAGGAACAAGACCTATCTAGAGCAGAATCAGTTATACATTTTTTGCATTAAATCTGCATTAACGTGTGCTACTTCATTGAATAATGTGTGTTAAATAATGCACCACTGCCTCCTATACAAGCGCTGATGGGCCATAAGCAGCAACAGCAAAGAAATTCGGCATAGGGCTTGCAAGCTCTTAAAAGTTCAGTGACACTGCAGCAACCTGCCTTCACATGGGTTTCCATGATAGTCTGTAGGCACTCATATGTGATGGGGCAAAAGTTGCCAGCCAGTGCTATTTTGAAAATGGCACTGGACTTGCACATTGAGGGGATGCCCGCAGACCAACTGGATCACCAAAGACTTCAAGGTAATCTACCAGAGGGATCTGGTGCTCCTGGGAAGGGGCTTGGAGATCCAGGAGGGGATAACTTTTAAAACTCAAAGGGATCAGAATCTGACTTCAAATCTTTAAAACTTTTTCATTACATTTTTTCAACTTTAACTGCCTGAAAGGGCGAAAGAGTGAGGTCTGAGTCAAGCTCATTTACTGACTCAGCAAGTCAAGTTAACTCCTCCCAGTATTACCTAAAACTATCAGATAAAGAATGTAATGCTTATTGTAATTTTAATTTGATATTTTCTGTGCTATCTGTATCTGTACAACAGGTATTTCTTGTTGTAAAATTTAAAATGCTTTAAAATTTAAAATTAAAAAAAAAAAAAAAGTTAACTCCTCCCAGGGTATTTAACTTCACCGGGATGGACTAGTATGAGAGCTACTCAGGCTCTTTAAGAAGACCACTAAGAGCAGTGGGATGTTCATTGGCATCCCAATGCTCCCAGTAATGTAAGCTACACCTCTTAAGGTGTACCTAATTTTCATCAAATATCACGGCTTCTAAGCTGTGATATTTGATTACCATATACATGACCTGCTTTTCAATTTCCAGTCAGGTCATTTAAATATACGCATTGTCCTGGATTTTTTGGGAATAGATAACGCACAGTGGCCTGGATTCATCATTCATCACTGAATGATCAATCCAGCAAAAATGGGAGGCGGGGGTGAGGGTGGGGGTGGGCCTGCAAAAGCCCACAGCCTTTGCACCACCATGGTGTCTTCGCTGCCAGCTTTTGCACTGAATAGCACCACCATGAAAGGTGGTGCTATTTGGCGCGTTACTGCCAATGATAACGTTGGTAACGTTATCGCCAGCAGCGAAGACACCGCCGACTCCTCCCTCCCCCCGCCCTGACTCCTCTCCTCCCCACCCCGACTCCTCCCCTCCCCCTAATTAGCATTATATCGCATGTGAAAAGTCCCTTTTGCATGCGATATGGCCTTATCACATGCGTTAGGGCCCTAACGCACGCGATAAAGCTTTAGTGAATGAGTCTAAGTATTTGAAATGCTGCTCTTTATCACTGCATTAAGGTATTTACTGCATTGTAAATGCTGTTTACCACACAGTAAATGCTGTTTACCACATGATAAAGCCCTATCACAGCTTAGGAAAATCCCTCCCATGGGGTTCTGTTTACTAGAGTGCATTAATACCAACACAAGCATTAATACAAGCTAGACATGTGTACTAAATGTGATAGTACACACTAAAATGTGTTGGCATTAATGCACGTTAATAAATAGGCCCCTATATTTATAAAGCAATTATAGTGATGGTTCTATTAAACTGCTCGTGACTTACAAAGGCCTTACTTTTAACATATGGGTGCCAATAGGCTATTTTTTTGGGGGGGAGGGGTTCCCCTTCAACTTCCATATCTAGATCCTTGGCTCTCACAGTGTCACCTCTCACCTTAGAGTGGGCATTGTTGTCCTTCATTTCAGTGCTAGCTCTGCAACATTCCACCCCCTTTTCCTACTGCATGGGAGTCCTGTTACCATGGATACCCATGTGAGGGGTGGGGCCTCAGCTTATGAGGATTCGCAGGCCTCATGTTGAATTTCCTTCCCTAAATTTCTGCTGTTGCTGAGCCACAACCAGTATATAAGGATAGAGATGCAGGTACAGACCCGGATTGACAATATAGCAGCAGCAGTGACAATCTGGCGCTTATGAAAATTTGACCCTGGAGGCAATTGCCTTGGTTGCCTGTGCCTAAATGCAGCCCTGGACCTACAGCAAACTGAATATTCATAAAAATTCACATAGTTGTAGATTTACCAATGAATTCAATAAGTTTGCAAATATCTGTGAAACGCATGGTCTGACTACAGCTTGAAGTGTATTTAAAGGGCAAATACTATACTATTATCCAAAATATTAGCAATATTTCAAATTTAAGATCTTTAGTTGAACTAAATACTTTAGAGTTTGAGACAGGTAAGATCAGAGTCAACTGTTAAAACTGAAAAAATATCCAAAGCAAGATGGGCTACTTTGAATTGACACCTAATTGGTTCATGTCTGACTTGCTCAACCCTAATGTAGACCTGAATCTAACATTTTCTATATTTAGGTGAAGATCAGTTCCCTGCTACCAGAGACCCTATTTCACATGTTTGAGGCAAATGAATATTCTGGGAGGATATGCAAGGTTGCCTTAGGGTTAAGTATAGGAAACCCACAGGCACTTTGAGACAGCCCTGTCTCATGGTCATTATTCTACTGAATTTCTTCTTCCTTTTCTCTTGCAGCTCTTTCAGAGCAGAATTTAGCTTGCATTTATAAGAACAGGTGAATGGCTTTAGCAGAAGCTGACAGCAAAGATGCCAAATGGATAAGCCCCAAGAGGACCTGAAATAATGATGCAGTCAGTATATTCCCTCAGAAACTAAATGTAGCAGCTATATGCTGCTATAGTCTGAAGTGTGAGAAATTGTGAATAAATTGTTATCACTCCCCCAAGGTGGGATCTCTCTATGGACATCTCAGTGTCTGGCTGCTCAAACCATTCAGCCATTTCTGAAAGTGCCCATATCATGCTGAGCAAAATACCACAGGACTAAAACACACATATATTAGCAGAAGCAGCAAAACTGATGCTGAAGAAAATGTGTTGAGATTAATTTAGAACATCAGATCTTTTTTTTATCCTTTTTCAAATTACTGTAGGGGTGAAAAATGTTAGTTGGACATTTTTTTTATACTGTAGAGATAGCATATCATATTTATTCTCATTACTTGTATAATGTACTACGTGCACTATACTTAACATAAAGTATTTATCCAGCTAAAATTCAATAAAATTTGATTTGGGTCAGATATTTAGGGGTCAATTTTCAAAGGGATCTAACTGGCCAGTGCTTTAGCTGGCTACATCCCTCAGGATGAACATTTTTCCCTGCTGAACCACTACCTATAACCACCTAGTGGCTATACTGAGCTGATCAGATTGTGGGTTTTCCAGGGGGCAGGGTTTGGTTATCAGAAGGGACACTTAACTAGCTAATACTAAATTTTAACGCTAGTGGGCTATATTAAGAATCTATCTCTGAGCACAGTCATAATATGCATACATCTAGCCATTTATTTTATAGTTGACTAGATTTGGGATAATTTTCAGCCAAAATCTATGTAGGATAAGCACAGTTTAATGAGTTCCGCAAAACATTAGCATTTAGTTTTCATTGTTGTATTTCTGCTATACTCCTGAAAAGGGCATACTTTAAAATATTTACAATCATTCTGCCATAGAAATACCTAGTGATACTATGTCATCTCCTGTTGTATGTGAAGAAAAAAAAAGTATGCTTCCTTTCCTGTTCCTGTCTTGGGTGATCATTGTTTGAGGTAAACTAGTCATATTTGAGCAAGCCCTCTTTTGAAATCAGTTTGTAACTCTACTCACTTGTATTTACTTTCGGGCCGATTCAGTAAGGTGCGATAGAAAGAGTTGCGTTAGTGCCCGGGGCACCCGCGTTTGCCGCACGCACAGTTCGGATCACCTACCGCTCGATACTGTATTTAAATGGCATGCAAATGCAAGCCGCGTCCCACGCACGTCCAACGCGCTTCCATGAAGCGCAATCCATTTTACTGTATAGGCGCTATACAGCGCCTATACAGTATCCTGGGTGCGCTGGTACCTGTCATTTCAAATGTCATTTCAAATGACGTTTGAAATGACAGGTACCAGGAAGTGGATGGTTCGCCTACAGACCCTGCTGCCTTGAGCGCCCGGTGCCAGCAAGCCCCATCAGCCGGCGATCGGAGGCAGGGAGCGCAACAAAGCACCCTCCTTCGGACGGACAAGAGAGACAAAATTTCACAGTCCCAAACCAACCCAATCCAAGCCCCAGCAGAGAGAGATGAAATTTAGCCGCTCAGTCCCAAACCAACCCAATCCACAGAAAAAAAATGCTTCTCGCACTTAGCCGCCCAGTCCCAAACCAAACCAACCCAACCCAATCCAAGCTCCAGCAGAGAGAGACGAAATTTCACAGTCCCAAACCAACCCAATCCAAGCCCCAGCAGAGAGAGACGAAATTTCACAGTCCCAAACCAACCCAATCCAAGCCCCAGCAGAGAGAGACGAAATTTAGCCGCCCAGTCCCAAACCAACCCAATCCACAGAAAAAAAATGCTTCTCGCACTTAGCCGCCCAGTCCCAAACCAAACCAACCCAACCCAATCCAAGCCCCAGCAGAGAGAGACGAAATTTCACAGTCCCAAACTTTCCCCCAGCCCCCGCTCACCTGCCCTGGCCGCGGCCATGCAAGCCCTCAGCAGCAGCAGTAGAAGGGCATCGAGAGAGAGCGGCGAGAGAGAGCAACTTCAGCAGCCCCGCTGGCAAAGATGAATACGTGCACCCCTGTATCTCCAATATGGGCACTCAAGGCAGCGAAGGCGCATGCGCACATGCCGTAACCGGCTGGACGTCGGAGGTCACGGCGTGTGCGCTAGGGATGTGCATCCGTTTTCCACGTATTTGAAATCCACAACTTATTTTTTGCTATCTGTTAAATACGTGGGGAGGCGAAACACATCGCGACTCCCCACGTATTAAACAGATTTCTGTTTAATTCGGCCTAAATAAAAATTTAAACCCCCCCACCCTCCTGACCCCCCCAAGTCTCACCAAAACTCCCTGGTGGTCCAGCGGTGGGGTCCGGGAACTCATTCAGACCCTCGGTGCTAGTTTCATCATGGCACCGATAGCCTTTGTCACAGGGGCTACCGGTGCCATTGGTCAGCCCCAGTCACATGGCCATCGGTGCCATCTTGTGCTCCTACCATGTGACAGGGGCTGACCAATGGCACCGGTAGCCCCTGTGACATAGTATGGGCAAAGGCTATCGGCGCCATTTTGAGTCCTGGCCTGGCGTCGGATGGCAGGTCGCTCTGGGACCCCCGTTGGACCCACAGGGACTTTTGGCCAGCTTGGGGGGGCCTCCTGACCCCCACAAGACTTGCCAAAAGTCCAGCGGGGGTCCGGGAGCGACCTCCTTTCACGCCGGCTGCCCGATCCCAATACTCAAAATGGCGCCGATCGCCGCCATTTTGAGACTCAAAATTGCCGTCCCGCCAATACTCAAAATGGCGCCGATCGCCGTCAAAGTGAGGGCAAAGGCGATCGGCGCCATTTTGAGTATTGGCTGGACGGCGATTTTGAGTCTCAAAATGGCGGCGATCGGCGCAGCGAAAAGGTAAGTGCCTTTTTGCTGCCTATTTCACGCCCAATAACTACACCTTCTATGGTGTAGTTATTGGGTGCGATGCCGGCAGCGATCGCACCGCGGAGGTGCGATCACTGCCGGCTAGCGCAGGACCTCCCCCCGTGTCGGCCCCCCTCCCCTCATTACCACATTTTTCTAAAGTACCACAGACCTGCGATACTTTAGAAAATGAGGCCCTTTGTGATGTTTTTACAACTAGCATTTGAGAGAGAGAGAGAGAGAGAGAGAGAGAACCTAGCTATAAGGCCCTTATAGTACTTAGGTATTAATACCTCTATATGAGGCCCACCTAGTAACTCAAGGTGAGGTTGACGTTGTAATGTAAGGCTTAGGGGCTCCTTTGACATGCAGAGTGAGATGTTTGAACTGAACAGTACACTCTAGTGAAGATTTGATGTCCTTTGGAGTGAGGAAACTCACTGGGGATAGAGAAATACCTTCAGTATCTGAATGTAAACTGATGTGATATCTCAGATCGAATGTCGGTATATAAAAAATAATAAATAAATAAATAAAAATAAATACATGTTCTCTCAACCTGGCTTGATGGACTCTCTACCTGGGAAACATCAAGCTATGTGAAGTGCTAAGATAGCGCACTTTGCAATAAACAGGCTATTACTATAAAACACATCCCTTTTCCTATCACATGCAATATTTACTGCATTTTGATAAATCTAGGCCTAAGAGATATTGTATTTCGGGAAGGATTTTACATGTAACTTTTACCCAGTGCTGCAGTACATCATGTCTTTTTAAAATTGTCTCCTTTCCTCCTAATGACAGTATGGACATTGTCATCTAAAAAAAGGGAAGAGGGAGTATGAAAATAGTGAGAAGGTGGCTTAGCATGCCCCAAATGCTGATGGCAGCACAGAGTGTGGGTATGCTTTGAAAACATTTTGTTTATTTTTCAGCCAAAATTCAGATTTTTCAACTGAGATTTCAGCCCACAAGGCTGAGCAAACTATGACTGAGCATGTGGTACTATTACAGGCTTCTTTACTGCCTCAGTTGCCATTTTATTTTCCCTTCTGCTTATGGTTTTGAAGTCTCAGGCTCTTAGTCCTACCAGTATCTAGATGGAGTATGGCTGGAGCCCCCACCCTCGACTTCTAATTCAGCGGGGCTACCCCAATTGCACCAGAATAGGGACCTTTTTTGTCCCAGAATTTAGAAGAACCCAAGTTCATGTTTATCCTCTGGGGTGCCTTTCCTCACACATTTTCCTCAGGTTTGGGATTCCTTTATACCATATTATTATTATTTATTAATTTTGAAGAATCATATTTCCTACATGTGTATATCAATGTGATACACATACATAATAAACATATTGAAAAAAATGATAAAATATAAAACAAAAGTAAAAACACACAATCAACATGCATTAATGCTAATAGTAATTCAAATAAATAAAAAAAACAAGATCAGTAAACAATAATTAAGATAAAATATGAATAAATAACTCAGAATCATAAAACAGTAATTTAGATTAAATAAAAACTAGATACATTTTCAAAAGTAAAACTTTTGATATGTTTAAAATCAAGAAACCCTAATCTGGGAAGGCCTGTGTGAAAAAAGAGGTTTTAAGAGACTTCCTAAACTTAAGATCATTTTTCTCAAGGTTCACCACCAAAGGAAAAGAATTTCAAAGAGAAACATATTTTACAAGTGTGTTCCATCTATGGACCCTTGGGTCAAGGATCTCAAGGATTTTCATCAGGATCCAGGTGCTCCCCCCCCCTTTTTTTTTTTGGCTCCCAAGCACCATAGGGAGGGGTTGTAGAGCTTACTCAGCCATCAAAGTTTCTTGGGATGATAGACAGAACTCCCTTACCTTTCTTATGTCAATATGGAGACCAGCTCAGGAGCTGCACAGACTGGTAATACGGTGGGTAGTGTGCAACATGACTGGATGGAATTTGAGAAGGCAGATTCAGTCTGAGTACCAATCTTTCACCAGGTATGTCTAGTATTCCCATCCTTATAGTCTGATTTAACTCAGGCTTACAGGGCATGAAGGGGGTGGTCCTTGTCAATAAGCAGCCATTATGCCTGTGCCTAGGGTAGCATGCATTTAGGGCAAGCAGGCTGGGTGGAAGGAAAGCACAAAAAGTGCCAAGGGGCAGCAATATCCAAACTCCATCCCTGATGGAGGGGAAATTAAGGGAGGGAAGAAGGAGGAGGGTTGAGGAGTGAGAGAGATGGGGGGGCACAGTGGGTAGAGGCAGAAATGTTGAAAACAATTTGAGCAATGGGGACAGAACTCTTGGATCTAACAGCAAATTGAGATGGAGAGTGGACAACCTGCCAATGGTTACTTGCTGCTGCTGCAGTGACCAGTGTGTATTAGTACTGCATCTGCTCTTATCCAATATCTTGGAACTTCTTTTTCACATGATAAGTTGAATAGAGTTGTAAGGGGTATAGTCATCAGCATCTCTGAGTTCCTTTAGTATTCTGTGATATACCCTTCAGTTCCAATATTTTCAACCTTGTCTGCTTTCAATTTTGACAATAACTTGTATAGCTTTCTTCCTCTGTCCTTACTCTGAAAAGGGGGGGGGGGAGAAACTTTATTTATAGACCCTTGAGATGCAATGACCTTGATTCATAAAAATAGTCACACTCAAAGTGACGTTCTGAAAAAAAGTCTTTACTACAACAAAACAGCCTGAAAGTAAAAAAGAATGATAGCAGGGATGTGCTGTTGTCCATTTTGTTTCATTTAGTACATGCAATTTTTTAAGTGTCTGCTAACTTATTTTAATGCAAAATAAATCAAATTAGTACTTACTAAATCAATTTAGTGCACATTTAAGTCATGCTCACATATATTAAATGGCGTGTGCACATGGACGTGCCAAATTTATAACATACACGCTCTTGTGCGGGTGGCATGCACGGGGGGGGGGGGGGGGGGTGTGCAAATTTTCAGTAAATACACATGGCAATGCAATCGGGCCTCCCTCAGTTCCCTCCTAGTCCGCTCCAATTAAGGACCTACCTATCCTTCCTCTCTATTCCCCTCTCCTCCCTGAACCCTATCTACTTACATTTTTGTTTTGTTTCATTACCTACTGCTCCTCTGGAGCAGAAGTAATATGCGCACGCTGGCTGGCTGCTGGTGTGCACTTCCCCGAGCAAGCATAGAATGGCACTGTCCCCGCCTGCCCCCTCCCCTCCCCACCCAGACCCCGCCCCCAAGCCTTCCCCTTTAGAGAGGTACAACCCGTTTTAAAATGTGCATTGTGGGCCAGATTTTCAAACGGTTACACGCGCCGGGCATATTTTAAAAAGGCCCGGCGACACGCGTAAAGCCCAGGGACACGTGTAAGTCCCGGGGCTTTACTAAAGGGGTGGGGTGTGGGCGGGGTGGGATGGTCCGGGGCAGGCAGGGGCAACTTACTTCAGACCCTGGGCTGAAGTAAGTTGTGAAACAAAAAAAAGAAGAGAAAAAAGGTAGGGGGGAAAGGGCGGGAGAGGAAGGGGAAGGGAAGGTGGAGTGGGGTTAGGGAATGGGGGGGAAGGCAGCGCTGCTCGGCGTGCGCAAGGTGAACAATTGTGCACCCCCTTGTGTGCGCCAACCCCCGATTTTATAACCACGCGCACCTGCATTTAATTTTATTTAATTTACATTTAAATTTACATTTACATTTAATATATGTAAAATAACTTTTACCTTGATAAGCAAGAGCAATATTCAAAACTTACCATGTAGCCAGATAACTTGTGAGTTTCAATATTGGTCTCTGTTTCTAAAACTAATATGGAAATTAAAAGCAAAAGCCTTTATACTATGGAATTATTTTTGCAGCCTTCCATCACAGTCAGTAAGGAACTTCTTAAGGCGGTATTCTACAAATACTTCTAGTGTTGGGTAGCCAAGGTGTGTTGGGTGTCTTGTTAATTACTGGTCATTTGACAGGGTTGGAAAGCAAACTGTTATTGTACCCTAATGGCCAGATTCACTAAGGCTTTTCTCCCATTGTGTCTGGGGGGAAAACTTAATAAATCAAGCCGAAAGAATTCATTAAATTGTAGGCTGACTGTCTCAGGACTTCTGCTTTTGTTGATTCCAGCAGGGTTGATTATGGGCCACTGGAATAGGCAACTTACAGTAGCACAGGCAGCTGAAAAGTGTGTGAATGTAAAACAAGCTTATCCATATGAACTGGTAAACAAACTGATATATAATAAAGCTATATAACGTGTATCTTTAAAAGAAATGACTTTTTTGAACAAACTAAGCAAGATATCTGCAAGCTGTCCTTAGATTGCATCTGTGCCTGTAAATGGATTTCCAGAGTTTACATTTTGTTTGTGTGCTTTTGAGGTGATCAATAAGGAAGCCCATCCAGAGCATTTAGGCGTACTCATGCTGTTTGCTGTGACAGCTACTGTATCACTGCTGGGAAATGCAATTTGTTAACAGATTATTTTGGCTTGCTACAGAACAGAAAATTGTACCGGAGGGATCACATGAAGTAAAAGTTGAAAAACTTGATTGCAGAAAACTGTCGATCTACTATTACAAGCTATCTTTAGTTCTTCAAGGACTAACTACATTTACGTTTCCTATCATCAATGATATAAACATTTTAAAGCATATGAGGACCTCTGCACATAAATTTGTGTTAAATTATTTTTAGCATATGCATATTAAAAATGTTAGCATGCACTATAAAACAGCTCTTAATCGGTGATGCACCTCACCTTTTTAGTGTTAAGTTTGGCGGCTCACTCCAGACATTGCTGGCCTCTTCTCACGGTGGGGATGCCACGAATAGAAAAATGCTGCCAAGAGCGGCACATGCCACCTGGACACCACCATGTTCAAGGCCTTCCTGTGCGCACCAATATTTAAAGGACCCGTGGCGGGAAAGTCCCTGTGACACCCTTTGATGACATCAGCAGGCTCTCCTATTTAAAGTGCCCTCGGACAACCCACTGATGCCTCAGCAACAGGTCTCCTGCCTAGTGCTCTCGTGTTCTATGCTTCGGTGTTCTAGTATTCCTCATCCAGCCTTGCTTGTCCAACCTGCCTCACCCAGCCTTGCTCTGTCCAGCCATCTTGTCCAGCCTCATCTCACCTTCTTAGTCTCATCCAATGTCTCTTTGTGTGTTTTTGTCCATCCTTGGCTTGATCTCCTGGTGCTGACCTCTTGCATTGGACCTGACCTTGCTTATCAGATACCTGAATCTGACCTCTTGCCTTGGACCTAATCATCCTTGCCTGCTGCCTGGATCTGACCTCCTTGCCTTGGACCTAACTATGCTTGCTTACCATCTGCCCTGACTCCAGTCTGATGCCTGTCCTGACCCTGGCATACCCTTGGATTCTTGCTTTCCCTACTGCCCTAAGGACCCACCTAACTCCTGTTGATCACCAGAACTCAAGGGCTCAATCTGCAGGGGAGGCAGCTGATATAGGTGAAGCTCTAGTCTATCCTACTTCAGGGTGCATCTGCCAGTTGTCTGCATAGGCCTCGTAGGTTTGCCTATGAGATTATGTTGACTATGCCACAGCATTCCCACGCCACTCATCACATTTAGCTTGCCTGCAATAATATAATGTCTATAGTGTATGCATGAAATTAGCATACATACTGACACAAAAAGTATACCATCATAACACTCTTTCTGCATTACTACTAGCTGTTCTTTTATATTGTATATCTTTTCGTTATGTATACATGTATGTTACCTGCCCAGAGCTGTGGATGGAGTACAATATAAATATTTTAAATAAATAATCTGATGGTGATTGCAGCCTCAGCAATTCCTGTTGTGAGGAGCACAACTCTCTACCAAGTTTATAAGGGACTAATGCATTCTCCAGATACTGAGGATGACGTCTTCTAAAGTCATACACAGGACCTTAAAGCTAATTCTTGCTCAATTTGGGAGCCAATGTAAATCCATTAGTAAGGGAGTAATATGATCAAATATGGATGCCCCAAATATCACCCCACTGCAGTGTTCTGTAAAAAAAGTGAAATTTCTGTGACGTGCAATTTGCTTCACTATTGTTAGGTTAGTATCTAATCTCATCCCCAACACTGTAACTGTCTCCATCAAGGGGATTTCACCCCCCCTCCCCTTTTCTGGAACTAAACTGGAAAACAAATCCCTTTTCTTAATCCAGATAGCTTCAGGCTTCTCTGGATTAAGGATAGGAGATGAAAGAAGAGCAAAGAGATCAAAGAAAAAAATGGACATTTATTGACTTGTCTTATGTCTTGTATTCATTTCATGTATTACCTATCTTTTCACCATTCTTTCTGGTCTGTGGGTAAGAGAGTGAGTGAATGGATGATTATATGTTTCAGTTCTCAGTCTTCCATGTCAGTAAGCATCTTAAGAGTAGAGTGATAGGGCATAGCTGGTGAAAGAATGGAGTATAGAAGGGACTGATGGCCGATACAGTGCAGTTCGCTCCGACGGCATTTGGATGCGCATTTTGGATGCGCTAGCTTTACCCCTTATTCAGTAAGGGGTAATAGCGCGTCCAAAATGTGTGTCCAACCCCCCCGAACCTAATAGCCCCCTCAACATGCAAATGCATGTTGATGGCCCAATTAGGTATTCCCGCGTGATTCAGAAAGCAAAATGTGCAGCCAAGCCGCACATTTTAGTTTCAGAAATTAGCGCCTACCCAAAGGTGGGCGTTAATTTCTCCGAGCACGGGAAACGTGCACAGAAAAACAGTAAAAACTGCTTTTCTGTGCACCCTCCGACTTAATATCATGGCAATATTAAGTCGGAGGTCCCGAAAGTTTAAAAACGTAAAAAAAAAAAAAATTAAATGGGCCCACGGCTGGTGGGTCGAAAACCGGATGCTCAAATTTGCAGGCGTCCGGTTTCCAAATCCGTGGCTGTCAGCGGGCTCGAGAACCAACGCTGGCAAAATTGAGTGTCGGCTGTCAAATCCGCTGACAGCTGCCGCTTCCATCAAAAAAGAGGCGCTAGGGACGTGCTAATGTCCCTAGTGCCTCTTTTTACCTCTGGGCCTAATTTAAATAAATTAAAATACTGTATCACACGCACAGGAGAGCGAGCAAGCGCCCGCTCTCCCGCAATTTTACTGTATCAGCCTGTGAGTGAGTATATGTGCATGGCCATGGAGGACACATGGCAGATAAAAGTGTGGTAGGTGAGGTGGGGATGAAAGAGATGTTAGTGTCAGGAGAATGGAGGATATAGGAATGATGCTTTCTACAGTATGGGTAGAGAGAAAAGGGAGGAGGTAGTGAAGGAACAGTGATGGATGCAGAATAGTGAGGTCAGAGGAAGGGAGAAGGGACCCCATATAGCATAGTTCAGGTTCATTAGACCCCCAACTAGAGGAGCATCAGACAGCACAGCAAGGGGCGGAAGGGTTGGGAGAAGGCAAAGAAATCTAAACAGGTAGGGACTCCCAAAAGTAGAGATAAAGGAAATTGCAGAATAGGAGGAAGAGATACAGAAGATGCAAGAGGAAAAAGGAAATGCAGGGGAAGGAAGAAGACACAGAGGCGGAACCACACTAATGATGTTGTACTTCACTATAGAAGAAAATGATCCCATTCTGGAGCTGGACCTTTGAAAAACTACAGTGCACTCCTTGGTGAGAAAGGAGCACTATTGGCAACAAATAAGACTGAATATTATCAGCCTTGAATTTGTTTGCAAGGTAATAGCGCATGTGAAACATCATTATCAAGACACTAAATGTATTTTACAATAAAAATCTGCAAGCATCCATGCCCATTGAAAGGAGACAGAATGTAGTCATATCCATTCCTGGGGAACTTTTGATTTCCAGTCACTCTGAAATTATTGTGGATTAGTAGGGGTTGGGAGTGTATGAACAGAACCTTCCCCCAGGCCCAAGTCCTCTCTGTTATTCCCTGTCCCTGCCCACGTTTACTCCTCCACCTCTCATCACCAGGTTCAACCCCTCCCATTTCCCCCTTTCAAAACCTTTCTCCTATATCTTATGAAAACTCACCCACTTTATTAATGATTGAAGCAGCAGGAAGAGGAGGAAGGCAAGGGTGCCTCCGGCCTTCTCCTCCTCTTCCTCCTCAGTATTCCAGCAGAGAGATTTTTTGGGCTAGCCATCAGTAGGTGAGTGTGGCCATGGAAGAGAAAGCAGGACCAAATCTTTTCCAGCCTGGACTAGTGTCTAAGTTTATTACTGAGGTGGATGTACAGAGGGAAGGAAGAGTTGGGGCCAGTAAGATCTTCAATATTCCTAGCCAGGACTAGCAAAGATCACTGGAAAGAGAAGGGGGAGAGGTAGAACAGTAAAGGTAATTCTACCCAGCTTCCTGCACTGTGCTATCCTTCTGAATGACCTTTGACTCTTGGAATGCACTGCTTGGCTATACATATTCGTTGGCAACACAGTTATGCTTGTGGTGTTTTTGGGTACATGCCATGGCACAAGCTTGTGACACCAGCTGATGATGCTGGGACCTCATTTGCAGGTCACGACTGACAGTTTTGGAACCGCTGGGCTAGAGGATAGAAATGAAGTTACAAACCTAAAGAGAAGGTATGGAAATAACCTGCACAAAGCAGCAGTTACAGTCATCCAGAGGTACATTCAGGGATCCATTTTGGGTTTTTTTTTAATGTTAACATATGGTTTAGCTATCTGGCAGTTTACATTACTTCAACAAGGTTTGATCAAGTTCACTCATGATGATGGAAGGGCAGAGGTAGTCCAGGCTTGTGCTTCCACAACTGAATCAGGCCCTCTGTGTACTGTAAGAAGGAATGAATAAATAAAATTGCTTGTAGGGCTTGAATGGGACCTTCTTACTCTTAATATGCCTATAGACAAAAAGTTGAAAAGAGGGGATTGTCATGCCATTACTTGCTTTTGCAGCTTGGATGGGGCCTTCTTACCTTTAACGTAACCTGCACAGAGTAGCAGTTAGAACACTAAACACCCTGCTGGCCAGTAAGGATGTGAATTTATTTGAATCAATGTTTAAAATGCAACAAATGAGGCCAGTTTCAGTTTGTTCAAAATAGAATGAATCAAAAATGGCCTCCTACAAAAATAACTGAACATTTTTAGGTATTATTATATTCATTGTATAAAAAATGTGCCTCCCATTGCTCTACAAGCACCCTCTTCCCTTGCAAAATTGATAACAGGGCCTTGGCCTTTCTAGTTGAGCTGAACCAGGCCCAACTAGGGCTTTCCAAGCCACTCTGACTCCAACTTCTTCCTCTAGAAGTGAACCAAGCCTGTGGCCCCTGATTATCCTGATGGGCTTCCTCAGGCCCAGCTGCGGCTTCCCTAGCCCCTCCCCCCCTCCCCCATTATATTGTACTGGGGCAGGAGTCCTCCCTCCCTGGCTTCCCCTTATCCCTTTCCTGCAGTTCCTTGAAAAAATCCTTAGGGGCAAGAGAGTAGCCTACTCATTTTTGCCCCTGCTGCTGGGACTTTGAAAATGGCATTGTCTACCTGGAGGATGGCATAAAAGTGATGTCATTTTGGCACCTGCCTCTGATGTAGCAGGTGCTATTTTGCAGTACAGACAGCCATAAAAAAAATAAATGAAATGAAAATATGATTTTTAGATTACCTTTTTTTTAATGCACATCCATAGGTTATGGCAAAATTATTTTGAAAATAGATCCAAATGCGAGAAGCTTTTCTGAAAATGGATCACCAAATATGTTATATGTTGATATTTCAGTATTGTAATATTATAATGCAGTATTAAGGAATAAACTTGCCCTACTCTGTTGACAAACATGCAATAGTTCACCAGAAAATAAGTGATGTGCAAGGAATTTCACTACAGTTCACAATAACTGTATGCTTTGATTCTACATGGAAACATAAAGAGGATATCACCTCTATTAAATCATGTACTTATTTTTTAAACACCTTCAAAAGGAAAAATATCTCTCAACACTTCATTGAAAAAATCGGAGAGCCAAGTTTTCAACCAGAAACATGTTTAGGAAAGAAGAGGAAGGTTTCATACAATCTCATATCACTGCATCCAGTGGTATATAGCAATTTTAATCATAAACCGACCTCCTCCAACCCGTGAATTATTTTCTATTTTTTAACGTGATTAAATTTTATGGTGAATAATGTGAATTAAAACTATTTTTGGAATTATATCTACCCAAATTGGGTTTTTATATCAAATCTTCGCGAGACGCTGAACAGTTCCCAAAAACGCTGACACCAGATTTTCTCATATACAACCTTTGTATGGGGAAACTTCCCTGCCATTTATCTGTGTATGTCTTCCTATATCGTCCATGTCGATGTCTCAACAGGGTCTTGTTTTGAATTGTTGATTGTTCATCAGGGGACAGATGTTCCAATTCGGTGTTTGGTAATGCTCAGCGTTTCCTCTCTCCTTAAACTGCCATCGAAATGGTCGCCATTTGGAGAGACATACACAGATAAGTGGCAGGGAAGTTTCCCCGTATAAAGGTTGTATATGAGAAAATCTGGTGTCGGCGTTTTTGGTAACTATTCGGCATCTTGCGAAGAAGATTTGATATAAAAACCCAATTTGGGTAGATATAATTCCAAAAAGAGTTTTAATTCACATTATTCACCATAAAATTTAATCACGTTAAAAAATAGAAAATAATTCATGGGTTGGAGGAGGTCAGTTTATGATTAAAATTGCTATACACCGCTGGATGCGGTGATATAAGATTGTATGAAACCTTCCTCTTCTTTCCTAAAAGTTTTTCTGGTTGAAAACTTTTTCCAACGAAGTGTTGAGAGATATTTTTATTTTTGAAGGTGTTTAAAAAATAAGTACATGATTTAATAGAGGTGATATCCTGTTTATGTTTTCATGGTATTTATATCCCTCATAAAGATAGTTGTACATTGTTTTTGTTGATTCTACATGGAGCATATTTAAGGCTGTCCAATCAGAAATTAAAGTTCAGATCTTTTACTCTGTTATTTTTTAGCTTCATTCTTTATATCTAATGTCTGGTATGATTCAATATAATTTATAATTGGGGAAAACCATTTAAATGACAGCAAACTTTTTTATTCAACTTCTTATGTTGATGCTGTACTGTTTAAGCTAATTCACATTTGGAGAAAGTAAAAGCCACTCTTCATCCCTTTAGATTACACTGTATGCTATCCAAATCCTTTACAAATCTTGGCTTAATACAAACAGAAATACCTCCTTACCAGTCTATCTGTGAAGGTTTAGTGAAGTTGGCAATGTCTGCACATCATTGCTCAAAAGATTCTTATCAATAATTCTATAATATCCTCTCCCTATTCCAAGCACATTAGTTCATTTCTCTTGATGAAGGTCTCATTCCTAGCCAAGATTTGAGTAAGTGGACTCTTGTCCATCTTCCTGCTATTATAAATGATATATATGTATAATTAATGTGTTTTTGTTTCATTCAAGCCAGTCAATAGACTCTATACCTTCCCAAATGGGAGACTGAGCTACAAAAGTTTTTTTTTCACATAAGGAAAACATGATTTTATTCTGTGAAATTCTTTGTGTGTGAAAAAGTATGGAAAAAGCCTCCCAGTTGTGTAGGGTAAAAACAAAATCTATTTTATGCCTTCAAGTTTTACTACACACTGACATAGAAACTTTAAAAGGAAACTGACCCTAAGAACTGCAACCTTCGATCTCATTGAAAGAAATAATTTCCTCTGTCGTGTTTCCCAGACTGAGGGGGGTCATTTTTCAAAGTAAAATAGGTCATTATCGCATGCGCTTACGATAACACACGTGATAATGACACGCGATAATGACCGCATCCCTGTGATATAATTTAAATGAGGGTAAGGGGAGGGGTTTGGGAGGGATTTTTAAAAATTTGGGGGTCGGTTGCACTGCAGGTGATAATATTTTACACATTATTGCCGGCAGTAGTGCCAGAAATAGCTGCACCATTTGCAGGGGTGCTATGGGGTGATAGTGTGTGCCATGACCATGACGGGCGAAAACGCAACACCACGATGTGGTGGGTGCACTATATCATTATATGTTGGACACCGTAAGCCCGGGAGGCCTTAATAAAGAGATTGAGTGGCATTTATTTTGCTGATATGTGCTCTGTTATGACTGGCTGAAGGATCTCGCGAGGGATCTCAGTTTCGCGCCAAATTTCCCATTTTAAATGTCTGTCAGATCGAGGGCGCTTGCGCTCCTTGACAGCTGAAAATGGATGTACACTTCTCTTTTGAATGGTTTGAGTATAGTAGCGTATGTTTGTATTCCACTATATGTTTATCTTTGTTTACAGAATGATTAAAACTCCTGTGGTCCCTCCCGATGCAGCCGCCACGAAACACAGGACCGTGTCGGGGGACTTTGTACAAATGATTGCTGTTTGATCTGTGGAGTTGCCATCTTCATCCTTTTGAGCTATTATACATAATAAATTCAGAACTTGTGGAATTGAAGATTTGTCCCTGCACCATTATTGTTGGTTACTTGCTGATGTGCAAGGTTTTGCTTCGATACTGTTGTGCACTATATCACCCCCTTGCCCATTTTCTAGCGGCAGCTCTTCATTCCGCTATATTTATAGCGGAATGAAAAATCTTACGATATGTCAGGGGACACAGATATCTTTTGATCCAAGAAACCGGTATCTCTGAGGAGAAAAATAAAAACCAAACTTCAATGTCCACTGAATATCCAGTTCCTGAATATAGGTAACGAAGAGGGTTGCCATCTCAGCACCTACCAATTGTGATTGATCTAAAAAAATAATAAATCAAAACTCTGATGTCAAAAACTGATGCCAATCCGCCTATATATTAAACAAAAATAAGAATTTTTCTAACTTAAAAGGGAAAATAACTTAGTAAATCAGGCCCAAATTTGTTTGAAGTATTTGTAATTTAGAGGAGAGGCACTGAAATAAGCCTTTGAGCCCTCACACCTTTCCTGCAGTTGTTCAAAAACATGGGAAATCAAAGCTTTTAGATATTAAAATTATAAACATTTTAAAAAATTCTTCAGGTTTGTTCTAGAAAAGTTTTATGCTTGCTAGGTCATCTGTGCCTTTCTCACAAGCATTCTCTGGAAATGCTGATCTGTATCTTCCCACATATCTAAAACCACCAATAGAATGTGGTGCACCATTGAAAAGTTCTTATTATGCTTTGACTTAAGTATGTGTGAACCTATAAAAGTTAGGTTTATGATTAAATCTCTGGAAATTCCACAAACCCCCTATTCCGATTGCTCCTGCCCTGTTGATGTTCCAATTATAAATGGCAAATCCACAATATGCAATGATATGAAAATTGAATGAAGGAAACAATAAATAAAAACAATATAATCCCTCCTCAGTGTGTTAAATCAATATATTCACCATCATAATAGGCACTACTGGTTTTCAACCTTCCTTGCTGCTTTATGAATTCATGAGGTATTCTTAGCAAATGTCCAAGGAAAAATGTTTTTGTTTTTTCAATACAATTAAGAGAACTTATCTTAGCGTATCTGCTTGTGCAATCACGCTGACATGGTCTGCATTTTGAAAACGTTTTCTGCATCAGTGGGCATCAGTTAGCTTGATAGATATCAATAATCTTAAAGATTCTTTTATCTAAAATATAAAATAAATTCAAAGAATGAGTAAGTTCAGAGTCCTTGAATGCAGTGCTTACAACAGTGTCACTCACCTTTCAAACACTGGCATAGAATATCATTTTGGCACCAAATTCAAACTGGAAGCGATCCTAGCTAAAAGAAAGAGTTATATAGCAAAATCAGAAATCAAGAAATGTTTTTTTAATTTTTTGAATTGAATAACATTCTATGTTTAAATTCAATCCATGTTGAGAAAATAAATCAAAAATTGTTCATGGATGTTTAACCACCTCTCGCAAACATCTTCTCTTGTTGATTCATAGATATGTTCCAAAGGTATGGAGCTCTTAACACAGATCTTTCTTTTAGTTTTCCCTACATAGACTTTCTGACAGGGCCATATAATAAAATACCCTGCAAACGAAGACATACAGTTTAGTATTTAGTATTTATTTAATATTTATTAATCGCCTAACACATGAAGGCCTAAGCGATTTACAATAAAAAACATACATAATCAAAGTTAATTACTCAGCAGTAACAATAAAAAACTGACAGATTCAGGCAGTGCCCTGACTAAGGATCCTGCCAATTGGTTCCTACAATTGTTAAAGAGCAAAAGGAATTGCTGCAGGCATTGCATCCCATTGGAGGATTTGACTGATGTCCACCTGCAGGGGAGGATAGGAATGCACAACATAGTCTTTAATATTTTTCTCTCACATATAGGCTATCATCGGAATTTGACAGTAAGCTCTCTTATACTCTTTCTTAATTGCTGCAAATGGGTAGCCTCTTACAATACGTTGAGTGCTCGGTCACTGGCATGAGTGATGAAATCTTCTTTACAGGAACAAATAAAGTATACCCGTAGAAACTGACCTATCGGTAGCTGAAATCTAAATCTATAGGGATGGAAACTTGTAAAAGTAAACAGTGTTCCTCTCCATCGGTTTTCCATATAATGATGTATCCATCCAATCGGGTACGCATGTATGTTATAAAATCGGAGCGTCCATGTGCGTGTGCCAGGAATTGCACGCACATAGACGAGCACTCGGGTATTAAAATTGACCCCATAATACTCAAGAAAAAGGTATTTTTCAGTCAAAGTTCTAAAACAAGAGGCTATAATATGAAGCTTAACCATTAAAAACTATTTTTTCACAGAAAATGTAGAGGATAAATGCAACAGCCTCCCAGTGTTGGTGGTGGAGTCAAAAACTGTAACAGAATTGAAGAAAGCATGGGATAAGCACAGATGGTCCTTAATTGTGAAGAATAAAAAGTAAATCTGGACACCAAGTGATATTGCAACTAGAAGGAAATTGAGTAAATGCAATGTATATTTTTTTATACTAACTGTACGGAATTGATAAAAATATTGGATGGAGGAGGTTTGGTTGATGATTATACACATAAACCCTTCCTCTATCTTATAGATCTTATAGATCTTTCTAAAAATTTGTTTTTGATTAAAGTAGTTAGGCTACAGGAGCCAGATGAGACTCCGTGGCCTTTAGTGAACATTTTTTTGACTAAGATATGACTCATGTCTTTTGAGCATAGAAAAGATCATTTTGAACAATTAGGGAAAAGATATTGATGGGGCATTAACCTATTGATTGGATTATTTTTTATACTGACATTCAATCTGAGATATCACATCAGTTTACATTCAGGTACTGTAGGTATTTCTCTGTCCCCAGAGGGCTTACAATCTAAGTTTTGTACCTGAGGCAATGGAGGGTAAAGTAACTTGCCTAAGGTCACAAGGAGCAACAGTGGGACTTGAATGCTAGTCTCCTGCTTCATAGCCCACTGCTCTAACCACTATAGTCCAGGGCAGACAAGATAAAACAGTGTAACTTATTAAGCTGGCACCCAAATGTAAAGATACTTATTGCAAAAAAAGGAAGACACTTGAGAACATGCTTTAAAAAAAAGAAAAGGAATATTGTAAACATTTATTAAAATCATAGTATTAGAGGGTTTCTCAGAAGTTTATTGATGAATATTTGACCTGGAGTAAGTACAGTGTGATCTTCTCATGCTAACAAATGACTAAAACGTGCTAGCTCTTTTATAGAATTTTCTAACAGGTAGTGAACTTAAACTGTAGCCTCCGAAGAATAGTGTTGTCAGGTGTTAACACTTAACAGCATCAAACAATATCATGCATGCATCACTGAATTTAAACAGGTGAGAGAGAGTTCTGAGAGAGTTTCTGCAGCATTTTACAACTTCTGGGTGCTGAACCATTTACAGCTTAATTTTCTGTTAATGGTGATGCCACAATGCAGTTGTGTCCAGTGAGTCAGCGCTAGAGATTTCCACTTAAAACAATGATATTTCCTAAATTGATTACTGATCAGATATTAGGTTGACACGATAAATGCCAGTTACGGACTAATGATAAATGTCTACAATTTCAAGTTCTTTGTTCAGGGCATGTTTTGAAATGTAATGATGGGGTTGTAGTAGTTTTGCATATGCTTGCAACTTGAGTTGAATTATCAGGCTGACCACAACTTGGTTCATAACACATCCATTCCTAGGCTAATGAACCATATATCCTTGTCGACTTTAGTAATGTTTTGACAGTTTTTGCCTCAGTGCCTTTGAATTGCAAGTATGTAGAGATGCATTGCTTATTGCTACACTAGATCTCTCCCTGAGGATATGGTAGGTCACTTTTCTAGAATCTAAATTGGTTACCTCAACAATGTAATTGAAGAAAATGCTTCCTTTTATCATTTTAAGTACAGTCTTGGTATGCAAGACAAATAGATTACATATATATGTTTGTCTTCAGAGTTTATATGGAGGTTAATTGATTACTGAACAGGGATTGGCTTTTTAATGTTAGCTGTCCGCGAAAGTCCAATCCCCATTCAAATGTGAGTTCTGAACAAGGATTGTCCCTTCAGCTATCAGTGAAGGGCCAATTAGTGAGGAACTTTGATTAATCAATTACTACATACTCGTGTAGCTGTTGGGAGATAGAGCTCTGGGTGCACTACTCACTGTATGTATTACAGGAGTGAGAAGAGGTAATAGACTCTACTCCTCCCACTCTACATTTAGGAGCCTTTTGGGGGTCCCTTGTGAGGGGAAGGGGTAAGGGGTAGGAGGGAGTGGGAATTGAATCAGATATTTTCAAGGTAGAGGAAGGATGTAGGATCAGTATCATTTAACCAGGTATTACTGAGAAGGGAAAGGCTTGGGCAGTGGCTGCCACCTTAATTTTTCAAACTTGGGAGGGAGTAGAGGGGATTTAGCCAGGGCTCAGCTGCTCTTTTTGTTTTATTTTCCCCTGTCTTCAGTAAGTCATTTTGCTGCTCACTGACTTACTGAAGATATGGGAAAATAAAACAAAATTACCCAGACAAATTTATACAGATAACATTAGCTGGGTATATTCAGCAGGAAACTTGTCCTGCTGATTATTTGTTTAAACTTATCTTGGTAATTTTATCTGGATAACGTTGCTGCTCACCAACTTACTGAATATGGACCTCTAAATTATTGTATTTTACACTGGCAAATCTATCATTTAAGACTGGCCACAAGAAAACTATAATTTTAAAAGCTGGCTTTAAAACTGTACTGTAGGGTCTCAATCAGTTGTCATCATTAAGTGATGCTCAGCAATAGGTCTAGATTTGAAATAGAAGATTGTTTTTGTTTCTGCTTGCAAGGATTGCAAATTATATCAATGTCACCTCTGTAAGTGATAAACCAAAAACTTAGGTTTTCTGAGGAGAGACTTATAGAAGCTATGGTTCCTTTAGAATCCTGTTTCTGGCTGATAACTAAAGACTTAATGGGAGAGTAAGTCAATTGGGAATATGACAGGGGTCACAAGATACATCTTACGTTCTTCATCAAACCCCTTCCATCTCTTCATTCCTCTCCCATCCCTTCACCACCCTTTCTTCCTTTGATAAAGTTACAGAGAAAGAATTTGTTCATCTTCTCTCCAGTTTTAAAGTCACTAGTTCCTTTTCTGACTCCATTCCCACCCAATTCCTCAGCTCTATCTCCCCTTCAGTCATGCCTTCCATCTGTAATATCCTCAGTCTGTCACTTTCCTCTGTAACTGTTCCTGCTGCCTTCAAACCAGCAACATTGCTCAAGAAATCTTCACTGGATCTCACCTGCCTTGCTTTCATACTACCTCTTCCTTGCTGTTAACAACCAAACTACATGAATGTACTGCCTATTTCTGTTGCCTTGATGTTCTTGAATCTCAAGCCATTCTTGATTTGCTCCAGTCTTGCTTGGGTTCTTTCCTTTCCACTAAGACAGCTCTTACCAAAGTTTCTAGTTATCTCTTTCTGAACTACACCCCCTGTGGCGAAGACCTCTCCTTCTGTCATGGCTGAGTGGGATGTCAGATGTGTCTTTGATATTGCAAGGTCTTCAGATGTCATCTTACAAGGTGTGCAGCCTGATGTCCTCCTCCAACATGTAAAGGAAAGGGGTCCAGAATCCACCCAGCAATGTCTCCTGCAGGCTTGGAAGGGAAGCAGGGATAAAACAAAGGACTGGGTGCTTTTAAAAAACCATTGCATGCTAAAACCAGGAGATATGCATATAAGTTGGGCTGGCACACTCTGAGCAGATTTTGAAAGCCACATGGATATGTTTGTACTTGCTGCTACACACACAAATGAAAAGTTCAAATAAAGGGGTGGGGTATGGGCATTCCTGGATTTTAACTTGAAATTAGTGCATAAATATGTATGTGCACAGGTGCATGCCAGAGTCCCCTTCCACATAACTTTAGTTTTGCTATGGATGATGGACAAGTTACAAAATAAAGATAAATAGACAGATTGGCAGGGTTTTAAGGGATGGGGCTAACAAGGGAGAAGGGAGGCTATTAAACTAGGGGGGTTTGGAATTTCTATTCCTTACCTGGTGAACTGGTAAAACTGAAATGATGTCAGCACACGTGTCTTTTAAAATCCCTCATGCAGTAGAAGCAGCATTTGTGTGCATAGAAACATGTTCACTTAAAATTAAGGACATATATGTGCACACTCAGGCTATTTTATAAGATGTGTGCATTTATGTGCATATGTTATAAAATGGCCGCATCCCTAGGTGCAGGTCGATGAATGCATGCACATGAACATCCACACACCTGTTTAAAAGTTACCATTAAAGTGTAACTGATTTAAAACAATTTTATTCAGTATGTCATTTTTAGTAGTAATCAATTTCTTTTTCATACAACATAACCTTCATAAAAGACCTTTGCATTAATATATCAAGCAAATTGCTTGTTTTTCCCTAGAATTTTAGAATGCTGGAACCAGTTCCTGCAAAGAATTAAGTTTACTATCAAATAAGTATACCCCTGAAAATAAAGCTTTTTTTTTTTTGGAGGGGGGGGGGGGTTAACCTTTTTAATGCCTTTTCTTTACTGCATATGTTGTAAAAACTGGGATTGATTCTTTTGTCATTTTCTTCTTTTGCCCAAAATGAGTACACTCTGGATTCTGCTTCTCAGGTGAATTGTTATGACCATCGGCTGCGGCTGACCAAACTTGCTCTGCTCTTTCCCGCTCCTCGGGATAGGGTCTCGCTACATCAGCAACCTGCTGCATGCCTCCCCACTTCTTGGGCTGCATCTACATTTCTTCTCGAGAGACTCTGTTCCGGCTTCCTGCTTCTTGGGGCAGTCTTCATTACTACTGGTAATCCTACTCTGCTCCTCCTCGCTCCTCAGGGCAGCCCAGGTCACTGCTGCTAGGACTGACTCGGTGCTTCCCTGCTCCTTGGGGCAGCCCCTACATCATCATACCAGAGACTCTGTTCCTACTCTATGGCACAGCTGTGTGTCCTACTACTGCTGACCACACATCCCGATGGTGTGGGGCTTCTCCCCTCAGGCTGTAACAACACTCACCTCAGGCCAGGGGTCCACTAACCCATGAATCCTAACAGGTGTCAACTTTTACCTTTTACATATCTCTCAGTTTCTTCTGTCACTGTTTACTCAAATTCAGGATTTCACAAAGAAATAGATCTAGACCTGGAAGTCTTTTTCTTATTTTTCAGCTCTAGTCACAAAGTTAGCAAGAAATTAATATTTATTTCCTCAGTTCCGTCAAATACTTCCTCTTAACACAGTTCTGCGAGAGCTGATCTAGAATTTCCAATTTTCTAACTCTTCTCTAGCTGTATTAGCTTAATTTCTAGCAAAGCTTTTGCTTCTGCCTAGGTCATAGAAAAGCTCTCTTAAACCTTATCTGAACTGATAGAACTCTGCATGCTATGCAGAGTTACTCTGAACTAATCAACCAGGAGTTTGTAGGTGCTTAAATGAATTATAATATTCACATCCCTGAATGGAAGAGAGCAATCTGTAATGTATTTAATGTTCTCAGGGAATATCTCCTGAAACAGCAAAGGTTTAGAGAAAACTTTAGAAGATGGCACCCTAGCAGAAGGTTGTATTTGGAGCTCTCTATTTTTCAGAGTTCTTAAGAACATAAGAACATAAGATATGCCATACTGGGTCATAGCAAGGGTCCATCAAACCTAGCATTCTGTTTCCAACAGTGGCCAAACCAAGTCACAAGTACCTGGAAAGTACCCAAAAATTAGATAGATCTCAAGCTACTATTCCTTATTGATTAATAGCATGATGCTGAACACTGCATACCACGATGCCGCACACCAAAAGAAAGGCCAACATTCATGAATTATCCCCAGCTACTCCCCTGCTTGAACTTCTCAGCCTCAGATTGTTGGATTTATTACTCCAGCCTTGATATCTTCATCAGATGTTGGTTCCTTGGTTGGGGGAGCCACAGCGCGAGCAGCACCCCTTCCAGACTTTGAGACCACCTTGTGTCCTAACACGCCAATTACACCATCTCCTCCATGGCGTTTACCATCTGCAGGATTTACCTTTCCAAGCAATGGGCTTAGTCAGAGTCCCAGATCTGTGGCATCTGGGGGAGGCCCTGCTTGCAATTAATGCAAGACCTCTGGATGACTCGCTGACTGCATCAGCAGCAGCTGCAGGAGAGCTGGAAACCTCAGCATTTGCGGCTGAGTCTGCAGCGAGACTGCAGATACAGGCCTCAAGTCTGCTGTGGAATAGTGGGGACTCTGGAGCCATTTTTTTTGCCTCCTAACAACCAAGGTTTGAGCAAAATTCTTTCTTATCCTACTTTGGAAAAAACAACGGTGGTTACTCTGGACTCAGTTTGGTCGGCTTTGATGATATTGGAAAAATCTATTTCTTCTTTGGTGGGAGCCACTGTGGGTATTCATAATCCTTTTCAAGGCTCTGGAGGTGTATTGGTTCAGCATGGGGAAAATATATTAGATTTGGGTAATCAAATGCTTGCCTCAGAATGTATAAGCAAAATCAATTCAAGCTGAGATGACCCACTCTAAGGAATTGGAGAATCTTGAAAATACACTTTGATATTTAAACCTTAGGATTCTGAATTTTCCAATATGTGACTTACTTTCTTCTGCTGATCTTTTCAAAAAATATGTTTCTCAGGTTCTTTAAATTCCCACTGAAGTGATGCCTACTATTTGCTGAGCTCTATTTCCTGCAGTCCAATGCCTTAAAATAGCATCCAAGCTTAGATTTGACTGAGTTTTTAGAATCTTCTGCCGACTTACCAATTACTAATCACGGGGCTTTAATAGTTTGGTTTGCTTTTTTCTAAAGAACGTGACTTAGTCCTAAAAATGTTTTTCCATTATAGGGTATCTTTATTTTTTGGTCAGCGTATGTGGCTTTATCCAGATATCACCTGTGCAATGCAGGATAGAAGGAAAACATTTCTTGGTATGCTCCAAGAAGATATTGCCTTAGGGGCTCACTTTATTCTTAGATATTCCTGCAAATGTATATTTTGACCCTGTGCAGCTGAGGTCTTATATGGATGTTCACCCTGTCTCTGTTTGAGCTTCAGTATTATGAAAATGATTGGCTTGTTATATTTTTTCCAAGGCTTTTTCTTTAGTGCACCTTATTTCCTGTTGTCTATCAGTTTTCTTTTTTTCTGATTTTGTCCCTCCTCCTTTTTTCTTGCAACGTAATTGGACTTTGTTTTTTGAATAATATGCCTCAATATTTTTTCTTATCATTTTATATGTAGTCTCTATTCTTTTTTCTGTTACAAGTGTATGCTTGCGTTAAAATGAAAAATTCAGAAATAAATATATATAATTTTTTTTTAAAGACGTCAACTTCTTTTCAAAGCAGTATAACTTTCTAATTTTACCACCAGTTCTCCACATACACTTCAGCTTTACAAAATGTGCTACATTTAAAACCCACAGCACAGAATTTTTTAATCTTTAATCTATTCTCTCCATTACCTCTTCAGGAAACTTCAGATTAGAATTTACATTCACTCCACATACATTCACGCGTGTGTCTTGCTATACTGTCACTTAACAAACAGTGTGTAATTAATTGTTTTTAGGCCTTTAAGCAGAGCCTGGGTCCTACTCTGATGATGTCATGAACAAAAATAGTTCCTTTGCAGACTGAAATTTCCATAAAACAACCTATAGCCAGATTTCATCCCCCCGCATGTTTTTGTGGACAAAATATGCCAAAGTGAATAACCCCAGTAGAGAGGCTCTATTTAAGTCTGAAGTAACCCAGACAGATGTAGACGAAAAGCACCCAACTATTTATGAATCTATACTGCCTATATCATTTACTAATAAGCAGGCTGTGAATACAATGAGAAGTGAAAGTACAAATAAAAAACATAAAATGATTTAAAGAAGTTTAGATGGGGGTACCATTTTTTCTTGGTTTGCATCTTATTTGACTGAATGGAATCAACAAGTTAACATCTGCGATACCTCTAATTGGCAACTGGTTATCACAGATGTCGCTCAGAGTTCGCCTTATCTGCAGCTGTTTTTAATGTTTATCTGACACCGTTGTGAAAACTGTTGGTAACATTGGGTGTCACTTTCAAGCTGTATGTCATCGGCATTCAAGTCCATATTTAGCCACTGTATGGCTCAACTAGTTAGCTGGCTAAACTTATCTGGCTAAATAGTGCTGTATATTCAGTGGCATAGCCGCAATAATGAATATACCCAGCCAGATAAGTTTATCTGGCTAACTTTAGGACAGGTTTATGGGCCAACCTGAGTTAACTGGATAAGTTATCCAGCTAACTCTGAATATTGAAGTTAGCCAGATAACTTAGGCCTGTATTTATCAAAATGCACTAAATATTGCATGCGATAGGAAAAGAGGTGTGTTTTATACCTATGGAAAATGCTACCTTTTCACACTTGTTGTATTTCCTGCATACAACCACTGGGTGGGCCATTTTTAGTAATTTTGAAGGAGAGAGAGAGAGAGAGAGAGAGACTAGCCATACACACTAGATTAGGTATTTATATCTCTATGGGAAGCCCACATAGTAATTCAAGGTGAGGTTTAGGTATTAGTGTAGGGGTTAGGGGCCACTTTGACATTCAAAGTGAGATGTACGAACAGCACAGTGCTCTCTTGTGAAGATTTGATGACCATCGGAGTGAGGAAACTCACCCAAAGATGAGATTTGTGCAATGTTCTCTCAACCTAGCTTGATAGAGATATAAATACCTATCTAGTGTGATGGCATTATGGCATTATGGCAAGGTTCTCTCTCTCTCTCTCTCTTTCAAAGCTTCAAAACTATGAGCCCAGCCTGCCCACAACTCTTTTTCAGATTTGCATCTCACCATGTGTTATGGTGCTATTAAAGGCGCTTAACGCATGCAAAAACGCCTTAACACTATTTGATAAATGACCCTGTTATATGGCTAACTCAGGTTTTTCTCAGTTACTCATCTGAAATGCCCCTAACTTATCCAGCTAAATTCTAGCCAGATAATAAATTCCCAAATTTTCATTTAGCCAGATAACTTATCAGTTATCTAGCTAAATTATTTTGAATACAGACTGCATAGTTTTTTATTCCAATCAACTCCTCCTGATATTCAACCTTTCAGTATTTGACTTTGTTTTTCAATCATCAAACAATGGCTTGACTATAATAGACTAATTTTGAATCTGGACAAAACCAAATTTTTTTGAGTAGGCTTTCTGTGGAAGATGCTTCTTCTTATTCTATGTATGATGGTCATCTATTTCCTACTAAAATGCAAGGTAGAAATCTAGGTGTTATTTTGGACAGTGCACCTTGAATTTGCCCGCCATTAAGACCTTAGGGGAAGATTTTAAAAAGGGGAACGTGCATAAGATACGCACGTAACCCCCAAAAACCTGCCCCAAGCTCCCCTGCATGCGGCATGCACAAGCCTCGAGATGCATGTATGTCCCAGGGCTTCAAATAAGGGGCTGGCCGAGGGCGTGTCCGGGGGGCGTGGTGGCGGTCTGTGGGCAGGGCCAGAGGCGTGATGGTGGCATAACTCCATGAAATAATGTAGGGGGGGATTTAGTTAGGACTGGGGGGCCATATTTAAAAATGGCGCCGGCCATCCAGTGCTCCTACCATGTGACAGGGGCCGGCCAATGGCACGGATACTCTGTCACATGATAAGGGCAAAAGGGCCATCGGCGCCATTTTTATTAGTGGCAGCCGATGGCCCAAGAGCGGGAGATCGCTCCCCGTGCCCCCACTGGACCACCAGGTAATTTTAAAAGGTTTGGGGGGGGGGGGGTCAGGAGGGCGGGGGATGCTAAGGGGGTCATTTTAAAGGGTCGGGTGGTTTTTTTTTTATTGGGGCCATCGGCACCATTTATATTAGTGGCAGCCAAAATGGCGCCGATGGCCCGAGAGCAGGAGATCGCGCCGGGACCCCCAGCTGGAACCACTAGGTAATTAAAACATTTTGGGGGGGTTCGGGAGGGTGGAGGATTCGTTTTAAAGGGTCGGGGTGGGTTTAGGTGTTGTTTTGGTGTGCCAGTTTTCCCGCCCTTCCCCCTCCCCCGATTTACGATTTTTCACGATAAATCGGGGGAATTTATATTGTATCGCGACTCTAACGATTTTTGACGATTTAAAAAATATCTGACGATTTTTTTAAATCGTCAAAAAACGATTCACATCCCTAAATTCTACATTACGGATCTTTAGACCAACTTGCTTGGTAGATCACCTAACAAAGGCTTGTTTGAGGTACCCTCCTCCTTGAAATTAGCTTATCTAAAACCCATGAAAGAGCATTTTCTGTAGGAAGGTCAATTCTGTGGAATATTCTCCCTGAACACTTCCATCTAATATTAGATTTGACACAATTTAAAAAAGAATTATCTGTTCTATGAGACCTTTTAGTTTGCCATAGAGATTGTTTCCCCTTCAATTGCAATTTATGAGTGTTTATTATGTTTAGTGCAGGATCTCCAGTGATGTTCCCTAATGAGAATACAGAGTCAGATGTTTTGTTTATGTTGTTTAGTACCCCGCTTCAATCTTCATTAGAATGTAGCAAATAAATCTTTTAATAAAAAAATAAAATAAGTACTAGAAGTCTGTATGGTAACATTGGCGAGTTACAATGCATGACATTATACGAGGAAATAGACATTATAGGCCTTTCAGAGACATGTTGGATGAGGAATAACTAATGAGACATTGTGATACCAGGGTATAAATTATATCATTATGATAAAGCAGATTAAATTGGTAGAGGGGAGGCACTATATGTAAAAGATGACTTAGAGTCAAGCATGATAAAAATTCTGCAGGAAACAAAATGCAGTTTGGAATCCTTATAAATAGAAATTCCATGTGTGATGGATGAGTATAGCAGTGGGTATTTACTACTAGCCATCTGGTCAAAATTAAGAAACAAGACTGTGAAATGTTAGATGAAGTTTAAAAGGCAACTTAATTTGGCAACACAAAAATAATGGTAGATTTCTATTACTCTAGTATTGACTGGGTTGATGTCTCATTGGGACATGCTACAGAGGTAATGTTTCTAGATACTATAACTCATTGCTTTATGGAGCAGCTGGTCCTTGAACCAATAAGAGGGGCAGCTACTTTATATCTAATCATCAGTGGAATGCATGACATAGTATGAGGGATTATAATGGTGGGCCCATTAAGCAATAATGATCAAATTGATATGATCACTAGATGGAGGACACTAAGTAAAACTACTATAATACCATATAACTTTAAAAAGTAAGATTATGATAGAATGAGGAAACTAGTTAGAAAAAAAAGCTAAATGAAGCGGTTGCAAGGGTTAAAAGTTTACATGAGATATGGACATTGTTTAAAAATACCATTGTGGAAGCCAAGATAAAATATATTCCATGCATTAAAAAAATTCAAAGAAAGACCAAATGACTTCCAGCATGGTTTAATGGTGAGGTAAAGAAGGCAATTAAAGCAAAAAGGCATCATTCAAAAAATGGAAAGCAGACCCAATGATGAAAACAGGCAAGGGTGTAAACCAGACTTCTCTCTAAGTTCCATGCATTCGCATCCATGTTCAACTTTTCCCCCAGGCATGCACAGCTTCCCTCCCTTCTCACCAGTGCAGGAAGGCCAGTGGGGCCATGGTGGAGCTCATCCCACCTCATCCTGAGAGGAAGTTGAGGCCAGTGGGGCCACAATGAAGCTCATTCCACTGCAGCCTGAAGAGAAGAGGAGGCTATGTGAGTCTGTATGCACATGTGTGCCTATATGAGAGTCTGTATGGGTATGTGCATGTGTGTGTGTGAGTGTGTGTGTGTGTGTGAACCTGTGTACATGGGTGTATATGTCTGTGTGAGACTGTGCACATTTGTGTGCCTGTCTGAGAGTCTATGCATGTGTATGTATGTGTGTGAGAGAGAGCAAATGTGTGTGAAAGCATAAGCATGTATATATGAAAGAGGAAGTGTATGGCAGAATGAAGGTGTTAGTGTGTGTGTTTGAGAGAGAGAAGATAAGGTTTGTGTGGCTCTACCTACCCCAACTCACACTAATCTTAGGGTGACTGGAAATTAAAATATTTCAGGTATGGAAAGCAGACTTTTAAATCCTTAGTAGTTTTAATTATTGGGTGTAATTTGATGTTGCTGCTGCTTAGAAATATTTTATTGTTTTTTGGGGAACAATTAGAAATGTATTAAATATTGGATGGTTTAGTCATCACATTTAAAAAAATATTGTATTGATGTTTAGGAAATATTAGAATGAGTTTATGCAAGCCTTTTGAAATTATTGGATGTTCGTCGGCTATTTTGACATTTATTCTTTTTATGGTTTTATAATTAGGAATAATGTTTTATTGCTTGATGTTTTGCAAGAAATGATTCTGTTTTTCCATTGCTGCTTTGCATAATACAGTCAGGCCTGTGTTTTCCAGTACAGTTTTGTTGGAATGTTTCTATTTATACTTTATGGTCTTTCTATTCTGAATTTGGTGAGGGTCTATCTGTATTTTAAAGATCCAGTTCTTGTGTAATTTTAATTCTTGCTGTGAAAATTATGGTATTTATCACTGTTTTTTATGGTATTATGGTCATCTCTTCCTCTTTTCTATTTTAAACAGAAGTTTGCTCTTTATTAATTTCACTTGCATGCAGAAAGGGTGTTAAATATTATTGCATACAATATTTTTTTTTGTACACATATTTCATTGTATATGCTATTAGTAGATTAGGAGATTATTTTAAGGGATGGATTTAGCAAATATTCCCTCTAAGGACTGGGTTGCTGTGAGCATAAAATTGATAGGCTTTTTGCATCAAAAAAGTAGTGCTCACAGTGTAATATAACCAAAAATGTTTTCTCATGAGTAGAAATGTTTGCACACAGCAACCCAATTATGAGGGAAAATTGGTGTAAACACTGGCAAATTAAATGTAAAATCGTAGTTAGAAAGGCCAAGGAAGACTTTGAAAAAAAGTATGAAAAAAAACTAATAATAAAATTTACTTTTTCAAGTACATTTTAAAACTTGTGAGGGAGTCAGTTGGGCCTCTGGATGACTGAGGGGCAAAAGAGGTGCTCAGGGAGGACAAGGAAATGCAGAACATCTAAATGAACTTTTTGCCTTGGTCTTTATGAAGGAGGATGTTGGGAAACATTCTTTAATGGTGGAGATTCTAAGCAACTAAAACAAATGTTTGTGTCAATGGAGGATGTAATAGATCAGACTGACAAACTAAAAAGAAACAAATCATCGGGACCATATAGCATCCACCCCAGAATTCCAAAATAACTAAATCATGAAATTGCTAATCTGTTACTAATAATCTATAACCTTTCATTTAAAACAACCGTGGTTCATAAAGACTGGAAGGTGGCCACTATGATACTTATTTTAAAAAAGAGCTTCTGAGCTGATCTGGGAAGCTATAGACTGGTGAGACTGATGTCAGTGCCACAAAAAATGCAATGGTTTCACACCATACAATGCATTTTCCCTTTGCCATTTGCTAGGAGATTTCTGCATTTTTGGAATCTCCCCATTCCCCCTGTTTTGAAATGAGTTGGCAGTTGAGTTGGTTTGAATTGTGTTGAGGAGTTGAATTGAGTGCTGGCTTTGAATGGGTTGGGGGTGTTGTCTGCCTTCATGGAGTTTTGGAGCATTTTTGGACTTTTGTGGGAGATCACAGTGGGCCCTCTACCTGCTATAAGGGGATAACAGAAAGAAGTCCTATGTTTGTGCTTTCCAGGTTCAGAAGGGGTTTCCCAGTATACAAGAGATGTTTGGACATAGAGAGCGGGCTTGTTTTTATGAGCTTATCAACCTTGAAGGGAAGACCCGCTTCTTGGCAGAAGTAGTATTGAAACTGTCTTCCAACCTAACAGTCAAGTGGACTTGCCATGTTCAAGAAGGAATTTTGGGCCAGAGAAAAGTTATTGTTGGGAAAAGGACACTGATTCAGGCTGAGAATGGACATGGAGACCGTGATTTTGAGAGTGATTCTTTAGCTTTTCATGATATTTGCAATCCTGGCATGAATACTATTTTTTATAAAATTATAGTAAACCCTTTTATTTTGAACACCACTCCCAAGCCTGTTGCCTGAGCTTTTGTTCTCATATTTGGAGCGTCTGACTGAAGAGAGGTCTTTCTAAATGAGTACATTATGGTGCGGAACTTTGAGAGTGAGAGTCTGTGTGAGACACTCACCACCAACACCATGGACCCTGGTGCTTATTCTCCTCCCCACTAGTGGAACCCCAGCACCCAGGGCTGAAAGCTTGGATGCATGAGAGAAGGAGAAGACCGGAACAGTGAGAGATGCCCTGGGCATTGCTGTAACCTATGCATTCGGGACTTTAAAACCAAGAGGGTGTTACAGATGGGGCATGAACAGGGACCCAACAGTGTGTATATGGTGGAGGATAACAGTGAAGAAGACTTGTTTATTTTTGAACATTTAATTGGCCTTAGTGGTTTTGTCCTACAGTCATGTAAATCCAACAAGATGACACTTTTCCCATCTGGAGAAGATTAAGATGGTGATTGCATGCCAAAATGCCTAAAAGAATCTATGCGCATGGCCATGGTGTCAATTGGAACATCATCACCTGCCAGCCATTCAGTGGACACAGTTTTTCCTGGGTAGGAGGTGTATTCCTGCCAGCACAAGAACAAGAAGAGACAATACATGTGTGGCTGTCCTGCCCATTGAGTAAGAGTGAGAAGCATTGGAGTTTGCTGCAGTTGGAGTACTGAGATATTTCTCTCCTAGCCTCATCCTGGGTGGGAGATAGTATTTGCTATCGTGCCTGGAGGAGGGTTATGCTTTAACAACTGGAGAGCTAACCAGTGGCTTAACCAGTGGGAATGCTGGCAGTTCTCTGCTACTGCTAACCAGAAGAAATGGGGTGACTGTCCCAGGAGGCAAAGGAGTATGATTATTCTACTCCCAGGATCATCTACAGTTAGCTCTGGTGGAGTTCTCCTTGATGGATGCAGCTGAATATATGGAGTACCACACTTTCAAGAGGCCACAACTTGTGGCACTGCAGTGCTGTTGATGCTGTGCCCTGACATTCCTCGAGGCTGATGCCAGTGGTGGACTCGCATGGACCAAGTTGGCAATGGTGAGTGCAATAACTCAAATGAGTATCGAGAAAGGCCCTATATCATCACCTACTGAGCCAGAGGTGGGGCACTTAGAATAGAGGTGTTGGCAGTCAAATCCATAAGTTGTGAGGGAGTAAGCTAAACCCATAATTATCGTGATCACCGATACTGAAATGAGCATAGAGTTGCCAAAAGAGCACGCGTTAACTTCAGATGAGGCTCACTCTGTATTTGGGGATGAAGTCAGTTTTCCTGTGGAATGTGAATATGCAAGCCTCGCCAGCCCAGTGTCCAGCACTGCCAGAAGTATGGTGATAGGAGAAAGTGAACCAGTAAGAGGCTGAGCCTCACTGCATAGGCCACAATTGGAATCTACCCGCTTTAAAGTGACCTTGTCCCAGTATTCTAGTGAATGTCAGAATCATTCTTCTGATGAGGGGTCAACAGTATCTCAATCCTCAAGGAGGGCCAGCAGGACTTTGTTTAGCTGCAACTTTGATTCTGGGGAGTAGAATGTCACTGTTTCAGCTGAAAATGCATGGAGACATTTTGCAATCATGACTCCTTATAGTAATGTGTTGGTGAGAGACCCAGACACCATGCTGGAGTTTTGATGACAGTTCATCTCCCTATTCCAGTTTGGGATTTTCATCTAGAGGCTCATCTAGCAGTCTTATATCCCCTGTTTCCTCCAGTAGTGGGCAGAATGAAGATCTGCCAATATTGCCCAGGAAGGTGACTGCTTATGGTATGGGACCTACTGGCCTGGTTGCTTCAGATGTGCTAGATCACCATATCTCTTGAGAAGTCTGAGACCAGTCATGGGTGTGGTCTCAGCACTCTTGAGTGCAAATAATTAAGTGGGCTTCACAAACTGTATGGCTCATTTGGAGAAAGATTCAAACTCAGGAACTATTTGGACTGAGATATCCCTATTTCCTGGTCTACAATATGAATTACATTGAACATCACCTTGAGGATTGGATCTGGGAATACACCAAGTATGTGATAAAAGATAAAACTGATTATGACTTTGTTCATAGTCACCCAGAATATAGCATTGAAATTGCCTGAAGAGTAAAGGATATGAAAATCAGGAGGAACTTCTGTAAGCATGTCATCCTGTACCAGCTACGGGATGGAATAACAGTGAAGAAGCCTCATCCTAAGCATTATGACTCCTTATCAATGGGAAATGATGAGGAAGGGTCATGACTGAGTGCTCTTGAGCCATTCCCTATTAAGAGAGTAGTGATACTGATAATTTTCTTTCTACTATTGAAATTGATGAAAAACGACTGTTGAATTGTTATGCTGTTTGCCATTTGTGGGAAGGATGTTATTCTCTCTACTGTTTGTAGACTTTGTATGAGGTAATAATTCTGAAAATCAACAGG
The DNA here is from genome assembly GCF_901001135.1 of Rhinatrema bivittatum. NCBI lineage: Eukaryota > Metazoa > Chordata > Amphibia > Gymnophiona > Rhinatrematidae > Rhinatrema > Rhinatrema bivittatum. Next base: position 51,380,260 of record NC_042624.1, on the reverse strand, counting down.
TCATGAAGAGACCAATAAGAATGATGGAGAGATCTGCTATTTTACAGTTGATTAGGGGCACTAATTTTGATTCCATATGAGGGTAGGAATGTTTCTGATTTAAATATATTTGGGGTTTTGTGTTTATTCTATAATTATTCTCATATATGAAGAGATCACAGTTGGCATATTGAAATAGTGTTATTTTTTCTAAATTATATGGTTGTATAATCAAGAATTTGGGATACTATATTCTTGTTGCTATTGATTTATGAGATATGTTGGGTGGTTATTATAAAATATATATATCTTCATAAAAATAGCAAAATATTTTTAAAAAGCATAAATAACTGTAGGTCGGTATATTCCTTTTAACACTCCTGTAACTAACACTTGATTCCATTTTAAGTGATATTTTTCTTCCCTTCTAAATTTTTTGTACTTGGTCTTAAATATGAATTTTTGAAGTACTTTACAGGAGTGCAGCCCATGTTTCCTAGCCCAGAAAGCTCAAGGGGTCAAGTATAGGAGTGCATTTTCCCATAGCATTCTCCTCTTTGGAGATGTGATGTGGATTGATTAGCATAATTTCCTAGCCCAGGGATCCTCAATTGCCTAAATATAGAATATATCTTTTTAGAGCATTCCCCCTCAGGGATGCACAAGTGGTTTGATAAATTGTTGATATTTTCTCCATTGTTTCCAGTCTAAGGGAACACCTAGCTTAGGTTTATAAGAATGTCTTTTAGCCACTTCTCCCCTCATGGAGATAATATGTGGTATTGGTGATTTTAATATTTTTTTTCCAGTGTTCCCTGCCAATACTAGTATGGAGTGTCTCCACTGGTGGGACTGTTCATCTGTGATTTTTTTTCCTATATGGGTTTTGGTGGAGGGGCCCATGTGTGCCTATGTGGGAGAGGCCCCTGTGTGCCTTGAATGAAGATGTTCCCCCAAATTGGGTCCCTGGTTCAATCTTCTTATTACAAGCTTCTCTTGCTGTGCCCTTTGAAACAGCTTCTCTGTTATTATGATTTTTGCACCATCATCAGGGCCGGCGGAAGCACTAGGCGAACTAGGCGGTCGCCTAGGGTGCCAGTTTCCCGGGGGCGGCACTGCCCCGGTAAAATTAAGAGAGCCGCGCTCAGCCGCTGCCCCGGTAAAATTAAAAAAAGCTGCATTAAGCCGCCGCCCCCCCGATAAAAATAAAAGTGCCGCTGCAGGCAGCCCGCCCCAAAAGACCCATCTGACCTCCCCCAGCGGTTCGCGTGCTCCCGGTCTCTCCCGCTGCTCTTCCTTCCCTGCTGCCGTTGCCGCCGGGCTATCAGCACGTTCAAGCCCAGCGGGAAAGGCAGCGGTGCAAAAAAAAAAAAAAAAAGCTGTGGTATCCGCGGCTGCCCTTTTCTTCTTCCCCCCCCCCCCCCCGACCCGGAACAGGAAGTGGTGCGCAGGAAGGAGAAAGAGCGGTGCCGCATGAAAAAAATAGCGGCGACAGCAGATTCGGCCCCCGAGCAATTGAAGCAGCTGATAATCGGGAAAGGAGTCAGCAGCACGAGCCTCCTGCGGCCGATGGGATTCTTCCTTCTTGGCCTGCGGGGGCTGGAGGAGGAGGCTGTTGCAGCTACCATTTGTGCTGGGGGGGGGGGGGAGAGGAAGTGAGAGAGAGAAGCAGCCAGCCTGCCTGTGTGTGATTGAGAGAATGTGTGTGTGATTGAGAGCCTGTGTGTAAGTGAGAGAATGTATTTGATCGAGAGCATGTGTGTGTGATTGAGAGAAACTGGTCAGAGAGCTGATGTATGTGTATATGTGAGAGACAATGAAAGTGATTGCTCAAGGAGATGACTGATGTGTGAGAGTGTGAGACAGTCAGGGATGTGACTGATGTGTGTGTGTGTGTGTGTGTGAAAGAGAGAAAAAGCATGGAAGTGAGAACTCTGGGTATGTGAGAAAGCATGGGAGTAAGAAGCCTGGTGTTGTGGGGGTGTATGTGAAAGAAAGCATGGGAGTGAGAAGCCTGATTATGTGAGAGAGAGCATGGGAGTGGGAAGCCTGTGTGTGTGTATGCATGAGAGAGATCAGGTGACTGGTGTGTGTGTTTGTGTATGTGTGTGAGAGAAAGAAAGTGATTATGGGAATGAGAAGCCTGTGCATGTGGAGAGAACAAGCATGGGAGTGAGAGACTGGTGAGTGTGTGTGAGAAAGAGAAAGTGATTATGAGAGTGAGAAGCCCATATATGTAAGTGGAACACGGGAGTGGGAAGCCTGTGTGTGTGTATGGAATGAGAGAAACTGTTCAGGAAGGTGACTGGTGGGTGTTTCAAAGACTGTTTAGGAGATGATTGGTGTATGAGAGACAGAAACTGGTCATGGGGGCATGACTGATATGGTGTGTGTGTGAGAGACATGGGCACTAAGGAAGAGGACCATGAGTATAGAGCTTAAATAGCCACTACTGCTGCTTCTGGTGTGTACTACAGCCTGCATGGAAGAGGAGTAAGAGAGCTGCTGGAGGGGGTAAGTAAAGATGGCTTTTTAAGTTTATTTTTCTTGATTGACTGCCATTTTAATTATTTAATATTATGTGATGTGTCTGCTTTTTTTGTTTGAGCAACAAGTATAGCTTTGGTTTATGTTTATTTTATTTATTTATATTTATTTATTTATAAAAGTTTCTATACCGTCGATAAGACAAATCATCTCAATGGTTTACATGGCATAAAAATGTCAAATAAGTGTTCTGTTATAAATACAGACTTCGTTATTTTCATTAATGCACAATGTAAGTTAATTGTGTGTGGGGGGGGGGGGGGCGGCATAGCTGACGTTTCGCCTAGGGCGCCTAATACCCTTGCACCGGCCCTGACCATCATTCAATCCCTAATTTTGTCACCTGTGGATTCCTATAGTGGTCTGTTTTGGGGTCTGCCCAACTCTCATCTTCATGTCCTTCAACTAGTTAAAAAAAACATCTGCGGCTTGTCTAATTTTTAGTGCCTCTCTAAGTAGACCCATTTCTCCAGTTCTCGCTAAGTTGCATTGGTTGCCCATCATATGGCACTCACAATTCAAAACTCTCACCTGGATCTTTAAGTCCTTCGTGGGTTAGCACCACCTTGCTTATCTTCCCTGTTCAGATATACCAGCTGGCCCTTAGTCTCCACTATACCTCCCAGCATTTACTAGAAACAAGCACAGCTATCAGAGTCTTGCAAGCACACGTTTTGTCTATTGCGGGCCCAGCCCTCTGGAATAGTCTCACACTGGAAATCAGAGCAGAAAAGGACCTGCTTCATTTTAGGAAGCTGCTAAAGTCTTATTTGTTTATTTTGGCCTCCCCTGACTGATGTGATTCCCTTCCCCTTCTACCGTTCAGGTTTCCGGGAGCTTTTGCTCCTTAATTGCTAGTGCTGCTTAATATTAAGTGACTGTTATTGTTTGTCTGATTTTATTTTGTATGTTTTTTGTACATCACTGAGATTTTTGGATCAGTGGAATAGAAGTTTGCATAAATAAATAAATAAATAAATAGATTTGGGAGGGTGGTGCCCCCCATTGGAGAGCTGCAATGGTTAAAGGTTTTGAGGTAATACAATAAGGGGCGGATTTTAAAAGCCCTGCTCGCGTAAATCCGGGCGGATTTACGCGAGCAGGGCCTTGCGCGCCGGCGCGCCTATTTTCAATAGGCCGCCGGCGCGCGCAGATCCCCGGGACTCGCGTAAGTCCCAGGGTTTTCAGTCGGGGGTGTGTCGGGGCGTGTCGGGGGCGGGGCCGATCGGTGCGGCGTTTTTGGGGCGGGATGCGGCGTTTCGTGGGGGCGTGGTTTCGGGCCGGGGCGGTTTGGGGGTGTGGCCGCGCCCTCCGGAACCGCCCCCGGATCGCGTCTCAGCGCGCCAGCAGCCCGCTGGCGCGCGTGGATTTACGTCTCCCTCCGGGAGGCGTAAATCCACGGATAAAGGTGGGGGGGTTAGATAGGGCCGGGGGGGAGAGTTAGGTAGAGGAAGGGAGGGGAAGGTGAGGGGAAGGCAAAAGAAAGTTCCCTCCGAGGCCGCTCCGATTTCGGAGCGGCCTCGGAGGGAACGGAGGCAGGCTGCGCGGCTCGGCGCGCGCCGGCTGCCCAAAATCGGCAGCCTTGCCCGCGCCGATCCTGGATTTTAGAAGATACGCGTGGCTACGCGCGTATCTACTAAAATCCAGCGTACTTTTATTTGCGCCTGGAGTGCGAACAAAAGTACGCGAACGCGCCGTTTTTAAAAATCTACCCCTAATTGTTCATGTTGTTGTTCTTCCAGAGGAGCAAGCATGAAATGTCATCTTTATTTTGTATGTTCTGAATTAATTCATGTGTGCGTATCAAAAGCTTTAGTGTAAAACTTATGTTGGACATTGTTACACTCAGGTATGAATTTCTCAAGTAAGCAACTACTAGAATTACATCGGCATTTTCCTATATGTGAAATGTTCTATGTATTGTTCTTGTGGGATCAGAAACAATCTGAATCAGTCTCCTGATCCTTTTCTTTTAATTTTTTTTTGGGGCTTGCAGAGGATGTTTCAATGGCTTTGTGCCATTTCCAAGCATTTTTCTCTTTTTCATCTACTGGGAAATTTATGGATCCTTCTCAGGTGATGGCCATTTCCCTGTGTTGGGGATTGGGCAGTGCTCTCCTATATAAGCTGGGGTTGAGCATGCTTAGCTTGGGTTGAGTTGAGAGCCGAGCTGGTTTGAGTTGTGTTGCAGAGCTGAGTATTGGCTGTAGCTTGGGTTTGAGGTATTGTCTGCCTTTGTGAAGTTTGGAGGTTTTTTGGATTTTTTTGTGAGTGATCAAAGTGAGTCCTCTGCTTGCTAGAAGGCTTAAGAGAAAGAAGTCCTATTTTTGTGCCCTCCTGGTTTAGAAGGATGTTCCCTGTGTGTACAAAAGAGATTTTTGGATGCAGAGAGTGGGCTTTTATGAGCTTATCAGCCTTGAAGGGAAGACACCCCCCCCCCCTCCCCCTTCTTGTCAGGAGCAGTACTGAGACTCTTCCAACCTAACAGTCAAGTGGGCCCTGCAGTGCTCAAGAAAAGAGTTCTGGGGTCAGAGAGAATATATTGTTGGGAAAAGGACACTGATTCAAGCTGAAAATGGGCAAGAAGTCATTGATTTTGGGCATGATTATTTTGCTTTCTCATGATGATGATTTTTGCAATCCTTGCATATATACCATTTAAAAAAAATTACAATAAACTATTTTATTGTAATATCTATTTTATTGGCCTCGTATTTGGATGTCTGACTGAAGAGAGGTCTATCTAAGTGTAGTGCTCCCCAGGTCTCCAGTAGGTGGCCCTAGATCCCTATCCTGGTGGGAGAAACCATTCCCTTGTAGCACCTCCCATTCAGGTTGGCTATGAATGGTGGCTCCTTACAGCACTTGGGGGGGGAGGGGGGCTAGTGACTTAGAGTTGGCTTTTAGAAAGTAAGGAGCTGGGTTTTGAGAGCTGATTGATTTTTTTTAGGAGATCTCTGCAGTGCACCCCTTCCTTGTCAGGATCTGCCCCCAGTATTTTCAACAGTTTTCCTGAGTTTTACCAGGGATGGGAAGACTGGTGTACCCCTTCTCCTGAAGAGAAAGGGCAGCATTGACTCATCACCTCAGCAGAAGCATTTTTTTTTTTTACTTTATAAGTGTTCTTCCTGATTTGGTTTTGTAAGGAAATTTAATGCTACCCTTCCTCACAGTGAAGCTGGGCTATATTAGCCTCTGGATCTTTCCTCCAGAGAAGCCACACTATAAGGAGTCTGAGTAGCAGAGGATACAGGAACTTTAGAGACCCTCAACGTGATTTTCACTTTTGGGACACAGGATACAGGCTGGGGGAAGACCAGGCTAATGTGGACCTCAGGTACCAAAAAAATCACTAAAAACTTACCTCTTTACCCTGGCTTACAAAATCAGTTGAATTTTAAAGAACACTACTGCTCCCTCAACAGTCCCTCACTAGTCAATGTTGGAAACGTAGTATATGTTATGTTTTTATTTGTATTGTTATTTTAATTATGTATGTTAATTGTGAACCGTCTAGACGGTCAGAATTCTGACCAATTCATGGTATACACAAATTTTTAAATAATTAAAATGAATAAAAAATGCTAAGATTCATGGGGATCCTACTCACAAATAGAGATTTCCCTGCTAAATTGGGATTTTCTTATCAGTTTACTCCCTGAGGGATAAAGTATAGCCCAGGATCTGGTACTAAGGATGCATACACAGAAGACATGAAGCATAGCCTGCTCATGTAAATACCCCAGTGAAATCACAGATATAAAGAGGATATTATTGTTGCAACTGGACATTGATTTCACTTTTTGAAGAATCATCAGCAAATTTACCTTGAACACCCAATTGTGTCTAGTCTGATCCCTGAAACACAGCATTACCAGAGGAAGTTAACTCATCACACATGCATAGGATGGGCAATTACACCACTTCCAAGAAGGTTAACCTTTCTCCCACAGAAAGGACCCATCCCTTGGGACAAGTAGAGAGGGAAGAAATGCCAATTGAGACAGCCCCAGGAATAAATTCATTTGTGTACCCTCTGAAACTGTAAATTCCTTCAATAAAGGTTATATAAGTGAGTACATTGAGAGTGAGAGACTGTGAGAGATACCCCACTCAAGAACCATAGGCCCTGGTGGAACCTGAAGCTTAAGGCCAAAAGTCTCTATGCATGAGAGAAGAAGAGAACCAGGACAGTGAGAAAGGCCCAGAACATTGCTGTAACCTCTATATTAGGTACTTTAAAACCAAACCTAAAAACAAAATCACTGGACATATGGTTAGGCGTGGCTCAATGGGGAAGAGTCAACATGATCTTACCAATCTTTTATAATTTTTTGAAGTTGTAAATAAACAGATAGATAAAGGTGAGCCAGTTGATATATTGTATTTAGAATTTCAGAAAGCATTTGACAAAGTCCCCATGAAAGACTCTTCTGGAAATTACAAAGTCATAGGATAGGAAGCAGTGCTCTATTATGGATTGGAAACTGGTTAAACAGCCAGAAACAGAGGGTAGAACTAAATGGTCAGTTTTCCAAATGGAGAATCTATACTGGGACCTATGCTGTTTAACATATTCATAAATGATCTGTAAATGGTAATGATGAGTGAGATGATCAAATTTGTAGATCACACAAAAAAAAATTCAAATTGGTTATAATAGTAGTGGATTGTGAGGAACTGTAGAAGGACCTTGTGAGACTAGGAGATGGTGCAACCAAAAAGCAGAGGAAATTTAATGCAGAAAAGTGCAAAGGTATACACATAAGGAAAATAATCCCAACTATGGGTACATGATGCTGGGTTTTGTATTGGAAATCATTACCCAGAAAAAGGACTTTGGAATTCTTGTGGACAATATATTGAAAACTCAACTTAGTATATGGTGATGGTCAAAAAAGCAAACAGAATGCTTGGAATAATCCTAAAAGAAATGGAAATTAAAAAGGAAAATTTTACATTGTCTCTGAATTGAGTCATGGTTGTGACTGCACCTTGAGGACTGTGTGCATATCTGGTTGCTCCATCTTAAGAAAGACATAGCAAAGGGCAACACAAATGATAAAGGTGTTACAATCCCCCCTGTTGCTGCGCTACAGGAGGTATCTTACCTTCCCTCCGGAGGCCGCTCCGAAGCCAGGGCCTCGCTTGTGCACCATCCAGGACTTGCTCCAGGGCCTGGGAGGCCTAGCTGTTCCTGAGGCCTGCCTGTGGCTTGCTTGGCTGCGTTTGGACTTCCTGGTTGGCCACGCCCTTCTCCCTAGGGGCCGGCCCGCAGCTCTCCACCCCAGTTATAGGGCCAGCTAGGGGCGGTCCTGGCAGACTCCTCCCAGGGAGTTGCCTACATCATGCAGTATAAAAGGACTCTCATTTCACTTGCTACTGGGCTTTGGATTGAGTACTACAGTTGCATGTACTAGAGATGTGAATTGTGTGATTGTCTTAATGATCAATTTTGGCTGGGGGGGAGGGAATCGGATTGTTGCGGTTTTGTTTTTTTTAAAATTGTTTAAATCGTAAATTGGGGGAGGGTGGGAAAACCGGCACACTAAAACAACCCTAAAACCCACCCTGACCCTTTAAAATAAATCCCCCACTCTCCCGAACCCCCCCAAAATGTTTTAAATTACCTGGGGTCCAGTGGGGGGGTCCTGGTGTGATCTTCCACTCTCGGGCCACGGCTGTGTTAATAGAAGTAGTGCCGGCGCCATTTTGGTTCCTGTCCCCCGATGTCATGAGCGCAGGAGATCGCTCCCAGACCCCCGTTGGACCCCCAGGGACTTTTGGCCAGCTTGGGGGGCCTCCTGACCCCCACAAGACTTGCCAAAAGTCCAGTGGGGGTCCGGGAGCGACCTCCTGCACTCAGGCCATATTGCAGTATGCACGATGGCCTGAGTGCAGGAGGTCGCTCCCGGACTTTTGGCAAGTCTTGTGGGGGTCAGGAGGCCCCCCAAGCTGGCCAAAAGTCCCTGGGGGTCCAACGGGGATCCGGGAGCGATCTCCTGTGCTCGTGACAGGAACCAAAATGGCGCCGGCGCCATTTCTATTAACACAGCCGTGGCCCGAGAGTGGAAGATCATACTGGGACCCCCCCACTGGACCCCAGGTAATTTAAAACATTTTGGGGGGGTTTGGGAGGGTGGGGGATTTATTTTAAAGGGTCGGGGTGGGTTTTAGGGTTGTTTTAGTGTGCCGGTTTTCCCGCCCTCCCCCTTCCCCTCCCCCCCCCGATTTACGATTTTTGATGATAAATCGGGGGAATTCCTATTGTATCGCACCTCTAACGATTTTTGACGATTTAAAATATATCGGACGATATTTTAAATCGTCAAAAAACGATTCACATCCCTAGTCTGTACCTCCTCCTTGATCCAGGTCCTCCGTGGTCTTGCTTGCGTTGATGGCTCCTTGTCCTGTCTCTGTCCTGATGTTGCCTGATGTCTGTTCCTGATCCAGTGCTTGATCCAGTTTCTGATTTTCCCAGATAACCCTGCCTCAGGCTGCCGGTGTGCAGCAAATCCTGCTTCAGGCAGCCGGTATGCAGCAGACCCTGCTTCAGGCTGCCGGTGTGCAGCAATCCCTGCTATAGACTGCCAGGAGTGCAGCTACTTGCTTCTACCCTGTTCCTGAATCTCCTTAATGCTAGCACCTCGTTCCTGTATCTTCAAGATGTCCTGTTGCCATGCGGCAAGCCATGTCGTGGTCCGTGACCAGCCCCGTGGGCGGGCTGAGTGGGGCGCTTCGTGATGCAAGCCATGCACCTCGTTCCTGAGTCTGTGAGAAAGCCTTACCCTATTCCTGAACTCTCTGAAAGCCTGGTATCCTGCGGCAACCTCTGTCGTGGTCCGTGACCAGCCCCACGGGCGGGCTGTGTAGGGCGCTCCATGTTGCCAGTCTCATACCTCGCCCTTGAGTCTCCTGTATGCATCATACCTCGTTCCTGACTCTACGTCTGCACCAGTCCTTGTCTCTGATGTCTCTGCACCAGTCCTTGCTTCTGATGTCTCTGCACTAGCCTTCGTCTAAGATGTCTTCCGTGACAGAGGGAGAAACTCGGCCTGAGTCGGGCGTTTTTAAGATTCCAAGTCTCCAATAAAGGATTATATTTTTGACATCTTGGCTTCTAATCCTCACTTTGTTGCCTTCCGTGTACTAAGGACTCTGTCTGCCCTTGTCCTCTGTCTGGCCTGCCGCCCTTTGCCGTTACCCAGCGGCAGGTCCGAAAGGGCTTGGAACAGTCGGAGGACCGTTCATCAACCATCATTGCGTTGCTGGTTGTCATGGGCGTGCAGGTCCGGCTGAGGGTCAGACTCCGCTCCTTAACCCCTGCTTCGGTACACGCCTGGCTCACCATGCCAGCACCGGCTCACCTCCCATGGTGTGGCTGGGGCTCCTCCCTGGCTCTCGCCGTGGCCCAAGGGCTCACACCACCTGCTTTAGACACGGCCGTGCTCCTCGCGCCTACGATATGTACCCGAGGGCGCCCAGACCCTCGGCCCGTCAGTGGCGTGGCGGACGCGCCTGTAACAAAAGGGGATAAAACATCTTTCCTATGATGAGAAGTTACACGGACTAGGGCTCTTCAGCTTGAAAAAAAGATGGCTGAGCAGGGATATTATAATACTATAAGTTGGGTGGAATAGGGAAATAAAGGACAATTATTTACCCTCTCAAATAATATCAAAACAAAGGGACACGCCATGAAACAACAACTAGAAGATTCAAAATAAGTCATAGAAAGTACTTTTTCATTCAGTATACTAGCAAGCTTTGGAATCTTTTGCCAGGGGATGCAATCAAGCCTAGCAGGATTTAGATGAGGTTTGGGCAGGTTTCTTGAGGAAAATTCCATAACAATTATTAGCTTTTGCTATCCCTGGGAGTGAGTAAGAGGAATTAGATATGGGATCTGCCAGGCAGTGGCAACCTGGATTAGCCACCGCTGGACACAGGATGCTGAGTTTGATGGATCTTGGTTTGATGCAGCATGGAAGTTCTTACGATATTTTCCTATTCAAAAGGCAAGGGGTATCTCCCACATTCTCTACTACCACCACCTCTTCCGGAGGAGAGGGGGTACTTTTTGCCCCAGCAGTATCACTTTCTGACTCTTGTACATTATCAGTGGTAGAAAGCAAACAAACAATTAGAAACCCCAACCCTCCTAATCAACTAGAAGTTGGATATTCTCTGAGTCAGAATTCCTTACATGAGTCATCTAAATCAGTAATGTTCAAGGAAGATCTGCTAAAGACACTAATCAAGAGTTATCAGAGAAGAGCATTGTGCTGCTTTTGGCTGCTCTTCTGCCCCTGCCCTTGTCCCTGCCTCTCCACTGCCAATGCAACCCTTCACTGACTCTGCCTTCTCGTGCCCTTACACCATAGGAACTCAGCCAACAATGGGACAAGGCAGAAAATGCTTTTCTAGCTTCAGCTTCTTCCTGCTCCACCCTGTCTGAGCCTGCAGTTTACCCGAAAGAAAAAAATCTCTCTTATGCTTAGGAAGGGGAGGACTGGTCTTCTCAGTAGTGCTATTAGAAGTGCTAGGCTTGCCCTATTAGGTCCCTTTAACATTGTTAGTGCTCCAAGAGAGACAACCTCTTAATTCCTGTGGCATTATGGAATTCAATTTGATGTAGTCTCGCAGTCACTAATTTAGGGAAAGAAGATATTTTTACTATATTTATTGTTAGTGTGCTTTTCACATGTAGTACTCTCACACTGGAGAATAGAAAGTATGTAAAGAAAGGTCACATACATACAAGAAGAGACTACAAAGTCCATAAAGATTGTACACATTTTGTTGTTCAAAATTATACCACACTATCTCTTTTCTAACTGCTGCTCTGCTTAGTGACTATTTTCCACAGATGTCACAATTTTTGGAAATGGAGCACATACACTAGGATCTTGCATTTGATTTGTTTTCAGATTTTAGTGTTCACCAAAAAATTTAATGCAAACAAAACAATTAAAGGAACAAATGAAAAAAAATTAAAGAATACAAATAATTTCACAAATAGTTTCCAGGTGCACATGCTAAATTCAGTGTGATGCTCCACGTCTCCTTTTCTTTAGAACATACTGTATGAAATGCCATAGTGTGACAGACCAATGATCCATCAAGCCCAGCATCATATCTCTCACAGTGGCCAATCCAAGTCACAAATACCTAGTAAGATCCCAATGAATAGGTTCAACCCTTCTTGCTTTTAACCAGGCTAAACAGTGGCTTTCCCAAGTTTACAAAGCTAGCAATGTTTTTTGGACTTTTTCTCCAGGAATTTGTTCAAACCCTTTTTAAATTCAACCATGCTAACTGCTTTCACTACATCCTCTGGTTACACAATTTATTTGTGTGCTGAGTGAAAACATATTATCTACAATTTGTTTTAAATGTGCTACCTGTCATCTTCATGGATGCTGATGCCTAATATAGACCCAGCATCATGTAACTATAGTTTGGATTATTCTTCCCTGTATGTATCACTTTGCACTTGTCCACATTAAATTTCATCAGCCATTTAGATGCCCAATCCCCCTACGCAAGATCCTCTTTCAATTCCTCACAATTGGTTTGTGATTTAACTACTTTGAATAATTTTGTATCATCTGCAAATCTGATAATCTCATTTATCTTCCCTTTCCAGATAATTAATAAATATATTAAAACGCTCTGGTCCCAGTACATATCTCTGGGGCATGCCATTATTTACCTTTTTCCATTAAGAGAAAAGATCATTCAGTCCTGTTTCCTATCTTTAGCTAGTTACCTATCCACAATAGGACATTACTCCATAGACCTGATGAACCTCTTATGAGGGACTTTGATAACGCCTTTTGATAATCCAGATACGCTATCAACTGACACCCTTGTCTATATGGTTATTAACCTCTTACAAGAAAATCTCTCAAATTTGTAAGACAAGACTTCCGTTTGCTAAATCCATGTTGGCTCTGCCCCATTACTGTATTTCTATCCAGATTGCCAGTAATTTGGTTCTGCAGAATAGCTTCTGCCATTTTGTCTGTACAGACTTCAAACTCATCAGTCTATAGTTTCCCATATCACCTCTGGGGCTCTTTTTAAAAATGGGCATTATGTGGACCACCCTCCAATTATTGTGTACCATATCTGATTTCCAGACCAGAAACTAGAACAAAAGAACTGAAGCCAGGCGCAGATTGCTATTTTATCTAGTCAATGCAGTGGTCATGGAGTGTTCAGAGAAACTGTCTGCCATTGCAGCTCTTAAAATAAATCTTTGACTCTATAGGACTCTCTACTCTGCAGTCAGTGAAAAGTAAAACTGCACTATAAAGCACACAGAGAGGCGCACTCTCAGACTCTTCCTCAGCCTTTTTCAAGGACTCATCAGCACAGTGCAATTCTGGATCACTGAACAGAACAAACAGAAGATTTTGTCACACACAAAAATAGCAGACACAACTTCCCTTCTCCCCTCATGCACTCTTTTTTTTTTTTAAGTTTCCTAGTCTCTTCCTTTCCAGACTCTTTTTCAAATCTTATCTTCAGCTTGGAGAGCTTCAGAACATACCCTTCCTCTGAAACTTTGATCACAGAAGTGAATTAAAATGGTGCCTGACAATTTTTTTTTTTCAGTTTCAGGGTGAAAAAAAATGAGGAATGGATTCAGATGCTAGCTGGGATAGGCTGGCTAAAAACATTTTGATCTTGATTAGACCTGTTTCTTATATTCCTCCTTGTCCCTTCTCACACTGATATCACTGACTACTTGCTTGCTTTGCATTATAGAGCCCTGGTCATTCATTTTGGATTTCAACAAAACAAAACAAAAAAAGACCTGATTTGCTTTAGATTTCTTATTTGTTTTAAATGAATGCATATCACCTCTTAAAATAAAACATTCAGCGCATCCTCATAAATAGCTATTTGTCACAACCTCCTTTCTGGCCTCTACATTGGTAAATTGATTCCAAATATATGGAAAATTAGACACCTTTCATAGTACTACTGTTGTATTTTAGTTCCTGAACAATAATTCTGTAGCGAACCGAAGCATAAAACAATAATATTCTTTCATTACACACACATATGCACATATTGCTTTTTAACATTACAGTCAACTGCTACAGTATGTAATTATCTTTTCTTTCAGAGGCACTTAAGCTGCTTTCCAAGATTCTTCATGTCTACAAATTATGTGAAGTTGTGTCATATTATACCAAAAAGGACACTGATTTCTAAAAAAAGGTTGGAGTGTTATATCTTAACTAAACCAGAGATCTGATGCATTAAACATAAATGCACAATGTGTGATACAAAATGTCAACTAACTGGAATCTTTTTGTAATTGCTTAAGTACCGTGTAATATAGCCTACTTCAAACACAAAGCATTTCAGTGGCTATAGGTAGCTTTTTGGTGGTTCCTTGCCTTGTTCTTATTTCTTGCAGAGCAAGTTGTCATCTCACTTATTCAAATTAAACCCCTGCATATGATTTGGAAAGAAAATTCAATTTTCGTGATCTAGTTCATCATCTATAACATTATATCCACATAACTAGTCATATCTTCTAGAGGTCAATATTCTGTTCATCCTAATTTAATATTAATACAATGGATATAAGAACATAAGAACATGCCATACTGGGTCAGACCAAGGGTCCATCAAGCCCAGCATCCTGTTTCCAACAGTGGCCAATCCAGGCCATAAGAACCTGGCAAGTACCCAAAAAATAAATCTTTCTCTCACAACATGGGGTTTGAACCTATGAGCCAGAGATTAAATGTTGCATGCTTTTCCATTTGAGCTACTCAGGCTGAGTATGTCTTTATTGGATTAGAACCATCACTAATGCATTAGTATCGCCCACTAACGCTTTCTAGAGGTCAGTATTCAAAAGGATTTGTACAGCTAATTTCAGGACTTAGACAAATCTGGGGTTTAAATATTTCCCACCATTGACTGGCTAAGGTTTAGCCAGAAAATGACATCCAGCAAAACGTAGCCATTTATACCCCAGATTATTTTGGCTAAATCCTGAAATTAGCTGGGAAAATTCCTAGAAGACTTTAGTGGGTAATATTAATGCATTAGATGAAGGTTCTGATCCCGTAAAATAAATAAATAAATAAATATATATATATAAATAGTTGTTTGATATTCATTGCATTAATATTAAATTAGGATGAACAGAGCTGAACCCTTTAAATCATTGATGTCATATCTGGGTAAAAATTAGCCAGATTAAAAAAAAAAAAAAAAGAAACATTCTGGGGAAGGGCTTAAACCTAACTGGGTAGCACTGGCTGTCTAGCTAAGTTTAGCCACTTAAGTCTAGCTGTCCTCAGAGGAAAGGTCTAAAGTTATCTGGGTATTTGAACCTGGATAACTTTTAGCCTTAATCAATTATAAACAACTAGCTGGTTAAGTGGATAAAAAATAAATAACACCAAAAACCTTCCAGGCCTTCAAGCTTCAGCTCCTAGCTCCCCACCCTAGAAAAGTAAAGCCATAGTTCCCCCCCAACCCCACCAATCCTTCTAACTCATCAGAATTTTTAAAAAAGCAGTGAGTGCTAGCACTCTAGAGCTGGCCCTCTCCCCACAATAACTTTGAAAGATCTTGAGCCCTCCTCTGCTCCTCACCCCACTCTTCCCACCCATCTAAAACAACTATCTTCACCTTCACCCGATGGACCCCCCCCCCACAAGCCCCTACAAAATCCCAGCCAGCAGCTCAGCAGTGTTTTACCCGCTCCCAGCCACTTTCAGTATATGTCTGACAGCAACACTGAAATATTGTTGTCTGAGTATTCAGGGCAAGTTATCCAGCTACCTTCAGCCAGATATCCTGTTTGCTTGCCGGCTTTTTGCTATTACTGAGAATAGCTGGTAGCGAGTCCTGTGGTAGTCAGGCTCCCCTGCCCTGCCCTCACGTACCTCCTACCTCTGATGTCACCATCTGCCACTTCTTAGTGTTTGAGTCCAGCCACTGCTGCAAGCTGAAGGGGTGAGCCTAAAAGGATCCCCTCTTAAGGAGCCTCTTTGGGAATCTTGAGAGATTTGGAATTAGGGAGCTTATTTCTGTCATGGCAGGGTGTAAGTTAATTTTTCCAGTGATGGTGAGAGGGAAGTACAATAAGGGAGGAATAGGGGAGGAATGGGAAGATAAGGAGGGAGTAGTGGGAAGAGAAAGATGGTCAGTTGAGTCAGGCAGGGATAATGTCCTTGGAGAGGAAGAACAATTGAGATGGTTGTTATTAAATATTAGGTCCATCCAAAAAATTGGCTTTATGTACATGATTTAATTTTGGAAAAGTGTGTTGATGTGGTATGTATCACAGAGACCTGGCTGACCCAGGAGAGGGCTGTGGCTATTTCACAGGTGTGCCCAAAATGTTTTACAATGATTATGCATAATCATGTGAGGAAAAAAGTAGAGGAGTTGCTGTGATTGTTAAAATAAGGTACAATTTTAGGGGAAATGGTTAAATATGAATGGAATTAAGGAAGGAACGATGTTACTAGGGGGTTAAATTGATGAAATGCACATATAAGAATAACTCCCCTTGGTTCACACTAGAATTGGCAGATTGGCAGGTTAAGTAAGCTGGAGCGAAGGTGGAGGAAAACAGGTTTGCAGGAAGATAGATTGATCTGGCATAGTGCTGCTAAAGCCTATTTTAGACAGAATATGCAGGTGAGAAGGAAATATTGCTCTGGGGTTATTTAGAAGACAGATAAACTTAAGATGATGTTTAATTTGATAAAATCTTTGTTAGATTATGGTACAGGAAAGTATCTGGTAGATGAGGATTTACCTGATTGTGAGAGTATGGCTACCTTTTTTGAGGAAAAGGTTGTCGATTTTGAAAGAGGAAAGTGAGGGAGGTTTGACTGTAAAAGATAACTTTGGCATAGATGGGAAGTTTTTGGTTACTTCCAATGTTAGTGGGGATCAGAAAGAAAAATGGAAGAACTTTACCCTTGTGACTTTTGAGTACTTAAAGTTATATTTGAAGATGAGTAGGAAATCTTACACTTGATCTATATCCTTCCTTTTGATTAATGGCTTACTTGATGAGATGTTTTTGGGGTTATTGAAATTAGTTAATTCCTGTTTTAGTGAGAGGCTGGTCCCAGGACTACTGAATACAGCCTCGGTTATTACTCCTATTTTAAAGGATAGTAAATCGAATGCAAGAAATGGTAAAAAAAAAAAACCCTCAATAGGCCTGTGTCTAACTTTGGTGGCAAAGTTGTTGGAAAAGATGATTGCAGTCCAGATTTCCAATTACTTGGACGATACTAGGAAGTGGGACGAAGTGTAAGTTGGATTTAGATAGGGTTGTAGTACTGAAACCATCATGGTAGCTTTGATGGAGGAAGTTCTACCCCAGTTAGATGCTGGTGTCACTTGATTTATCCAGCATGTATGGAATATTATTAGCCCATTGCAGGGAAGTAGGAATAGATGGGCAGGTTTTGGGATGGATTATTTATTTCTTACAAGGGTGTTTACAGACGGTTAATTTTCAATGGTCATGTTCCTTCTTAAAGGAAGTGAAGTATGGGGTGCCCAGGGTTCACTGTTGTCTCCACTTCTTTTTAATGTGTATTTAACTCCTCTGGGGAAGTTTTTGTACATTTTGGCTTCATTCCATTTATATATGCAGAGGACATTCAGGTGATGGCCCCAATAGGGCGTGATAGAGATGAAATGATTGCAAGTCTGAATGATTGTTTACAGATATTTGGGGGTTCGTTGACAGAAAGTAAGTTAGTCTTGAACCCAAATAAAACTGACATATAGCAGGTTGGGGCTGTTGTTGATCAATGTTGGCTAAACATTGGAGGAATGGAGGTGGTGGTGATGGAGGAAGTGAAATCTCTAGGAGTCAGATTAGATTGTACTGACTATGGAAAACAGGTGCAACAGGTAGTCCGTAATGCATATTTAAGATTTAAATAGGTGAGACAGTTTAAACCATTTCTGGAATTTAAAGTTTTAAGATCAGTGGTGTTTGCATTAATATTAATGTCAGATTGCACTACAGCTCCTGATGAAGCAGCTACCGCTGCGAAACCTCGGCCGGATGTTGAGCTTGATTTAAAAGTTTTTGACATTAGCAGTGCTTATTGAATAGAAGACCAAAGGTAGATATAATGAAGATGTATTCGAGAAAACTAATAGAAAACTAAAGAAAAATAGAAAAAGATAAAGAAAATAGATTGTGATGAAGATCTAGTTTTGCCGCAAATGATTAGAAGACCGGGCGGTTCTCGAGTCGAAACATAGAGTACACGCCGTCAGGCTTGATGATGCGGTTTAACTATAAAAAGAATAAAATCACACAGAATTGATAATTATCATTTTGAATTTTTGGGAATCGGTGATCAAATATAAGTGACATTTCCTTTTTTTTGGAGATTACTACAATGCCCATTATTTGGGCTTACTTGGGAGGGTGTTAAGGACGTTGCAGGTAATAAAAAAAAATACGGCCACAATAATTTTGTGTGGGAGATCTTGGAGAGAGGCTTCAGCCCCCTTTAAAGGAGGCTACAATGGCTTCCAATTAAGTCATGCTTTAAGTTTAAATGTTTGGTTTTGGCATTCAAAATTTTTAGAAAGGTTTGTTCCGAGCAGTTATCTATCTGGTTGAGTTGGAGATACTCTAATTGTCTTTAATCTAGTCTGCAATTAATGCTGCAATTCCCCCAGGTGAAGGTCTTCTATCATATTAGAGTGCAGAATCGGGTGTTTTCTTCAGTAGTACCAGTATGGTCAAATGAGATATGGATTGAAATTAGGGAAGAGAAAGAACTGATGAAGTTTTGTAGGGAATTAAATACCTGGATAATTTCTGGGGTGTAGGAGGATAGTGAGTAAGATAACTAGATGACCGGAAATTGATTTTAATGATAGTTGGATGATCCAGTTGGGCTGATGTTTTATGTTGAGAATTATGTTTTAGTTTTCTTTAGTTTTTATGTATTTTGATGTTTTAATTTTGTACATCACTTTGGGAGATGTATTTAAATCTGTAAAGTTATTAATATTTATTTTTAAATAAATAAATAAATATGGACCTCCTATTGTTTATCCATTTAAAGACTCTGATACATTGCTGTATGCAGTTCAAATCAGTATAATGGATTTTGCACAGATGTTTATTGGTATTAATAAGTAAGGGATCTTTCAGAAAAAAACATGGCACTGTGGCATGTGCGGATGCCGCCAATAACCTGATGCCACGAATGCAGGGAAGGGGACGGAAGACGTGGCCTCTTTGGCTGCACAGCGTAGGTGTGGGCTGATGACGCGGCTCGTATGCTCCGATGCTGGCCTCCCCGGTGAAGGGAGAATGCCCAGTCCCAGCTGCGGGATCCTTGCACTATGGGCGGGGGCAAAAATTGGGCTTGGGGAGGGCTCCGTCGGGAGGGAGGTGTGATTGATTTAGGGATAGCTCATTGGGCAACTCTGGCCATGGGCCCATCCCATGGGGCAGGGGCAGCTGCATGAAGGGAAGTATCTGACCAGGCACTCTCCCCCGGTCCTTTTTGCTTCCTGTCCTCTGCATGGCTGCCTCGCTTGGAAAAGGGCTGTGGGTTTGAGCCTTCCTTGAAGGAATAAGGAGGGAGATAAAAAAAAAAAAAAGCAAAACTTTGAAACTGCTGCTACTGCCTAGCCTCCTGCAATTTAGCTAATTGGCAAAAGAAAAAAACAATTGATCACATCCCCTCCCCCTCCTGACGGAGCCCTCCCCGAGCCACCCTTACTATCGGATCGATACTGTAAAACCGCAGGAGAGTGGACGAACGCCCGCTCTCCCGGCGCATGCACCGGCCCTTCGCCGGTGCGAGCGATCCAGTATGCAAATGAGGTGACGCGGTGCAAACGAGGAAAAGGAGGCGCTATGGACACTAGCGTGTCCATAGCGCCTCCTTTTGGCCTGGAGCGGCGGCTGTCAGCGGGTTTGACAGCCGACGCTCAATTTTGCCGGCGTCGGTTCTCGAGCCCGCTGACAGCCACGGGCTCGGAAACCGGACGCCGGCAAAATTGAGCGTCCGGTTTTCGGCCCGACAGCCGCGGGCCGAATTCAAATTTTTTTTATTTTTTTTTTTAACTTTTTTTTACTTTTGGGGACCTCCGACTTAATATCGCTATGATATTAAGTCGGAAGGTGCACAGAAAAGCAGTTTTTACTGCTTTTCTGTGCACTTTCCTGGCGCCGGAAGAAATTAGCGCCGACCTTTGTGTCGGCGCTAATTTCTTAGAGTAAAATGTGCGGCTTGGCTGCACATTTTACTTACTGGATCCCGCGCGCATACCTAATAGGGCCATCAACATGCATTTGCATGTTGAGGGCCCTATTAGGTGCCGCGGGTGGGCCGCGTGTTTTCCTCCCCTTATTGAATAAGGGGTAAGGGAAAACACGCGTCCAGAGCAGGCTGACAG
Organism: Rhinatrema bivittatum; assembly: GCF_901001135.1. Classification (NCBI taxonomy): domain Eukaryota; kingdom Metazoa; phylum Chordata; class Amphibia; order Gymnophiona; family Rhinatrematidae; genus Rhinatrema; species Rhinatrema bivittatum. Next base: position 51,360,283 of record NC_042624.1, on the reverse strand, counting down.
TGCGCTCCGAACGAGCACACTTTACTGTATCGACCTGTATGTTATAGCTCGGGTACGAAGCTTGTAACACCATTTATTATAATAAAGCTGCGGCCAATTTATCACACATCTGGTTTATTGAGTATTTTTATTTGTATATGTGAATGTGTGTTACTGCTTCCTCCCCCCCCCCCTCCCCATTCTACCTCTCGTCGATGGGCAGTCGGGGCTGCCCAGGTTATTTGGTTTGGTCAAAATATTTTCTCGCAATTGTTTTCTATTGTTAATTTCAAAGTCAATATTGTTATTTCATCTGGTGAACTACTGCAGCTCCAAGATGGGGCACCTTCTATCCCACAAAAAAACTCTGCTGCTGAATATATGCTGATCATTTCACAGTATATCAGGTGCAGAGAAAGTACCAGGATGACTCAAATTGATAGGAAAGTCCATAACATGTGCCACTCTGCAGTGTCTCACAAGCCATATCATTTTTTTTAACGTTAACTGAAAGCAATAGTTACCAGAAAAGATAGCCTAGTTATTTTCAGGTTTCACTACTCAAAAAAAAAAAAAAAAGATCCTAACTTGGGAATCAGTTTGTAGGTACCTTACATTTTCAAAAGGTAAAAGCATATGTCTTCTTATTTCTCTGACCTCTTTCCATCTCTCCTTTCTTCCCTTCATGTATATCGTTTTCTCTTCTTTGGCAGCATTCCTAGGTCTTATTTTACTTTCACACCTCCCACCATGTAGCTTCTTTCCCTCCTACAAGGTGTCTGTCATCGGTTCTTCTACCCTTGTTCCTCTTTTATTCCCCATCTATTGAGGTGGATAACTACACTTTTCTCAGGCCGTTATTTTGGTTGATCCATAGTCATTGTTTCATATACACTGCCAAAATATTATTTTCTAGAAATATATTTTGTTATTAAAATATGCAGTTACAATATAGAACCACAAAGAAAATATATTATTCTATAGATATCAGGATTAGTTGATTGACAACCTTTTGATGTTTTTAAGAGATCTTTGAGTAAATTATGTAGTTAATCAAATAAGCAAGTGTTTGCATGACTTGCTTTCCATACTACTGAATTTAGAGCTCTGTACATTAATTTTAACTCTAATGACAATTGGCTGTAATGTTCCCTGTTGTTGCTGCAGCCATGGAGGTCAGTGCTAATGATATGCCAAGCACTCTCTGACAGTTTGCATACAGACACAGTTTACTCAGGGCTCTGCTCTGCCATTCTCAGAAGATGAGGGGTATTGAACTGTCAGACTGGGACTGAACAGGTGACAGCTGATGCATTTTAGATCAGCTGCCTTCAAGACTGATTTTGGAAACCGAACTTGGAGCAAGCAGCTTGTTTTTCTATTATTACTTTACAGATTTTGTGTTTTAAAGCAGTAGTTGCAAAAATAGAGGCTTATTTTCCAAACTGCACCTACAATATAACTACTCCCTATTCTGAATATCAGAGAGATGCAAAAGAAGTTGAGGGGCGTAGAGAAAGTTGCAGGGAAGTAGGTAAATATCTTTTTTATTTTTTTTAATGTACTGTATATTTTAGTTCACCAAACAAACCTAACTAAATTAAAAGTTAAATGAACTGAATACCAAAAAGAAATGAAAATATTTCCACTGCAAATTACTGTCAATATATTACTATTTATCTGGTACAATTATATTTATTTCTTTTATTGAATTTCTAGCCTGCTTAATTTGTAAAATAAACAAACAAAAAAACAAAAAACAAAACTAAACACCATTGGTGAGGGTACAACAAAACAATCAAAATAGGAAACACAAATATAAAAATAAAAACACATTCAAATACAATAATATGCAATATTAATAAAAATAATAGAATTAAATACAACCAGTCAATGTAACATGAAGAGCTGCAAAGTCTTTTATTTTTTAATAAACATAACAGCCCAAATCAAAACCAATTAAACCATCTAAAAAACTGGGCCAAATAAACAGTTTTACTTTTTTATGGAATATCAAATCTCAAATTTCTTTAATATCTTGCAAAAGATTTTTCATAAGTACACACCAATACAGCAAAAAGTACGCTGATGAGTGCACTTTAAGATGGTAAATTTCAAATGGATGCGCAGGTGCACATATTCACATGTGTGGGTGTGTTGCCAGATATGTGGCAATTTTATATCCTGCATACACATAAGTGCACATGTTAGAATATTGTTCTGGCGTGCAAATGTGTGCCGCAAATTTCACAAGTTTGCACGCACAGCCACGTAAATCAGCTTTGAGCTGCACAAATGAGGGAATTCTATAACGCGTCCACACCATGACCAGTTTCACCAATTTGTCCACCAGTTTGTCCAGTCTACATCTCAGTCCTTCAAAACCCTCTGGTTCATTAGCCTGTACTCTCCCCAGTTATCCAGAACCCTCCAACATCTCAGAGATGCTTGGAAATAGTTTTGAGACTTGCACTTCCTCCATAGCAGAAGTAGCTTTATGCTCAACTATACTTGAGGGTGGTACGTAGGTACTTGTGCATGCATCTCTTGACCCAACCCTGGAATGCCTATTCCCTGCCCATGTCGCACCCATATTCCACCCCTTTTTTGTCCAATGTGAGATATTCATGCATCGGGACTTACGCACGCATCTGGGCAGCTTATAAAATTGGGTGGACATGCACATGTGCTACATGGTGCATATCTCCTGATTTTGGTGTGCCCCCAGCTTTTAAAATTTAACTTTAAATGAGCTTCTCTTACGAAGCAGTTAACAAGCTAAATGAAGAGCACTAACAGGGCAATAAGTGTAAAGACAGTCACAAAGATATATTGCCTCTTCTCCACATGCTCCATACACTCCACCCCCTTCTCCTCTACCTTCCCCCCATCCAGATACCTAATTTAAAAATACCCTGCCAGGAGCAAGGTAGGAACTTATATGCTCCCAATGCTCCAGTGCTGCTTCAGCACTGGAAACATAAACTACCCACAGTTTACTCTTCCAGCAATAGAATCCTAAACTGTGGGTAATCCTGGATTATAGAAACAGCAGTTGGATGGGTGGGAGGATTGAAGGGCAGCCAGATTATAGAGAGAAACCAGAAAAGAGTGTGAGGTGGGTGGGTGGAGAAAACCCAATCTGCAAATCCACCACAATTTTCTCTTATTTAGAGTTTCGGGGGGGGGGGGGGGGCAATAGGGCCACATATTAAATTATGAAGCACGGAGGTAATTTGTCTACTCACCAGCTTATTGAATATTTGCCTGCAAGCATAGAATTTTAAAATGGATATGAAACCTGATGGGGCATCAATGTAACAGTTTAAAAATAGGAAACACATATTCTCTTATAAGTTCCCTCCCCAGGAGAACATCAATGGAATACCTTTACCATCTGGGGAACTGGGAGGTTAGACATGAATTCCAGAGGAGGTTCCTAGAATTCTTTGGTTTTAGAGGAACATGAAAGAGCATCAGCCCGTTGATCCTCTTCTGTCTCAGGGAATTCTTTGGCGAAAGGAAAGCATGGCTCATGGATCCCTGGACCATCGTGTTGAGTGAGGACAGGCCCTACATCAATGGCAGTGGCTTCTACCACCAGGATGAAGGGCTTTGAGGAATCTGGATGGTCAGCAGAGCTTTGAGGCGACAGGGTCCTAGGCTGTGGATTATTGCACATGTCCATAAATGTTGTGTACTGGAGTGGCAGAAATGGCAGGTCAGGCAAGGCAGTCTGAGTCACTGGAACCGGAGGCAGGATCTGTGTGGAACAGTGCTCCTGGCAGGAGGGGCCCCAATGGGTAATTTGCAATGTAGGCCAGTCGATAGAAGGTTGGTGGATTCTGAGCCAGGGCAACTCAAGAATGACAGGGTTAACTACCTTGGGTAGTACATAAAACACTTTGCTTTCCTGATGTGAACTGATCCACATGGTGATGGTTAAGTAGCCAGGCAGGGGCTCATCATTGACTGAAGAAATGGTGTGGGCTGTGGTCAATGTGATGGTGAGCCAGCCATACTAGTGCAGCAACAACTCGTATAAGAAATTGCCCCTCGCTCCAGAATCAAGTAATGACTCTGCCTGAACAGTATGCTCCCCAAAGGTGAGGCACATAGTTTACAGGCTGCAGAGAGAGAGAGCCAGGTGACTCAGGACTGTCTTCCTGACTAAGCGCCCATTCTGAGGTTTGCCCAACTTCTTGGGGCAGCGGCTAGCGAAATGCACCTGTGCAGTGTGGTAGAGGCGAGGTTATGCTGTCTTCATTTCCATTTCTCTTCCTTCGAGAGGCAAGGTCTACCCAACTACATGGGTTCGTCAGAGGTGATAACCATCCTGGGGTCTGAGGTGGGCTTCAGGAGATGCAAGAAGTCAATAGCCAATTGGATAGGTTGGTGGAATATCTTCTACTCCTGGGCTTGTTCTTGAAACCTTAAATCTGCATGGATAGCCAAGACAATGAGTGCTTCCAGAGAGAGAGGAAGATCTTGGCCTGCCAGCTTATCCTTTATTCTTCATCCCAGCCAAGCTCAGAGGTCAGGGTGCAAAATTATACTGCATTCTTGCCCACTGTACAAGAGCCTTGGTGAATACATAGCAACTCCATGGCTGTGGATGAGACATGACCAGGCTTATCAAAAATCAGGTGAAGCTGTCGTACAAGTTGCCAAAGCTCCCAAGGACTGGATCATCTTGTTCCCACAAGGGAGAGGCCCAGTCAGAGGCAGGACCATTCAATAAGGAGAATATGCATGTCACCTTGATACAGTCTGATAGGAAACAAGCCTTTTGAAGTTCAAAGTTCATCTTACATATATAAATGAACCCTCTGCATGCTTTGGGGTTGTGACTGTACCTGAAAGGTGGTGGAAGATGCAGCATGGATTCCAAGGTTCAAGCCGGCATGAGTGAAGGATTCCCTGTAGCTGGTGCTGGAACTGGTAGTTTGGCCTGCATGGCCTCCAATCGCTGAACAAAACCTTGAAGTAATCCAGTTACCTGGTTAAGCTGCTGCTAAGCTTGCTGAGTTAAACCTTGGAGGAAAATGGCCAAAGAATTCAACTGGTCTCGTAGGTGCACCTAGAGGGCCTATCTAGCAATGGTTTGGGCTTAGGATAGTGTCTGCTGAGCTCATGGCCTTAGCAATTTGTAAAGCTGACAGCTGGCAAACACGCTGGTCTGGCATAAGCTGGGGTTTTGCCTGAACCAGTTCCTTTTCTCACAGGTTAGGCCTTTGTGTTCAAGGGGAAGAGACGTCTTTACTGCGGGAGGAGGCGGGCAGATTCAAGTGATGTACAATGGTGGCATGGGAGCCATGAAGCATTGCTTCGGTGTCCTGAGGTGAGTTGGCCGGTTGTAGGGCTGCCCCATGACTGGCCCATCGTTACAGGATCTAAGTGTATAAGCATTATGTTCTCCAAAGAAGTGTTACTTTTAATAAATGAATGCATGCATATCTTGGCCAATTACTCAAATATTTTCAAAGCAAAGAATTCTTTATTAGAAAGGCTAATTCCATTTTTTGGGAGAGGAACAAAGTGAGTGTAAGAAGCATGGTAAGCGTGAGCCCTTTGTACTGTGGTGCAGTTGATTCCACCTTGCAGGCGAGCCCACGAGGCCTATGCCAGTACCTGGAAAGCACACTTTGGCATGGGTCAAGTTAGAGCTTCACCTGTACCAGCCGCCTCCCCCTTGGGTTGAGTCCTTGGGTTCTGGTGGCAGGCAAGACTTAGGTGGTTCAAAAGTACAAAGAAAGATTCCAAAGTCAGGCCAAAAGTCAGGACTGGCAGCAGACAAGATATAGTCAAGTTTTAGGGTTATGGTCAGGTCAAGGAGACAGCAAAGGATAGGTCCACGTCTAAAGCTGAGATAAGAACCACTGAGACAGGCCAAGACAGACAAGTGACAAAGGAATAAGAGAGGACCAGACAGACATGGCATAACAAGACAAAACTCCAAGGACAAGGACAAAGACAAGACAGGGATATGAAACAAGGCAACAAAGATGGGGCAGGAGCAGGAATAAAAGTGAGATGAGGCAAGGCTGGAATGCTGAACAAGACAAGGCTGAATGAGTCAAGGCTGGATGAGGCAAGGATGAATGACTGGATGAGGCACAATCATAAAGTAGGAGACCCATTGCTGAGATATCAACTTCATGCAGCTGGGTATTTAAACCCCAGCCATGTAACTAACATCAGGCAGTGCTGGCCTCAGATTTTCCTGCCATGGAGCTCTTAAGAACAGGCATGCACCATGCACGCGTACCTATGGGGGAGTTAGGCGTCATAGTGGATAACACATTGAAATCGTCGGTTCAGTATGCTGCGGCAGTCAAAAAAACAAACAGAATGTTGGGAATTATTAGAAAGGGAATGGTGACTAGAGATGTGAATCGTGTGCCCGATCGTCTTAACGCACAATTAAACTCTGGAATTTGTTGCCAGAAGATGTGGTTAGTGCAGTTAGTATAGCTGTATTTAAAAAAGGATTGGATAAGTTCTTGGAGGAGAAGTCCATTACTAAGTTGACTTAGATAATAACCACCACTATTACTAGCAACAGTAACATGGAATAGACTTAGCTTTTGGGTACTTCCCAGGTTCATATGGCCTGGATTGGCCACTGTTGGAAACAGGATGCTAGGCTTGATGGACCCTTGGTCTGACCCAGTATGGCATGTTCTTATGTTCTTATGGCGGCAGTGCTCCTGTCGCTGCAAAGAGCAGGAACTCATTGGAGGGTCCTGGAATGAGCTCAGTACCTCTCAGAGCCTTCTTGTGAGTTGAAAATCCTAACAGTGAGTAGTGGCTGCATTGTTGGTTTTGTTCCCCCATGTGGGTAATTCAGGTGGTGTGCTCTCACAGTTTGTAAACTCCTGCTACCATCTGCTGGTGTAGATTCCTTAGTTGATCCTTTTATGGGGAGTAAGCCTTTTTCTGTTCCCAGTTTGGTTACTCTTTTCTAGGAAATGTCTCTGGGGGTCTTTTTGATTAAGGCCTGGGTGGAGAAGAGTCAGAGTATCTTCTACCATATTTTGTCTATTATTTTTGGTAAACCTTTTTTCTATTTGAGGAGCAAATTGTTCCTCCCTTACTGCTTCTTGTTTGGTTTTCCCTTTGCTTAACAATTTTCCTGTTTTTAATGTTATTGTTTGAATTCCTTATGGCCCAGGGACTCATGATTTTTGTTATTTGAAGAAAGTAGTGTCTGAAAGAATCTTAAGATCATCTGAGTCATCAGGGAGGAATGGATTCTCATCATTACCAGGGAGAAGTAGCATTGGGTAGGGTTGTGCATTCGTTTTCGACATATTGGCAATCCGCAACGTATATGTCCCTATTCATTATATTCATGGGGAAGCAAAACATATTGCGACTCGCCACAAATATAACTTATCATCCATTTTATCCATTGCAGGGCGCACGGCGCGCACGTGCTTTTCTTCGCCGCCATTTGCAATCGGAGGACGCCATTTCGGTGTATCCACTATCTACAGCCAAAAACCAGCCCTTTCCTGTGAGTCATCAGTGACTCACAGGAAAGGGTTGGACAGGTTGGCATGGATACCGGAATGCAGCGTATCAGCGATAACATTTTGTGAAATGCATTGAATGCAGCCAATCGCGCTGTCATTCAATGCTCAGTGACGATTTTCCTGATGACCCAGCACTATATATACTTAAGCACATGGTGTACTACACACTTTCTTTGCAGGGGTGGTGTGGGGAGGTGGTCTCTGTGGAAGCAGGCTGCACTCAGAGCTAGTCTGAGTTCAGAAATCTCTATTGAATTGCTAGCTAGGCTAGTTAGTAGGGAAAAAAAGTGATCACAGGAGTGAACTCAGTGAGTTCTATTACAGATAGGAATCGGTACTCGCTCCACGAGGACATATATTCCTAGTCTCCGAAGACTCCTTTCTGTCTAAGACGTTATCGCAGGTATGGAGATCATGAGTCATTATTATAAATTGCAGATATGAACTGGTACTCGCTCCATGAGGGCCAATGTTCTTAAAACCCTCCAAAGACATTCTTCTATTCCACAAGCCATCTCATATACAGCTATTGTGAGTTCTCATTCCAGACTGCATATAGGAACCAGCACTTGCCTACGGCTCCTGTTCCTGAATACTGAAGACTCTCTGTTACATAGAGGCCATTACAGATATCTAAAATTGTGAGTGTATCATCTACTACTGGTTATGTATCCAGCATACCCTGGCTACTCACTATCTTTAGTCTCTCTCTACAGCTCAGCCACCCAGAGATCGCAATTCCAGTATCAGAGGGACTTCAGCCCTGCCGGGCACATCAGCTCACTACTGCCAACTTTGGAGGTTCTACTTCCAGTCTAATAAAGAACTATCTGTGTTTGTTTCCATATTCCAGCCTAGCCAGTGGTCCCTCTCAGGACAACCTCTTGAGGGCACTGTCATTTTACCATCAGCCCAGGGATTCACCAATTTACCTCAAGTGTTCATTTCCTTATACTACTAGAGCAGTATTATATGACTGCCACTCTTTGAGAAGCCAACCCACTACAGAAGACTAACTCTGCCTACTGAGTATTACAATTGTTAGCACTTCCCCTTGGCAGGGTGATCCATATAAGAACATTAGAACATGTCATACTGGGTCAGACCAAGGGTCCATCAAGCCCAGTATCCTGTTTCCAACAGTGGCCAATCCAGGCCATAAGAACCTGGCAAGTACCCAAAAACTAAGTCTATTCCATGTTACCGTTGCTAGTAATAGCGGTGGTTATTATCTAAGTCAACTTAATTAATAGCAGGTAAAGGACTTCTCCTCCAATAACTTATCCAATCCTTTTTTAAACACAGCTATACTAACTGCACTAACCACATCTTCTGGCAACAAATTCCAGAGTTTAATTGTGCATTGAGTGAAAAATAACTTTCTCCAATTAGTTTTAAATGTGCCACATGCTAACTTCATGGAGTGCCCCCTAGTCTTTCTATTATCCGAAAGAGCAAAAAACTGATTCACATCTACCCATTCTAGATCTCTCATGATTTTAAACACCTCTATCATATCCCCCCTCAACCATCTCTTCTCCAAGCTGAAAAGTCCTACCTCTTTAGTCTTTCCTCATAGGGGAGCTGTTCCATTCCCTTTATCATTTTGGTAGCCCTTCTCTGTACCTTATCCATTGCAATTATATCTTTTTTGAGATGCAACGATCAGAATTGTACACAGTATTCAAGGTGCGGTCTCACCATGGAGTGATACAGAGGCATTATGACATTTTCCGTTTTATTCACCATTCCCTTTCTAATAATTACCAACATTCTGTTTGCTTTTTTGACTGCTGCAGCACATTGAACTGACGATTTCAATGTGTTATCCACTATGACTCCTAGATCTCTTCCTTGGGTTGTAGCACCTAATATGGAACCTAACATTGTGTAAGTATAGCATGGGTTATTTTTCTCTATATGGATCACCTTGCACTTATCCACATTAAATTTCATCTGCCATTTGGATGCCCAATTTTCCAGTCTCCCAAGGTCTTCCTGCAATTTATCACAATCTGCTTGTGATTTAACTACTCTGAACAATTTTGTATCATCTGCAAATTTGATTATCTCACTCGTCATATTTCTTTCCAGATCATTTATAAATATATTGAAAAGTAAGGGTCCCAATACAGATCCCTGAGGCACTCCACTGTCCACTCCCTTCCACTGAGTAAATTGCCCATTTAATCCTACTCTGTTTCCTGTCTTTTAGCCAGTTTGCAATCCACGAAAGGACATCGCCACCTATCCCATGACTTTTTACTTTTCCTAGAAGCCTCTCATGAGGAACTTTGCCAAACACCTTCTGAAAATCCAAGTATACTACATCTACCAATTCACCTTTATCCACATGTTTATTAACTTCTTCAAAAATGTGGAGCAGATTTGTGAGGCAAGACTTGCCTTGGGTAAAGCCATGCTGACTTTGTTCCATTAAACCATGTCTTTCTATATGTTCTGTGATTTTGATGTTTAGAACACATTCCACTATTTTTCCTGGCACTGAAGTCAGGCTAACTGGTCTGTAGTTTCCTGGATCGTCCCTGGAGCCCTTTTTAAATATTGGGGTTACATATGCTATCCTCCAGTCTTCAGGTACAATGGATGATTTTAATGATAGGTTACAAATTTTTACTAATAGGTCTGAAATTTCATTTTTGAGTTCCTTCAGTACTCTGGGGTGTATACCATCCGGTCCAGGTGATTTACTACTCTTCAGTTTGTCAATCAGGTCTACCACATCTTCTAGGTTCACCGTGATTTGATTCAGTCCATCTGAATCATTACCCATGAAAACCTTCTCCTGTACGTGTACCTCCCCCAACATCCTCTTCAGTAAACATTGAAGCAAATAAATCATTTAATCTTTCCACGATGGCCTTATCTTCTCTAAGTGCCTGTTTAACCCCTCAATCATCTAACGGTCCAACTGACTCCCTCACAGGCTTTCTGCTTTGGATATATTTAAAAATGTTTTTTTCTGTGAGTTTTTGCCTCTACGGCCAACTTCTTTTCAAATTCTCTCTTAGACTGTCTTATCAATGTCTTACATTTAACTTGCCAACGTTTATGCATTATCCTATTTTCTTCTGTTGGATCCTTCTTCCAATTTTTGAATGAAGATCTTTTGGTTAAAATAGCTTCTTTCATCTCCCCTTTTAACCATGCCGGTAAACATTTTGCCTTCTTTCCACCTTTCTTAATGTGTGGAATACATCTGGACTGTGCTTCTAGAATGGTATTTTTTAACAATGACCATGCCCCTTGCACACTTTATAGTTTTGTAGCTGCTCCTTTCAGTTTTTTTCTAATAATTTTTCTCATTTTCTCAAAGTTTCCATTTTGAAAGTTTAGCACGAGAGCCAAGGATTTGCATACTGTTCCTCTTCCAGTCATTAATTCAAATTTGATCATATTATGCCAGCTCCCTGGCAGACTTATAACAGATTGCCAACGCCTCCCCATGGCGAGATAAGGTATTACAGATTTTAACTCCGCCTCTGGGGAGCAGTTCCTATAGATTGCTACTCCTAGCAGCAGGGATTGACAACAGACTGATAACTCCTCCCTCTTCAGGAGGAGATCCATATCAGATTGCCAACTCCTCCTTCTACAGGAGGAGCTCGATAACAGATTGTTAACTCCTAGCAGCAGATTTATAACAGCCTGTCCGTCCACTCCTTATGTCCCTAGGTGGGATTCACCTCTGTTCTCGACTGCTATGCCTGTCCGTCCAGGTGTTATGTCCCTACAAGGGTTGGACCTCGACTACTGTGCCTGTTCATCCAGGCCTTATGTCCCTACAAGGGTTGGACCTCAACTGCTGTGCCTGTTTGTCCAGGCCTTATGTCCCTAGGTGGGATTCACCTCTGTCCTCGAATACTGTGCCTGTCCGTCCAAGCCTTATGTCCCTACGTAGGCTTGACCTCTGTTTTCCAATGCTGTGCCTATCCAGCCAGGCCTTATGTCCAGTCCTAAGGGCTGAACTCTCATTGCAAAGGGAAACCTCAGTCTCTGGCAATTCAAACTAGTAATCCTTCACAGCATGGATCCTTAAATAAAACAGTTTTCTTTAGTTTCAGGGCAGAGAAGAGAACTTCCTCCGTCTTGCTTATGAATTCATGATCTGTTTGCAAATGCTTAAATCCTAACAATTTGTACCATTATACACTCCATGGGCCAACCCATTCCAGGGAGCCCTTTCCTGCTCAAAGGAATGGGATCTCTCCCCGTTGTTGCAGCCTATCTCTTACAACCTGTTGATCCATGTTCAGAACAAGAAAAGATCTCCAAGGTACTTAGACTGTGGCAAACACAAAACAGTGAGACCATGCTCACAGTGAGACCCTGTTCCAGGTCGCCATGCTTTGAAGGCTCGTGCTCTACTCTAGGGGCCATCCCATTCTGGGGAGCCCTTCCTGTATCAAAGGAAAGGGAACTCTCCCCGGGTGTAGCCAGCCTGTATCTACCCTCTGACCCATATTGAACCGCTGTTTACATGGTAACCTCCTCCGCCTCGGCCTTGAAAATTCTCATTTGTATATCTGCTAACTCTACCAGTTTTTAAAAGACCAGCGAGAGCTCACTAGACACCAACGGAAACACCCTACTCTAGGGGTGAACCCATTCTAGGGAGCCCTTTCCTGCACAAAGGAAAGGGAACTCTCCCCGGGTATAGCCAGCCTGTATCTACCCTCTGCCTCTGTGCCTTGCTGCCACACACCAAATGACTCACTCAACTCCTTGTGGTGTTCTGGCCATTATCATGGTTGCTCAGTGTGTTGGTGCAAGTCTTTCTGCTTGCTATGTTCCTCCTTCATTGTGCTGTAGGATGTTGATGCCACTTGTCTTGCCACTTTGCCTGTCGTGCTGCCTTCGAGTATTCATGCATCTGTTATCTGTGCTCTCTTTTGAAGCTGTGGTGTGTTTTTGACACTCTCGCTGCTGCTTTGCACCTCTATTAAAGCACTCTTCTTGCCACTCCTGGTAACCCTTTGCCTCTTTAAAGTACCTTAGGCTATTAATGCCACTTTGGTGCTACTTTGCCACAGTCTAAGTACCTTGGAGCTGTTTTGTTGTTCTGATGATTGCTCCCCAGAAGTTTCATCAAAATTGATAATAAAACCCGAATTCTGCACCAAAAATAGGCTGCAAATACTTCCCTCATTGACTTTAATGGGAACCAGAAAACAAATGGATGTATCAACGTATCGGGGGCGCCATTGAACAAATGCAATGTATCTGGGCCCCAACGAATACGTATCCCGAATCCAATGAATACTTTCTGGCTGCATATCCCTAGCATTGGGAGGAGAGAGAAGACCAAAGGCACCATTTAGGTACATTTTTGACAGGAAGAAAAGAGTTGAACTGTAGTATCTAGGTGCTTCATATAGAGGGAAGGAGAATAGGGAAGACTACCAGAGAGGTATGGTAAATGGGGATTGGACATTCAGTTAAGTAAGGGATTAAATTTCTACTTATTACACAATGGGAAAGAGCTATAACTATTTTCACTGATTTGCAAGAAAGAGCTAAATTATTAATGAAATTGGCTTTAACATCTAAAGGTATTTGCTGTAAATTTGAGGTCACAAATTTATTGAGTATTTAACGGTGAATTAATTGGACAGTGAATTAATTGGACCAGATGGTATACATCCCACAGTGCTGAAAGAATTGAAAAATGAAACTGCAGGCCAGTGAAAATGATGTCAGTTCCAGGAAAAAAGATAAAAACTATTATAAAGAACAAAATTACTGAACTTATAGATAATCATAGTTTAATGAGAGAAATAAAACATTGATTTAGCCAAGGAAAGTCTTTTTCCCACCAACCTGCTACATTTTTTTGAAGGCATAAATAAACATGTGGATAAACGTGAGCCAATTGTTATAGTGTATCTCGATTTTCATAAAGTTTTTGAAAACGTACCTCATGAGAAGACTCTTGAGGAGGCAATGTTCTATTGTTGATTGAAATCTGGTTAAAAGATAGAACATAAGAATATAAGAAATTGCCATACTGGGTCAGACCAAGGGTCTATCAAGCCCAGCATCCTGTTTACAATAGTGGCCAATTCAGATTACAAGTACCTAGCAAGAACCCAAAACATTAAATAGATCCCATACTTCTAATGCGAGTAATAGCAGTGGCTAGTCCCTAAGTCAACTTGATTAATAGCAGTTAATGGACTTCTCCAAGAACTTATCCAAACCTTTTCTAAACCCAACTATACTAACTTCCCCAACCATATCCTCTGGCAACAAATTCCAGAGTTTAATTGTGCATTGAGTGAAAAATAATATTATCTGATTAGTTTTAAATAGAGTTGGGATAAATGGTCAATTTTCTAATTGGTGAAAGGTGAATACTGGTGTGCCCCTCTGATCTGTTCTGGGTCCACTGTTCTTAACGTATTAAAAATGACCTAGAGATAGGAACAATGAGTGAGGCATTTCAAATTTGCTGATGATACAAATGCATTCAAAGTTGTTAAATCACAAGAAGACTGTGAGGAATTGAAAGAGGACCTTGTGAGACTGGGCATCCAAATGACAGATGACATTTAATGTGGGGAAGTGTAAAGTGATGCATGTAGGGAAGAACAACCCACATTATAGCTTTATGATGCAAGGTTCCACATTGGGAATAACCAACAAGGAAAAGGATCTGGACGTCGTCATGGATAATATGTTGAAATCTGTTGATAAGTGTGTGGTGGCAGCAGCAAAGAAAACAAATACAAAGCTAGGAATTACTAGGAAAGGAATGGAGAATAAAGCCTCTGTATCGCTCCATGGTGAGACCACACCTTGAGTATTGTGTGCAGTTCAGGTCACCGCATATGAAAAGTGATATAATGGATTAGAAAAGGTACAGAGAAGGGCAACCAAAGTAATAAAGGGGATGGAATATTTCCCAATAAGGAAAAGTTAAAGAGGTTAGGGCTCTTTAGTTTGGAGAAGAGAAAACTGTCATGGACCCTGCCTGCGGAGCTAATCCCCATGAGCAGGCACTCACCTTCCCTTCATGCTGCCTTTTGCCCGACGCAGCTGGCACAGCTGGAGTTGGGCCTCCCGCATGGCTGGAGCCACGGACTTGCTTTCCCCTGCAGCCCGGAGGCTGCCCCTGGTATCCGTCTTCACCGCGGCCGGAGCCTCAGACTTTCAGCGTCCTCTTCACGGCTGGAAGCCGCCGCCGATGTCACCTCCTCTGCGCGGTGCAGAGGCCACATCCCCGGGCTCGAGTGGCAGCTGGAGCTGCCCCCAGGGCTTCCTGCAGCGGCTGGAGCCGCTGCCGTCATCGGGGCCTGCGTTCAGGCCCAGCCCTGCTGCCTCTGACATCGATGCTGTGCAGGCCGCTGTCCGTGGTCCTGCACAAGTTCCTGCTTCTTCCCCTGAGGCGCTGGCACATGCCTCTCTTCAATATTTAAAGGGCCAGACACAGAAAGTGTGCTGGCCCCACCTATGATTGGACTTCCTGCTCCAGCCCTATAAAGGGCTGCTCCGTCACTTCAGTCTTCGCCTTACTTCAGAGTTATTTCACTCTGGAGGCTCCTGCCTGACAGAGCTCCATCAGATCTTCTTCGTGGAGCTCCTCTTTATTTCGTCTCGTCATGTCAAGTCATGTTCATGCCTGAGGTCCCCGTCCAGGTGTCCTGGTGTCTCGTCTTGATCTTCTGTTTCCTGATGTCCCAAGTTCCTTGTTGTCCTGCTCCTGTGTCTTCAGTGCTCCTGAGCCTTCTGGTCCTGTCAGGCCATGTTCTCTCGGATGACGTCTTTCCCAAGTGTGGAGTTGCCTACAGGTGGAATTCGTTCCTGTGCTCCTGAGCCATCATGTCCTTCCAGCTTTTGCGGAGCTCCGGATGACTTATGGCTCCGTCGTCGAAGTTCTGCCTCGGCTGGATTCTTCCCTGCGCTCATCCCGTTCTCAGTGTGGTCCATGACCAGCCTCCTCGGGCTTTTTAGGGCACGCAGTGGGACAGGGTGATCTGCAACCAGTCCCACAGGTGAACTGTGTAGGGCGCCCTGAGAGACAGTGCCAATGTCCTTCCGCCCAGCTCTCGTCTCGTGTGGACTTCGTCAAGTTCCTCGTCTCATCCTGGATGCCGTTGCATCAGTCTTGGTATCATGTTAATGTCTTGTTCCTGATGTCGTCGCATCGACCCTGGTCCGGGATGCAGTCACATCGACCATTGGTCTGTGATGTCTTCGCATCAGCCTTGGAGTCATGTCTTCAACTACCTTGGTGTCATGTCCTGTGCTAGCCCTCATCTCTGATGCCGTCCGCATCAGCCTTGGTGTCATGTCTTCGTCTGCGATGCCGTAGCATCGACCTTGGTGTTATGTCTTCATGTCAAGGCCCGTCTGCCCTCATCCTCAGGCCAGGCCTGCTGCTCCATGCCGATCTAAGCGGCAAGTCCGAAAGGGCTCGGAATGGTCGGAGGACCATTCACATTCCAACATCATCATGTTGTTTGCCTTGGGAGCTTGCAGGCCTGGCAGAGGGTAAGACCGTTAGCCA
The DNA here is from genome assembly GCF_901001135.1 of Rhinatrema bivittatum. Lineage (NCBI taxonomy): Eukaryota > Metazoa > Chordata > Amphibia > Gymnophiona > Rhinatrematidae > Rhinatrema > Rhinatrema bivittatum. The sequence continues at coordinate 51,344,236 of NC_042624.1, read as the reverse complement.
TGCTGGAACATGCCATCAACCCTCAGTTCCGTCCTGGATCCGTCTGGGGTCGGGCTGAGGTCCAAGGGCACATGAAAACACCCCCTTCTTGACCACAACTGAGGGAAGATATAATAGAAGTCTATAAAATAATGAATTGAGTGGAATTGGTAAAAGGGAATAGTTTACTCTTTCAAAAAGTACAAAAAATTAAGGGACATGTAATTAAGTTACTAGGTAATATATTTAAGACAAATAAGAGAAAATATTTTCTTATCAAGGCATAATTAAATTCTGGAATTCATTAATGGGGAATTGGTAAACTGGTTTTAAACAATTTTTGGAAGAAAAGTTCATAAATCAATATTGATGGATTTGGGGAAATCTGCTGCTTATCCCTGGGATAAGCAGCATTGAATCTAGCAGACGTTTTAGATCCTGCCAGGTACCTGTGACCCAGACTGGCCACTGTTGGAAACAGGATACTAGGATTGATGGATCTTTGATTTGTCTCAGTATAGCAAATCTTATATTCTAACATTAAGAACTGTAAATAACTTTTATCATCCATTTCAATCAATTATCAATAAAATTGAGTCAGAACCAAACCAGCTTGCAATGTATTTATTGCTACAGTCTACTCTAGTGATATCATTAGTGTTGTTTTCTGGACTAAATGGGGCTAAGATCTAAGCAATACATCAGGACCTAGACGTTAATCTCCCCCCTGCTCAGTGAATTCTGGAAATTCAGGGTCTAATGACATTTTTATTGAATTGTGCAGTTAAAATCTTTATCAAAATGTGGCCCCTGGGCCCCTATCCAGTACTATCCAGCCCGGGGGTTACATCCACACTTAAGCTTGCTTTGAAAATGCTTGGTAAATTTTGCATGTACAAAAGTGCCAGATGCATTTTTAAAGAGATGTGCACATACAAAATGAGCACATATGCCTATATAGCTCTCTGATTCAAAGGAGGGGGGTGGGGGTTGAAAGGAAAGAGAAATTTGGATTCAGAGACAGCCAACATGAGCCTTGACTTTTTTAGTCTGGGATACTGATGCTCAGACATTAAGGAAAAAACACAGATTGCTTCTACAGCCAAGTCTTAAGCAAAGCATGTCAAGCAGCACTGATTGATACATGGGGGTAACATACACAGTGTGGCAGATATTACCTTGCTGGGCTGATTGGATGGAAGATTGGTACGTCATGTCTCTGTTTCTGTTTATATGTGCTCTTTTATAAATCTCAAAATATACGTGTAAGTAAGGGTATGTGAGTAGATTTGCTCATATAGAAAAGGGGCGGGGTAGGGGTGTTACAGGGTGGGGCTATTTTATAAGCAATTTATGCATGTAAATTTGGTAGATTACTCATATATATTTACACCTGCTCTATATCTGGAGTATGTGATAGTAAATGTCTTAAAAAGTGAAATACTGACTGGGTGAGGGGTATGGATGAAATGGGGGTACGAGGCTGAAGAGCCAGGAGGATCTTGATAATCTGCAGATGGACTGGACGAACTGGTAGACTAATTGGTAAAATTGAGAATTGTATTGCCGTGTGCAAGTTAGAAAATCTCCTGACTTTCACGCATAAAAGCCAGCTTACGGAGGGTAAATGTATGTAAATTACACAGGTAAGATCTCTTCATGTTATGTGTAAATGTATGTGAGTACAGCAGCTGCATGCTTCTTTTCTGAAGAAATTCCAATTTATCTAGATAAATCTTGAAAGCAGTATTTATTCAGACAAGTTCTGAGTTATCCAGCTAAGTAGCAGCAAAGTTGCTATTTATTCTGAGAAGTCTTAAAACACTACTTATCTGGTAAAGTCAGATAGCCAGATAAATCTAAAAAGTGCTACTTATCCGGCTAAGCTGAATCTAATCCGGATGAGTGCAATACGTATTAATGCGTTTTTAAAATGTGCACATGCATTTTGCAGGGTACGATTACCGTACATGTATTTTATAATCTGCATGTATCATATAAGCACAGGCTATAAAATAAAGATGATTTTCACATGTCCACATACACACATATATGGATTCGCACACAACTGTTTGAAAGTTATCCTCCCTACGTAGACTTTACTGCTGTGTTGGCTATTTGAAAATTACCCTCCAAACTCTGTTTGTGTTCTCCTAAAAAAATGACAGAAATGGAAAGAACAGCATTAATGCAGCAGACACCTAAAGGTATTCCTTTTCTGTCTTCAGTGCAGTAGGGATCTGATACAGCAAGTGATGATTGACGTTTTCTCTCACCTCTCTGTCCCCTTCTCATGAAAATGCTTAGCTGCTCCTGAGCAACGCAACTGTTGGACAAAGCACGGTGTCCAAGGGTTTGCCTTTGGGAGGTCTAAAGCAAGGAACCAGCCAATCAAGGGAGAACATGAACAATGTCAGATCAGATATGCCAATCACTATAAGAAAGGCGATGACCCAAAGAAATGATAATGCCGACTCAATACTTAGCTCAATCTATATTGCAAAATTCTCTGGTGGCTACTGTTATTATTGCTTTCCTGGAATCCTATGGGCAATTAAGAGAAAAACAAAGAGGGGATGGAAGTGCCAAAAGCCCTGAAAGCCAGTTTGCTTTGAACACTTTTAAAATAGGGCATCTTTTCATCCAGAAGTTCCTGTAAATTCCAGGAGAGCAAATATTCACCCCCCCTCCCCCAATTTTTTTTTTTACAAAACACCTTCTACATAAAGCAATATGCTTAGAAATGGACAAAAGTTCCATAATGATTTTAGAACAAGCTTTTAAGTGGAAAAATGTTTCTGCAGCCTTTTTTTTTTTTTTTTGCCTTTCAGAAGTCAAAAGAAATAAAACATTTGCAAAAACAATGCAGTTTTCAAAATTATGCAAGCAATCTTATTTGCAAGCTTTTGGGCTTCTTTTGCCATGTTTTTGCTGTAAACAAATTTGGTCTAAAAACATTTAGAACCACAGTAAAACCATTATCTTATAAAATTTATATTGTAAAATACAGTATGGCTTGACAGTAAAGCTTAATATAACATTGTAAAATATGCTTTACTTTATAGAGCATATAAAAATATATCTGATGATATTTTAAACCACCTGATTTACTGGATAAATACAGAGGGGATAACCAATAAAATTTGTTCAGAATTTTATATAGATTTCTAAGAAACAAATTCCAAACCACAGCACATATTGATTTGTTAAAATGTCACTGCCAGGTCACTATTTGAACCTCTAAAGTTATTATAAGAGGTGGCCATTTATGGCCTGTGTGAAATGAATTTGTGATCTCACTTTTACTCCATCTTGTTAAGGGTCTGATTTCAAGGACTGAAAGTGAATTATCTTCTCATTTCCTAAAAAGTCTATATAATAAACTTTAACATGCATGGTTAGGCCCTAATATATATGCTATAAGTAGTAAGCTATGCAAAAAGGTCTTACCATGTATGTTAACAGGGTCCTACAACAACTAAACCAAGATCACATAAATATTTGTAAGCCTATACCTGCAATTCAAGATACAATTATGCAAATGAGGGTTTAATAAGTGCTTGGTAAATAATGTGGTATGCGTACCCTCTATGCTATCTATCGAGCGCTTGATTACTGAATACTGTTTAATACTTTCCTTTGACTGGAATTAACTTACTAATGTGAGCATTTTACTTAACAAAGAGAAGTTAAATAGAATAATCATTCATAACAGAGGGCTAACCTAACTCAAAACAGAGGATCTGATAAATGATGGCCCTGAGCTGGAGATTACATTGCACAATTTTATTGATAGGTCTTTGGAGATGAATAATCATACTTCTCTTTACCAAAGGAAAATGCAAATAGCACACACTTTTTAAGGAAATTCTTACACACACACACATACACACATTCATACCACAAATATGTCTTCTCAAACAAAACAGTGACATATTACAGATGCTCTTCAAGCATTGTTCCATACCATCCAATGCAAAGTCACAGAGGATTCATGCTGGTTTGAAAATAGAAAGGTTCAAGGTATTGGCATGATTCTTAGGATCATTGCTGTGGTGAGTCTGGTCCTTCGAGCACTGCAGGCATTGAGAGACTTCACTGTGAATAGCAATTTTTGTGGGAGACCCAGTCCCGCCTTTTGGCTAGTCTTAAAAGAAGAGAACCACCAATGGGGGAAGTGACTAGCCAGTGGATCTTCCATCCTTCCTTACCACCTTCTCAAATGTGAATGTTATGATTTGTGGGTATGTGGGCCCTTGGCCCGAGGTGCAAGTTGTTACTGCCTGTGGGGAGGAGCCCCACATGTCTGCACCATCGGGAGGCGAGGCAGAGAGCTCTGGGTGAGGCAATAAAGAGGTCCCGTGATACCAGGAGAGGACCCCCGTGAAAGTAGACTTGAGACAGTACCTGGACAGAGACCCCCAAGGGAAGGAATGCCAGACAGTCCGCAGAGCGGGGGGCGTGAGCCTTGAGCAATCAGGAGGAACTCCGGAGGCTAACCCCAAGGGAAGGAACTGCACAGCATAGGGAAGCCCAAACTGAGCCTCTAGCAATGATATAGCACCACCCTGAGGAGTGGGGAAGTGTAGGCAGTCCCAATATTGTTCATAGGTGTCACCCTGAGGAGCGGGGAGTGCACAGGTCTGGGTGGAGCCGGAGAGCACAACCCCGAGGAGCGGGGAAGCTCTGGCAATCAGTGTAACACAAGTAGCATGGTCCCGAGGAGCGGGAGGCATGACCAGTCCTTGTTCTGGATGTGGGCACTAGGGATGTGCAGAGCAAAATTTTATGTTCATATTTTTTATGTCCGAAAGGGGGTCCCACTTGCGGCCAATATGGACATAAAAAAAATCCAATGAGTTGGGTATATGTACATATGTGCAAAAAAAAAAATTAAACCCCCTCACCCTCCTTAATCCCCCCCCCCCCAGACTTACCACAACTCCCTGGTGATCGAGCGAGGAGTGAGGACGTCATTTCTGCAATCCTTGGCGAGAAGCATGTGACGTCGGTGGCACGTCGAGTGACGCGGCGTCACGTGATTCCCGGCTCGTTCGCGCCGGACGGCTCGTTCGGCCCAAAAAGAACTTTTGGCCAGCTTGGGGGGGCCTCCTGACCCCCCAAGCTGGCCAAAAGTTCTTTTTGGGCCGAACGAGCCGTCCGGCGCGAACGAGCCGGGAATCACGTGGCGCCGCGTCACTCAGACGCGACGTCACGTGATTCCCGGCAAGTTCGCGCCGGACGGCTCGTTCGGCCCAAAAAGAACTTTTGGCCAGCTTGGGGGGGCCTCCTGACCCCCTCAAGCTGGCCAAAAGTTCTTTTTGGGCCGAACGAGCCGTCCGGCGCGAACTTGCCGGGAATCACGTGACGTCAGCGTCACGTGATTCCCGGCTTGTTCGCGCCAAACGAGCCGTCCGGCGTGAACTTGCCGGGAATCACGTGACGTCGCGTCTGAGTGACGCGGCGCCACGTGATTCCCGGCTCGTTCGCGCCGGACGGCTCGTTCGGCCCAAAAAGAACTTTTGGCCAGCTTGGGGGGGTCAGGAGGCCCCCCCAAGCTGGCCAAAAGTTCTTTTTGGGCCGAACGAGCCGTCCGGCGCGAACGAGCCGGGAATCACGTGACGCCGGCGTCACTCGACGTGCCGCTGACGTCACATGCTTCTCGCCAAGGATTGCAGAAATGGCGTCCTCACTCCTCGCTCCATCACCAGGGAGTTGTGGTAAGTCGGGGGGGGGGGGATTAAGGAGGGTGAGGGGGTTTATATTTTTATTTTGGCTCAACAATCGCGATTTCCCACATATCGAACATATCTATGTTCGATATGTGGGAAATCCGATCGTTTATGTCGAATCAATTTTTTAAGTAAAAAAAAAATATGAGTTGCGTTTTACTAATGCGGTCAATCCGAATGCACACCCCTAGTGGGCACAACCCCGAGGAGTGGGGAAGTCCCTGGTAGAATTCACGGATAGTTGAGGTGTCCCAGAGATTGTCCCGAGGAACAGGAGGCAATACTGGTTAGAACCAGGAGATGCAGAGCCAGCCAGAGGAGCAGGGTAGGCATGGGGAGCGAGTCCCCAGGGCATACACTGGCCCCCGAGGAGCAGGTACCAGACACGGTTCAAGTCCAAGGTAGTAGTGTAGACTCAGGAATACATAGTAGTAGTAGTCAAAGATGTACAGAACTTGTTTCCAAGTCGGCTAGCCGAGGGTGAAGGTGGAGTTTATATATGCTGGTCTGATGATGTCATCAACTGGAGACACCCCTGAGGTTCCCACCGAGGAGGCTTGAAGAGAGGGCCCGGTGGCACGTGAGCGTGCCTAGGAAGGCCCAAAGTGGAAGAAGATGGCAGCAGCGTCCAAGCGGCCATGAGGAGTCCCGGGAACACGACGGTAAAGGCTTGCCTGAGCTGCGAGCAGCCCCGGGGAGGGCAGGAGAGCAGTGCAGGAAGTAAGTACACGCGGTCACAGCCATCTGCAACCGATGGTCATAACAGTGAACAGGTAGTTTCATAGAATATTAGCAAGACAGGAAGGCATGGAGGAGGAGAGAATGACAGAGAGAAAGTAGGTAGAGGAGACAAACTTAAGCACATTAAAAATAAATTCACCTTTTTTTAGACAAGGCAAATGTATTTCTAAGCAAAAGGTTACCAGAGGACATACTATAGGTGTTTCCTGACATTGACATTGTAACTGTATTCAACAATGTGGGCATTAAGGGGGTCATTTTATAACAGTGGGCAAGATTGGCCAGTAAATATACATATGTCACACCATTCTTCAAAGTGGATTTATGCATATTAGTTTACTTTGAATATTATTCTAAATCATTAAACAATTTACCTTCTTAAATGATTGAGATAAACTCACTAAATTGTGACTTCTTTCACTCATAGAGTGAACACAGCCTTTAACAAAACTGCATTGTAAGTGTAATCATCGATCTTTATATTCAAGAACTTTTTTAGACAATTTTTCAAGTATGCCAATGAAGTCACTTAGCTTTTGTAATAAATATGCATTTCTTCCAGTGATCTCCAAAAATGGAGATAATTACTTGTGCACTCAACCTTCGATTTATATGGCTACTAGGCATATTATGATTGTTCTTAAACACATACATGTTATCTGTATATATACAGTATACTCAAATTTCTGACATGATGGCTATCCATAATTAGACCACAGTCATAAAATAGCCCTGTAATACAAAGAGTCCATATGAGATCTTACTCAAGACATGATCTACAAAGTCCTTGTTGGCATCTGTATCCTGTAGAAATTGGAATAGAGGAACCAAGGCTTTTTGACAGGAGAACAAGGCAGGAACTGAAGCTACTACTGTCACTTGAAATAGAGAATACGTTAAAAACCAGATGAATCCTTGGGGGTTGAGGGTATATAAAGAACCAAAGATTTTACAGGATAACATAGTTTCACAATAAATGGATTGCCATTCTTAATAAATGTGCATTGGCCTTTATTGATAGTTGAATACACCAAGTTGACTTCAGATGAGATACATGCTGAAATTATAACCAATGAAGCATTGCTAAAAGGCACATTATCATTGGAACAATATGACCTTTTTCTTTCACAACTTAATCAGTGGATAGATTTAGAGCAGATATTAAGCGTAACAAAATCAATAAATTCTGTCATGACTAGTAAGATTCCGCCTTATCTTGTTATATCCCTAGTTGAACAAAGAACAAAAGGACAATCATTTTGATTACTGGCAGCTGATGGCCCGAGAGTTGGAGATTGCTCCCAGGATGCCTGCTGGACCACCAGGAAATTTCAGCAAGTTTTGGAGGGATCGGGAGGGTAGGGAGATTGCAATTAATTAAATTTGAAGGGATGGGGTGGGTTTTTTTTTTTTTTTTTTACTACCGTCCATTGTAATTCAATTTGAAGGGTTGGGGCGGGTTTCGTGCTTCATTTCGGGGGCGCAGCCGAAATAAAATCAGCCCGAACCCATGGTGGGCTGATAACGAAGGCCGAACCAAAAGGTTCAGCCGAATCACATCTCTAGCAGAAATACTTGTGGACTGCTGAATGCTCTCCAGGTTACCCATGTCAGGTTTTCTGCTATGTTACCTCTTTTAGGCCTAGATTTACTAAAATGCAGTAAATATCTCATGTGATAGGAAAAGGGGTGTGTTTTATGGTAATATCCTATTTATCGCAAAGTGTGCTATCTTAGTGCTTCGCATAGGTATTACCGCAGAGTGTGATAACTTTTTCACAATTTGCGGTAAGTACCACAATTGTTGTAATTCCTACCTACAACCACAGAGAGTTAACATCAAGCTAGGCTGAGAGAACATTGTACAAATCTCATCTTTGTGTGAATTTACTCACTCCAAAGGACATCAAATCTTCACATGAATGTACTGTTCTGTTTGTACGTCTCACTCTGAATGTCAAAGTGGCCCCTAACCCCTATATTACTACTTGAACCTCACCTCAAGTAACTAGGAGGGCCTCATATAGTGGTATAAATACCTACTATAGGTTGAAAAGTTCAGTTCAGTTACTCACCTTGGAAAGGTGTTGTGTGATTTGGTTTGATTATGTACCAACATTTGATAAGCAAGAGAGCAGTGAGTCACTTCTGGCTGACTAACTGAAGTGTTAAGTTTGTGTGTTTGATTTGAATAGGTACCATTATTTGTTAATCAGAACAGCAATGAGTCACTCAGGAAAACTAACTGTAGTGAAAATCTCCAAAGGGATTGTTTTGCATTAATTTACCTTAGAAGCACATTATATATTTCAAGGGAAGAGCTCAGTAACCCACATTCCAGTTGGAGCACTGAGAGGAGAGGATCACCTTGCTGGTGGCTGAAAGGAATCAGTAAGTTTTTGCTTGAGACATTGTCTTTTTCAAACGTATTGGGACAAAGTTAACTATTTGGGAATATTATTTGGTGTGTTTGTGTGTTTGTGCTTTTAATAGTCAGTAAGGCAGCGAATAAACAAGTTAGACAGTTTGTATTTTTAAATAGTCAGTCAGTAAGGCAGCTAGTAAGCAGTAGTTAGTGTGTTTATTTTTAAAAGTCTGTAAGGCAACTAGTAAGCAGAACTGAGTGTTTGTATTAAAAAAGAAAATAGCCAGAAGCTAGAAATAAGCTAGGAGCAGTGTATACCTAAGTAAAAAGGTTGAAAAGTTCAGTTCAGTTACTCATTTTGGAAAGGTGTTGAGGTAGTGTGATTTGGTTTGATTAGGTACCAACATTTGATAACCAAGAGAGCAGTGAGTCACTTCTGGCTGACTAACTGAAGTGTTAAGGTTGTGTGTTTGATTTGAATAGATACCATTGTTTGTTAATCAGAACAGCAGTGAGTCACTCAGGAAAACTAACTGAAGTTAGACTGTTTGGAACAGAACAAAGATGTACATTTATTTCATATCTATTTTCTAAAGGTGCTCTTTAATATTAAGCATCATTGGAAAATGTACTATACAATAGTGTTTGTGTTGTCCAAATAATAACATATGATATCTATGTTAGCTGAGGTTTGCCTGAGGTCTGAATGATGCCACAGATTGCCCCTAGAAATTTACACCTGTTAATGGTCTGTGCTGTACAAATCATATAGTAACCTTATTTGCATACATATGAATTTGTATGCGATGTCAAACATTATTTAGGTATTGTTTAACTGAGCAGGACTGTTTTACCTCTCTGTACAGTATAGGTATTGGGTCACACATTTCCAACTGAGCCTGGGATTAGGGTATCTTTGGGGTGCCTTGTATAATTCCTATAACATGTTTTTTGAGTGTCATTTGTAATGTCTTAATGCAGTGGCAGTATCTTCTATGACATTTTAACAACATATTTTTGTACTGCAAACTCAAATGTCCCACAGATCACTACAATAACAGTGACTCAGTGGTATTATTGTTTCTCTTCCCTGTGGGCAGAAATCTGCTCGTTATTTCTCTGTGGAAACTCAGCTCTACTGCTGAGTGCTTGAGAGGCCTGCATGCCTGTTGGTCCATTTCCTTCTGTCCCTGTCATTTAGTTCTTACTTTGGTATATAGATCTGCAACAATAGCTTTTATTTTAATTAAATCTATCAGGATTCTTTGGGACTTTCCTTTTACTTAGAAAGGAGATGCCTGGTATAAAAATTAAATAGCTCACTCTGGTGAGAATAATAACACTGGTCATTGTGGAAAAACTGCATTGAAAACTACAGATATTTAGATCTGCTTTCCATGATAAATAATAGAGAAAATATGAAAAAAAAACCCTCTGTAGTTTATAGGCAACTATTCGCTTACTTCTGTATTTGCTAAATACATGAACTAATTAGTTAAATTGATCTTTAGTGTTTGGCTGCTAAATTCAGACCCAGTATATGTGAACATTTTCAGACTACATTCAGATTATTATGGAGTTAAAAAGCTAAGGCATATACTGTAAATGAAACAAATGTCTGTAAGAAGAAAATAAAGGGAGAAGCAGATGTTTTGTCTTTTAAAAGTGATAGTTTCCCTATTTTTACTGACTAATTTATGTTCCATTTACCTTCCTATTTCTTTTTGATTTTTTTGTGCAGTGGGAGGGAGGTACCATTTGAGCTACTCATTACTCTGACAGACACTCCAGTCCCCATTCCCTATAGATACGGGGCTCTACCCACACAGCCAGTAAGTAGGTAAGAAGATAAATGAAACAATAGCTGCAAGGTTGGCAGGGAATGAGGCATTAGCTTGAGGCTGACCCATCCTCCATCATTTCTTGGATGGACATTTATTGGTTAGACTGCAGATATTGAGCATTTGTCATTGTACCCCTGGACAAACCCCACATTGAAAAACTTCAGACTTTCACAGAGCTGTCTTCAGTAGCAGACACAATTCTTTATAGTCCCAGACACATCTATCGGCAGTGACTCCATCTTCAGTAATCTTATGCTCGTTTTTCAACAAGTTTTCAAACACAAATATTCATACAAATAAGTAAAATAAGTGAGATGAAGGTAAAAAGAGGTCTAAATCTGTTTAGTTTCTGTTTTATTAAATGCAGACAAAAATAGTAACGTGGGAAAATATTGTATTCTTGTCTTAAATTAGATTTATCACAGGAGGATTAAATGGCAAAAAAGCAGTAATACTACAGCTGGGCTAATAATAATCTATGATTCTGTACCTGGGAGTCCACTCATTTGGGATTCATTTTCATTTCCTATCTCTTTTTCTATCCTCATCATTTTTTCTGCATTTTGCTATCCTCAACCAAAGCAGAGGCAGAATATACTTCACCAGTTAAGCAATCAGCTGTGACTTTTTCAAGATCTTGTAAGCGAGCCCAAATGTTTTTTCATCATGCCTAGGAGCAAAATAATACAATACGTGATTTTCTTTTACATGACTGCCACCAGATTGTAGCTTGTGAGAATGTAAAGATTAGGTAGATGAGTCAGTTCACATATTCACCCCAATTTCTGACAAGATGCTTGGGGAGGGCAATTTTTGAAAAGCATTTATCTAAGTAAATAGATATTTACCTTCGTAAAATGTCCTGCTACTTTGCTCTCCGCCGGCCCAAAAACACACAATTTTTTAAATGCGGCACATCAAACCCCCACCCCCCAACACACACAACCTCGCTCAGGTAACATGATATATTAGGGAGCCGAAGTCAGTCATTGGTCGCTTTCCCTCTTCGTTTAACCACCGGCAATTTGGCAGGGCGAGCAGCGCGGTTGTTTTTCAGAGTGGGAGATCTGCTAAGAGCACATGGCCAATTCTCAGCCCCGGCCATTAAGGCCAAGCAAGCAAAGGGATCTGCAGGCTTGCAAGGGGAGGGGGGGAGGGTGCTGCCGGGGTCAAAGTAAAGCTGGTGAAGTGTCGCTGGAGGGACAAGACAGTTACCACCAATGGCCAGGACCAGCCTTGGGGGGGGGGGGGGGGGGGGTTTGCACAATCAAATCCCAGATGGCCCTGAGCCAGATCTTGCACAACATTCATCAGCTCCCTCCCTCCATCTCACCCCCGAAGTAACCGCAGGCAGTAATGGGATTCCCGAAGGGTATGGAGGAGGGGTGGGGGGGATTTCAGCTGGTGTTTCCTCTGGGGGGGTTGCAGGTTTTGGCTGGGTCCCATGTGGGCTTCTCCATGCAAAGCCCTTATTGGAACCCTGTTCAAAGCTGGGCCTCCACGGGTTCCTTCACATCACTGCCCCAGATGGCCAACTACCTGTGAACTCAGGCGGTCAGTTTTCCACACGGAACCATGAACACAGGCACCCCAGGCCAGGCACTGCAATGGTTCCCAATCTATTACCCGGCTTACAGGGGTCATGAAAATTATTGCACGGCAATATGGGGTCTTCAGTTTTCTCCAGTAGGGGGTCAAGTTAAGTTACGACAGAGTCGGCTTCAATAGGAGGGCTACAAGTGTGCATGACGGCCCCCGCAATTGAAACAACATCACAGACCGTGGCAACACAGGTTGCAACGCCACTCCCGGCAGCCTCAGTGACAGGTCCCAATGCAGCACCACATGGCGAGGGCGACACAACATGAGGTTCTGACACAATACCCTCAGGCACAGTGTCAAGCGATAACACAACTGAAACGGACAGAAAAAAGAAAGGTGAGCCATCGGGTGTTTCTGGGGAAATGCAGATTGTGATTAAGGGGTTAGATGTGAAAAAAAGCGGGCAAGCAAAATGACAAATGCAAACATAAGGCCAGGTCAGATTCTAGCACTGGCAGTTCCTCTGATTCTTCAGACTCGGAGTCATCTTCTGATAATAGCTCCAAGAAGCAGGAATGGAATGGGGCTGAAGCATCCAGGTGCCCACCAGCACTAACAACCCTATCGCAACTATGGGAAAACGTCCGCAGGTCCTAATGAAAAAAATTTAAGAAGCGGACATATATAGATGTTTTGAGGATTATAGGACAGAGAAAAGGAAGAGATAAGAGTAATACACGCGCCGGCCATGGCAGACCTGCGGCTCGGCCTCCTTACCTCTTTCAAAGTGATCTAGCACCTGCTCCCTCGTTTCTGGCAGCTGTGGGCCGCCGGCTTCGTCCTCGGGCCACCCCTGGGGCCTCTGGTTCTGCTGCACTTCCTGATGTTCTGCATTGGGCCTCTCTTCATGGCCCACGGAGAGATGCCATCCCGACCAGCGCCGCGCCCCTTCCTAGGCGTGTGCATGCGCATAGCTGATCCTTTAATAGGGCCCGCAGTGGGAACCTGGCTGTGGCTCCGGATGATGACATCAGCAGAGCTCCGGTATATAAGCCCGGGATCCGTTCTCTCAAATTGCCTTTGCAACAGGTCCCCTCACTAGTCGAGTTCTCGTTGCTTCTTCTGTTCCTGGGTCCTGATCCTGATTGCCTTCGTTCCTGTTTCCTTGTTCCTGAGTTCCTGTTCCTTAGTCTCTCCTTCGGATTGCTAACCTGGTTGGACCTCTGCATTGCCTGACTACTCCATTGCCTCTCTCCAGCCCCGGACCTCTGCATTGCCTGACTACTCTGTTGCCTCTCTCCAACCCTGGACCTCTGCACTGCCTGACTACTCCGTTGCCTCTCTCCAGCCCCGGACCTCTGCATCGCCTGACCACGCTGTTGCTGCTCTCCAACCCTGGACTTCTGCTTCATCTGACCATCCTTTGACTCTCTCCTCATCCAGACCTCAGCCTTGCTTGCCACTGCTTCCAGACTGCCGCCAGCCCTGAACCCAACTTGCCTAAAGACTCCTCTTCAGCCTTTGTCCTGAATGTGGTTCATTCAGGCTTTGGCCTGCTCTTGTTCGGGCACCCTCTGTAGGACTGTGTTCCTATTGGCGCCCGGGTCTCCAGGATTCCGCCTTGTCCAGTACAGACTGATACCTACACTAATTTCTGCCTCTGGGCTGACCTCGATCCACCCATCGATGACCACTGATGGAGGCCACCTAAGTCCAGTCAGCCCCGGCACCCAAAGGCTCAACCCAAGGGGAACGAGGGCTGGTATTGGTGAAGCACCACCCGGACTCCGTCCATCAGCCCTCTCTACCTGCCGATGGTGGGAACCCGTAGGATCCCTCCTACAGGTAGTGTCAACCCCACCTCTGCCCAAGGTTCCACCTCTGGCACAACAAATGAAGCAAAGCAGGATGAGGCACCCATCACAGATAAAAGGATACCGAGGAATATCATCAACTGGACATAGGATTTCCTACAGATGATAAGCATCATGGGACAAAAGAGTTCCTCTCAGTATGGCCCGATGTTGAACTATGTAGACACTATACTGGAGGCAAACAGGGAGTACGATACCTGGGCCTGGTTGAATTATGATGAGCGATTTAGGGACAAAATGGAGGAGAATTGTTTCATGTCATGGGGAACCTAGGACGTCAGACTGTGGCTGAGACAGATGAAGAATAAAGCGGCGGACACAGGAGTCACCACACAATCATCTCAGAGGTCCGGTCAACAAACAGCTGAAGCCGGACAAGTAGCCAGGGGCTCGAAGAGCAATGGCACATGTTGGAGTTTCACAAATCATCTTGCAGCTTTAAGGACTGTAAGTTTAAACACAACTGCTCGGTCTGCCTCAGACCTCACCCAGACTCCATATGTCAGAAGAGGAACAATTCAGGAAGAAATGGAAAGCCATATCATAAGTAGCGTGTTCTGGAAAGTGCCATCCCCATTTACATTTAGATGCAATGCTAGACCGGCTGAATCATTACACAAAGAAGAAGGAGGTTATGAAATTCTTGGATGGTTTTCATGAAGAGTTCATCATACCTTTCCAGGGCTACGTCGAAGGCTCCTGCACAACTTACAGCCCTTCAGTAGCTAAGCATATGGACATATTTCAGCAGAAGCTGGATTCAGAGCTTGCAAAAGGTCGAATGGTGGGTCCTTTCGAGTCACCAACTTTCGAGAGGATGATGCTCTCCCCTTTGACGATCTTACCGAAGAAGGAACTGGGCAAATATAGATTAATCCAGAACTTGTCATACCCACATGAAGTTTCAGTTAATGATCACCTGCTGGACGAGGCCTGCACAGTGCATTATGCTTCATTCGACAAAACCATAGTGATACTCCATTGGTACAGAAGGGGAATTTTCATGGTGAAGTCTGATATCGAGTCCACTTTCCGCCTTCTTCCTATTCATCCTGAAAGCTTCCTGTTGTTGGGGTAATGTTTCAAAGGAGCGTACTATTTCAATAAATGCATGCCAATGGGATGTTCTGTATCATGTGCATACTTCGAGCTCTTTAGCTCCTTTCTTCATTGGGCTACCACGCAGAAAGCAATACTAGAGAACATCGTACATTATCTCGATGACTTCCTGTTCGTAGGTCTTCTTGACTCCCCAGGTTGTGTGCATTTATGAAACACATTTCATGGACTCAAGGATGAGTTTGGAATGCCTCTTGTGCACAAGAAGACTGCTACAACCAGCAGCAGAAGAGGATACCACAGTGTAGGGCTCAGAGGTTCACTGAAGGGTGTTACACGTGCTGGCCGCAGCAGACCCGCGGCTCGGCCCCCTTACCTCTTTCAATCTAGTGCCTGGTTCCTCATCCCTGGCGGCAGTAGGCCGCTGGGTCCGTCCTTGCGCCTCGCCTGGTGTCTCTGGCTCAGCTAAGGATCCTGGTGCTCCACGTCAGGCCTCTCCATGTGACCCACAGAGATGCCATCTCTCAGTGCCATGCCCTCCCTAGGCGCACATGCATGCATCTCTAAGGCTTAAGTAGGGCACGCAGTGGGAACTGAGCCGTGGCCCCAGATGAAGATGTCAGTGGAGCTCCAGTATTTAAGCCCGGACTCCGCTTCCTAAGATTTCCTTTGCAACAGGTCCCCTAACTGGGCGAGTACTTGTGCCTCCCTGTGATTCTCCGTGTTCCTGGTTCCTGATCCTCATTGACTCCTATTCCTGATTTTCTTGTTCCTGCATTCCTGATCTTCAACCCTTCCTCGGGTTGCCTTCACGGACTTTGACTCTGCTTTGCTTGACCAAGCCATTGACTCTCTCCAAGCTTGGACCTCTGCTTTGCCTGACCACGCCGTTGATTCTCTCCAAGCCCGGACCTCTGCTTTGCCTGACCACGCTGTTGATTCTCTCCAGACCCGGTCCTCTTCATTGCCTGACTACTCCGTTGCCTCTCTCCAGACCCAGACCTCTGCATTGCCTGATTACTCCGTTGCCTCGCTCCAGACCCAAACCTCTGCATTGCCTGACTACTCTGTTGCCTCTCTCCAGACCTAGACCTTTGCATTGCCTGACTTCACTCTTGACTCTCCTTGTGTAGACCTCAGCCTTGCTTGCCACCACTTCCAGATTGCCACCAGCCCTGACTCCAGGTTGCTCTATGACGCTTCTTCAGTCTATGTCGTGGATCTGGCCTATTCAGGCTTCGGCCTATTCTTGCTCGGGCGCCTTGGCCAGTACAGACTGTCACTCTCTCCTGTTGCTGCATCTGGGCTGACCTCAATCCTTCCATTGACGATGACTGATGGAGGCCCACCTAAGTCCAGCCAGCCCCGGCACCCAAAGGCTCAACCCGCTGGGAACGAGGGCTAGTATTGGTGAAGTGCCAGTCGGCCTCAGCCCTCTTTGCCTGCCTATGATGGGGACCCATAGGATCCCTCCTACGGGTTGTGTCAACCCCACCTCGGCCCAAGGGTCTACCTCCGGCGCAACAAAGGGTGATTGATGATTATTTCTCGTGTAAGTTCTTACCAGTGATACCAAAAATCACTCTTATTTTCTGGCAGATTCTGTTGATGTATGGAATAAAGAAACCGTTATCGTGCCAAACATCTAATTGTTTTCTATTTTATTTCAGGAGTTTCAATCGGCACTGATGGAGTAATAGACCTGGTACTACTAATTTTTATTTTTTGGTCTTCTTGACATTTTTTTCCTAATTTATTAATAAAATATTATTTGTTATTTAATGGAGTGTGTCCTGTGCATTATCCTCACAGCCATATGCCCCCTCGCCCTCTCACCAACTGCCATCTCTGGCCTGCACCCTCTTGCTCCTTCACCCCTCAACCTCTCACCCAACTTCATTCACAGGTGTGCACCCCCTCACCTTCTCACCAACTCCCATTGCTGGTGTGCCTTGGGTATGATGTCTTTGATAGATGTCCTGGTCTTGTGCATCCATTAAGGGCCCTTCTGATGCACCCAATGGATGCCCAAGCCAGGCGCATTTCAAAGACATTGTAAGATTGTGCATCCATTTAGGACTTTAATGGATCACAAGGGCCCTTGTGACGCATATAACGGACGCTAAGGAGCATCTGTTATGTATGTCACAAGGGTCTATAATGGACACCCAAGTCCAGAGCCTTTCAAAGGCATCCAGGACTTGGATGTACATTATGTGTGTCAAAAGGGCCCTTGTGATTCATTAAGGTCGAGAGCTGGGTGTTCCTTTGTGCACATGATCTTGCATACCTGTCTTGTGTGGCCATGCTCAGATGTCCATTTTGTGTGGGGCCTTACAGGTTGCAAAATGCCATGGGGAAGGCTGCCAAACATTTTGGACAATGATGTATGACCAGTGGTGTAGCCACGGGTGGGCCTGGGTGGGCAGGTGCCCACCCAATTTGGACCCAGGCCCACCCAACTGGAACTGGAAGTGGAGCACTGGACCTGCAAGGCCAAGGTGGTATCCCATCTCCGTGCGGTGAAGAGGAGGAC
This sequence comes from Rhinatrema bivittatum, assembly GCF_901001135.1. NCBI lineage: Eukaryota > Metazoa > Chordata > Amphibia > Gymnophiona > Rhinatrematidae > Rhinatrema > Rhinatrema bivittatum. The sequence continues at coordinate 51,326,564 of NC_042624.1, read as the reverse complement.
CCAGGGCCGGCGCGCCATTCCGTGTATTTGCACGGCACACATGGGGAAGCGATCCTGCAGCCGTATGGCCAACCGATCTTCCTATTTTTTTGGAGGGGAGGGAGCAGAAATGCTGAACACAGCTTCCGCTTCCTTCCCCTCCTCCCACCAAGCAGAAAGATTGGCCCAAAGATAGCAGGAGGTCGGTGGCAGAAGGAGAAGTCAACTGATCTTCCTGCTTGGGAGGGGGAGGAAGCGGAAGCTGTGCGTCGGCTTGAATGTGTATGTGTGGGTGAGAATTGGAGCCCGGGTGTGTGTGTGGGTGAGAATGGAAGCTTGAATATGTGTATGTGTGGGCGTCTATGTGTGGGTGAGAATAGGAGCATCGGTTTGTGGGTGAGAATGGGAGTCTGGGTTTGAGTGTGTGGTTCAGAATGAGTCCCTGGATGTGCATCTATGTGTGCATAAGAATGTAAACCTGGGGAGGGGTAAGGAAGTGAGAGCTTGTATGTGTGTCTGCAGAGAATGTGAGCTTGTGTGTGTGTGTGGGGGGGAGCATATGAGAGTGAGAACTTGAATGTGTGAGGGAGTCTGTGAGAGAAACATGTATGTGTGTGTGAGGAAGGGAAGAAGACAGTAGTAGAAGAAAGACACTGAAAAGGAATTAGGAAATGAGTGACAAGGGAAAAAATAGGAAAAAGAGACCAGGACCAACTGATTAGAAAAGTACAGACAACAAAGGTAAAAAAAAAAAAATATATATATATATATCTATCTTGAGATGTTAGATATGCCATCTTTGGGAATGTGCATTTTTTATATTTTTGTATTTTGCTCTTTCTTCAGTATTCCACTATTCAGAGACTTTAGTTTCTCAGGCTTTCTATTTTGGTTTTATCTGCATGTTTCTGTTTCTAATTTGTGGTCTCTTATTTCTATATTAGGTAAAGATCGGTCTCTGTTTTGCCTGTGTGTGTGACTGAAATGCAGTATTTCTGCTAGCATGTAGTTTCTCTGTAGTAGTAGTCCAGCTTGTTCTGTTATTCCCGTAGGTGATGTATTAATGTTCTAGGGCCTGGTGTAGTATTTGCATTACTGCTTTTTCATAGGTTGCTGTTATTTGAATCCTGAGAGTCAGTGCTGTGACTGTATGGCAAGGTTCTAGATGCCTCTTTCTTTGCAAGAATTTGTGTTTCTTTACAAAATAGCAGTGGAGGGTTATTTTTTGCTGTGGTGACACCAGAATTTGAAATTTCTTTTTCATGTTAGTTGTAATGTGAATTGCCCTAGCTCTGCGCTGCACCTGTTCTGATGATTAATTATATTTTATTGTATTTATGAAGATTTCTGGTTTTCTGCAAAGATGATTCATGAAAGAATACATTAATTTTTGTTTTATTATATGATTGGATCTGGTTGTTTTCTATACTTATGCATTTATAAACTGCAATAAATATAAAATAAATTCTGATTAATAAAGAATTTTTAATGCTGGTAAATGCTTGAAATAATTGAGGTAAAATGTTTTAAAGTTTCACGCATGATACATAATGGCTGTTGCAAATTACTTAGAAAGCCATTCTAGGGAGCAGTATATGGCATTATTTATCAATAAGAAAACAACTAGTAGGTCTCAGACCTGCATGCCTACAGCCCACCCATGTTAACCTTGTGCCCACCCAAAAAATCAATTCTGGCTACGCCACTGTGTATGACTGCTGGCCGAACTTCTCATTGCTGATGAGCACAGCCTATTCTTCTGACCAGGCCGATGTGACCTGGCTGGAGCTCTGGGCCAATTTTAATGCCCAGGCCTCCTTTCCTCACAATTTAAGTTTGTAGGATCATTATAATAGGTTACAGAATCAAGAATCTTAGCATTAAAAATTGTGTAAACGTTTCCAGCACTCCTTTCGTAGATTACGGTCTTGTTTGCAAATGTGTGACACTGTTAAATTACTATGGAAAAGGAGAAGCACATTTTAACGCTGATGGGTGTGAGAAGCAAAGAGAGGATGGTGGGGGAGAGAAAATATTGTTTGGGGTTAGAGAACAAGTGTTATAGCATTATTGGATTTGTACCCTAATGGTGGAAGCATTAAAGAAGAGGACCCACAACCTGCACAGAGAGGAGGGGGAGTGGCCCCAGGTGCCTGGTGTGGGCAGCAGGACAGTGAGTGGAGTTGTAGTCAAAATATGTAATATGGAAGGAATGCATACCCAAATGAAGATGGCATGAAGGAAGGAATGCAGGCAATCAGAGACAGGGTCATTGCTAATTAATGGGTAGTAACATTGGACAGTGTGGTCAGGGGAGGTTGGGAGCTTCAGTTGGTGTTCACAGCTATTATAGGTGTTATAGGAATTATGTTTGCCTCAAACTGGTGTAGGCATTGGAAAAGTGAATTCTGGTGTGGGAGGACACTGTGTTTCTCCTTCCATATCAGATTCCAGTTGTGAGTCTGCGTTGTTGACTACTTGATCTGCGGAAAATGATAGACAAGTTACAGGTCATTAGTCAACAACTGTTACCCACCCAAGTGCCCAAAAGACAAATATCTAATGCAAACATAGCCTTTTTAAAACCATATCTTTATCTGGCCAGGGTTGCTCCCGTATGGTGAATGTACTCCATCCACTACTTCAGGGCGCAGAGTGCCCACAATGAGCTCCTCAATGGAGGTCAAAATGAGAGTGCATGGTGGTCTTGCAGCGTGATGCCTCAATTTTTGCAGCCTTCTCTTTCACCTCCCTGCATGTGTGATTTGTTTTATATCTCATGTTTTGACCACCAGGGAGCTAACCTCAAGTACGATCCTTTCCAAAATTATTTTCTTAGAGACTGAGCATTCTCACAGATGCATCAGCACAGGAGTTCCTTTTCTGTATCTGAGAACATCACGTGCTCATTTTGGTGGTGCTTGGCCACCACAGGGGCCTGTCTGCTCTTCCTGCCCTCCAGCCTCCCTCTCCACCTTTCTCTTTTCTGCTGCTTTTTTTTGCAGTTCCTTCCCAGCACTATTGGCTGCAACATTGGCCGTGACCAAGACAGTCACTACTCATCAAAACTGTGAATACAAATAAAAACATTGGTAGCCTATAAAAATGGGGTTTGCAAAACAACATTGCAATTCAAGATAACATGTAGGAGTACTTACTATACACTAATCAATGTTAATTAAACTTCCAACAAACAAATCAGACTAAGCACACACAAAGGAATAGGCCACATGGATAATATGAACAGATGGCAAAAACACGCAGTTAATAGGAGAAAGAAAAATGCTACATGGATAGTTCGGACAGACAGACCAAAATTAGAGGCACATGCTGCATGGAAATAATGAACCCATAAGGTAACTTACAGTTAATGGAAGTACCAAGGAACAGGCCTCATGGATAGCATAAATAGATGGGAAAACAGGCAGTTAATGGAATGTGAAAGGAACAGGCCGCATGCATAGCACGAACACATGGGAAAATCAATACTTTATGGAAGGATGTCCATAATTTGTGCTTCCATTTACAGGCCCCCTGGCAATGCTCATAGCAGACGCCCAAGTCCGGCTGCTTTTGGTGCCATTCAGGGCTTGGGCATCTGTTCACCCACAGCCATCAGTCTATATTGAAAGTAGTAGAATGCGAACAATTTATAAATGCACGAAACACAGGTAAAATAAAATAAACACAATGAACAAGTTCTGCACTTAGGAAAAAAATTCAAGGACGAAGCAAATAAGTCTTTCCTGTTGAAAATGAAGCAATGTGGATCTTCCTGCAATGTTGAAAAATCATATTTTATGGAATATATTTTGTGAACTAGAAGATAGTTTCATCTTGTTGTGTGTCAGCTGTTATGTATGTTATTATATTGTGAGCCACCAAGGATTTTAGTTAGTGTAGGATTGAACTATTTTAAATTAAATTTAAATTAAATTAATTAAATTATTAAAGATGGATGCCAGAACATGATCAGGGCAATGAGCAATGGGGAATAACAAGTGATCTGATGCTTTGCACAATTGCTGCCTCCTGGGACCTTTAGAAGGAGGAAAGTGGAAGCTTTGTTCTGTGCAAACTGAGAGCTTCAGAAAAATAGCATGGCATTTTAATGGAAGCATGAAGGGAAGGCAGCAGCTCTGTGAGAAGCTGGAAGCAGATGGTGCACCTATGCATTTCCACCTGTCTGATGATGCAGAGCTTAGTAAAGCAACAGATTCCTTCATAAATTGTCTTTGGATGTCAATATTGGTGTGGATGACCTCCTGGGAGGCCAGGATTGTTAACACATGATGTGGTGGTGCAAGTCCTAAAGCCATTCATGGATACTGTGGAGGATCTGAGCTCTAGAACAGCTATCCTGGGCAAGTTCCTTCCATATATCCTGGATTGTTTCTGGAAGGAACAGGGACTGGCATTGGAGATGCTAGTGCTTATGGACTCCTTATAGCTGTAATTGCAAAATCATCTCAAACCCCTCATCAAGTTGGATCTTTATATGCTTGCCACCCTGTTTGACTTATGAGTGAAAGGGAGCATTGCCTGGCATTCTGATATATTGTAAGGAGAAACTGGTTAGGGCGCAAGAAAACCAGAATCTTCTCCGCATTAATACCACCTACTTTAAATTGAACAGGGAATAAATGTCACTTTTTATTCTGTTTCTATAGGGACACAAAGGATGCTGCTACTGAACTTATATAAATTTAAATCGTTCTATATCCAATATAACAAACAGCTATTCATTTAAGTGTCAAATGGTCATGTCTATACCTTTGATGGCCTGAATCACTACCACACAATAATATGAAATTGAAGTTCCATTTTGAAGAAATTATCTTGAAGAAAATGATATCATGTTGTAGAGGCTACAGATCTAACAGGGTCATTCTTTATTCTGCGATGTGCCAGTATCACGTGCAGTATTATTCTAATTAGTGTAAGGGGAGGAGTATGGGTGGGGTTTGGGTGGAGTTATCCCCTGGCAGCGTAGCTGGCGATAATTTTTTTCACATTACCGCTGGCAGCACCGCAGGAAATAACTACACCTTTTCCCGAGGCGCTATGGGGACGATAGTGTGTGGTGTGACTGCACTGTGGTGGATGAAACTGCACTGCCGCTATGTGGCTGGCTGCCCACTATCACTCTCCAGTCCATTTTTATTTTCGTGCCTCATCATTCTGCTATAAATATATATATTTTTTTTTTATTTTATATTTATGCATTTTTCACAAAAACAAACAGAAAAGGTATTCCAGGTTTATATCACTGTAAAAATAACATAATTACTTTCCCCATAATCCTTATTACAATCCCTGTTTATACCTTATTCTTATTAGTAATTTTTAATCAGGTAGTTATATAAGATTCCAACTTAAACTGGAACATTACAACAATTAATGGAAAAAGAAAAAAAGAAAGTAACCTTATTCCAACTTATCCTGAGTTGGCTGAATTGGAGTGCTACCAATTCCCTGGTTATCTAAAAAAAAAAAAACACCTTAATTGTGATGGGTCAAAGAAAAGATAACATGAGTTATTCAGATATATCAAACATTTACAGGGATATCTAACTGACATTGTAGCCCCCATATGCTTAACTTCTTGATTCATATCAAGAAATTTCCTCCTTCGGATTTGGGTAGACCTGGTTAGATCTGGGAAAACCCAGATCTTATAGCCCAGGTACAATTTATTTCTATTGCGAAAAAACAAGTTCAATACTGAGGCTCTATCCATTGATAACACAAAAGTCACCAGTAGAGTGCCTCAGTATTCAATCTGTTCCTCTTCTGTTGTTTCCAAAAAAGAAGTTAGATTAATATCTGGTCCCAATACAGGTTCAGCCATAATCCTCTGATCTTTCTTTGTTGTTACAAAATAAATGTTAGAAATAGATGGTAATGTTTCTTTAGAAAATTGCAGAATTTCAAACAGATATTTCTTAAATTGTTCATGAGGAGAAATGAATCTAACTTTACAATCTTCTTCATAATAACATGTTCTTCTTGTATCAAGTTTGTTTATATTTCCTGAATAGAATAAGATTTAACTTCTAATTCTTTTATTTTAACCTCATGAATATCCAACTTTGGCTCAATCTCTTGTATTTTATTCTGGGATTTATTAATAGCCTGTGTTAAAGAGACTATTGAGTTCTGAATCGTCATTAAGGCTTCCCATACTGTTCCAAAGGTAACTTCCTGAGGTTTGACCATTCTTGGGGTTGGTAGCTCTCTCATTCCTCCATCCTGACAAACTACAGTAATCTTTGTAGATTCATGTGCAGGTTCCTCACCACTCTAAGTTGTTAATTGAGGATAACATCCTTCCTTCTATGCTTCCATCTTTAACACCCTCTGTTGAAGACTCAGTAACAGCTTCTGCAACTGACCTGGCCTCCAAATTTATTGGGTCCACCATCCAGCTCTGTATCTGGGTGTGGGTGTTCATAGGTGGTGAGGGAGTCTCAGGAGCCCCAGGGCTTAATGATGTTTGAGTGTCCAAGGGGGTCTGAATGTGCTCCACATCCGTCTTCCCAGCAGATGCTCCTGGGGTAGATACATAGGTTGGAGCAAAAAAACCATTAATAGTTGATTGTGAAGGTATGGGCATGGTAGTTGCATAAGAATCTAACCTCACCCTACCTTTCCGTTTTGTATGAGGCATATGTTTAGGAAATCAGTTTAAATATAAAGGGTTTCCTGCTCAACTTGAATGTTTATATTTTATATTCACATATATATTTTTCCCTCAACACCTTGTACTCTCTGCATACCATATTTTTGTACCCCCCCCCCTCTTTTATACCATGCCATGTAACCAAATCGTTCCATGTATTTTCTCTATTATGTTATACATTATGGGGCGGATTTTAAGAGCCCTGCTCGCGTAAATCCGCCCGGATTTACGCGAGCAGGGCTTGCGCGCCGGTGCGCCTATTTTACATATGCCTGCCAGCACGCGCAGAGCCCCGGGACTCGCGTAAGTCCCGGGGTTTTCCGAGGGGGCGTGTCGGGGGCGGGGCCGATCGGCGCGGTGTTTTCGGGGCATGTCAGCGGTGTTTCGGGGGCGGGCCCGGGGGCGTGGTTTCGGCCCGGGGCGGTCCGGGGGTGTGGCCGCGCCCTCCGGAACTGCCCCCGGGTCGCGTCTTTTGTTTGTGCCTGATGAGCCTACAAAAGTACGCGAGGGCGCCCTGTATGAAAATCTACCCCTATCTGTAAACCGATATGATGTGCAAATGGCTATCGGTATATAAAACCTTTAAATAAATAAATAAATAAATAAATAAATAAAATAAATAAACTTTCTTTGAGATTCAAATTGAGGAATCCTATATACAACGGAGGCAGTTGAAGAGGAAAATTATCTCAGTATATTTATAAGTACAAAGATTACTCACATTTAGGTGGAGGAGCTCTCGTGACCAATTTTTCAATCCAAAGATGTAGAATTTTCAGGAAATCAACACAAAGCCACGTGCCGGCGTTGACTGCATGCCACTGAAGCTCCGTTTATGAAGGCCCTCACTTGGGACTCTCCCTGATGACATCAAGGCCAAATCAAGTCTCACTGTGCCATCAGGCTAGGAACAAAACCTTACCCCCGGATTCCACAGAATGGTATTTTAGGAAAGTTCTGCAAACGTTGGTCCTCTCCTCCACCTCAATTCAGCAGCGCTGAAGCTCTGTTTATGAATGCCCTCACTTGGGACCCACCCTGATGACGTCAAGGCCGGAGGTCAAGTCTCTCTGTGCCGTCGGGGCTAGGAACAAAACCTTACCCCGGATTCCACAGAATGGTAAGTTTTAGGAAAGTTCTGCAAACACTGGTCCTCTCCTCCACCTCCCTGCTATAAATATTTATAGCAGAATGATGTAACTTACCCCTAGATTCATCATTCTGCTATATTTATACTTGAGGTGCTATTACTCCATTGAGGATCCTCTAATGCAAACTATGAAATGTGGACCCGTATTGGGGTTATTAATCTTTCTGAACATGGGACAGAAGCTCTGATTTACTCAGATAATTTGACATTTTATTTTCATTAAAAAAAGTTCTTGAAAACATTTGACTATTTTATGTAGCCAATGATTATGGATAAGGCTATGAAGGCCGAGTCAGCTGGTAGTGCCTAGTATGATAGGTCACTATTCATTTTTTATATATTCTAATCATATTGTACAAGTTTGATGTGTACGAGGGTTGTGTATAATTCCATCGCCACTGTATTTATGACCAAAACCCTACTTTAAGGCAAATCTCTGATAGGATTTTAAAACTCAATTGAAACCCACAGGGAATTACAAAATGGGAATTCAGACTTAAAAATTAAATATGTGAGCATGCCAAAATTATCTTGTCAGATAGGTCTCTTCAAAATTTTTAAAATGAGTCCTACCTCAGCTCTCTAGCTCTTTCCTAGGCTGAGCTGCAGTTGTTTAAAGTTTTACAGTAATCCAAAAATCTGTAAGCAGAACTGCTGGTTCTTCACAGGAGCTGACAATATCACCTCCACAGTGCGCTAAGCCTCCTCCTGCAGCTTCTATTACAGTTAACCCCATGCAGTCCTAGTCAGCCACCATGCACTCACAGAAAATGCTTTTTTCTTTCTTTTTACTGTCCTGGGCTGCTTCTAATAGACACCCACAACAAAAAATAAATATTGGAGCTGGCTCCTATCCTCTTAAACGGGCCTCAATTATTTTTAATTAGTTTTAAAAAAGTGAAGAAATTTTCCCTAAAATATGTAGATTATAAATCATGCAGAGCCTTAAATACCTATGTTGCGTCTTAAACTAGACACAAAAACATACAAGTAACCAATGCAAAATTTGCATGAACTGGAGTGAGATGACCCTCTGGCTACATTCTATTTGCAAGTATACAGCAGCATTTTGAATTATCTGAAGGTGGTGGATTTTTTCCTCCAACCAATAAGAAATTACAATAGTCTAATTCTGAGGCAGTTAGTGTATGTATGACAGTTAAGTCCTATATATTCAAAATATGATGAAACTATTTTACCCTGTGCAATTGATAGTAAAAATACTTTAACAATAGAACTAATAGAAGTAGTTTTTCAAACAGGGCTGGATTTAAGATTTTGGCACCCCTAGGTAGGACTGGAGAACTGGGGAGCTGGTGCACCTGGAGATCAGAGCGTGGGGAGAAGAAAGGCAGAGTATCCAAGTAGCTTTGGTGCACTGCACATCTCTAAAGCAAGTAGAAGGAGGCTCTTCCTTGGTCCAAGTATTTGGCATGTTTAAAATTTGGCACTTTAGACAGTTGCCTAAACTGCCCATGCCTAAATCCCAGCCTGTTTTCAAAGATTATGTCTGGGTACAGAGCCAGTGCTAGTTTTTTTTGCTGCCCTGTGCAAAAATGTACTATGCTGCCCTCCCCCCGATTCATTCAGTGCCAGTCCCGGGCCCATCAAATAAAGCCCAGCTCTCTCCTGCAATATATATTTTTAAAACTGACATGTGCCCCCTCCCCAGAACCCATGGATGGGGAAGGGTATTAGGTACCCTAGGCAAACCTTACAGCCTTGCACACAGGACACCCCACACCCTTTACAGACACACACAATTAAATTATGCATTTATAACAAATTTTATATGAAAAAGATTATTCAAAAGTACCGTCTTCTGAGGCAAAAATAACACATGCATATTGGGGTAGATTTTAGAAATTTATGCAAGCGCATACTTTTGTTCGCGCACTAGGCACGAACAAAAGTACGCTGGATTTTATAAGATACGCGCACAGCCGCGCGTATCTTATAAAATCCGCGGTCAGCGCGCGCAAGGGGGTGCACATTTGTGCAACTTGCGTGCGCCGAGCCCGGCGTGTGCTGCCTGTTCACTCTGAGGCCGCTCCGAAATCGGAGCGGCTTCGGAGGGAACTTTCTTTCCACCCCCCCGCACCTTACCCTCCCTTCCCTGACCTAACCCATCCCCCCAGCGTAAATCTGCGCGCGCCAGCGGGCTGCTGGCGCACCATCACCCGACCCAGGGGTTGGACCCGATCACGCCCCCGGGCCGGCGCCACGCCCCAAGTCCCACCCCGAACCGCCCCTGACCCCGGACACGCCCTGACACGCCCCCTCCCCGCCCCTTTTACGAAGCCCCGGGACTTACGCGCATCCCGGGGCTGTGCGCACACCGGCGGCCTATGCAAAATAGGCGTGCGAGTGCCCTGCGCGCGTAAATCCTTCCGGATTTACGCGCGCAGGGCTTTTAAAATCAGGCCCATAATATTTACATGCACTCCTTTGGTACCAATCAGAAAACTCTGCAAAAAAAACCCACTTGCAACTCCTATGGGATTAGACTTTTTGTAAGGTGTATTATGTGTGAGCTTGGCCCTCAGAAAGCCATGAACAAACAGAATTACCATTACAATATAGTAAACCTCCCGTACCAAAACATCCCTAACAACCTTATCTATGAAAAGGTAACACTGCACATATTACACCAGGCCCTAGAACACCAATAAAACTCTTATTAGGAAACCAGGCTGCTATAGATCCCTAAACAGAAATTACATGCCAGCAAAATACCTCACCTCAGTCACATATACAGAACACAGACAGACCCTCACCAAATACAGAATAAAGAGATCGGAAAGTATCAACAGAAACGTGCTGAGAAGAACTGAACTGGAACCCACAACAAACCAGTCTCTATATGCAGAGCAACAATGGAAAAACAGAAACATTATCATTCTTCATAAAACATTAAATAATAAAATCAAGAAATATAAAACATCATTCAAAATAGTAAAATCATATTCTTAAAAAGATTATTTCAATCCAGTTAATGAATAGAATATTGAAAATTTCCCAAGCACCAATAAAATATTTCAAATAAAAAATCCAATAATTAAAAGTCTTATTATCCCCCCAAAAAAATATTAAATATTTTGAAAGAACAGAATAATCAAATACACTAATAATTAAAGCTAGTAATGATTAAAAAAATGTCCTGCTCTCCATACCTGTGATCTTCTGATTTCCAGTCACCCTGAGATTGTCGTGGATTAGGGGAGGTAGGGATGCCCAAATTATATCTTCTCTCTCACACAAATGCACAATAACACATTCATTCTCTCACTCACTCCCTCTCTCTAACATGCACTGGCTCCCTCTCCCTCACAGATACATACTCGGGTAGATTTTAAAAGGGCTGGGCGTGTGCCCATAAACATGCACAATGATACATGCTATTTTATAAACTATACACGTGGTTTATAAAATACTCCTACGAGAGAGGGAGTGAGTGAGAGAAAGAGAGAGAGAGAACCTCTTTATATAGCTCAACCCGACAATATATGGACCATTGTAAGGGGGTACTTTGATTCAGGATGAGTTTTCGGGAGGTGGATTGGGGTTAAGGGAGTGGTGTTACAGTCACATTCAGAGGTATCCATTGTAAAATTTGACATCATTAAAGAATTTTAGACCTTATAAGTGATGAAAATTCTAACAAGAGAAGTTGATTGTACACTGCAGTCTCTGCATCACGGCCTCGTGGGCCTCCTGCTGTATTCGGACTGTGGTTGCATGAGCTCCACCACAGCCCACTCTGTCTTCGGGCTTTGGTGGGATGAGCTCCACCATGGCCCACAAATCTTCCTGCATGTGGGGGGAGTAGAAGCTATGCACGGGTGGGCAGCGCACATAAACAGAAGATAGCTTCCCCTTCGGCTGCTGGTGGGTTGAGCGCTGGTGGCCTGCAGCCTTTCTCCTTCTTTGGCTGCCAGCGGGTTAGGCTCCATTGGTGGCCTCGTGTCTTTTCCTCCTTCCGTTAGCCCGCTGCACCCCTGGGTGTGGCGCCCCATGCCAATGCACACTATGCACACTCGTACCGGCCATTACGCACGTGGCCGGGCCTTGTGGAAAATTGGCTTGGCGCGCACAAGGCCCAGCCATGCACGTAAAGGCCGGAATTAACTTGCGCAGCAGGTCGAAAATCTAATCTAATTTTTTATTACATTTTTAAAGTAAACTTCATAATAAATAAAAGCCATCATCAGAACAAGTTGCTGTTTTGTAATACATTTCTGAACTTGTCTGTACACTTTTACACCTGCCTCATATCTCATGCAATTGAAACTGCATTTGTCTTTTGTCTGTTGTTTTTGGGTGGGAAGTCTGAGTGAACTGGTGGGGTTCAGGGTGAAGTACGGCAGGGTCTAGGTGAACTGGTGGAAGTATCGGTGATCAATTGCTGATTCCAAGTTCACACACATGCATTTTCAGAAGTGGAGTATGAGCACACTTTATACGATACCTACCTCCGTGTTTAATTCTGGGTCATTGGGCACAAATTGTTACAATTATTACATGCATTAAATATGCAGGTGTATTTTTATAAAATGGGTAGAGAAAGTATGTGTGTTCCTGCATTACAAACATACATGCATACTGAAATGTGTGTGCACTTTTGGGGCAGAAGTTTGTGGTCTCTTATAAAGTGCGCAGCTGCTATCACACGGTTTATAAAATACTAGCATAAATCTCAGTGGACCCACTTATGTGTGCAGAAATTGTACCACTGACAGTTGTGAAAGCCAGGCTCAATATGCGAATCAAAAGACAAAGTAAAACCTATTGTTACCCCAGATTACATAATTTACCACTTAGAGATAATGGGGCAGATTTTCAAAGGGGTACGCGTGTAAGATACACGCGTAACCCCTGAAAAGCTGCCCCTTGCACCCCCTGCGTGCGCCAAGCCTATGTTGCATAGGCTCGGCAGCGAGCGCAAGCCCCAGGACGTGCGTAAGCCCTGGGGCTTTCCTGGGGGTATGTGCCGGGGGGCGTGTCGTGGCCGGTGCGTCATTGAGGCAATTCCGGGCGCGGGGCCGCGGGCGTGGTTCCGACCCAGGGGCATTCCGGGAGCGCAGGACGCAGCCTCGGGACCAGCCCCTGGAACGGAACATGGCACGCCGGCACGCGCAAGTTACGCCTGCCTCGGGCAGGCATAACTTTTGAAATAAAGGTGGGGGGGGGGGGAAGTAGTTAGGGCCCGGGGGGGGGGGGGGGTTAGTTAGGGGAAGGAAAAGGAATGGTGGGGGGCACCAGAAAGAAAGTTTCCTCCGAGGCCGCTCCGATTTCAGAACGGCCTCGGAGGGAACGGAGGCAGGCTGCCGATTCTGTGCAGCCTTGCGTGTGCCGACCCCAGATTTTAAAAGATATGCATGGCTACGCATGTATTTTTTAAAATCCAGCATACTTTTGTTTGCGCGGGTTGCGCGAACAAAGTACGCGCGTGCGTACCTTTTTAAAATCTGCCCCATTATGAACCCATCTAATTCCAGAGTTTGATTTAATGGCAAAGTGGAAGCTTTATAAACCCACTTCTGTTTTTTATTCTGGGTTTGCATTAAGCTTGTTTGAAAACTAACCACACTGATTTTTTCCAAGCAGACTTCCTTTTGATTAGGGGGTGAATGGAAGGTATATCTAGATCAGAAGCCCCACAGATTTCAAATACATATTAAATACAAATAGAGATTAAAAAAAAAATAGGTCCTTGGGGTACCCCATAAAATGTTGCCAGTCTTGTAATGCATTCTTTTCTATAACCACCTTTTTTATTCGATCAGATAAAAATTACCTTAAAATGATCAAAGACTTTGGAACTCACATAAAAGGACTTAACAGAGACTTGAGTTATTTATCTCCCTACCAGACATAAAATTCTATTGCTTGTCACCTTCTTATCACTCTAACATATCGACCTCCCCTTGCTTCTTCCCCTTCAAACTATTTGTAATGTATTTTATGATTCACTTGTATTTTCTAGCACTGTTATCATTTCCTCATTCTGTTTTGGACCTAAGGAAGGGAATGGCACTCCAGAAAGCTAGTCAAGAAATGTGTTTATTCAGTACAATAAAAATGAATTACCTTATATTATTTTTTGTTTCTTAACCTTTATTTCCATCCTCCAAATTAAAAATCTGAGCTCTTATCAAATTAAATCCAGAAGATGGTGAATCCTTTCTCCCTTTAATATTTGTCCTCATGGCAGATGCACCCACTGCTATTTCCATAGAGGCTCTCGGAGAAAAGAGTCCAGCCAGTCCCATGGACCTCAGTATCAAAGAGACCTGTCTGTTACACTATAGCTTCAGCGCCCCGTCACCTCCTTCATTGCAGCCACTATCCATGGCATTGGTATTTATTTTTATTTATTTATTAGTTCGGAAATACCATCACAATGATTTACATAATTACAAGTAAAATAGATGCATGATAGATGTCTCCTCAGATCTATCATGATATAATCTGAATGGCTTATTGGTGATGCTGCTAGATCTCTGGGCAGGTAGGTCTATTGGGGGAACCCTTGCTTCAGGATCAGGACACAAACCCAGGTCTCTTATGACAGCAGCACACAGAATTGCTACTGAGTTATCAGACTAGTCTGTGACATTTTTTTGACCATGATAACACTAATTAAAATGTTGATAGAGCAGAATCTATCCTATGAAATCTAAAAGAGATGAGTCAGTTACATTACGATATCTATTTCAGTAAACATAATCTAACAAACTACTTCTTTTAATATATATACTTTCAAGATATGCAGAATTAAACTTGATTTGTATTAAGCTCTTAGAGGGTAAAATTTGAATGATAGGTCTGTTAGGAGGCTAAATTACTGCTATCCAAATTAATCACAATAAAGCAAACAAACTAGCTGATACATCTAAGATACTTACTACAATGTTCCCAATTCTGGAGACTTTATTTATTACAACAGTTCCTACACTGACAATTCAAGAGCTACTTTATTCTAAAACTCCCAATGGGCAAATTACAATAGGACATATAAAAAAACTTCATGGCTTCCTCATGTTGATCAGATTAGATTCTTTATAATCATATAGACTTGTAATTCCTTGAACTGGCTCTTCTTCGATATACTGTATTTATTTATTTTCCTAATATCATTATTAACAGATTCCTTCTGCAGATAATATGTTCCAATGCAGACTTTTCCTGGATCAAGAGGGTTTCAACAATTCCAATCCAATCTCCATTCCTCATAACTTTGTAAATAGTATTATACCATTTATAGCAATTGCTATGTGATGCACATCATGTTAACATGAGATAGAAGTCTGAAATGAATTGGCAGAACTGAAAGACTTTTCTAAAAGCCTGGAAACTGTTAGGAAAAATCAACATTAGTTTTAATAATGCATTAATGTTTTATGCACTATTTCCTCTTCCCCATGTTTTTTCACTTAATATTTATGTTACAGATTTTCACTTAATATTTAGTTAATATTTCACTTAATATATTTCACTTAATATTCACAATATTTAGTTAAAGATAATGGGGTCCATTTTAAAAAACAGCGCACGTACGTACTTTTGTTCGCGCACTAGCCGCAAACAAAAGTACGCCGGATTTTATAAGATATGCGTGTATCTTATAAAATCCGAGGTCGGAGCGTGCAAGGGGTGCACATTTGTGCAACTTGCCTGCGCGCGCTGCCTGTTCCCTCCGAGGCCGCTCCGAAATCAGAGCGGCCTAGGAGGGAACTTTCCTTCCGCCTCCCCCCACCTTCCCCTCCCTACCCCTATCTAACCCACCCCCCAGTCGTAACTTACGCGCACCGGCTGTCTGCTGCCGCGGCAGGCCCTGACACAGGCCACTGTGTCGGGGAACTCGGCCACGCACCCGGACCACCCTCACACCCCCGAACACATCCCCAAGCCGACACCACGCCCCCTGGCCATGCCCCCGACTGCCCCTTTTTGCAAGCCCTGGGAATTACGCGCGTCCCGGGGCTTGTGCGCGCCACCGAACCTATGCAAATCAGGCTCGGTGCATGCGGGGGGGGGGGGGTTTAAGGGTGACGCCCATAACTTATGCACGTAACCCTTTTAAAATCCGGCCCAATGTATATTGTTGTATATAGTGCTTTTTGGAGTGTATAATTTATATATAGTGTATAAGGTTATCCACAGTGTATAAGGTTATACACAGTCCCTTTTTGAGAGTATAATTTGCAATGTTACATATTATGTTCTTTGGTTGTTTTCTCCTCTTCCTCTTTTTCCCCCTCTTCTCTCACCCCTTCTCTCTTCCTAGCTGCTCCCCTCTCCCCACCCTGTTTTTTTGTATTTTCCTCCTTCAGTTATATTGTAAACCAGCACGATGTACCCACAAATGTCAGTATATAAAAGCTAATAAATAAATAAAGGTTTCTGTTTTATGTATTGCACAGTTTCAGTTTTATTCACTGTTCCTTCACCTGTTACACGTAAACCGATGTGATGCCCCGCAAACGTCGGTATAACAAAGCGTTAAATAAATAAATAAATAAATAAATAAATAAATGAATGAAAGCATTGCTTGAGCTAAAATGCCTACCAATGCGCATATGTTGTTGCGATTCTGCCCGCAACCGGAGCTACGGGCAACCACTCACCCTTCTTCTCCAGCCGGCATGGTTCACGCCACCGCCGCCGATGTTCCTCCCATGGCCCGGAGGCCTCTGACCCTTCTTCACTGCGGCTGGAGCCACTAGCCTGCCTGACGCCACCCTTGTGCTGCTCCTGCACGACGAGCCTTGCTGCCGTGCTTCTTCGCGGCCTGGAGCCACCGCCGTTGTCGGAGCTCAGGCGAATGCATCTTGCCCGTCTCACCGCAACACATGACCTTTTATGCTATATTTTTAGGTGATTATTAAGCTGATCTATTAAAAATTTTCTGAATCCCATGATTGGAATGTAGTTTCCAGTATTAAGTTATTTGTTTGTAGAATCCTGTTAGTCCCCTACTAGAGTTAGAATATATAGAAACATAGAAACATAGAAACATAGAAATGACGGCAGAAGAAGACCAAATGGCCCATCCAGTCTGCCCAGCAAGCTTCCCTCATTTCTTCTCCCATACTTATCTGTTTCTCTTAGCTCTTGGTTCTAATTCCCTTCCACCCCCGCCATTAATGTAGAGAGCGGTGATGGAGCTGCATCCAAGTGAAATATCTAGCTTGATTAGTTAGAGGTAGTAGGGGTAGTAACCGCCGCAATAAGCAGCTACACCCATGCTTATTTGTTTTTACCCAGATTATGTTATACAGCCCTTATTGGTTGTTTATCTTCTCCCCTGCCGTTGAAGCAGGGAGCTATGCTGGATATGCGTGAGGTATCAGTTTTTTTCTTCTCCCCTGCCGTTGAAGCAGAGAGCTATGCTGGATATGCATCGAAAGTGAAGTATCAGGCACATTTGGTTTGGGGTAGTAACCGCCGTAACAAGCCAGCTACTCCCCGCTTTGTGAGTGTGAATCCTTTTTTCTTCTCCCCTGCCGTTGAAGTTATGCTGGATATGCGTGAAGTATCAGTTTTCTTTTCCCCTGCCGTTGAAGCAGAGAGCTATGCTGGAAATTCGTGATGTATCAGTCTTTCTCCCATGCCGTTGAAGCAGAGAGCCATGCTGGATATGTGTCGAGAGTGAATTATCAGGTACATTTGGTTTGGGGTAGTAACCGCCGTAACAAGCCAGCTACTCCCCGCTTTGTGAGTGCGAACCCTTTTTTCTTCTCCCCTGCCGTTTAAGCAGAGAGCTCTGCTGGATGTGTGAAGTAACAGTTTTTTCTTTTCCCCTGCCGTTGAAGCAGAGAACTATGCTGGATATGCATTGAAAGTGAAGTATAAGAATGGAGTGATCAAGCTAGTTGAAAGGCATCAGGAATAGAGGAAGGTGGAGGTAGTAATTTGGATATTTGGTTTGGGGTAGTAACCGCCGTAACAAGCCAGCTACTCCCGTCTTTGTGAGTGCAAATCCTTTTTTCCACATTTCCTCTTGCTGTTGAAGCTTAGAGTGATGTTGGAGTCACAGTAACCATGTGTATGTTTATTGAATAAGGGTATTGTCTCCAGGCAGTAGCCATCATTCTGGCGAGTCACCCACTCTTCATTGGCGGCCTCTTGACTTTATGGATCCACAGTGTTTATCCCACGCCCCTTTGAAGTCCTTCACAGTTCTGGTCTTCACCACTTCCTCCGGAAGGGCATTCCAGGCATCCACCCCCCTCTCCGTGAAGAAATACTTCCTGACATTGGTTCTGAATCTTCCTCCCTGGAGCTTCAAATCGTGACCCCTGGTTCTGCTGATTTTTTTCTTATGGTAAAGGTTTGTTGTTGCCTTTGGATCATTAAAACCTTTCAAGTATCTGAAAGTCTGTATCATATCACCTCTGCTCCTCCTTTCCTCCAGGGTGTACATATTTAGATTCTTCAATCTCTCCTCGTACGTCATGCGATGAAGATCCTCCACCTTCCTGGTCGCCCTTCTCTGTACCGCTTCCATCTTGTCTTTGTCTTTTTGTAGATACGGTCTCCAGAACTGAACACAGTACTCCAGGTGAGGCCTCACCAAGGACCTGTACAAGGGAATAATCACTTCCCTTTTCTTACTCGATATTCCTCTCTCTATGCAGCCCAGCATTCTTCTGGCTTTTGCTATCGCCTTGTCGCATTGTTTCGCAGACTTCATATCATTAGACACTATCACCCCAAGGTCCCTCTCCTGCTCCGTGCACGTCAGCCTTTCCCCCCCCATCGAATACAGTTCATTGGGATTTCCGCTCCCCATATGCATGACTTTGCACTTCTTGGCATTGAATCTCAGCTGCCATATCTTCGACCACTCTTCCAGTTTCCTTAGATCCCGTCTCATTCTCTCCACTCCTTCCGGCGTGTCCACTCTGTTGCAGATCTTAGTGTCATCCGCAAAAAGACAAACCTTACCTTCTATCCCGTCCGCAATGTCGCTCACAAAGATATTGAACAGGACCGGTCCCAACACCGATCCTTGCTGTACACCACTTAAAACCGCTCTCTCTTCAGAGAAGGTTCCTTTTACCATCACACATTGTCTTCTGTCCGTCAACCAATTTGCAATCCAGGTCACCACCTTGTCACTCACTCCCAAGCTTCTCGTTTTATTCACCAGTCTCCTGTGCGGAACTGTATCAAAAGCTTTGCTGAAATCCAAGTATGTGACATCGAGCGCTCTTCCTTGGTCCAATTCCTTGGTTACCCAGTCAAAAAAGTCAATCAGATTTGTCTGACAGGATCTTCCCCTGGTGAATCCATGTTGCCTCTGGTCCATCAATTCTCCGGACTGTAGATAGTTCACTATTCTCTCTTTCAGCAGAGACTCCATTACTTTTCCCACTTTTCCCACTCCATTACTTTTCCCACTTTCCCACTTTCCCGGTGTGAGGAAAGACCTAAGGATACCATTGTGGAAGCTCATGAATGGTATGTCCCTTTGGCATTTAGAGCCAGTGCACCATTTTTATTTGTGGATTCCCTTTTGGTTTGGAGAGGCACCATATCCTGTGCTATTCTCTAATTTTTCTATTGAGTGACTTCTGTCACCATGGGACATTGGATGGGAGTTTCTTTCCACCTTCCCAATCCACCTTAAAGTTAATTAATTAATTAACTAATTAATTTAATTTGGGAGTTCCCAATACTTTGAGACTCAATCTAATTTAATCTTTGCTCTACTACCAACTGGGAGAGGCTCACTTCATGTAAAATAGACCTGAGATCATATAGATCCAAGGAGATGAAGACTTTCAGACATTCCTAAAGAGGGGAAGAAGGAGTGAAGGGAGAAAGGAGTTGGAGTGGACACCAATCGGGTCCATGAACATCTACCACACAAAAGGAGAAGAGGAATTACAAGTATTATGATGATACTGAATAGGAGAGGATGGAGAAAGCCTTGTGTCATGCAGGTATGGTGTGAAAACTAAGACATTTCAAGAAAGAAAACTATAAGGAGATGGAAGGAGCTAAAATGACTGTGTAATATAAATTCCATCAAATAATACATAACCAACATTGAGAGGGATACTGTTAATTTGCTCTATATCCAATGGGAGGGAAGATCTAACTAAATTTCAGAAGTAAATTAAATTGTTTTAATATCTTAATCAAGAGAGAGAGAGAGACGATGAGAAGTTAATGACTTAAAGAACTGAATTAATTGGCTTTAACATCTGAATTAAGAAAGACTACAATATATTGCTACATATTAGAAGAAAATCTACAGTAACAGCTATAAAGAACTTTATCAATTTCATCTTATCAGTAAAAAGAAGTTGGAAATCACCAAAAATTCTCAAGTCTTTCATCGACTTGTGACTGTACTGATTATCTATGCTGTGATCATCACTGCTGTATACAGTGCATTGAATAGGGATGTAAAACTAAGAATTGCTAAGAGCCTTGAATGTAAGCTATGCCCCCAAGCAGGAAATCCTAGAAATTACATCTTTAGACTTAATAGTGATGTTCCATCTAAAATATAAATGTGATGAGATATGACTTCTGGAACTGTTATCTACGTTCAACCATCACAAGAGTTCCATGTTCTATGTACAAATTATTTTATCTGGATAGAAATGGTGGAGAGTTAAATCATTTTGTGAAAATGAATAAAGGCACACTCTACCAAGTGGAATAGAGCTAGTAAGAGCCCCTTGGCTTGAATTTGGCAGCACATTGCTGACAGAGACAATCAGAATGATGTGGTTCTTTCAGTGTGGTTGGTGCACAAACATTTTAAGTCTAGCAGGAACTGTTACACTCTGTTCTGTGGTAACTTAGTCTAGGTCACCATTTTTTATATATGATCCTTTTGGGGAAGGGGAGGCTTGATTATCAAAAGCTCAGGATGGGGAGTTTTACCTAGCAATGCTGTTATTGTCCATGGAAAAGTTGGCCAACCTTCCTAAGGGCCTGTGCCCTGGATCTTTGAAGTACCCAGCACCGCCCCTGTATGATAGATACATTGAAATACCTCATAGGTATAGATAATGCAAAAGTAGCAAACATTCTTCATTGGAAAGGAGATTCTACAACTTGGATACAGGATGAAGCTCCTGGAGAACAGACTCAGAAGGAACATAAAAAAATTATTTTTCTTCATGTAAAGGATTTTAGGAAACAGCTTCTTAGCAGAGGTGAAATTATGAAAAAAGTAAAGGAATGAAAGAAAACTGTTGCAATCCCGGGCTGTGCCCCGAGATCCCCACTCACTACGCGGCCCGCCCCGGCCGTGGGAGCTCCCCTCTGGCCGTCCAGGCCCGAGACGCGGCCTACTGCAGCATTCTCCCTGCGAGGGAGATGCCGCCGACAATCCGCTGCTGGCCTCGCCCCATAGGCACGCGCGCGCAGGGGCTCTAGATTTAAAGGGGCCAGCGTGGGAAAACTGAAGACAGCCTCCTGATGACGTCAGATGCTGCCGGGTTATTTAAACCCGGCAGTCACAACTAACCCTCGTCTTGCAACGAGGTTCACTCTTCGGAGTAGCTAGTTGTGCTTCCTGCTTCCTGGTACCTGCTTGTTCCTGACGTTTGATTCCTGGCTCCATTCTTCAACTCCGGCTTCAGCTTCATTCTTCGACTCCGGCTTCAGCTTCCATCCCTGGTTTTGGCATCCGACATCTGATTCCTGGCTCCTGACCTTGCTTCGTTCTTCGACTCCGGCTTCAGCTTTCATCCCTGGTTTTGGCATCCGACATCTGATTCCTGGCTCCTGACCTTGCTTCATTCTTCAACTCTGGCTTCAGCTTCCGTCCCTGGTTTTGGCATTTGTCATCTGACTTCTGGCTCCCGACCTTGGCTTGTTCTGGACTTCGGCTTCGTCTCTCTCCACTGCCGCAGGTACTTCTTCTTCACCCACTCGGAGGTTTCTCGTAAGCCCCAGTGGCTCGGGTCCTCACGGGCTCCTCCTGGGGGGACCGCGGGCTTCCAAGGGTGAAGTCTCTCCTGACCTCCTGGGTGCCTTCTCATTGTCAGATACCTCGGCAGGCTGCTCTTCTGATCCTTGGTCGCATAGGATCCACCTAAGACCAAGAGACCCGGGTCCGTACAGGCTCCTCCTGGGGGGACATCGGGCTTCCAGTGGTGAAGACCTCTTTGAAGTCTCTCCTCAGCACCGCCTCCCGACTGCGATGCACACTGTGGGGGTTCCACAGCACTACACCTGCCGTCGCAGCCAGCCCAAGGGTCCACGATCCTAACAAAAACATGGGGTAAGTACAGAAGATCCTTAATTTTGTAGAAGTGATAGGATGACCAGAGATCAATTGCTATCTATAGCATTGCACAAGAAGTAAATTGGGTAGACTCATTCCACTAGAACTCAACATCCCATTACAACCACATATTACATCCAGACCGATGAGAGCAGCTTATAGAGACACTCTCCTTGCCCCACCTATCAAAACCTCATTAAATAAATGATCTCTATCTACAGCAGGCCCTGCGCAATGGAACTCTCTTCCTCCAGAACTCCGGAAGGAACCTTGCCCAATCACCTTTAAAAAGAGACTCAAAACTTGGCTATTCAAACAAGCTTTTAACACATAACAATAATCGCCCATCAATGTGCTCCTTGTAACAGGACTCCCTATTTACTTAGCCAGATTTCAGTTATAGAATATTATTACCTAATCGTAATCATTGTAATTTACTCCCCAGTTCATTGATCCAAGTTATCCTACCTGTTAGATGTAACCGCATTCTTATATGCCTGTTAATTGTTATAATGTAAACCGAAATGATATGTAACTTTGCTACATGAATTTCGGTATATAAAAATGTTAAATAAATAAGTAAATAAGTAAATAAATAAATAAATAGACTAGATTGGCCTTGTGGCCATCTGACTTCAATTTCTATGTTTTTATGTTTCTTAGAGGTTTCCAGTATAATTATCACTTCATTATGAAACTGCATTAGTTTTATCCTGCTCCCTTCTCTTTGGCTCTCCAGCAATTAGTCTTGATTTGTTTTGGGAACATCACTTCCAGGTTATCACTGGCTTTCTGTGGTGTAACGGTTTTGTTTTCTTACAGTTGCCTTCTTTTTTTTTTTTTTAATCATTCCTACCAGTTCCTGTTCTACTCCTAGGTTCCTATAAACTCCTGAACCTTGCCTTCAAGTCCATCCCTTCCTCCAGCCTTTGCCCTCCATCTATCAGACTGACTCCCTAGTTGACCTTTGATTCTTCTTGCCTGGACTTTTTTGTCTACTCTTCAGATATGACCCCAGCTTCTTTTGGTTATCCTTTTTGGAAATATGCCTTGAATTTATTCTAGGCCACCTTTGATCCTGTGCTTATTCCTTAAAAAAACACATTAAGACACATAAAACAAGTTGAAGAGGTCCAGTCCCAGAGAGACTGCGTGGAGAGGGGCTGGTAATACAGAAAACTCTACCTACATTCATTTCTGTGGCAATTTTCTGACAGTATGGTAGATCCTCCATTCTGTGGCAAAGGACAGTCAGGATATACCTATGTGTAAAAATCTCGCCCAGTTAGGCATAGTGGTGGAGTAATAATTATCTGATTGGAGACTCTTCAAAGAATAGATTTTGATTTTTTACCACCTGTGGAAGCCATAGTTATTAGGGTTTCTAGTTGGATTATTTGCTTATTGTATCCACTCCCTGGGGCAATGATAGCAAAGATTATTCATTATGTACAGTTTTTGATTACTATGCATCTTAGATTTAATCTATTGATTATAGGTGATTTTAATGTGCATGCAGACAGTGATGATTCTATTTATGCTAAAGAGCTTCAGTCTTTTTTTTTGCTGCCATAATTTCATGCACTTAATACACACGCCTGTACATGAGGCAGACCATATCCTGGTCTTGCTGTTCTACCTTGAAAATTGGATTATGTAAAAATCTAAGATTCACACTCTTAAACTGCTTTGGTCTGACTAGCCCCTTTTGTTTATTTAATATTTTTTTTCCAGTTTATTGGAGTATGAACACAATATAAAATTTTTGTGGCCACCAATGTAAAAAGAAAAATTGGGCCATGTTTTGAGATGGAAGAGTTTGGTAGTATCTGGAAATTTGTGGCTTGACAATGGTAATGTTGATAAATTTAATACTGAGGACCTTGACATGTAAATGGTATTCCACTTTGGTTAGTATCTATGATAAGTTAGCACCATTGAAAGAGAGGAGGGCTTAATGTCGATGTAAGTGTGCTGCTTGGATTTCATATTATTTAATAAACCAGAGGCAAGTACTTAGAAAAGCTGAAAGAAAATGGTGAAAAAGTTGAGATAACATAATTAAATGTGATATATAACAAATAAAATAAAGAAATCAATTAATCATTTAATTTTTTTTTCAGCTGTCAAAAGTTTGACATCTAACCAATGGCTCATATTCAAATGACCAAATGGCAGATTTTTTGGAGGACAAGGTTCATAAACTTCAATCACAGCTTTCCATTGGTAATATAATTAGTACTGATCAACTGTCAAAGGTAGTTACAAGAGACAGGTAGTCCACTTTTATACAGGTCACTTTAAGAGAGATTAAGCTGGTAATTGGGAAATTGGCATCAATTTACTCTCAAGGAGTGGCAGCGCGGGCTTGTCCTGCGCTGCTGTAGATAACATGGGGCAAGCGCAGGGAGCCATTAGGGAGTGGGGGTGGGGTGGAGGTAACCCATGGCGTTGGCAACAAGTCTGAATTGCTGCCTCATCATTGGTTACCTCAGAAACAGTAGCAATTGCGTGGGTTTTATTTGCTTGCCTCAGTCAGCAAGAAGCAGTGAGGCAAATGGCAGCAGCTTGTTTGCCTTCGCATCATGGGCTGATCCAGGTTTTTTGCTAGCGGTTTTGGTGCTTAGTTTTTGTTTTAGTGGCAGCATGAAGCGTGGCTGTGAATGCAGAGCCACTTCTCTACCTGTTGCCGTGGTCAGCCGACCTCCAATTGCATCCAGTCAGGTGCAGCCCGGCTGGGCTCCCACCCCTCAAGCGGACCATCCCTGGTGAGAACTGACGGAATGGTGACCCCGCTGCCGACGGCCCTCCCCTCGATTTTGTCCCCCAGTCCCCCCCTCCTTGAAGGTGAGGGCCCCCCCCCCCCCCCGCTCATGCGGCAGCTTCACCTGAGGGGGCATCTGATTCCGGCAAGAGCGGCCCTGTGGCTGCCCCAAGCCAGCCTTAGCTTTTCCCACCCATTCCTTCACCCCCCCGAGAGGCTTCCCTTTGCTTCGCGATGAAATTTATCATATGCTTTGGTGGGAGTTTTGATTTTCCCGGGCTATCCCGCGCTGATTCTGGCCCATATTTTGCGCGACCCCCTGCGGTTTTTGAACCGCCTGTTTTCCTTTGGAGCTGTTTAGCACAGGCATGGCTGGCTTGGCCTACCCTGCGCCCATAGTGAGAAGGATTCAGTGAGGGATAGGCAGTTTTGCAGCTCAGCAGTGGTGAAAAAGGCAAGGTTCCTTGAGAAGGAGGAGGGAAGTGCGTGGATTACTGCAGCAGCTCAGGTTTCCTAAGGAGCGTGCAGCCACCCTGCCCCCCATAACAACAGGTTTATCGCAAGGGAGGGAGGGCGGTGCACGAGGGAGGGGTTAAGCATCCAGTTAGAAGGCGGACCACGGAGGTGCCTGCAGTGAAGGTTAGGGTGGGAAGAAGGGGCAGAGCTGGCAGGGTAGGGTATGCCAGGGAACTGCCAAATTATGGGACAGAGGGACTGAGTGGATTTTCCCAGGCGGAGCTTATAGCGGATAACCTAGAGCAGTATGTGAGTACCCGACTGGTGATGGGGGTGGCAGGGGCAGTTCAGGGTGGTATGGGTACTGGGGGGTTTGGCCGCTGGATTCTGGGTCAGTTGAGGGGGCCAGACATTTTCCCCCAGGATGAGTGCAACATGGGTCCGGGGTCAGATGGGCTCAGGCTGCTTTGTTTCAGCATCCAGCAGGTTTGAGAAAAGCGAGTATGGTTGCAGGACAGGAGTTGGGGGGGGGGGGGGGGTGCGGGGGGTAGGGGCATCTTCTATTTCAGATGCGGCGGATGTGGCGTTTCCAGGAACTCCGTGGTAGGAGTCATGGAGGGATAAAGAGTTCCTGCAAGGACAGGAGGGGTATGTTCCCAGTAAGAAGTTGGGACACATCTGGAGGAGATGCAGGAAAGCAGCGCAGTGACTTTGGGGGCAGGTAAGAAAGGAGGTGAATCTGAACATGGATCACATGCGTCAGCATGGCAGAAAAGGAGGACTAGATTCAGTTCCTCTTCTAGTTCATCTTCCTCTTCCTCCAGTCTAGAGGGTCAGGACGAATCAGGCGGGTGGTATTAGAGGAAGGCCCTAGGCATGATAGGGGACATCCGGCTTTGGCATCATTAACTGAGTTATGGGAGGAGGTGCCTAAGCATCTGGTTATTGGAGGGGCAAAGAGGGGGTAGGAAGGATAAGAAGAAAAGTAAAAAAAAAAAAGGAAAGAAGTGAGAACAGAGCCAAGGGTAGCCAAAATATGTTGTGACTTGGGTGTGGGGTTTCCTGAGATTGGCCAGCGTAGTAGGGCATTTCGACCCGACTCAGCATGGTGCATTCCTGTCTTATGTGGACAGTATAAGGGGAGCATTCAAGGATTATGAAGGTTGGGCCTGGCTCAACTACGATGAGAAAGTTCGCGACAAGATGGATGGCAATCGATTCATGTCATAGGGAACTCAAGACATACACCTATGGTTAACTCAGATGACCACCAAAGGTGACAATACACCTAAAAGCTCAGGGGCAGGGGGAGTGGTAGTGGTAATCCGGTGAGGATTGCTGGGGATAGCAGCGCAGGTGGTTCCTTTAGAGGGCAAGGGAGTGTTAGGAAGCCGGATTGGGGGAACAAAGTTGCGCTCAGCGGGTTAGATATCTGCTGGCGATACAATCAACTTGCCTGTTTCTTCCCAGAGTGCAAATTTCGACATGTGTGCATTGGATGTGGAGGGGCACACCCGGCCAATACGTGTCCTCAAGAGCACGGGGTCGCCAATCTTAAGGGCAGAAACTCTTGAGATTTTGCAGCACAAGGCGGATTCACTGGTTGTTCTTTCTGCGCCACAAAATTGGTTACGGTTTTATCCAGATGTTGAAGCAGCAGGTTTTTTGAGCGATGGTTTTAGTTTAGGTTTTTGTATCCCTCATAAAGGTCCAGGTTTGGAAGGGCGAACATGCAATGCTAGGTCAGCTTATAAGATGGTGGACGTGGCACGGGTTAAGTCGAGATCTGAGATTCAGTTGAGTAGGGTGGTTGGGCCATTCGTGAGCCGCCATCTGAAAGCATGCCTTTGTCTTAATTAGCGGTTATACCGAAGAAGGCTCTGGGGAAGTTTGGCTTGATCTTGAACCTATCATATATGGCGGGATCATCGATAAAGGATTTCATTCCTTGGAAAGCGTGGACAGCATGGTATGCAGTTGATTTAGTGAGAGGTGTTGAAAAAAGGGCTTGGCTAGCAAGGCTGATATAGAATCCACATTTTCGTTTGTTACTCTGTTAGATTTTGTATTTGAAGGAGGTTACTATGTTGATAGTTGCTTGCCCATGGGTTGTGCGATTTCATGTGCTTTGGGAAGTTTTCAGCACTTTCATACAGCGGGCTACTACGAGGTATATGGGTTGTAACAATATTTGCATTACTTGGGTGATTTCTGGTTTGTGGGAACTAGTTAGTCTAGCTTATGGAGGGATCAGTTAGCTGGTTTTTTGGGCAGTAACTCATTGTTTAGGGGCCCCTATAGCGCAGGAAAAAAATGGTAGGGCTGTCTATTAAGATTATTTTCCTGGGTATTGAGTTGGATCCGGTAGGAAAATTGTTGTGTGTGCCTTCGGATAAAGTTGTCAAGCTGAAGGGATTGCTGAAGTTAGTGTGAAAGGCAACTAAGGTGACTTTAAAACAGATGTAGTCCTTGATTGTTTCACTTACTTTTGCGTGCCGGGTGATCCCGATGGGCAAGGCGTTTATACGCAGGCGTTCTGCAACGACTATCGGTGGGCGGGCAGGACTTCAATGTATTAGGGTGAAGCGGAGGGTGAAGGAAGAACTGGGTGTCTGGGAGGGCTGATTAGAGTCCTTTAATGGGGTTTGTTCCATGCAGGAAGGAGAAGAATCAAATGGGGAGTTGGAGTTGTATTCGGACGCAGCGGGGACGTTCGGCTTCGGTATATACTTTCAAGGTGATTGGTGGGCGGAGTGATGGCTGGAGGCTGGGGAAAAGGAGGGTCTTACAAAAAACATCACCTTTTTAGTGCGGTTTCCCATAGTGGTTGCGCTTGTAATTAGGGGACATAGACTCAGGAATAAAAGAGTTGTTTTGTGGTATGACAATGTAGGGGTGGTGCAGGTAATTAACCTGCTGGCTGCTTGATGTTTACAAGTGTTTAGGCTGTTGCGGGAGTTGGTACTCTTGTGTTTGCAATGGAATGTGACTATCACGGCTAGGCACGTGCCAGGTACTCGGAATGGGATTGCAGATGATCTTTCTCGTTTCAAGTGGGATGTCTCTTTTGGGCGATGGCACCAAAAGCGAGTTCGATGGGAGAGCCATTCCCGGAGTATCTGTGGCAGCTGGGTTGTCGGAAATGCGGAGATTGATTCAACAATCCATAGCTCCGGCCACGTGGAAGTTAGGCGAACAATTAGGTATGCTGAATTGTTGTTGATAGCGGGACACGTGGAAAAAGCTCATTGGTCACGTTACGAGGTACTTCTCTTCCGGGCAGCATTTGCTCGTGCCGTTTTTCAGAACAATGTGAGTGAGCGAATTAGTTGCATGCTCCAAGGTGCACGTCAGTCAAGGGCTTTTGGCACAACACGTATGGAAAGGGGATTTGGTGGGGGGTGAAGACCGGAGTCTAATGACCGTTTTTTCTTTTGTAGACTCAAAGGGAGTGTCTTGTGAGCGGGAATGTGCTTGGGTCGTGGGCCATTCCTTCATGAAATGGGCTCACCGCCGGGCGGTGAAGTGCCCATATGGAGTGAATCTGACCTTGGATAGCACGAAATGGAAAATCCGATGGTTAGGCAAAAGGGGGCATGACTTGGGGGGAGTTAATACCTTTCCTGCAAAGGCTTGTTAGGAGTCGGGGAATGCCATGGGTGCTCATTATACGTTTAGATGGGAAGGATATAGGAGAATTTTCTGGTAGAGAATTGGTGGCGCAAATGCGGACAGAATTGGCATGCATTATGAATGCAATGCCCAATCCTAAGATGGGTTGGTCGGACATCATAATTAGGATCCAACATCATACCGAATTGGTGGAATCGGGGGGTTATAAAATTGAACTGACAGATTGGTGCATGGCTACAGAGACAAGGGTTATTTTTGGGTGCACCATGATTGGTCGTGGGAGGTGTTGGGAGGTTTCTTCCGTTCCATTGGAGTCCACCGTTCTTTAGGCATTGATTTATTTAACAATGCTTAGCAGGAGGGTTTTAGAGCAACAATGTGTGAGGGGTTTGGGGCCGCAGTACGGGAACAAAGACAACCAAGGTTGTCTTTGTTTGTGGCAGAAACCCGAGCCCTAAGTGATAAGTGTTTGTATTGGATTGTAAAGGACATTGGAGGAGGGGGGAGGGAGAATCTCGTGTAGTTTGGGGCTGCTACACGGGATGGCCTATGACCAAGGGGGGGGCGATGCTCAGGCTGCAAGCTTACCCTCACTGGGACTGCGGCAGGGTAGGTGAGATGGGAGTGACGGCTTAGTCTTACCACTGGGACGTGGTGGTAAGCGAAGAGGATCAAGGAGGAGGAGGAGGAAGGGGGCGTGGTTTCTGTGCATTGTTTGTGTAATGTTTGAGGACTCGGGTTATGTATTGTAATAAATTGTGGCCTTGTTTTAAAGCCATATAGGTGTACTTTGATTCTTGTACAAGGAGGTGGGGAGACCGATAGCGAGCTCGTCTTGCTTCCCTATGTTAGGAGAGGCAGTGCAGGCTTGTCCTGCGCTGCCATAGATAACATGGAGCAAGCGCAGGGAGCTGTTAGGGAGAGGGGATGGGGGGTGGGGTGGAAGTAACCCATGGCGACGGCAACAAGTCTGAATTGCTGCCATGTCAGAAACAGTAGCAATTGTGCGGGTTTTATTTGCTTGCCTCAGTCAGCAAGAAGCAGTGAGGCAAATGGCAGCAGCTTGTTTTCCCTCCCTCCCTCCCTCCCTTAAAGATGTGAATGTACAGGAGGGGCAAGAAGAATGTTCTTTTGTCGCAGTGGAGGCAGAAACCCGAGCCCTAAATGATGTGTTTGTATTGTTTTATTTATTTATTTATTTATTTATTTATTTAAATCTTTTTCTATACCGTCGTTAAGGTGGGTACCATCACAACGGTTTACAATAAGGCACAAAAAAGTCATGCTATTAACCTCTAACAGTTAACACAGGTGCCATAATGTTCGGTAACATAGTTTTAATCAAAATTAGTTAAATGAGTGTGAACACTATCATTTCCTGGTTGATTCTATAGCAGTTTGAGTCGAGGACTCATTCTATAAGTAACTTATCCTTTACTGATGAATTCTATTAAAACAAAAAACATACACCCTTAGTGATTTCTGTTTGCGTGGGTGTTTTGTCCCTTGCACTTACCTGGTTGAACCTTGCATTTCCCTGGATTCTATTCTATTCTCCCTTCTCTTTTTGAAAGGCTTGGTTGAATAGCCAAGTTTTAAGATTTTTTCTGAAAGTTTTGTTTTCTCTTTGCAGTCTTAATTCCAATGGCATGGAGTTCCATAATATGGGTCCTGCTAATGATAGTGCCCTCTCTCTTACCTGTGTTAGTCTTGCTGTCTTGACTGATGGAATAGTCAGAAGAGCTTTGTTGGCCGATCTTAGATTTCTATTGGGGATGTGTACTTTAAGGGCTGTGTTTAGCCAGTCTGCGTTTTCATTGTGTATTAATTTGTGTATGGTGCACAGTGTCTTGTACTGAATTCTTTGTTCAATGGGAAGCCAGTGCAGCTCAGCTAGTGTTTCGGTAATGTGATCTCTCTTCCCTTTTCCAGTTAATACTCTTACAGCTGTGTTCTGTAATATTTGTAGTGGTCTTATGGCGGTGTATGGCAAACCTAGTAGAAGGGTATTGCAATAGTCAGTGCTTGCAAATATTAGCGCTTGTAGTACTGTTCTAAAGTTGGCGGTCATTAGAAGTGGTTTGAGTTTTCTGAGAACCATGAGTTTGGTGTATCCTTCTTTTACTTTTATGGATATATGTTGTTTTAAGCTTAGTTCTGTGTCTATTATTACTCCTAGATTCCGGACTTTCTCTGCAAGTATTATTTGTTTGTTGTTATTGATTGTGATTGGGTTGTGTGAGATCTCCATGTTTTTCTTTCTTTCTAAGTGAAGGAATTCTGTCTTCTCTATATTGATTACTAGTTCCATTTGATTTAATAGTTGTTTGATGATGTCTAGATACATGTTTGCTATGTTTAATGTTTTCTCCATTGTATCGTCAATGGGTAATATAAATTGAATATCGTCTGCGTATATGTAGTACGTGATTCCCAACCCGGCTAGTAGGTGGCATAGTGGCAGTAGGTATATGTTGAAGAGTGTGGCAGACAGAGCGGATCCCTGTGGTACTCCTGTCTGAAGGTCTATTTTATCTGACATTGAGTCTCTGATTTGAACTTGAAAATATCTGTTGCTTAGATATGATCTGAACCAGCTGATTGTTTTGTTGTCTAATCCTATTTCTTCTAGTCTATTTAGGAGTATGTCGTGGTTTACGGTATCAAAAGCTGCTGAGAGGTCTAGCATCACTAGAATGTAATGTTTACAGTTATCGAATCCTCTCATGATGTTGTCTGTCAGTGCTAGTAGTAGTGTCTCTGTGCTATAATGTTTTCTAAAACCATGTTGTGAGGGATATAGTATGTTATTGTTGTCTAGGTGTTCCGCTAGTTGCTTTTGTATTGTTTTTTCTATTAATTTTGCAATTAAGGGTAGGTTTGATACAGGTCTGTAGTTGCTCAGGTTAAGTGGGTCGCTGTTTTTTTTCTTTAAAATGGGTTTTACGATTGCTCCTTTCAGGGCATCTGGCATGGATCCTTCCTCTAAAGATAGATTGACGATCTTTGCTAGTGTTGGTGATACAGTGTTGGCTACTTTTTTTATATCTATGGTTGTTATAGTATCGCATGCATGTGGGGCGGGGTTTAGTTTTTTTAGCAAAATTTCGATTTCCAATTCTGATACTTCATAGAATGTTGACCACTGTTTGATTTCCCTTTTTTTCATTTTAATTTCTTGTTTCGTAGTATTTGGTATTTTAATTTTTAGGTTGTAAAGGACATTGGAGGAGGGGGGGGGGGGAGAATCTCGTGTAGTTTGGGGCTGCTACACAGGATGGCCTATGAGCAAGAGGTGGGGGCAATGCTCAGGCCGCAAGCTTACCCATGCTGGGGCTGCGGCGGAGTAGGTGAGATGGAAGTGACGGCTTAGTATTACCACTGGGATGCGGTGGTAAACAAAGAGGATCAAGGAGGAGGAGGGGGAAAGGGGGCAGGGGTTCTTTGCATTGTTTTTATAATAAGGTTTTTATTTATTTATTTATTTATCACGCTTTTATAATAACATAGACAAAGAAATCTTTGCTTAGAAATGAAGGGGTTATAAGGAAATATATTAAACAATCAACCTTTCACAATATCATTTTACTCCTTTTTTATATGTGGTAACTCATATTGGAGAGGGGGAGAAGGAAATACATTTAGGGAGTATATCAGGAAAAAAAAAGAGTATTCTACTACATTGTGCCCTGACCCATATTCATTTTTTGGTGCACGGATTAACTGGTGGGGGCTTGTTCCCTCAAGCTCAAGAACTGACTCAATTGCTCCGGATTATAAAATATATAAGTGTTACCAGAGTGTTTCAAAACACATTTAGAAGGAAAATGTAACATAAAGTTGCACCCTTCACTATTGCCTCAGGGCACATTTGAAGATACAATTTTCTGCGTATTTGAGTTGCTCTGGACAAATCAGGATATATACACGAATTATACCCCCTAGATGGGGAACATTTATATTTTTTAAATAATTTTTCATCACCAACCCTCTGTCATATTCTGAAAAGAATGATACAAGAAGAACAGTTCAAGATACTCGGACAAATTATTAAAGTTTCCCACATCTTCTGAAGCAGATATCTGAATTTGTGTCTGTGGCTGTCTTTGCTGAAGATACAATATTTTCTTAACCGCTGGAATTTGTTCTTCCAATATCTTCAGTATTTCCTTTAAATATCTTTTAAAGGTGATCAACGGGATTTCTCCCAAAACCTGTGGAAAACTTAAAAGTCTCAGGTTTAACTGTCTCAAGTAATTTTCAACTGACTCTAATCTTCGCATAGCCAAAACCTGCTCTCTTGTAAGTTTAGTATTTGGTGTCAGTTCCTACCTTTAATTTGTCTATTACCTCTGTTGTAGCAGAAGTACGTTCTTCATTTTCTTTTTTAATCTCCACTTCCAGGGCATATATTCTCTTTGAGGCAGCCTCCATGCAATGAGAATGTTCATTTTGCCCGGCCGCAAGCCCCACTATCAAATCCCAAAGGGATTCCAGTGTGATGGTAGCCGTTTTTTTAATTTCCAGGGGTTTCAATATTATGCCTCTCTTCACCTCCGTTCCCTTTGCTCTCGATGTTCCAGAATAAGACGCTTCCTCTCTACTCCCAGTGTCTTCCCCCGTGTGAACACTGGCTTCTAGAGGCACCGCCTGATCCTCAGCAGCGTCGGCCAGTCCAGCTGCTAGGTTACGCACTTCGGGATCATTTCCCTGTGACTCTAGCTGATCTTCGTTGCTGGGAGGAAAAGTTACCGACTGCAACAGTGGCTCAGGAGGACTTAAGGCTATCTCCCCAGGCGGCGTCGGGACTCCCTTCCCCGATCCATCAAAAGGGCTCGGTCCTCATTTCAAAAATGGGTGATGCATATTCAGATATCATTCGCTGACCAGAGGAGATCTGGGGCTCAGCTGGAAAAGCCCGTATTCTTCCCTTCTTCTTGTGAGGCAT
Organism: Rhinatrema bivittatum; assembly: GCF_901001135.1. Classification (NCBI taxonomy): domain Eukaryota; kingdom Metazoa; phylum Chordata; class Amphibia; order Gymnophiona; family Rhinatrematidae; genus Rhinatrema; species Rhinatrema bivittatum. The sequence continues at coordinate 51,292,692 of NC_042624.1, read as the reverse complement.
CAAAAACAGGAAATAGACAAAAGGTAACCAGAGTAGAGCGTTGTGTATACACGTCCATTCAGGGCGCCATCTTGTTTCTCCCCCCTCTCGTTTGTATAATGTTTGAGGGCTCAGGTTATGTTATGTAATAAATTGCGGCCTTCTTTTAAAGCCATATAGGTGTACTGTGATTCTTGTACAAGGGGGTGGAGAGACTGATAGTGAGCTGCAAGTCTTGCTTCCCTATGTTATTAGATCCTTATCCTTTTGACATAGTGAATGAAAGGTTTAAAAGACATGACTTTTGATTATGTAAAACAAAATGTAAATAAATATTTATTAAAGGAATATGTTTTCTTACAGCTAAAAATGGCAACTGTGTGTGCAAAATACCCTGGCTCTTCCCTCAGAGTGGGTATCAAATTTCCATTCAATTTCCAATCTTCCTACTTTGTGAATAGTACTGGAAAAATGTGCGTTGTTACAGTTAGATGATTTTTTATAAAACTATGCTGTTTTTGACAGCCAGCAACATTGGTTTAGAAAAGCACAGAGCCATTGTTCCTGTCTTTGATGGATTTTCTCTATTGTATATTGGAACATGGTGAATCAGGTATTCTAGTGCTAATAGACACAGTAAGTCATGAGCTGCTAGCAGCACGCCTTTGCCAGATTGGCTTGGATGAGGTTATACTAGCATGGCTTAATTAATTTTTGTAGAACAGAAGGCAGTGAGTTCAATAGGTGAGACTTCCACCACATGGAGTACCACACGGTGTAACATGTGGAGTACTACAATGTTCTGCGCTGTATTCTATTCTGTTTAATATTTATCTGTACCCATTAGGGAATGTATTGAAATTGCTTGGAGTAACTTATTTTGTGTAAGCTGATGACATTCAGTTTTATATCCCATGTGCTGATGAAGGTACTTTCCCTTTGCTTTATTTTCAAAAATTTTGATGAATGATGGGGTTAGTTGGCTAAAACATCTAAGTAGCAATTTTTGACAGAATATTCAGCAGCATGGCCAAGCTGTTGAATATCCCAGATAAGATAGCCTGATAAGTCTTATCTGGCTAACTTGCCTAAACATTTTCCTTTGAATATCTATCCCTTTATGTTTTAATGAGGCATTTAAGCAGTATTTTAGTAGATTTTATGATTGTAGGTTATTCTGTTTTTATATGTTCTAAAATAATTTGCATTTTATTATGTATGTTTACGTATATTCTATGTATTTTACGAGTTTTATATTTTTTTTTATGAATGTAAACTACATGATCTGCACTAAATAATCCAGAATACAAAAGATCATAAATAAGTAAGCAAGTAAATAAATAAATAAATAAATAAATAAATACATTTGGAATGTGAGTTAATTTAAAACAAATGGGGAATCTGAATCAAACAGCCCATTTTGGCTCATTTTTTCCAAAATTAAAGCACTGTAACTCGGAAAAACTTGAACATTTCAGAGTTCTTCATTTTGGCAAATAGGGCACCAAAATGAAAAATAAAATAAAAACAAAAAACCCCCCCCTTCTTCCCCTAAAATGAAATAGGTAAAAAAAAATGGGCTGAAAAGTAAAAACCTACTGATCCAAAAATGTTGCTTACACATCCCTAGCAAGCTTAACATAACTACCGTAGCCTGTCCTCGCTGTACTAGAAGCAAAGTACAGCCAGACTGCAAAACTAAAATAGTTCTTATGCTGAATGGAGCCCACAGCACCCTCATGCAGCAGCCATTGGAACTGCACAGGGTCGCAGATAGACAGACAGAAATGACCTGGCTATTAGATGTACATTTTAGATCCTTTCCGAAAAGAACAGTGCTATAGGAGTTAGTTCTGACATCTCAGGACTTTTGTAATTCTATTTATATTGGAATTCCTGGAAATATTTTCAGGGCATTAAAGGTGGTACAGCAGCGCGTATTCCGGCAGAAGGGAACATATTGTACCTATCTGTCAATTGCTATGCTGGCTTCCTCTACAATGATGGGTTAGATTTAACATTATGATATTGATCCACAGATCATTAAAATAAAAATGTTTCTCCATGCATCTCATGGATGTATATCCTCCCCCCAGACACACACACACACATGCATTAAGATCTGCACATTGTTGGCTGCTTGAGACACCTTCACTGTGCTCTACTCATTTGACAGAGACTTGGGAAAGAGCCTTTTCTGTGGCTGTGGCATGTGCTGGCCCTGTCTTGTGGAATTCTCTGCTGGATAATTTATTGTCTTTTTACTTGTATACAAATATGTAGGAGATACCTGAAAGCATTTCTATTCATGCAAGCCTTTGAGCTCTAGCCCTAACTTTATCCACATAGGGGTAGATCTTAAAAACATACGCGCGCACGTACTTTTGTTGCCTGCTGAAAGCAGATGTAAATCTGTGCGCGCCAGCGGACTGCTGGCGCGCCATCACCCGACCCGGGGGCTGGTTCGGAGGCCTCGACCACGTCCCCGGGCCGGCACCATGCCCCCTGGCCCGCCCCCGAAACGCCGCGTCACACCCCCTGAAACACCACGTCATTCAGCAACACCCCCTGACACGCCCCCGACATGCCCCTTTTATGAAGCCCCGGGGACTTACGCGCAGCCCGGGGCTCTGCGCGCGCCGGCGGCCTATGCAAAATAGGCACGCCGGCGCGCGAGGGCCCTGTGCGCGTAAATCCGGCCGGATTTACGCGTGCAGGGCATTTAAAATCCGCCCCATACTGTTTAGGCTGCTTTATTTAGATTATGGTGCTGGCAATGTATTTGTTTGATATGATTATTATTCTCTACATTTTATTGTGTGTATTAATCATACATATTTTACATGTACCCTGTCTTGAATGATGGCTAGGGTAGGAATGACACCTTTGTTTAAATCAAAATAAATAAATAAAATATTTTAATGCTAGTTACTTTAATTTGGTACACTCTGGGGCGGATTTTAAAACCCCTGCCCGCCAGCGCGCCTATTTTGCATAGGCCGCCGGCACGCGCAGAGCCCCGGGACGCGCGTAAGTCCCGGGGCTTCCTGTCGGGGGCGTGACGGGATGACGCGGCATTTAGGGGGCGGGGCGCGGTGTTTCGGGGGCAGTGACATGGGCGTGGTTTCATCCCGGGGGCGTTCCGGGGGTGTGGCCGCGGCCTCCGGAACAGCCCCCGGGACCGGACCATGGAGTGGGGCAGCCGGCCTGTTCCCTCCGAAATCGGAGCGGCCTCGGAGGGAACAGGCAGCGCGCGCTGGGCTCGGCGCGCACAGGTTGCACAAATGTGCACCCCCTTGCGCGCGCCGACCCCGTATCTTATAAAATCCAGCGCAAGTATTTAAAATCTGCCCCTATGATTGGAAGAGGGATTTATGCTGCTAAAACAGTGTTTTATGCATAGAAATAGCCTTTTACAAAATTGCCCACCCAATATGCAGGTAAACTTAGGTGCACAGGTCATGATGGCATTTAAGTTCACCCAGACTGAGCAGAGGTGTTCCCAGAGTTGGGGTTAGGGAAGATTTGCACTTTATCACCTACTTCAGGATTTCAAAAGTATGCATATGAAGTTCCTCAATACATTTCTGCGTGCAATTTAACAAGTGTAAGTGTATCAAGTAGTTTTGGTGAGATTATTTTCAAAAGGGAAAGTACATATGCAACTAGTTCCCCTTTGAAAATTGGAATAACTTATATGCATTTTTGCTAATTTATGTGGAATGTTACAAATTTTACCCCCTCTAACTCTGAGTACTGAAAGTGTTGGTAGCCTATAAAGAGAAGTGGCAGATAATGTGGGGTGTTTTGAAACCTATTGGATTTCATCTTTAGGCTGTTCAATGTCATGTGGTTGCAGCAAAGAAAGAGACCATTTTTTCATATTTTAAATTTTTTGTCAGACAGCATAACTTAAAGCAAATATACATATAGATGGAATCAGTCTAATGTATTTCTATTATATATGTCATCTCTCTAACTAGGTTATCTGAAAGGAAAACACTAGTCATTCTGGAGTAGGACTGACTGTTATAATTATCTCTCTTCTCCTGCAGCACTCACTAAGATAATGTAAAATTAGAAGTTATCATGGACTGGGACTTTGTCTAGCCGTGGTCATGGTGGCATTGTCCTCCTCACTGGTGATAGGCTATATATACCAGGTTGTGACAGAGTAGTCTTATTTGCTATTGCAAACACAATTCTAACATCATTCCACTATAATGTAAGTACAAAGAAAATCCTTCTCTCTGGACACTGCAGTCAAATGTATACTGGATGGTACATGTGGCTATCAATGATTTTTAACTTACATCCAGTGCTAGCACCAGCCCACTGGATGTAAGTTAAAAAGAAATACCTGCTACTCAGCCAGGCCTGTGATATTCACTGCAAGATATAGCTTGACACACTAATATGTGAAAGATTGGTTTCCATAGCTCCTTCAGAATCTTTACTCTCTTTAATATTTTGTCTTTCCTGATTTTCTTTTGCATGCAATTGTTGTTCTATTCACTGTAATTTTTACTCTTCATCATTACCTCCTAGCTTTCTCTGTCCCCATTTCTCCCCAGCACACACAGAGTTGCTCATTCTGATCTTCCCTGCTGATGGTATCCCTATTCGGTGGTGGCAGAGAATGAGTCAAGGATGCTTATATCTGTTGATGGTCTAAAATACTTAAAGAGTACATGGATATGTTCATGACCACAACATGTCAGTGTAAAATTGAATTGGAAACATTTCTCATGCTGGTATTTATAAACTGAATTTCCAGTGATCTGTTCCCTATTCCGAAGTTTTGGACTGCACATGCTTGAAATCCCTAAATTATTTATTTATTTGTACATTTTTATATAGCGACATTAGATCAGTGATGTCACATCGGTTTACAGAAAAACAGAACTGAAAAAAGCAAGGGGGGGTGTTCTTATTTCTTACAATGAAACTAAAGGCTATTCTTTTATTATTGTTGTTTTTTAAAAATATCCATCTGCAGTAAATATTGATTCTGTAAAAAAAAAAAAAAAAAAATTAATTAAGATGCTAGCTGCTCTCACATGCAGGAAAGACTGAAAGCTGGAGCTACAGATGTGAAATGCTTATGGTAGCGGTGTGGATAGAATCATGTGCACTGTAAGCAACTATAAATAACAAAGCATACCCAAACTATAATAGTAGTAGAAATGTCAAGACATGAGAATCTGACTGTGCCTTCTAGGGATGTGCAGTTTTTTAAATAAATGTGTATATGCAATGAATGTAATTATTTTCATTTTATTTGTGCTCCCCCCCCCCCCCCCCCCGACAAAAAAAAAAGACTATGGCCCATGTAAAAATGCTGCAGTGAGACTGACAACTAGAGCAACATACCAATGCCTGTGAGGTAATAGCCTAAAAGGAACTGAGGCAGGATAAGTAGGCAAGTAGACAGGATAGAGGACCAAGTAAGGTAAAGCATTTTTAAAATGAGCCTATAGCTGGCACCTGGATCAAGTGACACTGACATTCTCCCACTGAAAGGTCTTATCGTGTGCAAAGAATATCTGTGTTAGATTTCATAGGGAAAGGTTGTCTTTTTGTAAGATCTGTTAGAACAAGTGAAAAGGTGAGAGAAGAATTTTGTCATTGGCAAAGGGCTTTTTTGTTATCTTCATTGCTAGTGAGCACTGTGAGAGAGAGACAGAGGTGCTACATTCTGTCTGTTCACTGGAACGGAACAGTGGACTGGAGATAGAGAAGCAGTAAACAAACATGGATGTTCTGTTTCTGTCTGACTCTGAACAGTGCATTGTTTATAGAGAAGACTGCAAAGAGAGAAGAACAGCCTTGTCAGTTTCTTTTCTGTCTGACAGGTTTTTGTGTGTGTGCAAAAGGAGTCAGAAGAGCATACGTATACACTGTCAGGCAAATTTTAAAAGGCCCGAGCGCGTAAAATTTGGGGGTTACGTGTGTGGCTGGGCCCTGGGCGCACCGCGTGCATTTTCGAAAGGATCCAGCCACATGCATAACCCCTGATACACACATGCCGGGCCAGCTAAAAGGGGCAGGCTGGGGGGGCGTGGTATGGGCAGGGTGGGGCGGGGCTGGCCGGGACAGCAGCCATTAGGCCCTGTCCCAGGGAAGCACACTGACAGCTGGCTGGCATGCATAACTTACTTCTGCTCTGAAGGAGCAGTAAGTTAAAAATCCAAAAAGAAAAAAAAAGCTACGGGTTAGTTTGAGGGTGTATGTGTGAGTAAGAGAGACATTTTTGCATACACCATGAGGGATAGCCTTAACCAGAGAGTAGAGACTGAGTTTGTGCCACTGCTTGGCAGTGCTTGTTAAGCACTGAAGTGAACTCAGTCTGTCAACTTGCTTGAGTGTGTATGATAGACAGACACGTGGTCAGTATTAGAGTGGTACTGGCGAGTGGTACAGTATATGAATAAACTATATTCTGATATCAAAAAACCTAGTAGCCACTTCCAATTCATCATGCCATTGCAAGCAGATGTGGGAGAGGAGAGAATGGTAGTGGACAGATGAAGAGCAGGGTTAGAGGATTTGTTGTTTGTACACAGCAAACTCAGCCTGACAGAAGCACAAGCAATAGTAGTGGTGAGAACAAATGAAGTCCTGTCTCTAAATTTAAAAGAGACTTTTTTAGCTGCAGAAAGCCAAGAGTAGAAGCTGGCTCAAACCACAAGAAATTAACATTTGGTGAGCATGTACCACTACTGCCTGTTCTTTCCCTCTTGTTTTGGAACAAAAGCAAAAGATGGGAGAACCAGCAGAGGCAGCTGTTACCAGAGCAGGAACAATACCTGAAATCAGCAGCTTGTTCCTCCATTATTACTGATTCTGAGGAAGAATCAAATCTCATATACCTTGAATTAAAGGATATCAAAGAGCTAGTAGCCAAAGAGAATGTTTGACTTCCAGTCTGTAGCACCTTAGCCTCCACTAAGGACATGGGGAGGTAGAAGATACTTATAGAAACATATAGAAACATAGAAATGACGGCAGAAGAAGACCAAACGGCCCATCCAGTCTGCCCAGCAAGCTACGCACTTTATCCATTTTTTTCCCTTTTTCTCTCTCCCACCTGTTACTATTGGCTTCCAGTACCCTCCAGCCCTAATTCCCCTTCACCCCACCACCAATGTAGAGAGCAGCGCTGTATCTGCATCCAAGTGAACATCCAGCTCAATTAGGGGTAGCAACCGCTGTAACAAGCAGGCCACACCCTTACCCCATACTCTTACCCACCCCTGTTTTTATTTTTTTTTGTTATTTTTTTTTTTTTTGGAGATGGCAGCCCTCCATCCTTCCGCTCCGTGAAGGTGGAACACCAACCACTGGCATCCTGCTCCGTGAATGCCTCTGTGGCTACTGCCGCTCTGTGCAGTGTTTTGCTGCCTCCTCTTTATTCACGCCCTCTAGACTTGATGGATCCACAGTGTTTATCCCACGCCCCTTTGAAGTCCTTCACAGTTTTAGACTTCACCACGTCCTCCGGAAGGGCATTCCAGGCATCCACCACCCTTTCTGTGAAGAAATACTTCCTGACATTGGTTCTTAGTCTTCTTCCCTGGAGCCTCAGCTCGTGACCTCTGGTTCTGCTGATTTTTTTATGACGGAAAAGGTTTGTCGTTGTCTTTGGATTATTAAAGTTTTTCAAGTATCTGAAAGTCTGAATCATATCACCCCTGCTCCTCCTTTCCTCCAGGGAGTACATATTTAGATTCTTCAATCTCTCCTCGTATGTCATCCGATGAAGACCCTCCACCTTCCTGGTCGCCCTTCTCTGTACCGCTTCCATCTTGTCTTTGTCTCTTTGTAGATACGGTCTCCAGAACTGAACACAGTACTCCAGGTGAGGCCTCACCAAGGACCTGTACAAGGGGATAATCACTTCCCTTTTCTTACTCGATATTCCTCTCTCTCTATACAGCCCAGCATTCTTCTGGCTTTTGCTATCGCCTTGTCACATTGTTTCGCAGACTTCATATCATTAGACACTATCACCCCAAGGTCTCTCTCCTGCTCCGTGCACATCAGCCTTCCCCCCCCCCCCCCCCCCCCCCACTGAATACAGTTCAATACTGACAGGTCTGAGGTTATACCACAGCAATGAAGAAGAGCAGCTCCAAGCCTGCATGGCCAGCTCATCCCCTAATGATGCCATTCAGAAACAACATCAGACCTCCTCCAGAGATTTCCTCTGGCTTCTCCCTGCCTAGGGTATTGTATCAATTTGGTTAGTACGCCTTGCCTCTCATTGAAGCCATGGGATATTCTTGCCACTGTGGGCGCTGCTTTGAAAGGAATTTCATTCATTTGAAATGACATAGACAATATCAATGACATTGTCTATATTGTGTGTTGCAAACACCCTTTGTTTTCTTGTTTATTTCTACCAAGTATTCTTAAGACTATAGGGGACACCTTCATAACACCCCTTCATAAGACCCCTGGTTAGTTTAAAATTTTCACCATTATAGGTCATGTTTAATCATTGGTCCTCTTTTTTTACTTTTTTCTTTTTTGTGAATATCTTTAAAACTATTGTTGAGTTTAAGCAACATTTCCCAAAATCAAGTAAGCAAATAAAGTTCAATATTTTCCTTTAAAGAATAATCCTATTTATTGATATTCCTAGATATTTCAGCGGCATTCGATACGGTTAATCATGAAGCCCTGTTAGCAAGACTTCAAGAAATAGGCCTGGTAGATACGACTTTAGCCTGGTTCAGATCATTTCTTACAAACCGATCATTCGTGGTTAAATTGGGAACAGCAGAATCAGACAGAATAGATCTAAATACGGGGGTTCCTCAAGGTTCTTCACTGTCCCCAACCCTGTTTAACATCTATATGGTCCCTCTTTGTAGATTTCTTGCAGGGTTGGATCTAGTACATTTTTTGTTTGCTGATGATGTTCAAATTCTTCTTCCCATTAAGGGGTCTCTCCATGATACATTGAAATTATGGGATATGTACTATGATTCGATCAAACAGCTAAAATGTTTATGTTCAGATCAGAATATAGATATCCTTAATCTAAGAAGTGTGTGATTGAGATGGATACATGCAGAGGGGAAAGTAGTGAGAATGAAAGTGATAAGGGAGCAACAAAAAGGGAATGGGGAGGGAATGTAATCACTTGAATAGAGTAATAAACATTCCTCCATACAACAAAATGTCTCCAGCTGGCCCTGAGACCAGTGCCATTTTAATGTCACATGATGCTGGTCTCAGGGTCAGCCAGCACCATTTTGAAAGGGACACCAGTGGGACAAGAATAACTAGGGATCCTCTTTTGAGGATACAGACCTCTATGGAAAGGGTAAATGGGATGTCCTGGCCCAGGCTTCAGTTTGTAAGGGCAGGGTGCTAGGGGGCCAGGATTGGCTCAGTCCAGCCTGAGGAAACCCTGGCTTGCCCACTGGTTATTGATGGGGGCTAGAGGGTGGAGTAAAGGGGCTCAAGGATCCCCTCCTCCAGGGCCTGAGAAAACAGTGGTAGGGCCAGGGAAAGCCCCTTTAAAAAAATAAGGATTTTGGAATAAACCAAAAATACTCAAACATTTTCAAATATTTTTGGGCAAGTCAATTTTGTCTTTGTTCTATTTGGGATAAACTGGAAATAGACCTTTTCTTTCCAAAAAAAAATAATTTAAAAACAAATGCACACCCCTTCCAATTGCAATAATTGGGGAATAGTATAAATTTTATGTATAGAGTGGTATCCATAGTTCAGGTTTTCTTAAGATACTTGTCCATTGCTCTTTGTGATGTGCAGAAGAGGCATTATTATGTATGATCACTCTGAATTTTAGAAAGGATTTAAGAGTGTGGTGTATCTTCTTAGCTAGCTTTAATGGCATGTCTGGAATGATGAACCAGGGTCTAATAATGATATGGAATTGTTTTCAGATGTAGTTGGGGAAATTGCTTTTGGGGATTACTGTCAGGGATCATGGTATGCTGCTTCCTGGCCTGAGTCATCTTTTCGGAATTATTTCCTAGTGCGATGACCTTAGTGATTTGGGATGAAACGTTTCGACACAAGAAAGTGATATTTTGATGCAACAGTCTTGGCATAGATCAGATAATTAATAATCAGCAAGGTATGTATTGATAGCTAATTTGTTGCATGAATTTGTATTATGCTCACAGTGCTGTTTACAGCTAAATATGATAGTTTGGATGCAGCATGTCCTGGAATTAATTGCAATGGGATGAGTAAATCATACAAGACTTCTAACAATCATACGGTTTTGGAGGGAAATAAGATTGTTCAAAAGCTGTTGGTAGCAGATTTGCAGGGTCATTCATCAAAGTGCATTGTGGTGTTAATGCCCATGATAGCTATTGCAGTGCATGGCATGAATGCAAATTTATTAAAAGAGAATTTGTGATAAATATTGCAGATTCTGTTTTAGAGAGAGAAAGAGAGAATGAGAACCTCTGACGTGGTACACATAGTAGTTAACTATTTAAACTGCTATTGGAGGGCCAGCTAGTAACTTGAGGTGAGGTTTTGGTGGTGGTATAAGGTTTTGAGGCCAGTTTTACATGCAGAGTAAGATGTACGAACAGCACAGTACACCTCAATGAAGATTTGATGTCATTTGGAATGAGGAAAGTCAGACTAAGATAAGATAACTTCAGTGTTCTCTTACCTAGCTTGATAGTACCCTGGTAGAGAGTTCATCAAGCTAGGGCAAGAGAGCATTGTAGAAAACTCATCATTGTGTGACTTTCCTCACTCCAAATGACATCAAATCTTCACTGAAGTGTACTGTGCTGTTCATATGGCTCACTCTGCATGTGAAACTGGCCCCAAAACCCTATACCACCACCAAAACCTCACCTCAAGTTACTAGCTGGCCCTCCTATAGTGATATAAATAGTTGACTACTATGAAGCTTTGTGAAGTTTCTCTCTCTTTCTCTCTCTCTCTCACTCACACACAGCATTTTGATGAATCTAGGAGTTAGTGTCTTGCCCAGTGGCAAATGTACAAGTATTTTAATTTGTTTATCTAAACATTAGTGTACAGTTCTTAATGCATGGAGACTATTGTCCTTTGACAAGATATCAGTTTCTACAGAGTTTTGAGATTTTTGAGTTGGAAGCCATTATAGAAAGCATACATTTTGTATTGCTGTAGATAATTTGACTGTGTTTTCAGGTTTTTCAATTGTGGTTATATATCACATTGGACACTGGAAGTCTAGGATGTTTTATTCTTATGTTAGGATTGGGGCAGATGATGTTTACTTATGATATTGTTGTAATGTTTATATTTTCCAGGTAACTGGCATTGGTGGCAGGAATATTTGGATCATCAGGCACTGCTATATGTTATGGGCACATAGGCATGCTTGTCATTACATTTATATTTACATTTATTAAAATTTATTACTGGCTTAACACATAAAGGCCCAAGTGATGTACAACAAAACATACATATTCAAGATGAACAGCATGAACATATTAAATAAAATACATTTTTACAATGAAGTTCCTTAACGTGTCATTGCCAGATGATGTGGTTACAGCAGTCAGCAGTTAGTGTAACTGGGTTTAAAAACGGTTGGGATATGTTCCTAGAGGAAAAATCCATAAACTGCTAATATGATAATTAATAAGCAATAGTAGTTTGGGATTTACCTAATGTTTGGGTACTTGCCAAGTACTTGTGACTTGGATTGGCCACTGTTGGAAACAGGATACTGGGCTTGATGGACCCTTGGTCTGACCCAGTATGGCATATCTTATGTTCTTATGTTCTTATGTTCATACCTCTTTAAAAACATGAAAGAGGCCCTACAAAACTTGGCTGTTCTAAATGCTAAATTTACAGTAATCTATAAAAAGGCATTTACTAGTATAGAGGAGTAGGGTTACATGTCTGCCTTCCTAAATAGAAAAGTTTTGAACAGCCCTCTGAAAGTCTTTAGGTATTCTCAAAATTGAAGGTCTAGTGAAAAGGAGTGCCCCTAGTGTCAGTGCCCTTAAGGGTAGATTTTCAAAGGGTTACATGTGTAAGCCTTTGAAACCTACCCCTGTGTGTGCCGAGCCTATTTTGCATAGGCTTGGAGGCGCGCGCAAGCCCTGAGACACGCGCATGTCCCGGGGCTTTGAAAAAGGGGCGGTCTGGGGGCAGGGCTGGGGGTGGGGCAGCAATCCGGGGACAGGGTGGTAGTCCGGGGGTGGTCCCAAGTCCTCCGACACAGCGGCTGTGCCAGGGGATGGCGCACTGGCAGAGGCAGGCATAACTCCTGCAAGAAAGGTAAGGGGGGATTTAGATAGGGCAGGGGGATGGGTTAGATAGGGGAAGGTAGGGGGGAGCGAAAGGAAAGTTCCCTCTGAGGCCGCTCTGATTTTGGCCTAGGAGGGAATGGAGAATGCAATCGGGCCTCCCCTAGAGCTCGGCACGTGCAAGGTGCACAAGTGTGCTCCCCCTTGCACGCGCCGACCCTGGATTTTATAACATGTGCGCGGCAGCGTGCGCATGTTATAAAATCGGGTGTACATTTGTGCGCACTGGGTAGCAAGCACAAATGTACCCCATGCGCATAAGATTAAAAATCTGCCCCTTAGTGTCTTGAAGTGATGATGCATTGCTTTAGATGTCAAGGGTTACACTGAAACCAGTTGCTTTCCTTCATGTGGTTGTTGATGTAGATGAGAGCTTGGCCCAAAGTTTTGGTGGTACATCTTGGGGGCAATAATATGGGCAAATAGTCATGACACCAATTGGTCAATGCTGTTAGGAAGGATCTGTCCACTGTTTTAGTTTGGTTACCTAACACTTTGGTGTGTTGGTCGAATATCATTCCAAAGTCTTGCAAATCAGATCAGGTAAATTGGGTATGAGGTCAGGCTAAAATTAACCAGAAATTTGCAGGATTTGCAGGATGATAGGCACATAAAACAAGTTTAGGCTTGGGACATTTGCTGTGGACTTTATAGGTTCAATGGGGTGCATTTATTTGATGTGAATCAGGATTTGTTGAACAGTGCATTCAAGGAGTCCTTGGAAGGTATTATAATCACAGAATCTCAGGCCGCATATTTGGGTAATAACAAGATAAGTCATTGACTATCCAGTGCCTATGGCAGAATACCCAAGCAATGTTGGTGTATAAGCTAGTGACAGTGGATTGGATGGGTAGGCTGAATGGTCCACACTGGGGAACCTTGTATGGATTGGTAGTGATTAATTGCAGTCACACTAGTGTGGGCTTCTTGCTGGGATGACATGAGCATCTTACATGGAGGTGGCTTGTGTTGTCTGGTGCCTACAGGAAGGGTGACCTAGGAGAGGTGCATGTTACTGGGGCATAGTGGATGCTCACTGGAGTAAGATTGGAGGATTACGTTAATTGTTATGCTCAGGTATCAGGGATAATTATATTAATAAAGCTATGCCCTTTAGATTCTAGTGATTTGTGTTGAGTCAATTATGGTTTGGAATTTGTATGCATTTGTTTGAGAAGGGTAGTTGTAGGAAGAAGCCAATAGTGTCCTGGCTGCCCATATTATGGAAGTCAGTGTTGTTGTTATTTTATAGACGTGCCTCAAAAATTGCATAGAGTGATTTATATTATATTAGAAATTTTATATTTTAGAATATACTGGTTTATCTGATTTCATGCTTTCTTCATTTTTTTTTCTTTTTTTATGATAGGATTTGGATATAACTTGCTTTTTTAGTTAATTGCATGGGTGCTTCTACACTCTAGAAGACCAGATTTACATTTTGGGCAAAATAAATGCAAACAGCTTACAAGTCAGTTTATGTTCACAGTTTTGAAATTATGCATCTTTGGTTTGAGGATTTCATGTCCTACAGCTTCAAAAGGAGAATATAATCCACAATAAAAATTCATTAGAAATTTGTGCAACTCATAACATGGAATTTTTTTACAAAAAGTGTCACATTTAAGAATTGGGTTAATGTGCCACAGTGCTTTTTGCAGTAGCTTCGGATTTCATTATTTTTTCCTGTGGATATTTTTTCTCTACTAGAAGATGCAGGAAATTAAATTACATTTTGTGCACCTTAGTTGACAATTAATGGAAAAAAAAATCATAAAGATCCTTTTTTTTAATTTTGATTTTTCAAATTTTATTCCTGAGAAAATATTAGAGGTCAAAATTGAGTAGCATGACAAGAAGACAATTTAACGGGTTAAGGTTAGCTAGATAAGTTGCAACAGTTTCAGTGGAGTGCTTCCAATTAGGTACTATGCTGAATATAGCTGGAGAAATTTCTACTCACCTGGATAAACTTATAAAACGTATGTGGCTAAGTTTAGAACTACTCTCTGAATATTAGAGTTAGCTGGATGGAACATAGAACATAGAAATATCATGGTAGAAAAAGACCATATAGTCTATCTAGTCTGCATATCTGGTTCCACCCCGGAACACCTCCAATAAATCCAGCTAACTTTTATCTGGTTAAATAGTTGGATAAAATGGAAGTGATCAGAGCAGCAAAAAGTTTAAAACTCAAGGTTTGCCCAGCCAAGTCCAAAATTAACTGAACAAACCATCTAATGTTTATCCCTTAGTATTTAAAATTTCTAAAAGTTTTTTTATTTAGCTACTCCCACCAGTATGAATCCAAATACATCATGAAGCTGCTATTTTGAGCCTCATTCCAGCTCCATAGAGGCAATGCCCTGATGCATTTAAAGTTGGAAAGTTTCACAACATCTAAACAGTGATTGCTATATGAAAAACTAAAGATTAGATTGGGAGAATTGTAAAGAAAATAAATGTAGAAGGAGGGCAGATAAATAACAACAAAAATAATGTGTGGCATAAAATATATACTGATCAATAACCATCAACAATGAGATTTTTTATTTTGCATATGCACACATCAGTTGTGCACAATATTAAATTACACAATAGATAGTATTGACACTATTTAATATTGTGCACAACACTATTTAATATTGTGTACAACTAATGTGTGCATATGCAAAATAAAAATCTCATTGTTGACGGATTTTGATCAGCAGATATTTTTTGCCACGCATTACTTCTGTTGTTATTTATCCGCCCTCCTTCTACCCTTATTTTCTTTACAGTTTTCCCAATCTACTCTTTAGTTTTTCATTGATGACTGTTATTGACCAGCATATATTTTTTGCCACACATTACTTTTGTTGTTAAGAAAATAAGTGTGACATAAATAAAGGTTGCTCACTTTTAACTCCAAAATGTGTAAAACTATAAAAAAAAATATATAGCAGGTCAAAAAGACAGGAGACTTCTGAGTAAGAGTGAAAGAGAATACAGTAGAACTGAGAAAAAAAGGCAAAATGTCTTTAGCAAGCCTATTTAATACACAGAATAGCACTGCTTCTACTGTTCAGAGTCTAGTGCCAGGTTACTTATATTAAATCAGCAATATTTATTATTTAAGCATATGTACTGTATATTCCCCTTCTAAGATTACTGCATTATTTTTAAACACAAACAGTAGAGGCATAACTTGAAAGCACTTGCATAAAGTAACCAAATGGAAAAGCATAAAATTGATTACATGATATTATAGTTAAACAACCTTTTTTTAAAATATAAATTGAGGTGCTATAATCTCACTGGTAGACAAATAGGAAACATTTTTTCTGTGTATTGTGTAACAGGTCAATGCTAATTTCCTCAGTTATTTAGTAGCTACAAAAATGCAAAATCACCATTATTAGCAGCAGCTTCCCTTAGTCTAAGGATACTGGCAGTCCTATTGCAGTTTCATCTTCCCCTTCTCAGTCCAATTTTCTATTTTCAGCATCTCTGCAGGTACTCTATGTTTTATTGTAATTTAATTAAACAAGTGTATTAATTATAAGAATAATTAGGTTAAATGAGATTAGTTGCTTGCTATAACTACTTTGGTCTTAATCATTACCAGCAATGCTTTCTGTTCAGTGTATCAATGGCACATGGCAATTGCTCTGGTGCTGCTGTCTTATGGCCACTGCTATACACTGAAAAAAATATTCAGCTAGTGGGTCTTCCAGGTAGTTCTAATTTTAATTAGACTATAAGCATCTAAAGCTAGACTAATTAAAGTGGGTTGTACCATAGATCTAAGATCTGACTTTTAAGATCTCACAAAGTGATAGTACAAAAATAAGCTTAAATACAAAAAAAGCCCCAAAAATAAAAAGCTTTTTTTTTTTTTCTGAAACAATGAAGCATTGCTCAGCCGAGTTCAGAGAATCTTCAGAAGTAACTGGTGAAATCTGCAAAGTCTAAATCAAGAACTTTCACTTTATACCTTGCCCTGTATATATTAAATACTCAACCATCTCTGCCTAATATCCATAGATGGCGAAACCTTCTGTAGACAGGGTGAGATGAGCTTCCTGATTGAAGACCAGATGATTGACTGAGCTGTAACATTCTAAGGGTTTTAAAAAAGGTTTTTACTCAATGCTTCCTCCCGCAGGAGTTCACATTTTCTGTTTTATCTCTGGGAGGAAGCTTAGTGACAGACACACATTGAAAGTCTGTGAAAAATGCCATGGGAGCTGCTTAACAGCATTCAGATGCAGAGATGGCATTTGATTCCCAGGCATCTCTGTTCTATTCGTCTTTATAAGAAATCTAACTCAGGAAAACCAGCAGGATACTAGAAAAGGCAACCTCTGCTGTGAACACCATTAAAACCCAAGTCCTGATTTTGAAACAACAGTTAAATGTATATACTAGAAACCCACATTTTTCAGCAAATTTGCAGAAATTCATGTGCAAGCCTCTGAAGTGAGGCAGTTGTTTCAGAATTACCTATAACCACAATATTATCTTCTGCAGTATGTTCAGCTTATACAGCATGGTCTGCATTAGTGGTTGTATTTTCAAAAGGTAGAAAAACATGTTTGACCAGTTGTCAAAGTTGTGCAATAATCTCACCATGTATATGGTTTCTAGATCCAAAAGAAAGTTTGGCACAGTTTGGGCCAGTTTAGATATTGGTATGCCCTATCTCTTTTACAAATAAGTGTTCTAAATCTAATTAATGCACATTTAAATAATAGCAACTATGTATTAGAAGGTACCTATTAGGAACCAGATGAGACCTACACTGAATCACGGATTCTCTATGAATCATGCTTTGGCTATCCTGAAATGCATGTCAAAACTCTTCCTCTTTTTGGGTTATAGGAGATGCTACTTGTCTTTATTCTAGAAGAGAAAATTGATCACTCGTGACCTGATTTTTATTAGGTTTTTTTTCCCTCATAAATGGATGGAGCCCTTTATGAAATATGCCCTGCATCTGTGCATCTTTTAGGGGTATATTTTCAAAAAGTTGGAACACATATTCTAAAACAGTGCTTAAGGCTATCGTGTGTGCTCTTCAATCATTTCTCATAAGTGGGCAAGTCTCTGTGCCTGTCTGAATTTAGAGACAGTGCACTTTTTAAGAAATACCTTGACAAATAATAGAAGTATATGTAACTCAACTGTTGCTGTGCTTCTTTTGAAGAAGGAATTATAGACATTGAGAAGAGGAGTAGTAGACAAACTGACATGATGTAACAGTACATTTCATTTCCACAGAAAGGGAATTTATGTGCTGGAAAAGACTAAATCCACCTGTCTATCCAGATCCCTATTTTTTGCTGCATGGTTTTGCTCTATCTGGGGACCAAAAAAAGCCAAAAAAGCATGAATTGCTCCCTTACTGTGCAGGACTATAGATGTCTTTCTTACAGACAAAACATGATTGATAACAGAACAATGCTGAGCTAAGACAATTGGTGGAAAATACTATAACGTGTGAGCAGGTTAAAAATACAACAGATTCCTGAGATACCAGATCGAGAAAGTGTTGGTGAAGGTTGAAATAATTTAATTTGTGTGATTTGTTTAACTTTCACATACAATCCGATTTAAACATGAAACCTTTGTAGCACAACAAATTAACCTCACTCTCTAGACAAGATGCTTAAGGTTAAATATAATAGAAGCATAAATCTTGTGTAAGTCTTATTAAAGAAGAAATATCTGCAGCATCTGAGTTAGATTTCTTTCAACCAAAAACTCCTATTCTGAAATGCTAGCATTCTGACAGTGTGACAAATTGCTGGAACAAATGCTAAATAGTTAAATGGACAAGTGATGGATGGCCTCATAAGCCTTGCAGGGCAGCCTGTGTAAGATACTAATTGGTTCTGTGGAACAGGTTTTAGTCAATAAATTCGCTTGAGAGATTTTTTTTTGTGTTAGACTTCTTTAAAAAATGCAGTGCTGTAGGTGACAAACCACTTGCAACACATTAGGCCACCAACAACTTTATTTCACCCATGATACAGTGTTCTTGTTTTCCAGAAAGTAACCTCCATGCAAATGCTAAATGTTAGTTATTGATAAACTCCTGTGATGCTTGCTATGTGCCATGCTTTTTAACTCTCGGGTCTGTCAGTGAGTCTCAAGATTACTTTATCTGGCTGAAGTGAAATACCAGCAATCTGTTTTCTGATAAGCAACAATCAAACCTTCCCATAAATTTCAATGGAAGCTGAATACTACATTTAAAAATAAATTGAGATTCTTGAAAGTTTATATTGCTTTTAGATGAGTAATACAAATGTATAAACAATGAAGATGGACATTTAGGCTTTTAGGATCAGAAGATTTTTTTTTTCCTACATTCAAATGGGTTTGATTGATTGTGAACCCTTTTATGTATACACAGCATTATCAATGTTTAATGTGTTCACCTTTAAGGTAAAACAAAAAGTGCTAAATGATAATGTTGCAGTTTACTTAAGTAATTGGGACTGCAACTGAAGGCTTTAACATCCGTATTTGCGCATTGCAAACATTCGATTTCCTAAACAGAAGGTGTGGGCATCCAATGGAACCTCAGAAACATATAAGAGGATGGCAGATAAGGACCATAGTGCCCATCTAATATGCCCTATTTACTTTCTGTTGTAATGCCATAGACTTCTCTTACTTATTATTACTGCACTACCAAAAAGGTAGTGCAGTAATAATGGGAGATTTCAATAGCCCCAATTGAGTGGGTAAATGTTACATCAGGACATGCTAGAGAGATAAAGTTCCTGGATGGAATAAATGACTGCTTCATGGAGCAATTGGTTCAGGAACCAATGAGAGAGCAATTTTAGATCTAATTCTCAGTGGAGGCCAGGATTTAGTGAGAGAGGTTAACTGTGGTGGGACCACTTGGCAATAATGATCATAACATGATGGGAAGGGGGGGGGGACACAATAAGCAAATCCACGGCTCTAGCACTAAACTTTTAAAAGGGAAACTTTGATAAAATGAGAAAAATAGAAAAAAAACTGATAGGTGTAGCTATAAAAGTGTTCAACAGGCGAGGACATTCCCGCGATACACTTCCTATGCGAAGCACTATGTTAGTGCGAGGTGTGGTAATTCTAAAATTACCATAAACATGCCCCTTTTTCTTACCATGGGCGTTATCCATGCAATATTATAGGATTTTGATGAATCTGGGGGTATGTAAGGACTTAATCATATCTATCTATACCTTCAAATATTTACTGGGCTGAGCTGTCATTATCAGCACAATGCTAAATGCTAAGCTGGGGAGATATAAGTCAGTGTCATCCTCTTGACTGGATTTGGGGCGATTTTTGTGGACGTCTGTGAGGGATGTGGGGAGGGGCATGAGAGACATTTTTTTAGGAAATTGATAGGCAGGAGAGTGAGAGATGGGAGGGATCTCGAATGTCCTACAAATCCAATTTTGTAGGGTAGGAGGAGGGAATTACAGGGTCTGGCAGCTCCTCTCTCAACTTTGGCAGTCAGGTGGGAGGGAGTGGAGGCCTCCCCCTGTCCTCTAAATGTTTGAAGTCAGGTGAGAGGGAAAGAGGATCACAGAGGCAAGTTGTGGGGGAAAGGTGGCACCAGTAACTCCCTGGTATACTTTTAGTATGAGCAGGTGGTAGAGATGCCAAATAAGTTCAGACAGCACCCTAGTTATAGCCGGCCAGCTTTGGGCTGATTTTCAGTCAAAAAGCTAGCTGGATAGATTTGGCTGAAAATTTGCGTAATTTATCCAGCCAAAATTTGCATGGCTGAGTTAAATGCTAAGCCCTGTTTTTGAAAATTGATCCCAGTATGTCACCTCAGGCCTTACTAGTGACCTGTACAAAATCATTATTCCTGTTTTTCTACTGGTTCTGCATTTCCCTGCTTCTGTCTATTTGCTTGTCTTACAGTTTTTCTATTCTGAGATCATAAATTATGATCACTCCACAATCTCTCTCCTGATTGGGAGAATTAATGAACAGGAAAAAGCTATTTCCTAATAAAGCCTGTTTCTGAGAGCACTGATACCAAAAATGTGTTATTTTCTTAGTAGAGGTTCTCACCACTTCTGATACACCCTTTATGCTCCTTTTTCCAGACAAGAGATTGGTAGAATGAACACAGTAAGGTATGTCATAAGTCACCTCCTTATGTCTGTTGAAAAATGTTTGTTGATCAGAAAACAAGGACTTCATTTGTAATCTTTCTTTTTCTTGAAATGTTTATCATGTTATTCTTTCAGAATATCATACAAAAATTGTGAATAAAAGCTTTACAAAGAGGTTTTCAATTATCTAAACAATATCATGTTTGCAGAGCTACATATTAAGGTTTGTGCAAGAAAAGAACGTTAACAAAATTGTATCCTCATAATTGTATGAGTCAGCTTAAAGTCTATAAGTGCTATTACTAGATACTCTTATATTTAAAGGTTCTTAACTGAAAGGATAAAACAAAACATCAAAAACTTTAAAGTTCTCTATTCTCCATGCCATCCCTCTCAATATCTTTATTAATTAGGATAAACAGGAAATAAAGAGATGAAGATGTTAATAATTGTGAATATCTTGCTTGTTTGCTACTCTTAGGGGGTTATTTTCTAACCCTATCACACGCTAGATCGGGTGGAGTCGGGGCGGCATCGGCACCGGAAGAGGAGGAGTCAGGGTGGTGTCGGGGCGGACGCTGCGGAAACTTTGCTGGCGGCGATAAGGTAAGACCCCTTATTGCTGCCAGTTGCGCGCCCAATAATGCCACCTTTCACGATGGCGCTATTGGGTGCGAAAGCCGGCAGTGATCACACCGCAGTGGTGTGATCGCTGCCAGCTTTCGCAGGCCCGCCCCCGCTTCGCCCCCCTGCCCCCCATTACTGTGCGATTCACAAACCAGTGCGATCTTAGAAAATCCAGGCCTTAGTTTGACTGTGTTCTCCACGCCCCCCCCCCCCCCCCCCACCCCCTTCTATTGTATGGGAAACAGTGAAAGAACATCAAAGCAAAAAAAAAAAAAAAAGAGTAGTAGCTAATTTCAGAATATACCACTGGGCAATTTAGTTGAAGGCAGTAGTTGACTGGTAAAGAAAGTCAACAGACAAGCATTGGATAAACAGATAGTTATTTCCACAAAATCTTTGACCTCCTGTTAAAACAGGAAAACACTCTTGAAACACATTTATGTTGACCATTCCTTCTTAAATACTTAGTCGCAAACTTGGCAAAAATTGGTTTCTAGGTTATGACTCCCAGTATTGCTATTACACAATATCCCTGCTTATTAAAGATCATACTCAAGTGAATATTAGACTTGTGAGAAGAAAAGGGCTTGACTAGAGCAAAGGGTTTTTTTTGAGGAACTAATGTTCTCCAACATAGACTTGAGCAAGCTCCCATTCTCATCTCTTAATACTTGTAACTAAACATATCCTTCAAACGTATTATCCTGAACAACTCTTGAAACAATGGCATTATTTTCAAAATCTATTCAATCCTACTGGCCAACTGACATAAATGTTTTCACTTTTCAAAAAGAAGGGAATTTGGACCTTGGTTACAATATATTTGAAAATGCTGGGCCAACATTTTAGATGGACTTAAGCGAGGTAGCTCTTTTATTGTTCTGGCTCAGGAAAGTAGATATTAAAATGCTTATAGCTGGAATTATACTCCAGTCTCTTTGAACAAGATAGGACATTGTGTAAAAACCAATACCTTTTGTTTTTACATGGTGGCATTTTGGGTGGAAATCAGCATATGGATACAAGAGGTAACTGGTATTGTCTTGCTTATATGCATTAGTGATTTTTCATGGGTTCCTTGAAGGCTTAGTTCCTCTCAAAACCAAATCGGGCATCCATATAGTTAATTGCCTTTTGATAGCTAGTAGATATACCATATTTGAACATTGGAACCAAAGGAAAAATCTCCTTTAAAAGCCTTAGTCCAGCTGGTCTGGATAACACAGACTGGAAAAATTAACTTGTGAACTGAAAGAGGATTACCCAGATGTATCTCTAATGTGGGGAGACCGATAACAGTATCTTGGGACTTTTTCTTTTTGATTTGGCTTCCTAAAATGGATAAAAAATGAGAATCAGAAACAAATTCAATTTTATTTAGAAGCTTGTAAGCTGGGCCACTTTATCTTGGTAATTATTTCAGTCATCCTGGGTCAGAAACAGAAGCACCTTGGTTTCAAGTGGGATTTCGAATGATTTCAGCCTGTTCATTCCTTATTAAGATTGGGATGAAGAACATGCAAAGGGCAGCATTCAAAGGGATTTAGTTGGGTAACTAATTGGCTAGATTCTCCTGAACAAAAATTGTCCCCTTAGAGCAGCTATATACAGGCTTTCACAACATAAATATCAATGACAAAGATAATATTTGAAGAATGAGTAATAAGTAACGGGAGATGTTAAGACAACTCACTGACTATTATGTGAAAATTATTGAAATAGAACTTCTGTACTACAAACTACTGTCCTAGACCTTTAGTTAATATGTATTAGAAAATCACAGTAGATGTAGATTTATATTAATCTCTGTTGTATTGATCTATAGTATGAATGTCTCTTGTAAACCGCTGTGATCTTCATTTTGAATGACAGTATATAAAATGTCCAAATAAATAAATAGACAAATATATCAATATAGAAACATGTATACTTTTATCTTGATTAAAAATAGGGATTCCCAGGGGGCATTTGAGGTCAGAGGTATATACAATGCACATGCATTTGGATTTTCAAATGTACATTGGGACGATAACTTTTAAAAAGGCACATTTATTGGCCCATGACCATTTTTATAATATACACGCATATACGTGTGCATGTTATAAAATATTATGAACACTTGCACATGTGTGTGTGCAATTTTAAGTGGACACGCACCTATGCATGCAAATGCCGCTTCTGCTGCGTAAGTGGGGGGATTTTAAAAGATGCACGCACAAACACTATTACCAGTTTTACCAGTTTGCTCTCAGTTCACCCGGGTAAAGGATAGGACTTCCAAACCCCTCTGGTTTAATACCCTCCCTTCTCTTCTGTAAGCCCCAACTGTTAAAACCCCACCAATATGTTTATTTTGTACTTGCTTGTGGACAAAGCAAGTACAAAGCAGGTAGGCACTTTTGTACCTGTGTACCTTGTGGGCAAACTACCCACATTGGTTCCCTTTGAATACTGGCAATAGGGTCCATGGATTCAAAAGAGCCCACATGCTTTTCAGCAACAGGTACAATTGAAAATTGCCCCTAGAATGCTCAGTAAACAAATCACCAACATTGCCTTCACCAAACTCAATTTCTATACATATTGCTTTCACTAGAAATAATCAACATCTTTCAGTCTCAACATTATGAAAAAAAACCTCTCAGTTTTTCTGCTATTTGTGTGCTTTAAAGAGAAGTTCAAAACCAGGAAAACCAAAAAGCTCAAATGTTGTTTTCATAAATATTACCAGTAGTAATGATCTATTGGATGGGCTACATTATTGTCTCCTTTTGTACATCTTTATCCGACTAGTAAGCAATCCTAAGCAACTTCCTGACCTTTTTGGTGCACTTGGAGGTGGACCCTTGTCCTGGAGCAGTGTAGGATGGCTCCCTGGTCAGGCCCAGGGAGCTCTTGTCCCCAGGGGGTGGAGCACAGGAGGAGACAGAGGCTAGGAGCTTCACCATTGGAAGACCACGGTCCCCCCGGGTGGAACCCTTGGGGACCCGGGCCGCTTGGACTTAGCTGGGCCTCGCAGGGTCTCCTGGAGAGGAAATATAGAGGTGTGCCCACCAGTAGCAAGGGAGCGTGGTCGGTCACTAGACTGTAGGCCTGGAGTATCAAAGAAGGCCAATACAGCATAGGCGATGACAAGACAAGGGACAGAGCCAGAATCAAGGAGGCGTGGTCAATGGAAGCCAGGGTCAGGTTCCGAGGATCAGTCCGAGGAAAGTCAGCCAAAGCAGGAATCAGATACCAGGAATCAGTCTGAGAGTAGTCAACAAAGCAGGGGTCAGGTTCCAGAGGTCAGATGAGGTCACGAAGGCAGGCAAACGTCAGAATCCAGGCAGCAATCAGAATGGTCAATGAAGCAGGCAGAGGTCAGTACCAGATAGTCCGAAGGTACTACCTGGGGAGACAGGGACAGACAGACGCTGGAACAGAAGGACGCTGGAACAAGGCTGGAACAGGAGGATGCTGGAACAAGACTGGAACAAGACTGTGAACGCGGAGGCAAACTAGTACACATACAGTGCCGACCCGATTGCTAAGGCAAGGACGTGCAGGCAGGAACTTCCTTAAGTAGTATGTTCAATCAGGGCGCACCGCGGAGCTAGGACCCGCCCCTGGCCCTACAAGAGACTGGGCGGTCCGCACGCGTGTAGGGGCATGGCTGACGCCACGGAGGATGCCGAACTCCGGCGTGAGGCTTGGTGCGCAGTGGAAGGCCCGGCGAACGCCATCGCAGGACGCCAAGGTCTGAAGGAGCTCACGGCTGCTGCTGGGGAGGCCGACCCATGACCTGCAGAGGAGCTAGTGAGGTGAGCAAGCCCATGTGCAGGCCGAGCGCGGACGGGGTGCGCAACAGTTTCAATATAAAAAAATAAAAAATGATCAAATCATTTATTATAGCTTCATTTGCAAATGGCATTTAAAACTTCATAGGAACTTGATTATATTTTTACAATGAAGTTAAATATTGTATTTAACTTTGCCAATGAATATAACATATTAACCTGCACTTGAGATGACTTTATATTCATGTTTATAGAATAACATTATCTTGTGGTTTAGCAACTAAAGATGTACATTAAGTTGAATTGATTTGTATTTGTATTTTCAGCTATACTTCTCCAGTTTCCATGCTGTGATCAAACAAGGTGCACATTACAAGAGTTAAGAGCTGCACTGTTAAAGAAGCCCGGCTGGATCTGTAGCCATTTGAGAATCCAGGGATAATACTATGTACTTTCTTTCCCCATATGATCAGACTATATGGCTCCATAGGAAAGGCTTACAGTCTCTGAGGAACAAATCTATAATAAATATTTTAGTTTATTAATGCTAAGAATTGTGACCATGTACCAAATAGAGCAAACAAATGTTATTTGATTTCCAATACTTCCATATTTATTTATGTACTGTTAAAGCAGAAAGTAAATTTGTTTAGGATAAGGAAAGCACAAATTTGTCCGCTCAAAATATTTCATGCCACCAAAATAAGAGTTTAGCAAAGTATGTTCCTAATGCAGATGCTATTTAAAAAAAAATACAACTATTTTTAATCCCACAGACAGGATTGTAACTTTGGACTTCATTTCTAAAAAGTGTTTGCTATAGATGGCTGTTACTACTACTACTGCTAAACATGTCTGTAACACTACTAGATGAAGCGCATGCAGTACTGCCCAGACACAGAGTAGGGAGGGGCCCTACTACACGGAGCTCACAATCTGGTCAAAACACAGAGCCAAAATAAAGCAAGAGGTTTCAGGAACTTCAATTTTATAGAAACTGGTTAAAAACAGCAAGGCTAAAAACAGGGAAACCAGTTTTAGGATGCAAATAAAAAGTGGGTTTGAGGTGGAATTTGAGTGGTCTCCTTTAACCAAATTAAAGGCTTCTGCCAAAGTACTAATGTGATTTTAACACTGGCCATTAATGTCGCATGTTAATGATATGCAAATGAGTTTTTCCATTAATTCACTAGCAGTAAAGTTAGCACATTAACAAGGATGTTATTACATAACTATTCCTCCCTAAGGTGTAATTAAGTGGTTTTCATTAACAAGTTTATATTCACTTTTGTGTGTTTTAACACAGATTATTTTTCTATGTACTAATAGATAATGAGCTCTTTTGCATAGCTCTGCATTTTATTACCTCATTAGAATAGTTTTTGTGTTAAAACTCTCATGAGTTAGTTAATGCACATTAAAAGTGCTGATGAATGGGGTCCCAGGATTGGGATAACATGGCTGAACTGCTGCCCATCTCATCAGGCTCCCATCTGGCTGCTATTACTTTTTCCTGCTGGATGAATGAGACTTGTGCTGGTGGGTTGAAGGGTGGGCTGTGGGTTGATGGCAGGGCTTATCGGGCCTATCTCTGACCTCACGCTGGCTGCCTCTGTGTTGGTGGGCTACATGGATGTTCATTGCCACTGGGGCCCACTCAACGTCCAGTGCTTTTGATGGTTCCATTTTCCTAGACTATTCTAAGGAGATTTCACGTTGAATTTTCTCCTGAGGGTTTTGCATGTCGCAATTTAGGATTGTAGAATTTATGGCAGTTATCATCTTAAATGCAAATTTCTCATTGTTCCAGAGCGGAGCTCTTGGGGAATTGGGGTTCTACTAGCAATACCGCCATGGAGCCTTGCGCCTTTTTGGAGCTCAGCACTGCGCAGCAGAGGCTTGGATACCTTATAGCCTAGTGTTGCCATGGGTTGTGGGTGTGGCTGGAGGGATCTGCAAGATATAGTTATCTCATTATGTCCAGATTGTCACCGACTGGTCAGATGGCCAACTTCAGCAGTGGACCTTACATTTGTGCTAGTAGCCCTAAGGTGTTATAGTTCAGCTAATAGCCTAAAATGATTTTAAAGATCCTAAGAGAGATTTTGGCTGATCTGGGAAGAAGGCGGGGGGGGGGGGGGGGCATTGGAGAGAAATCTTATGAAATGCTTCTTGTTCTATGTATGTAGTTTTTACTAACCTTTCACTTGATGTAATAAAGTATATTAATAAAACTGAAACAATATCTTGCCAGTAGTTTAATATGTTGTGAGATTGTGTGGGGTGGGAAGGGTATAAGTGCCTATGTTATGCATGTAAACTAGATTGTGCAC
Organism: Rhinatrema bivittatum; assembly: GCF_901001135.1. Classification (NCBI taxonomy): domain Eukaryota; kingdom Metazoa; phylum Chordata; class Amphibia; order Gymnophiona; family Rhinatrematidae; genus Rhinatrema; species Rhinatrema bivittatum. The sequence goes on along the minus strand of NC_042624.1, from coordinate 51,265,534 downwards.
ACTAGCAGTTCTTTTAGGAATGTTATTGCAATAATGTTAATGTACTTTAGGCCTTTATATAAGAAAAATAGGCAGTTGGTGTGGGTGGGTGTGAGATAGGGCAGTAGGAATAAAAGTATAATCAGTATTAACTGCTGTAGCTATGAGGGAAGCAAGAAACAGAACACCTGTAAAATAGAATTTTTAATGTTGAACGCATTCAATTATTTTTATGCATAGAACAAAAGAGAAAAACTGCACTTTCTAAATCAGACTCATGCTTGTGTGTACTTTGGGGGCTGTGTGTGGTTTTTGTATATTACATCATTTTTAAAAGTTATCCACTGAGATATTTGAATAATCAGCACATAATAAAATCTAATAAATGAAATGAACAAATGTTCAGAGTGAAGTGAAAGTTTACAAAGAGAAATTTATTAGCAAACCATCATATGGTGATGGGTTTAATTTCTTTCTTTCTTCAATTTTGGGTATTCACCAATCGAAGGCATTTATTTGATTGTGGTTGCCAATAATATGGATACAGTTATTATGGGTAAAAATGGGACAACCTATAATGTTGCTATATGTTCATTTCAACAGCACAAAAGAGAAGCTAAAAGTTGACTACAAGATAAGTAACTATCAGAGAGGAATGAAGGCAATAAAAATATAAAAGTAACACAAAGAGGGTATATGCAAAATGACAATAAAATAATGTAATAAATAAAATCAAATATAAAATTATGATCTATAAAACAAAATATGGAAACAAGAACTCTAAAGGCTTGCAGGTCAATTTTAAAAGCGTTGCTTATGCAAAAATGGCCATGTATGTGGGCCGTGCATGAGCAATATGGATTTTAAAAAGCAGCGAAGTACATGCGTATATAGTGGTGCACGTATCAAAAATAAGAAGGCAGAAAATGGGAAGAGCATGGGTGGGGCATGGGAGTTCTGGGACAGGGCCAAAACTAATGCGTGTAACTCTGAATTAAAAAAACAAAACCTGCAGCAGGCACACACTCGATATCCGTGAAACTTTAGAGCTAATCCTGATGAGGAACAAGTCTGTTAGATCTCAAGTTTTAGGGCTTATAGGACAGGGTGAGGGGTCTAGGGGTTTGCAGGATGAAGAACCAGAGGGTCTGAAAGACCTCACTATTAACTAGAGAAACTGCTGGCTAATTGGAAAACGAGTAATGTGCCTTGCATGAGCATGATTTAAAATCCACTGATTTGCGTGCATAAAAGCCAACATGGTCCTATTGAAGACACATGCGTGCTAGCTGTGCTCGAGTAACCTCTTAAAATTAGGAGCATACTTACAGGTGGTTAGTGCATTTTAAAACATACATGGGAAAGTGTGCACACAATTAAAAATTCTAACATATCCTCGCTTTGTAAATAATACTCTGTGCTTAGGGCTAGGGACACAAGAACACTTAGACTCAGTAAAAGGTATAAAGTATTTTTATTAGGCATTATAAGTGTTCTTGGGAGATGCTGGATACTGGGTGCCCTTAGTCTTACAATCTGACCAGCATCTCATTGGATACAGGAAGTGACCCTTCTTTTATAGACAAACATACAGTATTGTAGAAGTTTCTAGACGTACATGACTACCCAGAGAATCATTTACAGAGTCATATCATGCTGTTGACATGACAACCTATTGCTGAACTGCCCTGAGTAGTTTTTCCCAGGCGTAGCCCATTTGCCCTCACTCTCCAGATAATCCTTTGTTCTGCTAATTATCTTGTCCAGTGAGATTTTAACAGAATAGTGCCTGAAGCTCCTGCCGTGGTTTCTTCTTTGTGACCCAATGACTAGCCTCACCTTTCTGGTGCCAGCTTGTCGGCCTGTTGAGGGACATTCTGCAATGTCATGCTCATAAAGTCACTCAGAGTTCATTCAGCCCAGGCAGGCTAAAGAATAGCAGAGGCGTCTGGGTATTTTCCTTCTCCATGTTGGTTTGCTGGTCAGGCATACTTCTCAGCTTGTGTGCTGATATATGCATATATGGGCGCATGTGTGCTTGTTTTAAAATCAACCTCTAAGACAGTAACTTTAAAACCAGTGTGCAGGCGCTCTTTACTGCAAGTGTGTTGGTGCATGCCCAGATATGTGGCCATTTTGTAAATTGGGCACATATATGTGTGCATGTTAAAAAATAGCCTGACCGCATGCATATATGCACCAAATTTTAAGTAGGTGTGCACCTATGCACGTAAATCCTACTTCTACTGCATAAGTTGGGGAATTTAAAAAGGGGTGTGCATCCACGCTATTGTAAGTTTCATCAGTTCGTCTACCAGTTCACCCAGTTAACAGCTATGTTCTCCAAACTCTCTGGGTTAATAGTCTGCACTCCCCCAGTTACCCCAGTCCCTTTCAGTCTAGAGAAATGATTCTTTTTACTTTTTAACTTACACCTTATCCCTAGCAAACGTAAACGTATGAGCTGGGGTTCTGGACATGCCCCCAGGTGGGTAAGTATTTACATGCACATCTCTTGGTCACCAAGACCACGCCCATGCCCTACCCCCTTTTTGAAAGTTTTTGAGATTTGCGTGCAGTGGGAGATACGTGTGCATTCTGTGTGGCTTTTAGAGCTCAGTGACCAAGCCCGACTTGTGCATGTATCTCCCAGTTTCGGTGCATGTCAGGCTTTTAAAATTAGCTTCTAAGGATATGTAGAACAAATGTTTTTATTTTCATGTATTTTAATGTTTATTTCAGTTTATGCGATGAATTGTACTGAATATTTAAAAGCCACCGAAACTAAAAAAAAACTGAAATAGGGCCACGCCAGGTCTGCTTGCCAGGGCTTTTTGGGGCCATCTGGGACCTCCTGCTTGCTCTAAAATATCAACTGGGCTCAGGGCTGGCCAGCACCATTTTCTTGAATATCCATATATTTGTATTTCTAATCAAGAAAATGGCACCAACTGCCTCTGAGACTGGTGCCATTTCAACATTGCGTTAGTGCAAGTTTCAGGGCCAGACACCATTTGCAGCAGGACAGACATGAGTAGGGATTTCTCCAGCTCCTGCTGAGACCCCTGTGGAAGGGGTAAGAGAGGATTAGGGAGTTCCCCAACTCTGGTCATTTTGAGTGTGGTGGTAGGATACCACTTACCAAAAATACTAAAAACATTTAAGATAATTTTGGCAAGGTCATTTTCTGTTCTTTCTATTCGGAGCAAACTGAAAATGGCCTCTCTTGTTTAGGATGTGCCCTTTGTTTTAAATGAATGAATATCCCTACTAGAAACCCAAAATGGCTATATTTTGCTACAGTCTCTCAGTTCTCTTACACTCCTCATCCATTGGTTTCAGAGGAAGGGCTGACTTTTCTACTCTTTATTGCTTTTAAAGGGACATGAATGAATAAAGAAATGATTTTTTTTTTCATTGGAAATGAACCAAATGAATGATTGTGACCTACAAAATGAATGAGCGAACCAAAAATTTTTTTTTACCTCTGCACATCCCTAAAATCTGATCTCATTCATGCTTCTATGTCTCCTTATATATGGGCACTCCCTACTCCTGCTTCTTTCTTAACTACAACAAATATGCTAATCTCCTTCTCCTGCTCTTTTAAAACAGAGCTCATTAATTTACTTCTTACATTTAAACTTGCCACATCCCTTACTAATCCTTTCCTAATCTTCTTGCTAATCTTGATCTACTCTTCTCTTTGATCCTTGCTATTTTCAACTCATTGTCTTATCTATAATTTTTATCTATAATTTTTCCGTAATTTTTCTAAGTGACTTCTGCCTTTCCCATTCATAAGAAATCTCTGCTTAATCCCCTTATTCTCTGAGACTATGGCCCCCAACTCATTCATTTCATTTGTCTTTAAAATCCTTGAGCATGTTGTTTACCTCCAGCTTTCTGACCTTGCGACCTCCACACTGGCTCTTGACCATTTACAAATCAACGTAAAGTAAAACATCCTTTTCAATCTTGCCTTCAGTTAACTAAATTGGTAGAACTTAAGTCTCAAACTAGTCCTTGGGTCCCCCCTCTCTAACCAGTCAGGTTCTTAGGATATCTTTAATGATAATGCTTGAGAAATATTTGCATGCAGTGCTTCCAATATATGCAAATATTTATTATGTATGTTCATTGAAAACCTAACTGACTTGGGGCAGAGGCCTAAGAAACCTATTGAGCATTACGGAACTTGATTATTAGGGATGTGCATTCATTTTCAATGAAATAGACAATGGCAACAAAATTGTCTATTTTGTCTTCCTTCGGGAGTGCCACGGAAAAAAAAATGACGAAATTTCAGAAAAATGATTTTGTGTTAGTGCACACTAATGGGACTTAATATGCACTAAGTAGTATAGTTTTCTTATTGATGGACTTAGGGGGTCATTTTTCAAAGCGATCGCACGCTTTTCATGGGCGATCACTAAAAAGGGGCGGCGTCAAGACCGGAACAGGAGGAGTTGGGGGTGGCACCAGCGCAGACGCCGTGAAGACTGCGTGGACGGTGAAAAGGTAAGGAGCCTTTTTGCTTCCAATTTTGCGCCCAATAGCACCACCTTTTACGATGGCGCTATTGGGTGCGAAAGCCGGCAGCGGAGGTGCGATTGCTGCCGTCTATCGCAGGCCCGCCCCCCCCCCCCCCCCCCCCGCTTTGATCCCCTGCCCCCCTGTACTGCGCGATTCACGACGCTGCGGTGCCTTAGAAAATCTAGGCCTTAGTGCGCACTAGCTGGAAAGAACCCAAAATAAACACTTCCCGAACCATTTAAAAAATGAAATCCAACAGATAACGACCCAAAACGAAAACGACATAAAACAAATATGCGCACATCCCACCACTTCTTGCCTTTATTCTTATTGATTTTGTATTATTTCTGTTAGCATAATAAACTCTCATGTTTGGAAGGCATGTTGGGAAAGGGCAAAAGATAAGCAGAGAAGTAAATATACAAATAAAATATACTTACTCTTTAATGCCCTATTGTGTCTGGAAAGCAAAGCATTACATAAAAACAACAGATCCTCTGGGAATCTGATTTAATTCAGTGTGCAGTGTATCAACACACAGGTGCTTTTACAATAGGTTCATCTTTAAAATGAAGCTGGCTATTATTCTGTAATATTAATCTATTTGTCTCAATCATTTTAATATAGTCTGCCACAAAAGATACTTTATTCAGAGTCATATGAAGAGTGAAAAGTAAATATATTCCCTGGGCTTATTTGGTGTTTAACTGTACAACATTATAACAATGCTAATATTACTACAATAAATTCCTGTGGTATCCTGCCTACAGATGAGAACTATCTTTATTCCTAATAGAGTGTAAAGAGAAAATTGTGTGGAAATTCAGGATGTGTTTGACATTGCATCTCAGAATGGTAATTGCTTTCTTTGTGGTAGTGCTGCTGTATTACACCGCAGAATCACTCAATGAGCTCCCAGGGAGTGGTACAAACATGTGGCTTGAGGTTTTGGTTTAGATTCATTTGGATGAGATCCAAACCTCACATCTACACTAAATGTGCTTTAACTCAGAATTCTTGAATGCTCGTCATAAAAACTAATGTTGGCTAGAGTCATGCTGCTGTCCATAGAATATGTTCGATCATTTCTTATATTTAAATACTGATTATCAAATATCAAATAAGTAAAATAATTATTATCCAAAAGTTTAAAATATTAATCACCATCTAAGAAATCATTCTCAACTATATTAAGACCAATTATTAGTTAGATTTATAATTTAATATTGCATTTTACAGTGTAGTTGATGTGTCACTGTTGTAACAGTGAGCTCATCTAAAGGACATTTAATCAGAAAAATTTTTTTTGATAAAGGCCTGTCGCACGAGTGACACATGCATAGTGACAGTTTAAAACAAGGTGCTGCAGAGCTGTGTGACCTACTGTACTATGCTTAATTGTGCTAACTCAAAGTCATTTCTACAAAAAGTAGATTGATGATATTGGAGGTAATTTTATATCAGCCCACCTAAATGAAACAGCAAAAAAGACTAAACACATACTAATTTTAAAAGCAGACTTATATGCCTGCTTTGAAAATTATCCCACCAAAGTTACCCGTACACAATAACAAACAGTTATGAGCACAGAATGTTTTCTGAAAAATTATATTTGCATAATTTTGAAAACAGAAAAGTATGTACAGGATTCCAAATCCCTCCCCCCGTTCTATCCCTGGGAACACGCATTCAGTCTGTGTAAACTTATGTGTGAACAGGCAGTAGGCATGTTCATTAACCCTCATATCAGGTGAGGAATATTGTAAAAGGTCACGTCTGCAAGCAAAACGCTGCTTTACCCAAACAAATATCTATGAAAATTATTCTTGTGTTCTACAGTCAACCTTGTTACAAAACATTGCAACAAGTTTCCAACTAAGCCATCTTGTTAATATAGTATTAGAATGATAGACCTTATTTTCTTAAGGATTTATAAATGAGCTCATTTTAAATCTTTTTAAAGTTTGGAATTCAACAGCGGTGCTAATCATATGGATAGAATGAAAACTTTATGCAGATGATCTTCAGTTATTATCTGTCATTTGGTGATGCAGTTGAGAATGCAATATCATCAATTACAACATGTATCAAGGGAATAGAAAAGTAGATGTTAGAAAATAAATTAGTTCTAAATTTGAAACAATCAGAGGTCACTTGGATAGGAAAGCCCACATGAACCTTATTGGCCTTGAAGTGAATGATCCTTTTTCAGCTAAGGTCTGAGATCTGGATTTTATGACTGAATCAATTTTTAAATTACAACAACCCTGGTTGAAGGCAGTATTAAAAATGGCTTTCTTTAAATTATATCTTTTACTGAGATTGAGATATGTTTTTATAAAAGAAGATTTGCATTCAGGTGTTCCAATGCTCATTCTACATTTGCTGGATTATTGTAATGCCCTTTATGTAGGGCTCCCTAAGAGACGATTACATGAAATGCAAATGGATTCAGAATGCAGCAGTCTGATTGATTAGGTGGTGCCATCATGCAAATATGTTACCCCTTATTTGAAGGCCCTGAATTGGCTTCCAATAGTAGAAAGAATACATTATAAGATGCAAATATTGGTCCATAACTGACTGTGTTGCAAGAAGGTGCACCTTTATGTCTGAAGGAACTCGTCGCCCGTATGACATAGTGAGGGCAAAGGTAGCGTCGGCACCATTTTGAAGATTGGCAATACGGCCCGCGTGCAGGAGGTCATTCCCGGACCCCCACTGGACTTTTGGCAAGTCTTGTGGGGGTCAGGAGACCCCCCCAAGCTGGCCAAAAGTCCCTGGGGGTCCAGCGGGGGTCCGGGGGCGATCTCCTGCACGCGTGATGTTGGGAGTCAGGAACCAAAATGGCGCTGGCGCTACCTTTGCCCTGTCACATGATAAGAGCAAAGGGCCACCGGCGCCATTGCTCTTAACGCAGTCATGGCCAGAGAGAGGGAGATCGCGCCGGGACCCACCCCATTGGACCCCAGGTAATTTAAAACATTTTGGGGGGGTTTGGGAGGGTGGGGGATTTGTTTTAAAGGTTCGGGGTGGGTTTTAGGGTTTTTTTGGTGTGCCGGTTTTCCCGTGCCCTATTTAACGATACAATACAAATGCCCATGACGATAAATCGGGTGCATTTGTATTGTATCGTGCACTCTAACGATTTTGGATGATTTTAAAATTATCTGACAATTTTAATCATTCAAAAACGATTCACATCCCTAGTAGATGCCTCATTCACAAACACAAAAATAGTGGTATGCTGCTATACTCCTTTGTAACAGCAATTCGGTGTACCTATACCATTGATTGCACTGAATGACAGCTGTACTCCATAGAAAATGCTGGTAAAAATGTTAGACATCAAGGGGCATGTCCACGATGGTAGATGTTGAACAGTGAGCACTGTTGTTTAAGAAACCAATAGAAAAGCCTGGATCTACCCTGCAATCTCAGTGAGGGTGGCATCTTCCTGTCTGATGGATGCTCATGTTTTTAGAACAAGCTTGAACAATTTTGCTTAAGAAACTATGGCACAGCCATCATATCATGTGAGACACAAACTGCATACCACATGAAGTATGATCTCAAGGACGTTTTCAAGGTAAGTGAATTTTTACTTGCATATACAGAAAAAAAGATTTCTTTGGCAGACCGATGATTATAAATTTAGATACATAAGACATATGTTAGTCATACTTTATGTGATGTACTGTTTGCATCCCACATGATATGATGGACTTGTCATTAGATTCTTAAGCAAAATTGTTCTGGTATAAGATAGAGTGAATTTGAGGTTTATTATATATATTTAGAACATGACTGCTAGTCTTCCAGAGAACCTTGGCATCTACATTGAAAGAAGACATGATGGCAGATACCCAGGACCTCAATGTAATTCTTAGCCTGAAGTTGCAAGATTCCTCTTCTATTCTGGCTTGAGAGAGGTGTTTCAACAGGAGACATATAATGGCACCGACAGATGATGTCAGACACTAAGAGGCAGATTTTTAAAAAGTACGCGTGCGCATACTTTTGTTCGCGCACCTGGCACAAACAAGAGTACGCTGTATTTGAATAGATATGCACGTAGCCACACATATCTTTTAAAATCTGGGGTCAGCGCGCGCAAGCCTGCGCAAAATTGGTAGCCTGCGCGCGCCAAGCTTTGCAGCCTGCCTCCATTCCCTCCAAGGCCGCTCCGAAATCAGAGCGGCCTTGGAGGGAAGTTCCCTTCTGCCTCCCCCACCTTCCCCTCCCTTCCCCTACCTAACCCACCCCCCAGCCCTATCTAAACCCCCCATACATTTATTATAAAAGTTACGCCTGCCTGAGGCAGGCGTAACTCGTGCTCGCCAGACGATTGCCGGTGCGCGATTCCCCAGCATGGGAGCAGTTTCGGAGGCCTTGGCCATGCCCCCGAAATGCCCCTGGGCTGGAACCACGTCCACTGCCCCGCCCCTGGAACGCCCCCAGATGATGCGTCGGCCAGAACACGCTCCCCCCCCCCCCCCCGACATGCCCCCCCAGGAAAGCCTGGGACTTATGTGCGTACCAGGGCTTTGCGCGCGCCGGCAGCCTATGCAACATAGGCTCTGCGCACACAGGAGGAGCTTGGGGCAGGTTTTTGGGGATATGCGCATACCTTATGTGTGTACCCCTTTGAAAATCTGCCCCTAAATGCAGAGGGAAAAGCCACAGAAACTGTGGCACATTTGGTAGCAGTGCAGCATTGTTTTGTGCAAGTAGAGAGTTCCAGTCAAAATGAAATCTGGGGAAGGTTCTACTACAGGGGCCTCCTGAGCCTGGAGCCCTGGAATCTGTGGTGTAGTCTACTGTCCAGGTAAAAGCTCAGGTAATTATTTTGAAGGGGATCTGGGAAGCAATATTGAACATGGAGAAATCTTTGACTGGATTCAAGTTCTTTCTTCTCACATTCAGATTACTGGCAAGTTTAAGGAGTTAGACTAGGAAATGAAGGAACACAAACAATATATAGATACTACTGAAATCAATGTTGGAAAAATTCAAGATGATTAACTTTCAGGGTCATTCATCAAAGTGCGTTATGGACATGCCGATTTTATAACATGCATGCGCTAGCAATTTTCATAACCATTTAACCATGTTAAGTGCAAATTCAATGGTATATATTTGTAGAAATTTTCAAAAGCTCATTTATATGGGTAAAGTGAATTTACATGTATAAAACTCAGTTTTAACCAAGTAAATGCATTTGGAAAAGCATTGGGGCGGATTTTCATACTCCGCGAATAGGCCTACTTTTGTTTGCGCTCCAGGCGCAAACAAAAGTACGCTGGATTTTAGTAGATACGCGCGGAGCCGCGCGTATCTGCTAAAAACCTGGATCGGCGCGCGCAAGGCTATCGATTTTGTATAGCCAGCGCGCGCCGAGCCGCGCAGCCTACCCCCGTTCCCTCCGAGGCCGCTCTGAAATCGGAGCGGCCTCGGAGGGAACTTCCTTTTGCCCTCCCCTCACCTTCCCCTCCCTTCCCCTACCTAACCCACCCACCCGGCCCTGTCTAAGCCCCCACCTTACCTTTGTCGGGGGATTTAAGCCTCCCGGAGGGAGGCGTAAATCCCCGCGCGCCAGCGGGCCTCTTGTGCGCCGGGCCATGACCTGGGGGCGGGTACGGAGGGCGCGGCCACGCCCCCGGACCGCCCCGGGCCGTAGCCACGCCCCCGTACCCGCCCCCAAAACGCTGCCGACGCGCCCCGAAAACGCCGTGACGACCGGGACCGCCCCCGACACGCCCCCCTCGGAGAACCCCGGGACTTACGCGAGTCCCGGGGCTCTGCGCGCGCTGGTAGGCCTATGTAAAATAGGCGCACCGGCTCGCAGGGCCCTGCTCACGTAAATCCGGGCGGATTTACGCGAGCAGGGCTCTTAAAATCCGCCCCATTCTGTTTAGAGAAGATCTCAGAAGATTTGTCCAGAGTTTATTCAGAATAGAGAAGGAATTTTATTTCTATTTGGAAAAGATCATCTAGTCCACAAGTAATGTCATTGTGGATATCCCAAGCATTAGCATCTGCTTCATCGCCCATCTGGACCTTAGAGAAGTTCACCTAAAATGTTCTACAATCAGGTGAAACTGAAATGAAAATGTATACAAATATTCTGGCCAGAGTTTAAGTGGGATTTTTGAAAACACATTTTTAAAAATTTGCTTGTAGCAAACTGAACTGGAGTATAGGGTGGGTTAGTAGTTTTCTGTTATAATTTACAAAAATGTTAATTTTCTAATGTTAATACATCATTCAACTTTAATGTTGTATGCTTCTATTTCCTATAAAGTATAAGATTCTAAACATATTATGTAAACATGCATGCACTGATTTTGTTTTTATTTCTTGCAATAGTGACATTGCATGTTTATTTTATTTTATGCTATTTTTATTTTTTGCTCGATCCCTCATCCACACCCTTGGAAGAAGCTTTAGTTGTGGGGGCTTGCTACACATGCCCATTCTAAATCACACAGCTGAGAGAGATGTTATTTATGTGGCCCCCTCTTATAGATGGGGGTTTACAAAAGTATAGGACACTTCTGTTCATTTGCTTGACTTCATTTTCCTAGATTCAGTATATTTTTTCCTTTCTGTTTTGAATGATAGTTCATCTCTCTGATATTGTGGATGTTAAATAGCATAATTGATGTTTTAATTTGGAAAGTCTTTTCCATTTTGAAATGTGGCTCTCAAATCAAGATTATTTTTTATTTTGAAATATGAAAACTGGATAAATAAAATAATATAAAAATTATTAGACTTTAATACATTTGAAGACAAGAAACAGTATTTGAAGTTTTGATCTATTTAGATCTCTAAATAGTAGAGATGTGAATCGTGTGATCGATCATCTTAACGATCGATTTTGGCTGGGGGTGGGGAGGGAATCGGATCGTTGCGGTTTTGTTTTTTTAAATATCGTGTAAATCGGGGGAGGGCGGGAAAACCGGCACACTAAAACAACCCTAAAACCCACCCCGACCCTTTAAAATAAATCCCCCACCCTCCCGAACCCCCCCAAAATGTCTTAAATTACCTGGGGTCCAGTGGGGGGGGGGGGGGGTCCCGGTGTGATCTTCTACTCTCGGGCCACGGGTGCGTTGATAGAAATGGTGCCGGCGCTACCTTTGCCCTGTCAGGGCAAAGGTAGCGCCGGCGCCATTTTGGTTCCTGTTCCCCGACGTCACGAGCATAGGAGATCGCTCCCAGACCCCTGCTGGACCCCCAGGGACTTTTGGCCAGCTTGGGGGGGGCCTCCTGACCCCCACGAGACTTGCCAAAAGTCCAGTGGGGGTCCGGGAATGACCTCCTGCACTCGAATCGTGTTGCCGTATTGCAAAATGGCGCCGGCCATACGGCCATATGGCCGGCGCCATTTTGCAATACGGCAATATGGCCATACGGCCGGCGCCATTTTGCAATACGGCAACACGATTCGAGTGCAGGAGGTCGTTCCCGGACCCCCGCTGGATTTTTGGCAAGTCTTGTGGGGGTCAGGAGGCCCCCCCAAGCTGGCCAAAAGTCCAGCAGGGGTCCAGCAGGGGTCCGGGAGCGATCTCCTATGCTCGTGACGTCGGGGGACAGGAACTAAAATGGCGCCGGCGCTACCTTTGCCCTGTCATATGAACAGGGCAAAGGTAGCGCCGGCGCCATTTCTATCAACGCACCCGTGGCCCGAGAGTGGAAGATCACACCGGGACCCTCCCACTGGACCCCAGGTAATTTAAGACATTTTGGGGGGGTTCGGGAGGGTGGGGGATTTATTTTAAAGGGTCGGGGTGGGTTTTAGGGTTGTTTTAGTGTGCCGGTTTTCCCGCCCTCCCCCTTCCCCTCCCCCTTCCCCTGATTTACGATTTTTGACGATAAATCGGGGGAATTCCTATTATATATCGCCTCTAACGATTTTTGACGATTTAAAATATATCGGATGATATTTTAAATTGTCAAAAAACGATTCACATCCCTACTAAATAGTCTATGCTACAGTAACAGGTAAATTTTCAGAGGAGTTACTGTGTAATAACATACTATTGTAGCAATTTTCAAAAGCTATTTAGATGCAAAAGTGCACTTATGTGGGTAAATCCTATTGGCAATTCAATAACAATATTGTAGCAATTTTCAAAAGCCCACTTACATAGGTAAAGTGCATTTACATGTGTAAAACCATTTTTAAGCATGTAAATACTTTTCAACTTGCAAATGTGGTGTGAATTTATGTTAAATCTTTAACCTTTAATCTTACTAAAGATTAGAAGTGAGAATGGAATACAAGTGGAAGAAAGAAACTGTGATAATCAAGCTTCAGTAGGCACAGCATAGTTCACAATTTTTCCATCTTCCTGTCCCAACATTTTCATATTTGATCTGTTAATTATTTTTGAATACCATGTTACATTAGCCAGGGTAACACTACTGTAGTTTACACAGAATCACCCACATATAGAATAGTATCTTCACTGGTACTTATGTAGAAATCTATGTTTTAAGCATTTTTTTACCTTGTTGATTTCTACTTGGAATGGAACTATTTCACATATTTAAATTTGTAGGTGACCCAGTTATGTAAAGCATCCCATCCTACTATTTTTAATCTGCCTAGTCACAGAGTGGAATAGAAATCCCAAAATTAAGTGAAATTAATATTTGAAGCTAATACAAAATTTGTCGTTTATATCTTAACTGGCTCAACTTGTGTAACAGAAAAAAACAATACATTTAATTGTTCATTGAAGTGCTTCTCACTGTTCTATTATTTATCCATCTATTATATTCTACTTCCTTCTAAAAGACTTTAATAATTTAACCTTGTTTAGTGTCTCACACTTTGGCAGGAAAACAACTTTAACTTGTTGATGATTTGAGCCAAATCTCTGTCAAAATGCCTTCATGAATTGAAATTGTAATACTTAGGATTATGCTTTACTGATATAAAACACTAAAAAAGAAGAGTTTCCAGCAATATTACTAACAGGGAGGAGAACTTTAAAACAATTGCTTGCAAGCCCATAATCGTGTGCGTATGCATTTTATATCATCCACATGTTTTTGTGAGCATGATCTAAAACAGACGCAACTTTAACATTTGTGCCTTTTTGCGTGTGGTTGTGCATTTGTGCATAGCTTTGTCTATACATCATGCATGGGTATGCTTTCATGCCGTGTAACTTCTGGTTCTTTTGGGGTGGGGGTTATACAGCCATGTAAGCACCAGCCAAGCAGCCAAACTTCAGCACCAGGGACATCACCTGCCTGGTGTTCCTGATGGTGGAGTATGAAAGAGACCTGTTCCCTATCCATGGGGTGCGGTGAATCCTGCACTGGAGCAAGTTGGCCTGGCAACTCCTTCCTACCCATGAGAGGTAAGTAGAATGTGAGTAGTGGGATGGGTACAGGTTAAGCTTTGCATGGGGTGTAACTAGGGGGACCTCTAGGGATGTGGGGGGTGGGAGTTTGTGCAGGTCAGGGTTCGCTTGGGGGTTCACTAGGGGGAGCTCTAATTGGCCTATAGATAGGGCAAGAGTGACTATGTATATCTGGATATTGAACAGATCTAAATTCCATTAATAGTATGATCTTTGCACATGTGTTACCAATGTTATATAATTTAAGAGAGAAATAGTTGCCAAAAATGATAAGGGATGGCTTAAACCAATAGTCATAAATATAATACAAGTGCAATTATGAGCTAGATCTTCCCATGACACATTTCAAAGATTTCATGGTGGCTCCAAAAGTAGAGGAAACCTATGGCCTCCTTTCAGAAGGGAGGGACTTGGCCCTGTCATACGGTTTCTGTTACTCCCCAAAGTTTCTGCTCTATAGAAGGGCATATTCCCAAGGGCTGATCTGTCCACCTTGTTCCTTCATGAAAAGGGGTACAATGGAAGTTCATGGAGTATTTCTGTTCTGGGGTACTCTTGGACCTGGTGGCAGCGGCAGACCACTTCTAGGTTAATTAAAGGACCACAAAGAGCCATGCTACTCATTTCAGATATCAACAGAACACATTGATACATGACAGTTATGGTGGTTACATTAATAGCTACACTCAACTTTGTAATCCTATTTCTCTCTATAGATTGAGTACCTGAAGAAGAAGGCATGGGAACTGTTCTGAAAGCAACAAAGGTGGATGGAGTGGCTGAGAGCCAGATGGGATGGGGGCCGGAGATAAGTTCCTGATATAGTCATCAGAGAGATTTTCAAAAGGTCTGTTTCCATCACCAGCCACATTATAGGCTGTCTGCTCAGCACAAGCCTATTATACCTCTCACTTATGTTTGGGTACTTGTCACATCCTACTCAGTTGAGCAGAAAGGCAGATGGAATCAGCTTTGGCTGCACAAGCAAGAGACCAGCCATGCCCTTGTTTGTTCTGCATGGGCTCAGAGGGAGGTAAGCAGTGACAGTGGCTTGGAAGAAAGTAATAGGCTTGACAATGAGGGAATCAGACCTGGGAGTAAGAAAAGAAAGAACAGAGAGAATCAGGCATGAGGGACAGGGGCAGGGAGCCAGTAAAAGCATGAAGAGGATGTGGTGCTAGTAAGAACTTGGAGGAGGTTCAGGGAGAAAATAAGAAAAGGTTGGATCTGGAGAGAACAGGCCTCAGGGAAGAGAGAGAGAGTGCAAAGGGAGTTGTGTCCAGGGAAAGGGTGGGAGCGAGAGTATGGAAGGGGTCAGGACAATGGGTTAGAGACAAAGTGAAGGGGATCTGACTGGGAGATAGAGTACAGGGGGAACCAAACCCCGGGGGATGGGGAGGGTGCTAATGGAGATAGAGTGAAAGAGGTTGAGCATGGGACTGGAGGTGGAGGACATATAGACAGTAATTTATAAACAGCCATGTGGGCGC
This sequence comes from Rhinatrema bivittatum, assembly GCF_901001135.1. NCBI lineage: Eukaryota > Metazoa > Chordata > Amphibia > Gymnophiona > Rhinatrematidae > Rhinatrema > Rhinatrema bivittatum. Next base: position 51,250,146 of record NC_042624.1, on the reverse strand, counting down.
CATGTACGCACATATGCGGGCTCGCACCCAGAGACAAAACCATTTCATAACATATGCGTGTAAATGCATGTATGATATAGAATCAGCTGTATGCGCATACATGTGTGCACAATTTTATATAGATGCGCATGTGTGTGCAAATGTTAGCTTTACCATGAAAGTAGGGAGGATTTTATTAGAATTGCATTCTGATGCAATAGCCCTTTTTCTCAGTTTGCTCACAGTTCTCCCAGTTAACAGATCAGATTTCCTACTCTGCTACACCCTGTTATTTAGCATCCCTTTTTACCCTTCTAATCCCAACCTTTAAAACTCTGTTGACTTGCCTAGTTTTTTAATTTTAATACTTATACGCCATCCATAGCAGGAGTAAATTTACGTGGTAGGGAACCCCGGTGCACGCTTGTGAACGTAAATACGCTTGTGTACGTAAATACTTGCACAATATTTCAAACTAACTTCCCGGAATGCCCATGTCCTGCCCTTGCTGTGCCTTGACCACGTCCAAGCCCTGCCCCTTTTTTAAAGTTTTTTATTTGTGTGCGTACTGGGATATATGTGCGTACTAGTGCACTTTTTAAAATCTGCTCAGTGTGCGCTGGCCCAGGACAAGGCTTATCTCCCAGCTTTGGTGCATGATGGCTTTTAAAATCGACCTTACAAAGTGAAGAGTGGAGGGGTTGGGGCTTGAGGGGGCAGAGTGAAAGGAGTCAGGCCAGGGGAGTAAGGAGAGAGGGTGGAATGGATAGCCTTATGAACCTTTTACACATACTACAAGTGAAATTTGACACAGAAATATTTAAAACTCTGTCAGGCTTAACACATGATTGAATGTGCGTTTTGAATGTGTGTCCATAACCTCCAATGTAAAACACGGGTTATCACAGGTCCAAAACACACATCCAAAACACACGTCCAATCAAGTACGTAGGTAATGTGCTCATCATATGTAAATTCATATTGATGAGGCTATTACCTATTTTCCCTGATGCAAAAAAAAATATGTGGGCCCGACACGCTCATTTTAACCCGCAAAAATGAATGCCTGCCCAGATCAGACTTTAATTCTTGAGGAGCTCCAAAAATTTCCAGAAAAGCAGAAAACACTGTTTGATTAATCTGTGAACTTTTTCTCCAAAATCTCTGATGTTGTACTCTCGATGGGCACATATCAAGAGATTTTTTTAAAGTTCAACAGGATGTCCCACCAAGCTGAGCAAATGTGATTATCAATGTGGATTAAAGGACATTGAAGTATCAGGATTGAGAGGATATTGGTTTGGGTGGTGGGCACTTGGAAGAGCTTTGGAACTCATAAATTGTTTGAAATTTCAACAAGAGCAGGGAGTGATGGTGGGGAGGAGGAAGAGGGAGAGGAGAGACTGGGACCAATCATGAAGCATAGATTTTTGTATCAACCCCATAGTACCCTAATACAAATCAAAAAGTAGTAGAATCTCAATAATTACTTGCCTGACATTATTAACCCTAACTTAGCCTTTCCACAGTTCCATAGTAAGCTTTGAATGAAAGATGACCATTGAGTCCAACCTTCTGATTGCATGAGAGTTCACCCTTTATTGTAATCCAAGGGTAGGTGAAGAAAACCTCTTAATTCATAGCCATTCTGAATAATGAAAAATAATTCTTTTCTACTCCCAAATATGAGTATTTGCACAGAATTGTGAGTAGTGCCCTACTCAACTATTTTAGTATAACTACTGCCAAGGAAGGCACTCAACTATTTTAGTATAACTACTGCCAAGGAAGGCAGGACTAACACATAAGAAAACCCACCAAGCCTCACTATGGGCCTCATTTTCTAAAGTATTGCAGGCCTGCGATACTTTAGAAGATGAGGGGCGGGGGGCCGAAACGGGGGGCAGGCCTGCGCTAGCCGATAGCGATTGCACCATCGTGGTGCGATCGCTGCCGGTTTCGCACCCAATAGCGCCACCATAGGAGGTGTAGCTATTGGGAGTGAAATAGGCAGCAAAAATGCACCTACCTTTTTGCTGTCCGCGGCATCGGCGCAGAGTCGGCCCCGGTGACGCCCCAACTCCTCCTCTTCCGGGGCCGACTCTGCCCCTAAGGTATTAGTTTTAAAGGGTCGGGGTGGGTTTTTTGTTTATCGGCTCGGGTGCAGCCGATAAACAAAACCGCGATCAGGCCCGATGAAAAAAAAAACACATGTTAATCGGAACCGGAATCCGAACCAATTCCGGTTCCGATTCACATCTCTAGCAAGCAATACAATTCTTTATTGACAGTTTGTATTCAGAGTACAGAATACTGGGAAGGGGGACTGACACCCTAGATAGCTTGGGGATGCCTCAAGCGCCTCCTTCTCTGAATGCTTATCATAGCTGGGTTTATATACATTTCATAGCTGGGTTTATATACATTTTTCTTTATGCTCTTTTACCATTTTTAACCTTTCTGACTTGCATCATTGGGCCTCAGCTGAATTCCTCTACCAATCCCTTCTTTCCCAGCATAGTTGTCTATATTTTTCCATAGACGTGCCAGGTCTGTGTTGTTCCGTTTGCTGCGGTGCCTTGTAGTCAAATATCATGGTTCATGCCATCTGCAACTTGCTGTCTTTTTGTTCATGCCTAGCTGCTTTTTCCTACATGCTTGGCTGATTCTTTCCGCCACTTATAAAGACTCACAGGTGTTAAAATGTGTTAGTTTATCTCTGTTACTTGACAGAGTATACATCTTCCCTCTTGAAGCTTGGTGAATATGTGACCATTCAAGGTTCATAAGCAATAGGGAAGTGTCCAAGCTGGGCACAGAGGGTGGCAAAGAGTGATGGAGAAAAGGAGACAGCTGAGGATGGGATGATGGCAGAAAACACAGTACATAAGGCCACTCAGATGATGATAAGAAAGACAATCAATGCTAACCACCACTCCTAATATAGTGCCCATTTTTACAGTTATTACAGCAGAGCTGAGTACCAAAGGCCTGGCATGTCCATGTCAGAAAGGTTGGCAAGGACTCAGTAATATGAACATGCTGGAACAGAAAAATAAATATGAATAAGCAATTTGCTAGATTAAACCAGTATTTCTAAGCCATGTAAGATTGGCTTGTATAAATCCTTTGCTGGGGAAGCTGGAGTATACAGATGATTCTCTATCTGTGGTCAATGCAGGGCTTACATCTGCAGGAGAACTATCATCATACAGAAGAGGAGCAAGGGATACAACAGCTGGCAAGGACACACACATACTGGACCGGAATTTAAAAGGGTTACACGTGCCGGGCTTATTTTAAAAAGGACCGGCGATGTGCGTAAAGCCCCAGGATGCGTGTAAGCCTTTGCCATTTTCCACTAGTAATAAACACCTTACCTTTAATGACAGAGATATTAACCCACACCACTTCGGGAAGTGGATAAAAAGTAAACCTAAATGGATTAAAAATGTATAGAACTGCACATGGCAGAGGGAGGTGGGAGTTTGCAAGTTTGAGGAGATAGGAAGAGTACTTATTTATTTAAAAAGCATTTATTACCGCTCTTCCTACATTCAGAGTGGGGTACAACATGAACATATATAAATCAAGCGGATAGGGTTAGACTGTGGTACAATATGAACATACATACATCAAGCAGATAACATAGAACAGCATATTACATAATTCTACAATATGGAGAAGCAGCATATAGAAGCATGGCAGTTGACTCTATTGAGACAAGGAACAGAGTGGCCACTAGTCAGCTAAATAGAACTCCCTGAGGAGGGTTACATAGGGGGTGATACATTATCACTTAGGTTTGGAATGCTTTCTTGAAGAGGAAGGTTTTAAGGGCTTTTTAAAAGAATGTTCTTTTTCAGAGGCATCTTATTTCCTTTGGTAGGTTGTTTCATAGGAGAGGACCTGCCAAGAAGAAAGCAAGTTGTCTGGTTTCATCAAAGTGGGTAAGTTTTGGAGATGGGACATCTAATAGCATTTGATTTGCCAACCTGAGAGGTCAGGTGGGATAGTGGATTTTTTGTTTTGAGGAGACCCATGGGGTATGTAAATTGCAAATGGTGAAGTGTATGATCATAGCGAGCTTGCATTGTATACAGTAAGGGGTAGATTTTAAGAAAGTGCGCCTTCGCGTATTTTTGTTGGCGCACCAGGCGCAAACAAAAGTACGCTTGATTTTAGTAGATACGTGCGTAGCCGCGCGTATCTGCTAAAATCCAGGATCGGCGCGCGCAAGGCTGCCGATGTCGTGAAGCTGGCGCGCGCCGAGCCGCACAGCCTGCCGCCGTTCCCTCCAAGGCCGCTCTGAAATCGGAGCGGCCTCGGAGGGAACTCGCTTTCGCCCTCCCCTCACCTTCCCCTCCCTTCCTCTATCTAACCCACCCCCCCGGCCCTATCTAGACCCCCCCTACCTTTGTCGGGGGATTTATGCCTCCCGGAGGGAGAAGTAAATCCCCGCGCGCCAGCGGGCCGCTAGTGCGCCGAGACGCGACCTGGGGGCGGTTCCGGAGGGCGCGGCCACACCCCCGGACCACCCCGGGCTGAAACCATGCCCTGGGGCCCGCCCCCGAAACGCCACGTCCCGCCCCCAAAACACCGCGCTGATCCGACACGCCCCCCGACACGCCCCCCTCGAAAAACCCCGGGACTTACGCGAGTCCCGGGCTCTGTGTGCGCCGGTAGGCCTATGGAACATAGGCACACCGGCGCGCAAGGCCCTGCTCGCGTAAATCCGGGCGGATTTATGCGAGCAGGGCTTTTAAAATCTGCCCCATAGAGATTAGGAGTCAGTGTAGTGGTCCAAGAACAAAAGTGATATGTTCATGAATGAGAGTGTTAGTTAGAAGGCCTGCTGCTGAGTTTGGTATGAGTTTGGTATGAGTTTGGTATGAGTTGCGTATAATGGTAGACCTGCTAGGAGAGAGTTACAGTAGTCTATCCAAGAGAATAATAAAGACTGGAGGACTGACTAGAAATCAGAAGGGGCTTAAGGTGTTGGAATAGACACAGTTTGTGGAAGGATGTGTTGATAATGGTTATTGTATTTATTTATTTGAAAACTTTTATATACCGGTATTAGTATGCAAACATCATACCGGTTCACATTGTAACTAAAGGCAGAAATTACAATCAACAGGGAGGGGAAAACAAGGAGGATTATACATAGAGCAGGGGGCATAGAAAGTTAAAGCATTAAAACTGTAACGAGCTATTTAGAGGAATATATACAGGTTTAGGCAGATTATTTACAAGAGTTGAGGCTGTAACGTGCTATTTACAGGAAAGAATACAAATTTAAGTGGGTTACTTATAGGAAAGTATAGGAGAGGGTTCAGGAGGGCGGGGGTTGGTAGGGGAGGGGGAGGAGCAATAAGTTAGGGTCAAGGGGGGGGAGGGGGAGGTTAGTCAGGGTAGGCTTGTCGGAAGAGCCATGTTTTGAGTTTTTTTCTGAACTTGGAGTAACATGGCTCCAGCCTGAGTGTGGTGGGGAGGGCGTTCCATTGCTTAGGGCCTGCAATGGAAAGGGCGCGATCCCTGGTGGAAGTAAGGTGGGCTTTTTTTAAGGGGGGAATGGAGAGGGTGCCTTTATTGACAGTACGGGTGGGTCGTTCGGTGCGTATGTGACAAAAGGGTTCATCTAGCCAGTTAGAGTTGTATGTGTGGATGGATTTGTGAACTATGGTTAAGGTTTTAAAGAGAATTCGGGATGCGATGGGGAGCCAGTGGAGTTCTTTGAGTATAGGTCATACATTGAGAATGAGGAGTCAATTTTGCCTCCTAAATTGCATATAGGTTGGGAGACAGTGATGGAATGAGTATCAAATGAGAACTAGGGTGTGTTTTCAGCAGGTAAATGTGATAAAACAATGATTTCTGTTTTAGAGATGTTGAGACATAATTTATTGCTGTGAAGCCATTTTTGGATGGTTACAAGACAGTGGGTAAGGAATGATTCTGTAAGGGCCCATGTTTCTTTTAGAGGAAAATATAATTGGATATCATCAGCATAGATCTTATAATGAACTCCAAGTTCAGCAAGAGTGCAGCATAATCGTGTTAGTTAGATGTTCAATAAGGCAGCAGAGAGAGCAGACTCTTGGGGTACCCCAGAGCTCAGTGACATCACGGAGGACATAAAAAAGTCAGTATGGACTTGTTGGGTCCTCTTACTGAGGTATGAGGAGAACTAGGACTAAACAGAACTGGTCATACAAATTGAATACAATCTGGAAAGTAAGATGGGATGGTTTACTGTGTCAAATGCAGAGGAGATATCAAGAAGACATATAAGGAAGGCTGAACCCCTTTAATTTGTAACCATCTGAAAGAAGTGTCATTATTTTCAATAGGGACCAAATTAGTTTCACAGGGGGTCTGCATAGATGGAGCCTAAACAACAGGTTTGGGAGCAGAAACAGGCTTATAGCCACAGACAACAGGGAGGGATATCTTTACTGCAAGTGTCATTTGATAGTACAGATTATAAATTAGGATATAGTGAGGTTGTCCCTGACCCTGAAACTGGACTTTTTATGGTCACGGTGTTAGAAACTGTCCCATGATCTTACGTGGTTGGACTGGTCAATTTTTCTTTATTTTTTCATACTAAATCCCAGAGTCCCAGAGTCTTCAAATGTCTTTCAAAAGACTTATCCTTCTTAGAGACCTGAAAGTGAAGCCTCCATTAAGGAACCTTCTTGTGGATAACACAAAAAGGGGCTACTTTGCTGCTTAAACCATTTTTTTTTTATTATGTTCTAGCATGACTTTTTATTTAAAGAAAATGCTGTGAAAACTACATCTACAGGAAAACTAGAAATAGGATTAGACATAATGAATCTTATATTATGAAGACAAAATTTCCATAAAACATAGTGGGTGTCCCCACATTAAAACAGTATCACACTAAATAATTCAAAGATAACAAACTTTATGCTTACAACCTCCAATTTCATGGAGATGTCTTTGTAGGGTTTCATTTACTGTAAGTTATTATTCTTGTGTGTATCTGCCTAGGTTATTGCAGATGATCCATCCTGCGGAATAAACAGCCATTACAGTCCAGGCCATGCCTGGGAATCACATCGGGGTCACCAAGATGTATGTTTTCCCTGTAAATAAACATACTATGGATATAAGGTAAGCAATAAAATTCTTTATTGACAGTTCTTGTTCAGTGTACAGAGTATTGGGAAGGTAGACTGACACCGGGCCCAGATAACTAGGGTATGCCGCAAGCTCCTCCTTCAATGATTTTTTGTCATAGCTGGGTTTATATACATTTTTCTTTATGCTCTGTTACCATTTTTAACCTTACCATTTTGCACCATTGGGCCTCGGCTAAATTTTCCTACCACCCCCTCCTTTCCCAGCATGATTGTCTTTCTTTTTCTGTAAATGTGACAGTTCTGTGTTGTTCCATTTACTGCAGCACCTTGCAGGCATGCCATCTGCAGCTTGCTGCTCTTTTTGTTCATGCCTAGCTACTTCTCCCCACATGCTTGTTATTTCTGCCACTTACACAGACTCACAGGTGTTAAAATGTATTTCTTTTTCTCTGTTTCTTGACAGAGTATACAGTTCCCTTTATTTACTTTATCCCTATCCTTTGTAGCCAATGTACTAGGCAAAATTGTAGCAAACACTTCTTCTTTTGAAGGATTCTTATATGTGGATTAGCCCTTTTCCCTGTTGCTACATCATCCAAACTATTCCCATCTTTTTTCATCTAAAAGCCTGTTTGATTTACTTTAGAATTGATGTAGACGTGTACCCATTACTACTCTACTGACAAAATGGTTCATAATTTCAGCATGCTTTGGGGTTGATTCACAAAAGATCACTAAGAGTGTGTACACTAAACTGGTTTAGATTGCTTGATATACTCTCTATTAGAGATGTGAATCGTGTCCTCGATCGTCTTAACGATCGATTTCGGCTGGGAGGGGGAGGGAATCGTATTGTTGCCGTTTGGGTTTTAAAAATATCGTGAAAAATCGTTAAAATCGTGAGCCGGCACACTAAACCCCCCTAAAACCCACCCCGACCCTTTAAATTAAATCCCCCACCCTCCCGAACCCCCCCCAAATGCTTTAAATTACCTGGGGATCCGGCGGTGGTCCAGAATGGCGGCGGTCCGGAACGGCCCCCTCAATAGAATCGTGTTGTCTTCAGCCGGCGCCATTTTTCAAAATGGCCGCCGCAAAATGGCGGCGGCCATAGACAAAAACGATTTGACGGAGGAGGTCGTTCCGGACCCCCGCTGGACTTTTGGCAAGTCTTGTGGGGGTCAGGAGGCCCCCCCAAGCTGGCCAAAAGTTTCCTGGGAGTCCAGCGGGGTTCCGGGAGCGATTTCTTGCCGTGAATCGTTTTTGTACGGAAAATGGCGCCGGCAGGAGATCGAGTGCAGGAGGTCGTTCAGCGGCGGTCCGGAACCCCCGCTGAATGACCTCCTGCAGTCGATCTCCTGCCGGCGCCATTTTCCGTACGAAAACGATTCGCGGCAAGAAATCGCTCCCGGAACCCCGCTGGACTCCCAGGAAACTTTTGGCCAGCTTGGGGGGGCCTCCTGACCCCCACAAGACTTGCCAAAAGTCCAGCGGGGGTCCGGAACGACCTCCTCCGTCGAATCATTTTTGTCTATGGCCGCCGCCATTTTGCGGCGGCCATTTTGAAAAATGGCGTTGGCTGAAGACAACACGATTCTATTGAGGGGGCCGTTCCGGACCGCCGCCGTTCTGGACCACCGCCGGATCCCCAGGTAATTTAAAGCATTGGGGGGGGGGTTCGGGAGGGTGGGGGATTTAATTTAAAGGGTCGGGGGTGGGTTTTAGGGGGTTTTAGTGTGCCGGTTTTCCTGCCCTCCCCCTTCCCCCGATTTACGATTTTTTAACGATAAATCGGGGGAATTGGTATTGTATCGTGGCCCTAATGATTTTTTGATGATTTAAAATATATCGGACGATATTTTAAATCGTCAAAAAACGATTCACATCCCTACTCTCTATTATGTCCTAGTATGTTTAGAAATCAGGACCAATGCTCGAGGCTGAATAAGTACATTTATTAACACATGCAGCTGACAGTCAGTGTAGTTGCTCTCATGCTTTTTAGTCAGGCTGTGTGCGTGAACATCTGGCCCCTGGCAGCTTGGTGGTGTTATAGCCAGAACCTGGGGTGAAGTATAATCAGAACTGAAATAGCAGAAAGCACAAACAAATCTTGATCAGGAACACTGGATATGTCTTAGCAGTATAACATATTGTTGTTGCAGTTTTAGTCCACCTGAATGCAAGGAAATAAAGATTACCAAATAAAGACAAAAATAAAAAGTAGATAAAATAATACCTTTTATTGGACTAACTTAATGCATTTCTCATCTAGCTTTTGGGATCTAATACTCCTTTCTTTGAATCAGAATAGGATAAGCAAAAGATGGTGTTATCAGAAAATATAAGTGAATCATAAAAGGCATTCCAAAGGTAGGTATATTAGGTGGGGAAGTTTGATGAGTAATGAGGATTGAGTGAGATTCTCACACCCACATACAATGTTGCTAGGGATATACAGAAGCAATTTTTTTCTTTTGGTTTGTTTATTCATGTCAAAGGTCACATCCATTTTTCAGTTTGGTTCAAATGAAAATTGTTACAGTTTTGGCTGCAGTGCAACTGCCTCACCACCAGGGGTCCCTCTAGTGCTGGCTCTCCTGACAGGCCCAGGCCATCTCCCCTGTCCACTCTATGTTCTGGGTTGGCCCTTATAACCCTGCCTGACAGTTCCCTCGGGGCTTCGGCATCGAGCTCACCTGGGCTCCCTGCTCTAGCCCTGCGCGGCCTTCGGGCCTTTCCTTGCCTTGCCCTGCGTGGCCTTCGGGCCTTTCCTTGCCTTGCGCGGCCTTCGGGCCTTCTTCCTCGCTTTTCTTACCTGGCCTACTCTGCTTACGGTGTGTGGCCTACGGGCCTACGGGCCTTCTGTGTATGTGTGGCCTACGGGCCTTCTGACCTGCTTGCCCTGACGACGGTGTGTGGCCTACGGGCCTTCTGTGTATGTGTGGCCTACGGGCCTTCTGACCTGCTTGCCCTGACTACGGTGTGTGGCTTACGGGCCTTCTGTGTATGTGTGGCCTACAGGCCTTCTGACCTGCTTGCCCTGACGATGGTGTATGGCCTACGGGCCTTCTGTGTATGTGTGGCCTACGGGCCTTCTGACCTGCTTGCCCTGACTACGGTGTGTGGCCTACGGGCCTTCTGTGTATGTGTGGCCTACGGGCCTTCTGACCTGCCTTGCCCTGCTTACTGTACCCTGACCCAGCCTGGACCCAGACACTGCTGACTGCCGCCTGCCCTGACCCAGCCTGTACTTAGACACTGCTATTGCTGCCTGCCCTGACCCAGCCTGTACTTAGACACTGCTACTTGCCGCCTGCCCTGACCCAGCCTGAACCCAGACTCTGATACTTGCTGCCTGCCCTGACCCTGCCTGGAACCTGACACTGTTTCTAGCTTCCTGTCTCTCTCCACCTGGAGCCACCCTGCTGGGTGGTGTTCACGACTCCTGACCGGAGCCCAAGCGTAACAGTATGCCGAAGCCATTAATTTTCCAGGGGAAGAGATAGGTCTTGGTACTACCGGTGAGCCAATTTTTCTTTTACCTCTACTCACATTATGCCTCGGCCCCCTCTTGGGGGCTCGGACCCCTCTTGGGGCTGCATCACCCCAAGAGGGGGCCAAGCCTGCTGCATCGCCCCGGGGAGGATCCAAGCCTGCTGCATCGCCCCCAAGAGGGGGCCGAGCCTGCTGCATCGCCCCAAGAGGGATCCAAGCCTGCTGCATCACCCCAAGAGGGGGCCGAGCCTGCTACATCACCCCAAGAGGGGTCCGAGCCTGCTGCATCGCCCCAAGAGGGATCCGAGCCTGCTGCATCACCCCAAGAGGGGGCCGAGCCTGCTGCATCGCCCCGAGGAGGATCCACGCCTGCTGCATCGCCCCGAGGAGGATCCACGCCTGCTGCATCACCCCAAGAGGGGGCCGAGCCTGCTGCATCGCCCCAAGAGGGGTCCGAGCCTGCTGCATCGCCCCAAGAGGGATCCAAGCCTGCTGCATCACCCCAAGAGGGGGCCAAGCCTGCTTCATCGCCCCAAGAGGGGTCCAAGCCTGCTTCATCGCCCCGAGAAGGGTCCAAGCCTGCTTCATCGCCCCGAGAGGGGTCCGAACCTGCTACAATGCCCGGAGAGGTGTTCCAGCCTGCTGTTTCATCCCAAGAGGGGCCCGAGCCTGCTGCACTACCCCGAGACGAGCCTGCTAAACCGGTCCTGCTGCCACCCCCGGAGGGGCTCAAACCGGTACCACTAACAGACTTTCTGACTCAGCCATCTGAGCCTGTTGAATTGCTCCAGCTGTTGCTGCCCTCGGAGGGGTCTGATTTCATTTTTGAGTACCCCCTGCTAAGATGGGACCCAGGAGGAGGGGGAGGCCTTGCGGAGGGGGTACTGTTACAGTTTTGGCTGCAGTGCAACCGCCTCAACACCAGGGGTCCCTCTAGTGCTGGCTCTCCTGACAGGCCCAGGCCATCTCCCCTGTCCACTCTATGTTCTGGGTTGGCCCTTATAACCTTGCCTGACAGTTCCCTCGAGGCTTCGGCATCGAGCTCACCTGGGCTCCCTGCTCTAGCCCTGCGCGGCCTTCGGGCCTTTCCTTGCCTTGCTCTGCGCGGCCTTCGGGCCTTTCCTTGCCTTGCCTTGCCTTGCGCGGCCTTTGGGCCTTCTTCCTCGCTTTTCTTACCTGGCCTACGGGCCTTCTGACCTGCCTGCTCTGCTTACGGTGTGTGGCCTACGGGCCTTCTGTGTATGTGTGGCCTACGGGCCTTCTGACCTGCTTGCCCTGACGACGATGTGTGGCCTACGGGCCTTCTGTGTATGTGTGGCCTACGGGCCTTCTGACCTGCTTGCCCTGACTACGGTGTGTGGCCTACGGGCCTTCTGTGTATGTGTGGCCTACGGGCCTTCTGACCTGCTTGCCCTGAAGACGGTGTGTGGCCTACGGGCCTTCTGTGTATGTGTGGCCTACGGGCCTTCTAACCTGCTTGCCCTGACTACGGTGTGTGGCCTACAGGCCTTCTGTGTATGTGTGGCCTACGGGCCTTCTGACCTGCCTGCTCTGCTTACGGTGTGTGGCCTACGGGCCTTCTGTGTGTATGTGTATGGCCTACGGGCCTTCTGACCTGCCTTGCCCCGCTTTTGGTGTGTGGCCTACGGGCCTTCTGTATGTATGTGTGTGGCCTACGGGCCTTCTGACCTGCCTTGCCCCGCTATTGGTGTGTGGTCTACGGGCCTTCTGTGTGTGTGTGTGTGTGGCCTACGGGCCTTCTGACCTGCCTTGCCCTGCTTACTGTGCCCTGACCCAGCCTGGACCCAGACACTGCTGACTGCCGCCTGCCCTGACCCAGCCTGTACTTAGACACTGCTACTGCTGCCTGCCCTGACCCAGCCTATACTTAGACACTGCTGACTGCCGCCTGCCCTGACCCAGCCTGAACCCAGACTCTGATACTTGCTGCCTGCCCTGACCCTGCCTGGAACCTGACACTGTTTCTAGTAGGGATGTGAATCGTTTTAGGACGATTAAAATTATCGTCTGATAATTTTAATATCGTCTTAAACCGTTATGGAACACAATACAATAGAGATTCTAACGATTTATCGTTATAAATCGTTAGAATCGTGAGCCGGCACACTAAAACCCCCTAAAACCCACCCCCGACCCTTTAAATTAAATCCCCCACCCTCCCGAACCCCCCCCCCAAATGACTTAAATAACCTGCGGGTCCAGCGGCGGTCCGGAACGGCAGCGGTCCGGAACGGGCTCCTGCTACTGAATCTTGTTGTCTTCAGCCGGCGCCATTTTCCAAAATGGCGCCGAAAAATGGCGGCGGCCATAGACGAACACGATTGGACGGCAGGAGGTCCTTCCGGACCCCCGCTGGACTTTTGGCAAGTCTTGTGGGGGTCAGGAGGCCCCCCCCAAGCTGGCCAAAAGTTCCTGGAGGTCCAGCGGGGGTCAGGGAGTGATTTCCCGCCGCGAATCGTTTTCGTACGGAAAATAGCGCCGGCAGGAGATCGACTGCAGGAGGTCATTCAGCGAGGCGCCGGAACCCTTGCTGAACGACCTCCTGCAGTCGATCTCCTGCCGGCGCCATTTTCCGTACGAAAACGATTCGCGGCGGGAAATCGCTCCCTGACCCCCGCTGGACCTCCAGGAACTTTTGGCCAGCTTGGGGGGGGCCTCCTGACCCCCACAAGACTTGCCAAAAGTCCAGCAGGGGTCCGGAAGGACCTCCTGCCGTCCAATCGTGTTCGTCTATGGCCGCCGCCATTTTTCAGCGCCATTTTGGAAAATGGCGCCGGCTGAAGACAACAAGATTCAGTAGCAAGAGCCCGTTCCGGACCGCTGCCGTTCCGGACCGCCACTGGCCCCGCAGGTTATTTAAGTCATTTGGGGGGGGGTTCGGGAGGGTGGGGGATTTAATTTAAAGGGTCGGGGGTGGGTTTTAGGGGGTTTTAATGTGCCGGTTTTGCGATTTTATGTTTTTTCGATTTTTCACGATTTTTCACGATTTTTCACGATATTTTACCCCCCCAAACGGCAACAATACGATTCCCTCCCCCTCCCAGCCGAAATCGATCGTTAAGACGATCGAGGACACGATTCACATCTCTAGTTTCTAGCTTCCTGTCTCTCTCCACCTGGAGCCACCCTGCTGGGTGGTGTTCACGACTCCTGACCGGAGCCCAAGCGTAACAAAAATACAATTTTGTTTATTTGTTCGATTACTTTTTTTGTTTCCCATTAAAATTAATAGGTGAAGCAATGCATCCAATTTAGAGTGTCAGACTTTGGCTTTTTAGTTAATTAGAATGAAATCAGAAGACAACATCAGAAGGGGACCATGGCACTAAGGCTATGGCAAAGTAGCACCAAAAGTGGCATGAAAAGCCTAAGACACCATAAAGGGGTAAAATGGTACCAGCAGTGGAAGGAGTTCTCTAAGGCATCATGAAAAGAGCAAAGCAGCAGCAAAAATGGCAAAAACACCCCAAGGCTTCAAAACAGGGCACCAATAACAGTGGCATGAACCCCCTGAAGCAGCATGAGAGGGACAAAGTGACTCCAAGAGTGGAATGAATATCTAAGGCACCATGAAGGAGAAACAAAGCAGCAAATGTGGTAGAAAAAAATCCCAATCACCAATAGAAGGACAAAATGCAAAGCACCCACCCACAGTAGCAAGAGCACTCCAATGTGTAAAGTATGGGGTATAGCAGTAAGATCACCAAAGTGTAAAGTCGCATATGGCAGCAAGGCTGAGTAGCAGAACCCTAAGATGTAGCATAAGAGATACAGCAGCAAGGCAGAGTAACATCAAGATCCCCAAGGTAGTATATCAGGAGAATGGCATGAAGACAGAGGGGTAGCAAGACCACCCAAGAGGTACATCAGGTGGAAGCTGGGCAGACTGCGTTTGACAAAGAAGGTGTTTGACAAAGTTCCTCATGAGAGGCTTCTAGGAAAAGTAAAAAGTCATGGGATAGGTGGCGATGTCCTTTCGTGGATTGCAAACTGGCTAAAAGACAGGAAACAGAGAGTAGGATTGGATGGGCAATTTTCTCAGTGGAAGGGAGTGGACAGTGGAGTGCCTCAGGGATCTGTATTGGGACCCTTACTGTTCAATATATTTATAAATGATCTGGAAAGAAATATGACGAGTGAGATAATCAAATTTGCAGATGACACAAAATTGTTCAGAGTAGTTAAATCACAAGCAGATTGTGATAAATTGCAGGAAGACCTTGTGAGACTGGAAAATTGGGCATCTAAATGGCAGATGAAATTTAATGTGGATAAGTGCAAGGTGATGCATATAGGGAAAAATAACCCATGCTATAATTACACAATGTTGTGTTCCATATTAGGTGCTACAACCCAAGAAAGAGATCTAGGTGTCATAGTGGATAACACATTGAAATCGTCGGTGCAGTGTGCTGCGGCAGACAAAAAAGCAAACAGAATGTTGGGAATTATTAGAAAAGGAATGATGAATAAAACGGAAAATGTCATAATGCCTCTGTATCGCTCCATGGTGAGACCGCACCTTGAATACTGTGTACAATTCTGGTCGCCGCATCTCAAAAAAGATATAATTGTGATGGAGAAGGTACAGAGAAGGGCTACCAAAATGATAAGGGGAATGGAACAACTCCCCTATGAGGAAAGACTAAAGAGGTTATGACTTTTCAGCTTGGAGAAGAGACGACTGAGGGGGGATATGATAGAGGTGTTTAAAATCATGAGAGGTCTAGAACGGGTAGATGTGAATCGGTTATTTACTCTTTCGGATAGTAGAAAGACTAGGGGGCACTCCATGAAGTTAGCATGGGGCACATTTAAAACTAATCGGAGAAAGTTCTTTTTTACTCAACGCACAATTAAACTCTGGAATTTGTTGCCAGAGAATGTGGTTCGTGCAGTTAGTATAGCTGTGTTTAAAAAAGGATTGGATAAGTTCTTGGAGGAGAAGTCCATTACCTGCTATTAAGTTCACTTAGAGAATAGCCACTGCCATTAGCAATGGTTACATGGAATAGACTTAGTTTTTGGGTACTTGCCAGGTTCTTATGGCCTGGATTGGCCACTGTTGGAAACAGGATGCTGGGCTTGATGGACCCTTGGTCTGACCCAGTATGGCATTTTCTTATGTTCTTATGTTCTTAAAGTTGTAGCATCGGGAGCATGGATGGCAGCAAGATCTTCATGCTATAGTTTCAGCAGTAGGACAGAAAGGCAGCATGGCAACAAGACCACCAACATGTAGTTTGAGGATAAGGGCAGCAAGGCTGCGTGGCAACAAGCCCTCCAATGTGTAGAATCTGGAATGTGGCAGCAAGGCTGTGTCATAGCAAGACCCTCAAGATATAGCATATAGCAGGAAGGCAGAAATGCAGGAAGACTTCTATGGTGTAGCAAAAATGATATAGCAGTAAACAAGGTGGCAGCAAGACCCCTAAAATATAGATTCTGGGGTATATCAGCAAAGACCCCTAAGGTGGTTCAGCAAGGTAGTGTGGCAGCAAGACTCCCAAGGTATAGCATCAGGAGCAGGGAAGCTTCACCTTGATTTGTCTTCTGTCCTGTCTACTTGCTTACTTCTCCCACCTCTGCTTCATCCTGTCTACTACCTCACTCAGGAATTTCTTGAGTTCTATAGTTACCAGTCTCACTGCAGCACTTTTCAATGAGCCATAGAATAGGAAACATTCTAGGAAACATAAACATAAACATCAATCAACACACTTCGCTAGTAATAGCATTAATAGCTACATCTTACAATGTTATTATATATATAGAATTATCTGATCTTCATTTTCTTTCTTACTCCAAGTTATTCATTTCCTTGTTACATGTAACTGCTTTTCTGCACTATTGTTCAAATTGTATAGTTTATTATGATTGCACCCCTGTTTCTTGTGAACCAGCATGATGGGACTACCGTCCTGAATGTTGGTATATAAAAAACTTAAATAAATAAATAAATAAAATAAAATAAAATGAATCAAACATTTTTGTTTAAATTCATGGGCACCCTCCATATGTTTTGGAAGTCCACAGGTGAAACAAAAATTGTCTCATTTTTCCTATTCTTTTCAAACAAATGCACATCCCTACATGCAGGGCTGGAGGAACCACTAGGCAAGCTAGGCCTATGCCTAGGGTGCCGAGACTTAGGGGGAGCCGCGGCAGGCTGCAGAATTTTGAAAGGGCAAAATGTTCCCTTTCAAAATTCTGCCAGCCCCCGACTCGCCCTGTCTCCCCCCCAGTGCCATCCTCCTGACGTCCCCCTGGTGGTCCAGCAGAGGGCCCGGGAGCAATCTGCCATTCCCAGGACCTCGGCTGCCACTAACCAAAATGGCACCGGTGACCTTTAGCCCCTACCATGTGACAGGAACCAACCAATGGCACTGGTAGCCTTTGTCACATGGTAGGGGCTGAAGGCCACCGGCACCAGAGGCGGATTTGCCTATCAGGGGATCAGGCTTCCCCCGGTGGGCCAGTCTAGCTGATCATGTGGCTGAAGTCTCCGGCTGCGCCGATCTTCTTTCTGTGTGTGTGTATGGGTGTGTGTTTTTGTGTGGGTGTATGTGGTGTGTTTGAGAGAAAGGAATGGTGCTTCTGTGTGTGTATGTATGTGAGAAAGGAATGGAGCTTCTGTGTGTGTGTATGTGAGAATCAGTCAGTTTAACAAAATAAAATGTGATAATACATATACCTCAACTTTTGTGCTGGTAGCGCAACTTTTGAAAAGTTGGATGAAAGATGAAATTACTGAATTTTAAGCATTCCTCTTCTGGAAAATAAAATTTAACTTAAAGTGGGTAGAGACAAATACTAAAGCAAAAAAAAAAGTATTTAAAATGTTCATCTCAGCAAAATCACAAATTTAAGATACTGATGCCAGGTGGGGTTTGTTTTTTATTTTGAAGCATAATTTAAGCATGAAGACTAGAATAGTTCCAATCTGAAATGGTTTTGCTTTTTTTTTTTAAGCCTTTAGAAAATGTATATTTTTAAATGATTAAGACTGAAATATTCCCATTTAAAAGGGAAGCTGACTAAGAATGTCTTTCTGTTCCATATCTCCCACATGAATAATCATACGACTGATAGTTTGAAGAAAGACACTTGCTTTATTGCCTGAAAGTGTAAAACAAGAGAAGCTGTACATTGTGGGTGGCTGTCCCTTGGGAGAACAGAACCTGAAGGAAGGGTGTCATTTTGCCTTCTAATAGGAATGTGGTTTTCTTATTTAAGGGATTTAAATGATTTTTCACTTTTAGTAAAAGTGAAAAATCATGCAAGTCTGAAAGCAAAGTGCTTCTGTGAAAGTGTAATGTGTATGTGAGACAGGGAGGTTGCTTCGTGTATGTGAGACAGGGAGGGTGCTTCTGTTTGTGTGTGGTGTATATGTGAGACAGGGAGGGTGTTTCTGTATGTGAGAGGTGTATATGTGAGTCAGAGAGGGTGCTTGTGTGTGTCAATATGTGTGCGCGAGACAGATGGCGCATGTTTTTGGATGGCTAGTGGCTGTGAAAGAGGGCATGTGTGTGATTGAGCCTGTTTGTAAGTGAGATAGAACATGTGTGTGATTGAGAGCTTGTGTGTAAGTGAAATAGAGAGAACATGTGTGTGATTGGAAGCCTGTGTGTAAGTAAGAGAGAGCGAGAGCATTGTATGATTGAGAGAGACTGGCCAAAGAGGTGATGTGTATGTGTGAGAAAGACTGATCAGGGAGATGACTGGTATGTGTCTTGTATGTGTGTGTGTGTGTGAGAGAGAGAGAGAGTGTTTGGGGAGATGATTGGTGTGTGAGAGACAGAAACTGGTCCTGAGGGTGTGACTGGTGTGTGTGTGTGTAAGCGAGAGAAGAGACTGGTTGTGGTCCCTAAGGAAAACTGTGAGGACAGCTTCAGCAGCTACTGCTGCTTCTGGTATGACCTGCAAGAGAAAGGAGTAGGAGAACTGCTGGAGAGGGAAATAAAGGTGGCTTTTTAAGTTCATTTTTCTTGATTACCATTTTAATTATTGGGTAGTATATGATGTGTCTGCTGTTTGAAATATTTTATTGGTGTTTGGTAAAGCTTTCAAAATTTGCATGAGTCTTTAATTATTGGATATTCAATTCATCAGCTGTTTTGAAATTATTTTATTTGTATGATTTTATAATTATGATTAATGATTTATATATCTTGATTTTATTGATTTGTTTCACAAGGAATGGTGAAATTTTTGTTTTTCCATTGTTATACTGTTGTTTTTGTCTGCACATTTCTATTTATACTTTATGTGGCTTTATTCTGTATTTGGTGAGGGTTTGTGTTCTGCATGCAAAGACTGAGATGAAGCATTCTTTTAGCATGTGGTTTCTCTGTAGGGATCTGTAGCAGCTTGGCTTGTTCTGTTTTCCTGATAGGAGGTGTATTTTAGATTCTGGTGTAATATCTGTGGTATTCTTTTTCATAGGTGGGGTTGTTATTCTTTGAGTGTTGACAAATAGTACTGTGTTGATACAGGAGGACCATGCCAAAATATATCACAATAGTTATGATGCCATATGAATTCCAAGATGCAAAGTTTTCTTGTTGGCATCACAACAGTGCATGAAATTATCACAATAACTTGTATATTCATTTTACCTCAGAATGTCATTTTTCATTTAAAATATGTTATAAATGCATAATTTAAAATTGTGTATGGGGAGGGGGCACCAGACTATAAGGTTTGCCTAGGGTGCCTAATACCTTTGCACCGGCCCTGCCTACAAGTAGCTAATTCTCTCTTTCTTGCCCCCTTTCATCTCATATTCATACCCACCTGACACTAATCCCCTCTCAGATTAGTTTACTACCCAATTTAAACCTTTATACCCACCCTGAGTGACCTTCTCCTATCTCACACACTCACCCCTCCATCTCATATAGATGCTCGCCAAATCTGACTCACACTGCCCAACTCATGACACAAACCTCTCCATCCTTCCTGCCCAGTTCATCTCGATTATCCTTCTGTGTCTACCAGCTCTCACTCATTCACACTGTAGCTGATCCCCTCTCAAACCTCTAGCTGGTCCTCTCATACCCTCATATCCATTTCAGCTCTTCTCTTAATCCCCCACTAATTGCCCCACATAATCTCCCCTCACCTCTGCCTCCCCACCCACTGAAGATTCACCCCTCACCCTGCTGTTAGCCTCCACTTTCCTCCTCTCCCAAATAAAATACCATAGTGTTATATGTTTCAAAATGCAAGTCAGTCCCAGGCAGCAGAGGATGTGGACAGTCTGAGGTACTACCACTCTCCTCTTTCTACTCCTAGCTCAGGAGGTTTACACCTGCATACATGCACTGAGCCAATTGATGCCTCCCAGACCTAGTACCTGGTCTCCTGCAGTTCTGTGGAGGACCAGGCCAATTATATTACAAAAGTCAAATTTTCAGTCTTTGTCATGACTGGCAGTATACTGGAAGATCAAGAGTCCTGGCCTTAGTCTTCTTCAGTTTTTTCTTATGGAAAGCTGTTAGCTTAAAAATAAGTAATTTTTTGGTTTGTTCTTGGGACACCTCACACACCTTTGAGAAAGGCCTCAGTTCCCTCTGTGTACTATAAGTCGACTTATTAGAGGCACTGTGAGATTGTAACAGATTTTAAGTTTAATACAATTTGATAGCAAGAAATGAATAAATCAATGGTATTGAATTACTTGTAGTTTAACCTGACATGACTTAATTTTGAGAGCCCTGAGCTACATATGAAAGGCATAGTTTATCTTATAACCAAATCATTTCAGCTGTGGTTAAATGCTCTTTGAAAATAAAATGCAGGACAATATCAATAAGCAAGGTGAATTAGATTTGCAAAAAGAAAATGTATATAACATATGATTTTTTTTCCTCCTTTTTCAATTACTTTTGCTAATTTTTCATCCATAAATAGTCCACTGGAAATCAGTCAGTATTCAAGTACCACCCTAGTATTAATCATGAGGAAGAATGGAGAGTGTGCCTATCTAGTAAAGTACAAGCGAGGTCAAAAGAGATCTTGCCTTACACGATGCGTCAAGGATAACACAGGAGAGGAGTGTGCACAGAGCAGGACATTGGATGTCAGGTACAAGGACTGTCCCAGAGTGTAAAGGAGAAGAAGAGTTGAAGAGAGGACATGGATAGCATTGCATTTGTGATTTTATTTGCTTAACATATTTCTAACCTACTCTATCAACAATTCTAGGTAGGGCACAACATTACATACTTAATAAAATAACAATCAAAACAGCTACACACAAAACACAAATGGTCCACAATGATGTGGAGCCTAATGATGATGTTAATGACCCTTCTATATTCCATTATATCAAAAGGCTCATAGAAAATAAAACCACTCTGCAAGCCAGAGTCACTCAGGCCCTTGAGAAGTCTCTAATTCACAAGAAAAAAAACAAAACATTCGGGTATTAGTCCTCTTTTTGAAGTAGGTTCTCAGGTAATGTACCGTAAGTTTTTAAGGGTAGTTGTAATTAGGGGTGTAAACACAAAAAGAATGTTTCGTATGGCACCTTGTTTCGTAATCATGCCATTTCATGTTTCCTTAGTATCATTGTTTTTTTTTTTTAATTTAAAAAACAAATGCTTTCAGGACTCACCCTCCACCCTTCACCTTTATTAAAATATTCACCCCCCACCACTGGCCCACCCTCTTGAGCCCCTCAGGACTCATTAAAATGTCCCTGCTAGTTTAGTGGGAGCCCAGGAGCGACCTGGACCTAGCGGCTACCATTATTCAAAATTGTGCAGTCTGCCCTTTGCCCCATTATGTGAGGGGGCAACCGGTGCCATTGGGCAGCTTTGTCACATGATAGGGGCAAAAGGCTAACAACATTTTGAAAAATGATGCTCACCACCCATTGACCCATCTTCTGACAGGGGCTACCCAATGGCACCAGTAGCACCTGTCAAATGACAGGGGGCAAATGGACATTTTGGTGAGTCCTAAGTGATTTGGTAGGGTGGGCTGACTGGTGAGAATGAACATTTTAAATTAGGGGAAGGTTGAGAGCATTTGTTTTTTTAAATAAAATATTGCTTTTTTAGAGAACAAAAAAAAGATAACATTTCATGGGGTTTTTTCCTATCGTTTTTTAAAATTATGAAATGAAATGAAATAGGAAATTACAATGATATTTCCTATTTCATTTCAAACAAATGCACATCCCTACTTGTGACCATGCTTTGTCTCCAAGTTGGATGGTCCTTATACAGTGTACAATCATATTTCTCTTATGGTATAGCAGATCAGATTTTCATTAGGAAAAATGAAATGGGCACATATTTCACAATTAAAGAAATTTGCCTAAGTCTTCTTGTTATCTGTCACGACCTATTAGTTACAATCAGAACATGAAAAAGGTTTCTCTCAGGAATGTCTTATTAGCTAGAATCGGTGCATGGAAAAGTTTCTCTTCTGAACAACCTACTACTTACAATCAGTACATGATCAATTAGCAACTATCAGTACATGGAAAAAGTCTGTCTTCTGAATGACTTTGCTACAATCAGTACATGAAGAAGTGTCTTTTCTGAATGATAAATTAGCCACATTCTGTAAATAAAACAAAGCTCATTTTGGGAGCTGCCCCTCCATCCCCAGGTAAGGTGTTTTGCCTCTGGGTTGGGGAGGGTGGAGGCTGGTGGGAGGGCCGGTGAGCCTAATTTAAGCCAGGGCCAATCCACCCTCCAGCCTCTTCTTTCAGTGTATCTTTTGGGGGGTAAACCTATACTTTTCCTCCCGCCACCTTCTCTTTCTTTGCAGTATTCTTCTGTTCCTGCCCCCATCTTACAATGCAGTAGGGATGTGCAGACAAAAAGTTTGCATTGATAAGTTGATAAGTTGAAGTTGAGGGTCAATTTCATTCAATATGGACATATGGAGAATTCCATAAGTTGAGGGTCTGTCCATACGTTCACCGGTTCCCTAAATAAATATTTAAAGACTTACCAAAACTCCCTGGTGGTCCAGCAGGGAGTCAGGAAGCCATCCCTGTATTCCTTTGCGAGGGGCACGTGACATCGGCGTCACGTCGGAGTGACGCGTACGTCACGTGGTTCTCCGCGCCTCCGCTCCGGGACCCCCATTGGACCCAACCGGAACTTTTGGCCAGCTTGCGCAACGCATCGCGATTTTCAACTTATTCAACATAGCTATGTTGAATACGTTGAACCTAAATAAACACTTAAACCCCCCACCCTCCTGACCCCCCCAAGACTTACCAAAACTCCCTGGTGGTCCAGCGGGGAGTCAGGAAGCCATCCCTGTATTCCTTTGCGAGGAGCACGTGACGTCGGCGTCACTTCGGAGTGACGCGTACATCACGTGCTTCTCCGCGCCTCCGCTCCGGGACCCCCGTTGGACCCAACCGGAACTTTTTGCCAGCTTGGGGTTCTCTAGGGCTTGGGCATTTGGTTGTGGGCCCAGGGGGCCTGGATGTGGCTATTGCAGCAGCCGTGGTATGGATTTTGATTCCAGCAGTGTCATTGGGGGGGTTGGAGTCAGAGGAGGTGCTGCACTCAGGTGCATTCCTCCACCTCCACCACTAGACTGTGGTCATTGTTAAGAATGAGGCATGCTTACTGATGATGGCAGTAGACTTTTAAAAAGAGGCATCTGTGATCAAAGGGCAATCTGGCAGCCAACTTAAAAATGAGCATGTACTCTTAAGGACCCATCTGATTTAGGGCATCATTGACTCTAAGACAGCAACCATTTGCACCTAGCTTCATTTAGGATAGGACTATAGATATTCTAAAACAGAGGAGGGGTGGTTTATCTTACTTTTGGGGCCCTTTCTGTTAAAATAATAATAATAATAAGGGCAACACTGTGACATAGTCTCTAGATCTTAATGCAAAAGGTAGAGTGCCAAAGGTCATGTGATAATCAGGCATCAGCTGCTTCTGAGGTTATATTTGACAGCGCTAGCATTTGCAAAATAAAGAGGCCAAATCCATGCTGTTATTTCATACAAGAAGGTCTTTTCAGCTGGGCAATCTCTAGTGGAAATGGATAACCTCTCACACTGTATACTCACGGAGATAACGCTTTATTCCTCCTGCTGCTCTCCTATATTCCTTGGTCTTACATCTGATGCTGGTGGTGGTGATGGTGGGGGATGTCTGATGCTCGTTCCCAGATTGAGAACCTGTTATTTATTTGTCCTCTCTTTGATACTAGACTTTTAGTGCTAGTTTCCTTAATTGCTTTCTGCATTTAGCTTACCAGTGTTTATGTTCTTGCCTGTGTTTCATCGTTTTGGTCCATTTTACAATGTGTTGGCTTTCCTGTGACCCTTTTAATGCAAAAAGACATTCTGTCCTTTAGTGCCATACATTCTAATTCCCCGGTCTGGTCTTCTTTTAGACTTCTGGCATTGGAATACATGATGTTTAAAGCTGGTTTATTTTATTTCTGCTATATGTGCACTAACCATCTGCTTATTACCAGACAATATGAGCAGTTGAAGTCATTTTATCCACCTTGCTGCATTTAAATTAGAAATAATTTTGTCTGCTTGTTCTGTATTTAAGTACACTCTGAGGCAGGCAGGGATCTTTACTCCTTATCCCATGCCTTCCTGACTGCTAACATACCTGACCCAGCTGCACCATATATATTACCTTGCCCCTTCTCATAGCCTACACACAGTGTATGAGCCCTGGGCCTTATCATTATTATCAGATGTCATCTACTGTATACACTATGGGGTAGATTTTAAAAATTTGCGCGATCGCGTACTTTTGTTCGCTGGATTTTATAAGATACGCGCGTAGCCGCGCATATCTTATAAAATCCAGGGTCGGCACGCGCAAGGGGGTGCACATTTGTGCAACCTGCGCGTGTCGAGCCCTGCACGAGCTGCCTGTTCCCTCTGAGGCCGCTCCGATTTCGGAGCGGCCTCGGAGGGAACTTTCCTTCGCCCTCCCCCCACCTTCCCTTCCCTTCCCCTACCTAACCCCCCCCCCTGCCTTTGTCGGCAAAGTTACGTAACTTTGTGCACGCCGGCCGGCAGCCCCGCTCCATGTTCCGGTCCCGGGGGCTGGTCCGGAGGCCGCGGCCACGCCCCCGGAACACCCCCGGGCCGAAACCACACCCGCGTCACCGCCCCCGAAACGTTGCGTCATGCGCGACACGCCCCCCCAACACGCCCCCCAAAACGCCCCTTTTACAAAGCCCCGGGACTTACGTGCGTGCCGGCAGCCTATGCAAAATAGGCGCGCCGGCGCGCGAGGGCCCTGCACGTAAATCCGGCCGGATTTACGCGCACAGGGCATTTAAAATCCGCCCCTGTATATAATGATAAGTCAATTTTCATCCAGGTATCTGTGCTACGCTGGGGCTCACAGTACAATGGTGCTCATGTTGTTTGCTGTTAAAACAGCACTGGCATTGTTGTGGTTCATTGAAAATAAGAATGCTTAAAGCCACTAGCTGTAAAGAAAAAGTTTTTATTAATTGCTATAATATAATATAAATCTTAGATATTAAATAATAAGGTTCCTTATGGAGTGGAGGAGTGCCAGGCAAGACACTAGCATAAACTCCCTCTCAAATGATTTTACTAATAACACAGAATTATATAGAATTTCAGTTGTATATTTCCAACCCCTAAACTAGGTTACATAATTGTCAAAATTTCTATGATTGGCTTTCTATTATAAACAAAATAATCTGAATGGCTACATGGTAATTTGCTTTCATTCTCCAAGTTAATCCTCGTCTCATATGTAAATGTTTTCTTGGAATTTGCCAGCATTAGCAACCTTGTGCTTGTTCTAAGAATATTTTCTATAATCTTAGATGGAATGTCAATTGGCCTC
The DNA here is from genome assembly GCF_901001135.1 of Rhinatrema bivittatum. Taxonomy (NCBI): domain Eukaryota; kingdom Metazoa; phylum Chordata; class Amphibia; order Gymnophiona; family Rhinatrematidae; genus Rhinatrema; species Rhinatrema bivittatum. Next base: position 51,224,687 of record NC_042624.1, on the reverse strand, counting down.
ATCCTTGTTCTACTTCTAGATATATTTCTGTAATATTAGATAGAATATAAACTGACCTTGTCTCCATTCTTAGATGGAATGTAAACTAACCTCATCAGTTCAAAATGTTCTACAGCCTTGTATTTCAGCATCTTTTATCTAACATATGGAATTTTTTGTCGAGGAAAAACAAGTGCAAAACTGAAACTATAATGTTGCTAGTAATTACGAAACTGCTTATGATCAAAAATCAAAAACCCAGGAGTACAGGAATAATGACTTCATATGTGACATGTCAGAAAGTGTTTCATTGAGACTAAGGTCTAAGAGCATCCACATCAGCATGTCTGGTTCTCAGCACATGGCAGTATCCTTTGATCCCATGTCATCCAATCTGTTTAGTAAGTTACTCTGCACCTGGACATCTGTTCCCTCACAAGCATATTGCACATGTGTTGGTACTGTTGATGGGACTAGGTAGCTGTTCTAGCTCCTGGATTATCAGAGACTGTTCTATAGGGCTTCAATGTGCTCACTTGTACCTGTATGCTGATTCTCTGAAGAATTTTGCATGTTTGTTTGTGGAGGAGAGATGCTCACTTTAGAAGAACCTTGTGTAGGTAGGCAAGCTGTAGAGGATCCTGATAAAGCAACCTCATAATATTGTGGGCATGTCCCCTTCTCTCGAGTTTCCAACATGCATTTATGGATATTTTCTGTAGATGAAGGCAGTGAAGCACTAGCTTGTCAGGAGTAGCAGACAGCCATCCCACCTGCCCAGGACTGGTGCAGATGCCTGGTTCTTCTAAGTGCAGTGCTAGATTGATCATGCACTGGCGGTGCTATTGTATGGTTAATTTCCTCATTGAGTCTTTGTGTGACACCTTCTAGCACTAATAATTATAAGCTACCCTTTCAATGTCACAGAATGAATTTTCTATCTGCCAGTTTTGTTTTATCTTCCATTGTTCTATCAGATTCAGTCAGGCATTATCAAGTGTATCACTCCCAGTATTCATGGTTAGCTTTTCTTACATGTTATTTTTCTTCAGCACATATTTGATGGCTTAGTGGCTTATGTTGCAGGCTGCATTTTCTTCATGATAGTTGGGTGCATATCACTTGGTGTTTAGGTATGTAGAGACCACCTGTCTCCATTAGATAGCCCTAGTTCCAGCCTTTGATTAGACAGCTGCAAAGTGCATGCTAACATTTCAATGTTAGTGCACACTAACCCCCAAAAACGAATTTTCCTGAAATTTCAAGAAAATCCGCTTTGTTTTTCGGGGTGGCTAAACCAGGACAAATGCACATCCCTATTCTATACAGCACTATTCCCAGAGGACTGCTAGAATGGAGAGTCCCTAAGGAACAAGGGGGGGGGGGGGCTAGCTTAGGTTAGTGTGTAGCAGAGTAGGTTTGGTTTTGGAATGAGAAGGAACTGTTTCAGTGAGGTCTCCTAGTTCGGGCTCCAAGCCTAGATCAGGAAGAGGAGAGGCATTGCCTGGTCAACTTCTGATACAGAGCTGGCTAGAAAGGAGTGAGAGACAGATTTTAGCTGTTTTTATCTGAATTTTACAGATTTGACCAATATCATTCCTGGCAGGTTGAATACCCTGCTCAGGGTGGTCAGAAAGGGCTGTGAACCTTCTCATCCAGACCAAGAGGAGGCTACAGTGCTCATTCAAGAAGGTTTTGCTTTTTTTTAAGTTTGTGCTTTGCCCATTTGAGAGGGAAGGAAGTATTTTTCTGTCACTGGAAAACTTTTAAAAACTGTGTTTACAGTACTAGAGGCATTTCCACCAGGTAGGCTTATTGTTTTGAAGAAGGATTCAGGAGGAGTAGAGAAGGACATCTATAGACCCCCAACTGAGTTTCCACCCCTGAGAAGCAGGACACAGACAGATTGGAGATCAGGAGTATTCGTGGACCTCAGGTACTAAGGATATCCATACCTAGGACGCACTGGCCATTTTTATTTATTTATTGCTTTTATTAAGATTGTATCTGTAGATACAATCTTAATAAAAGCCATTAAGATTGTATCTGTAGATAAAATCTTAATGGTGTACAGGGTAACAACAATAAACCTAAAATAATAAATTACAATGTAAAATCCTTAATAAAATGAAAATGAAATAAAAAATAAAAATAAAGAAAATAAAAGTTAAGAATCATTCAAAGTAATAAAACAACTAAAATAAAATCTCAAAAGTATAGAATTTCAAGCGTGCCTGGGCTGCTAAAAAAATTAAGTATGCCTTTTTAAAAAGCCAAGTTTTTAATGTCTTTTTAAAAGCCTTTAGATCTTTTTGCATCCTCAATTCACATGGTATTTGATTCCACAATTTTGGCCCTGCGAGAGAAAATGCTCTCTCCCTGACTTCTGATAAGTGGGCAGATCTAATGGAAAGGACGGTTAAGAGTCCATTGTTAGCTGATCTTAAGTTTCTTTCCAGGGTATGTAGATGAAGTGAGGCATTAAGCCATTCTGTGATATCAAGGTATATTGATTTGTGAATCAGGCATAAAATATTCTAATCAATTCGGTATTTAATTGGTAGCCAATAGAGGATAAGGAAGTCTCAAGACCTTACCCTGAGGGTTACCTTCATAGAGGTAGAAACAATAAAAATGTGTATTCCTTTATGGCTGAACGACCTGGATGTAACTGGATACTTTATAATTTGCTTCTATTGATTCTTTCACAATTGATCACAGTAAACTTTCTTTTGAACAGCCATCCAGCTAGTCCAGACTGTTTTGTCACTGTACCTTCCCTAAAGAGCCATGATAACAAACACACACAACAGCTGTCAACTATGCCCAGAGCCTAGAAGATTATCCTCTCCCCCAACAGAAAGAACCCACCCCTTGGTACACAAAGAGAGAGAAAGAGACTAAGGAATTAGCCCCGAGATATAAATACTTTTATGGCCCCTAAGGGTCTAGGCAATCTACAAATAAGGGGTTACAGGTATGCCAGGCATATTGGTATCCCTGTGTATAGCGATGTTATGAAATCCATTGTCAGCCTGTGGTCATTCAGTAAGTTATTTATAGCATTGATGTGGCAGGTCTTCCAATGCCTGTTTGCATTTAGTTGGCATTTCAGAAGTGAGTTGGTTAGTAATTTTTAGCATCTCTTTTCTTTAGGAAAAATTCCTGCATCTCTTTGTGCCTCTGAGCTGGCCCCATTTTGAGTTATACTGGCATTATTGCTGATTAGGATAGTAATGCTCTAATTTGTCAGGCATGTTGCATGTTGCAGGCACCTGTCTGTATTCAATGTTGCATGTCTGTATTCAATGTTGCATGTTGCAGGCACCTGTCTGTATTCAATGATTAATTCCTTTCAGTGCAATTTGGTACCCCATCACTTTCCTGTATGGGAGTCCTATGTTTGCATTTCACATGCCAAATGCATCCCATTGTTTACATCAGAACCTGCATACACAATAAAAGCCTATCTTTATTGTTGGCAATTTATTTATTTATTTATTTGCACATTTTTATATACCGACCTTCCTCAAGAGATAACAAGTTGGTTAACAATACATCCATGCATTTCAGTTAACTCACAATAAAATAAAATAAAATAAAATGATACATAAAAGAGAAATAAAACAAACAATAAAATTAATACAATAGTGTAATTCTACACAATTCTATACCTAATATTACCAGTGCTATCCATAAGTCTTCAAAGTTCCAAATACATTCCTCAGCTCATAGGTTACTACCCTGCCCTTCCTAATTTCTGTAATTAAAACTCTTAAATACAGCTAAATACTAAAAAATTTATTAAATAATATCTTAAAACTAGACCTCAACTGTAAGACACAAGGTACGAGTTAAGGATGTCCCTGCATCAGCCTATGGTGATTATGATGCCCAGGGATGAGGATCCTTCCCCCTCACCCCTGCAGCCACATCACTATTTTATCTGTTTATTTAAAATATTTGTTTTCCACCTATATTAACAATGTTATGCTAATGTATACTTTCACTAAAGGTTTTATGGAAAGACTGGAAAACTGAAAATTAACAAATGATGTCATTTGATGTTATAGGTGAATGCAATAGAGGCTACTAACATGGGATGGGTGATACACAGGCCTGAACATGCACACATCTGGTATTGAATGTGGCAAGAATATATGTTGCAATGTGGCACTACTGAATGCAGCACATCCTGCATGATAGATCCAATGAGTTTCTGGATGGGGCCCTTGCTGGACCTGTGGTCATATACAACATATATATTAACTTTTCTGAAGGATGGCATTTGTATGTTGGGCACACATATGCTCCATCCCCTATATTTTTGAGGGGCTCATACTATCTCTGCAACAAATATGCAGTATTTTTCTAGCAATACTATCACTTTATCAGTTTGGACAAGGACCATGATGGCCTTTCTTTAGTTATAGGCAGCATTGGGGGTTTAGGATATGGCCGCAGATGAGTTGGTGGGTAGCCCAAGGCAAGTGAGGTTTGCTCCTGTGGGCTTAGGTGGGGTTGATCACATTCTAAAGCAAGTGTGATTTTGAAAGTTGATCAGGCAGGGAATACCAGTCGAGCACTACAGCTGCTATGTTGTGCATGGCAAGTGTGATGTAATAGCTGGTCAAGCAGAGAATACAAAGCGGGTATTCGTGCCTCTACATTGCATGGGTAGGTGAAAGTATAGATGAGTTGCCTGTCAAGTCTTCAGCTTTGACAGCTGAAATTGGCCTACTCTCCCTACAATACATAAGCTGCAACTTAAGAGAGTCCTGCTCTTGCTACAGACCAGGACATTGTTGGAGGGGTGAGGCTTTGATGGCCCTGTGACCCCAAAATCAAAATATTGCATTAGCATGATAGATAATAGGGGTGTGAAGAAGCAAAATTTGGTTTCATTTTTGGGGGTTTGGTTTCCCACAAATTTCAGTCTAATTTTTATTTTGTTTAGATTATTTAATTTTTAACAAACATTTAAAAAACCCCAAAAACCCCAAAATGAAAAAAAAACCCAATAAATAAACATGGCCTAGGCCTGAGGTCTCCCATTCCCCTCACCCATCCGTACCACCCAAAATAAATGATGGAGCCAGGATTTTACCAGCTCCCATTTACCCAGTCCAGGGAAGGATCTGAGGCCTAGGCCCAGGCCAAAACCTGGAATTCTGTAATGCCTAGGCTGAGATTGCATTGACCTACAACAGCCTAGATCTATGCAAGGACAAGGCTACAGCTACTAGGGATAGGGACCAAGTTTTGAGGTCTGGTCCTGACACCTAGCCCAGACTGAAGCCTCAGCCTTGCATAGGCCTGAGCTGTGGTAGGTTGCTGGGAATTCAGCCTAATCCCTAAGCAAGGCCCAGGTTTTGAGGCCTGGACCCAATGCCTGGGCCTGAGCATGGACCCAGGCCCAACACCAGGGCCCAACCAGAGCCATGATCCTAATGCCTGGGCCTTGGCTTGATGCCACTTCCCAGTCCAATGCCAGGGCCTTGGCCCGGACCCAGACCGGAGGTTGGATCCCAACCTCACCTCCTTGACCCAGGGTCAAGCCTGGTGCCCAGGCCTTGGAGGTCTTCTTTCTTCCTGGCAAAAATGATGCCGTCTGCTTGGGAGGCACTTTCTCCCCAGTAGATAGCACCATTTTGATGTTCGGCAGTACAGTTAGGCTGCTGTATATCAAAATTGCACCCTCTGCTGTGGAAAAAGCACTGGAGTTAACTCTGGAGCCTTCCAAGTGGAAGATGTCATTTCATCAGAGAAGAAAGAAGACAGAAGATCTCTGAGACCTGGGCATCAGGCCTAGGCCTGACTCTGGGCGAGGTCCCAGGGTTCAGACCCAGCCTCCAGGCTGAGCCCAGGCACCGGCCTAGGTCTCGAGATCTGGCCTCTGGTTTGGGTTCTGGCATCTAGCCTGGGTCCGGGCCGAGGTCTCGGCTTTAACCCTAGGCCTAGGCCCAATTAATCAATTTTTTTGTTTTCAAAATGAAATATGAAAACATTGAAATTTTGTTGGATTTTCAATTGTTTCTCTTTGAGAATGAAATAAATGAAATAGTAAATTTCATCTCATTTCCTATTTTATTTCTCCTGAATACCCATCTTTAGTAATGAGCCTTTATGAATTGCAGCTCAGACGAGGGCATGGTCACCCTCTGTGGATTGCAGTTTGTTTTTGTGTAATTATGTTCTTATCTAATTTGACATATGCTGTGGCCATATCCATCTAATAAAGATCTTTGTTTTTGGATAAAGTTGTGCCGTAGAGCTTCATTCATGGCTTAATTAATGGAAATTAGAGAGGGAGTTAGGTTGATGGGGGGGGGGGGGGAGGGGAGAGGGAAGATGGAGTTCACACCTGACACGGTTTGAGGGAGGAGGCGAGTACATACCTGACACAGTTGTCAATGACCTATTAAATTGAATACATTAAATTGATATCTCTCTCTTTCCAGAGGTTTTATGAAAATGCTGGAAAAATAATTAACAACTGATGTAGTTTGATCTAACAAGTGAATGCAACAGAGGCTACATCATAATTGCGGATATTAAGATGAAGAAATATGCATGTATAGTAATCCCAGGGGTCAGGACTAGGCATACTAGGCAATGGTCTAGAGCACCAGAAAAGGGAGGGGCATCAGAGCGGTTCAAGGGGCAACATTTTTAAATGTGGCGAAGTGGTTTGAGAGCAGCCTGCAGAACAAAGATTTGCAGTTGCCTCACATTGCGGTATGTTTACATGGTTGGGGTTCTGGCTGTTGGCATTAGCGTTGGGAGAGAGACAGAGAGAGAGAATGAGAGAGAACATGTGATGCTCTGATGTCATAGCCTGGGGTGACAGCAAACCCTAGCATTGGCCCAGCTATGGGTAATAATTCTAAGTTATGCAGTCAATGTGACCCCCCCCCCCCCCCAGACTCTGGAATAAGATGGGCAAAAAAAATCCACTGACTCCTGGGGAAGAAATATACCAGATCATCAAATTGGGGAAAGTATACTTTTGATGGCTATGGGAGGCATTTATTTATTTATTTATTTATTTATCGAGTTTTATATACCGTCATTTGGTTCGCCATCATAACAGTTTACAAACAAATACAAAGGTTATAAGGTTAAGGAGGGTAACAAGGGTTTCAAAAGGTTCACAAGATTGTTAAAATGGGGATATCATAAACAGGTTAGTTGCTGTTCAGTTTTTTTTCACGTTTCTATTCTTTCTTATAATCCATACTTGTGTTGAGTTTCATTTTTCTTCAGGTTAGACCGGAGGGTGTTGGTGTTGTGTTGTTCATTGGGTGAGTTGGTATGCTTTGGTGAACATCCATGTTTTTATATCTTTTTTGAAGGTTTTTAGGTTTTCTTGAGTTCTGAGTTTGGTAGGGAGGGAGTTCCAGAATTTTGGGCTACCTAGAGTGATTGCTCTCTTTTGGGTTGAGGTGACTTGATTGGAACGAGTAGGTGGTGTCTTTAGAAATCCTTTATTGCTGATCTGAGGTTTCTGTTTGGGGTATGTAATTTTATGGAGGAACTTAGCCAGTTTTCTTGTTTTTCGTATATAATTTTATGTAGAATGGATAGTATTTTGTATTCAATCCTGAATTTTATTGGTAGCCAGTGTATATGGTACAGTATCAATACAGCATTTATATTCTCTATCCTGACCAGCTAAGTATTCAGCATTGTTTAATCATGAAATATCATATTCTTGCTTCAACAGTCTATCTTATTCTATTAGCTGAACAATTTAATATCATGCCACTACTGATAATCTGGAAAATTTGGACCTCCTGATAATTGAGACAGCTGTGACTGTTGCTCCTGTAGTATCCTCTCTATGGTATGTCTCTGGAAGTGAACAAGAAGCATATTGTGTACTGATGCCAAGTGACAGAGTAACCAGGCATGCTTGTTTTTCCCAGCACATAGCTCTAATTATACTTTCACTTCTAGATCACTGCAATATTTCTTAATGATTAGTATGATGGAACGTACCACAGCAGTTCTTAGAGACAGTTTGGATGACAAAAACAGTCAGATGGTAATTAGAACTATTATCATCTCTCTGTTGTCACAATGAATTGAACTGTTGTGCTATGCAAGACTGTATTTGTTATTTGCAGTCTGGCCAGAATCATAGTGCATGCACTTCAGTAAAACATATAGAGACCTTACAGCTCTTCTTCAGGGTTGCCTTTTTTAAAATTTGCTTATTAATGTTTTGGATATCATCTTGAAATTCTTGTTGTCCGAGTAGTGATTTGTGAAATCATTCAACTGAAGATAAATCACCAGGAATAGAATCATTAATGTCAGCCTCCAAGTGAAGAAATGCTCTAGAAAATATATCTAATACAATCTGCAAGAGAAAATGTGATCTGGGTACATATTAAGAAATATATGATTGTTTTTTCTTAAACAGAAACAATAATATTTATCAATAATCACATTTTGTACTAGGAATAATCCTTGTTAGCTTTGACTTGACCGAGTATATATTAACACTAACACAAGCATTTTATACACATACAAGCATTAATACACAATAAAAGTTTATGTTGATTAAGGAAATTGTGTGATTGTTCATATATATATTTTAAAGCAGGCTTATTTATTTATTTAAAATATTTATAGCCCACTTATAATGAATTCTAAGTGGGTTGAAAAATCAAATATCAAATGTAAACACTCAACACACTTAAGACAGCCTAATATAAAAATATGGAAATGTGTTAGCCCAATGGCTCTGCTTCACCAATAAGCCACCACAATCCCAGAGATGGTGAAGGAGGATCCGTAACTTAGTCTAAAAGTACAAGTAGAAGGAAAGACTCTCATTGGTCCAACAAGGAAACCAACCCTGATTGTTTAGAATATTTAAAGCCCAGGCTTCATCAGGTTTCTCAATAATGCAAAAAGAATGATGGGACTTCCTTCCTGATATGTCATTGACTGCCGGGACCCATATTTACCCACCTATTCCAACCTAGCCTACTTCTTAAGACAACCTGCTGATACCATAATCCATGACCACCAAACCATTCTAAGGTAGACATTTTCAGGTATATAGCTATATACATCTTAAGTCCTGTAAGCATTAATTAATATGCTATGCATTTGTGTTGATCACTGACTCATGGAATCTTGAGTGGGGAGAAAAAAGAATGTATAATTAGTAGAAATGGAGAACAGACAACCAGAGCTGTAGAATTCTCCCTGGACCCTATGGATATTTAAGGGGTGAGAATACTATTATTTACATCTAAAAGGGAGAAAAGATGACAAAATATCCTCTGCGTGTATAAAGGCCAGTTGGGTCATTTGTAGACAAGTTGCTCAGTCAGACCCAAGAGACAGACTAAGACCCCTAGAGAAAAGTAAGCAGGCCAAATCCTAACTGATGGTATAGGGCTGGTCTATGAACAGGTCTATCCCTGAATAATTCTAAGGCAAATGGATCTAGGCCCTCCTATATGTTTCCATCCAACCATCCTGAGGGAAAATGGGAAATACTAATTGACAGGGACATTTACAAATTTCATGGACATTACTTTTGCCCAGGCACATGAAATTATGATGATATACAAAGACATGGCATTTCCATTGGGGACCATTGATGGATCATTGTTTGCATCACATACAGTCACATTGGAAAGCTATCTGCTGCTGAATCATTAGGAAATTATTTGCTTGAATTTGATCCACATACTACATTTTGCAGTAGTCCTTGATCTGTTGTGGTTAGAGTGCCATGACTCAAGAATCCGGTGGTCAACATGGCTGATGGAATTCATATCATAATTGCCTATCTATAACTCCAGGATCACTGCCAGGTCTAGAGAGAGGAATGTGGGGCATTAGTCACAGCTGAACCTGAGACATTTCTGGAGAAATGAGTTTTGGGATGTTTTTGAAAAGAAAACAGCTAACGTTACCTCTCCATAGAACTTACAATTGTTCTATCAATATGCAGCTGGGGCAGAGGTTCTATTTGCCAGATATGTCCTATTTGAAGAAAAGGCTCCCTTCTTCTTTAAAAAATACCTCAAAATGTTGTTACATTTTTCTGGTCATGATATGTTAACACAAATCACATTTCTTCATGCCATTTGAAATAGCCCATATTTATAATTCAAAAGCTGATTACTGCTCATTTGCATCCTAACAGCTTATTTCCATGTTCTATTACAATTTATAAAGTGAAGAAAGCAAGAACACCTAGGGGTAGATTTTAAAAATACCTTGCGCGCATCCATGTGCATGCGGTTCCCAGCGCACACACATAGATACGTGGATTTTATAACTTGCGCGCGTCGCTGCATGCATGTTATAAAATGCAATATCCATATGCACATGCATGCTGGATTTTAACATCCATGCACGCATGTGTGGGCAGGTGTTTGTCACGCGCACAACGGAGGGATTTTTAAGAAATAGGCATGACGACGCAGATAGCCCTTTCCCAGTTCACTCCCAGTCTGCTCAAATTAAGGGAACTTCCCTAACCCTAACCCTATCCTTCCTCTCCCTCTCCTCCCTGACCCCTAAACTATTCCTAACTAGGGTTTGTTTGTTTTTTATACTTACTGCTCCTCCAGAGTAGAAGTAATCTCTGTGTGCCGGCCAGCTGCCGGCACGAGCTTTCCCAGGACAGCATCTAATGGCACACCCAGAACCCGCCCCCTGGCCAGCCCCCTTGTTCAGGCCAGCACTTTGGCTCATATTGAAGGATACACGCATGGCCGGGCTCTTTAGAAAATGTGCGCGGCGTGCACAGGGCCCAGCCACGCACATAATCCCTGACTTTTTACGCGCACAGGGCTTTTAAAACTGGCCCGCTAATGTTTAAGTCATGTCCATTAGTCTGTCTCTTTGTCAACTTGTTTCATCTTGCATTGCAGGGAAGGTGCAGTAATCTGTTCTATGCTACATGAGGTTCATGTCGGGGGTCAATTGTGTACCGAATAGTGTAAATACCAGAAAGTTACAGAACAGCAAGAGAAAGAGAAACATGTGCTGTGTGAAGGAGAGGAAGAGAAGAAACAAACTCAGTAGTTGAATAAGAAGGGGAAGGAGAAGGGAAGACAGGTTTCTAGCAAACATACAGAAGAGAGAGAGTTTTGGGACTCATATAGAGAGAAAGCCACATTGTGTGTGGCAGGCTAATACACATTCTGATGCCAATACCCCCATTCCATGACAAATCAAAGATTACGGAACCTTTAAGATTTGATACCCCCACCATGAAATGAAGATAAAGGTTTCACCTCAGTCAATCAAAATCCCTGGATCTGTTCCCTAAACCTGCCCGATGACCACACTTCATCTAGCCTATCTGAAGATGGCAAAATGAATATGGGGGCCAGTAGAGAACATGACACTTTTCTGCCAAGAAGCTCTAAATTGACAATGTGTGTTGGCAGCCCCACATCCTGGGGCTGCTATCTTTTAAAGGGACCAGTGTGGCCCCTGGTGCTCTTACTGGCAAAGTCCCTTGGGTGATTCATGAGACCCCCTTTCCCACTCCGCACCACTTCATGAGTCAGTCAAAGTAGTTAAAAGTTTAAAAGAAGCATTTGTAGCCCCTCCGCATTCCCAAACACCACCCCTTGTATATTAAAAAGTGCCCTCCCGGAGGTCAGTAAGAGAGAGAGCGGGTGAGAGATACTCCGGCCCGAACAACTATACCTGACTTTCTTCAGCTGAAACGTTTATTCCATAAAAAAAAGACTTTCCTACTTGCTCTTTGAAGTCACGCCGGTGACATCATCAGGGGGTGGGACCGGTAGGGTTAATACTAGACCCCCCTGCGGCATGTGCTGAGGTCAGTAAGAGGGAGAGCGGGTGAGAGATACTCCGGCCCGAACAACTATACCTGACTTTCCGTTTATTCCATCAAAAAAAGACTTTCCTACTTGCTCCTTGAAGTCGCGCCGGTGACATCATCAGGGGGCGGGACCGGTAGGGTTAATACCGGACCCCCCTGCAGCATGCAGTCGATGCCGGTGCGCTGCCGAAGCTGCGCGCACCAAAGGGGCGTGCGGCTTTGTTTGGATTTTAACATTTTTTCAGCGTTGACAAGATATTTAAAGTTTAAACAGTGAGTAAACATTGATAATCTCCTCTCTGGCCTCCAATTTGTAAGCCGCTGGAATTAGAAAGAATAATTTAGAGATTTAAGCATAAAGGACAGGAGTTTGAAAATTGAATTATGCCTCACACAAAACGGAAGGCCCGTGTAAGGGAGATTAATTCATCATCTCCCCTACCGGGCCTAGCTCAATCCCAGATACCATCTTTCTTTGTGCCAGCAGCAAATATTATTCCGGAGGACAGGGCCACATTAGAAATGGATTCAGAGCGAAAATCTGCTTCCTTGGCTGAAGCCATCTCATTAAGCCCCAGAGCTCCCAATACCCCGTCACCACCAATAGTCCTACAGAATAAAAATGAAGAGTTAATTCTTGCTGATGTAAATATATTACCTGAATTAGGACAGGGGTCGGGGAACATTGATGCTGGGGGAGGTGTTGAGGGAAGGTCTGGTGAAGAAAAAATAATTGTAACCCCTGTGACATCTGTGATAACAATGGATATACTCTGGGATGCAATTAAGTCTTTAGAAACTGCAATAATAAAGTTAACAAAGACCCATGTCGAAGCACAACAAAAAGTAATAGATGTAGAGAAAATAGTAATTTCTCATCATATTAAGCTGGAAACTCAAGAACGTTTGTGTAAAGTAGAAGCTATACAAAAAAATTTGGTTAAAAGAGACTTCAAATTTGAAAAAATTAGAATATATGGAAAATAATTTTAGATATTCTAATATTAGAATATTAAATTTTCCATTTTTGAGAATGATCTCACCAAAAGATATGTTTAAAGAATACCTTCTACATATATTAAAGATTCCAGAGCAAGGCATACCTGCTTTAGCTAAGATTTATTATATTTTTTAACAATCTATTGCAAGAGAAGAACAACCAGAGCAGTCCATTGATGTATCAGAACTCTTAGAAACAATGCTTGAAACAGAGATAACATCAAGATACTCTATTTGTATCATTTATGTTTCCACAAGAACGAGATACTGTTTTACGTTTATTTTTACGTAATAGAGCATTAAAGTATCCAGATCTGTCAAGGGCCACTCAGATAAGGAGACAAGAGTTTCTCAAATTGAAAATGGATATTTTGGCTAGAGGTGCCAGTTTTATGTTAAGATATCCATGTAAATGTGAGATTTGGTATAAAGATAAGAAATATGTTTTTTATGAGGTCGCGGCCTTACAGACATTCTTAGATTCACACCCCCAAAGAGCAGAAAATGTTTGAGAGTGTATAAAGATAGAATTTGTTGAATCTCTAGTTACTTCACACTTAGTGTGATAAACTATTTTTCCTTAAGTAAATATCGCTCTTTTTGTTTGATTTTCCAATGGCTTACAATTTCCTCAGATATTGCTATATATTGATTATAAAGGGTAAATGTATATATTACTTTGATTGTTGAATGAATACTGGATATATGTAAGCATTTTACATGATATAATTAATGAAGAAAATTACATAAAGAATTAAAAAAAAAAAGTGCCCCCCCTCGGGCATCCTTTTCCCCCAGGCCCTCCTCTCACCTCAGCCCATCTCCTGAACCTCCCTTGAGCACTTACAGAAAGTTTCCTGGTGATTTGAAGATTGCTGGAATGCACCCTAGGCATCCAGCTCTACACTTGGGATTGTCAAAATAGTGCTGGCAAATATATGCCCCTGGCAATTCCTATGTTTTTTCTTGAAATGCTGTGTATTATCTCTATGTTAAGGCCTTTATGTCAAGGTAAATGTGGTTCACCACACAATAAAACCTCAACACAGCTTAGTAAATTATCTCCCTTTACCTGAGGAAATGGAGGGTGATGTGACTTACCCAAGGTCACAATGAGTGGTAGTGGGATTTGAACCCTGGCTAGCATCTTTCCCAGCTTGTTGCTCTAACAATTAGGCTATTCCCCCCTTTCGTCTTGTATTCTGGGGAATTAGCACTCTATGATTCCTTCATCTGGACTCCGTGGGGGTGGAGTGAGGGTGTAGGCCATGTTAGTTTAATCACATTATTTCATGCAATTTGCACTTACCTGTATTAATAATTCAAGAGCTGTTTATATCTTGAAAGTGGCCTTTTCATCTGGACATGTAGGTATTGGAGCACAGTGACAACATTTATCTGGACTCAGGGATATAAATGATCCCATCAAGGATGGCTTTACTGCTGCTGATAATGCACACATGTATCTGGCAATGGAAAACACATCTGTTTTTTCCCAGATGTACTAAAGGCTTTATATAAATTGGGCTTTAAAACTAGTGATAAATCACTCATTAAAACCAGTATGCCACCTGCCTTAGGGCCTCATTTTCCAATATCGCATGCGATACCAAAAAGGGGCGTACCTTATGCTAATAAGCACGTGTATCGCAAATTGCGATAACAGCTATGCAAAATACTCTTACTGCACTATTAACCCAATTTGGGCTGCATTGCAGTTCACAATATTTCAGAGGAGAGAGAGAGAGAAAGAGAGAGAGCACCTTGCTATAGTGCCTCCTCCCTAGACAAGTATTTGTATCCCTATGGGAGGCCCACCTAGTAACTCGAGGTGGGGATTAGGTATGAGTGTAGGGGGTTGGGGGCCACTTTCACATTCAACGAGACGTACAAACAGAACAGTGGTCTCTTGTGAAGATTTTCTGGCCTTCGGAGTGAGGAAACTCACTCCAAGATGAGATTTGGGCAATGTTCTCTCCACCTAGCTTGTTGTTGCCCAGGTAGCGTGTCCATCAAGCTAGGTGGAGAGAACATTGCCCAAATCTCATCTTGGAGTGAGTTTCCTCACTCCGAAGGCCAGCAAATCTTCACAAGAGACCACTGTTCTGTTCGTACGTCTCATGTTGAATGTGAAAGTGGCCCCCAACCCCCTACACGCATACCTAATCCCCACCTCGAGTTACTAGGTGGGCCTCCCATAGGGATACAAATACCTGTCTAGGGAAGAGGTACTATAGCAAGTCTCTCTCTCTCTCTCTCTCTCTCTCTCTCTCTCTCTCTCTCTCTCTCTCTCTCTCTCTCTCTCTCTCTCTCTCTCTCTCTCTCTCTCTCTCTCTCTCTCTCAATAAACCTTTACCAGTCTCTAGTGCATGCAAATGACTACTTTACATTTTCTCTGCCCCCTGAATACAAAATTGCATTAACCGCTGTTAGCGTGATTTGTGGAATTATCACCCGCGGTAACTCCTTGGAAAATGACCCCCTTAGTGACTGAGTTTAACATGGTTTAGTACATAGCACCTTTAGTATAGCAGGAAGGACAATTTTCAAATATTTTACATGGGTAACTAAGTAGTTACCTGGGTGAAATCGGCAGCGGAAAATTGCTGTGCCTTTCTGTTGGCAAAAGTATCCATGCCATGAAAGAATGTGGGCACTTTAACCACAATGTTAAGGGACATCTGATGGCAGGGAAAGGGCAAAACCAGCCAGCAGTCCATGGGAATTTAATTTTGAAATCCCCTCATGTGCTTAATGGTGCTGACATTCGACCTGCTTTAAAGAATGTGCAGTGTCCATGGGTAAAGAAGAACCTGTGGTGCCAGCAGGCTACCAATTTTTGAAAGGACCATTCCCTTTGACAATTTGCTTGTAGACCCATGGATGCAAATTATTCACTAGGGCTGTACATTCATTTGAAACAACATTGTCATTTCTTATCGTTTTCAAAATGAAATGATAGAAAAAAAATTATTAATTTCATATTTTTTCTTCTATCCTTTTAGTGTGCACTATTTGGAACCTATTTGGAACCTATTTTGTAAATCATGCACATTATTTTGCAAATAGTGTACACATTTTCTGAAACATAAAAAAAAAAAGAGAAAAAATTAACGAAAATGAAAGTTGACCTCCAAAGGCCATGGCACAACACAACATGACATGAAATTTCATTTCTTGGCCTGCAACCCCCAAGTATGCACAGATCTTCAAGCAAATCAGACACTTGTCCCCATAATCTTTATGAAGCTCCCTAAGTATTTATACTACATTGAGTACGTAATTCTCACAGTCCATGGTGAAACTTCTTTTGATTTTCTTATATGGCAGTTTGACCCTCCCGAGCCCAGTTCTGTGCAGATGCTAAATGCAGAGAAGAATTTCTAATCAATAATGCCCTGCATACTGGTTGCTTTTAAAAAATCCATATGCTCTAAGCTCCTCCACAGGTAAACTAATGACTCCTGCCAAGCATGCTTTTATATATAGATTGGCTACATATTCCAGCTGGTTGCTGAACTTTAAAGCAATTGAATTAAAATTACAGGTTTTAAAAACTTTTTGAGAGAGTTATTGAACCAGATCTCCATTCTAATTAGGGGTAGAGGCATAAATAACAGTGAAAAGTGTTGCATCACTTTAACAAGCATTGCAGAAGGTAATTGAACAAACATATAAAAATCCTAGCATAATTATAAAAAAAATAGATGGATTTTTTTTCTTAAAAAACCGGTGGAATAATTATCAATTAACTTCAAATATAATTTATAGTTGAAACTTTCTTGGAATAGTTATCTGTGAATTTGCGTAATGCTTTTGTTGAAAGTGCAGAACAGTGATTAACAAAAGATGAGCATGCAAGCAGACAAAAGGCTAGAATTATCTGATGAGCCTCATTAAATTGTTTTGCAGTGTTAATTTTGTCAGATTTGTTATGCAATCTGTGTTGGAATTTAGTGATGAAAATGGGATTGGTACCCCAACTCTTTCAAAAAATGATTTTTTTTAAAGCTATAGAATATCTCATTCTACTCATTTGTCAAGATCTATGTTAGCCTCATCTATAAAACAGCATCCTCAGTAGCACAGTACCTTTAGTTACTTAGATGGGACATAGGTTCCCTATGTTCAGTATCATTTCAGGTAACAATATTCCTTAGTGAACAACCAACCCCATGGCTTGAAGCATCTAGTGCAGGTGTGGCCAACTTCAGTCTCAAGAATATGAAGGCAATGAATAAGAATTAGATATATTTGCATATAATGGAAGCAGTGCAAGCAAATCTATCTCATGAATATTCATTGTGGATATCCTGAAAACCAGACCTGTTTGTGGCTCTTGAGGACTGAAGTTCACCACCCCTGAACTAGTGTCACAAACAGTTTTAGGTGGATGGCAGCTTAGAGCAGACGTGTTGCGGTCTCCACCGCTTCCCCCTTGCTAGCTGTGTTCAGGGCTCACCTCTGAGATCGGGAACGCCGCCTCCGCGGCTCTGCTGTGCATTCAGGGCGTCCGCCATTGCTGGGCCGTCTCGCTGCCGCCCCGGGCGCACGCGGGGACGCGCGTTATGGACGTACGCGCACCGGAAGCCTGACCCCGCCTGAGCTAGTCATGCCATGCCCCAAGCCCGATATAACCGGCATCCCTCAGTCCTCTCATTGCCTTTCAACAAGGGTCGCTACAGTGTGTAGTTCTTAGTTGCACTTCCGTTGTTCTACTTCAGCTACCGACCTCTGCTTGTTCCTGACTCTGCTTCTGCCTGCCGCCAGCCACCGACCTCTGCTCGTTCCTGACTCTGCTTCTGCCTACCGCCAGCCACCGACCTCTGCTCGTTCCTGACTCTGCTTCTGCCTGCCGCCAGCCACCGACCTCTGCTCGTTCCTGACTCGACTACTGCCTGCCGCCTGCCTCAGCCCTCGGCTTCTCTGCCGCAGCTGCTACACTCCTGTCCTCCGGACAATGCCTCCTGCAGGCCTGGACTGGAACTGCTGCCAGACTGTCTTGGGTCCTGTTACCTTCTACTTCCTGCCAGGCTCTGGCCTACTCGCTACTGGCTCCCATCTTGCACCCTGCAAGTTCCAGTCAAGACATTACTGACTCTGATCCTGCTTCCGCTTGCTCTGTGCTCCCTGGCCTATTGGCTCTTGCTACTGGACTCTGTGCTTACCCTTGCCTGGGCCTTCCTAGAGAGACTATCACTGTGCAGAAGTCCCAAGGGACTGGGACCCTACGGGCTCCTCCTGGGGGGTCCTGGTTCCCGGGTGAAGAGCTTAGCTGCATTCCCAAGTCCCAAGGCTCCAGGACCCTACGGGCTCCTCCTGGGGGGTTCCTGGTTCCCGGGCGAAGACCTGTGCTTGTGGCTACGCCTCCCGAGCTACTCTACCCAGGGTGGTTCAGCTCAAGGGTCCACTCTCGAACCGCAGCTCCCAGACTGCAACAAGACGTGGCCAACTCTGGTCCTCAAGAGTCACATTCAGGATTTCCACAATGAATATGCATGAGATAGATTTGCATGTACTGCTTCCATTGTATACAAATCTCTCTCATGCATATTCATTGTGGATATCCTGTAAACCTGACCTGTTTGTGGTTTTCAAGGACCAGTGTTTGCCACCCCTGGATTAGAACCTAAAAGATTCATATCAAAGTTCTCTGGTCCTGGCTGCCAATAGGAAATTATCTAGCCTACTCTTAAAGCAGAATATTAGGAGTGCAGTAACCACATCTTTCAATAGCTTATTCCAAATACCTTAAATTTGAAGACCTAATATTCACATGGTCCCTCAGAATGTCATGATTTATTTCCTTGGAAAACTGGATCATATGTCTTCTATATTCTAGGTCATTAGTTTTGAACACTGATTCTTGTGAGCATTTAACAGGTCTGGGTTTTGGGATATCCACAGTGAATGCTCATGAGATGCATATGATCTGTGAACTAAAGTAATTTGCATGTTTTGACTGTCTGGAAAGAGAGACCAGTTATTGGTTCACAAGGACCAGAGTTGATGGCCATTGCTCTGAAGTATATTGAATTACTTTGCCTAGCTTGTTCTCATACTTGCAATTTCATAGTATATTTGCCACTATAGTTGCTTGCTCTGTGGACTTCCAGCTGTTGACTAATTATTATATAATGCAGAGACCAAAGCTTGAAATGTATTCTGAATGTGAAGATAATTATCTTGTATATAATACAGTAATATAGTAGATGACAGCAGAAAAAGACTACTTGGCCTATCCAGTCTTCCCAATTATTCCTGCCACAGTGTCAAGGGAATATTCCCAATGCAAGCCATAAGCATTACTGTTTATAAGATATCGCTTTTTATCCAAAGTAGTTCTTGTCATTTCCTCCTTTGTACTCCATTCCCTTGAGTAGATAAACATGCAAAATCCATTATTTAGTTCACATGCAGCATCACACCCTTCCCTACTACTACTACTACTACTACTTAATATTTCTGTAGCACTTCTGCACATACTCAGCACTGTATAAATACACATAAGCAATGACGTTTTCCTAGACAAAGGTGCCTGTACTCACATGTAGGGCCAGCCTTGGGGGTAGGGAGTGAGATTGCCAAGGGTCCGTCCTACCCCTTGCCTCCTGCCACCAATCGCAGAACCTATGAAAAGACAGCATTACAAATATTTAGGGCTTATAATTTTAGATGTAAATGTAGGTGTAGATTGTAAATGTAGGCCAACATTTTACAGCTAATTAGGGATCCTTTGGAATACCAAAAATCTGCATTTATCAGTGTTTTTATGGCACAGATACAATTGTTGAGTACTTTTTCTGGTTGAATTAAATACAGACATTTGTGCAGCTGAGAAGACGTTGGTATGAAAAAGACACTAAAACAAAATAGAGGATCCAGGAAAGGCAAAGGAGGGGTGAGAGTGTATTAGGGGAAGTGGTGTTTTTCTGGTTTTTATCTAATGAACATGTATTTTTTACATCAAAGGTGTTTTATCAGGGTTTATCAAAACATAAAATAAGAAACCCTACAAATATTATACCATTCCCTAAAATATCAATATACCTCTTACTGGGAAAAGAGAACAAGTTGAACTGTTACAGTTCCCTCTGCAATAATTATAAGGTAACAGAAATAACGTATCTTGGTCAAGTATGCAGTATATGGACAGATCCTCATCAAATATAGAATAAGTAACTGCAGATTAGAAATAGAAATGTGCAGACAAAAACTGAATTGTAAACCTTAAAAAGCAAGACTTCATGCAGAGAAATAGAAACAGAAATAAATTTCATCCTGAACTGTGCAAAATACAAAGGTATCAGCCATGCTGGACATTCACATTCCCAAAACTGATGTCTTTGAAACATTAAATCAAAAATATATTTTTCTTACCTTATGTTATCTGGACATTTTGAGCCCTATCATAACAACCCCCTTCCAAAACAAATAAATAGGGGCTTGACAACCCCATCATAAGACCCCCCCCCCTCCTCCAATCAGACAAATACACGCACCAAAGAATAAAAATGGGGACCAAATATAATTTTCCAGCTTTTCTAATATTCAGTCAGGAATTTAGGAATTGCTCCTCATTAATTTTCCCTCACAAGACATTTTTAAAAGTTTCTTTTATAAAAGCCTCTAGTAAGTCTTTGTCATTAGCTTTGTCACACTGTTTCTTTATATTATTTTTACATCTCCACACACACATCCATATACACGCTCACACAACACTGGCAGCTGTCCAGCTGTCGGTATTAGTGGTGACCATTGCTTAATTCACAGAAAATATGTCTTGATGTCTCTTTCTGCCACATCTGTAACCCAACGGAATTGGAAATGTAAAGCAATCACAGCTTTTCATTTATATCTCTAATTTATCCCCATCTCATGGCAACTCCATCCTCCCCCAACCCCCTACACACAGAGTGTCGGAAGTCCTCTAAGCAGCTTCATCCTACAGCTCTTCCATTGCCAACTGAGGGGGTCATTTTCACATGCGATAGCTAGCTCGGGGCGGAGTTGGCCCTGGAAGAGGAGGAGTCAGGGTGGATACGGCAGAAAGATCACTGGCTGTGAAAAGGTAAGAACCCTTTTCGCTGCCAGTAGAGTGCCCAATAGCACCACCTTTTACAATGGCGCTATTGGGTGCGAAAGCCAGCAGTGATTGCACCACGGAGGTACGATCACTGCTGGCTTTCGCTGCTTCCCTCCTGCCTGTCACTGCCTTTTGCTCCTTCTGCTGGTTGCTGCCTATAAATTCCAGGGATGCCCCAGCTTAACTGGTTTGCCACAGTATTTTCTCCTCTGCCATCCTTGGGATACATATTTTTAAAAGCCATTGGGGTAAAGTTTTCCCTCAGCCAGAGAGAATCCCACCCTCACTGTCTTAAGGATGTACCCTGTGGTCATTGACCAGCATCAGAAAGGGCAGAGGGGCACCATTTATGTTTCATGACCTGCAGGGCCACAAGGCAATGAAAGTAGGCAGTGGAAAAGATGCCAGTACTTAGCACTCGTACGTACTGCCTGAAGTACAGTCTCAGGCATAAAAGACAGTCCTTTCTTTGCAGAGCTTGCAATATAGTCAATACAAGCATATAGGAGAAAAAAAAAGGCTTTGGAAATTCCATTTATTAGGAAAATGGTTAAAACTGACAAGGCTGTGATCAGAGGTTAAAGTTTAAAAGCAGCCTTAAAAAGGTGGTGTTTTTTGACTGCATTTGAAGAAGGCCAGAGAGGGTACCCAATTTATGTAATTATTTAAAATATTTTTTAACAGCACATTCCAAAGATCGTGAAGTTTTCAATAACAAGACACACAAAATATTCATATAAACTGGTCAAATTCCACTTAGACACGTCAATTCCCTCTCCCATCTATTCTTCTTTTAAATATTCTCAACAAAATAGATTTTAGGGATTTTATGATCTAGTATTTGAACTTCCGAAGGCTTGTGTAAAAAGCAAGGTTTTTAATGCTTTTTTAAAGATCTTTGGGTCTGATAACCCTCATAGCTGTTCTAGCATGTTATTCCATAACAATAGACCAGCTACTGATATGGCTCGTTCTCTCACTTCCCCTAAATGGGTTTGATGGACAGTGAGTCAACCAAGAGGCTCTTTTTTGCTGATCGCAGAGTATGTTGACAAATATAATTACAATGAGCAGTGCCTATCCATATTATTTCCAGGTTATATACTATTTTTTGTATTAGTGATAATACTTTACTGACTTCTGAACTGTACAGACAGCCAGTGTAGAGTCGATAATACAGGTATGATATGATACCTGTATTATCGACTAGGGAATAGGGAGTTATAATAAACCAGCCTGAAATAACACATCTCTGCAGTATTAAATGGAACTCTTCCAGTTCCAACAACAGTTTTAGCCTTCTTAGGATGCATAATTTATCCTGATTTTATTTGATTCTGGATATGTGCTTTCATGAATAAACAGGTATTCAACAGAACTCACAGATATCCTACCACAGGGACAATAGTCATTTCATGCAATAGTAATGATGCACACCAACTCAGGAAACATAGAGTCAGGAGGTTGTGGTGGAGGATAAGGGCATGGATTGGAGTGGTTTGCCTGGTGAGCTGTGTTTACATAGAGATGTGTAGGGAAAGTTAAGAGAAGAGAGGTAGTGAGGAGCTATAGAATGAATGTACTTGTAGTAGAGTAAGAAAATCCTGAACTACATGCAGGAGTCGATGGGAAGCCAATGTTGTCACTTGAAAAGAGGAGTTACCATATATAGCAAGCAATACCTGTGTGGCTGTTGCTTGAACATCCGGCCTTCTAGATCCCCATGGTCTTTTGGATGGAATTCCACAAACACCACACATCTGCTACACTGACACAGCTGACACGAATGCATTACCTGTATAGATTTCAAGTTATTACTGCCAGACAGATCTAGGTGTTAACTATCATTCATCACAGCCTGTCAGACAGACCTGGCTACATGCTAGCTTGCATTTTTTGTTTGAAATTCTAACTTTTCATATAACTCACTTTGCCATTCATTCCAGCATACTCAAACACTCGTTATTGAATTGCTTAATTAGGGCATTTGAAACTTGAGCTGCTAAGTAGTGCTTCTGCTGTCTCTTTACTTTGTTGCAACTAAGGATCCTTTGTGCATATCCAATGTATTCTAGATGTCTGTTACTGACTGTTTTGGCCTCTACCATCTTATTTGCAAGATCCATCATCCTTTCAATGAACTCGTTCCTGAATCTACCTTCTTTGAACCTCATGTACCAAATTGACAGTTTCTTTGCATTTCTTTTATTGACTGCTTGACATAATCACACCTAGAACCTTCCCCACAATAACTTTCATTTGCTGTTCAATTTACTTCATTTGTTTTTTTTTTTTAAAGCATCACACCATACTGAGGACAATTTTCAAAAGTATTTTTTGGATAGCAAGAGAGAGATCCAGGTTGATTCTCCTCATCCCCACCCAAGCTGAAAATTGTCTCAAACCATAGGAGCTAAATATAGCCTTTTTGAATCACTGAGTAACTATTTTTAGCCAGCATGCTGGGGGATGGAATAGGTCAGGGGAGACCGACACAGCACAAGGCATGGGCCTTGGTATGAGAGGATGATGGAGAGGTGGGATGGATTCCCTTCAGATATCTTAGGAGAGATTGGGGGGCCAGAAAATTCCAGGGATTGGGATAATTGTTGTTCAGATGGGCACTTATCAACCCTGATATTTTATGAGTGCCTGAGGAAGCCAGTGTGGTAAACTACTATAAACGAGATTCCTGCCCTAGGAGCTTATCATGTGTTGGAGCCTTACAGTGTGGACAGAGCTGCACCTGGATCAGAGTGATGTGTTTTGGACATGTCAAAAAGGGGTTTTCAACCCTGCAGAGACTACAAGCCACCACAGCCAAAGTGAAGAAATATAAAAATGTCAAAAACTCCTTTGTGCTCTCCTGTGAATGAGAAATGTTCTGCAAGAACCAGCATCCAGCAAGTACAGTGTTAACAAGTAGGTAAAACTGCCCAGAGAACAGCACTACATAGTCAGAAGAAGAGGAAGCAAAAGGAATGCTGGAGGACCATTTAAGGAAGAAAAGGCACAATTTGGCTGGATCTGTCTATATGTGAGTAGCCAGGAAGAGAGGAGTATATCTGGCAGCTCTGCAATCAGTTATTCTCCTGATGAACTAAAAGGGAGAGACAAAAGTCTGCACTTTGATGAAAAAGAAAAATAGACAGTTTTTCTTGCTTTATAGCCAAGCTAAATATAAAATCTCAACAAGGGATAGAGGAGCCAGAAACTGAGAAACCTAGAGACTTCCTTTCCAGAGTTATCTAGGCCCAGAAGCATATGGCTGGATCACCCTTAAGTTAAGTAATCTAAATTTTTCACAAAGAGTATCTTAGCAGAGAAGGGAGAAGGTTTATTTCCTTACCTTTTGTTACTAATTCAACATCTCATCTTAACTACTTTAGCCTTTCAGCCAAGTCAAGCATAAACCCTTGCCACATCCTCATGAGATAGGGCAGGGAAAGAAAAGATGATGGGCTATTGTCTTTCTGTAAGATACTTGAAACCAGGCCATCTTTTTGTTTAGTATCAAGTAAACCATTTGGGGATGCTCCCCAGGAGAGAGAGAGTCCTTCCACACACTGCTATGCTCATCTATTTGATTTGTCATCTAGCCAGCTCACCAGTAAGAAGGACTTCATTTTCTTGATTGTTTTTTTCCACACAATTTTGTGTTTGGGACAGGGTGCACCCTTAACAAACTGATGACATTGGGGTGGATATGTTCCCCACCTCCTTTTTGAGTACTCAGAAGTAAAGACAATTTTTGAAAGTGGTGTATTTTATTGCTTCCCCCCCCCCAAAAAAAAAAAAAACAACAAAAAAACCAAAAACCCTTTATTAGCATTCCTTATTTTCTCTTTTTCACTATCCATATAAGCATATTGGTTGCCCTTGCTAACAGGCCATACCCAGTGTTATTTTTGCAATGCTTGATTTAAAATAAGATACTTCTCTATTGTATTTTTTCCCATTTAATGTTTTGGTTGGATTTACTGTCTACTTACACAATATAGTAAAAGGGTTAAAGGTAGATTTTAAAAGGCTTGCATGTGGCAAAACTGGGAGATATATGTGTGACTCAACCGTGCACATGTTGCGCGGATTTTAAAAGACCTTTGGCCACGTGTATATCTCCCAGTACGTGGTTAAAAAGGTTTGGCAAGAAAGTAGCAGAAATTGGGCATGGTCTGGGCAGGGCATGAGTGGGCTGGGACTGCACCTATGAAGTCAGTTATGTGCCCTAGCTCGCACCAGGATCCCACAACTGCGTAACTTGCTTCTGCTATGGACAGCATGTAAGTAGTTAAAAATGGGTAGTCAGTGGGGTTTAGGTGTCAGGGCTACTAGGGTAAAAGGGAGGCAAGTTAGCTAGGTGGTTTAGGAAGTCCGTTCCTTTACTGGGGTGAACTGGGAGGGAACTGGACAATAAACCTATTGCGTCACCTCACGTACCTACTAAATTTCCCCCCTTATGCGCTTGAGACGGGATTCATGCATATATGTGCACATCGATATAAAATCGTGCATGCATCTACTTGTGGGTAGCCAATTTTATAACATACGTGCATAAATGCGCGCATGTTATAAAATCAGTGCGACCATGTACATATGCACGTCATTTTGAAATTTACCACCCCTATTACTGTTTTAGTCTGGTGTGATGATTTTATCTGGTTTGTGGAGCCACAAGTGAGAGGTAGCTTGGGAAGTGCCCAGAATTGTGGTATCGGAGTGACCTGGACCCTGTCTCATCCTCCACTCAGGCTATGAAGCGAAAAATAAATCATATTAGTAAAGATAACTTCGCATGCGGCAATCCCAACCCCAAGCATAGGGGTAATTCAGAGTTACGACCAAGGGGCAGACTAGGGGTAATTGAGGCTCCCCTAAGGATCTAATATCAGGGGAAGTTCCAGATACGGCTACAGGGATGGAGAGAAGTGAGCTGGGTTTGAGTGGGGGAGATTTATTAAGGCTCTAGGAGTGAAGGGGAAAGGAGTGCCAGACATTGGCGCCAACAAAAGAAGGAGCTAATGTTTTTCAGCAGGGATCTACTTGTTAAATTTAGATTTAGGCAAGATTAGGCCTGTTTTTCTTGCTCTTAATTGGAGGCAGCTTAGCATTCCTGAAACAAGTATAGGCTTTCTACTTGTAGTTTTCCCTTGGCTGTCCTTACAGGTGACAAGCCAAGATGACAAGCCTTCATGTACTTTTTATGCAAATACTTTACCCTGAATTTCAAAACAAACTTATGCACATAAGTTCTCTTTGAAAATCCCCTTGTAAGTGGGCTGGTATGAGGACAAACTCACCTGCACAAAGTTACACCTTCTCTGTCGAATGTGCAACTTGTGCAGGTTAGTTTATGTGTGTAGACTTTTCAAAATTCAAATGTAACTCAATCCCAACCAAGTCTACTCCAGCTATACCACCTGGAACACCTCTCCCCAGTGTCTGTAAAAGTTTGCACAAAATAGGGTTACACATACACTTTTACATGCATTGAGCCCTGACCTATTTTATAACAGTCATTTGCGTGCATAAAACCATGTTTATGCATATAATGTGGTTAGTGCAGTTAGTATAGCTGTGTTTAAAAAAGGATTGGATAAGTTCTTGGAGGAGAAGTCCATTACCTGCTATTAAGTTCACTTAGAGAATAGCCACTGCCATTAGCAATGGTTACATGGAATAAACTTAGTTTTTGGTACTTGCCAGGTTCTTATGGCCTGGATTGGCCACTGTTGGAAACAGGATGCTGGGCTTGATGGACCCATGGTCTGACCCAGTATGGCATTTTCTTATGTCTTATGTCTTAATGGCTTTGAAAATTCAAACCACACACACACTCCCCAGTGCCTGCACCCTCCCACTCCCTCAAATCTTGCCAGAGTCAAGTGGGAAGAAGACTTTGCCATCCTGCGTTGATCTGACATGGATATCAGTAATCTAGAGCTGTGTTTGCACATTTAGATGTAAATTCAGCATACTTTGGCAAGATTTGAGGGAGGGTGCAGGCACTGGGGAGTGTGTGTGTGTGTGTGTGTGGTTGGCATTAAATATACTGGGTGGATGGGAAGGATTGATGGATATGGACACTAGGGTAAATACATCAGGAGGATGGGGGGGGGGAGTTTGATTGGGGATAAAAGCATTGGGTGAGGCTTTTCTTGTGAATATGTCATAGGCGGGTGGGGGATTAGGTTATTCCAGCACATGGGAGACACTAGGTAGCAGAGAAATATGGAGAGTTGGGGGCAGTATGAGTATGATATTGAGTAGTGGGTTCTTTTTGGTTTTTTGATTGCATTTAGGAGGGAAGGAGCATGTCCAACCAGATTTAGGCCTGCTATTGCAGTAGCTAGATTAGGCTAATCAAGTTTGGCAGCTGGTACTATTAATGAGCTCTAGCCATCACCTGATCTGCATGTAGAAAGACAAATTTCACAGTCAATTAGGATTGTCAAATGACTTAATTTTTTCAGGATTGTTGATACGGTCCTGGGTTTGCCACCAAGCCCACGTATGCAGTTGGGCAAAACTAGAACCGGATCAGCCTATCCTGGAAAAATGGAGCTAGTTAACAAGCCTCCACTCAATCAAATAGCAAAATGCCAATCTCCCATCCTATCCCATCACTCGATCTAATTGATAAAGATTTTTTTCTTGTAAAACCTGTTACAACCCATATTACTTTTGTCACTGCTCTATCAGTATCCCATGCAGCTTCTCAGACACAAATTGAAAAACTGACAAGTTGATTTCTTAATTCAGCTGTAGTGGTAAAATAATCTGTAGGCTATGAATCAACCTCTGTTCACTTTATAATAGTAAACAATCAAAGTCACCATCTCTATGTTTCTTGTTGATGTGTTTGGGTGCAAAATAAGTGAACATCTTAAAAAATAAATCCATAAATTATTCAGCCAAATACCACTAAGACTGTCATGATACATTTTTTAAAACAATTTTTCTATCTGGTTTGAAATGATTCTTATTTTTACTAAAATGTAAAATTCTGCATGGGCACAATATGACAGACCACATAACAAACAACAATTTGAAGTCATTTTTTACCTGTTTATTTGTGGGGTTTTTTTATCATTGAATGCAAATATCTTTTTAATCTCATCATTCCTACAAGAAAAATGTCCTATTTTTCTTGTAGGAATGGATTATTGATAATCCAAACAGTTTTGTGTGACCTTTCCCCCCCCCCCCCCCCTCCTCCTGGGTGTTTTTCAAGAAGATGACACTATCTCATCCATTTTCTTTTTATTTAGTTATTTATCTATTTATTTATTTATTTGTTTAAAATTGTTATAGCCTTCACTCAACATTTGGAACGGGGAACAAAATAACATACATGAAGAGGTATAAAACAAAGACACATACTAGGCGTCATCAGAGTGAAGGTATTCAAAATATTACTGCTGTCTTCTGCCTTATATATAATCATTGGTCTAAAAAGTTATTACAAAAATGATTTTGTAGTTATTTTTATCTTGCAATTAAAACATATTTTAGAGTAAAGTCCAACAAACTTATCAAAATAACGCCAACTGGATCTAATTTGAAAACAATGCCTTAATGTTCCATTTCAGCTCGACACAGGGCTGAAATGGAACATTAAGGCATTAATTCTTTGTCAGGGTGCAGTTTCAAAATAAGGTCTAAAAACAGAAAAAAATATTTTTTAATAAAATATATACATAACCAAACTATTATGTGATACCTGGATGTTGACTCACTGGTATGATCACAAAGTGGCGTTCCCATCAGAGATCAAAGTAAATCACGGTCAACTAATGGTTGAGGATTATATTGGTTCGTGGCCTGTCAATCAAATTATGTAACATATCAAGAATTTAAATGAGCAAAAATAAGGTCCCAATTTAAAGCAGAGAATACCAATTTATTTTGTTCTATGTGGAAATGCATTGTTGAACATCACAACTGTATATCAATCAACAAGATACAAGCACCAAAAGTCCAACACTGTGTGCAGCTAGCCCATACATTTGTGGATCTTAAATGGCATGTGATTGAATGTGTACACAGTAATAAATATGGAGATGATCTTGCATATTTTTTTAATTACAGGAAACAGTTCTGGATTTTTTTATTTAAATACTGTACACCCTTATGGCTTTAACAACGAAATAGACTGGTATTCTCTACTTTAAACTGGGACTTTATTTTTGCTCGTTTAAGTTCTTGATATGTTATGTCATATGATTGACAAGCCATGAACCAATATAATCATAAGCCATTAGTTGGCCATGATTTACTTTACTGGTAGGAACGCTACTTTGTGATCATACCAGTGAGTTGACGTCCAGGTATCGCATAATAGTTTAGTTATGTATATATTTTATTAACAAATAGTTTTTTCTACTTTTAGTCCTTAGTTTTAAACTGCACCCTGATGAAGAACAGAGGTTCGAAACACAATCCAGTGTTGGGCTGAAATAGAACATTAAGGAATTGTTTTCTAATTAGATCCGGTTGACATTATTTTAACGCACATTGCACAATTTGGAAGATAAGTTTGTTGTACTTTACTCTAAATATGTTTTAATTGCAAGATAAAAATAACTAAAATATCTTTTTTATGATAACTTTTTAGACCGATGATTATATATAAGGCAGAAGACAGCAGTAATGTTTTAAACACATTCACTCTGATGATGCCTAGTATGAATGTCTAATTCACTCATTATTATCTGTTGATGAGATGGATTATTAATCTTGTGATGCCTATGTATCCACTCACTTGTCTCATTTTGGGAATATAGTTTTGATATTGGATAAAACAAAGACACAACCATCCAAGCATCATTGTCAATTAGTATGTACAACTTGATCTGGGAAGAATGAAATTACCTTATAAATAAACTCAAAGTCGTAACAGCCCTCAAAAACATCCAAAAAATGTTTTCTATTTAGTCTGTTCAAATGCCATCTTGAATAAGACTGCTTTTAATGTTTTCCCTTGAATTCCAATGCCTGGCAAAAGAAAGTGTTGGGAGACTTTGAAACAAAAAATCCTATGAGACTGTGGGACTGCTTAGTGTTTCAGTCCACGTTTACATGCTGAATTTGTTAAAAGTGAATAATGCTACAAACAGCAAGCATTAAAAGTGTTTCTGCAAAATAACTTGCCTATCCAAATAAAAGACTTGCTTATACACCTGGCTGACAGCTCTATATTTATGGATAGCCTCTCTCCAAAATCAAAACATATCTAGCTCTCTGTTGTTTAGGTTCCTCCATCCAAGAGCAGAACAAATACAGTCAAAAATATTGACTTACTAGTAAGTTAGTTCTTAATGATTCTACATGATAGCTTCTAAAATGTAGCAAAGAATTACAGTCAATTGTGGGGTGTGTTTTTTTTTTAATAAATTGTTGCATACAAGCTCTCTCCTTAGTTTTGTATATTTTCACATCTAAAAATGAGGAGGTCCATATTCAGAAGTTATCTAGTTAAATGAATATTTGTGTACTTATCTAGCTAAATTCTAGCCAGATAATTTTTTTCTGGCTAAATTTTCACTGGATAAGTCAAAGCCATGCCGCTGAATATATATTTATTTATTTATTTATTTATGGTTTTTATATACCGGAGCTCCTGTATACAATACATATCGCTCCGGTTCACAGAGAACAGTAATAATTACTGCCGGGTGGCAGTTTACATGGAACAGTTTACAAGGAACAGTTTACAAGGAACAGTTTACAAGGAACAGTTAACATGGCCATTTACATGGAACAAATCAGAATACTCGATCTAAGTAATAAGAAGACAGGAACTAATTAGTCTCAACTTTAAACATATAAATAAGGCAATTTATAATCTTGGATAAATAAGGCAGTACATTAGAACCAAAGGGCAGGGGTTGTTATATCTTCTAGTTCTTAGCTCTCTGGGAAAGCTTGCAGGAAGAGCCAAGTCTTTAGTTTCGCCTTAAAAGTAGTGTGGCACGGCTCAAGGCGGAGGTCTGGTGGTAGGGAATTCCAGAGGGACGGGCCCGCAGTTGATAGAGCGCGTTTTCTTAGGGAGGATTTTGCGGGCTGGGTAATCATTCTATTTTGATATGCTCTTCTAGTCGGCTTATCTGAAGTATGTAGTTGCAGTTTGAAGGTTAAGTTGAGTGGGGATAAGCTGTGAAGTGCCTTATGCATCATCATGCTGCTTTTGAACTGTATTCTGTATTTAATGGGGAGCCAGTGGAGGTGCTGGAGGATCGGGGTGATGTGGTCTTTTTTTTTGGCGTTGGTGAGTATTCTTGCTGTGGAGTTTAGTACCATCTGGAGGGGTTTGGTGGAGCAGGCGGGGAGTCCCAGCAAAAGAGAGTTGCAATAGTCCAGTTTCGGGAGAATGATGGCTTGGAGTACTGTGCGGAAATCTCTGTAGCGTAGAAGTGGCTTTAGTTTCTTTAAAACTTGTAATTTAAAGAAGCATTCTTTGGTGGTGTTGTTGATGAAATTATTGAGGCTGAATCTGTCGTCTAGTATTACACCCAGATCTCTGACTTGTGGTGAGGTGGTGTATCCTAAGGTGACTGGAGAGTTGCTTGTGGTCAGCAGGGTAGATTTTTCCGGTGCTATTATCAGGATTTCCGTTTTGTTAGTATTCAGAACCAGGTTGAGGCTGGTCAGAAGCTCTTTTATGGTGGAGAGGCATTTATTCCAGTAGGACATGGTCTTGTGTAAGGTGTCCGTTATGGGGATGATGATTTGAATGTCATCCGCGTATATGAAATGGTTAAGCTTGAGGTTGGTGAGCAGGTGACAGAGTGGGAGAAGATATATGTTGAAAAGGGTGGGGGAGAGTGAGGATCCCTGTGGTACCCCCATTTTGGCTTGTATGGGATGAGATTCCTTGTTATTTATTTTTACTCTGTATGTTCTGTTCTCCAGGAAGGATTTAAACCAATTGAACGCTGCTCCTGTGATGCCGATCTCTGTGAGTCGTTGTAGTAAGCTGGTGTGATTCACGGTGTCGAATGCTGCTGACAGATCTAGGAGTGCGAGAAGGCAAGGATGGCCTTTTTCAAGATTGAAGATAATGGTGTCAGCTAGAGTAGCTAATAGTAATTCGGTGTTCTTTTTCTTCCGGAATCCAAATTGGTTATTGGTGAGGATATTGTTGTCATCTAGGAATTCAGAAAGTTGTCGGTTAACCACTTTCTCCATAATTTTGGCTAATATAGGAAGGTTTGCTATCGGTCTGTAGTTGGCAGGATCTGTCGTGGGAAGGTTAGGTTTTTTGAGGAGGGGTTTGAGCCTTGCAGATTTGAGTTGATCGGGAACTTGTCCTTGGGCAAGAGCACGGTTAATGATATCTGCAAGTGGCTTGGCCACGGTGTCAGGGATGGAACTCAGCAGGTTTGATGGGATATGGTCTAGGGGGTGAGAGGACGGTTTTATCTTTTTGAGAATGTTTGCTATTTCCAAGGCGGATGTCGGTTCGAGCGAAGTAAGCTCTGCAGTGTAAGTGTTGGGTTGAAGAGCTGGGGCTATAGATGCTTGCGAGCTGTGGAGACTGGTGCTGTTTGTATGCGGGGGTGTCCCTTTGAGAGGGGCAATGAGTGTGATGCTGTTTGTATGCGGGGGTGTCCCTTTGAGAGGGGCAATGAGTGTGGTAATTTTAGGCTAAGTTAGCCGATTAAGTGTATGCGGCTATAATTAGTTGAGCTACTAATGGCTGAACATGGACCTCAAAATATACAATGTACTGCTTATCACACAATGAGTGTGGTGCTGTTTGTATGCGGGGGTGTCCCTTTGAGAGGGGCAATGAGTGTGGTAATTTTAGGCTAAGTTAGCCGATTAAGTGTATGCGGCTATAATTAGTTGAGCTACTAATGGCTGAACATGGACCTCAAAATATACAATGTACTGCTTATCGTTTTCAATTTAAAATTAATGTCACAGTTATTCATGTGAATGCCAGCAATTTAATGTCACTGTCCTTGCCAAAGAGTCAAACATCCTCAATATGACCTAAACCAAAAAAAGAATTTTGGTGGATAAAAGGTGATGCATTAGGAAAATATCTTCAAGCTTGCAGGCATCACTTAACCACTAACTTTATATGGTGACTCTTGTTATGCTGCTGTTTGTTTATTTATTTCCAAGCTAGACTAAATTAGAGTTAAATTCCTATGTATTTATTTATTTATAACTTTTTTTATACTGAAGTTCAGGTAACAGAATTACTTATCACTCCGGTTTACATTATAACAAGTAGAAAACAATTACAATAGTTCACAGTTTACGATCGACATAGAGAACATGAAGGTTGGCAGGTAGAGATATGATTGAAGGTACAAGGTGGATTAAATTGGTCATTTGGGGTAGTAGAAGGAATGGTAACAGTACAAGTCCATTAGATGGATTAGGGAGTCAGGGTAAATGAGATATAATAGAGCAGTAATAATGGGAGGGCAGAAACCTAGTGCAATGGAAGAAGAGTCTGGGTAAAAACATCGATGATGATATGATTAAGTTCTACTTCCTTGTCACAATTTTATCATAGTTAAATGATGGAATTTGGGGGGACAGCCTTGGCTCAATAGCCTTGGCTCTTTTCCTGAAAGCAAGGTAGGAATTCTCTTGGCATAAGGATAGTGGAATGTTGTTCCACAGTTAAGGTGCAACTAGCTCTCTGTATGTGGGAGGTGGATAGGAGGAGTCCCAAGCCCAATCTCAATAACATGACAGCTAGTTCCAGCCTTGCTTCCAGAAGGACCCACTCAGGCGGCCCCTCCTCACTATTACCTCAGAGCCTCCTGATGCATGGGGTGCGGTGGGAGGCGGGGTCTGCAGGAAAAGCAGCTCAGCAGCTATGGGCGCACAGGGGAGAGGGAAGGCCAGCTGCACATCAGTAGCGTTTGCAGAGTTTAAAGCCAAACATTGGCTAAGAAGGCCACTGGTTAACAGGTTGCTTGGTATCTCAGGTGGAGGGGGCAGAGCTGGCTCATTCCTTCTCTCTTCACCCTCTGGGTCTCTAACCTTTTCTCTTCACCCTCTGGCAACTTTGTCTTTCCCTCCCTATAGGAGTTTATGTTTGTAAATTTGTTGCTGCCACAATTAGTGGGGAACCTGAGCCTGTCGTGATCATTTGTTTTATTCAATGTATTGCATGCTTGTTATCAGTGGGATGGTTGCCAGTGGTTGAACACAGGAGCTGTTGCACCAGACCCCATCATTGGGGGGGGGGGGGGGGGGGATTTGGAATTTCTCTATATGTCTGAACCCCAGAAGGGCTGGAGGTGGCTAACCTCTGGGATGTGCTGCTTTGGCTGCCCATATACCAGGTATTGATCAGGAAGATTTTGGAGGAATTGTACTATTATATTACTGGGGTTTAGGTCTGTGCTGTGTTGTAATAAAGCTGTAGGCCAGAGGTTCCCAACCTTTTTGGAAGTGTGGACACCTTTTCAACCTGAAATACTTTTGGGGACCTTCACATGCTTCTTTCATTGTTACCTGCTGTTATGAGCAGTATATAGAAAATTTATTAATCTAATAACAAAGAATAATTATTTGCACACCAGACTCATTTACAAGATATAAAATTATTAAATAATGCTTACTGATGTAAATGGAATATAAATAATTGCAGAGCACAGCAGTAAATGTGCAAAAATTGTACTCATATTCAATAACTTATGTAGTAGAACTACAGGCAGCCCCACAGCTGGATCTGTCTGGATCTAGAGCTTTGGGGGGCATGGACTGGTGGAGAGAGAAAAAGAGAGAGAATGGTGGGACGGGAGCGACAGGCAGAGTGGTGAAGATGGACAAGTGAAGGCAGATTCTGGTGGGGGATTGGTGGAGGGGGGATAAAGAGAGAGGTGGACTGATGGGGAGAGAGAGCAACTGGCGGGGCTGGACTGCTGGAGGGTGAGAGAGAGTGACTGGCAAGGATGGACTGTTGGAGGGAGTGAGGGGCACTGGTTGGGATGGACTGTGAAGCAAAGACAGAGAGCGAGGGACTGGTGGGGAAGGGGAAGAAGTGATGTTCGAGACATTCATTCTCACACACACACACACCACACCCTCTTTCTCACTCACAAATACATGAGCACACAAAGATGCTCCCTCTTATATACACAATGCTCTCATACACACATACACACACACACACACACACAGCTTCCTCTCTCTTATATACACATGCTGTCTCTTTCTCTCTCTCATTCACACACATGCACACACACATACTCACAAACTCCCTCTCTTTCATTCACACAAGCTCTCACACACATACTCATGCTCATTTTCATAGAGTTTGCAGGGATAGAAGAAGTCCCATGGCCACCTCCTCACTCAGGCTGCCAGCAGCCCCGCAGCCTTCTTTGGTATTGGTGAGATGGGATGCGCCGGTGGCCTCATATCCCCCTTTATTCTTTACCTGCCGGTGAGATAAGGTATGATAACAGGGGGGCGCTCTTGCGCAACGATCAAAATGGCCGCCTAAGTGTGTAGCTCCGCTCGAGATTTTTTCATTATAGGAAGGAAACACTACTTTTTGTGCGTCTCCAGCTTCCTTTTTTTGCCGATTCAGCTTCGCGAATGTCCAAGCTCCCGATGGCATCCAGTAAACCCGGGAAGATAGAAGCGGCGTTTGCGGCGTCGGCAGGCACTAAAAGATCCAAGGCCGACCCTCCTTCCCCTGACAAGGCCCCGCCAACGAAGGTAATGGCGTCTGCCGATGTTGTTCTCACCGAGCTGCGCCAGCTAAAAGTACTGATAAATGTTAATATTGATGCTACTAATGCGATACGAGGGGAATTAGTAACAGTTTCGGCTAAACTGGAGTCTTACCAATCCCGACTCGATGATGTGGAATCTCAAGTCTCCTCTTTACTGTTAACTACCGCCTCCGTTCCTCAGATAACTAAAGACATGGAGCAACTTCAAAATAGTATTGAAGACCTATCTAACAGGAACAGACGAAATAATGTTCGACTACTTGGAATTATGGAGGGAGAGGAAGGCAATGATATAATTGGCTTTCTCATTAAGTTGCTTACCAACAGCCTCAGCGTAGATTTTCAATATCCGCTGGAAATCGAGCGAGCACACCGAGTTCCATTCAAGCCACCTTCTAATCCCAAATATCCAAGACCGATTATATTTAAATTATTATGTTACCCTCAAGTACTGCAAATCCTGGCGGCTGCCAGAACTCAGGCACCTATTCAATATCAGGGCCGTAATATAATATTTGTGCCAGATCTGGCTAAAGCTACTGCGGAGCGCCGGAAGGCCTTTTTGGCGATGCGGCCGAGACTTCAGCATATTGGAGCGAAATATGGTCTCCTGTACCCCGCACAGATGCGTGTTACCTACAACAATCAAACGCAACTCTATCAACAGCCCCAGGCTCTAGAGGATTTTCTTCACACTATTGATATTACGCCTGCTATGGTGACCTGAACAATTAATGGCTTCTACGGAGGTCATGATACTAGCTGGAGACGCTATACGTCGTTGTAAGCACGATTTTTTTTGTTCATTTTTCCTTATCCGGAATCATGTTTCATTATCTTTCTCGAGTGATGAGTTCCACTTGGACTGGCCGTTGGTCCGCCTAGGGGCCCACTAAGCTATCCCTCTTGGGATTCTACCCTTAGCACAGTTAGTGCTAACACCGTTTAGGTCTCTCTTGTCTTATCCTCTTTTTCTCTTCTTTCTCTCTGTTTCTTCTCCCTCTCTTTCTACTCTTTCCAATTCTGTTTTCCCTCTTTCTGTTGCACTTGTGCTTTCTCTTCATCCTATTTCTCAGACGATATCAGTACTACGGTATCGGATATTGCTTGATTTCCTTTTTTCTTTTTTCTCTCTTTTTTCTTCTCCTTTTTTTGCAATATGACTAATATTAAGGCCTCGTTTACAGTGACTTCGTTAAATGTTCAAGGTTTTTCGCACCCCATCAAGCGAAAAAAAATCCTCACTTATCTCCAATCTTTGCATTCTGATATCGCCCTTATACAGGAAACTCGATTAACATCTACTGAGGCTCAAAAACTAAAGCAGCAATGGGTAGGGCAAGTTTATTTTAGCCCTGCTGTCCAAAAAAAACGAGGAACGGCCATTCTCCTACATAAAAGACTAGACGCTACGGTGACCCAACAAGCTGCGGACACTGATGGAAGGTGGAATCTCATCCAAGCATCCATTAATAATGACATCTATACGATACTAAATATATATGCTCCAAATCTGGATGAACCTTCATTCTTCCATGATACCTTTGCCCGCCTTTTAGCTCATAATTCTACATCTACCATAGTTGGAGGAGACTTCAATCAAGTCCTGGACCCTTTCATAGATAAGAAAACATCTGCTCGTTTGACTATCTCTAAATCCAGCAAGACACTCAAGCATCTTATGTCTTCTTTTGGCCTATCAGATCCATGGAGACTTCTGAATCCTGCTGAAAAGGAATACACCTTCTTCTCTTTCCCACACTCTTCCTATTCCCGCATTGACTTTTTTTTAACATCTCATCATCTCATATCACGCATTCAATCCGCTTCCATTGCACCCATCTTAGTATCGGATCAAGCGGCTATTACTCTACAAATTGACTTGCAATCTCCAATTATGGCGGACAGATTGTGGAGATTCAATTCTTCCTTACTTTCTGACCCGGAATTTATAGACTACATCAGAGACAAAACTACTGAATATTTTTTGTATAACTCTTCATCTGAAATTTCATTGTCCACTCTCTGGGACGCTTATAAAGCCACTATACGTGGTGATATCATCAGTTTCTCTGCTCATCAACGGAAATTACGAAACGCTGAACTTGATCGTCTCCTACAATCCATCGTTTCCCTGGAAACAGCACATATTCGCTGTCCGACGTCAACTTCATTAGCTGAGGTGCTTAAAGCTAAATTTCAATACAATCAGCAGCTAAGTGCTTCGGTTCGTTTAAATGTTTTTCACTCCAATGCTTTATACTATGCGGAAAACAACAAAAGTGGTCATTTATTAGCTACCTATTTGAAAAAACGAACTGAAAAAAAACGCATTACCAATCTCACATCGGCCACAAACCATACTTTGACTCAAGATGCAGATATCCTACAAGCTTTCAGGGACTTCTATGCGACATTGTACCAAAACGAGGTTGATGTCTCTGAAGCTGAACTGCATTCCTTCTTTTCTTCACTTTCGCATCCCTCAATTTCTTCTACTCAACATCAAGAGCTCGAATCTCCGATTACTGCCCAGGAAATTGAACTCGCCATCAAGTCCCTTCAGACCGGGAAAGCCCCCGGTCCGGATGGCTTCACTACAGATTTCTACAGGGCTTTTAGTCAAGAACTTATTCCATACTTACAAAAAGTGTATTCTATTGCCCCCACTCAACCACAGTGTTTTCCCACATTTTCTGAAGCATGTGTGGTGGTTCTCCCAAAGCCAGGCCGTGCAACAACGGAGGTTGGAAATTATAGACCCATCTCTCTATTAAATACTGACTATAAAATCCTCACTAAAATATTGGCCACTAGATTGTCTAAAATAATGCCACATCTCATTCACCCAGACCAATCTGGTTTCATTAAAAACAGGCTCATCGCCAATAACACCAGACTTTTTTTTCACATTCATGAAGCGGTCCACTCAAGTCCTTTCCCTGTTATTGCGGTATTACTAGATGCCGAAAAGGCTTTTGACCGCGTTGAATGGTCTTTCCTCTTCTATGTCCTCCACAAATTTGGATTTGGCTCACAATTTGTTTCCTGGATTCGGCTCCTATATTACTCCCCTTCTGCATTTTTATATATTAATAATCGCAAATCCCCGAGCTTTTCACTCCATAGAGGAACTAGGCAGGGGTGCCCCCTCTCTCCGTTGCTTTTCAACCTGGCTTTGGAACCCCTTCTTATTGCAATACGTCAAAATTCTCACATTACAGGTGTCTCTATTGGATCTGAAACTTATAAACTATCGGCATATGCTGACGATGTATTATTATTCCTTACTAACCCTGAAGTCTCATTATCTCATTTATTGCAATTAATCAATGTATATTCCTCTCTGTCTGGATATAAGATCAATTGGCACAAGACGGAACTATTACCCCTTAATGTCATGGGCTCTATGGTTGACTTATCTACTTCTGTCATACAAAAGGTCCCCCAATGTATTAAGTATTTAGATGTATACTTTTATACCAATCCTACCTTAACGATTTCTAACACAGAATCTCGTATTTTACAATCCCTTAAGGACTTAACTTTGGGTTGGTCGCCTCTTCACTTGACGTGGTGGGGGCGGTTAGACACTATCAAAATGGTGCTTGCACCGAAAATCATTTACGCTTTGTCAATGATACCGGTTTTTTTCTCCCCCGCTTTTTATCAAAAGGTAGACAGGATCCTTTCCTCCTTTTTATGGAAAAATCGAAATCCGAGAATTGCCTTGACCAAACTAAAACTTGTTAAATCCAAAGGGGGAGTTAATTTCCCTAATTTTCATGCGTACCACCAAGCTTTTATGCTCCAACAGGCCTATCATCATTTTCAGGAGGATACTGATGAATGGGAACAACCGAGGTGGCTAGCCATTGAACGTTCCCTTTTGTCTCCTATCCCACTGTCATGTTTTCCTGGTATGAAACTTCCAGTGAAATATGCCACTAATCCGATACTGAATTCTTTACACGCAGCTTATTGTCTCTTTGATTCCCTTCGCCCTCGTCAGATATGTTCTTGGAGCCACTCCTGTATGGCCCCCATTTGGTACAACTCATTGTTGCTCATTAACGGTAGTTCTTTCCTATGGCCACTATGGCATACTAAAGGAATATGGTTTTTGTCTTCCATTTTAGAGGATAGTAATCTTCTTCCTTTTTCTACTCTACAAAGCCTTTATGGGCTCCCTAAAACCCAATTTTATGCATGGCTACAGCTTAGGAACGCATTATCCTCCACCCCATTTTTATCCAATCCACTTACTGCTTCTCCATTTCTATTACAAATTTTTCAGGAGTTTGGGACTAAAGGTCATTTAGCTTCCCGCTTATATAAGACTATTGTTGCAACTAATATTAATAAAAATTTTACTAAATTATACCCAATTTGGACACGGGATGTAAACGTTTCTATCACTGCTGCTGAGTGGAATCATCTGTGGTCCATCACCACACGCATCTCACTATCTTCCAGTTTGACGCAGTCCTCTTTTTTCTTTATGCATAGAGCTTTTTGGACTCCCTGGCGGTTGCACCGAGCTGGCCTGCTTCCCACTCATCAATGTTGGTCATGCTCTACCCCCAATGCCACATTTGAACATATGTTTTATTCTTGCCCATACATACATACGTTTTGGTGCCAAACCTGGTCTATTATTTCCTCAATTCTTACACTGGATTCCCCTCTTACATTTGCTATCATATTTCTCCGGGGATCCAATCACTCTTTCCATCTATCATTACCTCACCGGAAATTGATAGATTTCCTCTGCGCTGTTGCGCTTCATACCATACTATCAAACTGGAAGCGTAGTGATTTGCTATCCGTGACTTGGTGGTGGAACTCAGTCTGTATGTATTATAAATATGAAAAAGCAATGGCTATTAAGAGTCATCGATTGGCCTCGTGGGCGCAGGTATGGAAACCTTAGGAGATTATATTCTTGCTAATGTACCTTGAATATTTACCTGGTATACGAATCTGTCATATCGGCTTCTTCCTCCTCTTTCTGCTCTGATCTCTTCTCTTTTCTTTCCTTTCTCTTTTACCTTCTTTCTCCTCTCTTTTCTTTTCCCTCTATATCCTTTGCTCCTCTAGTCTCTCTTCTCGCTCTTTTCTTCTCCTTTACCTCCGTTATCTTCATATTCCATTTACAGCTTCGGTAGGAAGCATTTCTGATTCATTTTGAACTAGCAATCACAGCTGTTTAGTCAGAGTTATCATTTTGTACACGTTTTGTTGGCAATGTCTTAATTGTCTGTTCTAGGGCGTGAATTTTATGACCCTCAACAATTCATATCGGTTTCGTTATATATGCTCTTACATCTTCATTTTCTGTTATCAACTGTATATATATGACCAGTTTATGTAACCATGTGATGGCTGTATTGTGAAACCTTTCTTTCAATAAAAATATTGAAACTAAAAAAAAAAAAAAAAAGGTATGATAACAGACCCACAGCTTCCTTCAGCCTCCACAGGCCCAGCAGCCTCCTTCAGTCTTCCTCCGTCAGTAAGATGGGGTGCTCTGGTGGCCTGTTGGGACTCATCTTTCATAGCCTGTCAGGCCTTTTCTTAACATGGGCTTTCTTGTCTCTTCCCATGGCTCACAGAATCCCTGTTACGGTGCGGAGGATGCCTAGGGGTCCAGATCACAAGTTGGGAACCATTGCTGTAGACCTTATGAAGCCAGATTTGAGAGTAAAGGTGAGTGTGGGAACTGAAACAGGCAATTATGCCATCCAATGTTAATGCAAAATAGGCTACACTATGCCTATGCTGAATTCTGAGAAAATCATGAAAAAAAAAACATTTAGGGGTAGATTTTAAAAGCTTAAACGTGGGCATACATGTGCGCACACTACCCAACGTGTTGCGATCCCCCCTGCTGCTGCGCTACAGGAGGTCTCTTACCTTCCTCCGGAGGCCGCTCTGAAGCCTGGGCCTCGCCTGTGTTCCATCCGGGACTTGCTCCAGGGCCTGAGAGGCCTAGCTGTGCCTGTGGCTTGCTTGCCAGCGTTTGGACTTCCTGTTTGGCGACGCCCTTCTCCTAGGGGCTGGCCCGCAGCTCTCCACCTGACTTATAGGCCCAGCGGTGGGCGGTCCTGGCAAGCTCCTCCCAGGGAGTTGCCTTCTACCTCCAGTATTTAAGGACTTTCTGTTCACTTGCAAAGGGCCTCTGGATCAGGTCCTACAGTCGTCTGTATCCTTGCTGATCCAGGTCTTCCGTGATCATCATATGCTTTGATGGATCCCTGTCCAGTGTCTCTGCCTAGATGTTTGTTCCTGTGCCTGCCAGCCGTAAGGACTTCGGATGTGAGTATCCCAGCATCGGAGTTCCTGTTCGCCTGGAGTTTCCCTGCACCCTCCTTCTCAGCGTGGTCCGCGACCAGCCTTCCTGGGCTGTGTAGGGCACGTCTGGGACAGGGTGGTCCGTGACTCAGTCCCACGGGTGGGCTGAGTAGGGCGCCCTGATGGACAGTGCCATGTTTCCGTCCAGCCTTGTCTACAGTGTCTGCTTCAGCCCTTGCCCGGATGTCTTCCTGTCTCTGCCTTGACCTACGTCCTCGTCTGGTTCCTGAGCCTTCTGTCCTGTTGGGCCCTGGAGTGGCCAACAGGAGGGATTCGTCCCACGGGCTCTTGAGCTTCTGCCAGCCGAGGGGGCTTCGGATGTGAGTATCCCAGCATCGGAGTTCCTGCTCGCCTGGATCTTTCCTGTGTCTCGCTTCAGCCCTTGTCCTGATGTCTCCGTCTTGCTTCAGCCTGCTTCTGCCCCGTCTGATGTCTTCTGTTTAAGGACTCTGTCTGCCCTCGCCTCTGTCCGGCCTGCTGCCCATTGCCGTTCCCTGCGGCAGGTCCGAAAGGGCCGGGAACAGTCGGAGGACCGTTCATTAGTCAACTTCCCCGTGTTGGCTATCATGGGCATGCAGGTCCGGCTGAGGGTCGGACTCCCTGCTTCTGTTCCTGCCTGCCTGGCTCACCATGCCTGCTCAGCTCACCTCCCACGGTGTGGCTTGGGGCTCCTCCTTGAGTCCTGCCGTGGCCCAAGGGCTCACCACCCGCTTACGACAACCGCGCCCGCGCGCGCTTGTAACACAACGTGCACACATGTACGCCTGATTTTATAACATGCACATGTTATAAACATGCAGGCGTGCTCATGTTATAAAATCCAGGGTCAGCGCGCGCAAGGGTGTGCACAATTGTGCACCTTGCGCGTGCCAAGCCCGCTCTGAGCCGCGCTGCCTTCCCCCTTTCCCTCCCAGGTTGCTCTGAAATCGGAGTGGCCTCAGAGGGAACTTTCCTATCCCCCCCAACCCAACTTCTCGTCCCTTCCCTTACCTCCCTCGCCCTTTCACCCCTACCTTTGATAACTTCGGTTTTTTTGTTTCTAAACTTACTTCAGCCCTGGGGCTGAAGTAAGTTGCGGGCGCCATCCAACTGCCGGCGTGCAATCCCCGGCACAGTGGCAAATATGGCCGCTGTGCCGGAAGCCTGACCCCACCCCCACCCCGCCCTGGACTGCCCCGCCCCACCCCCTCCCCGCCCATTTTTGCAAGCACCAGGACTTACACACGTCCCGGGGCTTTACGCGCATCCCCGGGCCTTTTTAAAATAGGCCCAGCACGTAAACCCTCCGGATTTACGCGCATAACCCTTTTAAAATCCAGCCCTTAGTGCACTACACTACAATAATATATTATTTGAGTGGAATCTTTTCTGTTCACATAATATACTGCAGTGCTTACCAGTGAAAAATTCAAGGACAGCGAAAAGGAACCTACAGCAGCTTAATTATTTTAAATATAAAAACATTGGAAATGTCTGCAGATAAGGTCTAGATGGTCCACCCTATTTACCCATTAACATCTGTGTGCTGTTACATGGATCTTTAATCTCTTCCCTCTCTTACCTAGCCATTAAGAATCCTTTATGTGTGGTCTAAGCATGCTTGCATTTTGTCAATGTTTTGGCTCCTATGATCTGCTCCAGATGTCTGCTCCAGGTGGCCACCACCTGTTCGGTGAAAACAAACAAACAAAAAAAAAATCCCACCTAACTTCTTCCCTCCCAGTTTCATATAATAGCATCTTGTTGCTGAGTTTCTCATTCTTTTAGAAATCCTAACTTCTTGCACATTTTACGAAACTGTTAGATATTTTAATGTTTCTATTATATAGCTCTTTTTCCTTCTTTCATCTAGACCAATGGTGAGCAATTCTGGTCCTTGAGATATCCATTATGAATATGCATATCATATAATAGTTTAGAGTAATCTAATACTAGAGGGCACAATGAAGGGTAAAAGGGGTACAGGAAAGCAGAGGGCAGCTGCCATTAAAAATGATCAATAACCAGAAAATGGGGGAAACAAAGAGAAATGAAGAGTGTAGTTGAT
This sequence comes from Rhinatrema bivittatum, assembly GCF_901001135.1. NCBI lineage: Eukaryota > Metazoa > Chordata > Amphibia > Gymnophiona > Rhinatrematidae > Rhinatrema > Rhinatrema bivittatum. The sequence goes on along the minus strand of NC_042624.1, from coordinate 51,180,672 downwards.
CTTAAGGAAGATGACACCTGATGATGATGAGAAGGAGAACAGAAAAAGTGTTTAGCATTATACAAAGGAAACCGATTCAATGTATCCGAGATCCAGCCATATTTTCTGATTTTTGAAAGGGGCATGGTAACTCAAGAAAAGAGTGAAATCAAGAACAAAACTGAAACATAATTCACATGAAACATAAAGGTTGACCAATTATGTATTAATGATGCTTTTTTATTGTATTAAGCTTTTATGTGTTAAAATATATATTAAGTCCATGTAAAGGTATTACCTAAGGAAGCCACTAGTGGCAAGAGAATGGTAATGAAGATACTGCACAACCTCCATGATTGAGAGTTACAGCCAGGGATGGTAACTTTAAAATGGGTGCCCATGCAATCATATGTACATGTATTTGGGTGCAGGGCCAGATGTTATGAAATTTTATATCATGCATGTGAATGCATGTGCATGTTACAAAATAGACCAGGCAAGTCTACGTGTGTGCCTAATTTTAAACTTGTATGCGCATAGAAGCATAATGTCGACTTTGAGCCGCTTAAGAAGGAATTTTATAACAGGCACTTGTTCAGGCCATGATTAGTTTCACTAGTTCATCTACCAGTTTGCCCATTCTAGAGCTAGGTCCTCCAAACTTTCCTGGTTCTTTAGCCTACACTCCCTCCAGTTAATAGTTTTATTAAGACTTAAACCTTATCCATGGCAGAAGTAACTTTGCACTGAAATATACCTAGGCTTGCACCCAGGCACATAACTTCTTGCATGCATATCTCTTGGCCCCATCCCAGAATGTCTATTCCCCACCCATATTCCAACCCTTTTTTCCCCGATGCAAGATATTCATGCTTCGGTACTTGTACACACATATGAGCAGCTTATAAAATCAGGTGGACACGCGCATGTGCTAGATGCTTGCCCATTGCCCAGTTTTGGTGCATACCCAGCTTTTACAATTCACCTTTAAGGCAGCAGTGACATGACTGCATTTTGCTTCCTGGAAGGCATAGGAAAAACTGCTTGGATTGCTGTTGCAACTCTGAAGGGGCACAGCGGAATTGAGGGTTGGGTTCCATGTGGGCATTTGATCTACCTTGGGTACATGCGCACAAAATCACTGCTAGGCAGACTGGATGGGTATTTTGACCTTTTTCTGCTGTAATTCATTGTTACTATGTTGCAGCTTGCTTCTTGACTTTAAGGTGAACTTTTAAAGCTGGACAGGCACCGAAATCAGGAGATGGGCGCCCATCAGGCATTTGCCTGTGCCCACCTGATTTTATAAGGTGGCCAGATGTGCACACAACACAAGTGCTTTATTTCTGCTATGGAGGAGGTTTAAGTCTCAATAAAAAGAAATCCCAGGCATCTAGGAAGTGTTTGAGAAGTCTGGGTTAACTGGGGGGGGGGGGGGGGGGGCATGCAGACTAACGAACCAGGGGGATTTGGAGGGTCTAGCTGAACACTGGGCTAACTGGTGGACAAACCGGTCATCGCTGGGAAGCGTGTCTGTTATAAAGTACCCTCGCTTGCACATCCAGAAGTTGACTTATGCTGTTGGGTGCTCACAAGCTTAAAATTAGGCACACATGTATGCACACCTAGGCTATTTTAGAACATCCACATGTATGTGTGTGCATATAATAAAATTGCCATGTATCTGTGCGTGCGCCGACACACACGTGTGTATGTGGGTCCAAACCCCCATTTGAAAGTTACCATCTCTATTTATGTGTATCCAAGTGGACTAGCATAATAGCCACGTTACCTGATTCAATAATGCACATTAAAAAGCGGACCGCAAACTGAAATAAAAAAGACACTAATTTACTGACTTTTTTTTGTCAGTAAATCACATTTAAACAAGTGATAAAATAAACAGTGATATACTTTCTATTTGCTTGCACATTTCTGTAACCTGACTGCAAGTGAATGATGCTAATCTGTGCCGCCTTCCTTTATTTCTGTCATTGTCTCTGATGTTTTCATCAATATCAAAATCTAAACCACTTGTATGTATACCAGATGCCTTTATGAACTCAGCCAAGTGGAAAACACAATAGATTAGGCTACCCTGCTATGCAGAGAATACCATGAATGGAATGCTGTCTCCATTCTTATCTTCTCTCCTCCTTTCAAACAGATCCCTTCTGGTTTCCAAAATCTCACAATAAAGGCACAACTTACCTCTCAACATTTGCTCATCCCTGCATGGGAGCTGCCTTGTTTTTGACTCATTCCTAGGCTCTAGGTATTATAATTAACACCACCAATAAAACACTGATTACCCACAGACAATATTAAATTCAGGGTTTATTGATTTTAAGCAGGATATTTGGCATATTAAATGTATTTTGTGTTTCAAAGTACATGACCTTTTTTTAAACAAGTAATTCTATCGTTGTGCTGAAGAACAGAAAATGCTGATTGGTTGGAGTTATGAAATGGCTCTGCAGAATATCATTCTGTGAAGGTGCTACTGTCAAGTCTGATCCCACAGTACCCATGGGCATAGTATTTTAAGAATTGCCAGAGGGAAGAAAGCTATCGGTTTTTTTTACCTCTACACATATACTGTAACAGAGAGCCGCTGCAGTGCATGAATAGGTATGTTCTTCAGTTACATGCACAAGTTCTACAGTATTTCGAATGGGCTGCATTACAGACCATTATAGGTCCTATACACTAAAGCTTTCTATGTATGTTCTGGCAATTTAGCATGCTAATCAAATTGCATATGTGTCAGCTGTGTGGGTGCAGTGGCTGCTTGAGTACTCTCAATAATGAGCAAATTCATTCACTGGTGTCAGGAATGGGTAATTTGTATTGAGTTCAGCATACCTAATCATTTAGGGAAACAGAACTCCTAATACACTAATGGCTTAGGGGTTAATATTTAAAAAATACTAAGTCCAGAAATGAGGGACCTATATTTTAGATGCAGAAATTTAGAGAGATTTTCAACCAAACTTAGAAGCTTACATTTTCCACTAAAACTGAATCTAATTATAGGTGCTTCAAACTTGGGATACCTGCAATTCAATTGCTTAGATTTAGGATCATAACTTGAGTGCCTAAGTGCCTAACATTTTCACTTCACTCTAACTGCCCTCATTGCCACCCACTTTTTGGTACCTAAATTTAGGAGTCTAGTGAGAAGAGGCTCTAATTGTAAGTGCTTAGCTCTAGTCAATTTCCAGAGAGCTGATTAAGGTGTCTAACTCCCAAAGTTAGACACTTATACCCTTTGAAATTTGACCCCTTAGCATGTATACTAAACCAATCTTCCACATGCAATTGGGTATGTAATATAAATTAGAAAACACCATATGCAAATTAGGGTTTAGTGGGCATGCATGAAATAACACGGGATCATTTTATCCTCATGTTATTTTTCACATGCCTTTTAGAGCCAAAAATGTAACAATTGCATTTGATAAAGTGTTACACACAAGCTATCTTCCTTTTGTTCTGCAAATCCACTACAAGGCCAAGGAAGTATGATCAAGAAAGCAGGCTCAGATTTAAGAATGCGGTGCCCATAGGTGAATGACACTGCAGCACCCCTTCAAAGCTTTGCAAGCAGATGGCCCTAAAACAAGCAGAAGCAGACTCCTTATTGGCCTTGGATAGGTGGCACCTTCTACATTTGGCACCCTAGGAAGTTGCCTGTGTTGCCTATGTCTGAATCTGGGCCTGCAAGAAAGTAATTGCTCTGGTTAGGACTGGAGGAGGGAGAGAATATATCATACTAATACTTTCCATTCTTAAAAATCTAGTTGCTTTACAGAGTATAATTGACTGTTTTAACAAACCAACTTCATGGATATTATGAAGAAGAAATTATGCATGCAATAGAATTAGACTGATTTGTGAAATTGGGTAATTCAAGAAAAGTGACTCCATGAATTTAAAATTTTAATTTTATATTAAATGAAATTGTAGTATGCGCCAGTATAGTAATAAGCCTGTTCTTTCTTTCTTTGTGCATTTATTCTCATTTCTTTAGTTCTTTAACAGCAAAATATTTCATGGCAATTTCTCTGCTGTCATATTTTAAATCACAGAACATGAAAAATATTGTTATGCTAATGTTCCTTTTCAGCTTAATTTTATGAAGATTAGAGTAGCAAATGATACTTTCATTCTATGATTCAGTGAATGAATCATTCTAAATACAAGCTCCATTCTACCCCTGTGGTCAGGTAACTTACCCTTAGATTTCCCCAAGGGAAGCTGCATATTAGAGCTGTCATTCAATTTACAGATCACCATAGAAACTCAGGCTAGGAAATCTAGTTGTTCAGTGTTTAAATAATTGTGCATACTGTGAGGTGGACTATCAATTCTTTTTTCAAAAAATCTATATATTGCATATCAATTTACAATTAATTCATCATCTTGATTCAATTGCAGGGTTTTTTCTTTAAGATTAAACGCTAAGTGATAAGGCCTTTTAGCACACACTAAAATAGCATGTTATGCACTAAAGGCATAATATGCATATTAAACCAATCTGGAAAGACATTAGCATGTATTTGCAAAAAAAACCCCTGCATGCATGCACTATACATGAAGGAACAATATATGCAAATTAGGTTTTTGTAGGTGCTTTCTAAATAATGGCATACGCTCTCCTTTATGAGCTATTTAGCTCAATTTGCTACAAACTAAAATTTAACACCTGCTATTGAATAGTCTCAGCTAAAAGGATAAATTAGTAGTTACTGCTAGCAGGGATGTGTGTGTGGGGGGGGGGGGAGGAGTAGAGTAGAGGACAGAGGAAAGACCGATGAGAAAGAGTAAGACAGAAAGAAAAGATGCTAACATTTACTTGAGCACTTTCCGAACAATCCCGCATTTATATAAACAAGAAAATGTAATTTCAAAGCTAAATAATGGCAACTGATTTTCAAACTCTGTTATACACCGCACAATGTACAAAGCAAATTCTTGGGCAATTATTGCAAATAAGGCGTATCTAGCAAGCTGCAATCAAATGTCATGATTTTGTTGAAACCAATATCAGGTGGCATCCACACTCCAAGGCACAGAGTAAGGAAAAAGGCGGGAGGAGCACGGGCATCAAAACCCCAAGACATTGAGTAAGGGGTAAGAGTGGCATCAACACCCCAAGGCACAGAGGGGCAGATTTTAAAAGGCGCGCGAATAGCCTACTTTTGTCTGCGCTCCAGGCGCAAACAAAAGTACGCTGGATTTTAGTAGATACGCGCGGAGCCGCGCGTATCTGCTAAAAACCTGGATCGGCGCGCGCAAGGCTATGGATTTTGTATAGCCGGCGCGCGCCGAGCCGCGCAGCCTACCCCCGTTCCCTCCAAGGCCGCTCCGAAATCGGAGCGGCCTCGGAGGGAACTTTCCTTTGCCCTCCCCTCACCTTCCCCTCCCTTCCCCTACCTAACCCACCCGCCCGGCCCTGTCTAAACCCCCCCCTTACCTTTGTCGGGGGATTTACGCCTCCCGGAGGCGTAAATCCCCGCGCGTCAGCGGGCCTCCTGCGCGCCGGGACGCGACCTGGGGGCGGGTCCGGAGGGCGCGGCCATGCCCCCGGGCCGCCCCGGGCCGTAGCCACACCCCCGGGCCCGCCCCGGAACCCTCCCGACACGCCCCGAAAACGCCGCGCGGTTCGGGCCCGCCCCCGACACGCCCCCTCTGAAAACCCCGGGACTTACGCGAGTCCCGGGGCTCTGCGCGCGCCGGTAGGCCTATGTAAAATAGGCTTACCGGCGCGCAGGGCCCTGCTCGCGTAAATCCGCCCGGTTTTGGGCGGATTTACGTGAGCAGGGCTCTGAAAATCCGCCCCAGAGTGCAGAGCAAGAAAACAGTTGCAAACTGGTGCCCAGAAACCAAGGCATCCAGAGACAGACAGGGAAGGCCAAGGCTTTTCTTTTCTTGCTTTTGGTTTTCAGGTTAAAAGAACCTCAGTGCAACCAAGAGAAAGGCAAGGCAGGAGAAGCAGTTTGGACAGCACCAGCAAAAGTGGTACTCAAATTCCAAGGCATTCAGAGAGGGGCAAGGCAGGAAAAGGGTTATATTATTTTAAGTTTTTGGTTTCAGGGCTAGAACACCCAATTGCAACAAGAGTGAGGAAGGGCAGGAGGAGCAGGATGGACAGCAGCAGTAACAGTGGTGCCCAAACCCCCAGGGCAACCAAGAGAGAGAGGCAGGGCAGGAGGAGCAGGGCAGGCACCGGCAGCAACAGTGGCACCAAAACAATGAGCCTAAATGTATGGACCGGTTCAGTGTAGCTATGCATTCAGTCCCCCTGCACTCGCATGGAAATTTGGGGAAATTTAGCAGAGGGAGGTTTATCTTAACGAATATACACTAGTGATGTGCGGTTCGGGCTTCGGTTTTGGCCCGCCGCAGGAAATTTCTTTTTCCCATGGTTCAGGCTTCTTTTTTTCAGGGAACCCAAAACATTTAACATTTAAATGTTAGCACGCACTAACCTGAAAAACAAATTTTTCCGAAATTTCGGAAAACTTATGTTTTTTTCGAGTTTTCCGAAACAGGACAAATTAGGAAACTTTGTTGAAATTGCCTAATTCGTCCAAAATGAACGCAGATCCCTAATATACACTGTAGGAAAAAGAAGTAATGTCTCTACCACATTAAACAATATAAGCATAAAACAAGTGGGAGAATCCAATTTGGAAAAAACTCTTATTATCTAACTCAACAATCACATATTAAGTACAAGTACATAGTAGAGCATGAAAAGAGTGGTACCTGCTAAGTTCATCAGCCAAAAACACTTTGAGGAAAATATTCAAAGTGGGTTCAGTGCTATTTAGCTGGATAAGTGGGATTTATGCTGCTATGTAGCATCAGCTGAATATGCGTGCTAGGGATGTGCATCGGGTGCCCAATCATTTGCGCTTTCTGGTTCATGTGGCTGCGGGAAAATCTCATTTTCCCACGAATCAGCATTTTTTTTTTAGTAAAAAATCATTTTTCGGCTTAGTGCGCGTTAACAGGAGTTAGCACGCACTAACAAAAACTAACAAAAATAAATGTTTTTTGTTAGTGCGCGCTAATTCCCGTTAGCGCGCCCTAAGTCAAAAAATGATTGTTCAAGAAAAATCGGGGAAAATGTGATCATTTTTCGATTTAACCGATATTTAACAAATTAAGAAATATCGGATGATATTTTAATTCGTTATAAAAATGATTCACATCCCTAATGTGTGCACATTCAGCAGCTGCTGCTTAGCCTTATAAGTCCCTTATATAGCTAAAAGGTTAGCCACGTAAAAGGTAGGCATCTGGTGGGCAGATCAGGGCAGACCGAGTTAGCAGTAGAACTGCTGATATTGGGACTTAAGCCGCATAAATTGTACAGCTAAGTTAGACGTGCCATAGAGCAGGTCTAAACTTAGTTGGTTAGGCTTATATGGCTAAGCGCTCAGTAATAGCCATGCCATTGAATATACATCGTAACTTAGCTGGAGAGGTTCTAACTGGCCAGTTTTGAATTTTGACCCCATTCTTTATGTCATCATTTACCAGTTTTCTTTTTAGAAAAGTTAATTTTAACTTGCACATATTTCCACATTTCTGCTTTATTCACCATTAATCAACAAACACTTCTCAAAGGCCATATATATGCTGTCAGTCATAGAGCAAGAATTTACTATAAAACATCTTAAAGGTTTACACTTAGCTTGAACATTTTATCCCAAAAATGCTATCTTTGTCCTGACATCAATATTTCATTGATTATATTGGAAGTTTGGGAGGTGAGGTTAGGTATTTCACATTATTTTTTTGTGGCTCGTGTGATTGGTTAAATTTTGTTTGCTATTCGTTTTAAATGGCTCAGTACACAGTGCTCTGTCAGTCTTTCTATAAGTCCCCTGAAGCAGAAGATTTGCAGGGTACCACATGACTAAAGTTTGTGCTGGGGTCTCCTTTGGTCAGGTAGGGAAAAGTGTTTTCTGCTGGCAATTGCTAAAGATAGGAGAGCCCATCATGCAGTGGCCATGGGGGGGGGGGAATGATGGATAAACGTAGGGGAGCAAGTGGTAGGTGATAGAGCATGCTGATGCTGACAGTAATACAAAGGGAGCCTACTTTTTCTTCTGCTGCATTCCCACTGCTGTTTTGTCTCTTGTGTTCCCATTCCTGAACCCTAGCATCCATCTTTTGCTTCCAAGTCAGAGTGTTGGACTGGCTTGGGATACTCCTTTCACCCATGGCTCACACAGGGTGACCAGCATGTAAGAATCCAGCCTGGTGAGTAGTTTGAGTTGATTTTGCAGTTGCAGCTGCAGGGACTCCATGAGCACCAAAATAGCTGCTGCTTTTCTCTGATCCTGCTGGAAAACCTGTAACTTTTCCTCCAGGAGATTGACTGGAGGGATAATCTTATACAAGGTGGCTGTTAAACTCAGGGCCCCCCATGGCATGCTTGAATGGTTTCAGTGCCATGTGTAACCAACGAAATTGCCTAATTCATCCTGGTTCGGGGAACCTAAAAACCGAACCAAATTTTCCTGAAATTTCAGGAAAATTCGGTTTTTGGGTCCCTTGAATTTCAAAGGCCCGAACCATAGGAAATACATCTCTGCTAACCACAGTCAAGGATGTCTGTTGCTCTCTGCATCGTGAGGTAGGTGGAATTCCATTATGTACCCTCATACTGAAAAATGTGATTTAGAGGCACCCTGGCTGCTTCCTGCTGCTGCTACTGCAGCTGTTGTCCACCTTTTATGCTCCAGCTGAAATGACATGCTACTTTTCTGCACTTATCAAATCTTACAGGTCAAAGCTGCTGCCTTCCTTGGCCCCTAGCCTAAGGGAGTTCCTTAGTGCCAGGTGCAGCAAATATGCAAAGCATTAAATTCCTGTGCAGCCCTCATCAACCATTGCCCTAATCATGTTGCTGCCACCTCTATAAGGAAAAAAACAGGCCTATTCCTTAGGGTTGCCAACTGATTCCATATGTTTAAGACAGGTTGATCCAGTCCTGGTTTTACCTCATTGCATGTTGGGACTTATTCTGATTTCCCTATTGCATTACTTAAGAAAAGCAAGACTATAAGTACCGGCATGCAGATGAGTAAAAGCAGGACTTGATCAACCTGTCCTGAAAATCTGGAGCCATTTGGCAACCCTAATATTCCTGTCTCTTCAACAAAGTAAGTCCTCCATCATCACCTTCATTGCCTCTAAGATTGGGCAATGGCTTTTGCCCATCACCTAGGAATGCAAATTACCCACCTGTATCCTGCTGGTGCACCCCTACTACAGTTGCTCTCTGACCATACTTCATCCAGTTGCCATCAGTGTGCTGTCATGGAGAGGAAGCAGGCATGAGTAGCATTCAATCTTGTTCAGATGTGAATGGTGAAATGGATACTGTCTTGTGCCTGCATCTGGACAAGGCACTAAATGTATAGGGTGATGATCATATACCCTCTAAAAGTTATCCTGGAGGACAGTTTGTAATCAGGGGCTAAAATATGGAACAGCCAAAATAATTCCATGTTTTCAAGTACTACAAGAGTAGATTATCCAGGGCAATCATTTCCTCGAAGGACTGTCATCACCTCTGATGCTGTATTCTTCTTGCTATGGGCCTGATGTGCATATGAATGTCAGTATATATAAAAAAAAAAAGACAAATAAATAAATATGTCTCTGCTTAGGTTACTTTGCCCCACTCACTGTCTTGGCATGACTTGGGGTGTTCATGTTCTTGTTGGTGCTTACTTCCTCCTCTTTGCTGCTTTGGGTTGTTTATACCACTGTTGGTGCCCTTTTCGATTTTTTGGTCCCTTTGGGTGTTCATGGAAAGCACCCCCAGCATGGATGTGTGGGCGCCATGAATAATCGGGCACCCGCTGCATCCCTGGGGGCGCCGCCTCCACCGTGCTGACCAGCCTTACCAGCAGGTGCGGAGAGGGGGATCCATTCTCCTCCCCCTCCTTCTCCTCTGGTGGCAGCCGGCAATGGCAATTGGCATGCCAAATGTACCGGCCTTCTGGTGCACCAGGGGCGGTGCTTGCCACATCGCTCCCCAGGTTGGTCCGGCTTTGGGTGCGGTGATGCCAGGGGATCACACCCTGCTGCCAGGCCAGATGATTGGCCGGGGGAGCAAAGCAGTGACATTGGCCGGGGGGACCAGTGGGAGATTTAAAAGCCACCAGCTTCCTCTTGTTTGGCTTCTTCCTCCTTGGCCCGGCGCAGCACGGCACGGCATGTTTCCTCTCCCAACCCACCCCTTCAAGTTAGTTAGTTTCAAGTATTAGTTAGCAAATCATGATGGCTTATTGTTAATCTGTCGCAACAGCGGCAACTGAGTCCTGGAAGATTAATGTAATGACGAGAGCTGTATATGAGGTAGGGAGATGCCGATAAAGATGAGAGGGGCCTAGGGGCTGTCACTCAGCGATTGGCCATCGGATGTCGGGCCTGAAGAGCAGGCCTTGGTGATTCTACGGCCTGGCATCTAAGAGGCCTCAGCAGGGCCTGTTGCATGGCGGCCTGATGGGGCCCCTCCGGTAGCTGCGCTCAGGGAGAGTGACCGCACCCTCTTGCCCCTTCAGGTTCCACTAGGGCAGAAGGGGTGGAGTCTTCGACACCTCCTCTGCGTTAATAATAGGACTTGGCCCCTAAATTAGATTTCCTTGTTAGGGACATCTAATAAATGGCTGCGGCCAATTTGTATCCCAACTATGGCTGAGGCTCTCATTGTGTCTATATGTAATTTTGGGTGGTTAACCTGGCTGGGCAGGTGTGAGATAGAACCCAGGGTGTTGGGGCTTCCCGGTTATTTTCTCTGTTAGTGCTCCTTTGTTCCTCTCATGGTGCCTTGGTCTGTTCATGATACCATTCATTCTGATTCATCCTTGGGCTACTAATGCCATTTTTGGTGCCCCTTTGCCCCACTCTTGGCATCTTCGAGTTTTCTTCCTTCTGCTGCTGATATATCTGCTTGTAGTCTTAGTAAAGTTGAACAGAAAACCCCAGTTTTTGAATCCAAAATAAGATGATTGATTTTCTCATTGACTTTAAAGGGAAATGAATGTTGAATGACACAAAGAAAAATTGTTTTTCATTTGAATGATCAAAACAAATCACAGAGGCAATCAAACTGAAATAACAAACTGAACTGAAAACTATTTCCATGTACATCCTTAGTTTCAACTAGATTTCTCAATTTGACTATAAAAGGAGAAGAAAAAGTGACAAAATTGCTCCCTTTGAATATAATGGGAATTCCACAGCAACAGCAGGGACCTTCCTGAGATAAATCTGCCCTGGGCAGGAATACATATAGGGCTGGATTTTAAAAGGGTTATGCGTGCCGGGCCTATTTTAAAAAGGGTGGGGGTGGGGTCCTGGCACAGCGGCCATATTTGCCACTGTGCTGAGGATCGCACGCCGGGCATTGACTGGTGCGCACAACTTACTTCAGCCCCAGGGCTGAAGTAAATTGTGAAATAAAAAAACAGAAAAAAAAGATAGGGGGGAAGGATGGGGGAGGTAGGCGAAGGAAAGGTGGGGTGGGGAACAGGGGAAGGCAACGTGGCTTGGCACGCGCAAGGTGCATAATTGTGCACCCCCTTGCGCGCGCCAACCCCTGATTTTATAACTTGCGTGCACAAGTTATAAAATCCGGCGTACATGTGTGCATGCCGGGTAGCACACGCACATGTACGCTGCGCGCAGTCCTTTTAAAATCTACCCCATATTTTGGGTTTAGGAATCTGGCAAGTCAATGAAAGGGGCATACGTGTGTGGGTCAATCACTCTTTGTACAAAGCAGTAGACATCATTTATGTTTGCTCCTCCGCATCCTGCATGCCCCTGATTTAGTTTTTTATGAGTCAAGTCAAGTATTTTTTGTCCATTCCATATATCTCCAAAATAGATCCTTTAACAAAAGTTGCTATTCAGTAAAACTCACATTTCATGATATATTTTCCCTACAAAATCCCAAAAGAGCAGGGATGAATCAACCCTTATGCTTTTATTTATAAGCTTTCAGGTTGGTTTTGCTGAAATATTGCTATAATATATGCAAGATAAAGATAATAATTTTCCATGTTGTTTGTTTAGTTGAAATGGAAGGTAAAATATAAATTTTCTATGTTTTTAAGGCAATACAGAATGTTGGTCGGAAAACATAACTCCACGTGAATGTACATGAACACTAAGAATAAATGATTCCTTGGACCTTTGTGTTTGTCACATCAATATTTGTTTATTTATATTGTGCATTGCATGAAATATTCCTAACCAACTAACTTATGAATACATTCTTTGAAAACAAAAATGGACCAATTTTATCATCAGGTCCATGGGATAGCTATAGGGTCTGCAACGGCACCTGGCCTAGCCAGCTTGTTTGTATTACGTTTTGAAGAGTTTTACAGTGATGGTCCAGTATAATACTGTGGTGACACTACATCGATGACATCTTCTTTCTTTGGAAGGTTTTTGAAGATCAAGTTCTAATTTTTGTTTACAATTTATTCTTATCTAAAATTCACTATGCATAATCATACCCTTTTTGGACATTAGTATTATTAACGATGAAATGGAAACATTGTTAAGACTACCTTTACCTTATATTGCAAGTCTACTGATAGAAATAATCTGCTGCACTTTGAAAGTTTCCAACCCCTTTATTTTAAAAATGAGAATATCTGTCAGTCAATTCTTATGTCTTTTCTTTTTAAGTTCTGATATTTCCGATTTTAAACCACAAGCATAGGAATTGGCTTCATGTTTCCTATCTAGCAGATATCCAGTATCCACTGTACTAAAGGTTTAAAAGTGGACTTTACACACCAGTTGTGATCTCCTGTTAATCTATAAATCTAAAGTGAAAGAAGTGAGTACAATTTGTGCATTGACATTAACAAATAAATCTGCAGCATCACTGGCATCGATTCATCCCCACTGGCACATATTGGCATTACATGAAGCATTCAAAGCTCTAGCTACTGTTGCTTACGAAAGATGTAAGAATATCTGTGAAATGGTAGTTTCCTCAAATTTACCATCACAGCACATTTCTACAGTGAATAAAGCTTGTGGCATATATTAGTTTTGTTCTCCCACTCTGCAAGTTGATTTCTTGCAATATCTGTCCACAGTCAAAATTTGCCATTATAAGGAAATTATTAATTGTGCATCATATTGAATTATTTAATTTATATTATATTTTGTCTGTGTGATTTAGCATATGTGGGTCTCATTAAGCACCCTATTATAATATACTTTATTGAACACAAAAGTTGTCTTTCTATGAAGAAAATACAAATGCCATTTGTGCCCCATTTTCTCAATAAAAGCCACATTTTTCAAGAGTTGCGCTAGACTATCATTGAGTACGTGCATATGTCACCTAGTTTTGGTTATTGGCTAGCCTAATCACATTAATGATGGTAACCTTGCTGTTTGTACATATGACTGTGCATATAAAACTGCCCCCCAAAACCCACCCCACCCCCAAACTTCACCCCGAGTTTACAATGCCCCCACTTACAGTGGTATAACAATCTCAATTATAAGTGACCTTCCACAGAGGCTCTCTCTCTCTCCCTCTCTCCTCCTTCCTTCCTCCACTCCTCTCCCCTCCTGAACCACGATAAATCCCTTTTTGTTCGTAATGCACAGCTATCGCAGGCCTAACGCACAGTTATTTCCAGTGTTAAAACCTGTGTTGTTGTGCATCATTTTATCGCACACATTAACTGGCCTTCACTTCCATTTGCTCTGCCCAAGCTCCTCCCACTCAACTAATAAATTTAAATTTGCATACGCATTTCACAATGCAGTATTTATCACATGCATTATGATGTTATTGTATGCATTAGGGTCCTAACATGCGCGATAATGCTGTAATGCAATTTGATGAATGACCCTCTAAATTAGGCCTGCTCTATGGCAGGTCTAACTTATCTGGTTAACTTAACCAGATAAGGCTGAATACTGGCACTTATCAGTTAAAATAACCAAATAAGTAGCCTCGCCTTGATTGCCCATTGCCCATTACCCATCCCCAAGTTATCTGGCTATCTACTTATTCATGCTAAGTGGAGGTCACTGAATATGGCCGCTACTTATCCGACTAAGTAGCACTAAATATCGGACTCAATGTGTGCATATATTATTTCCAACCTATGCTTATTTGGGGTTATAGGTGATTGTGCTATTATATGAGTCTTAATTTTTACATGATTACACGGACCTTCTCTTTTGTAATTCCTGTTTTTGCTTACTTCAAGAAATTGGCAATATTTAATGTGTTTATTCATTTATTTATTCATAGAACTGTAATACTCCATTTTTTGTAGATATCAAAGCAGCTTACATACATTCAAGGAAGAACTGCTATCAAAATAGTATGCAATAAAACTGAAAATAGCGAATTCAAAGAAGAATTCATACACAGATGTGTACGCTATGGAAGTTTTTATTGTAAAAACTGGAAAGCGATTTATACATGTCGCAAATAAATAAATAAATAAAATACAATAAATGGAGACAGTGGTGTTCAGCAGTGACACAGAGTACAAATGAAATAAACCCAGTCTTTCTGAGAGACTTTAAATCAAATGAATTGCCAGCTTTTTTCTATCATTATTGCAACATGGCATGAAACAAAATCTGCTTACAACAGCAAAAGGCTTTAGAGCAGCATTTTGGACATTACAAAAAATTCAGTTGTCAAACATACCCTAAAATAAGAAGACGGTAGCACAATTGTATTTGGTACATTGCCTCTTGAAAAGATGCAAGGGACTGGAGAACATATGAAACAGTAGGAAAAGGATTCATTGCTATTATATGGTTCTAGAAAACCAGATATTTTTCTTATTCAGTGCCTTTGGGGAGAATCTTTACTGAAAGTACAGCAGAGGATGTGATAATTGGAGAGCAATGACACTTTTAGGACTATTCTGGAAAGGTGTTATGATGTGTTATTCTAAACATTTCAGAATTTTTATGTATAAATTTGGTAAAGAGAGCATATTTAAAGTTTAAAGAGGACTTGGATATTTACACTGATATTCATCTGCATTAGTTAGCTGGCCATGCCACTGAATATAATCAGTAACCTTATATTTAGCTGAATACATTATTCAGCTTTTAGGACAGATGAATAAGTGTCCTAGACTTATCTGGCTGACTAACAGGGTTGTTAAGGCCCTAATGCATGTGGTAAATTGCCCAACATGCGTTAGTATGTAAATGTGACATTTGCTATACAAGTAGGAGGACTTAAAGGATGAGAATCAGAGAATAAGAGAGAGAGAAGAGAGAGAGAGAGAGAATCTCTGTAAGCAATAAGTAACTTTGCTATTTATACCACTAAGAGGGGGCACATAACTCGGGGTGAGGTTTGGGGGGTGGGGGAGGTTTTGGGGGCAGTTTTACATACATAGAGGTACGAACAGCAAAGCTGACATCAGTGAAGATTTATTGTCATTTGGAGTGATGAAAGGTAAAAGAGCATTTGATTTGTACAATGACCTCTCTACCTAGTTTGATGCACTCTCTAACTAGTTGCAATCAAGCTAGATAATGTGTGCAATGCAAAAAATAATGCAGGTGCAATAAATGTATCATGTGTTGTAGAAATAGAAATTAGCCTAACCACGACCCCTTATCGCAGGTGCTATTTTCACTATATTTATAGTATTTTGATGAATATAGGGCTAAGCTGGATAATGCTCAATATTATCATTAATGTTGCTTAGCTGGTCAAGTGTCCCTGCCCTGAAATGCTCCATCCTACCTCTCACTTAGCCAGCTAATTTTTTAACTGAATAGAAAGTTAACTGGCTAAGTGGCAGCGATTGACTGTGCCCTGAATATTCAAACTGTACTACTTAGCCAATTAAGGGGTCATTTTTCAAAGCGATCGCATGCGAGAAGGGACTTTTCGCATGTGATCACTAAAAAGGGGCGGCATCAAGACTGGAACAGGAGGAGTCGGGGTGGCATTGGGGTGGATGCCGCGAAGACAGCGTGGATGGCAAAAAGGTAAGGAGCCTTTTCACTTCCAATTTCGCACCCAATAGCACCACCTTTTACGAAGGTGCTTTTGGTTGCGAAAGCCGGCAGTGATCACAGCTCCGCCCCCGTCCCCCTGTACCTCGCGATTCACAAAACTGTGGTGTCTTAGAAAATCTAGGCCTAAGGGAATTATTTTCCAAGCCCCATTATGGGCTTTTCGCATGCATTAAGGCATTTTCGCATGCGAAAAACACCCTAATGCATGGTGCGATGCTAATTTGGAAAAGGGGGAGGGGTTTGGGGCAGGATTTCTGTCTAAGTGGGCTGGCTTCGCAAAGCCATGTGTTTTGGAGAGAGAGAGAGAGAGACTAGCTATAAAGCTCTTATGGTAGTTAGGTATTTATACCTCTATATGAGGCCCACCTAGTAACACGAGGTGAGGTTTAAGTAGTGGTGTGGGGGTTAGGGGCCACTTTGACATTCAGAGTGAGACATACAAACAGAACAGTACACTCATGTGAAGATTTGATGTCCTTCGGAGTGAGGAAACTCTCGCAAAGATGAGATTTGTACAATGTTCTCTCAACCTAGCTTTATGTTAACCAGGTAGAAAGTCCATGTCTTGTTTGTCCCAGTTCATGTCTTACCTGTCCTTGCCCTTGACGTCCTGCCTGTAGCTCTCTGACTGATTCTTGGTACCTGACATCTGACTGATGTCCACCTGCCCTGACTTGGCCTACTTCCTGACATCATCTGACCACTCCTTTTAGGACCCACAAGTCCTGCTGGACCCTGAGCTCAAAGACTCAATCTATCAGAAACAGGGATGGTATAGGTGAAACTCGACCTAGTCACAGCTTGGGCATGTCTGTCCACTGTCAGCGTGGGCCTAGCAAGTTCACTTGTGAGGCGCATCAACCATGCCACAGTCAGAAGGGCTCACTTTCCATGACACTCCCCAAAATCACTTCTTTTCAACAGTTCAATCCCAATAAATCATCCAATATGTAAGAATTAGAAGCAAGCAGACTATAAATCAACAAAAAACTCAAAAGGGCAACTACCCAGCAAATTAACAACCAAACATTCCATAAAGGCCATACTTTAGTTTTTCACCAGCCCCAATATAAGTGAATGGTGGTAAATTATTGCTAGCCTATCACCTTTATGATTTTATCAATGTAACTGCTGGGAAAGGTAACCTTAGAGACAGACCTGAGGAAGACTCAAAGAATCTCCTTCATCAATCCCAATTTTAATAATAAAAAATAAATGCAAATCATGAGTGTTAACCCAGTCCCAAATTACCATTAGTTTATTTATAATCATTCTTTCAATCCCTGCCGTAAGGAAGAAAAGTATGCTGTTGCTGTACATGATGAATTAATTAATGGAACCCTAACCAAACAGCACTGGCAAGATTCATGATATCTTGGTTTTAATGTCCTGCCCTACCCCATTCCCCAAATACAAAATGGACTCTGCTAAACAGGGGGATAACGCATCCTAATGCTGCTTAATAAAAAGCAATTATTATACTAAATTAAATATAACCCAATCACACAATTTTCCCAATATAGCATCAACTGCCTGAGGATAACAACAATGACAAGGAGAGTAGGGGCTTGAACAGGGCAGGTACTTCAGGAAATTTCAGGAACAGGAGCACTCGGAGAATCAAACCTCATTGTGGAGAGGTAAGTTCTGCTTAGAAAGACTCTGTTTTTCTCTGGAATCAGGCTGTAATTTAAAAGCAGCAGCTGGCTGATGATGTCAGCAAATGGGTAGGGCTACATAGGAGCCCCTTAGTTGGATGAGATAGAGGCTGCAGGAGTCAGGAATTAACTTGCACAGGACAGGTGATACAGGAACTGGCAGGAACACGAACACCCAGAAAATTAAACCCCAGTGTGGAGGAGTAAACCCTGCGTAGATGTTTTTTTGTAGGATCCTCCCTAGCACGCTCTAAAATGTCAACTATTCTAGAATTCTATCGATTCTATCTAGGTAACACTACCTTTGCACCAGGAATACAATTTAACCAAAAATATTCATGTCCATTAGCCACTCGTCTACATTTCTAATGATTGAATTCCAATAAAAAAGACAGCCCTAACTCTTCCCAACCAGGCACACACTACTGGAGACACGTCCTCAGTGTGAGAATAACTGATCACTTATAGGGCAGGTCCTATCTTAGGATCACTTCTTGATAGTACAAAGTAATAGTCTCCTTGCTGGAGGCCTAGCCTCTCCAAAACAGTACAGGGCTTGCCAGATTGAAGGTGGGACTGATCTACAATGCCCAAATATATATCTCTCTGTCTGCTTTAGTTCATCCAGTCTCACTCTAGTATCCAGAAATTGGATGTTCTCTGAGAAGGAGGAGTTCTTTGCACCAGGCACAAATATATGACACTCATTGCAAAAAATTGAGTAGCTCCCATCTCACTGCTAGATTGCTGACTGTATCCTTGTCTTTTATGCTATTATAATAAATAATTTCCTAAATTTACTTCACATTTTTTGTAGCCAAAGATGTACAACTGACAAAATATTTCATTTTAAATTTGAGGATTTATTTTGCACTAGTAGGTTGCTAATATGTAAAATTTCTTCCATCCCTCTAATGGTTCAATAGTTTATACATGTGGATTTGGTCATAAGAACATAAGAAATTTCCATACTGGGTCAGACTAAGGATCTATCAAGCCCAGCATCCTGTTTCCAACAGTGGCCAAACCAGGCTACAAGTACCTGGTCCACATGTATAGGCTATTTGGGGGTAAGTGGGGTAAGTGAAAGTTGGACGGGGTGGGTAGGAAAAACAAAGAAGCAGCTCCATCATGCTCTCAAGCAGTCAAATAGTATGTTCATGAAAATGTATCACATTCTTAAACAGCAAATAAGATACTTCAAATCTCAATCACACACCCAAATAGAAAATAATATAAAGCTCAGTCTCACTCCCCTCAGCATGCAAAATAGCTTGGCAAATTAGGCAGACCCCAGTTTTTATTCAGTGCAAAGTCCTGCTGTTTTCTGCTCTTGCTTCAGCATTAACTCCATCAAGAGTGAGGTTTATTTAAGCCTTGCTTTCTTATTTATCTGTATTCAACAGTTCCTCCAAATAAGTCCTTTGATGATTTACATTTCACTTCAGAAAAATAACCCTTCTGCAATTACAAACATACAAGAAAACAGCTCTATCACAAACAGTATGTTTTTATCACACTCTTAAACAGCAAATAATTTACTTCAAAAGCTCAATCACACTCCTAAATAGAAAATATCCAGGTCATGTTCATTAAACCAGTAATCAGATAAATTATCATAAAGTTAGCTGTATAACTTGTCCCAGGATATTCAGCAGAGCAAGTCTCCCACTGAATATACTCACTTAAAGTTATCCAGCTAAACTTAGTTGGATAACTTTACACCTAACAGAATATATTCTGAATATAGAGAAGAAGGTTTAAAGGTATCATGGTAAGTTTACCTGGAAAAGTATAACACATAAGTTGAACTATGAAAGAAAATCAAATCTTACTGGCCTTCAGACTCGATCCTCCAGCCCACACCACCATTGAACACATTTCTTGCAGGCTAGCATTTTTGAACCCTCAACCCTCCAACCTCTAAAATATAAAAAAGGAAGTTTAGTTGGTGCTAGTGACCTTAGGCAGCCCCCTCCTTCCACATTACTGAAGGCAAAACCTCGAGTCCCTTCCTAACCTCCACCTAACCCCATTCTCCCAACACACCAACCCCACAGACCCTTCTGGACTCCTCAAACCCCAGCTGAAAGCACGGTAAAGTCTTACCTGCTCTCAGACACTTCTAGTGTTGCTCTGACAATGCTGGATGGGTTAACTGAGAATGCTGCCATCAGAGTATGCTCTGATAATAACATTCTGACCATATGATCTGGTCCGTAACATGGGTATTTATTTTGATACTTTACTGACTTATAAAAAGCAATTAAGCTCTATTCTTTCTTCTCATTATTACAAATTAAAACAACAGACATCTCAGACCTTTAAAGGAAAAGTCTGATTTTCGGACAACAGTCCAAGCTTTTGATTTCACCACCTTGGACTATGGTAATTCCATTTATTTGAGGATACCAAAACCAAGGATGCGAGCATTACAGCTACTACAAAACTCATCAGTCAGTCTAGTATTAAAATCCCAATGTCAGGAGCATGCAACTCCTCTGCTCTACCAGCTCCATTGGTTGCCTGTAGAGCAGAGGGTTAAATTTAAGATTTTAACCATAGGAGTCGATTTTAAGAACCGTGTATGTGCGTCCATGTACTCGCGGTTCCCGGCGCATGCACATGGACCTGCTGATTTTATAACATGCATGCACTGGCGTGCATGTGTTATAAAATATGATGGCCGCGGGCGACCCGCGACTCACACGTGGAGGGGAGAGAATGTTCAAATTATGCGCGGCGATGCGATTGGCTTTTTTTTCCAGTTCCCTAACTCCATACCTAACCTTCCTTCCCTTTCATCTCTCCACCCTGACTCCCAACCTCTACCTACCTACCTACCCTATTTTTTTTGTTCTGAAACTTACCTGCTCTGATGAGCAGAAGTAACAGGTTGATACAGTAAAGTGTGCTCCGTCGGAGCGCACTGTCAGCCTGCTCTGGACGTGTGTTTTCCCTTACCC
The DNA here is from genome assembly GCF_901001135.1 of Rhinatrema bivittatum. Lineage (NCBI taxonomy): Eukaryota > Metazoa > Chordata > Amphibia > Gymnophiona > Rhinatrematidae > Rhinatrema > Rhinatrema bivittatum. The sequence continues at coordinate 51,159,989 of NC_042624.1, read as the reverse complement.
CTTATTCAGTAAGGGGAGGAAAACACGCGGCCCACCCGCGGCACCTAATAGGGCCCTCAACATGCAAATGCATGTTGAGGGCCCTATTAGGTATGCGCGCGGGATCCAGTAAGTAAAATGTGCAGCCAAGCCGCACATTTTACTCTAAGAAATTAGCGCCGACCCAAAGGTAGGCGCTAATTTCTTCCGGTGCCAGGAAAGTGCACAGAAAAGCAGTAAAAACTGCTTTTCTGTGCACCCTCCGACTTAATATTATAGCGATATTAAGTCGGAGGTCCCCAAAAGTAAAAAAAAGTAAAAAATAAATAAATAAATAAATTTGAATTCGGCCCGCGGCTGTCGGGCCGAAAACCGGACGCTCAATTTTGCCGGCGTCCGGTTTCCGAGCCCGTGGCTGTCAGCGGGCTCGAGAACTGACGCCGGCAAAATTGAGCGTCGGCTGTCAAACCCTCTGACAGCCGCTGCTCCAGGCCAAAAGGAGGCGCTAGGGACGCGCTAGTGTCCCTAGCGCCTTCTTTCCCTCGTTTGCACCGCGTCGCCTAATTTGCATGCAGGAGCATACTGAATAGCTCGCACCGGCGAAGGACCGGTGCGTGCGCCGGGAGAGCGGGCGTTCGTCCGCTCTCCCGCGGTTTTACAGTATCGGGCTGAAAGTTATGTGTACTGGGCTGCTGCTGGTGTGCGCTTCCCTGGGACAGCCTTGAAGGAATGGTGCTGTCCCAGCCCACCCCCCTGCCCTGCCCAAATCCCACCCCCCAGCTTGCCCTTTTGAAGAGGCCTGGCAATTCGGCGCATAACAGGGTCTACACCTGGCTGGGCGCTTCCAAAGGCCCAGCCACACACATAATCCCAGCTATTTATGCACATGGCCATTTTAAAATTGGGCCGTTAGTGTTTAAGTCAGTTCAAAGAAATGCCCTGTCATTTCTAATCGATCTATTTCAGGCCTATGATACTAAAAGATAATAATGTTCAGTGGAGAAGAGACTCCTTGAAATGCCATCAGCAAAGGCCATACATTTTCAAGATTCAGACAACAAACTGTCTATTTGAGGTGCTGTACTCTGGAACAGCTTATCAGATGATGTTTGAGGAATATGAGCTGATTCCAAAGGCAGGTGTAATTTTATAATTGTAATGTTTTATCTTTACTTTGTAATCCACCTGGCATGATATACTCAATATAGGCGGAATACAAATATTTTAACTAAATAAAATATGCTTCCAGTGTTGCTGTCAGAGCAACACTGGAAGCAGAAAGGAACAGGTAAGACTTTACTCTTGGCCAGGGTTTGGAGAGGGTACAAGGGAAAACAGTCATGCAATTAAAATTGTGGGTGGGTGGGATGGCAGGTTAAGGCTCTGTAATTTTGTCTTTAGTATCATGGAGAGAGGACTTTGCCTCAGGTCATTGGAATCAACTTCTTTTAAAATTCTGGAGATTAGGGGAGTTACAGGATATCTGGCACTAGCCCACAACAACTTTGAAGTATTTGGGGGGTGAGGATAAAAAGGTTTTATTTTTTTATTTTTACTGTGCTTAATGTGTTATAGTCTAAGTATAGCTGGTTAATTATCTAGTTATCTGTATACATGTTCCGATGCAGTCCTAGATTTCTCTGGCTAGCCAGATAAGGCTGAATGTTGGCTAAGTTAAAAGTATATGGATAACATTGTTCCACACCAGAATGCCTGTGGCCCACCCATGACCTATTTGGCTAATTTTTTAACCAGATAATTACTTAGCTGGATAGGTTGGGAGTGATAAAACTGACAAGATTTTTAAAACCCACTGCTTGTCTGTCTATATCCTGAACTTGGCTAAAGGTTTTGAATATGGATCCCTATATACTTGAAAACTCACACTCTCAAACAGAAGAAATATACTTTACAACTCTATCACACTCCCCTTAGCAATTTAGACAGACCCCAGTTTTTATCTAGGGCAAAATTCTGCTCCCACCAGCTCTAACTTCAGAAGCTACTCCCTATTTCTTTACTAACAATTCTTGACCTTGAAAAATACAATTTCTACTATATATAGGAGCAATAATCAAACTGCTTGCACTGGTGCAAATACAGTGCATACTTTTTACCCATAGGATATATATTAATATTTAATATAAAAATCCACATATTTTGCTTTGATCATTGCCATGGATACAAAGTATTGCATATTGTGCAGGAGAAAATTAAAAGGAAAGTAGAAGATGCAAATTTGAAAATGCAATTTACATGCATTATTTTCATCCTGTGACCTAAGCACCTTCTCAGGAATGCCTCCTGACAATGCAGGAAAATGTATGCACATTGTAGAACAACACACATTCTTTTACCCACTTTGAGGGAAGATGATTGTCAAAAAGCTGATTTATGTGGGTAAAAAGAATTTTACCTTTGGAAATCAGCTTTCACTACATGATCACAATACAGACTTGCAAATAATTTCTGGCAGGATGAGTCTCCCTTTTCACAGTAGGTTCTGTACCAACCCAACAAAATGGATGGAAGTCTTTATCATAGTCAAAGCGACGGAGTGTGCATTGTAGTGTCATTTCAAGTGAAGCTTGCAAGAAGAATAAGTGATCAACAATGGAATGCATGAAAAAACACAACTTTTTATGGGAACTAAATGTGCAATGTGTTCATGCATTGGTCTTCCACAGTTGGTGTTTGAACTGATATTCTACATCAGGTCTCAAGAGAACCAAGCTGAGATAGATCTGTAAATATAACAATAATATTTGAACAAATATCTTTGTCTGCAAAGGCCTGAGACTACAGGGGGTCATATAACCAGGAGAGAAGTAGAAAGACAGATCTATGAAGGAAACTTGCATTGTGCTTGCCTGCATTTACTGTGTCAGGATCCATTCAGCATTATTTCACAGAATCATAAAATCATATGGAACAATACTGAAATGCATTTCAAGCGGTCATCTAGCACATTCCTCTGCTTCCAGACAGGATTCATTATACCTAAATTATTCCAGAGAGATGTCATCTAATTTACACATAGGAGCTCCAAGATTTCAACACCTTCCTCCTGTAACTTGTTCCAGTGCTAAATTGCCCTTACAGTGTTAAAGTTCCCTAATGAGTAACTTTCATCTCCCCTGCTGGGCTATAAACTTATTCTCTGGAGACAATCAGTTCACCTTAGTTATTCATTTCTTTGGCATCATTCTGATGGTGCCAATACTGACAAATTTTCCGTAGCTTGTTTGGAATTTCCTCCTGATCTCTGAGGACACACAAAGTAGCTTCTGCATTCCCACAATCATGCAACATTTCTTTTCTTCAGCGGCTGCTGTTTTTCACAGCGTTTAGCTCTCCAGAGTCATTTTTTAATCCTCTTCTGATTTTTAAGGTCAGTGTACCATTGTTGATTTTCTCTTCTCCTTTCACCTCCAGTTAGGTATTTTGGGAACTGGGAAGTTTTCTCGTTTTATTTTACTGCCCAAAAGTGATGTTACTTTGATTCCTTTTTCCATGTAATTGGCACCATTTTATCGATCAGTCAGGGACACCCCTAAAGAAGGGGGTAAGTGGGCGCCGAGGAGCACGTCCCTGGCTCCAGCACATGGTTCCATGGGGGAGTAGGACATGTCTGGGGATGACCATTCAGGTAGGCCCGGGCTCAAGGCTCCATTGATATTTGATAGAGGTGGGTTGAAGGGGTTCAGCTCAACTTATCCAAATCTTATGGCTTGGAAATCCTGCTGGAGGCCATATTTAAGCACTGCCACATAAGCCTGGCTTAAATTACTTGTGTTCAAGCTTGCAACCCTCCATGCATTTTTTCATGTTCAAGTTCTATATTCTTGCATAAGACCTGCATTTCAAGTTAAGTACTTGGGGTCTGTATTATCAAATGTGTTTTTCCAAGAATGCCTCTGACATTTGTGTGGCTTGTCTGCTTACTGCATTCAAAACTTGAGTCCCAGCTCCAGTTAAGCTAGCCCCAATTTTAGCTACTGTGGAAATCCTGACCCCAGTTCTGGTTCCAGACAATCCAGTGCCTATTAAGCCAGTACCTGCTCCTATTGAGAACCTAGTATCCATGTACCAGGATTTACATCTGTCCTCAATGGAGTCAGATTATTCTAGCTGCATGCCTGATTCCAGTCCTGCTATGTAGGCTTCATTCAGATGAGTCCAGCCCTGTTGTACAGACTCTAACCCTGCCTTGCAGAAACTGCTTCCAATCCTTCCTTGTGGATTCCATCTCAGCCAGTGGAAGCCATTCTAGTATTGCTCTACAAACTCCATGTCAACCAGTGAAAGCTACTTCAAGTCCTTTGCTACAGACTTCATTCCAGCCAGCAAAAGCTGTTTCAAGTCCAACTCTGAAGACATCATTCCAGTCAGCAGCTATTTTGCAGCCAGCTCTATATCCTGGTCCTGCACCAGCAGGACCAGGAGAGCAGGAGAGCAGTCTGAAAGCTAGCTCTAGATCCTGTACCTATACCACCAGCAGCAGCTGTTTCACAGCCATCTTCAGATCCTGTATCTTCCTCAGCAGTGGCAGCTGTTTCACAGCTAGCTCTGGATCCTGCCTAGCACCAGCTGCAGGAGCAGCTCCAAGTTCAGTGCTGAAACCATCCGTCCAATCAACATGCTCCAAATCTGGCCTCGGACTCCATTCCTGGCAGACCATTCCAGCCAGCAGCAGCATCAGAAACTGTTCCAAGCTCCGCCCCAACCATGCTTTGCCTCGGTTTCACAGTCCACTCTGGAGAATCTGCTCCAGTCGGATTTGGTCATGGTGTGGTATCCCTATGGATAGAACTCATATATCACAAACTTTCCATCCCCCTCAGCCACTCTCACCTGGATGGCTGTGGTTGGTTGACTCAACCCCATTTAGCCCAGTCATTTAAGAACTCAGTTTTAGAGAGCCTCTGAACAATGAGGATGATTTGGTTTTACACTCTGGTGAGGCCTCCCAGCCTCACTCTGCACTTTCAGTTTGAAGTGATATCTCAATGAGCACTCCCTGCCAGAGGGTCCTTCTCAATTAATTACAAAAAGAGAGAGAGATTTATGCCTGATTCCCTTTTGGGACAAAAGGGCTCTCGACCAGAAGACTAAAGACCTGTGAACCCACTCTAAATCCTAGGTGAGAAAAGCAGCAGTGACAGATCTTGCTGACAGAGACAGTTATGACTAAAGATTAGGGATGTGAATCGTTTTTCAACGATTAAAATTATCGTCCGATAATGTTTATATCGTCTTAAATCGTTATAGAACACGATACAATAGAAATTCTAACGATTTATCGTTAAAAATCGTTAAATCGTGTTAGTGCGCACTAACTCGAGTTAGTGCGCACTAACTCCCCGTTAGTGCGAACTAACTGAAAATGATACAAATAAACACTTTCCAGGTCACTGAAGGTCAGTTAGGAATGAATATGTGTTCCTATTGGCTGGCTGCCCTCTTATCTATTGATGTTACCAAGGTTACCACTGAGGTGATGGTTGGGGGGATGGGAAATGGAACTGGAAACTAACGAACACCAACAGAAAATGAAACAAAGTGTTCACACTTCCCAGGTCAGTAAAGGTCACTTAGGAATGAATATGTATGTATGTATTCCTATTGGCTGGCTGTGCTCTTATCTATTGATGTTACCAATATGGTTGGGGGGATGTGAAATGGAAACAGTTGGAAGCTTGACAAAAAAAGTAATGTAATGATCAGCACTCACGTGACTAGAACTTGTTTGTTTATTATTTTTGTTAGCAGGCACCTGAAATGCTAGTGCATGTTGAATTTGCCAATCACTGTGCATTTTAGAAAGGTGGTCCTGGCTGGAACTGTACACAGTTCAAATATATGTAATTGATTGTTGGTAAGTGTATTTTTTAAGTAGCCACACTGGCACCAGTATGTTTACTTTTCCTCCTACTTAACTCACTAGCTCAGCTTTGTAAGAAGGGCTTCTCTGCTTGTGTGTTGTTTTTGTTTGGTGTGAGGAGAGCAGAAACATCAGATCTTTATTCAATCTACTACAGTCATCTCTTACAGTGCCCTATCCCTATTAATACCAGGAGTGTTGTGATCTTCCTGCACACAGTGCCCTAACCCTGATACCAGTCTGAGACAGCTCCCTCCCTGCATTACTAGTGAGAGGCTGGCTTCACAGACAGGGGGGAGCTGCCTGACCCTCACTCCTGACTTCCCCCATGTCCCAGCTAGTGAATGGTGTGTGGGTGAGGGGGGGGGGGGGAGGATGGTGAAGTCTGAGACAGCTCCCTCCCTGCATTACTAGTGAGAGGCTGGCTTCACAGACAGGGGGGAGCTGCCTGACCCTCACTCCTGACTTCCCCCATGTCCCAGCTAGTGAATGGTGTGTGGGTGAGGGGGGGGGGGGAGGATGGTGAAGTCTGAGACAGCTCCCTCCCTGCATTACTAGTGAGAGGCTGGCTTCACAGACAGGGGGGAGCTGCCTGACCCTCACTCCTGACTTCCCCCATGTCCCAGCTAGTGAATGGTGTGTGGGTGAGGGGGGGGGGGGAGGATGGTGAAGTCTGAGACAGCTCCCTCCCTGCATTACTAGTGAGAGGCTGGCTTCACAGACAGGGGGGAGCTGCCTGACCCTCACTCCTGACTTCCCCCATGTCCCAGCTAGTGAATGGTGTGTGGGTGAGGGGGGGGGGGGGAGGATGGTGAAGTCTGAGACAGCTCCCTCCCTGCATTACTAGTGAGAGGCTGGCTTCACAGACAGGGGGAAGCTGCCTGACCCTCACTCCTGACTTCCCCCATGTCCCAGCTAGTGAATGGTGTGTGGGTGAGGGGGGGGGGAGGATGGTGAAGTCTGAGACAGCTCCCTCCCTGCATTACTAGTGAGAGGCTGGCTTCACAGACAGGGGGGAGCTGCCTGACCCTCACTCCTGACTTCCCCCATGTCCCAGCTAGTGAATGGTGTGTGGGTGAGGGGGGGGGGGGGAGGATGGTGAAGTCTGAGACAGCTCCCTCCCTGCATTACTAGTGAGAGGCTGGCTTCACAGACAGGGGGGAGCTGCCTGACCCTCACTCCTGACTTCCCCCATGTCCCAGCTAGTGAATGGTGTGTGGGTGAGGGGGGGGGGTGGATGGTGAAGTCTGAGACAGCTCCCTCCCTGCATTACTAGTGAGAGGCTGGCTTCACAGACAGGGGGGAGCTGCCTGACCCTCACTCCTGACTTCCCCCATGTCCCAGCTAGTGAATGGTGTGTGGGTAAGGGGGGGGGAGGATGGTGAAGTCTGAGACAGCTCCCTCCCTGCATTACTAGTGAGAGGCTGGCTTCACAGACAGGGGGGAGCTGCCTGACCCTCACTCCTCCGGGGTATTGTGATCTTCCTGCACACAGTGCCCTATCCCTGATACCAGGGGTGTTGTGATCTTCCTGCATGCAGTGCCCTATTCCTATTAATACCAGGAGTGTTGTGATCTTCCTGCATGCAGTGCCCTATCCCTGATACCGGGATGTGTGCAAGAAGATCACAACACCCCCGGTATCAGGAATAGGGCACTGTGTGCAGGAAGATCACAACACCCCCAGTATCAGGAATAGGGCACTGTGTGCAGGAAGATCACAACACCCCTGGTATTAGGGATAGGGCACTGTGTGCAGGAAGATCACAACACTCCTGGTATTAATAGGGATAGGGTACTGTGTGCAGGAAGATCACAATACCCCTGGTATCAGGGTTAGGGCACAAGTTCTAGTCACATTGACTGATCACATTACTTGTTTTGTCAAGCTACCAACTGTTTCCATTTCCCATCCCCCATATACTGTCAGTAGGAAACTTGGTAACATGAATAAATAAGAGGGCAGCCAATAGGAATACATATTCATACCTAAACTGACCTGAAAAGTGTCAAATTTTATCATTTTCAGTTAGTGCGCACTAACTCCCAGTTAGTGCACACTAACTCCCGTTAGTGCGCACTAACTCGAGTTAGTGCGCACTAATCGGAAAAAACGATTTTTTAACTAAAAAATCGTGCCTAAGACGATTTTCTTGCCCTGCCACACGATTTCTATCGTTAAGACGAATTGGAAAACGATTCACATCCCTACTAAAGATATATTCAGCTTTACCTTTAGAAGTATTTTTTTTACATTGGATGTGTGGGGAGGTTTTTTTTTCTGATTCACCCCTCCTCACAGGGATGCAGAGCTGAGGTAGCGTGATCCCTTCTGACTTTTCCAAGAGAAGTCCCCAACCAATGAACTAAGGAGAATGTGCAAGATCAGGAGACCCCCAATCAGATCTCCACATTCATGGGACAAGGATGGGCTGGTTGTCCAGGATGGATTCAGGTAGGACTGTTTTTGCTGTGAATGTATGGACCCCTCCATAAGGATTCCCAGTTAGCTTCTGGGTGAGCTTTGTGCATGAAAAATCACCATGGAAAGCTCTTCCTAGATGCCTGAAATAAAAGGACACCTACTTACTGAGAAATATACACATGTATCAACACTCAGATGAAACTTCAATATTATGGGCAAGTAGACTTTTGTATTAAGTTATGCTATCAAGCATGTTATAATAATAATTTGTGTTAAACCGTTATCTGTATGTAGCTAGTTACTCAGTTAAGCTGTTATAATGTACCATGTCATTACAAGGTCCGCCTTAGACATATTGTTATATGTAAACTGATGTGATATGGCAGATCGAATGTCGGTATAGAAAAATAAATAAATACATACATAAATAATCATTGCCAAATCAGTACACTTTATTTTAGCACCCAAAGCCTAGTCTTGTCCAATTTGTCCCAGCATTACTCCTTGGGATGTAGCTACAATCTACACACACTGAAAGCAAGACATCATGGTCTGGACCATAAATGAGAACTTCTTCCCATAAAAAGAATCCACCATGGGATAGAGAGTCAAGCATGGGATGTAAATTGCTAGCTTGAGCAGCCCCAAAGAAAACAATATATTTGTGTGCCCTTGGGACTTAAAAACCCATGGTAAGACTTACACTGGCTATCCATTCCAGTCTGACTTTGTTACTGAAAATCTATTCCAGTCTGACTCCAGTCAGTGCTTTGTCTTGATCCAGTCTGATTTTGACTCTAGTCTAAGCCTTGCTTTCCTTCAGCTTGATTCTATCTCCAATCCAAGGCTTGTCTTGTCTCAGCCTGACTCTCACTCCTGTCCTGGCACTCATCCAGATGCACTAAACCCCATTCTTTTCTTGGGATCTGGGGGACGGGATGCTCCCTACAGAGTGCCTGGAATCCACCCTTTTTGGGGAGGGAGCACGCTGATGACTGAAATGCTGGCCTCCTGCTAGCAGGGCCTTCAGTGGGCCACATAATCTGTTAATTCAGTCCTCCAAGCCTATGGCTGGGAGGTCCCACTGGAAGCCATGTTCAATCACTGCCACACTCTTATAAGCCTGCCTTACACACAGTACCTCAACTTATCTTGGAGTCTGACATTCCTAGCTGTGACCTCTATCTGTCTTTAGCCATAGCTCTAGTTCCTTGTTACTAGCTCCAGTATAGTGACCACCTGGTATTCTATGTTCCTTGACATTTTTCTCTACCATAGCCTATCTTCGATTAGTTTTAAATGTGCCCCATGATAATGTCATGGAGTGCCCCCTAGTCTTTCTACTATCCGAAAGAGTAAATAACCGATTCACATCTACCCGTTCTAGACCTCTCATAATTTTAAACATCTCTATCATATCCCCCCTCAGTCGTCTCTTCTCCAAGCTGAAAAGTCCTAACCTCTTTAGTCTTTCCTCATAGGGGAGCTGTTCCATTCCCCTTATCATTTTGGTAGCCCTTCTCTGTACCTTCTCCATCGCAATTATATCTTTTTTGAGATGCGGCGACCAGAATTGTACACAGTATTCAAGGTGTGGTCTCACCATGGAGCGATACAGAGGTATTATGACATTTTCCATTTTATTCACCATTCCCTTTCTAATAATTTCCAACATTCTGTTTGCTTTTATGATTGCCGCAGCACACTGGACCGACAATTTCAATGTGTTATCCACTATTATGCCTAGATCTCTTTCTTGGGTTGTAGCACCTAATATGGAACCTAACATTGAGTAACTATAGCATGGGTTATTTTTCCCTATATGCATCACCTTGCACTTATCCACATTAAATTTCGTCTGCCATTTGGATGTCCACTTTTCCAGTCTCACAAGGTCTTCCTGCAATTTATCACAATCTGCTTGTGATTTAACTACTCTGAACACTTTTGTATCATCTGAAAATTTGATTAACTCACTCGTCGTATTTCTTTCCAGATCATTTATAAATATATTGAAAAGTAAGGGTTCCATTACAGATCCCTGAGGCACTCCACTGCCCACTCCCTTCCACTGAGAAAATTGTCCATTTAATCCTACTCTCTGTTTCCTGTCTTTTAGCCAGTTTGTAATCCATGAAAGGACATCACCACCTATCCATGACTTTTTACTTTTCCTAGAAGCCTCTCATGAGGAACTTTGTCAAATGCCTTCTGAAAATCCAAGTACACTACATCTACCGGTTCGCCTTTATCCACATGTTTATTAACTCCTTCAAAAAAGTGAAGCAGATTTATGAGGCAAGACTTGCCTTGGGTAAAGCCATGCTGACTTTGTTCCATTAAACCATGTCTGTCTATATGTTCTGTGATTTTGATGTTTAGAACACTTTCCACTATTTTTCCTGGCACTGAAGTCAGGCTAACCGGTCTGTAGTTTCCCGGATCACCCCTGGAGCCCTTTTTAAATATTGGGGTTACATTAGCTATCCTCCAGTCTTCAGGTACAATGGATGATTTTAATGATAGGTTACAAATTTTTACCAATAGGTCTGAAATTTCATTTTTTATTTCTTTCAGAACTCTGGGGTGTATACCATTCAGTCCAGGTGATTTACTACTCTTCAGTTTGTCAATCAGGCCTACCACATCTTCTAGGTTCACCATGATTTGGTTCAGTCCATCTGAATCATTACCCATGAAAACCTTCTCCAGTATGGGTACCTCCCCAATATCCTCGTCAGTAAACACCGAAGCAAAGAAATCATTTAATCTTTCTGCACTGGCTTTATCTTCTGTAAGTGACCCTTTAACCCCTCGATCATCTAATGGTCCAACTGACTCCCTTACTGGCTTTCTGCTTCAGATATATTTAAAAATGTTTTTACTGTGAGTTTTTGCCTCTATGGCCAACTTCTTTTCAAATTCTCTCTTAGCCTGTCTTATCAGTGTCTTGCATTTAACTTGCCAATGCTTATGCATTATCCTATTTTCTTCTGTTGAATCCTTCTTCCAATATTTGAATGAATGAAGATCTTTTGGCTAAAATAGCTTCTTTCACCTTCCCTTTTAACCATGCCGGTAATCGTTTTGCCTTCTTTCCACCTTTCTTAATGTGTGGAATACATCTAGAAGATCGGTGTATCAAATGAGTTTTATGAGAACTTGCAATATTGGATCAGCTTCCGCTTTGTTTTGGGCAAGTTCTCATAAAAGTCATTTGATACACCGATCTTCTTTGGTTTTTTTCGCTACTCAGCAATATTGGATCGGCTTCCGCTTTGTTTTGGGCAAGTTCTCATAAAAGTCATTTGATACACCGATCTTCTTTGTTTTTTTCGCTACTCAGTAATATTGGATCGGCTTCCGCTTTGTTTTTTGGGTCCAGCCTATCTCTAGGTCATCAAGACCCCTCTGATTATTCAGCCTGCACTTCCCCCAGTTTATCCTGACCCTTCATCCAGTCCATAATTAGCTATAAAGAGTGTTATTCTGACTTACACCTGATAAATAGCAGAAGAAATGGGCGCAGGTAACAGCACTATGTGTGCCACTTGAGCTGGTTATAAAATAGCAACTTATGCATGTAACTATTGGCCCTGCCCTGAACATCCCTGCCTCACCCCATCCCACCCCTTTTTTAAGCATGCCAATTTATTCAGGCTAGTACTTGAATACATATGTGTGAGGTTTATAAATTAGGATGGACATGAGAATGTGTATTGTATATGTGCTCACATCTGCCAATTTTTGCATCCTCATCTTTTTTTAAAAATTCTTCTGCGTTACATTTTTACCAACATGCAAGATAAATTATTTTAGTGTGAATTTTAATTTATAGTCCCCATAGTCACTAAGATGCTGCTAGTACCACTGTCAGAACAACACTGGAAGAACGTGGGAGCAGGTAAGGCAAGACCTCAAGACGTCGCTCCAGGATGGAATTTAAGAAATCTAAGGGGGAGGGTTTCCAGGTACAGAAGAGGTGGAGGATGGGGAGTAGGGCAGAAGGGATCACAATGTTTCAATTTAAAAAAATGGAGGAGGAGGGTTGCTGGCTTTAGGGCAGTTGCATGTCTCTGATTTTTTATTTGGTTGTCTGCAGGGAAGAGAAGGAGGAAGAAATTAGGAGCTAGGCTTTGACCCACATTTTCTTTTTAAATGTTTCTAAGTTGGGGGGTGCTGAAGCATCAGCTTTGAAGGCCCAAAGGTATTTGTTTTCTGTTATATTTATTTATTTATTGCATTTATAGACCTTCATTCTGTGACCAATCATAATGGTTTACAAAGAGTAATATAGTAAAATAATAAATCAATAAAATCCTAAAATTACAATAATATAAATCATAAAAATACATTAAAAGGAATAGAAATAAAAGTTAAACAATAGCTCCAATAAAACAAATAATACAAATCATAAAATAACATAAAAACAGACAAAAAGGAAACAGAGGCCTCAGCCCTTAATATGTCTGACTTTTAGTTGGATATGTTATGAATTTATCCTGTTAAGTGACATTATCCAGTCATGTAACTGGATAATTTTAGACCCGCTCTATGGCAGGCTTAAAGTTATCCAGCCAACTTTTCCAGATATAACTGAAAATCATCTAAGCTAGACAGATAAATTAGGACCATCCTGGAACACTCCCAAAATGTATCTTTTTTTTAATCTGGTTAGATTTTATCCATATAATGACTTATCTGGCTAAAATCTAAGGGGTCCATATTCAGCTGCTGAGTGGTCTGTTAAGTTAGCCAGATAAGTGTGTCCAGCTAACTTTAGACTAGCCGTATTGCATGGCTAGAATTAGCTGAGTAGGTTAACCAGATAACTCCAAATATCGGAATTATCTGGTTAATTCTAATCAGATGACTCCTCTTCTCCCAAGAACGCCTATGCTTGCCCCCAGAATGCCCCCAACTTAACCGGCTATATTCTAGTTGGATAGCTCTTCAACCAGTTAGAAGATAGCCGGTTAAGCTTTTTAAAATTGCAGCTTTGCCATTTAGACAGATAACTTGCCAGTTATTTGTCTAAATGGCTTTTGAATATCTACCCCTAACTAGATAAGTGCCCCAAAATTAAAAAAGCTACCATTTAGCCAGATAACTGGTTATCTGGCTAAATAGCTTTGAATATTGGCCCCATATTGTTTAAAATGGGAAAAATAACAACAGCTCTAGAGAACTGGATGCATTGTCAGGCAGCAGCATTAATCTGGAACCTTCTATTTGGTTGTTCCAGTGTGGACTTCTGCTCTAACCCCAAAAGGATGTGAAGAAGTTTATACTCTGAGGGGCAAAAGAAAACAGGAAGAGAGAGTGTAAATAAACGTAACTGGAGCTACTTTGTTCTCCAATTATTGAAACACAACTTGTAATTGCTGGTTTGATTTATTTCACTGGATGAAATACAGACTGTAAATATTTTTCTTGGTATTTTTATTTAAGTAGTGGGATTTTTTTGTGGAAACCACAATCAAACATGCAGTGTCTTGTATCTGTAGATAGCCTAGGCACAGTAGCTTACTGAGGGGGGGAAGGCATGCCCCTAGGCCTCAGGCTGTGAGAGGGTGCTGACCAGCCTGGGTGCTCAGCATTAGTCCTTGGATGTTGGAGACTCACTGCCCATACAAATGGTTTTCCACTGCAGCAAGTACCCTAGTACTTCCTTTACGTAACATAGGTACCAAGAAATATTCTTATTTCTTTGTTCAAAGTTCAAATTATCATAAAGGAACAATACAGATTTTTACCATGGCTAATGATATCATAGCTTATTCTACTGCACAAGCTTTTACATATTTTACAAGATTATTTTTAATGGCCAAAGCATAGGACTTTTTTTTGTAAATTTTTATTATTATATTCACAATTATAGCAGGATTTAAAAACATCTAAGGAGTTAGACAGTCAAAAATGTACTTTGAGAATATAAGCATGAGTGTTCTCTTCTAATATAAAAAGCAACCCCGCAGGTAACAGGTAGACCTGATAAATTAGAAAACTAGCTAAAAGTCAATCTCTAGTACTTCCAAATAAATGTAATATCCAAATCTATTTGATGATGAATGACTGAAGAGACTTTTCTTGCACCAGCTAATCGGCGTGTGACCTTTTGGCCTTTTGATCCCTGCCATGGATAAATCAGGCAGTGCTTCAGAATGTTTCTCATCTGGCAAATGATGGCAGGATTAAAACAAAGACAGCCCTCTAATTTTACCTGCTAGCAGCCAAAGCTGAAGCTTCTTGTTTCTTTCCTCTTGGGAAATCTTCAGGCTGCAGCTGCCCCCATCAATGTCCTTTCCCTATTTTTCTTACCTACTGCCATTGTTAAATGACAAAAATACCGAGAGATAGTAATGTGTCCAGACTTTTGCAAAATTAAAGTCTAGACTGTTCCACAAAAACAATGAATGTGGGTGGATGCTCTGCCCGTTACAATAAGTTAGGAAAGCACTTGCATTATACAGCAAGCAGGAACCCAGAAATATATAATATTTACATTTATGTTTATGAAAAAATAAGCGTAATAAACAAGAATTATAGCTTTTCATGTTCACATATTATGAATGTCAGCATTTTAAATTGAAATATTTAAACAAATATTAAATTCTGAGATGGGAGGCCACTTTTTCTATATCATTTCCACATTTATGATTGCATTAGTGCAGGATTATCAACATGTTACTCTACACCTGCGATTCTCAACCGGTGTGTCGCAATACATTTCTGTGTCGCCAAGCATCAGCAGGTGTGTCGTGTGCTACCGGTCTCCCGCTGATCTTCCCTCCTCTTCTTTCACTGAGCAAGAGGCAGACGATCTTCCACTGCTGCCATTGCCATCCGGGCTATGAGCACGTTAAAGCCTGGATGGGAACGGCAGCAGTGTTAGTGGAGGCTGGCCTTTTCTTCTTTCCGCCTCTGCCCCTGTGGTCCTGTAGCCCTGTGGCCATCCGATCCCAATACTCAAAATGGCGCCGATCGCCTTTGCCCTCACTATGACGGCGATCGGCGCCATTTTGAGTATTGGCGGGACGGCAATTTTGAGTCTCAAAATGGCGCCGATCGCCGTCATAGTGAGGGCAAAGGCGATCGGCGCCATTTTGAGACTCAAAATTGCCGTCCCGCCAATACTCAAAATGGCGCCGATCGCCGTTATAGTGAGGGCAAAGGCGATCGGCGCCATTTTGAGTATTGGGATCGGACGGCCAGCATGCAAGGAGGTCGCTCCCGGACCCCCACTGGACTTTTGGCAAGTCTTGTGGGGGTCAGGAGGCCCCCCAAGCTGGTCAAAAGTCCCTGTGGGTCCAACGGGGGTCCCGGAGCGACCTGCTGTCCGACGCCAGGACTCAAAATGGCGCCGATAGCCTTTGCCCATACTATGTCACAGGGGCTACCGGTGCCATTGGTCAGCCCCTGTCACATGGTAGGAGCACAAGATGGCGCCGATGGCCATGTGACAGGGGCTGACCAATGGCACCGGTAGCCCCTGTGACAAAGGCTATCGGCGCCATGATGAAACTAGCACCGAGGGTCTGAGTGAGTTCCCGGACCCCACCGCTGGACCACCAGGGAGTTTTGGTAAGTCTTGGGGGGGTCAGGAGGGTGGGGGTTTTTAAATTTTTATTTAGGCCGAATAAAACAGAAATCTGTTTAATACAAGGGGAGTCGCGATGCGTTTTGCCTCCCCACGTATTTAACAGATAGCAAAAAATAAGTTGCGGATTACAAATACGTGGAAAACGGATGCACACCTCTACTACACACTGAATGGAGGAGGTTTTGTGTTATATATATGAGAAACATGTCTTCGCTATGGCTAGGAGAAGTAAAATGAAGTTGCTTACCTACAACAGATATCCTCTGAAGACAGTTCAGCAGTCACATATATGGATTAGGGATGTGAATCGTGTGCCCTATCGTCTTAACGATCAAAATCGTTTGTCAGGAGAAGAAAATCGTGTTTGGCACGATTTTTTAGTTAAAAAATCGTTAAAAATCGTTTTTTCCGATTAGTGTGGTACAACTTGACACTTTTCAGGTCAGTTAAGGTCAGTTTAGGAATGAATATGTATTCCTATTGGCTGCCCTCTTATTTATTCATGTTACCAAGGTTCCCACTGACAGTATATGGGGGATGGGAAATGGAAACAGTTGGTAGCTTGACAAAAAAAGTAATGTGATCAGTCAATGTGACTAGAACTTGTGCCCTAACCCTGATACCAGGGGTGTTGTGATCTTCCTGCACACAGTGCCCTAACCCTGGCACCAGGGGTGTTGTGATCTTCATGTACACAGTGCCCTATCCCTATTAATACCAGGAGTGTTGTGATCTTCCTGCACACAGTGCCCTAACCCTGGCACCAGGGGGGTTGTGATCTTCATGTACACAGTGCCCTATCCCTATTAATACCAGGGGTGTTGTGATCTTCCTGCACACAGTGCCCTATCCCTATTAATACCAGGGGTGTTGTGATCTTCCTGCACACAGTGCCCTTTCCCTATTAATACCAGGAGTGTTGTGATCTTCCTGCACACAGTGCCCTATCCCTATTAATACCAGGAGTGTTGTGATCTTCCTGCACACAGTGCCCTAACCCTGACACCAGGGTGTTGTGATCTTCCTGCACACAGTGCCCTATCCTATTAATACCAGGAGTGTTGTGATCTTCCTGCACACAGTGCCCTAACCCTGACACCAGGGGTGTTGTGATCTTCCTGCATGCAGTGCCCTATCCCGCCTGCATTACTAGTGAGAGGCTGGCTTCACAGACAGGGGGGAACTTCCTGACCCTCACTCCTCCCCTCCCCCATGTCCCAGCCAGTGAATGGTGTGTGGGTGAGGGGGGGGGAGGATGGTGAGGCTGAAACAGCTCCTTCCCTGCATTACTAGTGAGAGGCTGGCTTCACAGACAGGGGGGAGCTGCCTGACCCTCCCTCCTCCCCTCCCCCATGTCCCAGCCAGTCGCACATGCTCAGTGCTGTTCCCCCTCACCAAGCTGGAGTCAATGTGTGCAGGAAAGGAGACCTGCCTTTTCCCCAGCTGGAGTCAGTGTGTGCAGTAAAGGAGATCTGCCTTGTCCACAAGCTGGAGTCAATGTGTGCAGAAAAGGTGACCTGCCTTTTCCCCAAGCTGGAATCAATGTGTGCAGTAAAGGAGACCTGCCTTTTCCACAAGCTGGAGTCAATGTGTGGAGTAAAGGAGACCTGCCTTTTCCACATGCTGGAGTCAATGTGTGCAGTAAAGGAGATCTACCTTTTCCCCAAGCTGGAGTCAATGGGTGCAGTAAAGGAGACCTGCCTTGTCCCCAAGCTGGAGTCAGTGTGTGCAGTAAAGGAGATCTACCTTGTCCCCAAGCTGGAGTCAGTGTGTGCAGTAAAGGAGATCTACCTTGTCCCCAAGCTGGAGTCAATGTGTGCAGGAAAGGAGACCTGCCTTGTACCCAAGTTGGAGTCAATGTGTGCAGGAAAGGAGACCTGCCTTGTCCCCAAGCTGGAGTCAATGTGTGCAGGAAAGGAGACCTGCCTTGTCCCCAAGCTGGAGTCAATGGGTGCAGTAAAGGAGACCTGCCTTGTCTCCAAGCTGGAGTCAGTGTGCTATAAAGGAGACCTGCCTTTTCCCCAAGCTGGAATCAATGTGTGCAGTAAAGGAGACCTGCCTTGTCCACAAGCTGGAGTCAATGTGTGCAGTAAAGGAGACCTGCCTTATCCCCAAGCTGGAATCAATGTGTGCAGTAAAGGAGACCTGCCTTTTCCACAAGCTGGAGTCAATGTGTGGAGTAAAGGAGACCTGCCTTTTCCACATGCTGGAGTCAATGTGTGCAGTAAAGGAGATTTGCCTTTTCCACAGCTGGAGTCAGTGTGTGCAGTAAAGGAGACCTGCCTTGTCCCCAAGCTGGAGTCAGTGTGTGCAGTAAAGGAGACCTGCCTTTTCCCCAAGCTGGAGTCAATGTGTGCAGGAAAGGAGACCTGCCTTTTCCCCAAGCTGGAGTCAATGGGTGCAGTAAAGGAGACCTGCCTTGTCCCCAAGCTGGAGTCAGTGTGCTGTAAAGGAGACCTGCCTTTTCCACAAGCTGGAGTCAATGTGTGCAGTAAAGGAGACCTGCCTTGTCCCCAAGCTGGAGTCAGTGTGCTGTAAAGGAGACCTGCCTTTTCCACAAGCTGGAGTCAATGTGTGCAGTAAAGGAGACCTGCCTTGTCCCCAAGCTGGAGTCAATGTGTGCACATAATGCAATGCACAGGAAGCAATGATGTGACTGCTGGAGTGGTGCACTGCCTGCCTACCTAGGCTTGAATATATTAATGCTGCAGTACTAATAAAAATAAATTATAATTCTGCTAAAATGCCACTAGCCTCACCAGTGACACTAGGCTAGTAGTGTCACTGGTGAGGCTAGTGGCAAACAAGTTCTAGTCACATGAGTGATGATCATCACATTACTTTTTTTGTCTGTTTCCATTTCACATCCCCCCAACCATTACCTCAGTGGGAACCTTGGTAACATCAATAGATAAGAGCACAGCCAGCCAATAGGAATACATATTCATTCCTAAATGACCTTTACTGACCTGGGAAGTGTCAACAATTTGTATCATTTTCTGTTGGTGTTCGTGAGTTTCCAGTTCCATTTCCCATCCCCCCAACCAACACCTCAGTGGGAACTTTGGTAACATCAATAGATAAGAGGGCAGCCAGCCAATAGGAATACATATTAATTCCTAACTGACCTTCACTGACCTGGAAAGTGTCAATTTGTATCATTTTCTGTTAGTGCGCACTAACGGGAGTTAGTGCGCACTAACACGATTTAACGATTTTTAACGATAAATTGTTAGAATTTCTATTGTATTGTGTTCTATAACGATTTAAGACAATATTAAAATTATCGGACGATAATTTTAATCGTTGAAAAACGATTCACATCCCTAATATGGATGACATTATTCTGACAGTGCTGACACAGACATGTTTTCCAAGAACTTCCTAGAGTATCTCTGAACATGCACGGTAGTTATCATGTGTCCCTTTTCCCATAGACATGTAGAATGCTTCCATTTTGTAATTAAGCTGATGAGTTCAACTCCAGAGAGGAAGGAAGGAGAGTGTGTATGACTGGTGAGCTGTTGTCTTCATTGTATATTTATTTTAGGTAAGGAACTTTGCATTCTCTGAATACAGTTTATCATAGTTCCAGCAACAGGGTGGAACAAACGTTTTTGGTGGGTAGAATGCCTTTTTGTCAAAGACAACCCTACATTGATTTATTTATGTAATTTTATCCTCCTCCATCCAAGACTCTGAGCAGGTAACAATGCATATATACATTCACATTAAGCAATAAAAACAAGATTGTCCATAAGGGGTCTGAAGTGGGGTTCTAACTCTCAAAAAGACCCTGATTAATGGACTTTTCAAAATTGCTGTGGAGCTGGAAGTCAGAATCTAAATAATAATTTAATGTGAATATATGGACTGACCCCCCATGTCACAATTTTGCAAATCTCTTATAGAAACAAGTAATGATGGCAGAAAAAGACAAATCGGCCCATCTAGTCTGCCCAGGAAGCTCCCACACTTATTTTCCCATACTTATCTGTTTCATCAACCACCAAGTTCAGGGCTCTTGTTGATTCTGTTTGATTCAAATTTCCTGCCATCCCCTGTCATTGATGCAGAGAGTAATGGAGTTGCATCAAAGTTGAACATAAGGCTTAATGGTTAAGGGTAGTAACCGCCGTATCAAGCAAGTTACCCCGATGCTTTACCCAGACTGCACAGATCAATGCCTTGTTGGATGTTGTCTGAATGTAAATCCTGTTTTCCACATTTCCCCCTGCCATTGAAGTGGAGAGCAATGCTATATATGCACTCAAAGTGATGTATCAGGCTTAATTGGTTTAGGGTAGTAACCGCCATAATAAGCAAGCTATCCCCACGTTTATTTGTTTACCCAGATTGTGAAGTTCAGTCCTTTTGGTTGTTGTCTGAATGTAAATCCTCTTTTCCACATTTCTCCTTGCTGTTGAAGCAGAGAGCAATGCTGTATATGTATTCAAATTGATGTATCAGGCTTAATTGGTTTAGGGTAGTAACCACCGTAATAGGTAAGCTACCCCCACGTTTATTTGTTTACCCAGATTGTGAAGTTCAGTCCTTGTTGGTTGTTATCTGAATGCAAATTCTCTTTTCCACATTTCCCATTGCCATTGAAGCAGAAAGCAATGTTGGAGTTTCATTAACTATGCGAAGGCTTATTGAGTAAGGGTAGTAATCACCAGGTACTAGCCTCCACTCCTGTAATCCACCCTCATGGCTCTTTTCTTCATTCCCATCCTCTAGCCTTTATGGATCCACAGTGTTTATCCCATGCCCCTTTGAAATCCTTCACAGTTTTTGTCTTCGGCACAATGCCCTTCCGGAGGGCATTCCAGGCCCTCCGGAAGGGCATTCCAGGCATCCACTACCCTTTCTGTGAAGAAATACTTCCTGACATTGGTTCTGAGTCTTCCTCCCTGGAGCTTCAAATCATGGTCCCTAGTTCTACTGATTTTTTTCCAACGTAAAAGTTTTGTTGTTGACCATGGATCATTAAAACCTTTCAAGTATCTGAAAGTCTGTATCATATCACCCCTGTTCCTCCTCTCCTCCAGGGTGTACATATTTAGGTTCTTCAACCTCTCCTCATCAGTCATTTTATGTTGACCATCCACCTTTTTGGTTGCCCCTCTCTGGACGCCTCTATCCTGTCTATGTCCCTTTGGAGATATGGTCTCCAGAACTGAACACAGTACTCAAGGTGAGGCCTCACTAAGGCCCTGTAGAAAGGGATCATCACTTCCTTTCTCTTATTAGATATTCCTCTCTCAATGCAGCCCAGCATTCTTCTGGCTTTAGCTATCGCCTTGTTGCATTGTTTCGCCGACTTCAGATTGTTAGGCTCTATCACCCCAAGGTCTCTCTCCTGCTCCGTGCACATCAGCCCTTCACCCCCCATCAAATACAATTCTTTCAGATTTCCACACCCCATATGCATGAATCTTCATTTCTTGGCATTGAATCTCAGCTGCCATATCTTCGACAACTCTTCCAGCTTCCTTAAATCCCATCGCATTCTCTCTACTCCTTTCGGCGTGTCCACTCTGTTGCAGATCTTAGTATCATCTGCATCAAGACAAATCTTACCTTCTTTCCCATCTGCAATGTCGCTCACAAAGATATTGAACAGGACCGATCCTTGAGGCGCTCCACTTAACACCGCTCTCTTTTCAGAGTAAGCTCCATTTTCCATTACACATTGTCTTCTGTCCATCAACCAGTTTGCAATCCAGACCACCACCTCAGCACTCATTCTTAAGCTTCTCATTTTATTCACAAGCCTCCTGTGCAGGACCATATCAAAAGCTTTGTTGAAATCCAAGTAGTTGACATCGTTGGCTCTTCCTCGATCTAATTACCTAGTCACCCAGTCAAAAAAGTCAATCAGATTTGTCTAACAGGACCTTCCCCTGGTGAATCCATGCTGCCTCTGGTCCAGCAATTCTTCTGACTGTAGATAGTTCACTATTCTTTCTTTCAGGAGCGACTCCATTACTTTTCCCACCACCCAGGTGAGGCTAACTGGCCTGTAGTTTCCAGCCTCCTCTCTGCTCCCACTCTTGTGAAACGGGACCACCACCACTCTTCTCCAATCCCTTGGCACCACTCCCGTTTCTAGGGATCTATTGAACAGGTCATGCAGCAGACCCGCCAGCACATCTCTGAGCTTCCTCAGTATCCTGGGATGAACCTCATCAGGCCTCATGGCTTTGTCCATGTTTAGTTTTCCTAGCTCTTACCATACATTCTCTTCTGTAAACGGAGTTACATCTACTCCACTCCCCTCCGTCTCTCTCCACACATTGATCCTTTTCACCTTTCAATTTCACTATACCACTTTGAACTTTTCTCCTTTCTCTGATGTATCTGAAAAATGTTTTGTCACCTCGCTTTACCTCTTTGGCAATCCTTTCTTCCGCTTGACTTTTTGCTGTCTTGATTACTTTCTTTGTCTCCCTCAGTTCCACCAGATGTTCTTCCTTGTGCTCCTCCCTTTGGGATCCTTTATATTTTTTGAACGCTGTTCTTATAGCTTTTATTTTGTCAGCCACCTCCTTTGAGAACTAGATACGTTTCATTTTTCTTTTGCTTTTCTTTACTTTTCTAACATATAGATTAGTTGCCTTGGTAATTGCTCTTTTTAGTTTGGTCCATTGTTGTTCCACAACTCTCTTGTTCTCTCAGCCTTCTAGTTATTCCTCCAGGTACTTCCCCATTTCATCAAAGTCGTGTTTTTGAAATGAAAAACTTGGGTCTTTGTGCTTCTTCTCTGTATCCTATTTGTGATTTGAAACCATACCATTTGATGATCACTGGTGCTGAGGTGGGCACCCACCTGGACACTAGAGACATTATCTCCATTAGTGAGCACTAAATAAAGTATAGCTACCTCCCTCATGGGTTCCATTACCATTTGTTTGAACAGAGCTCCTTGCAGGGCATCCACTATCTACTATTGTTAGATTCTGCAGAAGGGATTCTCTACATCTGGCAGATTAAAATCTCCAACAATCACCACTTCTCCCTTCTTTCCCATCTTTTGGATGTCTTGAACCAGATCTCTGTCAAGCTCTTCCATTTGATTTGGAGGCCTGTAAACCACTCCAATAAAAATGGATGCCCCATCATCTTTTTATAGGTCGGCCCATAGTGCTTCTTCTTTGCCCCATCTTCCTTGCAGCTCAGATGCTTTAATATTGTTTCTGTCATAAAGAGCCACTGTCCTTCCTTAACAAGTTATAGCCCGGTATTGCCGTATACTAATCATGAGATTCCATGAACCACGTCTCCGTGACAGCAACAACGTCCAAGTCTGCCTCTACCATTAAGGCTTGCAGATCTGGGATTTTATTGCCCAAACTACGAGCGTTTGTGCTCATAGCTTTCCAGCTTTTCTCGTTCAGGTTACTGCTTTTCTTGGACTCTTTTTGTGACTTATTTAGTTGAGTTTTGTTATCCACTTCACCCTTTTCCATTACATTTGTATTTGGGGGGTGACATTCTAATTTCTTACTGCCACCCCCGGCATCTAGTTTAAATGCCTTATGACATAAGATTTGAATTTGTCTCTTAGGATCCTTTTTCTTGCCACAGACAGATGTAAGCCATCTTTGACAAAGAGCTTTTTACTGTTCCATACACAGCCCCAGTCCCCAATAAATCCAAAACTTTGTTCCTTACATCGGGATTTGAACCATACATTGAAGTTATTAATATGGCTTAGCCTCTCCTTCCCCTTTCCATGAACAGGTAACACTTTTGAAAAGACAATGGTTGTCGCCATGTGACTAATCTGCTTCGCTAGAGACTGGAAATCTCTCTATACTGCTTGGATGCTGTTTCTAGCAAGGTTGTTGGTTCCCAGATGGATGATAATATCAACTTTAGAATCTTTGCTTTCTTCATTGATCACTTTGACTATTTGAATAGCATTTCTGCTGGCTGATGATCCTGGGAGGCTTTTAACTGTAGTGTTTCCCTCGCTAAGAGTTCCCAGATTAGTGCCTCTGTTGACAGTCACCCAGCGCAATGAGCTTTTTCCTTTGTTACTGATTGTATTATGGAATTTCTGTTTGCATTGGGTTTCTTCTTTCTTTGCAGATAACACTTCAATCTCTTTCACAAGAACTTCTTCAATATCTTATACAGAGAAGGCATTTTGTACTTGTGTCACATGATACAGCTTGTCTCCGCATCACAGGTCTAATTCTACCAGAGCACACTGTAATCCTGTTGTTTTTTGAGTTCCTTAATGCCCTCTGCAAGTGTGTGTGTGTGTGTGTGGGGGGGGGGGGGTGTTTGACTTGTGGGCTGCACAGCTGTCAAGAACGGGTGTCTGTGGGTCACAGGTCTTATCCTACCTAAGCCCACTGTAAACCCCTTTTTCCTTGACTTTTGGTTTATCTGTGGTAATGGGGAATTAATTCCAGAATATTGTAAAGTTGATGAAACTTTCTTTATTGTAGCTAATTGAGCTTTAACTTCAGCCAGCTCCTTTTTCAAGGAAGAGAGTTCTGAACAAATGGGGCAAGCCCTAAGTTCCAGATGATTTCCCTCAGAATAAAGGCTCCACAATATTTACATTGGATAGTCCTCATTTTGGTAAATTTATTTGATGGATAACACCTAAGGAAATACCAAATTACTAATTTATCTTGTTGCCAATTATGTATTTAGGCAGACTATATACAGATTGATCTTAGATTAGCTATTGATATTTTGTGCCTTGCCATGACTTTCTAAATAAAACCTGCTTGGGCATTAGAGATATGAATCGGAACGAGAATCGGTTCAGATTCCGGTTCCGATTCACATGTGGGTTTTTTTTTCATCAGGCCCGATCGCAGTTTTGTTTATCGGCTGCGCCTGAGCTGATAAACAAAAAACCCACCCCGACCCTTTAAAACTAATACCTTAGCTTCCCCCACCCTCCCGACCCCCCCAAAAAAACTTTTTACAGGTACCTGGTGGTCCAGTGGAGGTCCCTGGAGCGATCTCCTGCTCCTGGACCGTCGGCTGCCACTAATCAAAATGGCGCCAATGGCCCTTTGCCCTTACCATGTGACAGGGTATCCGTGCCATTGGCTGGACCCTATCACATAGTAGGAGCACTAGATGACCCGCGCCATCTTGTGCTCCTACCATGTGACAGGGACTGACCAATGGCACCGGTAGCCCCTGTGACATAGTAAGGGCAAAGGCTATCGGCGCCATTTTGATTACTGGCAGCTGATGGCCCGAGTGCAGGAGATCGCTCCCGGACCCCCGCTGGACCACCAGGGGCTTTTGGCAAGTCTTGGGGGACCCTCCTGACCCCCACAAGACTTGCCAAAAGTCCAGCGGGGGTCCGGGTGTGACCTCCTGCACTCGGACCGTCGGCTGCTAATATTCAAAATAGCGGGAGATCGCTCCAGGGAACCCCACTGGACCACCAGGTATCTGTAAAATGTTTTTTGGGGGGTCGGGAGGGTGGGGGAAGCTAATGGATTAGTTTTAAAGGGTCGGGGTGGGTTTAGGGGTTATTTTTGTGTGCCGTTTTTCCCGCCCATCCCCAAAACGATAAGAGAACCCCCACATTCAATATCGTGGGGGTTTTCCTATCGTTTTGGGGGAGCCCCTGATTTCTGACGATTTTGAAAATATCGTCCGATATTTTCAATCGTCCGAAGCCCGATTCACATCCCTATCAATGGGCATAAGTGAAGGAAACTAACTCAGTTAACTAGATAGTGTTTTCTTAGACAGGGCTAGATAGCATGTTTTCTGGTAGAGTCTCCACAATGAAATTCCTATCAGCAAAGGGGAATGAAAAGAAAACTCAATGTTAGTGACATTATAAATGGACTCTTCCCAAGGCATTCTCCTTGATGCCTTCTAGATGCCTTTAACTCCATCTGTGTGGTCTCAGAAGTTGAAATTGGGCAGAAGAAATCTCCATTTGCACCTGTTGCACATGATCCCATTTTGAAAATGGTATTGACCAGTTCTGAAGTCAGTGCCATTTTGAAAATAGGACCTGCAGGACATGAGTGACTGTGGATTACTTCTGCACCATTAGGCAACTTCAAGGATAGAATTTGATGTGTCTGCGGGGTTAGGGGAAGGCCATGGGAGGTTAGGGTTATGCATTTGTTTTTAATTTAAAAAAAAAAACAAAACAAAACAGTAAATGATCCTATTTTTGGTTCATTCTGAATGGATAAATAAAAAATGGTCTTTGATGAAAAAACCTGAAAATTTGGGGGGATTTTCATATACATTTTAAAAAATAGCCTCCCTGGAGGCCTTTTGCACCCTAAACCTCCCAAGAAAATGAACAGACTATCACAGTCCTCTATGACCTTAGACCTTCAAAAAAGCTAACTGGGGGCCTCCACAGCCCTGTCTGACCCCCTTCTCCACTTTCTCCCCACCCCACAAAAGAAAATGAGGGACTTGGGTGTGCCTAACTGGGCTTAGCTGAACCCAGCCAGGGCCCCCCCCAGGGTCCATCTGTCCCCCCACCAGTCCCCAGAATCAACTGACAATGTTCTCCTCAGGGTGGTCAGCACCATTTTGTAAATCTACTGCCAGCCAGGGCAGGGGTGAGTGGGGATCACTCCAGCCCTTTGGACTCTGGAAGCCCCCACAAAGGGTAAGTAGAGGTCAGGGATATCCCCAATCCAGGTGTTCTTGGAGGTGTGCAGGGGGTCAGAGTGTCCTGGGGGAGACCCAGTCTGGGCTTGGCTAATCCCAACCAGGTAGGCCTGAGCCCCTCATCGCTTTCTGTTGGGTGGGAGGGAGAGAGGAAAGATTGGGTCAAAAAGGACTGTGGAGGCCCTGGTTAGCTTTTTGGGGGTAGGGAGGTGATTGGAGAGGGCCATAGAGGCCTGTGTTTTTGTTTTATTTGTGGTTTCTTTTGAGGGTTTTAATGCTATTTTTTCTGTTTGGTAAATGAACCAAACTAAAAAAAACACCCTAATAAAACAATCAAAAAACTGAAAAAAACACTTGTCCCTGTTCCGCAAAATAAAAAACCAAACTGAAACAAAAATGTTGTGCCCTCACAAACCTATTAAATGTCAATGGTGCTGTTTTTTTTTTTTTCTCAACAGGGCAAAGGCCTTTATTTATTTATTTAACTTTTAATATACCGACATTCATAGGGCATATCATGCCGGTTTACAAAAAACTGAAGCAGGTAGAAAATACAATGAACAAGGGTAGGGGAGAAGGGGAGCAGGCAAGAAAAAGGTGAGAGGTGGGCAGGGGAAGAGCAGCAAGAAAGAATAGGGCAGAAGGAGAGAGAGGAACAAACAACTTGATAAATATAATAAAAGGAACATAATTGTAACTGTTTTAAAAATTATAAATTAAGGCGAAGTATTCATTTACAATAGATCAGTTGTATGATTAATTGATTGAAGGGGGAGGGGGGAGAGGGGGGCGGAAGAAGAAGGAAGAGGTGGGAGGGGGAGATAGGGGGGCAGGGAGGGTGGGCTAGGGAGGTAAGGGGAGGCTGGGGGGTGAAGGGGGGGAGGACGGTGATGGAAGGGGTAGGGAGTGGGCTAGGTTTGATTGGCTTCTGGGTAGGCTTGCCTGAACAGCCAGGTCTTGATGCCTTTTTTGAAAGACTGTAAGGAGGGCTCAAGTCGAAGGTAATGGGGAAGTGAGTTCCAAAGGGTGGGGCCAGCTATGGTAAACGCTCTTTCTCTCGTGTTGGAGAGGTGTGCGGTTTTGAGAGGTGGGGTGTGTAGGGTGCCTGCGAGGGCATTTCTAGTAGGACGGTTAGAGGTACGGAAGTGAGGCATGTTTTTAAGCCAGGCGGGGTTGTTTTTATGAAGGGCGTTGTGCAGGATGGTGAGGGTTTTATATTTAATGCGGTATGGTATGGGAAGCCAGTGCAGGTCCTTTAGGATGGGGGTTATGTGTTCAGTCTTACGGGTATTGGTGGTGATTCTTGCCATCGCATTTTGAAGGATTTGTAGGGGTTTGATCGTGGAAGTAGGGAGGCCTAACAGGAGGGAATTGCAGTAATCTAGTTTGGAGAGGATAGTGGACTGCAGAACTAAACGGAAGTCATGTGCATGAAGGAGTGGTTTCAGTTTTTTAAGAATGTGAAGTTTGTAGAAGCCTCCTTTTATTAGGACTTGATGTGTGGCTTGAAATTGAGGTGTTGATCAAGTAGGATTCCTAGGTCTCTTACATTAGATGTAGGTGAGTGGGTTATAGTAGGGGTGGGAGCAGTGGGGCAGGAAGTGTGCTCTGGTTGATTGGTGATGACGAGGATTTCAGTTTTATCTGCATTGAGTGCCAGGTGGAGGTTGGCCAAAAGGGAGTTGATGGTGGAGAGGCAGGATTCCCAGTATTGAAGGGATGCCTTGAGTGTTGTTTGAATGGGGATGATGATTTGAACATCATCAGCATACAGGAAGAAAGTCAGCCCTAGGTCGGAGAGAAGTTGGCAGAGGGGGAGAAGATAGATGTTGAAAAGTGTGGAAGAGAGGGAGGATCCTTGCGGAACGCCTTGTGTGAGTGGGATATGTGAAGAGGTACTTTGATTGATTTGTACAGCGTATTCCCTGTGGTTAAGGTAGGAGGAGAACCAAGATAGGGCAGTGCCAGTGACGCCTATTTCTGCCAACCTGGAAAGTAGGATTTGGTGGTTAACAGTGTCAAAGGCCGCAGAGATGTCTAGGATGGCCAGGAGGTAGGATTTCCCCTGGTCCATGCCGATGAGGAGAGTGTCAGTGATGGCTAAAAGGAGATTTTCAGTATTACGACCTTTACGGAAGCCGAATTGTGAAGGGTGTAGGATATTGTGGTCCTCAAGGAAGTCAGTGAGTTGGATGTTGACTACCTTCTCGAGGATCTTGGATATGAGGGGGAGGTTGGAGATGGGTCTGTAGTTTGCTGGGGTTGTAGGATCAAGAGTAGGTTTTTTTAGGAGGGGTTTGACTACAGCTAGTTTGAGGGGGTCTGGGACTTTACCAGAGGTTAGTGAGCAGTTGATTATGTTTGCTATGGGTTTAGCAGTGGTAGTGGGTATGGAGAGGAGGAATTTAGAGGGGATTGAGTCTGCTATGTGAGAGGCCGGTCTCATCTTTTTTAGGATAGATTCTATCTCTAGGGTGGAGGTGTGTTCAAGGGATTCGAGGAGGTGCTTGGTATTATTGGTGAGGGGAGGTATGGGGGAGGGTTTGGAGGGGAGGCGTTGAAGAATGCTGTTGATTTTGGTCTGGAAATACCTTGCGATTTCTTCACATTTTGTGTCGGTGTTTCCTTCGTGGGAGATGGGAGTGGGGGATTTAGTAAGATCAGCAACATAGGAGAAAAGGGCTTTGGGGTTGAATTGGTAGCAATGAATTTTGGAAGAGTAGAAGTCACGTTTGGCTTGGAGGGTGGCTTGGCGGTAGTTGTGCAGGGTCTGTTTGTATATAGCTTTGTGAGTAGGAGAGGGTTGTCTGCGCCAGATGCGTTCCTTGGATCTGAGGTCCTGCTTTGCCTTCTTTAACTGGTTGGTATACCAGGGTTGTTTTTCTCTTGTTGATAGTGGGATTTCTTTGTGTACAATTGGACAGAGTTCGTCAGCTATAGTGGATGTGATGTTATTCCATGATTGCAAGGCTGCATCTGGATTGGAGAGGTCAAGGTTCTTGGTTGCTTTTTCAAGTGCAAGGGCGAGCTTCTCTGAGGGGCATGTTTTGCGAAAGGATATGGTTTTATTCTGTGATAGTGATGTGTTGGTAGTGATGCTGGTAGAGAGGGAGGCATTGACAATGAAGTGGTCTGACCAAGGGATGGGGGTGGTGGAGGGGGTGTTGGATGCTGAGATGTAGGAGTTAACGAAAAGGAGGTCAAGGGTATGACCAGCTCTGTGTGTGGGTGTAGTGATGAGCTGTCTATAACCTAGAGCTTTGAGGGTGATCAATAAGGTTTCACATGAGGAAGTGATCGGGCTGGCGTCTACGTGGAGATTGAAGTCGCCAAGTATAATGGCTGGGCTATCGGGTTTAAGGTTGTCAACGATAAATTCTATGAGGGGGGATGGGTCGTGGTCAAGTATGCCGGGGGGGGCATAGATGAGACATACCTGTAGGGTGGTAGATTTGAAGAGTCCTATTTCTAGTTTGTGGGGGGGTTGGGAAGGTTGGAGTGTTAGGTTAAGATGTTTTTTAGCTGCTAGGAGTAAACCACCGCCTCTTTTTTTATGTCTTGGGATAGAGAAGATATCATAGGTTTGTTGTGGGAGTTGGTTTAGGAAAACCTGGTCTGTGTCTTTTAGCCAGGTTTCCGTGATGGCGCATAGGTCTAGGCTGTTGTCAGAGAGGATGTCGTAGAGGATAGGCGCTTTTTTAAGGATAGATTGGGAGTTGAATAATGAAATGGCAAGAGTTGCTAGGCCTAGGAGTTGTGTGAGGGGTGTGATCAAGATAGGGATTAAGGATTTCTGGTGGTTGCCAGGATAGGTTTGGGAAAGGGTGGTTTTGCGTAGGGTGGGGTGGTGGATAATGGGAATAGTGTAGTGGCACATGTCGGATTGAAGGTAGGGTGGGAGCAGGGAAGGAAGAAACAGTATGGTGGGCTGCTGTAAATCCACACAGAGGGAAGAGGGTGGGAGTTAGAGGCAGGATGGAGGAGTTATGCAGTTACATATAACTTGGTGCGGTACATTTACTGGAGAGTGTATTTGCAGTGGGGTCTTTTCTTGTATACATAGGACACTGCAAGTGAGAAGCATTAGGGGGGGTTTATACAGTAAGGATTGAACAGGTGGGGTAGGCACTTACAAGGCTTTCTGTATACAATTGGTATGAAGGAAACACGTTTTGTATTTTTTTTTTGTTTGGTTTTGTGTTTGTTTTTTTTCTAATAACCAAAATAACTGAAATGACCCAAAATAAACATCAAATGAAACAAAACACAAATAAAACAAAACAAAATGAAAATGTTTTGTGTGTAAATCCCTATTATTGACTAAGATCTCGAGAGAAATAAAATAAAAATAGACTCTGTTACGGTAAGTAAGTCCCAAATTGGCCAGTTTAATTGTATCATTTGGAGCCTAAGTGCTAAAAGAATGCCTTTACATCTCAATATTTCTTTCATGATTAGGCTCTAATTAAATTTTTCCATAAGCATAGCATGTGAGAGGCCGCTAACTAAATACAGCCTTAGGGAATAGAGGGTTCATTCAATTTCTTCTGCCATTGGGATAAAGCAGTTTACCTTTATGCCTCTCCAGTTATTGCCTGTATATTGAGGCTGATCTACATGCTCAGTTCATTAATACTTCTTATTCATGAGCTTTGAATGCTTCACAGAACAAACAGCACAAGCTGCATATTTTCCTGATAAAGAATGTGCCTCAGCAACTCATTAAGCTAATTTCCTGTACATACGGAGGTTACCTCTCTGCTATGCATGGAGCCATGCACGGCTTTGAGAAACCTTACTGACAGAGGCAAATGAAGTCTGCTTTCATGTGTCAGGGAAAAAAAAGAGAGAAATACTTCAAAAACTAAAGAATTGGGTCCATTCTATTGACTTCTATACCAATATAGATTTGCATGAATATTTACCGCACTATTCAATAAAAAATGAGTGGTTGCTCTGGCAACCGTCACATCAAATGGTAAATGTGGTATCACTACAACGTAGAGGATATCTCTGTTTTCTTGGGCGGGCGGGGGAAGGGTTTGACTCTGAATTTTCTTCCTGCATTATATCTTTTCAAATATACATATTTAGGGCCTAATTTACCATGCTATAACCACCACCCTCATAGACTTAGAACGAGGAGAAAAAAAAGCCTTAGTAAATTAGATCTTTTAATATCCTTAGATAATTTCATTCATCTTTGGAATAAGAGAATAAAAGGTCCACAGTTCACTGACAGAATTTTCTTTGACATATTTTAACATTTACCCTGGTTCAACTGGCTCATTTTTCTTGAATAAAGTTTAACATTTTTGCTGCAAAGCTTAGATTAGAATCCTTTAGAAATCAGCAGCACTAATGCAAAGATTTAAAACAGAATGCATGCCCGTTTCTATTCTGTGCCACCATTTTGTTTCTGCTATGAATGAACTTATTCCTATTGTTATTAATATTTCAGTGAGTAAGATGTTGCATAATTTACCATCTCAAGTCATGTGACCTGCCATTCTACCGACAACAGATGTTTCACCGTTCACTTGTCTGATCTCGCTGTACAAAACTGTTCTCTTGCCTACACCCTGACACAAGCAGCAGATTTGAGCCCTACACGTCTATAATTTTCTTTTTGAATGACTTGCAGAATACATAGCTCAGTGTTGTTCCTGAAAGATATGTATTCAAACTACATAATGGCTCCATAGAATATTGTTTTCAGAGTAGCATTCACAGTTTTTATTCCCCTGCCCTTTCTCTGTTGGATTAATGTCATAAACACAATAATCCAAGCAAGGCATGGTTTCTAAGAGGATGAATTGCCTCCCAGGATAATCAACCAGCAGCAAAGCTTGATGAACCTGCTCTGTTAAATCTGTATTAAATCAGTCTACGTCTAATAACTAATTAGCTATGCTTTTACTTGATTTTCACAGCATAGCTGATGTTTCACTGTGTTGATCATCACAAATAGTCTTAGCCCAAATATCAGCTTTTTTGCATTTTCTTCTCCTATACTGGCATGATCATTTGAAGGTTCATATTCCCAAAGGTTGGTCTCGCTAACTTTTAGAGTTAGCCAAATAAATGCCCAACAGTCTAGGTTTCCCACTCACTGGCTACAATTTCTGTGAAATCATTGCCTGGCTAAATTTACCAGTATATAGAGAGGCAATGCTGGGGCATTCCTGGGCTATGGTTTTGCTTTGTCTTGGCAGCACTGATATTCACTGCTGCCTGCCCAAAGTTTCTTTCTCTAACTGCCCCTCTGTGCCCATTTTACCCCCTGAATCTTCTAACAGACCAACTGACTCTCTCAAAGGTTTCCTGCTTAGGATGTATTTGAAAATGTTTAAATTATGAGTTCTGCCTCTACTTCAAGATTCTTTTCAAATTCTCTTTTGCCTACCTTATCATTGTTTTCCATCTTACATGCCAGTGTTTAAACTATTTTATTTACTTTCCATTTTTTGAAAGAATTCTTTTGGCTATAATAGCCTTTTTCACCTCACCTTTTAACTGTGCTGGCAGTTGTTTCCCTTTTTTAATATGTTCAATACATTTGGTCTGGGCTTCCAAAAAGGTATTTTTTTTACAATGTCCATACCTGATGCAAACTCTTAACCTTTGTAGCTTCATCTTTTAGGGTTTGGGGGGGGGTTGTATTTTCCTCATTTTATCATTATCTCCCTTTTGAAAGTTAAATGCTAGAGTAGTAGTTTTCCTTAATGTCCTTCTTCCATGTATGAAGTCTAATTTGATTGCATTATGTTTACTATTGCTAAGATGGTCTGTGTTTGTGAGAGGGGTGGTGTTATATTGTTAAGTGTCTCCACTACCATTACCTCTTGCACCAAATCCAATGGTTTGCTAATAATTAGGTCTAAAATAGCTCATTGGCTTTTGCACCAGCTGCTCCATAAAACAGTAATTTATTTCATTAGAAACTTTACTTCTCTAGCATGGCCTGATATGATATTTACCCAGTTAATATTGGGCTAATTGAAATCTATATAGAAACACGTGGTATTAAAGATTAAACAATCACAACGCTATGAAATTTTATCTTATATATTTAAGGACCATCATACCACCCACGACGCGCGCGTTTCGCCACATAAGCTGCTTCAGAGACATCCGTATTCAAGCTCTCCTGATCCAGCACATCCCCATATCTTTAGCGGGGGTATAACCAAGCAAATTTCATGCGAGATGCCGAAGGTCCATCTATTTTTCGGACGCCGACACCATCTCCCTGCTCAGTGAATTCTAGCAGTCCATAGCAGTTCATAGCGTTGTGATTGTTTAATCTTTAATACCACGTGTTTCTATATAGTTCATTCCAATCGTGGGATTTTTCATTAAGAGAATTTGTGTGTTTGGTTGTCGCTAATTGAAATCTCCCATTATTATTGTTTTGCCAAATTTGGCCTGGATACTCTAAGGTCGCAGACTTTAGAGAATCCGGCGGTAACGGGGAGAGGGGGGGTGAAGCGGGGGGCGGGCCTGCGAAAGCCGGCAGCCATTGCACCATTGCCGGCTTTTGCGAAACTGGCAGCAATAAAGGTCCTTACCTTTTGCCGCCAGCGATGTGTCTGCATCATTGGCCCCAGTGCCACCCCTACTCCTCCTCTTCTGGGGCTGAGTCCACCTCACCTCCGCCTCCGCCCACATTTAGTGATCACATTTGATCACTTTTGAAAATGACCCCCTTTGTTAGCTACCTTAATTTCTGCAAGCATTTCATTGGCTGTTCATTCTAGCCAGATGAACAGTAGTATCCTCCCACAACTATACTCTTCCTCATCACATAAGGAATTTAGAGATGTGAATCGGAACCGGAATCGGTTCGGATTCCGGTTCAGATTCACATGTGGGTTTTTTCCCATCGGGCCCATTCGCATTTTGTTTTAACGGCTGCCCAGCTGATAAACAAAAAATCCACCCCGACTCTTTAAAAGTAACCCCTTAGCTTCCCCCACCCTCCCGACCCCCCCAAAACCTTTTTACAGGTACCTGGTGGTCCAGTGGGGGTCCCGGGAGCGATCTCCCGTGATCTCCCGCTCCGGGCCGTCCTCCGGCTACCGGGCCGTCCTTTGCCCTTACCTTGTGACAGGGTATCCGTGCCATTGGCCGGATCCTGTCACGAGGTAGGAGCACTGGATGGCCGGCGCCATCTTGTGCTCCTACCATGTGACAGGGGCTGACCAATGGCACCGGTAGCCCCTGTGACATAGTAAGGGCAAGGCTATCGGCGCCATTTTGGTTCCTGGCACCCGACGGCACGAGTGCAGGAGATCACTCCCGGACCCCCGCTGGACCCCCAGGGACTTTTGGCCAGCTTGGGGGGGCCTCCTGACCCCCACAAGAGTTGCCAAAAGTCCAGCGGGGGTACGGGAGTGACCTCCTGCACTCGGGCCATATTGCCGGTATTCAAAATGGCGCTGGCGCTAGCCTTTGCCCTCATATGTCACATAGTGAGGGCAAAGGTAGCGCTGGTAGCCGTCCTTTGCCCTTACCTTGTGAGAGGGTATCCATGCCATTGGCCAGATCCTGTCACGTGGTAGGAGCACTGGATGGCCGGCGCCATCTTGTGCTCCTTCCATGTGACAGGGGCTGACCAATGGCACCGGTAGCCCCTGTGACATAGTAAGGGCAAGGCTATCGGTGCCATTTTGGTTCCTGGCACCCGACGGCATGAGTGCAGGAGATCGCTCCCGGACCCCCGCTGGACCCCCAGGGACTTTTGGCCAGCTTGGGAGGGCCTCCTGACCCCCACAAGACTTGCCAAAAGTCCAGCGGGGGTACGGGAGCGACCTCCTGCACTCGGGCCGTATTGCCAGTATTCAAAATGGCGCTGGCGCTAGCCTTTGCCCTGATATGTCACATAGTGAGGGCAAAGGTAGCGCCGGCACCATTTGGAATACTGGCAATATGGCCCGAGTGCAGGAGGTCGCTCCCGGACCCCTGCTGGACTTTTGGCAAGTCTTGTGGGGGTCAGGAGGCCCCCAAGCTCCAATTTCAGAGCGGCCTCGGAGGGAACAGGGAAAGCTAGGGCTCAGCACGCACAAGCTGCACAAGTGTGCACCCCCTTGCGCGCACCAACCCCGGATTTTATAACATGCGCGCAGCTGCGCATGCATGTTATAAAATTGGGCGTAGATTTGTGCGTGCAGGGTTGCACGCACAAATCTACGCCCACACGTAGGTATTAAAATCCGGCCCCTAGTGTTTTGGCCTGTTGGAATCTGCCTTACAATCCATTTCCACCCACCTTTGAGATATTCTAAATAGGTGTGACTTAACCTGTCTCTATATTGGGAAGGTGAAGAAGTATGAAGTGATGATCTAGCCAGTAAGTACATATCTCAGGCTTGTAGGCCCAACTCTGCCATGCACATCTCTGGTGATTTCGTCAATGGTCATAAAGTAACACAGATCTGTATTCATGCTAAGTATTTTACAGTTTATTCAAGCTAAATTATTTATGGAGGATAAACACATAAATGCATTTGTTCTGGTAATTTTGTTAAAGTTCTGCCACTGTGAACTCGTATAGCATTAATCACTGCAGTCAATGGTCACAAATCTGTATTCACAATCAGAAGACAGGTTGGCAAATGGTGATGTCCACAAATCAGATAGTAGTTTAAAAAAGATGTATTACTTCTTAAGATGTGTCAACATGACAGCATTGTTTCAAGCACAATCACCAGTCCCTTGACATGGGCCATGTTTCAGGGTAAGTGCATCGGGAGGTTCCTTGAGTCACAACTTCAAATCTTGCAGTGACAGTATTTAATGGCCATCTCACCTGATAATTGCGCACAAATCTGCATTGACATGTTTTATGAACACGCTGCACAACTACGAGCTCTTCCAATGCTTCCCTGCTGCTGCTACCTAGTTACATAGGTAATGCACACAGTAATACACTTTGCATTATGAGACTTCCTGCATGAATATAATGTCAGTGGCAACCTGATAGACTAGAAGATGGTATAGGTCAACTAAAGGGTACTCTGACTTTGAATACCCTCAGCAACAGTAGCGCTATGCTATTTGATAAGCTAGTGGAATCTTTTATCACTGGGCTCATATATCCCATTATCAGAAAACCAGGACAATAAAGTGACAGCAGAGAACCACCTAAGGGATAATAATAGTTGCTTAGATTAGTTGTCTAACATAAGGCATACAGATTTAGCTACTTCAGAGAAAAAGCAATACTTGTGAAAAGTTCCTCACCAACATCACATCTCTGTTTATGTTCTCTTGAATGGCCAGTTCTCATTACAGTTCCTTCCTTTATGGATCTCCACTTCATTAATCCATCAGGTATTTTACACTCTTTTCCTCCAGAACTTGGCATATCTCTTGAAACAATTTTGTTCCTTGGAGCAATTTTTTTTCTTTGACGTAACACATTTTTATTTTCCATGAATCCCATCTCATTGATTCTAGTTCCTTTCTTTCTCAGATCTCTCAGCTTCTCTTATATTTTATATCCAGTTTTACTTAACATTAGGTAGGTATATGTGTATTATAAAGTGTTGTTAGTAAATGCTGTTACAAAATGCATCTGAATTGTTGGTTGGCAACTGGCATTTTATAATTGAGAGAAATTCACCTACGGCCTAATGACTGGATAATGAAATGTCTCTGTGCTACTGCATATCTCTTCCTGCACCCTTCCTCATCAGAAGTTACTTCCTTACCACAAGAAGGCCTATGTACTAAAACAAAAACGAATATTTCTTAACATACATGTGTCAAGTAATTCAACACGAATGTTAAAATATCATTTAACATGTAATGGACGGAGGCCAATAGTCAAAGGCAGTTAGCTGGATATTGTATAAGCTATGCAGTTAAATGCCAAGTTTAGAATATCCCTGGTAATTACCTGGCTACATTTTAACCTAAGTCTTCATTCTTTTAACCCAAGCAAGTAAGGGACATTTTGGAGGCATTCTGGGATGGGGTTGAGTTAGCCAAATAACTTATCTAATATTTGGAGTTAGCCCGAGAAGTTATTCAGCAAACTCAAGATGTGGCTTAGAGCTGGTCTAAAGTTATCCAGTAGTCTTGTATAGCCAGATACTTTTACCCTAACCAGCTCTATTCAAAAGAATATAGCCAGTTTAGATAGACCTTAAAAAAATCTCAAGCAGGACTTGTGGTCCAAATTGGACCCCCCTCACTCACTGTTAAAAAAAAAAAAGTGTTATGTTGGGGTAAGGCCCCATTCACCACCCCAACCCCCTCCATGTATGTTTTCAAAATAAGACATCTATTTGGTAGTGCTGGCCTCTTCCCCTCCCACCCTCAATTTCCGAAGCTTTGCATGGACAACACCTTCCTCTCCCTTCCTCCTTCAAACCCTTCACCCCCACCCTAATCTTCCCACCAACCCAGTAACTTTTAAAATCCCTCTGTCTGCACCAGGATCATATTATCCTGTGATCATGGTGGCTTCCAGCATTGCTCTGACAGCAACACTGAAAATGTAAGCTAACAGTGTTGCAGTCAGAAATCTTCTGATGGAAACACTGTTAGCTTATGCTTCCAACATGGCTGCCAGGGCAATGTTGGAAGATGCGGGGATTGCAGTGTAATGCAATCCCAGTGTAGATAGACAAATTTTAAAAGACGCAGGGTGGGGGATGATGGGAAAGGAGAGAAGAGATTATTTGTGGAAAATTTTGCTAACTAGGGAGGTGATGGAGGGGAGCTCAGTGTCACTAGATGGACTTATTTTATTTTTAAAAACACACTGGAAGGCATGTGGGAGGGAATGGGTGTGGGGACCATAGACAGGCATACCACTTTTTTTTTAACAGTGAGTAGGGGAATCCGATTCAGGCCACCAGGCCTACCTGAGTCATTTTTTAAAGGTTTATCACAATTTAATTGGCCAATCCATAGTATGCTTAAGGGAATCCTTGAACTGCTACTGGATCTTCTAGGGTTCAGAGTTGTTCAGCTAAAGATTCCGTATGCTGCATGTATGTATTAGCAGACTTGTTTCACCAACATCACAGTATTTATCTCATATTTAATGTTCATCTTTTTTCAAGGATACATCTTCTATTTGCATCTTTAATAGTTGTTCTTTGTAAATTAGCTGCAAGTATGCGATAAAAGCATCTATCTACTTTGCATTTATATGAACTAGTTGAAAATAGTCCTGAAAGTCACTTGCCCAAGACACAAAAGTCAATGGCAGAAAAAAGATTTTAATTCATGTTGGAGGACAATTCTGGACACTGCATCTTCAAAAGGAAACACATCAAACAGAGTCTTTCCAGAGGGCAGCTGCTAAAATGGTCTTCATCATAAAGCATATGAGCTTTATCATACAAAGGTGGAGGTGGTAGAGATGAAGACCATGTCAGAATTCAAGAAAATATGGGCTAAGCACAGATGATCTCTGAGGTATAGCAAGGAACTCTAAAGCTGAGAAGGATTTAACATAGTAACATATACATGCACAAGTTATAAAATGGCCGCATTCCTGGGAGTGGGCTGGCATATGTGCACCAATGTGCACCGGTTTGAAAGATACCATCTTAGTGCTTTAATTTGTATGTATCACCCTAAACAATAAATTGCATAGAGAGATACAATTAGTTCCTTTCCCAAAGATACCAATAGAAATGGGACATAAAATGACTTGCCCAAGGCCATAAGTAACATTAGTAGGATTCAAATCCATTTTCCTGGTTTTGAATCTATTCATCTAAATACTAGGCTGCCTTAAGAAAAGTAAGTAAATATCTGTCACAGGGCTCTGAGAGATAAAACATATGTTTTTATTTGACTGGAGGGCTTTAATAGAGCACCAGTGATGGCTTCTGCACTTGTGTTCTTCAATGATCTCTTTTCAGGCCTAGAGAAAAATCAGTGTTTGTGCTGAACACTTCTTAAATATTTTCTTTCATTACAGTTACCTGACAAAACTCTAACATTTACAACTGTGTGGCCTGCAACATATTGCAATGATTTTAGCTGAATGAATCTGAGTCAACACACAAGTTATTATGCAAGTGGGAGGAGTTTATGGAAAAGAGGTCTGCTAGCACAGAATGCAATACTGTATTGTACAAATCAGCTCCTCTTAATAGTACTTTTCATTGATTCAAATGATAGACATTCATCGGTCATATCTAATTTGCAGTTAATTCCTCTGTGAATGCAAAAAGACCCTCCCCCCTCCCCCCCCCAAACCCGCCCCGAGTTGCAGTCTCTTTCTTGCTATACAAAATCTGGCTGGTTGTGTTTAAGGCTGCTACTTGGGTGGCTCTTGTTAGATGCTTAAATGTAGCTGGTTAGTGTTGAACCAACTAAGTCCAAAATACACCTTGGGAATGTCTTTGATGATACATTTTTTTAAATGTATGTGCCTTTCAATTTTGGAGAGTTTAGTCTGTCAGACAGGGCCTTCAATTAGTTAATGTTTTAAGTTTTGAAAATTGACCCCATAGCACACATTTGCCACATGCATAAACATGATCAGTTTAGCTTGCATTTGAAACCTGGAACCATTAGTGTCATCTCAAGGTTTAGACCTCTTACTTTTGATGTGTTTAAGAGTCTTGGCTTTAATTATATCCAGAAAACTAAAAGACCTAAAACTATTAGAATTACTATTGAAACCTATTCCTAGAGATGCTAATTTTCAAAAGGGCACACTGATGCACATTGACGCAGATGCATTGATGCACACTCAGAGACGAGGCAATTTTATGACATAGGTGCACACATGTGCCCTGTTTGGCAGCTGGGTGTGCCCAGCTGTGCACATCTGGGTATGAGTCACACAAGGGGGGGGGGAATTTTATAACAGGCACATGTCCACCCCATGACCATTCACCAGTTCATCCACCAATTTGCCCAGTCTAGAACTAGGTCCTCCAAAATCCATTCCCCCCAGTTGAAACAGAGCCCTTAAACTATTCAGGGATACCTGTTTTGTTTTTTTTTGTTTTTTTATTTATATCTTCTCCACAGGGCTGGAGAAAGCAGAAATTAGGCCGGTGCCAGCTAAGAAAAGTAGGCCCCTATGTAAGGTTCGGATTTGATACTTAATACGAGAAATCGTTTTCTAAATTTCCCAAATAATTTGTATTTATTTAAGAAGGCTTTACGAGCTTTTTTGTTAGCAAATTCTTCAATTACAATTGAAATTTTTATTTATAAATGTTAGAAATAGATATATTTAGCTTTTTTTTAAATTTTGCCCAACAAACGTAGGCCCCTTGAACATTGTAGGCCTTAGCCAAAAGGCCATGCTGGCCCCCCTTCTCTCTCCCGGAGTGTCCATAGCAGGAGCAAAGTTACGCAGCACAGGACTTGGGTGCACACCCAAGCTTGGAAGTAGTTGTGCACACTTCTCTTGACCCTGCCCTGGAACACCCATGCCCCGCCCACACCCTTCCCACACCATTGCTCCTTTTTCTCATGAGCTATTCGCATTATCAGGAGATGTGCGCGCATGCAGGTGGCTTTGAAAATCGAGTGGACATGCACATGTCCTACACACACGCACATCTCCCTGTTTTGGTCCAGCTTTTAAAATTCACCTTCATGTTGTCAAATATCAAAAAGCATTGATATCTAGCTGTGAGTCTAAAATAAATTCAACAAAACTACAAAGCTTATTGTTAAATTAATTATAAAGCAACAGATTGTTTTTGTGCAGTTTCACATGAATGATATTTCCATGAATGTCACATTCAGTTTCTAACATTTTCATTGTGTTTCGGCTGTCAGCAATGACTGGTCTATTGTTCTTTCACAGGCACCCATCTCTGGGCAGCTGCACTGACAGCTGTTTCCACATTCCATTGTGATAAACTTTGCACTTTAGGAATGATGTACATATAAACTTGAAAACTATTAGTACTTTTCACAATGAAGTTTTATTTCCTGCACTTTAATTTTTTTTTTTTTTTTGGCAACCAGCACGATCTGAAACTATTCAATCTGAGGGCAATTTTCAGAGCCATCTTCCTGGAAAACTGAAAATTGCCTTCTTCTATGTGAGCTTCTGGACTGTGATAGTTTTTGCTGGTTTTAAGAGGCATTTCTAGGGTGGGTAAGGGGGAGGGTGGAGTGCGTAGATCAGGGGAGAAAAATGGCATGCTTACAATACATGGGAATTTCAAAAATATATCTGCTATTTTTTTGTGCTGGAAATTTAAATTTTTTTTCTAGGGAAATGTAAGAACATGACAAATATAAAGAAAATCATATAAATCCAATTTCCTGAAGCAAACACCCAAAACCCACTCCCCACATAATATACATGGCAAAATGAACTGACACAAGGTGCAGAGAAGACAAAACAATCCAGCTTACAAGCTAAACCACAACCATAGCATTACAAGGTGTTCTTCAAACAATGCGTAAATCTCTCAAGTATAGGGTAATCAGTAAAAACAGGGCTAAGAAGCGTCTCCCTCCTTAAACCCTCGGTCCAAAAGTTCTGTACCAAGAAATAAGAGTCCCAAATGGCAGCTGTTAGAAAGCTGCCATTTGGGACTCTTTGGGATGTGCCATTTGAGGCCCAAGGGTGTTTAGTGTGCCCTTGGGCCTCAGCCCGAGCCCAGACGGATCCAGGACCGAACCGAGGGTTGACGGCGTGTTCCAGGCCTGCAAGCTCCCAAGGCCAACAACATGATGATGTTGGAATGTGAATGGTCCTCCAACCATTCCGAGCCCTTTCGGACCTGCCGCTTGGATTGGCATGGAGCAGCAGGCCTGGCCTGAGGATGAGGGCAGATGGGCTTTGACATGAAGACATAACACCAAGGTCGATGCTTCGGCATCGCAGACAAAGACATGACACCAAGGCTGATGCGGACGGCATCAGAGACGAGGGCTGGTACAAGACATGACACCAAGGTAGTTGAAGACATGACACCAAGGCTGATGCGAAGACATCACAGACCAATGGTCGATGTGACGGCATCCCGGACCAGGGTCGATGCAATGACATGATACCAAGACTGATGCAACGGCATCCAGGACGAGATGAGGAACTTGACGAAGTCCAGACGAGATGAGAGATTGGGCGGAAGGACATTGGCACTGTCTCTCAGGGCGCCCTACACAGTCCACCCGTGGGACTGGTCGCGGACCACCCTGTCCCACTGCGTGCTCTACACAGCCCGAGGAGGCTGGTCATGGACCACGCTGAGAACAGGACAAGCGCAGGGAAGAATCCAGCCAAGGCAGAACTTCGACGATGGAGCCATAAGTCATCCGGAGCTCCTCAAAGGCTGGCAGGACATGACGGCTCAGGAGCACAGGAACGTATTTCACCTGCAGGCCACTCCACACTCGGGAAAGACGTCATCCGAGGAAGCAAGGCCTGACAGGACCAGAAGGCTCAGGAGCACTGAAGACACAGGAGCAGGACACCAAGGAACTTGGGACATCAGGAAGCAAAAGATCAAGACGAGACACTAGGACACCTGGACGGGGAACTCAGGCACGAACATGACTTGACATGACAAGAAGACGAAATGAAGAGGAGCTCCACGAAGAAGACCTGACGGAGCTCTGGCAGGTAGGAGCCTCCAGAGAGAAGTAACTCCGATGCAAGGTGAAGACTGAAGTGACAGAGCAGCCCTTCATAGGGCTGGAGCAGGAAGTCCAATCAAATGTGGGGCCAGCAACACTTCCTGTGGCTGGCCCTTTAAATTCAGCAGATAGGTGCGGTCGCGCGCCTAGGAAGCAGCAGGAGCTTGTGCAGGACAGCGGCCTGCAGAGACGTCAACATCGCGTAAGAGCAGGGCTGGGCCTGAAGGCAGGCCACGATGACGGCAGCGGCTCCAGCCACTGCAGGAGGCCGCAGGGGCGGCTCCAGCTGCTAATCGAGCCCGGGGATGTGGCGGCCTGGCCGCGAAGATGACATTGACGCCGGCGGCAGTTCCTGTGCGGGCGGATTCCGCCCGCACAGGAGGTTGCCTGTCTTGTGCCTTCTTCACCGCCCGCGGTGAAGAAGGCACAAGACGGGCAACCTCCAGGCAGCACAAGGAAGTCCAGTCCGCGGCTCTGGCCATGAGGGAAGGCCCGATTTCGGCGGCATCCATGCCACGTCGGGCAAGTAGCGTGGGAGGTGAGTGGAGCCTGCTCGCGGGGATTAGCTCCTCGGGCAGGGTTCATAACAGCAGCTACAGAAGATAATCTGTTATGTCGTACTGCGGTAAAATGAACCAATCTACAATTGTTATACAAGTGTGAAATAATTTGTGAGATAGAGGTCACATCCACTTGTTTCCAATAGGATACCAATACACATCAGACAGCTATG
The DNA here is from genome assembly GCF_901001135.1 of Rhinatrema bivittatum. Lineage (NCBI taxonomy): Eukaryota > Metazoa > Chordata > Amphibia > Gymnophiona > Rhinatrematidae > Rhinatrema > Rhinatrema bivittatum. Next base: position 51,116,146 of record NC_042624.1, on the reverse strand, counting down.
TACAGCTGTTGGCACAAGTTTTGATGATGCTTATCAAGGCTAGTATCAGGAATATTAAGGAGAATACAATGAACATCCTTAACTACCTTCACTCCCAAAATTTCAGAAATCCAAGCCATAATTTGTTGCCAAAAGGAAGAGACTACCCTACAAAGCCACCATATATGAATAAAAGTACCAATCTGACCACAGTTTCTCCAGCATTGATCAGACACATTTTCATACATACGATGGAGGCATTCTGGAGTTATATACCAATGAAATAACAGTTTATAACAGTTCTCTTGTAAAGCTGAGGAAATAGAGCATTTTCTAGAGTAGCTAAAGGCCAGGTCCCATTCATCTGAACTCAAAGGTGTCCCCAGATCCGTCCCAAGCACGTTGATGCTTAAGAGGTTCATGCAGGTACCCACTGAGGATATTATAGATTTTTGAAATAACACCCCTCATACTATCCACCTGAGTACAATAATTCTCAAACATGGACTTGCTCTGCCTCAGAGCATTCGCTCGTCATTCAGATCCTATAAAGTGTCGCACTTGAGTAAAAGCAAGAAATTCAACCTTGGGCAAGCAATATTTGTCTGAGATTCCGAATGGAAATGACTTGGCCTCTGTCCATAAAGTGCTCAAGAGTGGAGATACTCATATCCAACCACACCCTAAAGGTTCTAAACTGGTAACCCATCAAGAAAGAATTATTAGAGAAAAGATGGGAGAGAAAAAAGTATGAACTAGGACAATATCTTGTGGGTATGGTCCAGTACAGCCTTCCATTTGGACCATATCTGCAAAGTGTTGTCTAGTGCTATGGGCATGCATCGCAAAGGCCTCCATATGGATCTAGGTTGCCATGGTAGGACTGGAAGAGGCATTTCCCCTACTAACGTTTGCTCGAGCAATACCCACTGTTTCATATTATGTTTCCTATGGAAATCTAATAATGCTCTGAGCTGTGATGCCACATAATACCAATTTAAATTGGGGACTCCGAGACCTCCTCGAAGTTTGGTCTGATACAAAGTCAGCCATGCTACCCTTGGTAGATTCCTTCTCCAAATAAAATTGAAGATCTTTTTCTGCCAAGAGCGTAAAATAGTCACAGAAATAAATATAGGCAATGTTGTGAATAGGTAAAGAAAATGAGGAAGGACATTCATTTTGACAATGGCAATCCTTCCACCCTAGTCATGAGAATTGGTCTTGCTGCCATTTTTCCATATCTTTATCTATAGTCTTGATCGAGGGTGTATAATTGAAAGTAAACGAATCAGCAACACGAGGGCCAATGCAAACTCCCAAGTATTTAATGGAGTACTTGGCCCAGCGAGAGGGGAATTGTTGTTTAATGATACAAACCTCTGACTCAGGTAAGTTAATATTCAGACATTCAGATTTATCTAAGTTATGTTGAAACCCAGCTCTTTGTTAAAGCGAGTCATCTCATCTACTATTCCAGCTAGGAAAGAGCTTGGGTTGGACAACGTAAAAAGAATATCATCAACAAATAATGATAATTTGAAATGAGAAGCCCCCATTTGACCCCGGTAATTGAAGTTATAGAACGCACCCCAAAGGAGAAGGGTTCTAAAAGCGCAAATAACAATGGTGACAATGGGCAGCCTGGTGAGTGCCCCATCCTACCTCACTGTAATCACCATATATCCCATTAATCTTAACCCTAGCTCTTGGAGATTCATACAGCTTCATTATCCACTAAAGGAAAAAGGGCCCAAAGTGCATTTTCCCTCGAGTTTTGAAAAGAAAGGACCAATGCACCATATCAAATGCTTTTTCAGCATCAATGGATAATACAACAGCAGGAATTCATTCTCTAGTAACACACCACGATAAGTCAATGACTTTATAGACAATGTCAACAGCCATTCAACTTGGAATAAAGCCCACTTGGTCAGGATGAATCATGGAGGGCAAGGTTTTATTCAGTCTTTCTGCTAAAACCCTAGTGAGAATTTTTAGATCCAAGTTAATCAACGACATCAGTCTATAAGACCTGCATAAAGTGGGATCTCTGCCAGGTTTTACTATAAGCAAGATCCGAGCTACATTGGAGTTTATGGGGAAGGGTTCCCCTATCCTAATAAGAATTAAACATTTCCGTTAAAGGCGCTATGAGAAAACTTTTTATAATACCCACAGGAAAAGCCATCTACTCCGGGTGCCTTTCCCAGCTTCAGCAGCTTTATAACCTGTAGAACTTCAGGAGTACTCACAGGACTATCTAAATATTGCTGTTGCTCATTAGTAAGGGAAGGTAGAGTTATGGAGGCAAGGTAATGGTCAATTCTTGGATCCTCAATATTTTTATCTTTACTGTAAAAGGAAGTGTACAATTCTGTGAAACAGACTGTAATGTCAGAGGATTTGGTAATCATATCACCATTCCCATTTTTGACTTTCACAATAATGCTTTGAGTGATGAATGTTTTCAGATGACTGGCTATCTCCCAGCTTTATTGCCGCCTTCAAAATGCACCTGTTTAATCATGTCCAAGCTATGAGCCAGCAAGTCGTCATTTATAGTTTGTAGTTTGGACCTTGCCAGCAGCAACTGTTTGTAAGTATGTGGGGAGGAATTCACTATATGTAGCTGGGATAGTCTAGTGATCCTGGCAAACAGAATGTTCCTCAAATGCTCTTTTGCCTTCTTACAATAAATAGTGTGAGATATCAAAAGGCATCTCACAATGGTTTTAGAGCAATCCCAAATCATCCCCTTAGGCAGGGAAGTGTAGGAATGTAATTGAAAGTACTCCAGGAACTGTTCTCCCAGAAAATCAGAAAAGGATCCATGCTGCATTAAGCTTTCATTTAAGGGCCCAAAGTGTTGGCCCACATCAGTATTCTGCAGAAGCACATCAGCTCAAATTGGGGCATGGACAGACCAAGTAATATTCCCAATTTCCGCATTCACTACCTGGTTCTGTAAAAATTTATTGAAAAGAAAGTAATCAATATGAGAAAACATTTTATGTAGTGATTAGAAAATGTTATATGTGCGGGAAATGGGAAATCTCTGTCTCTGGATGTCAACAAGCCCCAATGCTCTATTAACAAAGAAAGTGAATTCCTTGCTCCCTGCAATGATGATACCAAGGGATCAGAATTATCTACTTCCGGGTTTCATGTGAAATTAAAATCCCCCCACATGATCAAAACCCCCTCCATGTGGGACAATTAGAGTTGGTCCAGCTGTGCCAGAAAAGAACTCTGATTAGAATTAGGAGCATGTAGAGAAAGGATTGTGTAGATCTCTTTGCCCACCCTTATTGTCAGCAAAAGGAACCGACCCAGCAGGTCAGCCTGATGATACAACACATCAAATACGAGATGGTGAGATATTAAAATGCCTACCCCAGCACTACACTAGCTGATACAAATTTGTGAGAGTAATCTCTGAGGGACAGGACACTTTCATATCGCTTGTGCAAATGGGTTTTCTGGATTAAAACTATGGACATCTTGTAGTAGGCCAGCTCTGTAGCAGGGAAATGATATTTCCGAAATGTGTTTAAACCCTTTATATTTAGAGATAGAAAGCATGTTGTCATAATAACAGGAATAATAGCATTCATAGCATTATAGCTCAAGAACGCTCAGAGCACATACAAAACACAATGCTGGAGAACCCGTTCATAATAAATGTCAGGAAAAATAAAAAGAATGAGAATCGGATGATGGAAAAAGCCCTTTATTGAAATTTTCCCGACTCTGGCCGAGTTTCGCTCTTTTTTGTAGAGCTGCCTCAGGGGCAACTAGAAATAAATATATAAAACATCAAAAAATGAACACACTTAGAAAATTAAAATCAATCAACAACATATAAAGGTATACAAATTCAAGAAATTAAATAAATCATAACATATATGTGTGTTTGACATCATAATAGTGTACAGAGATCATGCAGAAAAGGAACATAGGGAACAATATATGTACAGATATAGTTGAGGCACTGGTTGTAAACACAGACAAGATAGTACTGGAGAGGCAGACTTTGTGTTAGAATGGACCGTAATGCAATGATCATGCTTAAAATATGAAAAATGAAAAAAAAAATAGATGTCAAGGAGTCAGTGATGATGTGCAAAAGATGCTAGAACTGTGGATAATAAAAAATGGTAAAAATTGAATTAATTAAAAAATAAAAAATGACAAAGTTAATATAAATGCTTACTCAATTTGGGCAGGACTTATAATGTGCCTGCAGGGCCGATGCCACAGTATCATATACAAACTAAAAACTTGTGACCTATATTAGAAAAAATAATAACAGAGTAAATTAAAATAGTCTATGCTGATAAAACAAGAAAGAATAAAAGATAAAAAATATTATAAACACAATAAAATTCATAATAAAAGGTAAAACTAGGAATAACTAAAAAACAAAAACATACATAATAAAATAAATAATATAAAACAATGACAATAAAAATTACATACCTATTGCAACAAATAAGAAAATTTAAAAAAGGGGGAAAAATAGGAAAAAAGGACAAAATGCTGTGCTGAAAAAATAAAATAAAATGTGTCTTAAAACACATGGTAACACCCACACAATAGTCTCTTAGAAGCAGCCCAGGAGCTAGAATGGAGTAGGCCCTCGAGGAGCAAGTATCTGGTTCCAGGGAACGCTCTGAGAGAGAGATGGTAACTCACTGGTGTTGTAGGCAGCGATGACTTCCTGGCAGAAGTGGTATTTAGTAGCAAGTCCCTGAGTCCCTTCAGCCCTGGTCAGATAATGTAGATCTGGAACCATCAGATTGCCAATACAATCTTCTTCCTCCATTTTCTGCTCATTGCCAGTGAGGATGAGTGTCCGTCTTCATTGCGGATGGAGCCATTTTAGGAACCTCAAAGATGACTGCTGTATTAGCCTGATTAAAGATGTTCGCAGCTTCAGATAAGGATTTTATACAATGGGAGACACCTTTAAGCTGAAACTGGAGGCTGAATGGAAAAGTCCATCGATAGCGAATGTTTTCTGCTCTTAGGAATCCAGTGACTTCCTTCAATTTAAACCGCTTTTTGAGAGTAGTTAGGGCAAGATCATTAAATATAGGAAGGGTGTGACCTTCTCATAGACAGTCCTGCTTTTTTCTAGCTGCTTCATAGATAAGTGATTTTTGATTGAAGTTATGCAAGCAGAAGATAATATCCCTGGGCCTTGGATTACTTCTGGGCCCCAGAGCCTGATGAGTCTGTTCAATCTTAATGAGTGCATCTGGAGAGGTCTGCTCTTCTTGTGAAGGGGCACTAGTAGAAAGAATAAATGTGCAGATTTGTATTGCAATATGTCGTGAGTCTACGTAAGGTTGCAACAACGCGATCTATTTTATAGATCCTCTATCTTCTCAACAAAGATCACATGATCATCAAACAGGGATTTCTGTTACACCACAACTGCGTTGAGCGTTTCAGCATGCCCCTCAACTCGAATGACCAAAACATCTACCCTAGACTCCAGAGCTGCCAGATCCTCCCTCACTTCAGAAATAGATACAAGAAGGTACAATTTATGATCCTTCAGGTCTGCCCATAGTTCCACAAACCAGCCACACATCTCATCATGGGAGGGAAAGGCAGCTCTCCAGCTTCATTCCCAGATGTAATCAAGGGGCTATCAAGTTCGCTTTCCCCTCCATCATTCACGGATCTAGCGGCCTGCTCAGTATCATCCCCAAGAATATCTGTCACATGTTTACTAAAGAAAAACTGTTTAAGGTCTGCAGTTTTCCTTTTAGACACCATCGGGCTCGATTAGGCAGGGATAGACAGTAAAAGCAGCTGAAAAAACTCGATGATTGCAGGTTAATATATAAAATTTGTCTCACCAGGGAGAGGAGCTTTTCGATTAGGCAGCCATCTTGTTCAGTGTTGTGAGAACGCCCTCCGTATATGTGCTATTTTAACATAATCACACATACACAGACACACACCTCTTGCATAAATAGCAGATCAAGTTATGCAGGCACTTTTAGAATGCATACTTTTCGCTACCTAATTTTCAAAGAGAAACAACCACAAGTTTATGACTAAAATTACACATATACATTGCTACTATGCAGTCTACTTGAAAACCACCCCTTATGAATTATCCATCCAAAATAGATATTATGCACTAAGTTGTGACATCTCTGGGGAAAGCCATGCAGAAGCAACATTCATACCACAGGCTTTCCCATTTACTTCAGAGACTAATTCTGGGGAGCCTGTGTGCTGCACTAGACTAGAGAAAGAATCATGCTTCATTGCTCATAGATTACGTTGACCATAACAGTGGATTTCTGCTGTACTGTATTTGGAGCTATCTTAGGCCAATCACTAATACATTACAGACAGCTTTCTGATAGTTTGATATTACAGTAAACCTATTACTCTTGCTTTACTTCACAGCAATTAAAATACAAATAGGGTAAATCTGTGTGAATACCATATTCAGAATTGTACTAATTTCTATCAGTTACACAATATTTTGCATGTTGGTGAACAGTAGATTCCTGGCAAATCCATAGATATTGTATAGCATGCAGTAAGACCAAGCTCTTATAATGTCAACAAATTGAGATAGACATGACACATCTTGGTGTTTAGTATTGATCAATAAAATGTTATTTCCTGCAACTAAAAATGTTCGAGCAAGTTAGCCTCACTTGTATTTTAATATGATTCCAGTCTATCTCATATGATGATTCATCTAAAAAATGCCTTGCTATACCTTTAGTTTGCTATAAAATCACATCCTTATAATTGCAGACAATGGGAGAAACTATAAAATTAATAGATTCTGTCAGAAGATATCATGTTGTCAAAATACATTATCTTTTAAATAATTAAATGTTACCATTATTCTTCAAACCAGTACTATAGATTCCAGCTCCCTCTATGCTCCTCTGCACCCTGCACACAACCAGATTCTGATTTTCAGAAAAATTATCAATGAACATGGATAAGATATACTGTATTTGCATACATGGGTCTAGTGTATGCAGACGTGACATATCTAATGTATATTCAATGTAGATATCCTGAAAACCAGGCTATTTGGGGGGCCCATAAAATTAAGAATGGAACACTGCTCCATAGGCAAATGTAATGTGCAGTTCCTTCATGGTAAATATTCAAATTCAGGAATTATAAGCAATCAGAATGTTCCCATTAATATACTTTGCATTATTTTTTTCATACTGCCATGTAAAATCACGGATTTAGAAAAGGTTTTAAACTAAAAAAAAAAAAGTTTTTTAAGTTTTAGATTTTATAAAAGCAAATATTTACCCTACTCATCCTAACTGCTGTGACTTCTTGCAGAGCTAGACTTGAAGTTTATTTAATGTTATAGTTTTTGGGGACAACTCGCTCCCACGAGAGTTTATTAGGGATGTGAATTGTTTTTTGTCAATTTAAAAAAATCGTCAGATATTTTTTTAAATCGTCAAAAATCGTTAAGAGTTGCGATACAATAGAAATTCCCCCGCGCCCCCACTGGACCACCAGGTACTCTTAAAAAGTTTTGGGGGGGTTCGGGAGGGTGGGGGAAGGTAAGAAATCAGTTTTATAGGGTTGGGCATCACTAAAAAAAAATTAACGATGTGAATCGGAAGCGATTCCGATTCACATCACCACCGATCAGATTTTTTTCTCCCTCTAGTCAAACCCGATCATTAAGACGATCGGGCACACGATTCACATCCCTAGAGTTTATAAAATCATGAGTGGAACAGAATGAGTAAATAAAGGACAGTTATTTAATCTTTCAAATGATACTAAAACAAGAGGACACTCCGTGAAATGAACAACCAAAAGATTCAAAACAAATAGTAGAAAGTGCTTTTTCACTCAGCACACCATCAAGCTGCGGAATCTGTGATCAAGGCAACTAGCATAGCAGGGTTTAATAAAGGTTTGGGCAAGTTCCTGGGAGAAACATCCATAACATAATAAACACATTATTAACCAGGTAGAATAAAGAAAGTTATTGCTCTCCCTGGTAGTAACAGGAATTAGATCTACTTTACAGGATCTGCCAGGTACTTGTAACCTGGATTGGCCACTCTCAGAGACAGGATGCTGGGCTTGACTCAGCATGGCAATTGTTATCTTTCTATGTTCTTATAGTTAAAGCCTGTGTTTTGGTACAGCAAATTGTTGTTTTAGGCAGGGACAAAAACTCAGATAAAACAGTTTAATTGGGAATTTAGGTCTGTCCCTGTTATCTGGCTCTTACTACACAACATGTGGAGGGATAAGGCCTGGCCCTTCCATCCCCTTCCTGACCCTCCTCCCATATCTCTATTCCAATCCCGGGCATTACCCCCAATTGAAAAAATGCACACTCTGGGTAGAATTCAAAACCTGTTTATGGACAGATTATGGCCGCAGCATAGTAACATTAACAAGAACAAATTAACAGAAAAAGTCCTTCATCACTAGTACATTTATCTTCCTGAACCAGCGTATCAGAGATATTTCAATAATCTCCTAGGTGACCAGCCCCAACACAGTTAGTTAACAAACCATTGACAAACTTAAAACTGGGCCATAGGAGTCATAGCATTGAAGGGTTTGATGGCAGGCTGGGATCCAGAATGTAGAAGTCTCAGGATCTCAGCTAAGCACTGCTTGTGCCCTGCCCCTTTTCTTCTCCCACGTAGCTGAATAGTGGGCCTCTTGCCCCTCCCCTGGGCAGCTGCCCTAAAGACCTAATGGGGAAGGGGCCCTGTTAGCTGGACAGTCACCATGCCACTGCCCTCTGGTAGCAATCCTCATTCGCAATGGTGGAGGTGGGGGCCCTCATGTTGTGTTTGTGGACATTATATATATAGTATATAATGTGATGAGGCACCCTGCTTTGCACCAGGGAAAACCCAGATTGAATAACTCCAGGGAGAGCCAGAAGCAAACCCAGACAACAAAGGCCCCGGAGAACAGGTGGGAAACTAAATTTCCCAGGCTCTTAGAGTCTCAGAGAGACCATTGGGAAAAGGGAGAGAGGGCTGGCCACCCACCAGGAGCCGTGACCCTGGGAGATTGGATAGACACAGGTGAGCCTCTGAACAGGGAGGAGAGAGTACATGGGGATGTTGGTGAGATTAATTTACCAACCAGCCACATGGAAGAGGAGGAGGATATGGAGGTAGATTGCCCAGAAACAGAAACCCAGACGGAGATGGATGTGGTCTAAGGGTATGGTGCTTTGTTTTTTTTTCTCTCTTGGCTTTGTGTTGTTTGGGGATTGGGAAGGCTGTTGCCTGAAAGCACAATAGTGGAGAGTAGGGGTTAGTTGTGCTCAAGAAGCCTAAAGGTGTTTTGATGCAGAGACTTTTTTCTCCCTATGACTCATATAGACTTGAACTTACATTTATTTGTGATGGGGGGTTTTTTGGTAAAAAAAAAAAAGCCTGCAAACAGAGCTCCTTTGCAGACAACAAAAAAACCTTGTTCTTTCAGGGACTTACTGAAGGAACAATATACCAAATAAGCCTTTTTGTATTACTGTTGTTTTAGGTGACCCCTTTTCTCCTGAGAAGGTACCACAGGAGGACTGCTACCCGGAGAGCCTCACTAGAGCAGACTACTTGCTAAGCAGCCTGGTTCTTCTTCCCTGCGATTATTAACTGCTAGGGATGTGAATCATTTTAGGACAATTAAAATTATCGTCCGATAATTTTAATATCGTCTTAAACCGTTATGGAACACAATACAATAGAGATTTATTTATTTATTTATTTATTTCTTTTGTATACCGACATTCGATCGAGATATCACATCGGTTTCCAGAAAACAGGTTGAATAGAGCCGGAACTGCCCTATTTTACATTGTAACAAGAGAACAGTTGATTAAACAATAAATATAAGGAACATTGTAACATATGAATAAAATTAAAATTAAATATTAGATGTGGGTATATAGAAATGGCATATAGCCTATATACAATATGTACAATATGACTTGGTTATGAGTAGGGTGGGGGACAGGGAAAAGGGAGGTTACGAGAAGGGTGGGGGACAGGGAAAAGGGAGGATAGAGAAGGGGGGAGGGGTTATGCGTTCATGCAGAGTAGAAGTTATGCGGTAAGGCTTTCAAGAGCGTTTATTATAGGATGTTGGGGTTCAGGAGGGAATGCTTTCAAGAACAGCCATGTTTTGAGCTGTTTTTTAAAGACTTGCGGTGAGGGTTCGTTTCTGAGCTGTGGGGGGAGGGAGTTCCAGAGGGTAGGGCCAGCTATTGTAATGGCTCGTTTGCGTGTTGTATTGAGGTGAGCATTTTTAAGAGTTGGGATGGAGAGGAGACCTGAGTTGGTGGATCTGAGATTTCTTTGTGTGAAATATGGTTGGATGTTGTTGTTTAGCCAGACCATTCTGTTGTTGTTTATTTTTTTGTGAAGAAGGGTGAGGGTTTTATACTGGGTTCTTTGTGTGATGGGCAGCCAGTGGAGGTCTTTGAGAGTGGGTGTGATGTGGGAGGATTTTCTGTGATTGGTGATAATTCTGGCGGCGGCGTTTTGTAGAACTTGGAGGGGCTTGATGTGGATTTCAGGAAGTCCAAGGAGGAGGGAGTTGCAGTAGTCGAGTTTTGAGAAAATAATTGATTGTAGTACTGTTCGGAAATCATGCGGTTGGAGGAGAGGTTTGAGTTTTTTAAGTGTTTGAAGTTTGAAAAATCCATCTTTGATTATATTGGAGATGTGTCGTTTAAAGTTGAGTTGGCTGTCGATGGTTACTCCTAGGTTTTTTGTGGATGGTGTGAGTGAGGTTCTTGATAAGTTTGGCATCCCAGTGTTGTTTGCGCTTCCTGTGTTGTTTGAGGGGGTGCTCTCGAGGGGGGAAGCGGGACGGTCGTCCTGGATGTGAATGATTTCTGTTTTGGCTTGGTTGAGGCAGAGAGATAGTTGTGATAGCAGTTGAGATAAATTTGAACTGAGTTTGTTCCATCTTTCCATGGTGAGTTCAATGGATTTGGTGATGGGGAGGAGAATTTGAATGTCGTCTGCATAAACGAAGTAGGTGAGGTTGGCATCAGAGAGGTATTTGCATAGTGGGAGGAGGTAGATGTTGAAGAGGGTCGAGGATAGTGAAGAACCTTGAGGGACGCCATGGGTGAGGGGCACTTGGGAGGATTCAGAAGAGTTTGTCTTGACAATGAAGGATCTGTTAGAGAGGTATGATTTGAACCAGTTGAGTGTAGTGTCTTGCAGACCGATCTCTTTAAGTCTGGTGAGGAGAGTTCTGTGGTTGATGGTGTCAAATGCGGCTGATATATCGAGGAGGATCAGTAGAAATGTCTTGCCACTGTCTCGGCCTCTGAGGATGGTGTCGGTGAGGGAGAGGAGGAGAGTTTCTGTGCTGTAGAGTTTTCTGAAGCCGTGCTGTGTTGGATGGAGAAGATTGTGGGCGTCGAGGTGGTCTGTGAGTTGATTGTTGACAGTTTTCTCGATGATTTTTGCTAGGAATGGGAGGTTGGAGACTGGTCTGTAGTTTGCAGGATCAGATTTGTCGAGTTGCGGTTTTTTTTATGATTGGTTTGATGATGGCGTTTTTGAGTTTGTCTGGGAAGATTCCTTGTTCGAGGGATAGGTTGATGATTTGGGTCTAACGATTTATCGTTATAAATCGTTAGAATCGTGAGCCGGCACACTAAAACCCCCTAAAACCCACCCCCGACCCTTTAAATTAAATCCCCCACCCTCCCGAACCCCCCCCCAAATGAGTTAAATAACCTGCGGGTCCAGCGGCGGTCCGGAACGGCAGCGGTCCAGAACGGGCTCCTGCTCCTGAATCTTGTTGTCTTCAGCCGGCGCCATTTTCCAAAATGGCGCCGAAAAATGGCGGCGGCCATAGACGAACACGATTGGACGGCAGGAGGTCCTTCCGGACCCCCGCTGGACTTTTGGCAAGTCTCGTGGGTGTCAGGAGGCCCCCCACAAGCTGGCCAAAAGTTCCTGGAGGTCCAGCGGGGGTCAGGGAGCGATTTCCCGCCGCGAATCGTTTTCGTACGGAAAATGGCGCCGGCAGGAGATCGACTGCAGGAGGTTGTTCAGCGAGGCGCCGGAACCCTCGCTGAACGACCTCCTGCAGTCGATCTCCTGCCGGCGCCATTTTCCGTACGAAAACGATTCGCGGCGGGAAATCACTCCCTGACCCCCGCTGGACCTCCAGGAACTTTTGGCCAGCTTGTGGGGGGCCTCCTGACCCCCACGAGACTTGCCAAAAGTCCAGCGGGGGTCCGGAAGGACCTCCTGCCGTCCAATCGTGTTCGTCTATGGCCGCCGCCATTTTTCGGCGCCATTTTGGAAAATGGCGCCGGCTGAAGACAACAAGATTCAGGAGCAGGAGCCCGTTCCGGACCGCTGCCGTTCCGGACCGCTGCTGGACCCGCAGGTTATTTAACTCATTTGGGGGGGGTTCGGGAGGGTGGGGGATTTAATTTAAAGGGTCGGGGGTGGGTTTTAGGGGGTTTTAATGTGCCGGTTTTGCGATTTTTAGATTTTTAGATTTTTCACGATTTTTCACGATTTTTCACGATATTTTACCCCCCCAAACGGCAACAATACGATTCCCTCCCCCTCCCAGCCGAAATCGATCGTTAAGACGATCGAGGACACGATTCACATCCCTATTAACTGCTATTTGTTGGGTGAAAGCCCACCATGCTAGTGATACGTGGATCTATAGAGGAAATGCATTGGCAGATTATGCACTGCCTGGCCCTAAGAACACTGTTGTTGGAGAGTATTGCAGAGTGGAGTTACCTGTAGAAGTCATGGCTGTCTACAATGAAGGCTCAGCTCTCCCTCAGGTGAATACCCCAGGAAAACCAGTTTAAGTAGTTAGATGGAAATAGGTATAAATGGATAAAAAATGTGATAAATACATTAAAAAGTGCAATTATTGCACAAAGGAGAATGGGAAAGAGGAATAGATGAGAAAAAGGAGGAAGGGGGAATAAGGAGAATGAAGGGAAAAAGGGGAGGGGAGAGGGGGAAAAGAAGATGAAGAAGAGGATGGAAAAGGAAAAAGGAAAGGAAAAAAAGGAAGGAAAAAGAGGGTCTCTTTGAAAATGTGTGCTGGTGAAAACAATGAGTACACAAATACCCTTGGACTTTGGACCTGCTTTCTCACAGGTGCAAAGTCCATGTAGGAAATTACCCATGGGGAATTAAAAATTAACTCCTCATGCATATTTTTCCTTCCTTCTCCTAATCCATCCCACGACCTTAAGAACATAAGAACATTAGAATATGCCATACTGGGTCAGACCAAGGGTTCATCAAGCCCAGCATCCTGTTTCCAACAGTGGCCAAGCCAGGTCATAAGAACCTGGCAAGTACCTTGCTCCTCTCTGACATAGCTAAAAGTAAAATTGTTGGGATCCAGCATGGCAATTCCTATGCTCTTAAGAGTCTGCTTCAAGAATATTAGCATGTATTAACCATATGTTAGCAACAAGAGATGGAAAGTAAGAGTGGCATATACTATCCTGGAAGCCCAGACAAAATGATTTCCATGCATTAAAAAAGGTTAAAAGAAGATCAAATGATTGCCACCTTTGTTTAATGGTAAGGTGTCAGAGGCAATTAAAGCTCAAAGGGCATCTTTCATAAAATAGAAAGCAGACCTTAATGAGGAAAACAGGGAAGATCATAATCACTGGCAAGTTAGATGTAAAACAGGCCAAGAAAAAATTTGAGAAGAAGCTTGCCATAGTGGCAAAATCCATCATAAAACTGTTTCAATTTGAAGCAAAAAGCATGTCAGGGGGTTAGTTGGGTCACTAGATGACCAATGGATGAAAAAAAATAGCAGACAAACTAAATGAATTCTTTGCCTTAGTCGTTACTGAGGAAGAAGTTGGGGATATACCCAATCATAAGCATTCCTTGATCATGATGATGATCCTAAGCAATTAAAGAAAATCTTTGAGATAATAGAAGATTTAATAGATGAAATTGATAAACTCAAGAGTAACATTTCACTGGGACCAGGTAGTATTCATCCTGGATTTCTGAAAGAACTCAAACATAAATTACAGACATGATACTCATAACCTGCAACAGCCATAATTCCTATATAATGGCAGTTGGTTAATGTAATTTCACTTTTTAAAAAGGCTTTGAGGAGACATCTGGGAAACTATAGGCTTGTAAGCCTATTTATTTATTTATTTATTTATTTATTTATTTTATGTGTATCAATTTTTATTGCTTTTCCAAATATAACATCAAAATACAAATCAGCAAGTTGAATGCCTTGTTCCTTAAGCAGTCAACCGCACCAAGCAATACTAAGTAACAAAGTTAATACAACCATACCCAACCACACTCCCTCCCCCCACCCCCCTCCCATCCCCCCCAAACAGCGTGTCCTATAGCTTACACTGTAGGGCTAGTGCCAGGCCACAGCAATAAAAGGTCCCAAGCTCAACTAAGACGAAAGAGGCTAGTCATTTATAATCCAACTATGCACTCTTTGCGGTAAAGTCTGTAAATAAGGGTCCCAAACTTGAAGAAAAGCATGCCGTGCCTTCGTTGAGGTCCGAGCAGACAACTGTTCCATCTGCATCAAGCGGTGAAAATGATTTCTCCATGCCCAAAAGGAGGGGCCCGTCGATTCCTTCCACTGCAGCAGGATCAGTTTTTTCCCTACATAACAAGCTTTCACAAACAGGTGCCGGTGCCCCACTTCCCGGATGCGTAACATAGGGATACAGTCAAAGAGGATCAAGAGTGGGGAAACAGACAAAGAGATCCCCAATAGATTGGCTAGGTAGGATACAACCCGCCTCCAAAATTTATGTATGATCGTACAGCCCCAAAACATATGAGAAAGGGTTCCGATCGCCTGATCGCACTTCCCACATGCCGCCGTCTGTGTCAAGGTGGATTGAAATGCCACCAAGGGAGAGATATACGCCCTCCAAAGAAATTTATATTGCATTTCTCTATAATAGGAGTTCGAGGAAACCTGGGCTAGGTATTAGCTGAACGTTGGAATGTAGTGCTTTTATATACCGACGTTCATCAGGGATAGCACATCGGTTCCCAACAAATGAGAAACTGCGCCAGAAGGTGCGCTTGACAATTAACTTAACAGAATAACGATACACTGTGGTTAGGATGCAGTTGACAAGTAACTTAATAAAACTGGTGCATATAAAACTGCTAAGATAATAAATGTCTCTTTGCCTATAACGTAGATATGAAAGAGAACGAAGAAATTGTCTTATGGGTAAATTATGTACATAGGCTATTGGGTAATTATGTACAGAGCAGTTGAGTTTTTTTTTATAATAACTTAGACGTTATTATAATAACTTACAGAGATACCTTACAGAGTTACTGCATTGAGAGGATTCCCAAATGAAGTAAAGGTGATGAAGTGGAGAACATGGTGGGTGGAACTGGAAAGGGGTAGGTGAGGGGGCAGGAAATGAGAAGGGGGAGGGTGTAACCCAGGGAGGGTTTCAAGAGGCCGGAGATTTTTTTTATGAGGGTGGTTTAGGTGTATGCTTGCGTGAACAGCCACGTCTTTAGTTTGTTTTTTTTTGAAGATTTTTAGGCAGTCCTCCTGGCATAGGTTTACGGTCATTTTGCTCCATAAGGTGGGGCCAGCTAAGGAGAGTGCGTGTGCTCTGGTAGATGCCAGGTTGATGTTTTTGGGGGAAGGTGTAAGTATGGTAGCAGGGTATTGGTTCCTGGTTGGTTTAGAGGGTTTGTGGAATACTAGTGAGTCATTGAACCAGTTCATTTCGGGATTGTGGAGACCCTTATGTATGATAGAAAGGCTTTTGTATTGGATTCTGTATGCGATAGGGAGCCAGTGTAATTCCTTAAGTACAGATGTGATGTGATCATTTCTGCGCATGTTAGTGAGTATCCGTGCAACTGAGTTTTGAAGGATTTGTAGAGGGTGAATGGAATTTTTGGATAGGCCTAGGAGTAGCGAGTTACAGTAATCCATTTTCGAGAATATTGTAGTTTGCAGCACTGTGCGAAAGTCTGGGGGTTGGATTAAAGGTTTTACTTTCTTTAGTGTGTGTAGTTTGAAGAAACATTCTTTTAGGGTGTTGTTAATGAACTTTTTGAGGTTGAATTGGTGGTCTATCATGACCCCTAGATTGCGTACCTGTTGAGAGAACGAGAAGGGTGGATATAGGGGGTGCAGCCGGGGAAGGGTGTTAGTTTGATTCTGTGGAGAGATAAGCATAATTCGTTTTTTGTCGTGTTGAGGGCAAGGTGAATGCTGGATAGGAGTTTATTGATTGATGATAGCATTGATTTCCAAGTGTCCAAGGCCTTGGGGAGGGTGTCAGATACTTGGATAAGTATCTGAACATGATCTGCATAGATATAGTGGGGAAGCTTAAGATCGATTAGGAGATGACAGAGTGGTAGGAGGTAAATGTTGAAAAGTGTAGAGGATAAAGAAGAGCCTTGCGGGACTCCTTGATCGAGGGGTATAGGTTCAGATTCATGGTTGCCTATTTTGACTTTATAGTTTCGATTACTTAGATAGGATTTGAACCAGTTGTGTGCAACATCTGTTATTCTGATTTCATAAAGTCGCTACAGGAGGATATTGTAGCTGATTGTGTCAAATGCCGAGGATATGTCTAAGAAAGCAAGGATATATGATTGTCCTTTATCGAAGTCCTTGATGAGATGGTGTGCCAGGGAAAGGAGGAGAGTTTCAGTGCTATGGAACTTCCTGAATCCATACTGAAATGGGGAGAGTAGGTGTGAGTCATCGAGGTATTCAGTAAGTTGTTTATTGATCACTCTTTCGAGAATTTTGGATATGAAGGGGAGGTTTGAGATGGGGCGGTAGTTAAATGGGTCAGTGGGGTCAAGCTTGGGTTTCTTCAATATTGGTTTGACTATTGCTTGTTTGAGGGGGTTGGGAACTATGCCTGAGGTCATAGAGGCATTTATAATATTGGCGATGGGCTGGGCAATAATATCAGGGATGGAGAGTAGGTGTTTAGTAGGGATTGTGTCAGAAGGGTGGGAGGAGGGTCTGGATTTCTTAAGGTGGGATTCAATTTCAAGGGCAGTTGTATAGTCTAGGGAGGTCATGCCTTTGGGGGGCGGGGGATTAGGAAGAGCTGAAAAAACATCTTGTCGGTTTTGGAGGGTTGGGGAGGAGGTATAGGAAGAGGGGGAGAAATGTGTGAGTAGTTTCTTGATTTTATCTTGGAAGAATAATGCGAGTTCCTCACATTTGGTTTTAGCTACGTCCTCTGGTATGCCTACGGGTGCAGATTTGGTTAATGAGGCAACATAGTCATAGAGAGCTCACGGATTGTATTGGAATTGGTGAATTCTGGTGGAATAGTAGTCTTTTTTGGCAGTATTTAGCCTTTCCCTGTAGCTATGTAGGGAGGTTTTAAATTGGGCAAGGAGTGTTCAGGTGGGGTCTTTGCGCCAGGACTTTTCTATTTTTCTAAGACTATGTTTCCTGTCTTTTAAATCTTGTGTGTACCATGTTTTTTTTTATGTTGTGGGCTTATGTGTTTAGATTGCATAGGGCAGATTTTGTTAGCTACAGTGTTAGTAACGTTGTGCCAGGATGAAAGGTCAGTGTCTGAAAAGTCTAAGTTGTTTAGCGTGTCAGAGAGGGCCGAGATGAGGTTGTCTCTTTTGCAAGTTTTTCTGTAGTGTATGGTGTTGCCTGTGGTCAGGTTACTAGGAGTCATCTGTACCGAGAGTGTGGTTTTTATCAGATAGTGGTCAGACCAGGGAACTGGCATGCATGTGTTGGGGGGGGGGGGGGGGGGGGGGTATCTGAATGTATCTGAGAGTTGGTGAAAATGAGGTCCAGGGAATGACCCACTTTGTGAGTAGGTGAGTTGATGTTTTGCTTGATACCTAGGGCGTTTAAGGAGTCAAGTATATTGTTGCATGAGGGAGTTCGAGGTGTATTGTCGACGTGAAGGTTCATGTCACCAAGAATGATTGCAGGGGTATCAAGGGAGATGTTTTTGGCGATATATTCAATAAAAGAAGATGGGTTCTTGTCAAGGATTCCTGGAGGGGCGTAAATTAAACAGATTTGGAGTGAAGGAGATTTAAAAAGGCCAATTTCAAGTTTGTTGGGGGGGGGGTGATGGGATGATGTATCATGTTGAGTTCTTTTTTTGCTGATAGAAGGATACCTCCTCCTTATTTTTTGGGTCTAGGGATTGAGAAGAAGTCATAGGAGTTGGTGGGGAGTTGGTTTAAAAGTACAGTGTCAATTTCTTTAAACCAAGTTTCCGTAATCGCACATATGTCTGGGCTTTCATCGAGGAGGAGGTCATTGATGATGGGAGTTTTTTTACTTAATGATTGGGCATTAAGTAAGATGAGTGAGAGGGTGGTGATGCCGAAGATTTGGGTAAGGGGGGGGGGGGGGGGGGGGGGAGATCATGGTAGGTAGTATGGGTTTAAGGAAAGAGCAGTGCTGTGGGTTTGGGGTTGGGAGTGGCCGATGCTTGTTGTGTTTGAGTGTAAGAATGTTGTGTAGTTGTATGTTGGATGTTGGGGGGTGTGTTGAGGGGGTATAGGGAGTGTGGGCCACTGCAGGAGATGCTGGTGATGGAAGGCGAGATGGGAAGGGTGTTAATGGAGTCTTAGAGTGCAAGTGAAGCAGAAGTAAAAAAATGGTTGTGGGGCAGCACAAAGGGGCACACTAAGGGGCAGGCCCCTTAGTCGCGTGCCAAAGGCACGCGATGCACGGCACGCGGTGCCTACGGCTCACCACGGGCCTTTTTCAAAGGCTCCCCCATCACTCCGTGTGATGTCTTCGGTGCCCTCGATGACGTCGGTGGTCGTGGGCGGCATCCTCAGTGGGCTACGGGTGTGCAGGTAGGCCTCTTCAGGTCGGCGGGCCTCGGATCGGTGCTCAGGTCCTCGGGTCGCCGTCTTCTGGGTCGCTGGGCCTCGGGTCGTGCTGGCGGCGGCGGCGCGGGTCTGGCGGTGCTGGTAGCAGCGCGGGTCTGGCGTGCAGGTCCGGTCGGTTGGGTCAGGAGGCCGGCACAGCAAAGAGGCTGTGAAGCTCACCGCGGGCCTTTTTCAAAGGCTCCCCCATCGCTCCGTATGATGTTCTCAGCGCCCTCGATGACTTCGGTGGTCATGGGCGGCGTCCTCAGTGGGCTACGGGTGTGCATGTAGGCCTCTCCAGGTCGGCGGGCCTTGGATCGGTGCTCAGGTCCTCGGGTCACCATCTTCTGGGTCGCTCCTGGGTCGGTGGGTCTTGGGTCGGTACTGGCGGCGGCAGCGCGGGTCTGGCGGTGCTGGTACGGTCGGTTGGGTCAGGCGGCCGGCACAGCAAAGAGGCTGTGAAGCTCACCGCGGGCCTTTTTCAAAGGCTCCATCGTCGCTCCGTGTGATGTCCTCGGCGCCCTCAATGACGTCGGTGGTCGTGGGCGGCGTCCTAAGCAGGCTACAGGTGTACAGGTAGGCCTCTTCAGGTTGGCGGGCCTCGGATTGGTACTCGGGTCCAAGCAAATTGTAGAAGCTATTTTTAAAAACAAAATTATTAGCCATATAAATAGTCAGATCTTAATGGGAAAGAATCAACTAGGAATGTACAGGCCAAAGAATTTCGTTTCTGCTTGCTTTTTCATTTGGGAGATTTGTTTTTCATTTTTTGGTTTGGGTCATTTCCCGAAAAGCAACCAAAAAATACTCAAATCAAAAAATACTGAAATGTGTCTGCCCCTGGTCCATCATACCCTCTCCTGTCTCCCAAGAGAGTCACAAGGCCCCAGCCTACTTGTTTGGGCTGAGATGATCTCATCCAACCTGGCCCTCTGCAACCCTCCTTCTGTCCTTGAAAGAAATCCTCGGGGCCCATTTCTACATGGCTTGGCTGAGCTGAGCCTAGCCAGGGCCTTCCTGGGTCCCTCTGATCCCTCTGGAAAATTTACTGGGCCTCTGGACCTCCCTGTCTCTCACTTATCCCTTCAATGGGTGTCGATGCAAAAAAAAAAAGGGGCAGGAGCAGCGCCTATTCACTCCTTCCCATTCCTTTAAAAATAGCACCAACTGCCCTGCGGCCCACTTCAAAGTGGCACTACTCTCATCTTATTTAGACCCTGATACAGGCCATGTGCCAAAACATGTCTATGCTGGATGTTTGTTAGTAGTTTTTATTTGTGTTTTGTATTTATTTACCCTTTATTTTAAAATATTTTTTATTTAAGTGACAGTTTGCTAATCAGGCATTCTTATTTAAATATTTGATTTGATTTTTACCTTTACATTTCTGTTTCTCTCTTTGGCCACTGCTCACATTCTTCTTTTTGCCTCTGCTGTTTATGCCTGCCAGCAAGTTTCATAAAACTTGGATGTAAAACCCCAAAGTCAAAGTCAAAAATAAGATGCTTGCTTCCTTCATTGTCTTTAATAGAATTGACCTTACAGAATAAATGACAGCTTGAGTAGCAAAACAAATGGCAAATGACAAAAAAAATGGCAAATGAAATGATGGCGCAAAATTAATATTTTTTCTGTACTGGTAATCTGTAACCTATCATTTATCATGTGCCATTGTACCTGAGTACTGAAAGGTAGCCATTGCAATATCAAATTTTAAAAAGGAGTCCAGGGCTGACCAAGGAAACTATAGACCAGTAAGCCTGCTGTCATTGCCAGGAAAAATGATGGTCCCTATTTTTAAAATCAAAGAGATCAATATTCACCAGTGGTTTGTCTGAGTTAGTTATTAAGATAAACTTGACAGCATAAATTAAACTGGATGTTCAGTGGCATGGCTGTGCCAATGAATATAGCCAGCTAAATCAAAATTATCTGACAATGTTTATTCAGGCAACTTTGACACTGCCTCACTGCACAACCAGAATTACCCAGATAACTTTGAATATTGGAGTTATCGGATTAATTTATCCAGCTAAGGGGGTCACTTATCAAAATGTGCTAAGGCGTTACTGCATGCGATAAGCCCGTACTGTATGCAAAAACGTCTTTAACGCATGCGATAGCACCATATCGTATGGTGCGATGCAAATTTGAAAAAGACGAGGAGTGGACTGGGTTTGCCAGTCTGTGAAGTGCTATTGCACAGGCTTAACTATACCTTTTTCAGTAGCATTGGGCTGTGCAATAGCTTGTGTTATGGGGTGGTAAGGTTTTAGTGCATTTTATGATGTCTCTTGAAAGGCCTGTTTTAGTAGATTCTGGAACACCAGCCTAGCCATGAGAGAGAGAGAGAGAGGGGGGAAGAGAGAGAGACTAGCCATAATGCCCTCTCCCTAGATAGGTAGTTGATTTTGTATCCCTATGGGAGGCCCACCTAGTAACTCGAGGTGAGGTTTAGGTATTAGTGTAGGGGTTAGGGGCCACTTTGACATTCAACATGAGACATACGAATAGAACAGTGGTCTCTTGTGAAGCCGATGACCTTCGGAGTGAGAAACTCACTCCAAGATGATATTTCTGCAAGGTTCTCTCAACCTAGCTTGATGGACTCTCTACCTGGGTAACATCAAGCTAGGTGGAGAGAACACTGAACAAATCTCATCTTTGGGTGAGTTTCCTCTCTCCTTAGATCATCAAATCTTCACAAGAGACCACTGTTCTGTTCGTACATCTCATGTTGAATGTTAAAGTGGCCCCTAACCCCCTACACTAAAACCTAAACCTCACCTCGAGTTACTAGGTGGGCCTCCCATAGGGATACAAATACCTATCTAGAGAGAGCACATCATAGTCTCTCTCTGTCTCTCTCCATTGACAGTGGTTGCTTGCAAGAAATACAACAGGTATGGCACTTATCACAAAGTCTGAAAATGTTATTGCAATTTGCCCTAACTTAGCAATAAACTGTATATTAGCATAAAACACCCCCATTTTGCTATCGCATGCAATACTTATCACAGTTTGATAAATCTAGGCCTAAGTTTGGCTGCCCCAAAAATACCCCTGGAATTTCCCCAATTTATCCAGGCAAATTGTATCCAGCTAAAAACTTACTTGGATAAATTGTAATAATTATCATGGTGGGATTTTGAATGCCCGTGGTTTGCTCAGCTAATTTAGTCCTGGATTTTCTAAGGTCGCAGGCCTTAGAAAATCCAGGACTAAATTAGCTGAGCAAACCACGGGGGTGAAGGGGTGAAGGGGTGAAGCGGGGGGCGGGCCTGCGAAAGCCAGCAGTGATCACACCTCTGCAGTGCGAGTGCTGCCGGCTTTCGCCCCCAATAGCGCCATCGTAAAAGGTGGTGCTATTGGGCGCGAAACTGGCAGTGAAAAGGGCCCTTACCTTTTTGCCGTCAGCGACGTCTTCATGGTGTCCGCCCTGGTGCCACCCCGACTCCTCCCCTTACGGGGTGGACGCCTCCCAGAACCCACCCCGATCTAGGTATCACACTCGAAAAAGAGACTTTTCGCATGTGATCCCTTTTGAAAATGACCCCCTTAGCTAGATAATCCGTCTTAATATGAACCTCAAAATTGCTGAGCATAGAGATAAAACTGGCTTATTAAGGATGAGCCAATGTGGATTTACCAAAGAGAAGCAATGCCTCATTAACAGACCTAATACAACAAGCGAACTGTATAATCGTAACTTAAATTTAAAACAACATCATATTTGTAAAAATTTCAATAGCTGATACCATGTAATCTCATATAAGAGACTAGAGAAACCTCATACAAAATGGCGGGCTTTGTATCCAATAGCCCAAAATGCCACTAATATAGTTGTGCAGTCACAGGTAAATTTTCAAACTGTCACTATCATTTAATCATTGGTTTCTCTGTAGTGATTTTTGCATATTTTTTTAAAGTTTTTGCATTTTTTAGTGTGGTTATATTACCAACTTGAGGGCAGTGTGGTTACACTTATCGTAGCAGTGAATATGCAGCAAGAATATCAAGCTGGCCCTGGCGCAAATCTCAAATCCTTCCATTAACTGAGTGAAGATTAATTTAACCGTGGTTTAAGAGGATTGGTAAGTATAGTTTTCAGAAATTTTTGGGCTTATAAAAGTTTGGTGAAATGTGAAATTAAGGGATATATTCTTTAGAGTTTGTGTGCGTCTGAGGTAAAAATCAAGCCAGGGATAGTTAATTCTAGTTTCTGTCTTTCCCACCCACTCAACCCTTGATTTTTAGGCACAAGACACTTTCCCACCCACTCAACCCTTGATTTTTAGGCATAAGACACTTTCTCATTAAAAATCAATCAGGATCTTATCTAAAACATAATATTGTACCAGCTCTTATTGAAAGTTTAATCATCCCCTTGTAGGACACTAGCTAATTAATTACTAAATTCACCTGTAAATTTAAAGTACTCTCATTCCAACTCCCTTAGTATCCTAAACTTAACTAGGAACTCAATAAAACTAAGATGAAGGCAGCAGTCCTTCAGCAAGAGGGGGGCTTTTCAGTCTTTTGCATTGAGTGTCACATGTATGATTTTTTAGGGAGTGGTCAGGGTCCATCAAGCCCAGCATCCTGTTTCCAATAGAGGCCAAACCAGGTCACAAGAACCTGGCAATTACCCAAACACTAAGAAGATCACTTGCTACTGATGCAATTAATAGCCATTAATGGACTTCTCTTCCAAGATCTTATCCAAACCTTTTTTGAACCCAGCTATACTAACTGCACTCACATCCTCTGGCAACAAATTCCAGAGCTTTATTTTGCGTTGAGTGAAAAAGAATTTTCTCCAATTAGTCTTAAATGTGCTACTTGCTAACTTCATGGAATGCCCCCGAGTCCTTCTATTAATCGAAAGTGTAAATAACCAATTCACATCTACTCATTCAAGACCTCTCATGATCTTAAAGACCTATCATATCCCCCCTCAGCCGTCTCTTCTCTAAGCTGAACAGCCCTAACCTCTTCAGCCTTTCCTCATAGGGGAGCTGTTCCATCATTAAACATAACTAAGACCGAGATAATTATTCTACATAGACAGCCTGTCTCAGAAAGTCTACACCCCTCAGGTTGGAAGGGCATATGTTCAATTTTGCCTTTCATGTTTGAAATCTTGGAGTGCTTCTGGATCTAAAACTATCAATGAAAACACATATTAAAAACTTTATTAAAACTGGTTATTTTAAACTATGACTGTTATGGCATTTGATGCCTCTCTTAGAATCAGAGGATTTTCGCACTGTCCTTCAAACTCTGTTATTCTCAGAGATGGATTATTGTAATTCATTGAGGCTTGGTCTCCCAGAGATCACAGATCACTGCAGAATTTTCAGAACTCTGCCATTTGTCTTCTAACTAAAAGATGTAGTTATGATTCATATAACTCTTACTTGGGTTTGCTCTCCAATGATTACCTATTTATTGGAGAATTAAGTTCAGAGTATTAATGCTGATTCATAAGTTACTCAACAATCTATCAGCACCATGAAAAAACTCTCCTTTACGTCTCTACATCCTGACACATTAATGTTTAATGTACTCATTTTTCATGCATGACAGTGGCGACAGTGGAGACAGTGGCAACTCTGTTCTCTTTGACTGTTTTTTATTGTTCTGTAATTGTTTTACTGCAGTTTAGTTTTTAATTTTATGTATGTTTTCACATTCTGTAAGCCACCACAATCTTTTGGAGTGTGAGGTTAAAGAACAATTTTAAATAAATTAAAAAAAAAGGAGAGTTTTTTTTCCGTCCTTAAACTGGGCCAGACTCAGCCAGGGGAGACATCTGCATTGGGAGCTATGTCCAGAACTAGATTTAACATTTAAAATTGGGATGGTAGGAGGGTTCTTATTTATTTTTTAAATCTCTTTCTAAAGGGAGCCAGAAACTGCAAGGGGAACCCTGCCCAGTGCGAGAGATGAGGAAGCCAAGCCTGTATTCAAGTGCCGACCTATCAGTATGGATGGGGGAACCTATGCACTCAATCATGATAAATCTAGCAGGGGCCCAGTGTTCGGGGCCCAGATGACCAGCATAGGCAAAGGGATGGAGACAAGCAGTACAATAATATCTTATTTATTCCAGAAACTTTTATCTTCTTTTTGGTAATTGTCCTTTAATATCCTGCTCCAAGATTTGCCTTTCTGCCTGACAATATAATCTATCTGTGCTGTTCTGATATCTGTAAATGGTGACTTCAGTCTGTAGTGAAATCATTTCAGTGCTGTATAACTTAAACAGTTACCCGTAATGGAACCACCATTAGCAGAGGATGTAATGCCATCAATACATATTGAAGTCTGGCGCCACACCAACTGATTGCAATATACTGCAAAGAGAAGAGGAAAAAAGTATTATTAGTAAGCCTAGTTATATGTGATAGACTCTTGAAACTTCTGTTTTTCTGGCTGATGCTCTACAAATGCTTCTAAAGGGAGATTCAGAACTGTCCTGGTTACATTACAAATACCCGAGGGAACTTTCAATAATGAGATAGCAGGGTGGTACTTGACTAATACATAGGATTTTCCTCATCAGTACAGTAAAGCCAAAGGTCAGATGCTTTTTTGGCACCTCGCTTATCACATTATTGACTAATGCATCAGCACAGGAAGACAAGACTTTCAGAATGCATTCAGAGCATAAAGAATTCCAGGGTTGCATTCTGTTGCATCCTTCTATTCCAAGCCTCCACTATAGCAACTTGATCCTGTTCTTATTGATAAATCTTTTATTCTTCTCTAATGAATAATTCAAGCTATCTGCGGCAGGGTGGCTTGTTCAGTGAGACATTAAAGGAAGTCCTCATGTAATACATAGTCTACTCTTTCCTCAAATTTAAAACCTTTTCTTTCTACCTATTGGTCTAGCAAGAATAAAATAAAACACATATATCCATACATCTGTTACTTAGGCTTTATTTTCATTAAGGTAGGTAGTTACTTGAGAGATTTTACAAAACTTAATTCTACAATGCTGACTATGGTCAATATATCTTCCCTGCAAGGTTTTACTCCCAGATGTTTTATCAGGTCATCCTGGTGCACTGCTAACCTTTCCTGTGACTCTCAGGGAGGCAACTGAACCCACTAATGACTTTATAATTGCATTAGATGACAAAGACAGAAAGATAGATATGGGCGATAACGTCTGAAAATGTCCACAAACTGTAAGCAATCTGTAGGAGCATCAATGCAAGTATATTAAAAGGGAAGATAAAAATTGTACTACAAGGCTTTACTTAAAACAACGCTTCTATCTGAAAAGGGAAAATAAATACATATCTTTACCCACTGAGGGAATGGTATCATTCACATACAGGGATTTACTCTAGTTCTTCCTTTGTTCATTTGAATCTCTTTGAAAATTGTTTGACTATAAAGGGTCAATATTCAGATGGCCTTAGCATTTCTAGAATATGCAAGCACTTATAGCATATGTGCTTTATGCTTATTCTCAAAGACAAACTACCTGGGTGGTTTCTTTGTGAAAATTACACGCAGTGACACGCTCGGCCTTTTTCCCAGTTCCCTCCCAGTCCGCTCCAATTAAGGAGTGGACTGGGAGGGAACTTCCCTTCCTGCCTACCTAAATTTCCTCCCTTTTCCCCTTTCCACCCCATCCTCGAACCCCTGCCTAGGTTCCCCCCCCCCAGTTTTTTTTTTTATAATTTTATTTTTCATTTTTCAAATACAGCAAGAATTATCTTACTTTCAGTAAAAGAATACAATATAATAACATAAAGAAAGAAAAGAAATCTCCAATTTTCCAATATCAAAACCTATTATTTTAAACTTCTAAAGTTACTCATTGCATTCCTCCAATAAGAAATTTTAGGGTAGGGGACAGAAAACTTAGGGAAGTTTCAAAACTGAAAAACTACATGCATGTAACAAGCTTAACATAATAAGGTTCCTATATATTACTTGTTCCAAATTTAGGCTTATTTTAGGAGGGAACTATTACCCTCCTAGCATTGAGAAAGGATTTTAACTGTTCAGGATATTGAAAGGCGTAGACATCTTTCGCAGATTTAACTAGACATTTGCATGGATATTTTAAAACAAAGGAGAAACCCATTTCTATTACTTGTGATCTCATTACCAGAAACTCACGTCTCCTATTCTGTGTAACTGGTGCATAGTCTGGGAACACCCGTATTGGTGCCCCACGAAATTGAGTCTGGATATTTCTAAAGTAACGTTTCATTATCTCATTGAGATCTTTTTCAACAACAAAAGATACCATTAATGTAGCTGTTTCATAATACTCCATTGTTGAGTCCTCCAAAAATCTTGTTAAATTTCCTTCAACATTTACATTTTGCAAGAAATTTCTATTTCTGTTAGTAACAGGCAAGTAATATAATTTATTAACTAGCGGAATTTCTCCTTCTTGAAATTTTAAATTTTCAACGAAATATTTTTTTAACGTAATAAATGGAAGTTCACCAACAATTTTTGGGAAGTTCAAGAACCTCAGATTTAAATGTCTGGAGAAGTTTTCCATAGATTCCAACCTCCTAGAGATAGTAGTAATATCATTTATTATCTTAACGTTACATTCCTGGTTTTTCTTTAACTCAGTCTCCATAACTATGAGTTTCGGTTTGATTTCTTCTAGTTGATTTTCACACAGCTCTACTTTTTGTTCTACGTTTTCCAAGTTTTCCTGAAAGTTTCCAATCACATTCACTAGCGCAGCCAAAATGTCCCAGATAGCTTCTAAAGTTATTTTCTCAGGTTTAGTAGGCATTTGAAAACGGGGTCTTAAAAACTCACCCGATTTCAATACCGGTGATATTCCGCCTGGTTGACTCTCCCTTGATGGTGCCAGAGCCGCTTCAAACAAGTTTCCTTTGTCTTCATTTCCAATCGGAGTCGATACGGGGGGCATAACCAAACTTTCTACCCCTGATGTTCCGGGGACTTCAGAGTCTTGTTTCGGCGTCTCGGCATCCACCGCCCTGTGACCTCCCTGCGCCGGGCTCTCCAGTGCCACGTCATGTGCCTGCGACTCGGCGGTCTCCGGGCGGATCGAGGAGAAGGCTATCTCGGGTTTCCTCGGAACAGGGGGGCTAAGAGTAACATCTCCTGGAGAGGCTAGCGCTTCCTCGATAGCTCCCTCAATGGAGTCTTCTCCCACTTCTTCAGGTTCCTTCAAGGATGCATAAGAGGTGATTAAACGTTGAGCGGCCATTAGCTCCGTGTCTGTCTGAGGGTAAGACACGGAGCTTGCCCTTTCGTTTCGCCGGCATCTTTGCAAGAAATTTCTCCAAACCTCAGAGCTCAGCGTTTATGCGTCTGATTACGCCGCCATCTTGCCCCCCCCCCCCCCAGTTTTTTATTTCTGTATTTACTGCTCCTGGGGAGCAGAAGTAAACATCTAATGGCGCTGTCCTGGCCCCTCCCCTCCCTGCTCAGAGCACGCCCCCCCCTCCCCCCAGGCCTACCCCTTTTGCAGGGCCTGGCACTTCTGTGCTTAATAGGGGTTACACACGTGGCCGGGCCCATTCCAAAATGCGCGTGCAAGGCCCGGCCACATGTGGAACCCCTGATTTTTACGCGCAGGTGGCCCTTTTAAAATCAGGCCTTACGTTTAGTTGTAAGAAGGTTCAAGTGTTTGATATGGCACCCACAGAAATCTATGAAAATCCATAGGAAGATGAATGAGTACAGAGTGATGGGCACAGCAATGCAGAGAAAATATTACACTTGAAAGGGGCATAAGAAACAGAATTCTCGAATTAAGGCTTGCTGTTGATGATAGGGGGGAATATTTTATTGCCTCTCAGCAGTTATGGTAAGACAGAAATAAGGCTGAATGCAAATTAACTGTCCATCTTCCTTACCACTGTTAGCATATTATTTGAGCATTTCACAAGCACATAATCCACTTTAAAACTGAACATTTTTTATGTTTCCACAAACAGCAATAATGCAACTTGGTGCAACAGAATACAGTGCTAGCAAACTAGTGCTGGGTGATTGATAACCTAATCTTTCAACAAATAAATGTAGCATAGCTTGACTAACCTTTCTGTTTTAGCACATTAAAAATGTCCTAATAAGCATGATGATGACAATTTTCCAAGCAATCTACCTGCGTAAAATGAATTATTGTGCCTTGATTGCCTTATCTGAAACTTGCTCTCCTTGTGCCAACTAAAAGTATGCATGGGTTTCCACAATACGTGCATTTTTAGATGGATTGCAAGGAGGTATTCCCCAGAAAGGGGTGAGGTATTCAGATTGTGGGGAGAAAAAAAGTGCACGACATGCTATTTTCAAAAGTATATGTAACGTTTAACTGATCTCAGACACTCACACAAAACAGCAGGCATATATGCATGAAAAGCATCTGCATACTTCAAAACTTTGAGAGGTATTTGAAAATTTTCCAACAGCCTATGTAGCTGTAAAATGTGTGTGTACTTTTCCAGGCAAATTTTCAAAGAAGTTGCACATGTAAATGTAACATACTTTTGTAGCGATTTTGAAAAGCCCATTTACATATCTACTTACACTTATATAACCTTTGGATAATTATTCCCTATGGGGTAGATTTTAAAAGATTGTGCATGCGCATCCATATGCACGTGCTACCCGGTGCACACACATGGACACATGATTCTTATCATGCGCATGCATGGGGGGGGGGGTCCTTCCCCAGTGCCCTCCCAGTCGGCTCCAATTAAGGAGTGGACTGGGAGGGAACTTCCCAACCCCCTAGTCTGTCCACCCTTCCCCTTCCCCTATCCTGCCCTCCCCCTATCGTTATCCTAAACCCCCCCAAATGCGTTGTCTTAACTTTTGCGCCTGTTTTGAGCAGGCACAAGTTGCACGCACCGGCACCCTGCCGACATGCGATCCCCCAGCACAGCGGCAAATGGCTGCTGTGCCAGGCACCTCTAGCGCTGCCCCGTCCTCCGGACCACCGCACCCTCCTCAGATTGCCCCTTTCACCAACCCCAGGAATGACACGCGTCCCGGGGGGGGGGGGGGGTGTTACATTCATGGCCGGGCCTTTGAAAATTGGCCCGGCACGCATAAGGCCCAGCCACCCGCGTAAACCCCCGGGTTTGTGCACGTAAGTCTTTTAAATCTACCCCATGTGTTTGCACTTTGCAGTAATTTTCAAACAGAAACTACTTGGGTAGCTTTCCCTTAAATTATGCACATTAAAAGCACCTCCACTCTTTGCATCTGTTATTTTGTGTGGGCAATCAAAATAGCACATGTATTTTGGAAATCGCCATAAACATGTGCTACGATATTCCTTCTACCTAAATACACCCTTGATAATACCTCCTCACCATCATGCCCGCTAAAATGATTCCTGATTTAGAAACCATGCACGCTGTTTGCTAGGCTGAGGGCAATCTTTAGAGAAGGCAACTAGGCACAGTAATCTGTTTTAATACAGCTAGGTTGCTATGATAATTGCCCTCTAAGTCCCCTTCTATCAAAATGGAAGCAGTGGTGGTAGGGAAATTAGTTCAATCATTTCTACAGGAAAGAATTGCAGAATACCTCTTATCCAGAAGATTGCAGGGGCTCATAAAAAACATCAGGCTCTGTCCATCCTAAGCAGTAACCTATGTTTAGGGACCTTGGTTTTCAGTTTTTATTTTATTTCGTCTGGGAAGTTTAATGTTAAAATAGAAAAAATCAGTGGAAAAAAAGAGAACATACTACTTACCTAATAACTCCTTTCTTTTAGTGAAGGGTAGATTAATCCCAGTGAGTGGGGTTATGTACCTCTGCCAGCAGATGAAGATGGAGCAAAAGCTGACATCACAGCCATATAATCCCGCCCTGACATCAGCCCTGCCAATATTTCCTAGAAAAGTCAAACTGTGGAAAAACTGATACACTTGAAAATTATTATCAACAGGCCTACATTCATGTTTCTGAACCAGCAGGAAAACTGAGTTCAGTGAAAGAAAGGAACATTTTTACCAAACTAACAGCTGGAGAAGTCACTTACCAGCTGACAACCAAGAGCAGGGATCATACGCTGTATAGTTCGCACTAAGTATGGCTAACCACAAATTCAAAACACCTGCAGGCGAGGGTGAGTCTGGGATTGACCTACCCTTCACTAAAGGAAAAGAAATTATCAGGTAAGAAGTAATTTATCCTTCCTTAGTATTCAGGTAGGTCAGTCCCAATGAGTGGGATATACCAAATTTAATCTTAAAAAGGGTGGGCGGCTGCCAGAACTCCAGACAATGCTGCCATAAAAAGGTGGCATCCTCCATAGCCCTAACATCCAAGTGGTAATGCTGGGAGAAGGAGAGCAAAGATGACCATGTCGCTTCTCGGCAAATTTCAACAGGTGACAACAAATGACTTCCTTAACCTAGTGGGCAATCATTGCCCATGCCGCCGGAGCTCCTTACTTACCTCCACCGTGGAGCTCTTATAGGCGATCAGACTTCTGAATAGCCTTAGTCACCTCAACACTGCTGTAAAGCACGCTTGATGACGAAGGAACACAAAAGGCAGTACTTATTGTTATCTCTGTCCCTGTCCAAGGCAAGCAGAGAAATGGACTGATTCAACTGAAACTCCAAAACCACTTTAGACAAAAAAAGAGGACAGTGTCCTAAAGTTGAACCACACACAGAGTCATACGGAGAAGGCTAACAGCAGAAAACAGCCTGCAGCTTAGGGACATAATGTGCTGATTAGATTACTACCAGAAAACCTGTCTTCAAGGTAACCAGCTGCAAGGAAAGAATACACAGCGGTAGAAAAGTCGGACCCACCAAAAACTCGAGGACCAAGTTAAGGTCCCACAGAGGCACTGGAAGGTATTTAACTCCCTGCAAGAAATGGAACATGTCCAAATGGGATGACAAAGGTCCAATGACTCTTCCCTATAAGTAGCCAAGGCTTAAACTTGAACCTTCAGGATGCTAAGGGCCAAACCCTTAAGCAAGCCGTCCTGTAAAAATTCCAAAATCAAAGGAATATCCACCTTGAGCAGTTAAGTACCTCACTCAGAACACCAGGCCTCAAGATCCTTCAACTCTAACCTAGGCTAGAGAAGTAGGACATTTCTGGGCCCAAAGAAAGTGGAAATTACAGCAGATGAAAAACCCCACTTCAACAACCAAGCCCTTTCAATGGCAAAACCATAAGACAGGATTGACCCAGATCTTCTTGCAGAATGAGCCTCTGACATAAAGATCCATCTGAGATGGTAGCCTGAAGGGATTGTCCACCAGAGGTCTGTGGAGATCAGCGTATCACATTCTTTGAAACCAATCTGGAACCAGTAAAAGGACAGTGTTCATTTGACTTGTGAATCTTCTGGACCAGAACTGCCTATCAGAGGTCAGGGAAAATGCATACAGCAGGGAACAGCGTGGCCACTCCTGAAATAGAGCATCAATGCCCGTCACTTTTGGGTCCTGCCTGTGACTGAAGAAGTGTGTATGTGTAACCTTCGTGTAGTTGAAGCTTGCCAACAAGCCTAGATCCAATAAGCCCCAGAGGTTCACCAGGAGCAGAAAGGCCTTGTCCGCCAGCTCCCATTCTCCTAGATCCAAGTTTTTCCTGATGAGGAAAATTGGCTCTGAAGTTGTTCTTTTTGCTATAAGAAGGCAGATATGCTTAGGAGAAGCTGCTCTAGCCACTCGGCGAATCACCAGCACATCAACTAAACTGCTCGTGCTTCTAGTTTGTAGATGTTCCACAGCCGCTCTGCTGCATTCCAGTGCCCTTGCAGCACAAACTCCTGACAGTGAACCCTCCCATCCCAGAGGATTGCAGCTGTCATGAGTACCAACCAGTTCAGCATTGTTAGGAAATTCCTTTCTGAAGATGACCCGCCTGTAACCACCAGCCAACTGGGATCTCACCTCTAACAAGAGGAACAGCCTCATTGCATAGTTCTTTAATGGTGGACTCCAACATGAGATCAATGGGTCTTGAAGAGGGTGCATATGTGCCCTTTCCCAGGGAACCAGTTCTAATGCAGCAACCATCAACCCCTGGAGTCAAGGCTATCAGACTGAGGGCACTCTATTTATTTATGTATTTATTTATTTATTTATTTATTTAACATATTTATATACCGTTTTACCAATACAAGGATTGAACAAAGTGGTTTACAATAATAAAACTAAAATAAAATCTATAAAAATAAAAATAGTGTAGAATAAAAATACAAACAATGTTTTGATCAATAAAACTAAAAGGCTATGATAGAGTAAAATAAACACTCACTTATGTTATAAAACAAAAGAAAGAAACATAAAGATTTAAGATTTAAGAAACCTAAAGTAGATAAATATTGCACATAACTGACTTAAACTCCCTGAAGTTTTTCTACTATTGAGCAAATTCTAAACTCCCAAAAGCTTCCTTGAACAGATGGGTTTTTAAAGCTTTTTTAAACTCCTTTCTGTTATGTATTTGTCTCAAGGAGTCTGGTAGAGCATTCCACATGATAGGACCAGCCACTGAAAAGGCTCTTTGTCTTGTTACATTAAGGGCTGTCATTTTTACTGTGGGAACTTCTAATAATTTGTTTCCAGCTGATCTAAGGTCTCTTGAAGGTTTGTAGACTCGTAATGTAGAGCATAGCCAAATGGAATCAATATTATTTAACAGAGAATGAATGATCATAAGTATTTTATACCATATTCTATATTTAACTGGTAACTAGTGTAATCTCAGCAAAATAGGGGTAATGTGCTGTTTAATGGGCGTCACTGTAAGAAGCCTAGCTGCTGAGTTTTGGATTAACTGAAGAGGTCTGATAGTCGATTCAGGTAGACCCAAATGCAATCCATTGCAATAATCTATTCCTGAGAAAATCAAGGCTTGCAAGATTGATCCATAGTCATGAGAAAATAGTAAAGGCCGTAATCGCTTTAACACATGAAGTTTAAAAAATGAGGTTTTTACTACGTTGGGTATATGCTGCGTTAAAGATAAATTGGAGTCAATCCATATTCCCAGATTCTGTACTATTTTTGAGACTTGAATAATGTCTTTTACCAACATTATATTGGCAGGGGGAGCATTACAGGAGTTCGATATGAAACTAAGATATACAATTTCTGTTGCTTTTTTTTTTTGTTAAGTTTTAATCGATTATGGGCCATCCAATTGTGGTAATATAAAGTTGAATCATGGAAAATTTTTCCGACCAAGATGATTTATAAGGTACAAAAAGCTGGTTGTCATCTACATAGATTTTGTATTGCACATTTAAAGAGGACAGGATGTGACACAATGGTAAAAGATATATGTTGAATAATATTGTTGATAATGAGGAGCCTTGAGAGTTGATTGAGAGTAAAATGGAGAAAAACAGGAGCCAATGTTAACTTGACAGGAGCGATCATTAAGGAAACTAACAAAGCAATTTAATACTGTAGAATGAATTCCTATATGTTGAAGAACAGAGACCAGAATTTTATGGTCTAGCGTATCAAAAGCCGCCGAAATATCTAAAAAAATAACAATATAATCGGTATATGAATCAAATCCTCTTTAAAAAGTGTCAAATGAGGACAGGAGGAGGGTCTCTGTAGAATGCCCCTTTTTAAAGCCATGTTGGTTGGGGTTTAATATATTATATTTGGTTAAGTAGTCTTTTAATTGAAATAAGGCTACTGATTCCAAGGTTTTTGCTAAAGAGGACAATGATGCTATAGGTTTTAAATTGGAGAAATCCATAAATGAGGAGGTATTATTCTTTAGAATGGGTAGTACTGAGGTTTGTTTTAAATGCATCTGGGAATTTCCAGGATTTTAATGATTGGTTAACAATCTGACATATATGATCAGGGCAGCTATCTGCAATATTTTAAATAATGTACCTGAACATGGATTGATTGGAGAATTTTATATTTTTTGCTTATTTACAATCTTTTGGATAGCTGCAGGTGTGATTAAGTGAAACTGTCCATTCTGAATTAACAGCCTTCTGCTTGTTGTTTGGATAAGGTAAAGTAAAAAATTCCTGAGAAATGGTATCAATTTTCTTTTGGAAAAAATTTGCAATTTGTTCACGTTTCATTAGTAATTTAATTAACTTCTTTCCTATATACTTTTAAAGAATTGTAAAAGTCCGATTTTGCATTATGACTCTTCTGCTTTATCCAGATACGTTCTTTTTTTCTAAGTCTAGTTTTTAAAAGATGTAACTTACTATTGAACCAGGGAAGGTTTCTTTTATTATGACTTTTCTGTGTTATTGTTTTCAATGGGGCAATCATTTATTTATTTTATTTAAACGGTTTTATATACCGACAACCATTTGCACATTGTGTTGGTTTACATGTAACTTACAACCAGTGTAAATATAGGCATTGCCTTTACAAAGAACAGAGTAACAATAGTAAAGCAATAACAGTGCCAAAACTAGATAAATTAGAAGGGAGGGATTCAACTAGGAGAGGGAGGGATTCAACTAGGAGAGGGAGGGATTCAACTAGGAGAGACATGGGTGGGGGCGGGGAAGGTGTGCAATAGTGACAAAAGGGGAGGAGTTATGTACAGTGGTTTAGCGAAACAATTGTTATATACAAGATTATATACAAGGCTATATATCCCTGTATACAACACTCGGTATGTTTGAGGTTATATACAAGGCTATATAACGATTTCTATATACAAGAATACGAGAAGCATTTGTATTTATTGATGGTTCTTGATTAGTCTTGATTTAAACCCAGCATCTGACTGAAGCAAATTGCCTTGCAACGAGGTTCCTGCTTGGTGCTTGTTGCAGCGCTCTAATCCTGTTGGTTCCTGTTCCTGGTTTCCTTGGTTCCAGACGCGGATCTTCAGCTTCGGTTCTGGATCTTCAACTTTGTTCCAGCTCCGGGTCTTCTGCTTGTTTATCTGGTTCCTGACTCCAGTCTGTTTCTGATTCTCCACGTTTGCCACCTGCCTCGACCCTGATTAGTCTCATCCACCATCCTCTGTCTCCCTCACCTAAGTCCCAGTGGTCCGGGACCTCACAGGCTCCTCCCGGGGGGGTCCTCGGGCTTCCAGGGCTAAGACGTCTCTTCAGTTTCTTCGTTCTCCTAAGTCCCAGTGGCTCGGGACCACACGGGCTCCTCTCGGGGGGGAGGGGGGGTGTCCTCGGGCTTTCAGGGCGAAGACATCTCATCAGCTTCCTCGGTCTCCTAAGTCCCAGCAGCTTGGGATCTCACGGGCTCCTCCTGGGGGGTCCTCGGGCTTCCAGGGCGAAGACTTCAGCTCCACGTTCTGCTTTGCACCACCTCCCAGCCTACCTCTTCACTGTGGAGTCCTCTTCCTCTTCTACCATCTCTCTCCACTAGGCTGGCCCAAGGGTCCACAGCCATGCTCACAACATAGTATCTTGGTAATGGAAAGGATCCATTCATCCACCGATTTGTCTACATTCTCTGCAAGCTTACAAGGTATATTTGATGCAAATTCATTTAAAAAGGATTTAGACGATATACTCTTTCTTTTTTTAATTAATTTCTCTGAATTCTTTTGACCTTTTATCTCCGAAGGCGAGACTAAAAAAGATATCAGATGATGATCCAACCACGGAACAGCTCGGTTATTCAAGCCAGCTGAATGATTATTAATATTAGGGATGTGAATCAGGCTTCGGATGATTGAAAATACTGGACGATATTTTCAAAATTGTCAGAAATTTGGGGCTCCCCCAAAATGATAGGAAAACCCCACGATATTGATCGTGGGGGTTCTCATCATTTTGGGGGAGGGCAGGAAAAACAGCACACAAAAATAACCCCTAAACCCACCCTGACCCTTTAAAACTAATACCTTAGCTTCCCCCACCCTCCCGACCCCCAAAACAACTTTTTACAGGTCCCTGGAGCGATCTCCCGCTCCCTGGCCGTCGGCTGCCACTAATCAAAATGGCGCCGATTGCCCTTACCATGTGACAGGGTATCCGTGCCATTGGCTGGACCCTGTCACATGGTAGGAGCACTGGACGGCCGGCACCATCTTGTGCTCCTACCATGTGACAGGGGCTGACCAATAGCACCGGTAGCCCCTGTGACATAGTAAGGGCAAAGGCTATTGGCGCCATTTTGAATACTGGCAGCCGACGGTCCGAGTGCAGGAGGTCGCTCCTGGACCCCCGCTGGACTTTTGGCAAGTCTTGTGGGGGTCAGGAGGGTCCCCCAAGACTAGCCAAAAGCCCCTGGTGGTCCAGCGGGGGTCCGGGAGCGATCTCCTACACGCGGGCCATCGGCTGCCAGTAATCAAAATGACGCCGATAGCCTTTGCCCTTACTATGTCACAGGGGCTACCGGTGCCATTGGTCAGCCCCTGTCACATGGTAGGAGCACAAGATGGCATGGGCCATCCAGTGCTTCTACCATGTGACAGGGTCCGGCCAATGGCACGGATACCCTGTCACATGGTAAGGGCAAAGGGCCATCGGCGCCATTTTGATTAGTGGCAGCCGACGGCCCGGGAGTGGGAGATCGCTCCAGGGACCCCCACTGGACCACCAGGTACCTGTAAAAAGTTTTTGGGGGGTCGGGAGGGTGGGGAAGCGAAGGTATTAGTTTTAAAGGGTCGGGGTGGGTTTTTTGTTTATCGGCTCGGGCGCAGCCGATAAACAAAACCGTGATCGGGCCCGATGAAAAAAACCCCACATGTGAATCGGAACCAGAATCTGAACCGATTCCGGTTCTGATTCACATCTCTAATTAATATAAGAAGAATTATAAAAGGGAGGGACCACATGGTATCATCTCAGGAGGCAAGTGGTGCTATATAGATGTTTTATTTTTCTATTAGCTCCTTTATATTCCTTCTTCTATTCTTCTTTTTTTTTTTTACTCAGGCAATCCCTCAAAGGGAATGCATGTACACCATGTTCTGGAGATGGAGAGTACTGGCAGATTGCAGTTGGTGGGGACTATATGACCATGACCATGATGTCAGCTTTTGCTCCATCTCCATCTGCTGGCAGAGGTACATAACCCACTCATTGGGATTGACCTATCCGAATACTAAGGAGTGACTTTATTATAACAAACAGGAGAAAAAGTAATTTTTCTACAGATTTGTTTTTTTGCTATAGCATTGAAATTCCCATGAAAAATGAAATGAAATCTGAAAATGAAAGTACTTACCTATATTGTAAATTTGCTGAATGATAGACATCACAACAGGAGGAGAGGAAAGTGATCAAGCAGGTATTGCAACTACTGGTCTAGTCAATGTTTTCATAAGCAATACTGCTAAGGAGCTAGATGGGAATGTTTGTGTTTTGCAAATGTCACTAGGGGATTGATGTACTATAAAGTGTGATATCTTTGGTAGGTCACAGCTAGCAACCTGTCAAAATTATTGCATTTTATGAATGCATCAGGTTCCAAGAAAGCATTGGAGAAGCCAGAATAAAACAGTGGTTATAGTTACAACTTTAAACAGCAGGGTATGACTGCATCAGACTTCTAAGAAGGATGTGGTAACCTGAAAGGAGGAAATATAGTTAAAACCTAAACTTCAATGAACAGGAGTAAGTTACATTTTTTTTTTACCATAGCCTCACTAATTTTAGTGTCTAGGGAATTCATCTGACTGTAAAAGAGCAGTTGAGACATTCTTGAATTGTCTGAAGGAGCTTGATACATGCATCAGTTTCTGATAACAAAGAGCACAAGAAAACCATTTCCATTGGAAAGGAAACTGTACAACTAGGGGCTACAATATGAAACTCCAGGGGGATGACTCAGAATCAACATCAGGAAATATTTCTTTGCAGAAGGTAATGAATGCCTGGAATGCCATCCTAGAAAAGGTATTGAAGACAAGAACATTAATGAAGTTCAAGAGGGCATGGGATAAGCACTGTGGATCTCTAGAAGCTAGGGGATAGAAATGGAGGGGTAAAAGACAAGATGAGGAAGGGAAGTAGGTGTTTCTGAAGTTCATGCATTTTATTGTACCATTAAAAAATAAACACACAGTTAATGTAAGTTCCAAAGAGAAGAAATCCTATATTTCACCATCATTTTGCAAAATAATTTTAAGAGGACTCCTTCTATGCTATAAATACAATGATCATGTAGAACTCAATGTTTTAGATTCCATTATAAATAACTTCCATTTTGAGTATATATTGATCAGATCATCTTATAAACAAAATTTTATTT
Organism: Rhinatrema bivittatum; assembly: GCF_901001135.1. Taxonomy (NCBI): domain Eukaryota; kingdom Metazoa; phylum Chordata; class Amphibia; order Gymnophiona; family Rhinatrematidae; genus Rhinatrema; species Rhinatrema bivittatum. The sequence goes on along the minus strand of NC_042624.1, from coordinate 51,077,091 downwards.
TTGGGTAGGCTAGCACCCAGTTGCCAGTTTGTTGACCCGATTTTCTCCAATATTGAAAACAGTCGTAATGAATTACGCCCAGGGAAAACCATTTTCAAAGTAATCTAGCTGGGGAAAAAGGTAATATTCCTTGGTTGAAAATGATTCCCTTTCAGAGCTGCTAAGAATTTGTGTGGGCTTTTACAATGTGCTTATTTTTAGCTGGGTTAAAAGAGGCATCCCCGAGAGTATGATTAGGTCAAGGAGCAAGCAGTGGGCATGCATTTCCATTTTCAACTGTGTGCAGGCTCTTTTACCCCTAATTGGCTGTCCACAGGAATAGCTACATATGTATGCACATATGTGTAGCTAATTCTCAAAGAGAAACTATCCAGCTAGTTTTGAGGTGAAAAATTGGCTATAAGGTACACACATGTGATAAAAGTGCCCACATGCCTTGCAATAAAGTGAGCTATTAAAAGTGTGCCTCTAAATTTCTTGGTTTGGTACTTTGTTTATTAGGCGACCAAATAACCCACCTAACCACCACACAGAATAAGATGTATTTCTTTAATGATTTTCTGTCTTCAAGGTGAGAGCTAGTATAGATTCTTCCTAATAAAGATTCCTCTGTGGATCATTGAAATGTGTTAACCTTTGATATCCAGAATACACTGCTGACAAATAATAATAGTACAAATTCTGAGTTACAGCTCTGCCTTCTGAAAAATGTTAGTGACTTGTATGTTTTCTTCACGGAATCAAATGAATTGCTGCCTTTTTCCACTGAAAATATATAGCATGCTATATACTTGCACTAATGCAGAACCTAATCATTAAGGACCAGATTCCAATTTTTTTAGATGGCCAGTATGTTTCAATCCATTGGGCTATATATATACCACCAAAGCCAGGCTGGAAGACCTATCAAATTCACAATTAATCTCTTCCAACATAAAGGGGTTTACACAATACAATTCAAGGTAAAATGTTTTAGTGCAAGGTGTTGCATATAGGGAAAAATAACCCTTGCTGTAGTTACACAATGTTAGGTTCCATATTAGGAGTTACCACCCAGGAAAAAGATCTAGGCATCATAGTAGATAATACTTTAAAATCGTTGGCTCAGTGTGCTGCAGCAGTCAAAAAAGCAAACAGAATGTTAGGAATTATTAGGAAGGGAATGGTTAATAAAACGGAAAATGTCATAATGCCTCTATATCGCTCCATGCTGAGACCACACCTTGAATACTGTGTACAATTCTGGTCGCCACATCTCAAAAAAGATATAGTTGTGATGGAGAAGATACAGAGAAGGGCAACAAAAATGATAAAGGGGATGGAATATCTCCCCTATGAGGAAAGGCTGAGGAGGTTAGGGCTGTTCAGCCTAGAGAAGAAACGGCTGAGGGGGGATGTGATAGAGGTCTTTAAGATCATGAGAGTTCTTGAACGAGTAGATGTGACTCGGTTATTTACACTTTCGAATAATAGAAGGACTAGGGGGCATTCCATGAAGTTAGCAAGTAGCACATTTAAGACTAATCGGAGAAAATGATTTTTCACTCAACGCACAATAAAGCTCTGGAATTTGTTGCCAGAGGATGTGGTTAGTGCAGTTAGTGTAGCTGGGTTCAAAAAAGGTTTGGATAAGTTCTTGGAGGAGAAGTCCATTAACTGCTATTAATCAAGTTTACCTAGGGAATAACCACTGCTATTAATTGCATCAGTAGCATGGGATCTTCTTAGTGTTTGGGTAATTGCCAGGTTCTTGTAGCCTGGTTTGGCCATTGTTGGAAACAGGATGCTGGGCTTGATGGACCCTTGGTCTGACCCAGCATGGCAATTTCTTATGTTCCTATGTTTTTATGTCTTGCTAAATTTCTACATGCATGTTAAAAAGGGATCTAATGTGCAATGCAATAACTTATACTAAGGGCAGTAAAACTTATGCTCAATAGCATTGCCTCAGTATTAGCCGGGGGAATGTTATCTTCCCCTTCCTGCCATCAATTAGAATCCCCTCACCATACACACACACACACACCAACCTCTCTCCCCATAATGTTTGTAACCCCGTGCACACACATTCCCCTCCCCCCACAGGGCACCATCATCAACTTTCCTCCCTGTTCATCCAGCCTTTTCCATGCAACCATCAGGAAATTGTAAATGCCGCTGTGGGTCAGTCTCGCAAACAGCTTCACTTACCTCCCGACGCTATTGGTTTGAGTCACACCGGCGCTGCTGGCTGGCCTCGCTCCATCTCTTTACAGCTTCTGCTCTTCGTGGCCTGGATGCCACTGACTCCACCATGCCCCTCCTGCTGGTGTTTTCCTCCTAGGTGCACAGGAGCGCCTCTCTTTCAGATTTAAAGGGGCCTTGGCAGGAAAATCCCAGTGGCCCTTCCTGATGACGTCGACCTGCTTGCCCTATAAAAGGCTCTTCAGTCTGTCCCTTGTTGCCTACACAAGGAGTTGTACTGCTCCTGGAGTCCTGTTCTAGCTTTCCCTCCAGGAATCTTCTGTGTTCTAACCTTCGTTTCTTCAAGGCCTGCCTGCTTCGCTGGTTAAGTCTCCGATAGAGCCTTGGTTGTAAATGATGGGGTACCATCCCTGATTCTGAGTCCTGAGTCCCTGAATCCTGTTCCTGGTCTTTGTAGCTCCTTGCTCAGCCTCCGTCCATGTCCAAGTCTGAATTCCAGAGTCTGCTTCGCCTTCGGTGTGGTCCGCAACCAGCTCTCTGGTTGTGTAGGACGTGCAGCAGTGCCAGACTCTTATTTAGGGATGTGCAATCGCTTTTGCCAAATTGGAAAATTTCAAAGAAATAGTCCAATTCAGCATGGGTTGGAGGACCCGAATCCCGAGATGGATTTTCCCCGAACTTCGGGGAAAATTAGTTGTTCGGGTCAGCGTGGGGAGGAGGGGCACATTTATTAAAAAAAACCAAAAACACCCCAACCCTCCAAATTTAGTTAATTTCAACACCCCCACCCTCATGGCCCCCCAAAAACTTACCTAAAGTCCCTGGTGGTCCAGCGGGGGTCCCGGGAGTGATCTCCCGCTCTCGGGCCATCGGCTGCTAGTAAACAAAATGGCGCTGGTGGCCCTTTGCCCTTACCATGTGACAGGGGCTACCGGTGCCATTGGTCGGCCCCTGTCACATAGAAGGAGCAATGGATGGCCCATGCCAGGGGCTGACCAATGGCACCGGTAGCCCCTGTCCCATTGTAAGGGAAAGGGCCACCGGTGCCATTTTGTTTACTGGCAGTCGATGGCCCAAGAGCAAGAGATTGCTCCCGGCACCCCCACTGGACCACCAGGGACTTTAGGAAAGTTTTGTGGGGGGTCCGGAGGGTGGGGGGTTGTAATTAACTCAATTTGAAGGTTGTGGTAGGGGGTTTTTGGCATAAATTGTCAAGAAAAAAAAAACGACTCTTGGAAAACAAAGTTTTCCATGGGTCGCCCGATCCTTGCCCGACCCATCATAAAAAAACAATGTACATCCCTACTCATATTTGGTGCATGCAGGTTCAGCAAAGGCCTGAGTGAGCTACATTCTAAGTTCAAGCTACGTTCCAAGTCCAGCCTGTGCTTGGATATGCTCGCCTTCCGCAGTGCATACCTTGGAGCCTCGCCCTGAGGTTCTGCCGTGGTCCAAGGGTTCACTCTCTTAAGCAAGCGACTGCATTTCCATGTTTGCAACAGACCTTCTCCTACAAGATAAAGGCCTTACTTAGCCAGCTAGATTTCTTTGAAAAATTAACCTCATATTTATCTGGATGTGAGCCAAAGGAATATGTTAGGTGCCTTGGCACAATTTTGTCCACTGGAGAAAATGAGGAATGAGGGTGGAATTCCCATTCCTGGCCCCTTCTTCATTTGAGGATTATTGGCAATGGAAGCCATTCTTTGGTGCCTTGGGGGATTTGGAAATTAGTACATGAGAGTCATACTTTGGTAGGATGGGGTCAGAACCGCCATCACAGCTGCATTACTGTGGCTGATAAAGCAAGTGCTTTCCTGATGATGGTGAAACCCACTGTTAGTTCTTGATTTACAAGAGGCTTTATGCCCTTTAGTAAACTGGGCAATAAATTGCCTGAAAATGCCCTCATTAAAATCAGCTGTTAATGCACATTAATGGCCAGTTTTAATTCACCTTAATAAATAGTCCCCTTAATGTGATGCACCCTGTGGTTCTGTTCTCATGACTGCATTAAAGACAGCACAGCCATGGGAAAAACTGTCATGACAGCAATTAGGTTTGTTCAATGTGGAAGGGCCAGTTAAAGCAAGAAAATCTCCACACACCCTCACCAGAAGACTCCCCCCCTCCTCCGCAGGAAAGCAATATGACCTCTCTACTCCATTAAAACAGTAACAATGCCCCCTCCAGGCAGAGGAACACCCCCCCCCCCCAGGAATAAGACCACCCTGGTAGTCAAAAGAATATAAAATAAAATAAAAATGTGCATTAAATATTATTAATTTAACATTTTTATAGTTTCCAGAATTGGAAGTGAATCCATGGGGGTCCATTTTCAGCTGCTGTCTAGCCTGCAGAGTTAGCTGGATAAACGTGTTAAGCTTTTCAGCCATTATCTGGCTAGGTTAGCTGGAAAACATTAAAAGTTGCTGTATATTAGGGATGTGCATTCGTTTTCTACAAATGTGAATGCATGGTTTAATGAGGCATCTTCGATTCATTCCAAATAGAATAAACAAAAAATACTATTCAAGAAAATACCTGATAATTTGGGCATTTTTTTGTTTTTCATTTCTGAAGCCTTCCACTGCCCCCCCCCCCCCCCCCCATGAAAGCCTTGGTGCCCAGGCTGAATCCTGCCAGGCTGAGCCAGGGCCCCTCTGATCCTCCTTATACCCTACAAATCCAGCTTAGGGGCTGGGCTGAGCTGTGCCCACTCAGGAGCCTCCCAGGGCCCCTCCGATCCCCTCAGAGACCTTGATTGGGCCAGTTACCTCCCCAGCTCCCATTTACCCCTTCCACTGGGGGAGGATCATCAGGAAAGGGGCAAGAAAAATGCCCATAGCTCCTGCCCTCACTGAGTCCTTTTAAAACTGGAACCTGCTGCCTGGTGACTCCAGCCCCTGTTTCAGGTGAGGCTGCACCAAAGGGAAGCCACTTCTGCACCATCCTCCAGGCGATGGGCACCATTCTTTGAAGGGACTCCATAGATGAAGAACTATGGCCATTGCTCCTGCCTCTTTCTTGGTGATCCCCACCCCAATGGAAAGGGTAAGTGGGGGCCAGGAAGATCCATAGCCCTAGCAAGTTCATCAAGGGAGATCATAGGGGTGGTCTTGTATGGTAGAAGGGGTGGTCACAGGTGGCCCCGAGTTTTTGTTGCTGGGCAGAAAGGGGGTGGAAGGCCTCAGGGAAGCACCTGCCAGTTTGTTGGGGTTTTTTTGGTTTTCCTTTTTTTTTTTTGGGGGGGGGGAGATGAATTTAATGTTGTTTTTTTTCAGCTTGTGAAATGAACCAAGCAAAAAAAAACAAAAACATTAAATGAACCAAAATATAAAAAATAAAATTTCCTGAAATGAAAAAAACAAACCAAACCAAAATTATTGGGCCTGCACTTTGTTAGTGTTTACCTAGCAAAGTTAGCTGGATAGCCAGTTCCACACCAGAATGTCTCCATCCTGCCCTGTCCCACCCCCAAGCTAGTTGGAAAACTTTTTAACTGGATAAAAGGTTAGCTGGATATCTCCGGACCAGTCAAAGTAGCAGGATTTTCAAATTCCACTCTGTCCAGCTAAGTCAGAACTTAGCCAGACAAACAGTGCTGAATATTGGCCTCTATGAGGTCCACATTTAGAGACTGGCTAGCTAGCAGATAAACTTATCCAGCTTATTTTTCTGGGATATTCAGCAGTATAGATGTCATGTTAAAGTTAACTGAATAAGTTTAGCCAAATAATTTTAGGGCTGGTATTTGACTGTTCTAAAGTTAGCAAGCTAAGGGGGTTATTTTCCAAGCCACGTTATAGGCTTTTTGCATGTAAAAAACCCCTTAACACATGGTGCAATGCAAATTTAGGGGAGGGAGAGAGAGAGAGAGAGAGATTAGCTATAGAGCCCTCATAGTAGTTAGGTATTTATACCTCTATGGGAGGCCCACCTAGTTACTTGAGATGAGGTTTAGATATTAGTGTAGGACTCTCTACTTGGGTATCATCAAGGTCGGTTGAGAGAACATTGTACAAATTTCATCTTTGGTTGAGTTTCCTCACTCCGAAGTTCATCACATCTTCACAAGAGTGTACTGTTCTGTTCATACGTCTCACTCTGAATGTCAAAGTGGCCCTTAACCCGCTACAATAATACCTAAACCTCACCTCGAGTAACTAGGTGGGCCTCCTATAGTGGTATAAATACCTATCTACTATGAGCACCCTATAGCTAGTATCTCTCTCTCTCTCTCTCTCTCTCTCTCTCTCTCTCTCACACACAATGGTTGTAGGTAGGAATTGCAACAATTGTGGCATTTACTGCAAAGTTATTCCACTCTGTAATAATACCTATGTGAAGTGCTAAGATAGTGCACTTTGCGATAAATAAGCTATTACCATAAAACATGCCCCTCTTCCTATCACATGTGATAGTTTGATGAATCCTTGCCTAAGTCAGCCAGATAATGCTGAATATCAGAGTTATCTTGCTAACTTAATTGAATAAAAGTACTCTACCCCTGAGATAGCTGGATAACAATTTATCTGGCTATCTAAGAGGTGTTCCGATGGGCAACCTACACTATATATGAAACCTTCTACTTTCTCCAAAAAAAAATTTTCAGACAGCAAAAGAAACTTTTTTTTTTAAAGTTAACTGACCCATGTAGTGTGTAGGTATTGGAAATAATTACAGAAGTTATATGAGACACTAATAAATTCACACAAAAACATTTATCTCCACAGCGATAGAACAGTACTCTGTTCTTGATATGACAGTAAGTGCCACACTTAGCCAGACAAGCACACAATAAAGATCTCTATATGTATAATGGCGTAGATTTTAAACGAAGCGCCCGCGGCCTACATGTGTGTGCACTACCTGGCACGCGCACATATACACCCGATTTTAAAACATGTGCGCACAGGTGTGCGTATGTTATAAAATCCAGGGTTTGTGCATGCAAGGGGGGTGCACAATTGCCGCACTGCCTTCCTCCATTCCCTCCCAGGCTGCTCCGATTTCGGAAGGGAACTTCCCTTTCCCCTAACCTAACCTTTCCACCCCTTCCCCCTTACCCTGCCCTACTCTAACCCCCTCCCCCCCACCCCAGACTCTTGTCTTACCTTTTGCGCACGCCGGCAGCCTGCCAGCATGCGATCCTCCGACAAAGTGGCAATGGCCCCACCCTGCTCCCGCCTCGCCCCCAGGCCACACCTTTTGTAAAGCCCTGGGACTTACACACGTCCCGGGGCTTTATGTGCGTCGCCGAACCTTTTTTAAATAGGCCCGGTGCGCGCAGGACCGGTTATGCACGTAACCATTTTAAAATCCGGCCCAATATGTTTAGGTCCTGGAAAGTGGTATTCGTCTGTCTGTCTGGTCTCACACTGTGCCGCTGATGGTCACCAAGTGGTGTTCTCTGTGGGCCAATTTATTTATTTATTTATTTTAAATACTTAAATTCCGCCTATTACAAATCAGTCATGCTAAGTGAATAATACCTGTAGGTATAAAATAGATATAAAAACAACAAATATAATAAAACATTAATATCATCAGTACAATAAAAACAAAGATGATAAAAACTTAACCCAAATGCAAAAAGAACAAAAAGCCTTCTCTATATTAAAAACTGAAGAAGTTCTAGAGAAAAACATTGAAGTGTTACCAGAAAAGAGAAAACAAACACAATGCATGCAGAATTTCAAGATCCATAACCAAAAGAAAAATCTAATTGAGATGGAAATCTCTGTCAACAGTGGCACAACTGCAAAAGGAAAGAGTGAAGTGAATAACAAATCTCAAATAAAATCTCATAAGGAGTCCAGGAAAAGCAATAACCTTAAAGAGAGTACCTGGAAGGCTATGACCACAAATGCTCATAGTTTGGGAAATAAAATCCCAGATCTGCAGGCCCTAATGGCTGAGGCAGAATTGGACATTGTTGCTATCACAGAGACATGGTTCACAGAATCTCATGATTGGGATACAACAATACCAGGCTATAACTTGTTAAGGAAGGACAGAGAGGATAGAAAAGGGGGAGGTGTGGCTCTTTATATCAGAAACAACATCCAAGCATCTGAGCTGCAAGGAAGTTGGGGCAAGGAAGAAACAATATGGGTCGACCTAAAAAAAGATGACGGAGCATCCATTTATATTGGAGTGGTTTACAGGCCTCCAAACCAAAAGGAAGAGCTGGACAGAGATCTGGTTGAAGACATCCATAAGATAGGTAAGAAGGGAGAAGTGGTGATCGTGGGTGACTTTAATATGCCAGATGTAGACTGGAAAATCCCATCTGCAGAAACTAAAAATAGTAGAGCAATAGTGGATGCCATGCAAGTATCTTTGTTCAAACAAATGGTATTGGAACCCACGAGAGAAGGAACTATACTCGACTTAGTGCTCACTAATGGAGATAATGTCTCCGATGTCCAGGTGGGCACCCACCTCAGCACCAGTGATCATCAAACGGTATGGTTTAATATCACTAAAAGAATAGGGAAAAGAACCACAAAGACCCGAGTTTTACAGTTCAAAAACACGGACTTTGAGGAAATGAGTAAGTACCTGGAGGAAGAACTAAAAGGATGGGAGAACGAGAGAGATGTGGAGCAGCAGTGGACCAATCTAAAACAAGCAATCACCAAGGCAACTACTCTATATGTTAGAAATGTAAAGAAAAGCAAAAGAAAATTGAAACCTATCTGGTTCTCAAAGGAGGTGGCTGACAAAATTAAAGCTAAAAGAACAGCATTCAAGAAATATAAAAGATCCCAAAGGGAGGAACACAAAGAAGAATATTTGATTCAACTGAGGGAGACAAAGAAATTAATCAAGTTGGCAAAAAGTCAAGCGGAAGAGAGGATTGCCAAGGAGATAAAAAATGGTGACAAAACATTTTTCAGATACATCAGCGAAAAGAGAAAGGTCCAAAGTGGTATAGTGAAATTGAAAGGTGATAATGATCAATGTGTGGAGAGAGACGAAGAAATGGCAGAAATATTAAACAAATACTTCAGCTCTGTGTTCACTAAAGAAGACCCTGGAGAAGGACCATCTCTGCACAACAAGAAACTGGAAGGAAATGGAATAGATGAAAATCCTTTTACAGTAGAAAATGTGTGGGAAGAGCTAAAGAACCTGAAAGTGGACAAAGCCATGGGGCCTGATGGGATTCATCCAAGGATATTGAGGGAGCTCAGAGATGTTCTGGCGGGTCCGCTGTGTGACCTGTTCAAAAGATCCCTTGAAACGGGAGTGGTGCCGAGTGATTGGAGAAGAGCGGTGGTGGTCCCGCTTCACAAGAGTGGGAACAGGGAGGAGGCTGGCAACTACAGACCGGTTAGCCTCACTTCGGTGGTGGGAAAAGTAATGGAGTCACTGCTGAAAGAGAGAATAGTGAACTATCTACAGTCCGGAGAATTGATGGACCAGAGGCAACATGGATTCACCAGGGGAAGATCCTGTCAAACAAATCTGATTGACTTTTTTGACTGGGTAACCAAGGAATTGGATCAAGGAAGAGCACTCGATATCATATACTTGGATTTCAGCAAAGCTTTTGATACGGTACCGCACAGGAGACTGGTGAATAAAACGAGAAGCTTAGGAGTGAGTGCCGAGGTGGTGACCTGGATTGCAAATTGGTTGACGGACAGAAGACAATGTGTGATGGTAAATGGAACCTTCTCTGAAGAGAGAGCGGTTTTAAGTGGTGTACCGCAAGGATCGGTGTTGGGACCGGTCCTGTTCAATATCTTTGTGAGCGACATTGCGGACGGGATAGAAGGTAAGGTTTGTCTTTTTGCGGATGACACTAAGATCTGCAACAGAGTGGACACGCCGGAAGGAGTGGAGAGAATGAGACGGGATCTAAGGAAACTGGAAGAGTGGTTGAAGATATGGCAGCTGAGATTCAATGCCAAGAAGTGCAAAGTCATGCATATGGGGAGTGGAAATCCGAATGAACTGTATTCGATGGGGGGGGGGAAGGCTGATGTGCACGGAGCAGGAGAGGGACCTTGGGGTGATAGTGTCTAATGATATGAAGTCTGCGAAACAATGCGACAAGGCGATAGCAAAAGCCAGAAGAATGCTGGGCTGCATAGAGAGAGGAATATCGAGTAAGAAAAGGGAAGTGATTATTCCCTTGTACAGGTCCTTGGTGAGGCCTCACCTGGAGTACTGTGTTCAGTTCTGGAGACCGTATCTACAAAAAGACAAAGACAAGATGGAAGCGGTACAGAGAAGGGCGACCAGGAAGGTGGAGGATCTTCATCGGATGACGTACGAGGAGAGATTGAAGAATCTAAATATGTAGACTCTGGAGGAAAGGAGGAGCAGAGGAGATATGATACAGACTTTCAGATACTTGAAAGGTTTTAATGATCCAAAGGCAACGACAAATCTTTACCATAAGAAAAAAATCAGCAGAACCAGGGTCACGATTTGAAGCTCCAGGGAGGAAGATTCAGAACCAATGTCAGGAAGTATTTCTTCACGGAGAGGGTGGTGGATGCCTGGAATGCCCTTCCGGAGGAAGTGGTGAAGACCAGAACTGTGAAGGACTTCAAAGGGGCGTGGGATAAACACTGTGGATCCATAAAGTCAAGAGGCCGCCAATGAAGAGTGGGTGACTCGCCAGAATGATGGCTACTGCCTGGACACAATACCCTTATTCAATAAACATACACATGGTTACTGTGACTCCAATATCACTCTAAGCTTCAACAGCAAGAGGAAATGTGGAAAAAAGGATTTGCACTCACAAAGCCGGGAGTAGCTGGCTTGTTACGGCGGTTACTACCCCAAACCAAATGTGCCTGATACTTCACTTTTGATGCACATCCAGCATAGCTCTCTGCTCCAACGGCAGGGGAGAAGAAAAACTGATACTTCACGCATATCCAGCATAGCTCTCTGCTTCAACGGCAGGGGAAAAGAAAAACTGATACTTCACGCATACCCAGCATAGCTTCAACGGCAGGGGAGAAGAAAAAAGGATTCACACTCACAAAGCGGGGAGTAGCTGGCTTGTTACGGCGGTTACTACCCCAAACCAAATGTGCCTGATACTTCACTTTCGATGCACATCCAGCATAGCTCTCTGCTCCAACGGCAGGGGAGAAGAAAAAACTGATACTTCACGCATATCCAGCATAGCTCTCTGCTTCAACGGCAGGGGAGAAGAAAAACAACCAATAAGGGCTGTATAACATAGTCTGGGTTAAAACAAATAAGCATGGGTGTAGCTTGCTTATTGCGGCGGTTACTACCCCTACTACCCCCTAACTAATCAAGCTAGATATTTCACTTGGATGCAGCTCCATCACTGCTCTCTACATTAATGGTGGGGGAGGAAGGGAAATAGAACCAAGAGCTAAAAGAAACAGATAAGTATGAGAGAAAAAATGTGTGAAGCTTGCTGGGCAGACTGGATGGGCCGTTTGGTCTTCTTCTGCCATCATTTCTATGTTTCTATATGTTTCTATGGTGGAAAGGCTTCTTGAAATAAGAGGCTCTTGATTTTATTCCAAACAATTGGAGATTCTGGAATTATGTAACAGGACCACGAGTCAGTTAGCCAATCTAATGTCAGGTGCCTCTAGCAAGTGATGGCTTGCTGATTGCAGAGTTCTTGCTGGCAGATACTTATTGAACACTAGATTTTAAAAAAAAAATATTGTGTCTTCTTGCAGTGACTTTAAAATTAAAATACTGCTTGTATTTTGTAAAACTCTATGGTTCCAGAGAGCAGATCCTAATGTGGCAGAGCGCTTGCTGGGCAGTAAGGATGCAGCTGATGGGATGGCAAAGCTCCACAGTGAAAGATAGTGGAATTTATTTTTTTTTAATAATACCAATTTTTGCATTAAAATTGAAATGTACTGATTAGTATACTAATGAGCTCATTTACATTTTACACAGCCTACATATTAATAAAAAATAGTAGATGTAAATATGATCATTAACATCAAAAATTAAAGTACACCTCAAGAGAGCATTGGCAAGCTAATGTGCCTGTCAATGTGTAATCCCTGACACCCCTCCCCCCCCAAACACCCCACCCTTAAAATGCTGTTGGTTCTCCAAAGTAAATCCCCCTCCGAGCATTAACTCCCCTCCGAGCATCATTTATCTCACCCAGAAATATCCCCCATCCCCCTGTGTCCTTCACCACCTTGGAATACAAATTCCCCTCGCTATGAGCAATGGTCATTTCCCCCTTCAAACATTTCCATAGCATCTAAAGCACGATACCCCCTTCAATTGGCAGGTAGATAGATAAGATAGATTAAAATATATGCATACCATTTATCTCTGTATATAAGGTAGTATTCATTTAATCTGTTTATAGGTGTATTTATTCACATCTATAAATCAATAAAATGAATACTAGACTGGTGTGTTGCCTTGTATACAGAAAGCAATGAGGCAAATTTTAAGACCCGCATGCAGGCACATGTATGTGTTTTTCCAGTGCGTACACGTGGATGTGATGATTTAATAACATTCACACGTACATACATGTATGTGTTATAAAATTGGCTAAATGTGTGTATATGTGCGCACAATTTTATAATGATGAGTGCATATGCGTGCAAATGCCGCCTCGCGCATGCTATTGGGAGTTTAAGTGGCTACACCCACCGACACTATAGCCCTTTTTTCCAGTTCACTTCCAGTTCACCCCAGTAAAGGAGGACTTCCTAATCCACCTAGCTAACTTGCCCCCCTTTTACCCCATTATCCCGACCCTTAAAACCCTGCTGACTAGTGTATTTTTGTTTTGCTATGTGACTTACATGACGTTCATAGCAGAAGTAAAGTTACGTAGTAGGAGACCCCGGCTCGCACTTGTGTCCATAAATACTTATGTACTAGATTCATGCTAGAGAGCCAGCCCATCCATGGCCTGCCCAGACCACACCAATGCCTCGCCCCTTTTTGTCAAAAAGATTTTTGTGCGCATAATGAGAGATACACACGTTGCCGAGGGCTTTTTAAAATCCGCATGGATCATAGTCATGCACGTATCTCCCAGATTTGGCACGTGGAAGGTTTTTAAAATCGACCAGAATGGTTTTACCAAATCAGCAAAGTGTTCCCTATACTATGCAAAGACCTTGGACTTTGTTTGAACCACATTTAAAAAAGCTTTTTATTTATATTCTGCCTTTTGTGTCACTTCAAAGCAGATTATATTCTGGTATTGTAGGCACTTTCCTTTCCTCAGGACTTGCAATCTCTGAGGCAATGGTGGGTGAAGTGACTTGCCCAAGATCATGAGGCGTGTCATTAGAGTCTGAACCCTGGCTTTCCAGCCTGCTTCTCTAATCACTAGGCTACTCCTTTCACCCTCGTGTGCTGCAGAGCTCCTGTGATGGGTTTTGCCTCCACTCTGTGAATAGAAACAGACCTTTAAACCTTGGATCTTATTCAACAGAGCTTTTCCATAAGCACAGAATGGGGAAAGGTTCTTTTTGAATACCATCCTTTGTTTTGAATCAAGATCACAAGTAATAGATTACAAAATACTCACATGTTACTAGGTTTAGGGTCTTATTTGCTGCGAGGGCAAAAATACCCAAACAATCAATATTTCATTTCAACAGTGATTTTTGTCAGAAACATTGATTTTTCTTTTTGTGTTTGTGCATCTTTGCCCTTATACTGTAGCAAACATGCAAGTTTCTGAAATTCATTTTAGTAATTTGTATTTCAAGAAAAAAATGCTGAAATGTTTTATTTATATGGACCGATTTTATAAGAATTTTCAGAGTAAAGAACAGAAATCTGCTTTAGAAGGATGTACTTCCTTTGATATAAAAAAAAATCAAATATATAACTTCATTGTATACATTAAAGAATTACTTATGTTTATATATAACTATTATATATATAATCATGATTTTATAATACTGTGTCGAGGATGATTTTTCCAGATTTTACTTTTAGCATATCGCAAGTATAAAGAAATGAAATGCTCAGGGTCAAATTTGCATTATGTTGGTAGTAAAACCAGCACAGTTTTTACAGAGTCCAATCTGCCCTTGATTGAATGTAAATTACATCTGTTTGAGATGTAATCCATTGTATGAGTTGTGTAGCCACAATCACACTTTAGAGTGCCTATCTTTAAATTTCCACCATGTGCAGCTGAAGTTCCAAGCAATTTATGGAGAGCTATGTCTTTCTTGGATGATCAAAACATCTCAGATCTCTTGCAAGATTCTTGATGAGGTCCTTATTTATTTATTTATAAATATTTATATTCTGCCTATATGAAACAACTGTGCTAATGGATTACAGAATGCAGTAGAACAAATAATTATATAAAATTACATTAAAACACAATTCATTACAAAATAAAAGAAGCAAGAATAAAATGACAGTGGCAGTGGAGTTTCACAATGCATGCCAACATTCATCGATGGGACTGTTTGCTTCTAGTTTTGCATGCTTCCCATGCAAAACTAAAAAAAAAAGTGTTGAGGAGGACTGAATAGATCTTGATGTTGTGGAAGTTCTGTGTACCTTCGGCTGTTTTAATGCTGCATGGTCTCATCAGGGATTGATGAGGTGTATTTCAATATGTCTGCTATTGTTCCAAGAACACAATTAATCTGGACTTCTAATTACTTAACTTGGTTGCTTGATGGCTAAACTGGTGCACAAAACTCAGTGCTAAAGTACCCTAGAGCAAATACAAATCCTCAGAGGGATAGCCGTGTTATTCTGGTGTAGCAAAAATTACAAGAGGCGGATGGCATCTTATAGACTAACCAATTTACTGAGGCAAGAGCTAGTGCAGTTATTTAATAGATCAGCACTGGTCCGTTTCCATAAAATTATGGTCCTGGTCTTCATTTTTGAAACACACTTTTGATATTGTTCTTAAAAGTGAGGCTTCTATCAATCATTACAACTAAATATTTTCACTGCTTCTCATTCTTGATCAAGTTCCAGCAGAAGGAAACTTCCAGCTAGGCACTAGCCTTTCAATTGTTGACATGGTGGCATAAGTCAGTCATCTTAATGGGTTCAGGTGTAGTTCACATTTTCAGAAATAATCTTGCTGCTCAAAGAGATTCATTGGGACTGATGCAATAAGACCCGCTGAAAAACAGGCGCAAGTTACAAGTGCGGATTTTGATCACCGTGCGCGGCTAAAGCTGACGCCTCTACGAGATGTAAAAAAACATAAATTGTGCAAATGATTTGCGCACACAAATCCATGGACACATGAAGAAACACATGTACATAAGAGCAGCAAGGCCCTATATAATAAGCGGTCGCATCCGTGCCGAAAAGCTGCACTAATAATCCACACATAAAAGTAAGCGAGTGAACAGGTCTCCCTTTTCAGTGAAAATATGACCCTGGAATATATTTATAATATTTCCAATAACTGTGTGCTGCAGAAAACATGACAAATATATTCATGATTGATAATTCACACTGCATGGCAGTGATAATGGTGGGTCTGTTAAGAGCATGACAAGCAGTGCCTGTTCTATTGGCTGCATCGGTAAGAACAGGAAATGTAGCGTTGGCTGTATAGGGGAGAGCAGGAAATTGTAGCATGTTTCGTTGGTTCTGTACAGTGGCATGATATTCAAAGAATTGTGATTGGTGTATGTAAATGTCAATAATCACAAGACACAGCTCTTTCCTGCTAAAAAGCACATCCTTACATTAGCCTGGCATGGGTGTAGTTTGGAGTTGGTGGGAGTAGGAGGTATCCAGAGACTAGCAACAGGTTAGAAGTTATTTTTGCCATTGCTGATTGCAAAGATTTTTGAGCTAATTGTTTATTCACCGTTCTTTCCCTTTCCCATTGTCTATTGTCTGTGATTGCAGTTTGGCAGAGCTGTGTTTTGTTATTGTCTTGCTGTCTGTGTTTTTGTCCTCTTGGCAAGAAAGAGCGGAGTGGGAATTTTTGAGAATGGAGTGTGAGGGGGGCAGGGGGGGGTGTCTGAGGGGGAGGATATGCATGACAGGTGGACAAGCGGGGAAAGGATGAAGAGTGTGGCGTCTGTCTTAGGTGAGTGTAGTCAGGAAGGGCAGATGGGGGTGGAGGAGAGGGGTGTGCAAGTGTTTGAGGGTGTAGCTAGGGGTGGGAGTGCAGGGAAAAGAAGTCAGTTGGAGGAGATAGAGCATAGGGTGGGGGAGGGGGAGGGGAGATGGGAGGAAGTAGTGGACAGGGAGGTAGGGAGCCATTGTAGGCTGATCCCAATAATGTGGAGGAGAAAAGGCTGCAGAGGGAGGCACGCTTTTCAGAAGAAGAAAAAGATCTGCTTGCCAGGAAGGTGTATGACAACTGCTATGCACTCTTTGGACAGAAAACTTCCATCAGGGCACAAAGAAGAATTTGGGACAGAATAGCCAAAGATGTCAGCAGCCTGTCGGTGGCATCAGGTCAGTCAAACAATTAAAACATTAGTGGCATGACACCAGATTGGCAGTAAAAGCAAAGGTGGTCCAGATAGTAGGGATGTGAATCGTTTTTTGACGATTTAAAAAAATCGTCAGATAATTTTTAAATTGTCAAAAATCGTTAAGAGTGCGCGATACAATACAAATTCCCCTGATTTATCGTCAAAAATCGTTAAATCGGGCACGGGAATTATTTGGGGGGAGGGCGGGAAAACCAGCACACCAAAACAACCCCTAAACCCACCCCGACCATTTAAAACCAATCCCTTACCCTCCCAAACCCCCCAAAATGTTAAATTACCTGGTGGTCCAGTGGGGGGGTGGGTTCCCGGCGTGATCTCCCGTTCTCGGGCCATCTGCACCATTTTGGTTGCCACTAATATAAAAGGTGCCGATGGCCCGATAAAAAAAAAACCCCACCTGACCCTTTAAAACCAATCCCTTACCCTCCCCCACCCTCCCGAACCCCCCAAAATGTTAAATTACCTGGTGGTCCAGTGGGGGGGGGGGGGGGGGGTGTCCCGGCGCGATCTCCCGCTCTCGGGCCATCGGCGCCATTTTGGCTGCCACTAATATAAAGGGCGCCGATGGCCTGATAAAAAAAAACCCCACCCGACCCTTTAAACCGACCCCCTTAGCCTCCCCCACCCTCCCAACCCCCCTCCCAAAACCTTTTAAAATTACCTGGTGGTCCAGGGGGGGCGCGGGGAGCGATCTCCCGCTCTCGGGTATTCGGCTGCCACTCATAAAGATGGCGCCGATGGCCCTTTGCCCTTACCATGTGACAGGGACCGGCCAATGGCACGGATACCCTGTCACATGGTAAGGGCAAAGGGCCATCGGCGCCATTTTTTTTTAGCGCAGCTGATGGCCTGGGAATGGGAGATCGCTCCTCGCGGCCCCCCTGGACCACCAGGTATGTGTAAAAAGTTTTTTTGGGGGGGGTCGGGAGAGTGGGGGAGGCTAAGGGGGTAATTTTAAAGGGTCGGGTGGGG
Source organism: Rhinatrema bivittatum (assembly GCF_901001135.1). Classification (NCBI taxonomy): domain Eukaryota; kingdom Metazoa; phylum Chordata; class Amphibia; order Gymnophiona; family Rhinatrematidae; genus Rhinatrema; species Rhinatrema bivittatum. Next base: position 51,059,473 of record NC_042624.1, on the reverse strand, counting down.
TTTTTTTTATCGGCACGGGCCTCACTAAAAAAAATTAGTGATGTGAATTGGAATCGGAACTGATCCCAATTCACATCTCTAACGATCAGATTCCCCCCCCCTCCCCCCAGCCGAACCCGATCGTTAAAACGATCGGGCACACGATTCACATCCCTACCAGATAGAAAGATCTAAATGCCAGACAGGAGGAGGGCCACCCTGCAAGGTTCAGATTACAGAACTGGAGGATCTGGTAAAGGCCATGCTACAAAGTCCATAACAGGGAGCCATATAGGAGGGACTGCCTGTGACACTGCAGATGTAGGCTGTGGGCATAGTGTAGAGCAGTGGAGGAGCCTGCTATAGAGGAGACAGGAGCAAAGGCAGACAATTCTACAATTGCACCAGACGGGGGTTGCAGGATGCATCTATTATACTGTTTAGTGAGCCCCTTGGGAAATCGCAAGATGACAATGATTGTTGCGATTCCGGTCACTGGGGCAGTGACCGGGCCCTTACCTCCTTCTGAGGCGCCGCGATTCGCCGGTCCCCGAGCCTCTCGAGCCGCGTGGCAGCGGCTGAAAACCGCCGGTTCCTGGGCCTCCCAAGCCGCATGGCAGCGGCGTCTCCACGAGGGAGACGCCACCGAAGACTCCGCCCCCTTGGAGTGCCACGCGCGTGTGCGAGGACCGCCGTTTTATTGGTGCAGCCCCGGATGTCAGAATCCGCCTCCTGATGACGTCAGACGCCAGTAAGGGGGATTTAAACTGAGCCCGGGGATTCTATCTTTGCCTAGCAACGAGGTCACTTTCTGAAGTGCTAGTTGCCTCCTGTCGGTTCCTGATTCCTGCCTGCCTGCCTTGTATTCTGCTTGCTTAATCGTTGGTTCCTGTTTGCCGCCTGCCTTGATTCCAGCTCGTGACTTTGACTTTGCCAGTTTGCCGCCTGCCCTGATTTCTGCCTGTGACTCAGACCCTGCTTGACTGCCACCCGCCCCGACTCCGGTCCGTGACTCCGTCTCCGCTGCCAGCCTCCAGTCCTGACTCAGCTCCGTGACTTCACTTTGCCTGTTTGCTGCCAGTCCTGACTCCGGTTCACTCTTCCTAGGTTCATCAGTACTTCGCCTAAGTCCCAGCGGTCCGGGTCCCTACGGGCTCCTCCTGGGGAGACCTCGGACTTCCAGGGTGAAGACGCCTAAGCCCTAGCGACCCGGGTTCCTACAGCTCCTCTGGAGGAATCACGGGTTTCCAGGTGAAGCTCGTCAGCCCAGTGTGTGTTCTGCCTCCCGGTCGTCCTTCCTGGCCGGCCGGCCCAAGGATCCACGTCCCGGATTGGATAGTCGTAACAGTGATAATGCTGAGCTGAATCTAACTTGGGTGGAGACATCACCCAACTCTGGGGGTGGTGGCTCCCCTGCTGCCGAAGAGGCCTCTACTGGCAATGAGGAGGTGTCAACTTTTGAAACTCCATGCACATCCATGGATTCCTATGCAAAGCACTTGGCAGCAGAAATCATTGCTAAGCAGGAGCAGATTTAGGGCAATATGACAACAGGATGGAGGGCTATCCAGTAAGAGATTAAGCAGCTGCACATAGAATTTAGAAGGCTACAAAAACAGGTTAGATATGCAACTCAGGATCTATGTGCTGCAATCAGGGAGTTAAATGCTACTTTGCAAGCTCAACAAAACTCACCAAGTGAAAGTTCAGCCACCTAAAGTAACTTCTCTCGCAGAGGTAGATGCAGAGGTGGGGATCAGGATAGCAAGAACTAAAAAAGAAGTGTATGGTACAAAATCAAAGGCTTTTCATAAAGAATGTCAACTTCATTGCTCGTCAATACTATATGCAGTAGGGATATGAATCGTGTGATCGATCGTCTTAACGATTGATTTTGGCTGAGGGGGGAGGGGGGATCTGATCGTCTTAGTTTTTTAGGTTAAAAAATCATTTTATCGGGGGAGGGGGGAGGGCGGGAAAACCGGCACACCAAAACAACCCTAAAACCCACCCCGACCCTTTAAAATAAATCCTCCACCCTCCCGAACCTCCCCAAAATGTTTTAAATTACCTGGGGTCCAGTGGGGGGGGGGGGGGGTGTCCCGGCACGATCTCCCGCTCTCTGGCCACGGCTGCGTTAAGAGAAATGGCGCCAGTGGCCCTTTGCCCTTATCATATGACAGGGCAAAGGTAGCGCCGGCGCCATTTTGGTTCCTGTGACCCGACGTCATGAGTGCAGGAGATCGCTCCCAGACCCCCACTGGACCCCCAGGGACTTTTGTCCAGCTTGGGGGGGCCTCCTGACCCCCACAAGACTTGCCAAAAGTCCAGCGGGGGTCCGGGAGCGACCTTCTGCACTCGGGCCGTATTGCCAATATTCAAAATGGCGCCGGCACCACCTTTGCCCTCACTATGTCGATATAGTGAGGGCAAAGGTGGCGCCGGCGCCATTTTGCCGGCGCTACCTTTGCTACATTTTGCTACATTTTGCCGGCGCCACCTTTGCCCTCACTATATCGACTATATCCATCCAGGGCCGGCGCCATCTTGGCGCCGGCCATCCAGTGCTCCTACCATGTGACAGGGGCCGGCCAATGGCACGGATACCCTGTCATATGGTACGGGCAAAGGGCCAACGGCGCCATCTTTATGAGTGGTAGCCGATGGCCCGAGAGCGGGAGATCGCTCCCCGTGCCCCTCCCCGGACCACCAGGTAATTTTAAAAGGTTTTGGGGGGGTCGGGAGGGTGGGGGAGGCTAAGGGGATCGGTTTAAAGTGTCGGGTGGGGTTTTTTTTTATCAGGCCATCGGCACCATTTATATTAGTGGCAGCCAAAATGGCGCCGATGGCCTGAGAGTGGGAGATCGCGCTGGGACCCCCCCCCCCACTGGACCACCAGGTAATTTAACATTTTGGGGGGTTCAGGAGGGTGGGGGAGGGTAAAGGATTGGTTTTAAAGGGTCAGGGTGGGTTTAGGGGTTGTTTTGGTGTGCCGGTTTTCCCGCCCTCCCCCCAAATAATTCCCGTGCCCGATTTAACAATTTTTGACGATAAATCGGGGGAATTTTTATTGTATTGCGCACTCTAATGATTTTTGATGATTTAAAAAATATCGACGATTTTTTTAAATCGTCAAAAAACGATTCACATCCCTATTAACCACTGAAACATTTTATCGTGCACACTGGTCACCCATGACCCAATAAACCCTTACTATTCTGCCTTAGATGCTCAGCACTGCATGCAGACATGTGTGGCAGATTATTAGGCATGAAAGCACCCTTGCAGCATACAGCATGTGCAATGATGACTGCATTCATATTGGTATTTAACTACTATGTGTTTATGACCGTCATAATAGGCATCATCGTTTTAGCTCTCGCATATTTGAACTCTGCCTTATTTTTAATCATGTGGTCATTTCAGTTCATGATTGATAAACTTATTCCATTTTTTTTCAAAAAAGTTTTTTATGCACTTAAAATATTTCTATTAAATTTTGTATGTGTGCCTGGAATATGCACTTATCTTATTCTGTTGTTCCGTCAACCTTCTTAATCCTCTTGCTTCAATTTGCAAGTGACTAGATGACCCAACACTGAACAGTGTTTCGGACTGCTGCAAACTTTTTCCCAGTCCTTTCTCAAGGGTGAATATTTCTGCGTCAAAAAAAATTAAATTCACTTCAACTTACACAACCATTTTTCAATACTTGCCATAATTAAAATGGACTACAGCATATCCGACACTATAACCGGTATCTTTGTGTACTTACTTTCTTCTTTCAATTCATTTTTTCTCCATTTAAGCAATGGTGACCCAGCGTTCTTTTGCTCTTCAACATCCGGCACCCAACCGGAACCGTCATTTAAAGCTGCCCTTTGTGGGTTCCACCCACTATGTTAATCTGATCTCTGCCCTTACTCGAAACATCACCTGGTAAGTGCCTCATTGCATAACTAAAACTGTCAACTCTTTCATTTGGAAATCACAAGAAGACAATTACTAAGTTAATAAGTCAGAATATTTGACCAACTCTGTCAATACAAATTATAAATCCATATGTAACAGATTTATTTCTTTTAGTAACTTTATTTTTTAGACAGAAACTCAAAAATTGTGGGTAATTCTAGCTAACACAATAAAGCACCTGAACTTTCAAGTGCTTCTATAATTCAGATTATGCATAAACAGGAGGTAAATGTGATTTCATTAATATTTAAGAATCTGTGCTTGCTTGCTGGCTAATATGAGAGGAAAATTGCTAGAGAACATTTATTCAATGGTATATAAAGGGCACATAAATAATTTGTATGCCTTGTTAACTGATGGATCGCTTTGCAAGGTTTTTCTGGGAACAGTGGAAACAAAATGTGTCTGTTGTCTTGTGCATAAACTTCTAATATGCTTTTCTGCACGGTCACTTGTTTTGATTGAAGAGGGATTGCATGAGCTGAAAGGGCAGAGTAAACATTATTACAGAGAGCGTTTTAAACAAACACAAAAAAAAAAGCTAAAAAATGAGGTCCTGGTGTGTACCTTTCATCCACTAGGTCTGGCTATTACTTCCTTCACAGCTGAGTGAACATACACAAGAGTCATTTATGATGTGTATTGCTGTGTGACTCCTCTGATTGTAGACTGTGATGATGGGTTAATTGAACAGTGTCAAAACCAAATAAAAAAAACAAAACACTGGATAGTGGTGACTGGGTATACTGTTTAATTAAGAGATATTTGATTTAAAAAAGAAAAATACAAAAAAAGTCTCTTTAAAAGAAAAACAAAATATAATTTGAAATCAGTACAATACAGTGTTACCAAATGAGTCGGGTCACCCTTAAATGACTGATCCATTTCTGATTTTTCCCAATTGCAATTATGGAATTATTTCAAAATATGTAGGAAAGCAAAACTACAAGTTCATAGTTACAAATGAGACAACATCAGAAGTGGATTAGCCTGTCAGGAATGACCTGGATCAGGGCAAACACAAGGAAAATCACAAGGAAAAACTGCAATGTTTAAAAGTTTGAGATAAAGAATGAGAGGGAGATTTTATAACTAGCCATGCAGCAGTAAAGTCTGTGTGTACTTGCACATTTTACTGATGATTTTCATAGCAAATTTATGTGCCTAATTTTGTTTTGAAAATCCTAATTGTCCAGGTACATGCTGATTTGCACGTGCACAAAGTTATACTTTCTCCAAGCAGAGCATAACTTCTGTGTGTAACTTTTTGCACATACTTTAGAAAATACAAAAGAATGCAATTTCACCCCTGTGTGCCCCAACCCTGTCCCCATAATGCCTACTGCAAATTTGTGAAAACGTAAGCACATACAAGTCTTGAGGCCAGTACGCATAACATAATGCACGTAACCCTATTTGTTAAAAATACATTTATATGCATGAAACTTGGTTTTATGTGCAGAAATTCTTTTAAAAGTCAGGCCTATAAATTGCTTTCAACTTCTTGAAGAAGCATCCATTAAGAGGGGCATTTTCAAAGTCGCATATGTGCATAAAACCCAGTTTTATGTACATTATCAGCTTTTTGAAAATAGCTCTGGTAGAGATGCATGTATTTATTTATTTTATTTATATTTCATTCATTTCATTTATTTAAATTTAATATCCTGCTTGATAAAGCGAGTTACCCAAGTGGCATATATATATATATATATATATATATATATATATATATATATATATATATATATATATAGTGATGGGTATTATACTCCTCTGGTCAATGAAAGGAGACTGGCTGTAAGGAAAACCTGGAAAGGAGATCCAATAAGTAACAGAAGCCAGAAAAGAAGTCATCAACTCCTAGAAGACACAGGGGTTCTGGAGGAGAAGGAACCACCCAGGCTTTCCCTTATCAAGGGGATGAGAGAACCCAGGTGTGGTAAAAGAAAACTGACAGCTTGCAGAAGGAGGGGCGGGAGAAAAGAGTTCTACTAGAACCAGAGAAAGAGATGGAGGAGCTGGAGGTGGAGGTGTTGAGCAGCTCTGAGGATGAACCTGAGCCAATGGATCTGGGAGACGAGTGGTGGAAACCCCTTCTAGAAGAGGGTATGTTCAGGGAATCTGCAGGTTAGGAGCTTTATGTGAACACTGCTGTGAGTAGATGTAGTTGCAGCCATGGTGAAAGGGGAAGCACAAACCCCAGCTGCAAACTACGGTGGGAGGTGGCAGTAGGGCCTAGTTCCCTTAGAACCAGGCCCATAGAAGGCAAGCCAAGCCTAGGTTGTAAAAGAAGCAACTGTGAGTAGTGTGTGAGGATTAAGGAAAGAGTTGTTTTATTACTGTATGATTTTGGAACTGATGTTTGATAAAGTAAAGCTTCAGAGACTTTAAACTCCGGGGACAGCCAGGGACTATGTTTGTTTAAGCCCATTTCACCAACTGGGATGAGAGAACCCAGAGTAGGGATGTGAATCGTGTCCTCGATCGTCTTAACGATCGATTTCGGCTGGGAGGGGGAGGGAATCGTATTGTTGCCGTTTGGGGGGGTAAAATATCGTGAAAAATCGTGAAAAATCGTTAAAAAATCGAAAAATCGAAAAATCGAAAAACCGGCACATTAAAACCCCCTAAAACCCACCCCCAACCCTTTAAATTAAATCCCCCACCCCCAAATAACTTAAATAACCTGCGGGTCCAGCGGCGGTCCGGAACGGCAGCGGTCCGGAACGGGCTCCTGCTCCTGCATCTTGTCGTCTTCGGCCGGCGCCATTTTCCAAAATGGCGCCGAAAAATGGCGGCGGCCATAGACGAAAAAGATTGGACGGCAGGAGGTCCTTCCGGACCCCCGCTGGACTTTTGGCAAGTCTCGTGGGGGTCAGGAGGCCCCCCACAAGCTGGCCAAAAGTTCCTGGAGGTCCAGCGGGGGTCAGGGAGCGATTTCCCGCCGCGAATCGTTTTCGTACGGAAAATGGCGCCGGCAGGAGATCGACTGCAGGAGGTCGTTCAGCGAGGGTTCCGGCGCCTCGCTGAACGACCTCCTGCAGTCGATCTCCTGCCGGCGCCATTTTCCGTACGAAAACGATTCGCGGCGGGAAATCGCTCCCTGACCCCCGCTGGACCTCCAGGAACTTTTGGCCAGCTTGTGGGGGGCCTCCTGACCCCCACGAGACTTGCCAAAAGTCCAGCGGGGGTCCGGAAGGACCTCCTGCCGTCCAATCTTTTTCGTCTATGGCCGCCGCCATTTTTCGGCGCCATTTTGGAAAATGGCGCCGGCCGAAGACGACAAGATGCAGGAGCAGGAGCCCGTTCCGGACCGCTGCCGTTCCGGACCGCCGCTGGACCCGCAGGTTATTTAAGTTATTTGGGGGGGGTTCGGGAGGGTGGGGGATTTAATTTAAAGGGTCGGGGGTGGGTTTTAGGGGGTTTTAGTGTGCCGGCTCACGATTCTAACGATTTATAACGATAAATCGTTAGAATCTGTATTGTATTGTGTTCCATAACGGTTTAAGACGATATTAAAATTATCGGACGATAATTTTAATCGTCCTAAAACGATTCACATCCCTAACCCAGAGTCATAGCTGTGGCACCCTGGATGCAACAGAGTAAAAGTAGGCAAGGGAGATGGGAATCCTGGGCCTGGGGAGCATCTGAGGGAGGAAACAGGGGAAGCTGCATGGAGGAGTCAGGCAGCAGGACCGTGGAGAAACACCTTCAGAGATTTAACCAATGGTTGAGTTTCTTATTTAACCAGAGTGGTCAGTGGCATGAATCCATGACTATATATATCTATTTCTAGATTCCTTTTTGCAGAAATGCAGTATAAGGCCATTTACATTTGTCAAGTATAAAATATCATGAAAAAACTAAACTATAATTATGACAGACAATAATATAAAACAATCAGTCAACAGGCAGTGTAAAATAAAAAATCTTCTCAATCAATTTGAGCTATTAAGAGAGAATGATTCAACAAACAAAAATGCTTTTAATTACTTCCTAAACATTACAATGTCTACTTCAGGGCTTCCCAGTCTGTGGGTTGGGACATCAAATGGAGTCATGAAAGCTTCAGATGGGATTACAAATGCTTCCAATGGCAGCGCTTTAGAGTGGGAGTATGCCATGATGTTGCCTGCAAGTTAAGTGCTTGATAAGTTGCATATTTTATGCCATCAATTTTTGATAAGCCTTGCTGTGTCATAAATTGATTAGAGACTGTAATATTTTATTTGCAAAAGAACATTTCCGAAAGGAGACAAGGACCTTGCATTTAGAAACTTGTAATTTTGTTCTTTGTTGGTAAATGATTACACTTTCTGGATGTTAGTTTCTGAGCACATTTATATGATACCAATGAGACAGCATCTGATATGATTATTTGTTCCTTTTTTGTTTAATATTATTCTATATATCAAAAAACAAAAAGCTTCACATGTGTATATATAAATAGTTTAATGTAGATATTATTGAAAAGGATATTATGATAAGGAGGAAAAAGACCTCAGAACCTCTATACCTGTTCTAACCAGAGCGGTATGGTATTTTTGAGGTTATTCCAATCATAGGCCTTAAAAAACCTCCAACCATCTAATTTAATTTTATTATTCCAAAAAAGTTGTTTTTTATTTCTTTTTCTAATTTTTTTTTTTTAATGTTTAGTCAATTCATCATTTAACATGGGATCAACAGAACAACTTAAAGTCGGCAACTGAATGTATCATCCAAGGGAATTTAAAGATTTATTCCTCCATGATATCGTACTTTAAAAATATTTCACTTATCTGAATCTTGATGTCAATCACGACCATCTCCTTCACATATACAACAGTCTACTTCCCATGTTTTTTCTTATTGACAATTACTTGAACTGGACTGATAACCTGATGAGTGACTTATTCATGAATAAAGCCAAGAAGAACTTGTTCATAAATGAAGCCAACATCAGCTAACGTTTCACTATCTGGCTGTATCAAGGCACAAACTATATGAATAAAAAACAACTAGTTAACTATTTTCTGTTAAAAAATTAAGCATCCAAAACATAATATTCTCCTTGTTACCTCAATGAAGGTTTTCAACATCCATGCTGCGGAGCAGCATCCATGCTGCTCCGCAACATCCATGCTGCGGAGCAGTGCTATTAGGAATTTCGAGTCTTTATCTTCACATTTACCTGCGTAAATGTGATATTTCTGATAATATCATTCTATACATGAACAAGTTCATTTGGGCTTTTTCATTTTTGTTAGCATTCTTTAGGCACCAGAAGCAGCAGTATTGATAGAGGAAGGTAGTATGGGCCCTGCAGCAGCCCAGCCCTTGCATAAGTTCCTATGGTAACAGGAAGCCATGTGTGAGGAGGAATTGAAGCTGCTACATGTAACCTGTGAGCTTGTTCTGGCTCACAGGCTACATGCTGACTTTCATTATCACTTGCAGATCATTGTCTGTCTTGGAACCAGCCATGAGGGGAGGGGAGGGCTGAGTGTGCATGGTTTACGGTGCCAGCATGGCTAATATTGACTCTACTCAGTAGCCCCACAGACTACTTAGCAAACTGCTCACCAAAGAGCTTGACCGACTGGATCTCACTGACGCTCCCTCAGCTATTAACTCTTGGCTCAAGATAACAAGTGAGGTCGCAGATCTATCCTGCCCCACCATCACTAAATCCTTGAAACCACCTCAAGCTAATAGGCATCCGTGGTACACTCCGGAACTTAAAACCATCAAATAAGAACTTCGGAAAAAAGAAATCAGATGGCGCAAGTCTCCTTCCACCGCCACAATGTTAAACTACAAAGCCCACCTCAACACATATAGGATGGCCATCCTCAAAGCCAAAAAAGACTTTTTTGCAAAAAAAATTCACAACTTCTTATTCGACCCCAAAGCCTTCTTCTCATTTGTAACATCTCTTACAAAACCTTCGCCACCGATCATCCCTTACGAGCAAGCATCCAACAAAGCCATGGAATTAGCCATCTACTTTGATAAGAAGATAACCAACCTCCTTAAGCCTATATCTACCCTACAGCCAACAGCACTGCCTTCTAGCTCCTCAACACCCACCAAGAAGTTCGATCTTTCGAGACCCCATCATCAATGGAAATCAAAATCATACTCAAAAAGCTCAAACCTTCCTCTCATCCTTTGGACGCAATACCCTCCAATCTTCTACTCTCCATTCCAAACACCATTTCCAAAGCGTTAGCAGACATCATTAACTGCTCTCTAACTCAAGGAAAGGTTCCAGAACAACTTAAGATAACTATACTAAAACCCTTACTAAAAAAAACCTAACCTTTCGACGGCTGACCCTGCAAACTTCCGTCCAATCGCTAACCTTCCCTTGATCTCAAGAGTGATGGAAAGATTTGTAAACAAACAACTGTCTGAGTACCTGGAAGAGAACAACATACTCTCCCCTTTCCAGTTCGGATTCAGGAAATCGCAAAATACGGAAGCTTTACTATCATCGTTATCCGACACCATCCTTCTCAATCTTGAAAGAAAACAACCTTACCTTCTTGCCTTTCTCGACCTATCCGCCGCATTTGACACGGTTAATCATTCCATCCTACTGGAATGGCTATCTGATATAGGAATTCAAGGAGAAGCACATAGCTGGTTCCAATCATTCCTGGAGAATAGATTCTACAAGGTCAGGATCAATAACAAAGAATCACTTCCAATCAAATCAAATCGAGGAGTCCCGCAAGGATCATCCCTCTCCCCCACACTTTTTAACATTTATTTGCTACCACTCTGCCATCTACTCTCCAGCCTCAAACTAAAGTATTACATTTTCGCTGACGACGTTCAAATACTTCTTCCTATTACTGAATCCCTGCAAAAAACCTGGGTACACTGGAACAATTGCTTACAGTCTATCAATATTCTGCTTTCCAGTTTGAATCTTATCCTCAACTCAAATAAAAATGAAATCCTCATCATCTCACCTGATGAAAACCACACTCTCATCAACTCCCAAAGCGCATCCCAATTCGCAAAATCTTCCATTAACCACTCCCCCTCCATCAGAAACTTAGGGGTGCGACTCGACAATCTATTCAACTTAAAATCCTTCTTCATCCTCAACACTACTAAAGAATGTTTTTTCAAACTTCAAGTGCTCAAAAATCTGAAACCCCTCCTGCATTTCAGCGACTTCCGTTTAGTAGTTCAGTCTATCATTCTTACAAAGTTAGACTACTGCAACTCTCTTCTCCTAGGCCTTCCTGCCATAACTATCAAACCCCTACAGATGGTCCAGAATGCAGCGGCAAGGATACTCACTAATTCAAATAAGAGCCCACATAACACCAATTCTACGCGGTCTTCACTGGCTCCCTTTAAAATCCAGGATCGCCTTCAAAACGTTAATGATGATCCACAAGGACATTATCGGCATTGCTCACCTCAATTTAAGCTCGCAACTCCGCCCACACACATCACAAAGACCTATCAGATACACTTACAAAGGATCTCTATACGCTCCTCCGGTCAAAACCTCATTAAGAAAACGAGCAATCTCTACAGCCAGGCCCACCCTCTGGAACTCACTGCCTCCGGAGCTTCACCAAGAAACATGCCATCAAACTTTTAAGAAACAACGAAAAACTTGGCTCTTCCGACAAGCCTTCCCGGAATCTCAAGAACACTCGGACACCGGTCAAAGGACATAACAGTCCACCATGGGACCCATGATCACTCTCACTTCTCTTAGGACCCGCTTACACCTGATTAGGACAGTCCATATGTTACGAAAGATACCCTATTAGATGCACTAGTTCATGTTACGCCCATTAACATTGTTCGCTGTCCCATGTATCATTTGACTTTATTATATTCTATTTTATTTATTTTATTTGATCTTATTTATTTTGTTACGTCTATTAACGATTCAATGATTCATTTATAATTATTTAATATTTATGTTCTATTGTTCAGACACCTTGTTTAATGTAACGCCTCAACCGCGACTGTTTTGTTATAATGGAAACCGATTTGATTTAATACTTGTATCGAGAATGTCAGTATATAAAAATTCTAAATAAATAAATAAATATGTTCAAACCCTTGGGAATTCCTAGTTACTTAAAAAAAAACAAATTAAGTAAATATAGTTGCTTATACATACCATAGAAAGCATGAGACAAGCTTAAAGGATCTCTGAAGGAGAGGAAGGGACTATAAAGCTGAGAAGGAAATGTGAATGGGCAGACTTGATGGGTTGTATGGTCTTTATCTACAATCATGTTCTATGTTTCTTCTCCTTTTCTCTGAGTTGACGTTAGACATTTTACAATTAATATGAGCACCATGTCAACAATTATTCAATTTTCAAATTTTTATTTTTCAAAACAAAAACCCATCATCTATATACCGAGTATGAGTATTGTAGACCTTCATACCATCCCACAGTTTCTTGGGCATGTCTGCTCCTTGTTTAAACCGCTTACGGGATCATCTTTAATCATTGGTCTTTCCTCAACCGGTATTTGTTTTTCTTTTTAATTTTTTTTTTCAAAAGTTTTTTTGTTTGTGTAAAATATATGCAAGATACTTTTTTCAAGCAATTATTGAAATCCTCTTATTTCGCTCAAAAACAAGTAAGATGGATCATGTTTCGTGTCCCAGCTGCCTCAGGAACCTCTCTGGGATCGGGTTCACTCTCAGTTGCTAATGGGATATTCTTTGTTTCATTTTAAGTTATTCTGAAAAGACAAAACACTTTTATGGGATTCCACTTGCTTTATCTTGCTTCAGGGATACACTTACAGATCCATGAGTGTTTTTATTACGTCGTCACGGTGCGGGAGATGCCTCCTACTGAGGTGATCTCTGCAGTCTCACTTTTATACGCATGCTCTTGGCTTGAAAATTAAAAATTTGAAAATTGAATAGTTGTTGACATGGTGCTCATATTAATTGTATATGTTTCTTCTCACCAGTTGGCAATGACATCTACATTTTGGCATGGAACCCCAAGGCAAAGTTGCCACTGATCCTGACCAGGGGGGTGTTTAGAGAAGGGGCTGTTTAAGGGAGGGATCAACTGGAGAGGGATTGGCTGTAGAGTGAGAGATGGGGGAAATAGATTGGGGGATATAAGACAGGAGTTGGGGGATGAGAGGGGATTAGCTGAGTAGAGAATGGGGAAGCTGTGAGGTGAGAGAGAGGGGGAGTGAGGATTACAGTGAGGAGATGATGACAGAGGATCATTTGTAGATTATAAAAGTATGACTGGGAGAGACCATCAACAGGGAGGATGCAAAAAGGGCTGAAAGGTTGGGCTGAGATGAAAGAAACTGGGGAATGTAAAAATGGATCAGCTGGAGGCGCAGAGGATGAGAGAGAGGGTTTGCTGAAGAGGAAGAAGTTAAGAGAAATGGATCAGCTGGTGGAGGTTGAGAGAAAGGATAGGCTAGTGAGGATAGATGTTATCAGCTGGAGTGCGGTGAGGGCGAGAGTGGAATGATTATTGGAGGAGGACCACACCCTTCTAATTTGTTTTGGTTTTCCTTTGGGTCATGTGAATTTTCAAATGCTAAAATGTCACATTGGCTAAAAGTTTAGGGTGCTTTGGTTTACTTCCTTTCTAAGAGCAAAAGCTGTTTTTCCATAATATTGGGCCTATATAAGAAAATGCACAAGAATGGGTAGGTAACTTATAATCAATATTCTTTAAAATATGAAATTGTCAGTTGATGACATTCTAATGATCAGTTTTTATGTAGGCTTTCCTGAGTTCTGCATCTGTGGTTGTCCAGATGACTTCCTGTGATGTTCTGAGTTTATAACTCTCTACTACAGGTCCAGCTCCTCATGATCACCTCATAATATTCTGATATCTTCTGCCTGACATAGACATTCTTGTGCAGCTCAACCCAGAGCTATACTAGTCAACTATTCTCCTCTCCCAACTAGGTTTCTGGCTTACTTCTAAGCTCACTGTAACATCTATATAATCTGTATCTATCTATCTATCTATCTATCTATCTATCTATCTATCTATCTATCAAGTGTGGGAAGCTCAAAATAGTTATCTACATGAAATAGCTTTGTGGGCAAAAAAGCATAAAAAGCTAACTGTGAGATTATGTGAAACAGTTTTTAGCCTTTAAGCTTCAGATAGAAAGGAAAAATATGTATGTAAACAAAATAATATATTAAATAAATCACTATGTTAAGTTAGACAGATACATTCTGCTAACTCCTAAATCTGGTATTATTTGGATAACTTATCTGGCTAACTTTAGACTGCTTCAAAGCATTCATAAAGGTATATGGATCTGAGTACCTGGAACATTTTAATCTTAACCAGCTATATTCAAAATCAGTAAAAAAATATTATGGGCATAGTTTTCAGTCCCTCTCCCTAACAAAAGAATAAAACTAAGATTTAGGCCCTAACAGCCTTCTGTAAGAAATGGCAGGTCTTGCACCAACAACCACAGGATCATCTTGGCAGTAATTACCTAACCTAGCCAACAGGGGTGGTCCCAATTGGACAAACCTTGGGTTATTTATTGAGGGGTATGTATGTGTATGTATGTATATGTGTATGTGTGGGTGTGCGTGTGTGTGTGTGGGGGGGTGGGTGCGCATCTCAATAAAAATCCACTGTGTCTGAAAACGCGGGCAGACCCCCTCTTCAAGCTTCCTCATGGTAAGGATCATGATTGAAAATATATTTACTGTGGTTAAGCCTTCCTCCCGCTGTGCATTCTCACCAGCAGGAACCAATAATGAGATACGCATTTCACCTTGCCTGATTGTCACATTCCTTCAGCGTGTTAAGTCTGCTTCTGTTTCCTCTGCACGCTAATTGGTCACTTGATGTTGAGAGATCTTTCTACTCATATTATGTTTGACACTTCTACACCAGTCTAGTATATGAGACAATTCATCTGTAATTAACAAATCAATTAGTATTTTAGCCCGTATAGTCTTGGTTTCTCTTCCTGTTAGATAAGAAGCCTACCAAAGGTCATCGGGTGTTCTTTATTCCAGGGGTTCCCCCCTGAGGAAGCTGCTTTTGGTGAAACAAGGGCCTTGTCAGGGCAATTGACACTATACCCAGAAGGAACACCTTACCTATTTGTTTCCTGATTTATTGCAAGCACTTTTTGGATAATACACTGGCTACTCATCTTTTGTACTTTCCAACACTGTCATTCTAATTGTCAAGGTAAAGCACATCTCATGTTTAAACAGTTTTCATGTTCATTATTGTTGTATTATAATTAGGTCTGCTTGAAAGCAATTGTGCCATGATGGCCCAGTGTTGACAACAAATGTATTAGCACTCATGCCCTAGGAGTGCACAGTCTGCAATTGATCCATGTTTAACTTATCAATACTTATTTGTTTAAGGGTCACATGATTGTTTGTGCCACATTTGTTAACATTAAAGTGTTCATTTATTTTAATTTTTTGTGAATGATTAATAAAGATTTCTATTTTAATTAATCCCATATCAACAATACTAGTGTTCTTTTGTCCATTCCTTTGGAATGATTTTTCTGCTTGTTTATTGCGCACTTTATATGATTACATATTACCTGGTCTTTTGTATCTCTCTCTCTCTCTCTCTCTCTCTCTCTCTCTCTATTCATATATATATATAAGATATGATTATTCATGAAATATAAATATTAAAATAAATGAGCAGATTCTGATATAAAGTGTTATTTTTAATGTAAATGTTTAACATTAGTGCTTTTTCACTTTTCAGAATTGTTTTGCATAATTTCATTGAACATTTCACATACTAGAAATAGTGCTCAATTTCTATATTTTTCTATTTAGGTACTGGTGTATTTTGGGCATAATAGAGGATATAAATGACCCCAGTTTATTCAGTTACTCTGGAAAAGCAGCCTTAGCTGTTTTATCTAGGATAAGAATCTTTGACTCTTGCAATGACTACAATTCAGAGTCCATAGATTGGTCCCTGGTACTAAAACTCAAAAATGCTTGATACAAACTGAACTTCATTCAGCTTTGCTGAATAAATACTGTCGAGCTAAATTTATTCCCAGAGGGCTTTGAGTGTACAAAGAGCCTTTCCTATGCTCGGACAATAACAAATTTATTAGTAGATGAAATGAGATTCTTAACAAGTGTTCACATGATCTTATACTTCTCATTATTGAAACAGTCAATGCTTTGGCAGCAGAACAACAAACAGAAATTGATACTCAATTTGACAACCTTAAAACCCAGATTCCTTTAGAGTTGTTTACCATTCAATTGAATAAGAACAAAAAAATGGATAAATTTTGGCAGGAACTTAAAACTTCCAATATCAGGAAGTTTCATTGTGATCAACTTGACAATACCTGGGAGCATGTATATCCCTGGATGAATAAGAACAGACCTCCTTGAAAGTCACATACATTTGATTATTCATCAAGTGACTCCTCGGAAGAGGATACTGATAAGAGAAAAGCTTCAAAATCAGTATAATTCAACCTCTCCAACAACACCAGTTTACCTTCTGATTTTTTACCATTATAAGCACATCATCAGGACATTCAAATCAGATGGTCAGGCAACACTCAGGGGCCATGTCCACTAAATCTAAAATTTGACAGGCGAATCACACTGTCCCAGCGATAAATGCACATCTGGTGTTCAATTTATCTTCCCTTACATTATTTACGGCAGAGACCTCTTTACTCCAGAAAGGTTTATCATTTGTACTTACTACCAAGAATAATGCTTTTCAAATACGCACACACTTACACAAATTTATCAGTCAACTTAAGATTGCTCATTTTTTTTCTGATACCCTTCAGTTAGAGCAGACCAGGCTGGTATGTAAATCCAAATGGATACCTCCGGGCCCCATGGATCTCCTCATTGCCACATTCAAACAACTTGTATTGTGGGATAAGACCTTGATGGAGAGTACCTCTCCCCCATATATCAACATGAGGCTTGCCATATTCTTTAAGAGGACTCCTCTATAACCATATGGCTGACCGATAAGGGTGGTGGGGTGGTAGTTTTGGACACCATACCTACAATGAAGAAGCCATTTGGCAATTGTCTGATTCCAATTGCTGTATAACTTTATCTTCGGAGCCCACTATGGACCTACAAGCACTCATTAAACATGTTCTGGATGAGGGCCTATTTAATAAAAACATCACTCCTAAGGAGCAGAATTTCCTTTTTGAACCATTTCCAAATATCCAAGGATTATATTTAGCTCCTAAGATTCACAAATCATTGATAGCTCCCCCTGGTATTCAGTAGTATCAGGAATTGAATCAGTCATTGAACCATTATCAAAGTATATACATTCTCATTTATGCCAGATGGTTCCACACAATAGATCATACATATTTGACTCCTCTGATTTTATTTTGAAACTCCAATCAGTCTTATCTGTTAAGGATACATGGCTATTAGCCACAGCAGACATAACATCTTTATATACCAACATCCCTCAGGAAGCAGCTCTTTAGTTAATCCATGATTCTCTTATCACAAAGGATCTCTCCCAGGGGTTTAGTAATTTTGTCACCAAGCTAGCATCTATCACACCACAACACAATTATTTCAAATTTAATCACCAATTTTTTTCAACAAATTAAAGGGATGGCTATGGGGGCCAGGATGGCCCCTTCTGTGGCATGCCTCTATGTATCCCATTTTGCGGAGTCTTACATATTCACTTCTGAACAGTGGAATCATATACATTTATGGATTTGTTTCATTGACAACATATTTTTCATTTGGAAGAGGTCTTCAGCATTATTGCATTCATTTTCAGTATGGATAAACACACTTGATCCCAACCTGCAATTCGCCATCATATCAAACACAGTTTCTTTTTTGGACTTCACTTTGTGTGGTAGGAAAAAAGAATGAAAGGGGGCTAAAATAATTTAATCATTCAATGCAATTAATTTGGACTTTGTAGGCTGCCTTTCCAAATAATGCTCAAAGCAGTGTTCAACACAGAATTCAGGTGCAGAGCTTATCATCTGGTCAGAGCTGGTTTCTGGGTTAGGCAACTTGTTCAGTCACAAAGGGTGCTATGCTTAAAAGGAGGGAGGCACCAAAGTGGTGTTCCTTCCCCCACCAGCACCTTCTCCTCCTCCAGCACCATCAACCTTCTTGCTGCACCCAGCAGTCAATCCGATGGCATGGAATCAATCACTCAGACACAGAACATGGTGCCTCCTGAAGAATGTGGGAGTCACATGAAAGAGGTGAAGCTATTCTGCCTTGCCATTGCTGCTGAAGCTGAAACCTAACAGAAGCAGGAAGAGACCTCCACATCACAGCCTCCACAGAAGCCTCCATCACAAACCTGAAGCAGAACTATGCATGGGGAGCCTCAACTGAACAGACTTAGTCTGAAAGTAGCAGGAGATACTCTGGATGGGAGGCACCAGTAATTGATTTTCTTTATGATGATCAGTCTGCTGGGAGGAAGAGAGACAGAGAAGACTTTGCTATCCAACAAAGGTTGAGAGAAGAAGAGAAGGGGGATTCTGGGAGAGAGAGAGAGACAGGGCTGGTACTTCCATTAAACAAACTAGGCAGTCACCTAGAGCACCAAAATTTTGGGGTGGCAAAATCCCATCAGTACAAGTCCCAGAGTCAATATTACCAAAGGGGAGCACTCTGCTGGAGTCCCAAGATGAAGTGCTGTTGTGTAGCTGCCAATAATAGGCACATTATGGTGGGGTGTTGCATGACTGAAGGTTCACCTAGGGCACCTAATATTCTTACAGTAGCCCTGGAGAGAGAGGGAGAAGTTGTTGAACACTGCAAGCAGGATGGAAAAGAAAGGTTACGGATGATATACAGAGGGATGGAAGAGAGACAGTAGTGGGGGAAGGAAAAGGGAATGCTGGTGCAGAGAGAAAAGGGAGAGAGGAGAGAGCTCCTGAACACTGTGGGCTGGGTGGGAGAGAGAGGTGTTTTGGGGAATTCTGGTGATAGACAGAATGTGGATGAGAAGGAGAGGAATGGAAAAGGGAAGGATAGGAGGTTGGAGGAGGACAGAGATAGGGCAGGGAGAAGGAGTGTGGACTAGTGGGAAAGATTTATGAGAGGGGGATGAGGCAGGGAGATACTGGTGCTGGTCAGAGCATTGATTGGAGGATTGGGCATCAAATAACAGAAGAAATTTAATATGGACAAGTGCAAAGTGATGCAAAGGGAAAAATAACTCATGTTGTAGTAAAGCAATGTTATGTTCCATATTAGGAGTTATACAAACATGAATAATCCTCCTTGTCTATATTTCACATTTATAATGACAGCAGGAACATACAGATTATTTTGATGCATTAGAAAATTACCTTCATAATAGGCATCATCGGTATGCTTTCACATATCATACTCTGCCTTATGTATAATCATTGGTCATTTGTTGGTAAATCCTTTTTTTGGAAGATTTTTTAGTTGCAGATAAACCACCATATGTGAAAATGAGTTAAAATCTCTTTTTGAAAAGATGGAAATCACTTACCTGGCTTTTAGAACATCAGTCGTCATGAATGAAAATTCTAGAATGAAAGTCCATCTGACACGGAACTGTTTTTCGAACTATATTAGTTCTTCAGGGTATAATTTTCAACAATGCATTTTTGTGTATCAACCATCATGGCATCTGATCGGATAAGCTCCTGGATGAGAAGTCCATAAACTGCTATTAATCAAGTTGACTTAGGGAATAGCCACTGCTATAACTGCATTAATGTTTGGGTATTTGCAAAGTGATTGTAACCTGGATTGGCCACTGTTGGAAACAGGATGCTGGGCTTAATGGACCCTTGGTCTGGCCCAGTATGGCAACTTCTAATATGTAGGTAACAAAAAGTATCCTTTCTTAAAATTGTTAAATGATACTTTATGCTAATGGTGGTGCACCAATTTTAGTTTTCACACTGGGTGCCAGTTAATGTAGAACCAATCTTAGTTCTGTGTGGGTGAAAGTCAAAGGGAAGGGTAAAGAGGGAAATGGATCTAACCACTGGTTATTATACATAACACTAAAAGGAATCTCCATTTCAGCTATACAGAATAGTTAGAGGAGAAGTGTCCCAGTGTGAAGAAATTAAATAACCAATGTTTTCTCCTGCCTACATTGATTTCATTTTAGTTGGTTGTCGGGAGTAGTAGTTTTACTGATAATTCAGCACAGAATACATGGTGGACAGACAGACAGACTTGCTTGGAGGGAAACACTTGTGTCTTATGTTAGGGAAGGGGTAGATAAGGGATTCACGTACTAATGGAAAGGGTTCAGCAAAATTCCTTCAAGGGATAGCATGAAAAAGAGAGTGTGGCATCAGGGATATCACTGAAAAAGAGAGTGTGGCATCAGGGAAACAAATACTGTATCGTATGTGGCAAGTGTGACCCCTCCCTTTTGTTCCCAAAATAAGGCATCAGCATGATGTAATAAAAAAACAGCTAAAATCTTAGGGCAATAAAAAATTTAAAAAAGTGTGTGTGTGTTTTGTCATGGGAGACAAGAGCATGAAATTGAGACACTGAGCACTGGCTCTCTATAGAATCAATACAATAAGGGGTGTACAGGCCACATATTTTTGTTTCAGTTCATTTCATTTGGGGGGTAATTATGGTCAAATTGTATTTCATTGGAGTGGGATTTTTGGGCAGGGGAGGGATGTTGTTTTATGCATTTTAGGAAATAGTGCACGAGCATGCTATCCCTTGAAATTAATAACTCAGAAATGGGGTTATCAGTGCCACCACAGATTAATTTTATTTAAACCAAAGAAAAGCAAAAAAGGGCTTTTTTTTCCAGTTCAGCTTCCTTATTCATTTTTAAACCAAAGCACATCCGTAAAGCCAATCACATAGAGTAATTATTTTTATTCATGAAACAGTTGTTTTGCTTTTGTCACTCTACTAACTAAAGATGTTTTCACAATAAGCTAGCTGTATTGCTAATACAGTGTTAGCATAAGGACCATGATGTTCCCTAGCAGCTAGGTGCAAACTTACAGCACAGTACTCTCAGTGGCAGCATTAAGAACAGGAGAAAAGTGTAATCTGTTGAACCTGTCAACCTCAGAATGAAGAGATCACTCAGGATCAGGATCTGCGCTCTATAAGTCTTTCCCAGGTCATGCTAGAAGTGCCATGCTTAAGGGCACTGTGAGATAAATTAAGGGACATTTATGAGGTCTCACTGTGAAGAGAAGCATTCATATTGATATTTTTGGTGCTCTCAGGTTAGATGAAATGCATGAGTGTTTGCAGGAAATATTTCCAAGAGTGGGGGAGCATAACATAAAGAAAGGGTGACATGCGTAAACCAAGCCATAGAAGCCAAGCCATGCAATTACCCCTCTCCTCATCGTGCCCCTGAGAGATGAAATGTCTGCCGACTTTAACTCCAAAGGCTTTTTTACATTCTTTTTCATTTGAAACAGCAACGTTGGTAGAATATATGGGAAATAAATCAAAGAACAGTGCATTTGAAATCAATGGCATACTTAGGTTATGTTAGAAGGATGGAAACACAAGATTAGATTTAAATTAAAGTTTCCTTACCATTCTTTCCAGGAGGGAATGGATCATCAACAGAGGCTCGAGTATGAATCATGTATCACTAAGTTATATGCTAGCCCAATGAAAAAGGAAAAGCGTCCCTTGAGCAAATTTCTGGAGCTCAATACTTGCCCTTTATCCATGGGGAAGAAAAGGAAGGGTAAGATTTTTTCTTCTCCTTTGAATGTTAGAGGTTGTATGGACTCCCATGTGACAAGGTCACCTCAGTTAACCCCTATGGAGGAGGCTTCATCTAGCTCTGGAGCCTCTCTTAGCCCAGTTATAGCTCTGCCTCCATTACAGCCCCTGATAGCTTCTTTAGATGGAGAATTGTTGACCCCTGATGAAGAACGGATTGCTGGAAACCCCTCCTTGTTGATAAAAGATGTCTCCAATGTGAACATAGTTGAGAATAGACAGTCTATGACTGTTAGTGATACTGATGTGGGAGCGTTTAAGACATCTATTACTACAATACCATCTCCAATCTGACCCCCAACTTAGATTGGTGAAGTTTCTGAGGAGCCTAGTTATATCTCCTTAGTGGATATTTGGAAGGAGGTTTCAAAACTGGAATGAACAATGTCTCAGTCTAGTATGCAACTGAGAAAGTTTACTGAGGAAACAAATTTGAAATTCCAAGAACAATAATTACATAGAAACATCCATAGAAACATAGAAATGACGGCAGAAGAAGAGCAAATGGCCTATCCAGTCTGCCCATTAAGCTTTCGCACTCTTTTTTTTTTCTCATACTTATATGTTTTGTTTTTTTTTATTTATCATTTTCATTATACACCATCATAGTAATATAAGTGAATTTACATAGTAAATCATAAACACAAGAGTTTTTTGCTGAGATATCAGAATAAACAAAAATAACTTATTCTTCATAGCAACATCAATTCAGTCAGCTCAAAACAAAAATTTTTATACTTATATATTTCAAGTAATATAGTGGTAACTCCATCAAAACAAAGGAGGCATTTAAGTTAAGACTGGGAGTCTAATCCAAATAAATAAATACATAAGAAAGCAAATACATAGACTTTTCCTGTACTATTCTCTATATTTAGTTTATTAATGGGGATGAAGTGACTAATTTCCTCTGCTCAATAAAGCTTTTCAAATGGTCAGAAATGAGAAAAACAAATGACTCCTGATTCTTTTTTAACAAACATTTGCATGGAAACCTCAGTGTAAATGAATACCCTAAGGATATGACCTCCTGGCGAAGGACTAAAAACTCTTTCCTCCGCATTTGGGTCGTTAAAGCTAAATCTGGGAAAATCTTTACATTTTTCTCATAAAGTGAGACTGGGTACTTAGAGAAATATTTTTTCATAACCTTATTCAGGTCAAGGTAATTTATAAACGTAACTATCAAAGTTCCCCTATCAATCACTTGGTTTGAATTTTCCAGAAATTCGGTTAGATTTCCCTGAAATGGTTGATCAGGAGTATTTAAATTAGAAATTCTTTTTGTCAGGAAATAGCATACATTTATATTAGGTAGGTCATTTTCCAAATATCCCAACACTTCTTTAAGAAATTTGAAGAAAGTATCTAGTGGTACTTCCCCCACAATTCTTGGAAAATTTAGGAGACGTAGGTTTAAGCGTTTTGAATTGTTCTCAAAATTCTCTATTCGCCTTGCAAATAAAGCTCTCTCTTTCACCACCGCAGCTTGAAACTCCATATTCTTTTTCTCTGTCTCTTCCAAAGCTTTAATCCTCTCCTCCGATTTCTTAATGGATTTATTGAGTAGTTGGATTTCCTGATGACTTTTCCCACTATTTGTATCCATTTTTCTCTCAAGTTTCTTAATATTTGTCGACATTTCGGCCATTAAATCCCACATTAGTTGTAAAGTGACCACGGCAGGCCGAGTTGCAACGACCAGGGACTCACCACCATCAGACGGGCTTCGGACGATTGAAAATATCGGACAATATTTTCAAAATTGTCAGAAATCGGGGGCTCCACCCAAATTATAGGAAAACCCCAATATATTGATTGTGGGGGTTTTATCATTTTGGGGGAGGGCGGGAAAAACAGCACACAAAAATAACCCCTAAACCCACCCCAACCCTTTAAATAACCCCTAAACCCACCTCAACCCTTTAAAACTAATCCCTTAGCTTCCCCCACCCTGACCCCCCTATTTTCCATAGGCCGCGGATGCACGCAGAGCCCCGGGACGCCTGTAGGTCCCGGGGTTTATGGAAGGTGGCGGGGCGTTTCGGGGGCGGGACCCGATGACACGGCGTTTCAGGGGTGGGATCGGGGGCGTGGTTTCAGCCTGGGGCATTTCAGGGGCGTGGCCGCGCCCTCCGTAACTGCCCCCGGGTTGAGTCTTGGCGCACCAGCAGCCCGCTGGCGTGCGTGGATTTACGTCTCCCTCCGGGAGGCGTAAATCCGTGGATAAAGGTAGTAGGGGGTTTAGATAGGGCCGGGGGGGTAGGTTTGGTAGGGGAAGGAAGCTCCCTCCGAGACCGTTCCGATTTCGGAGCGGCCTCGGAGGGAACGGTGACAGGCTACGCAGCTCGGCGCGCGCCGGCTGCGCAAAATCGGCAGCCTTGCACGTGCCGATCCAGGATTTTAGAAGATACACGCGGCTACGCGCATATCTTATAAAATCCAGCGTACTTTTTTAAAAAATCTACCCCTGTGAAAATTATCCCTTGAATTGATAAATCGAACCCTTCATTCCTGTACAGAAATGTTGCAACATGACTGTCTTTTGAATAAGACTTTGGATAATACCATTGTACATCTTTAAGCCCTATTACTGCCTTTTTCATAATTTGTTATTGGAAATACTATTACTGATACTGTGATCACTAAATGAAATAGTAACTGAATTTTGTGAAACTAAGTAACAAGATTGGCATGTAAATGTCAAGTAATATGCCTGAATCATATTACCAGACCAGCCATCACACATTTTTTAATTGATTTGATATTTGAGAGATAAATGCCCTTGGGTTACATTTACCACAAAACAAAAACTTCTTAATGGATATTGGGTAATTTCTTATCACAAAGTGCCCATGATAGATGGAAACAATAAACATGGAAAACAACACTTAATCCAAATGCTACTATTTAGTGTATTGTGGTCCTAAAATGCTGCTTATTGCTGTAATACATTCAGAAGTAATGCCTGAGAAAGCACTGATCATATGGATCACTCGGAGACTGCATTAGCAAGCTGGAGATATAATAGCAACATACTAAACCTTTGAGTGTGGGAAATTGAAGAAGACAAAGGAGGTGATTTTCAAACTGTCTGCACTGGGGGCAAAAACTAAATGTCCTATACGTTTGCAATTGAAGTCTGGGCAAGTGAAAACGTGTGTGTACTTTTACATTGAAACTTGCCATGGGTACAAATTGCATGCAGTTTTTTCTGCTCCGGGAGTTGGGGTGGAGGGAATCTTCACTGGAAAAGGATTTGAAAATGCCATTTATCTGCATACTTTCCTCCCTTGACCTAAGCACTCAATCCATTCCCCAAGGAATGTCTCCTTTTAATGTGGTTAAAAGTATATATGTTGTGGAACAAAGTGCAGGTTTTTTGCTGCACTGAGGAAGGGCAATTCCAGACAGCCGATTAATGACTAGTTTTGCTCTGTCAGTTATCACTGATCCCATTCAGTAAGTTTGCATTTGGAATGGGAGTTCAATAGTTCTGGTATGGCAACTTAATTCAAACTAATGGCCATTTTTTCCCCCTCTTTTAATCATTAGGGTTGTTTGTCTACATTGGTGGTGCTGTTTTGAATTATACATGGGAATTCTTACTTTGCCTCATTCATTGATTTTTATTATGAAATCATTGTGATTTTTATGTTCTATGTTTTTTTTAATTGTTTATTTATCATTTTTCATTTAACAATTAGTTATCCTTACCATAGAAATTATACCAAACATTAAATTCCAGATTCAATTTTTATATCATTAAACATTTTTCATGCTAACATATAAATACCACAAATTAATTCTCGGAAAATCTAACAATGTACTTAAGGATATTTAAATTAGACATTAAAGAAAACATAACAAAGGAAGGCATACAGATTATTTATAATCAGGAGTTAAACTAGAAAAACAACGGTATGAGCTATGCATAGACTATCAGTGGTATATTCATATATATAGACCTTCTACCTCTTAGATATTAGGAGATGATGTTACCAGCTTTCGGGCCTCTATAAACTGCCGTAACTGGTCAGTTTGAAAGAAGACAAATATTCCCTCCCCTTTCTTTAAATTACATTTACAGGGGTATCGCAATGAGAATGAAAATCCCAAAGAGATAACATTTTGTCTAAGTGACAACAATTCTTCTCTCCAATATTGTGTAATCAGGGCCATATCAGGATACATCCTGATTTCTTGATCATAGAAAATCACCGGAAATTTTCTGAAATAATTACGCATTGTGGGGCGGATTTTCAGAGCCCTGCTCGCGTAAATCCGCCCAAAACCGGGCGGATTTACGCGAGCAGGGCCCTGCGCGCCGGGAAGCCTATTTTACATAGGCCTCCCGGCGCGCGCAGAGCCCCGGGACTCGCGTACGTCCCGGGGTTCTCGGAGGGGGGCGTGTCGGGGGCGGGGCCGGAGCGCGCGGCGTTGCGGGGGCGTGTCGGCAGCGTTTTGGGGGCGGGTACGGGGCGTGGCCACGGCCCGGGGGCGTGGCCGCGCCCTCCGTACCTGCCCCCAGGTCGCGGCCCGGCGCGCAGCAGGCCCGCTGGCGCGCGGGGATTTACGTCTCCCTCCGGGAGGCGTAAATCCCCCGACAAAGGTAAGGGGGGGGTGTAGACAGGGCCGGGTGGGTGGGTTAGGTAGGGGAAGGGAGGGTAAGGTGAGGGGAGGGCAAAGGAAAGTTCCCTCCGAGGCCGCTCCGATTTCGGAGCGGCCTTGGAGGGAACGGGGGGAGGCAGCGCGGCTCGGCGCGCGCAGGCTATACAAAATCGATAGCCTTGCGCGCGCCGATCCAGGATTTTAGTGGATACGCGCGCCTCCGCGCGTATCTACTAAAATCCAGCGTACTTTTGCTTGAGTCTGATGCGCAAGCAAAAGTAGGCTGTTCGCGCGCCTCTTAAAATCTACCCCTATATTTGTGACATCTTGAGTTGCTATAAATGACACTAGTAGAACTTTTCTCTCAATTATATCAATATTGGAATTCTCAAGAAAGCTTGTTAAATTAGTTGGTACTTAAACATTAACATTATTATTTCTAACAGTTGCCCTATTAGTAAAAAATCTGCATGAATTTACAGAGGGGTAGATTTTAAAAGAAGCGCGATCAGCCTACTTTTGCTTGCGCATCAGACTCAAGCAAAAGTACGCTGGATTTTAGTAGATACGCGCGGAGCCGCGCGTATCCACTAAAATCCTGGATCGGCGCGCGCAAGGCTATCGATTTTGTATAGCCTGCGCGCGCCGAGCCGCGCTGCCTCCCCCCGTTCCCTCCAAGGCCGCTCCGAAATCGGAGCGGCCTCGGAGGGAACTTTCCTTTGCCCTCCCCTCACCTTACCCTCCCTTCCCCTACCTAACCCACCCACCCGGCCCTGTCTACACCCTCCCCTTACCTTTGTCGGGGGATTTACGCCTCCCGGAGGGAGACGTAAATCCCCGCGCGCCAGCGGGCCTGCTGTGCGCCAGGCCGCGACCTGGGGGCGGGTACGGAGGGCGCGGCCACGCCCCCGGGCCGTAGCCACGCCCCGTACCCGCCCCCAAAACGCTGCCGACACGCCCCCGCAACGCCGCGCGCTCCGGCCCCGCCCCCCGACACGCCCCCCTCCGAGAACCCCGGGACGTACGCGAGTCCCGGGGCTCTGCGCGCGCCGGGAGGCCTATGTAAAATAGGCTTCCCGGCGCGCAGGGCCCTGCTCGCGTAAATCCGCCCGGTTTTGGGCGGATTTACGCGAGCAGGGCTCTGAAAATCCGCCCCAGAGGGAATATTTTGCTCAGAAAAACCCAGAGCTTCTGTTAGAAATTTCTTTAAGGTAATATATCGAATTTCTCCCATAATTTTGGGGAAATTTAAAATTCTCACATTTAATTGTCTCAGTCCATTTTCTAATATTTCCAAATGCCTTGAGGATTATAATTGTTCTTTTATAATTGCAGAGTTGACTGTGGAATTTGTTTGAACCTTTTTTTCAATTTCAGTTACTCTGTTTATCAGGACAGTTTCTTGTTCTTGTATTCCTAATATCTTCTCCTGAAAATTATAACTTAAGGAATCAACTTTTTTCCCCAGCTGGGTTAAAACAAGCCCCTGACTTGCAACAAGGTCCCAAATAGCTTCAAGGGTCACAGCCCCTGGCCTTGCTGGTACCAACGCCGACTCACTGAAGCGCCCAACAGCACAATGCCCTCTCTGACCTCGGGAACCTCCTCCTCTTCCAACACCGAAAGTTCCCTCGATGTTTCAGGCTTCTCTCCAACTACACCAAGCTCCGCTCACACAGAACCTGGCTCCAATCCTCGCGCTCCTCCAGGGCTCACCCCCTCCAACTCTGGCGCTCCGGAGACGTCATCCGGCTCTGACTGAGCAGGTTCTCTGGTGTGGTCGCGTAGCGCTGGGGGCACACAAAGGTCAGGACTGAGGGAAGCCTCCTCCAGCGACGCGATACTCTCTCCTGCTGCAGCGCTCACAATGGGCTCCTTGGCTCCCTCCAAACCCACTGCCTGAGAGAAAACAGACGATATCCAGCTGACTAGGGCTGGGTAAGGGCTCTGGAGGGAAAACCCTCACCCTTCCCTTCCTCTCTGATGGCATTACCGAAACCAGAAAGGCTTTTTTTAGAAAGCTTAGAGGTAACTGGCATTTCGCTGTCTCTCTATGCCGCCATCTTGTTTTATGTTCTATGTTTTTAATCCATTGCATGCATGTGAAATTGAAGGAGTGGACAATGCATGTCCTCACTAAAAAACACAGAGAGAATGCTTTATGTCTACGTAAATCATGTAGAAAAATGTCCTCATTTGAAAGAAAGAATATATGGAGCAAAGTATTGATGGGACAATTCTTAAACCTCATAGAGTACTTTGTAGCCACAGACCTGCAAGCGTATTTTCAAAGAGAAACTCCTTGTTGAGTTTCCCTTTGAAACTTCAGTGTTGGCTGGCAGCATGGATACATTAGTGCCACGGACTTTGCACCTGCTTTGCAGCAGGTCCAATGATCTCACAATGCACAACCCATGGGGATTTCTGAATGAAATCCTATGCATTGTGCACCAATGTCACCTGCCCCAGGCATGTGGGAAAAGCTCCCAGGCTAGGGAAGAGCGATTTTCAGCCCTTAATTTTACCCATGAAATTGCTTAGCCACCAGGGTAAATTGATTTGAACATTTTTCTCTAAGAAGACAATTTTTAAAGAAATTTACCTAGGTGAAACTGACCTTTAAATGCAGCTAAAAGCACATGGGGCTTCCAAGGCTTCTGTACTTTAAGCAGGGGAAGGAAAATATCGTACATACATTTGATTACCTAAAGTATGGGTGCTTTTTTTACCACTCCTCAGCCACTTAAGAACATAAGAACATAAGAAATTGCCTTGTTGGGTGAGACCAAGGGTCCATCAAGGCCAGCATCCTGTTTCCAACAGAGGCCAAACCAGGCCACAAGAACCTGGCAATTACCCAAACACTAAGAACACTACTTACACAACGGGTGTAAAGTATGCAAACACTTTTCTAGCACACAACTTTGCACGTGTTTACTTTCAAAGAGAAAAAAATGTGAGTCATTTGTCTTTGAAAAATTTCATAAAGTACATATGACTAAAAACACCTGCCTAGATTGCAGCTCAGAGGACAATTTTGAAAATCATTTAGCTAAGTAAAGAGCTTTATCCCTGGGTAAAATATCTTGGATGAAAATTGCCCTCCTCTACCCAGCTAAAAGTACATGGGGGCTTTCATAGTGTGCACACTTTTAGTAAGGTTAGAAAGAGCAGGTTTTACTTGGGTAAGGAAAATAGTACACATGCAAAGGATTTTGAAAGGTACACATGGTGGCCTCGCCCCCTTGCCTTGCTGCCCACACAGGTAACAGGTGCAAAACATGCAGATGCTTTTAGCACACTTAATTTACACCTCCTAATTTTCAAAGGGAAAATCACATACATGCAAGTATGTGGGCCTATGCAAAATTTTCCCCTTAAGTACTTGGATCAAGGCCATCCACAGACAAATCAGATTTTGAGAACTAAGCCTTTATGTAACATTAGATCTGAAAAGAAACAGAATTACAGAAAAATCCCAGTGCATTTCAATGCAATATACATAATGTCACAGGTAACCAAATTTTAATGTAAATGTAGTCTTGACAAAATTATCTAATAAATAAACTGACATTTACTGTACAATAGTTTAATATTTACATTTCTTGAACATTTGAGCATGTACTATATGTCAAATGATGTAAATTAAATATATTAACTTTTAATGGCGATAGCGGGTATTTTATTGGTATTTCTAAATGGTTTGTGACACCCCTATGATGTACTGCTTGATTTTATAATATAAAAAAACTACATATTTATAATTCACTGACCTTTGCAGTCTTAAAATTAGTCAGGATTGATGTCAGCGCTGAATAATTACAAGGCTGGTTTTATTTTGAGAACTGAATATTTCTTTTAATGTAAATTGTGACTTTTTATGTCAATGATTTGATATCCAATATAAAGTACATATAATTTGACTTTTAAAATTTATCTTGCAGATCCAATAGTAATATTTGGGAAAATATAAATCTTAAGCATCTCCTTTATAGTAAATTATGTCAATAGAACACCACAGTGATTTTTCAAATGCCATTATATACGGTTTCCTTGAGTGTCTATTACTAAAAACATAGCTAAGCATTGTTGATCATGGGATATCTGTTAAGACCGTCGCTGCCCGATGTCTTCACTCCGCCCTCCTTACCTCTGCGGAAACTCCCTCCAGTTCTGATGGATGGCTGGCTGCCGCGGCGTCTCCCTGCCATCTCTCTCCGGCGTCCCCGGGCGGGCTCGACGCTGCAGATCCGCCATGTTGCCAGAAGCCTAGGGCGCGCGGGCACACGTGCTCCGAGCGAAGTACCAGCAAGGGCGCGAACCTCAGGGGCGTCCCCCTGAGATGACGTCATCCACTTCCGATATTTAATGGTCTTTGATATCGCTACTAGTGGAGTTAGCAAGGACTGTGCTAGGACTCAAATCCATTCCTGTCTAAGCTACTCTGCCTCCTCGGACTTACCAGAGGTATCCGCTCCTCGGGTGCCTCGCTCTCTCTCTTTGCCTTTCAGGTTACAGACAGGAACCGGTACTCGCTCCTCGAGGGCCCTCATTCCTATCTGCTGATTCTCTTCTGCCTGGAAGTCATCATTATCTACATCATTGTGAGTTACCATCGCTCTCTCACAGCTTTCCCTGGAGCCAGGTACTCGCTCCTCAAGGGCCTATCCTTTCCAGCTCCTGAGCTCCCTGAGATCAATATGTGAGTGTTATCATCTAGTTCTGTTCATGAACTCTGCATACCCTGCCTACTCATTGTCTACAGTTTCTCATCAGCTCAGCCTTCCAGGGATCGCTGTTACAATGAGGGACTTCAGCCCTACCGGGCACTTCAGCTCACTACTGCCACCTCTGGTGGTTTCAAGACCAGTTTAATAAAATAACTAGCGTGTGTCTGTCTCCATACTCTAAGCCTAGCCGGTGGTCCCTCTCGGGATTTTCCCCCGGGGGCATGGTCATCTGCCACTGGCCCAAGGATCCACTTACTACTATCTCTAAGTCTGCCTACGGAATACATCAGATTGGCATTCCTATCTGATTGCTCCTCCCATCAGCATAGCGGATCATGACAGATTTCTAACTCCATGGATCTGGCTTAACTCCAGGATCCGGCATAACTCCATGGATCCGGCTTAACTCCAGGACCCGGCATAACTCCATGGATCCGGCTTAACTCCAGGACCCAGCATACCTCCATGGATCCAGCACAACTCTCTGCTTTGCAGGCCATACCGGGCCTGGCCCTGCTCATCTCGGAGCAGCAAGATGCTTTGGATAAACTTACTGCAGCATTTCATCAGCTACACACACAAAAGGTTCAAGGCACAGCTTCCAACCATGAAGGTCAGTTACAGGAGGTAACTTTGATACTCCTGTACCACTGGCAGCTCCAATCCATTTTTCCGGAGAAATCCAGAAGCCCCGGGTGCTTTTTGAACCAGTGCTGCATGCACTTTACTTTACAATCATCTTTATTTCCTACGGCACTCTCTAAGACCACTTACATCCTTACATACTTGGATGGTAGAGCACTGTCGTGGGCATCCACCTTGTGGGAACGCAAGGATCCCATTTTGCAGGACAGAAGAATTTATGAACTTGTTTAAATCCGTATTTGATGACCCTGCGCGAACTTCTGTTGCCGGTTCTGCTTTAGTGGACTTGAAGCAGGGCAGCAGATCATTGGCTGAATTCACCATAGAATTCAAGACTCTTGTGGCAGAACTCCGCTGGGACCTCAAATGTCTCAAGACATTCTTCTGCAGAAGCCTGGATACCGATTTGAAGGACGAGCTGGCTACTCACCACACACCTGACTCGCTGGACAAATTAGTAGCCTTGGCTACTCAGATTGATCATCGACTCCGGGACAAGGTGAAGAAACTCCGGCCTAAGGTGTTACCAGGGTTGAAACAGGCTAGTGCTACCAATGCACCTCGGATGGTTCCAGTAACTTCTGCTGCTGATACAGATGAACCGATGCAACTTGGTCATGGACACTTGACCTCCAAGGAGAGAAGATTTCAGAAGAAGCGCAACCTATGATTGTACTGCTGTCAGCCCGGCCATGATGTCTCTACATGCCCCATTCATCCGGGAAACGGATGAGCCCAAGTCCTGCGGGAGGACTGCTCTTAGGCCATACTGTGTTCTCTCCTCCGCCCTGTCTCCCAGTCTCCATGATCTATGAACCAGGTATGGTTCAGACTCCTGCCCTGGTGGACTCAAGGACAGGAGGCAACTTCATTCTCAGACATCTAGCGGAAGACCTGAGGAGTCCTTTTGTAAAATGTGAAGATCCATTATTGCATTATAACTTGAACTGGGTTTTGGACATTTCTCAACATCGCCACTTCCACTGAAGATCTCTGTGACGTCCCCAGCAGCCTTAACCATTGCTGCTGATATTCATAACGCTTTCAACATTCACCTTGGCTCGAAGGTGTTCAACATCAAATCCGTATTCAAGGATCATAAATTTAGAGTATCTCTGTCATGCTCTTTCCATTCGGAAGATGTGTCTGATGAACCACAGCACATAATTGCCCTGAAGAAGATACTCTAGGCAACCAGCCAGTCTGCATCCGCTGGTGATGCCATCAACTCTCATCCAGCAACATCTACTGGAGAATCACCAATTGAAGTGGTTTCTGGACGTTCCTTATCACCGCCACTTCCACTGAATCCTTCAGTGACGTCCACAACAGCTCATTCCATTGCTGCTGATATCTACAAACAAACTTCTTCCAGAACTCAAGATCCACCTGTCATCGATGCAGAAGTTAACTTAGAGATTAAGATCAAAGAGATTCTGAATGTTCGTAAAAGAGGCAAGATTTTTGAATACCTTCTGATATGGGAGGGTTTCGGCCCTGATAAATAATCTCTTGGGAGCCTCAGATCAATATCTTGGCTAAAGAGATGCTTCGTCAGTTCCACCTTGTGCACCCTTCAAAACCTAAGCCTGGTACCCAAAGAGGAGATCACCCTTTAAAGGGGGGTACTGTTGTGACTGTCGCTACCCGTCTTCACTCCGCCCTCCTTACCTCTGTGGTGACTCCCTCCAGGTCTGATGGATGGCTGGCTGCAGCTGCATCCCTGGGCCGGCTCAACGCTGGAGATCCGTCATATTGCCTGAAGCCTAGGGTGCGCGTGCGCACTCCAAGTGAAGTACCAGCAAGGGCATGAACCTCAGGGGCGTCCTCCTGAGATGACATCATCTGCTTCCGATATTTAAAGGTCTCTGATATCGCTACTGGTGGAGTTAGCAAGGACTGGGCTAGGACTCGAATACGTTCCTGTCTAAGCTACTCTGCCTCCTCAGACTTACCAGAGGTACCCGCTTCTCGGGTGCCTCGCTCTCTCTCTTTGCCTTTCAGGTTACAGACAGGAACTGGTACTTGCTCCTCGAGGGCCCTCGTTACTGACTATCTGCTGATTCTCTTCTGCCTGGAAGTCATCATTATCTACATCATTGTGAGTTACCATCGCTCTCTCAGAGCTTTCCCTGGAGCCAGGTACTCGCTCCTCGAGGGCCTATCCTTTCCAGCTCCTGAGCTCCCTGAGACCAATATATCTAGTTCTGTTCATGAACTCTGCATACCCTGTCTACTCATTGTCTACAGTTTCTCATTAGCTCAGGCTTCCAGGGATCGCTGTTACAGTGAGGGACTTCAGCCCTACCGGACACTTCAGCTCACTACTGCCACCTCTGGTGGTTTCAAGACCTGTTTAATAAAAGAACTAGTGTGTGTCTGTCTCCATACTCTAAGCCTAGCCAGTGGTCCCTCTCGGGATCTTCCCCTGGGGGCATGGTCATCTGCCACTGGACCAAGGATCCACTTATTACTATCTCTGGCACCTACGGAATACATCAGATTGACATACCTATCTGATTGCTCCTCCCATCAGCATAGTGGATCATGACAATATCCTCAACAGTTAGCATCTCATAACTTAGATCCCTGGGAAAAAATGTGAGTGCCAGGAAATGGCTATTCTAAACTTTTCTGGGTTCTCAGTTTTAGACTAAAACTAGGTTCTGGTTAATAAAGATTTATATTCTAAATCCCTACACACACACACACACACACACCATGAAAAGAAAAAAAATCAGGAAAGGGGATAATAAACTATTTGCTTTGTGAAAATATGGTTATTACCAAATAATTCATACATGAAAGAAATGTTTAAACATCATACCACTTGGGTATCTAATGTTGTTGTTTATATTGGTTTTTGTTCATGTCCCTTAATTTTTATAGGAAGACAACATAACAGTTACAAAATAGATCAATAGCTATATTTTTCTATAAGATCATGAAAGCCTCGTTGTTACAGCATTGTTTGGAGAGAAGAGACTCATTTCATGACCTGAGGTGTCTTGCCATTTATTTTATTTTATTTATTTAACATTTTTATATACCGACCTTCATGAAAGAAATTCATATCAGATCGGTTTACAAATAACATGAGGGGAATAACAAAGTCAATCATATAACAAGAAATGAAAGTTACATATAACAAGGGGTATTAACCTGGAGGGCTAGAATAGCTGGAGCGATAGAAGGCATAACTGAACAAATTAGATAATACAATAATATGATGAGAAGAGGCGTAAGTGTATAGGCTACACTTGTCATAGAGTTTAGCTAGGAGTCAGTGTCTGAATTAGTGAGGAATTGCTGGAACTGTTGGTTAAGTGAAGGCCTGGATGAAGAGCCATGTCTTAAGTTTTTTGCGGAAGGTAGACGGGCATGGTTCTAATCTGAGTTCTGTGGGCATCTTGTTCCAGATGGCTGGGCCAGCTGTAGAGAAGGTTCGTTCTTTGGTAGATGATAGGCGGGTAGATTTCGTTGTAGGGGGTTGCAGGGTGCCTTTATATGCTTCTCGAATCGGTCTGTCTGATGTGTATAATTTGAGGGGAATCTGGAGGTCTAGTTGTTGTTGGTTGTGAATGACTTTGTGAATTATAGTGATAGCCTTGTGTAATATTCTATATTTGATTGGCAGCCAGTGCAGGTTCTGTAGTATGGGGGTGATGTGTGTTCCTCTGTTGGTATTAGTCAGGATTCTTGCCGCAGCATTTTGGAGCATCTGTAATGGTTTGATAGATGAAGTAGGGAGCCCGAGGAGAAGAGAGTTACAGTAATCTGTTTTGGAAAAGAGTGTGACTTGGAGCACTGTCCTGAAATCTTGGAAGTGGAGGAGGGGTTTGAGCCTTTTCATGACTTGTAATTTATAAAAGCAGTCCTTGGTAGTGTTATTGATGGCTTTCTTAAGATTCAGACGGTTATCAATGATTACTCCAAGGTCCCTTACTTGCGTGATCTGGGTGTTGCCTGCTGGTGGATTGATTACGGCCGAGTGGTCCGAGGAGATGATTAGGAGTTCAGTCTTATTTGCGTTCAGAACTAGATTCAAGTTGGTGAGCAGACTGTTTATAGATTTGAGGCAGATTTCCCAAAAGGCGAGAGATTTAGGGAGAGATTCTGTAATGGGAATCAGAATCTGTACGTCATCTGCATATAGATAGAATTTTAATTTTAGGTCCGTGAGCAGTTGACAGAGGGGCAGGAGGTATATATTGAATAGTGTGGGTGATAAGGAAGAGCCTTGTGGTACTCCTAATGTTGATTTGACATCTGGGGATTCGTTGTTATTGATTTTTACTTTGAAGCTTCTGTTACTTAGAAAGGAGTTAAACCAGCTGTGTGCAGATCCTGTTAATCCGATTTCTGCTAGGCGATTTAGTAGGATGGAGTGGTTCACGGTGTCAAATGCGGATGAAATGTCCAGAAGGACTAGGATAAAAGATTGACCTTTGTCTAGGCCCATGA
The DNA here is from genome assembly GCF_901001135.1 of Rhinatrema bivittatum. Taxonomy (NCBI): domain Eukaryota; kingdom Metazoa; phylum Chordata; class Amphibia; order Gymnophiona; family Rhinatrematidae; genus Rhinatrema; species Rhinatrema bivittatum. The sequence goes on along the minus strand of NC_042624.1, from coordinate 51,023,309 downwards.
GGGTGTGGTCGGCAAGGGAGATAAGAAGGGTTTCTGTACTAGCTGCTTTACGAAAGCCATATTGGGATGGGTGAAAGATATTGTGCTCTTCCAGGTATACGGAAAGTTGTGTATTAACAACTTTCTCCATGATTTTTGCTAAAAAAGGGACCATGATGAAGAGGCAAGAGAGGAGGTGACTATAAACGGTTGCTTTTGCATACTGAGCATTGGAATTTGCATACTGAGCATTGGAATTTGCATACTGAGCATTGCATACTGAGCATGCTCAGTATTTGCATACTGAGCATTGCTTTTGCATACTGAGCATTGGAATTTCAAATTGGACTCCATCTAAGTCAAAGTAGAGTGGAATATCTATTGGGAAGTCTTTGAGTACTGTCTTTATTTATTTATTTATTTACTTACTTACTTACTTACTTACATCTTTTTACTATACTGACATTCAAGATGAAAATTCTTATCACACCGGTTTACAACGAACCAAAGTTTGAAAAGTTACAAATAACAAGTATCTTCATGTGAAAGAATCTGAGTACAAACTAGAGAAGGAATTCCCAAAGATGGTTATGTTTCTTGCATCACCTAAGCTGATTAGATAACTTGAATCTTCATAGTTGAACATGATTGGATGACAAGGAGATAGAGAAGTTGTCCCATCAGTTTTATAGTTGATGAGTGCTGCATGATTTAGTGAAATTTCAACTTTCACAAATGCAAAAAAGTCAAGTTTTTATGGAAAGTCTTTAAATATGGTTTAAAATCAATGGGGCCGGTTTTAAAATTTAAGCGCGCGGGGTACATTTGTGCGCGCTACCCAGCACGCACAAATGTACACCCAATTTTATAATATGCGTGCGCTGCCACGCGCATGTTATAAAATCTGGGATCGGCGCACGAAAGGGGGTGCACGCCAAGCCCAAGGGGAGCCCCGATGGCTTTCCCCGTTCCCTCCAAGGCTGCTCCGAATTCGGAGCGGCCTAGGAGGGAACTTTTTTTTACTCTCCCCACCTTTCCCTCTCTTCCCCTATCTAACCCACCCCCCAACCCTACCTAAATCCCCCCCCCCACCTTATCTCGATGAGTTACGCCTGGGCAGGCGTAACTTGCCCGCACCGGCACCCTGCTGGCTCGCCATGCCCCGACACAGGCAACTGTGTCAGAGCACTTTGCCCCGACCCCAGACATGCCGCTGGACCACGGCCCCGCCCACAGACATGCCCCCGGACCGCCCCTTTTTCGAAGCCCTGGGACATACTCGCGTCCCGGGGCTTGCACGTGCCGCCGAGCCTATGCAAAATAGGCTCTGCGCACACAGGGGTGTGTTTTCGGGGGTTACGCATGTATGTTATGCGCGTAACCCTTTGAAAATCTACCCCAATGTGAAAATGTGTGGAAAAAAATACTGTTTTTCAAGATAAATGTTACAAAGTTTTAAACTGTGAAATGTCACATTTGTTTGAACTGAAAAACAGAGCAGTCATCCATAGAAGCACAGAAATATGACAGCAGAAAAAGTCTATAGAGCCTGCCAATTCACATCAACTGCTTCGGTCTATAATCCCTAGCACTCTTTCAGTCATCACCTGTGCTTGTCTCATTCATTGTCGAATTTCGATGCTGTCCAAGTTTCCACCACATCCACTGGAAATCTTTTCTATGCACCTACCACCCTTTCTGATAAGAAATATTTCCTGATCTATCCCCTTTCATCCTCATCACATGACCCCTTGTTTCAGAGCTTCCTTTTCATTGAATGAGGCCCACCTCCATTGCATTGATACCTTGGAGGTATTAAAATGTCTCTATCATATGTAGTGCCCTCTTACCTTGCTCTTTATATAGCCAGGACACAGGGATGGTAACTTTTAAACAAGTGTTGTGCGCGTGTTCATTGGCCTGCACCCAGGGATGCAGCCCTTTTATAACATATACATGTGTATGCACACGTTATAAAATAGCCTGAATGCGAGCACATGTACGCACAATTTTAAGTGGGCGTGCCCCTATACGCACACATGCTGCTTCTACTGCATAATAGGGGTATTTTAATAGACATGTGCACCTTCACTATTACCAGTTTTCCCAGCTCGTTTCCAGTTTGCCCAGATAAGGGATAAGATTTCCAAACCCTTCTAGTTTAAAAGCCTCCCTTCTCCCCTGTTTAGCCCTATTTATCTTTATTTTATTATTTACACGTCTTCCAATATGTGAGTTGCCAATTCTCTACAATAACATTTACTACCACCTTAAAAATAGTTATTCATCTGTATCACATGGAAGCCTGGGGATTACAATTAAGTTCTGTATTTTTTCAGCCTTAACCACTGAATCCCTGGTCCCATCACCATATTCCAGGGGCAGAAGGGGAATATCTTTGCATATCCCAATTGAACTTGCAATATGTTTTACTATTGTCTAGGGATGTGAATCGTTTTTCAACGATTAAAATTATCGTCCGATAATGTTTATATCGTCTTAAATCGTTATAGAACACGATACAATAGAAATTCTAACGATTTATCGTTAAAAATCGTTAAATCGTGTTAGTGCGCACTAACTCCCCGTTAGTGCGCACTAACTCGATTTAGTGCGCACTAACTGAAAATGATACAAATAAACACTTTCCAGGTCACTGAAGGTCAGTTAGGAATGAATATGTGTTCCTATTGGCTGGCTGCCCTCTTATCTATTGATGTTACCAAGGTTACCACTGAGGTGATGGTTGGGGGGATGGGAAATGGAACTGGAAACTAACGAACACCAACAGAAAATTAAACAAAGTGTTCACACTTCCCAGGTCAGTAAAGGTCACTTAGGAATGAATATGTATGTATGTATTCCTATTGGCTGGCTGTGCTCTTATCTATTGATGTTACCAATATGGTTGGGGGGATGTGAAATGGAAACAGTTGGAAGCTTGACAAAAAAAGTAATGTAATGATCAGCACTCACGTGACTAGAACTTGTTTGTTTATTATTTTTGTTAGCAGGCACCTGAAATGCTAGTGCATGTTGAATTTGCCAATCACTGTGCATTTTAGAAAGGTGGTCCTGGCTGGAACTGTACACAGTTCAAATATATGTAATTGATTGTTGGTAAGTGTATTTTTTAAGTAGCCACACTGGCACCAGTATGTTTACTTTTCCTCCTACTTAACTCACTAGCTCAGCTTTGTAAGAAGGGCTTCTCTGCTTGTGTGTTGTTTTTGTTTGGTGTGAGGAGAGCAGAAACATCAGATCTTTATTCAATCTACTACAGTCATCTCTTACAGTGCCCTATCCCTATTAATACCAGGAGTGTTGTGATCTTCCTGCACACAGTGCCCTAACCCTGATACCAGTCTGAGACAGCTCCCTCCCTGCATTACTAGTGAGAGGCTGGCTTCACAGACAGGGGGGAGCTGCCTGACCCTCACTCTTGACTTCCCCCATGTCCCAGCTAGTGAATGGTGTGTGGGTGAGGGGGGGGGGGGATGATGGTGAAGTCTGAGACAGCTCCCTCCCTGCATTACTAGTGAGAGGCTGGCTTGACAGACAGGGGGGAGCTGCCTGTCCCTCACTCCTGACTTCCCCCATGTCCCAGCTAGTGAATGGTGTGTGGGTGAGGGGGGGGGGGGGGGTGGATGGTGAAGTCTGAGACAGCTCCCTCCCTGCATTACTAGTGAGAGGCTGGCTTCACAGACAGGGGGGAGCTGCCTGACCCTCACTCCTGACTTCCCCCATGTCCCAGCTAGTGAATGGTGTGTGGGTGAGGGGGGGGGGGGTGGAGGATGGTGAAGTCTGAGACAGCTCCCTCCCTGCATTACTAGTGAGAGGCTGGCTTCACAGACAGGGGGGAGCTGCCTGACCCTCACTCCTGACTTCCCCCATGTCCCAGCTAGTGAATGGTGTGTGGGTGAGGGGGGGGGGAGGATGGTGAAGTCTGAGACAGCTCCCTCCCTGCATTACTAGTGAGAGGCTGGCTTCACAGACAGGGGGGAGCTGCCTGACCCTCACTCCTGACTTCCCCCATGTCCCAGCTAGTGAATGGTGTGTGGGTGAGGGGGGGGGGCGTGGATGGTGAAGTCTGAGACAGCTCCCTCCCTGCATTACTAGTGAGAGGCTGGCTTCACAGACAGGGGGGAGCTGCCTGACCCTCACTCCTGACTTCCCCCATGTCCCAGCTAGTGAATGGTGTGTGGGTGAGGGGGGGGGGGGGAGGATGGTGAAGTCTGAGACAGCTCCCTCCCTGCATTACTAGTGAGAGGCTGGCTTCACAGACAGGGGGGAGCTGCCTGTCCCTCACTCCTGACTTCCCCCATGTCCCAGCTAGTGAATGGTGTGTGGGTGAGGGGGGGGGGTGGATGGTGAAGTCTGAGACAGCTCCCTCCCTGCATTACTAGTGAGAGGCTGGCTTCACAGACAGGGGGGAGCTGCCTGACCCTCACTCCTGACTTCCCCCATGTCCCAGCTAGTGAATGGTGTGTGGGTAAGGGGGGGGGGGGGAGGATGGTGAAGTCTGAGACAGCTCCCTCCCTGCATTACTAGTGAGAGGCTGGCTTCACAGACAGGGGGGAGCTGCCTGACCCTCACTCCTCCGGGGTATTGTGATCTTCCTGCACACAGTGCCCTATCCCTGTTACCAGGGGTGTTGTGATCTTCCTGCATGCAGTGCCCTATCCCTATTAATACCAGGAGTGTTGTGATCTTCCTGCATGCAGTGCCCTATCCCTATTAATACCAGGAGTGTTGTGATCTTCCTGCATGCAGTGCCCTATCCCTGATATCGGGATGTGTGCAAGAAGATCACAACACCCCCGGTATCAGGAATAGGGCACTGTGTGCAGGAAGATCACAACACCCCCAGTATCAGGAATAGGGCACTGTGTGCAGGAAGATCACAACACCCCTGGTATTAGGGATAGGGCACTGTGTGCAGGAAGATCACAACACTCCTGGTATTAATAGGGATAGGGCACTGTGTGCAGGAAGATCACAATACCCCTGGTATCAGGGTTAGGGCACAAGTTCTAGTCACATTGACTGATCACATTACTTGTTTTGTCAAGCTACCAACTGTTTCCATTTCCCATCCCCCATATACTGTCAGTAGGAAACTTGGTAACATGAATAAATAAGAGGGCAGCCAATAGGAATACATATTCATTCTTAAACTGACCTTAACTGACCTGAAAAGTGTCAAATTGTATCATTTTCAGTTAGTGCGCACTAACTCCCAGTTAGTGCGCACTAACTCCCGTTAGTGCGCACTAACTCGAGTTAGTGCGCACTAATCGGAAAAAACGATTTTTAACGATTTTTTAACTAAAAAAATCGTGCCTAAGACGATTTTCTTGCCCTGCCACACGATTTCTATCGTTAAGACGATATGGAAAACGATTCACATCCCTACTATTGTCTACTGCCCCCAGAAGGTCAAGAGCACATTATGTGGCTGCTAACCTCTGAAGGTTAAGGAACAATAGGTATCAACGCACAATTAAACTCTAGAATTAATTGCCAGAGGATGTGGTTAAGGAAGTTAGTGTAGCTGGGTTTAAAAAAAGGTTTGAATAGGTTACTGGAGGAGAAGTCCATAAACTGCTATTAATCATGTTGACATAGGGAATAACCACTGCTTATTACTGGCATCAGTAGCAGGGGATCAAGTTAATGGTTGGGTACTTGCCAGATATTTGAAACCTGGCTTGGCCACTGTTAGAAACAGGTTGCTGGGATTGATGGAGCCTCGGTCTGACCCAGTAAGATAACTCCTTATGTTCTTATGATGTGTAGTGCTGGGTCCTTGATTAGTGTTGTTATACCCTACAAGGTTATAGTAAGTCCATTGCTAATTTATTTATTTTATTTAACAGTTTTTTATACCGACCTTCATAGTAAATAACCATATCGGATCGGTTTACATTTAACAGAGGGTATAACTGAAGGAACAATTCAGGTAAACAATAAATAACCATAGATAGGAATAAGTCAAAGTTACAATCAATGGGAGTCAAGAACTTGGAAGCTTAAAAACAAGCTGGAAGGAAGATAAAGGCAAGTATTAATTATGAAAGATACGATAGAGAGAACGGGTTAAAGCTTGAAAGTGCTTTAACCTGGAGGTACCAGATATAATTTAAAGTTATATCAGGCCTTGGTACCAGTAAATACAAAGTTACCATTTCATAGTGTATTATTCTAAGGGGAAAATATTACTGAAAAGCTTGTTTGTGCTTTTTATAGATATATGCACCTGTGTATGTTTAACTCATTATATACAACTTTCTTAATGCAGTTCTGGGCCCTTCAGTAACAACAGTGTGATTTTCTTCAGTGTTTTTGTTGGCTCTTAGAGAGTAAAGGGTTGGGTGACCACTTAGGAATCAGTAGCTACCATCTGGAGAGACTCCATCTAGTTTATATCCTTTTGAAGATGCCCTCTTCAGAATTATCAATGGTATTCCAAATGAAATCTCACCAGTGACATATAGGATAGAAATATGTATTCATTTTAGATGAATAAGATAATTTCAACAAAATTGTGTAATTCGTCCTGTTTCAGGAGTGCCCTGAAATGAACACTAATTCACCGAAATTCGTGCAAAATTTGAATTTCGTGTTAGTGTGTACTAATGGAAGTTAGTGCGCACTAAGTCCCATTAGTGAGAACTAACTAAAGTGCATGCTAACTGAAAATGTTAGCGAAATTAGTGAAATATGAAAAAAAAAAACCCAAAACATGGAAAAAATGAAATTAACAGCAGGAAAAATGAAGTACAAACCAATATGTTATATAAAATGATACACATCTCTAGAGGATGATATCACCTCCTTTTATCTGCTTACTATTCCTCTCCCTAAGCACCCAAACATTCTTTTGGCTTTTGCTGTCACATTGTCCACCTGTCTGATCACCTTGAGATCATCAGAACTGATCACCCCCAGATTCTTCCCTTGTTTTGTGCATAGAAGAATTTCACCCCTATACAGTTCTGATTCCTTGGGGGGGTTTTTTCAGCCCACATTCATAATCCTGCATTTTTTAGCATTACATGTTAGCTGTTAGACGATTGATCCTTCCTTAAGCTTCATTAAATCCCTCCTCACATTTTCTACACCTTCCTGGGTGTTTACCCTGTTGCAAATTTTGGTATCTGCAAAAGGAAAACAAAGTATTCCAAAAAGTCCTTCTGCAATATTGTTTATGAAAATGTTGAAAAGAACCAATCCAAGTACTGATTGCTCTGGCCACACCACTAGTAATGCCCATCTCTTTGGACTAAACTCCATTTACCACTATCATTTGATGCAATGGACCATTAAATGTGTTTCAGCAGCTACAGGTGCTCAGGAACTTGCTGTTAAAATGCAATCCCATGATGCTGAGTAATCTATAGGAGCATTTTTAAGAGACGCAATGCAGAATATTGATTTTCAACTGCAGGGCACATTCTGTGATGCTAAGGAAATGTACCACTCATAGAAGAACAAATGATGCCTGACATTCCTTTCATTCTTCTTCAGTATGATCAAATCACATTTTCTGCATGCATCATGGATATGAACAAGACAGAAAAAATGATTGCAATAAGGAGATACAGGTAGATCAAAACTTCAGGCTGAACAACTACTATGGTTTGTTTTTTTTTCCCCAAATAATGTTCTATGAACTACAAAAGGGCACAAGAAAAACTTGACTGTTCATGATTAATCATAGTAGTTATGACAGACATAAAAGTGAAGATGTCATAACATGTATGAATCCAACTGGTGTGCTAGTGAACTATTGTGATGTGGTAAGAAGCTGGAGCCGTAGGCAACTTATGTGGTACAAACATGAAATAAACAGAATGTATTCTGTCCTTACGGCATGGGATACTACTATATAGATTATAGATAACTAAACTTTAAATCTGCTTCATAAACAAAGATGAGCTGGGCTTGCTTATTAACTTTCAAAGCATTTAATAATAAGCATAACAATAATATGAGAGTTGATTCGATCCCTCACCAACATGATTTTCCTTGTTAGTATTTTTGCAGCTCCTCCCTAATGACTCCTTTTGACAGGTTAGTCTGGATTGGTCGGAAATCCCCTATGAATTTAGGGTTTGCACATTTGGGGGATGTGGTTTACAGTTCAGTGTGGAAAGAAAGGAAACAATTTATAGTGGATCCTGTGTTGGCCTCATGGGCTATGCAAGAGAGCCAGAGACTTTGCCTGTTCCAGAGCCTTCAAGGACCTGGGAGGGACAGGATTTTTTTTTTGTTTTGTTTTTTGTTTATATTTATAATAGAGTTAACACATTTTGGAGGAGTCTATTTAGAGACACTTTTTCTAATTCTGGGAAGAACCTGGGAAAGAGGTTCAGCTGCATTTTGTGGACAATTGCTTTGGGGAGAAAATGTTTTCCCTTACATTCCTGCCCACTTAAGGAAGGGGAGGAGGGTTTGGACATCCTGTCAACATGGGAGCAGCACCTTAAAGACAAAAGCAATTTTTTTTGTTTGCGTATCAGTGTGACCCCTCTTTTTTTTTAATTCTTTATTTATTCATTTTCATTCACATATACATTTAAGTGAATAAAAGTATTATCACATCATGAAATCATGAAATCTCCTTTTAAAGAATAACAACAAAATACCATTATACAATGTTAATAGAAAATATTTTTTTATCCTCAAGGACAATTTAAGTAATAATTACAGTGATTTTAATCTTCAACTTAAGACAAATATGAAGCTGATTTGGGTAATTTAGTAAAATACTGGGGATTACTATTTATGAAATCACTCTCAATATGTATACTTAACACAGATCTAACGCTGGATTTTCTACATATCTTGTCCACCTTAGCCTACTCACTAATATGAATTACACTAGTAGATGGTTCTGCTATTATACCTGAAATTTCACTACCCAATAATGGAGAAGAAGCAGTAGGTTGCTGCGCAGCCATAAATTGCTGTAATTGCTCTATCTGATAAAAAGTATAAGAATGTTCTCCCTTTTTTAGCTCACACGTACAGGGATAGAAACATAGAAACATAGAAATGACGGCAGAAGAAGACAAAACGTCCCATCCAGTCTGCCCAGCAAGCTTTGAATTTTTTTTTTCTCATACTTCTGTTAGTCTTGGCTCTTAGTAACCTTTTGGTTCTATTTCCCTTCCACCCCCACCATTAATGCAGAGAGCAGTGTTGGAACTGCATCTAAGTGAATATCTAGCTTAATTAGTCGGGGTAGTAACCGCCACAATAAGCAAGCTACACCCATGCCTATCCACTTACCCAGACTATGCAATTCAGTCCTTGTTGGTTGTTGTCTTTATATAGATCCACTTTTCTTCATTCCCCCTGCCGTTGAAGCAGAGAGTTATGTTGGATATGCGTGAAGTATCAGTCATTCTCCCCTGCCATTGAAGCAGAGAGGTATGCTGGATATGTATTGAAAGTGAAGTATCAGGCTTATTTGGTTTGGGGTAGTAACCGCCGTAAGAAGCAAACTACTCCTTGCTTTTTGTGAATGCAAATTCTTTTTTCCACATTTCTTCTTGCCATTGAAGCTTAGAGCAATGTTGGAGTCGCATTAACTGTGTGTATGTTTATTGAATAAGGGTATCTCCAGGCAGTAGCTGTCATTCCCGCGAGCCACCCACTCTTCATTCATGTCCTCTAGACTTTATGGATCCACAGTGTTTATCCCATGCCCCTTTGAAGTCCTTCACAGTTCTGGTCTTCACCACTTCCTCTGGAAGGGCATTCCAGGCATCCACCACCCTCTCCGTGAAGAAATACTTCCTCCCTGGAGTTTCAAATCATGACCCCTGGTTCTGCTGATTTTTTTCTGATGGAAAAGGTTTGTTGTTGTCTTTGGATCATTAAAACCTTTCAAGTATCTGAAAGTCTGTATCATATCACCTCTGCTCCTCCTTTCCTCCAGGGTGTACATATTTAGATTCTTCAATCTCTCCTCATAAGTCATTTGACTTATGCGGATAGCGCAGAAGAAAAGTAAAACCTAATGAGGTTACCTGCGTTCTCAATGCCAAAAATTCTCTTCGCTTCATTCTTGTAACCAGAGCCAAATCAGGGTAGATTTTTTTTTTAATTCTTTATTAGATTTTTCATTTACAAATCAAGAAGAACTCATATTATTAACATATGGTGTAATTACACAAATATACCATAATAATTTAACTATATATATCCAACCTAGTCATCACCATCATGTTATGTTTTGAATTATTTAATTACTCTTTTATCAAAAGCATTTTATATAGAAACTCAAGGTGGGAGGCCAATGAAAAACTAAGAAGAGAATTCCTAAAGAAATAACTTAGCATTCAAATAGGGCATTAACATAGATTATATTCCAGCATTTCTAAATTAAACCCTCTACTCATTAGGATTTATTGGGGAAGAAGTGGTAGGTTGTCTGGCTTCCACGAATGTTTTTAACTGATCAAACTGAAAAAATATAAATACTTCAGTGCCTCTTTTTAGAATACATTTACATGGATAGCGTAACACAAAAGAAAATCCTAAATCAATAACTTTCTGTCGAAAAGTAAGAAATTATTTTCTCCTGATTTGAGTGGCCTGAGCCAAATCAGGAAATAACTTCACCGGCTGGCCATAGAACATCAAAGGAAACTTCCTAAAATAAGATTTCATAATGGAATTCACATCTTGTTTGTAAATACATGATGCCAAGAGAGTACTCCTCTCTATAACATCCATATTGGAATTTTCCAAAAAACTAGTCAAATTTGCTGGAACATTTACATAATTTATTTCTCTTGACAGAGCTCTCTTATTCACAAAGTAACAACTGTTAATAGAGGGAATATTTTCAGGCAAAAAAGAGAGAGCTTCCATGAGAAATCTTTTTAATGTAGTAAAAGGGATTTCACCAGCAATTTTAGGAAAGTTTAAAATCCTTATATTAAGATATTTTGAGCTATTTTAAATAGCTTCCAGACATCTTAAACAAGATATTTGATCTCTAAGAATTGTCCCATTTAAGTCCTGTATTGCTTTAATCTTGTTCTCTGCCACACCAACCTTTTTGAGATTTGTGTTACTTGTTCCTGAATTTCATCTGTTCTCTGTTGAGAATTCTGGGCAACTGAATCCATTTTCCTTTCCAATCTATTCAGTGAAGCCCCAAGTCCCACCATTAACTCCCAAATAGTCTCCAGAGTTATAGTCTCCGGTCTAGGTGGTATGACCGTTAACTCACCCCCAGCATTCAATGTCATCTGGACACGATATTCTTCAGCAGACACCCCCTCTCTCGCGTTTTCTCCGGGGCTCTGCAGCAGTCCAATCTCCTCTCCTCTATCGCCGGGACCAACTTCTTCCACAGCGTTCAGAGAGTTCTCCGCTTTCAACTCCTCCGTGGCGACTCCCCCCTCCTGCTCTGTCGGCTCCACCGCGTCATCAGTGGGCGTCTGAGTTGGTTCACCTCCGGGGTCACACTGAGCTGGGGGTTGGCGCTGTCGGGGCTCAGGGAAGCTTCCTCCAAGGGAACTCCCCACTCTCTTTCACAGGGATTCCCACCAGGCTCATCAGTTCCCCGAACTTCTGGAGCGGACAGAAAACGCTCAATGTCGAGCTGAGTCAGTGGTAGTAAGGACCCAGAGGGGTAAATCCTTACTTTACCTTTCATCTTAGCAGGCATATCACCGTATTTCCAGGTAATAAATGCAAAAGGTTCAGCTCGAGCTTTCCATGCCACATACTATGCCACCATCTTGCCTCCAGCCAGCATCAGGGTAGATTTTAACCAGTTGTCCATGAAAAGTCATAGGAAACGTCTGGAAATAACACTTCATTACTTTGTTTATATCTTGAGCTATAATAAAGGATACTACTAAAGTAGCTCTATTGATTACTTCTTGGTTGGAGTCTTCCAGAAAATCTGTAAGATTTGTTGGAGTTGAAGGTTTTTTTTGATAAAAAAAAATAGCAGGTATTTATTGAGGGAATTTCATCTTCTTCAATTATTAATATTTCTCTAAAGTATCTTTTTAAGGAAATATATGGGAGCTCTCCCAAAACGTGGAAAATTTACCAGTCTGATATTTAGGTGTCTTATGTGATTTTCTAGAACCTCCAACCTACGTGAACTAGCGACCCCTCTTTTAAATATTGAATAGCGCACCCAGGAGAGGTGACTGGGCGCATTAGGAAAATGGGCGCTCAACACTGAGTGCCCGTTTTCTGCACACAGTTATTGCATCGGCCCTAAAGAGGGTAAAATAGATTAAAAGCAAAATAAAAATAATAAAAATACATCACAGATAATTATTACACCACAATAAAGACTGACCTCTCTCCTCATTGCTTATTAATGAATTAGCGTACTCTCCCTGTAGCCTGACAATTAATTAAACAGATTCTTATTGCTGGTTGTAGATAATCAGTAAAAAGACTTAGAATGCTTGCTGGAAAAGGCAGGTCTTCAGTTGTTTCCTAAATTTCATAACAGAGCATTTCTCTTTAACATCTTTTTCTAACACATTCTAGAGCTAAAGGGCCTTGAATGAATAGGAGTTTCTCATGAAACTCATCTAGCCTTAATTTTTGAAAGAAGGGATGGCCAGTAAATTCTGAAAAGAGGATCTTAGTGTGGGGGGTGGTTGGGAAATTTTAAGGGCAGCATTGACGTTGCTGCTGCTATTCCATTAATTCCCTTATACACAACGTAAGAATCTTAAATTGAATCCTCCAAGCTAATGGAAGCTAGTGTAGCCTCATCAAGGCAGGAGTGATATGATTCCTCAAGGGCATTCCATTTACTATTCTTGCTACAGCATTCTGAATGAGCTGAAATGCTCGTAGCGCCTCCTGAGGAAGGCCTAAATACAATGTGTTACAAATAGTCAAGCTACGAAGTCATAATTAAATGCAGTACTGTTTTAAGATTTGCTTCCTTTAAGAAAGGTTTTAGGCGATGCAACATTCGCAGCTTTAAAAAGGCTGCCTTTATCCCATGACTCACTTGGGACTGTAACGATAATGTTGTGTCTATAATAACCCCCAGGTTATTGCGGATTAGTAGCTGGTTGAAAGGCAAGAAACAGAAGGAAAGACTAATTAGTCAGTTTTTCAAATGGAGAAAGGTCATTAGTGGAGTACCACAGGGATTAGTACTGGGACCAGTGCTTTTTAACATATTCATAAATGATCTGGAACATGAGTGAGGTAATCATTTGCAGATGGCACAAAATTATTCAAAGTTGTTAAAACAGCAGTGGATTGTGAGGTACTGAAGAGGGATCTTGTGAGACTAGGAGACTGGCCAACTGAATAGCAGTGCAAAGGGATGCACATAGGGAAAAATAATCCCAATTATAGGTACACAATGCAGGGTTCTGTCCTTTGTGAACAATACTTTGAAATCTTTGGCTCAATTCTTGGCAGTGGTCAAAAAAGCAATAGAATGTTAGGAATGCTCAAAAAAAGAATGGAGAATAAAACAGGAAATATCATATTGCCTCTGTATCGAGCCATGATGCAGTTCTGGTTGCCTCAACCAGAGCTGGATTTAGGACGTAAAGTGCCCCCCCCTTTAAACTGATAGTGGCTCCCCCCTCCCCTGACCTCTCTTAGGCTGCGGTGTGGGCTACCAAAATGGTGCAGGGTGCTCCTCTATATCCCATAGCATGAGATGTTTGTGAGCGACATTGCGGACGGGATAGAAGGTAAGGTTTGTCTATTTGTGGATGACACTAAGATCTGCAACAGAGTGGACACACCGGAAGGAGTGGAGAGAATTTGTGGATGACACTAAGATCTGCAACAGAGTGGACACACCGGAAGGAGTGGAGAGAATGAGACAGGATTTAAGGAAGCTGGAAGAGTGGTCAAAGATATGGCAGCTGAGATTCAATGCCAAGAAGTGCAAAGTTATGCATATGGGGAGTGGAAATCCGAATGATCTGTATTCGATGGGGGGGGGGGGGGGGGAGGCTGATGTGCACAGAGCAGGAGAGAGACCTGGGGTGATAATGTCTAATGATCTGAAGTCGGAGAAACAATGTGACAAGGCGATAGCAAAAGCCAGAAGAATGCTGGGCTGCATAGAGAGTGGAATATCAAGTAAGAAAAGGGAAGTGATTATCCCTTTGTACAGGTCCTTGGTGAGGCCTCACCTGGAGTACTGTGTTCAGTTCTGGAGACCGTATCTCCAAAGAGACAGAGACAAGATGGAGGCGGTCCAGAGAAGGGTGACCAGAAAGGTGGAGGGTCTTCATTGAATGACTTATGAGGAGAGATTGAAGAATCTAAATATGTACACCCTGGAAGAAAGGAGGAGCAGGGGTGATATGATTCAAACTTTCAGATACTTGAAAGGTTTTAACGATCCAAAGACAACGACAAACCTTTTCCATCAAAAAAAAATCAGCAGAACCAGGGGTCACGAGCTGAAGCTCCAGGGAGGAAGACTCAGAACCAATGTCAGGAAGTATTTCTTCACGGAGAGGGTGGTGGATGCCTGGAATACCCTTCAGGAGGAAGTGGTGAAGACCAGAACTGTGACGGACTTCAAAGGGGTGTGGGATAAACACTGTGGATCCATCAATTCTAGAGGACGTGAATGAAGAGGGGGTGGCTCGCGGGAATGAAGGCTACTACCTGGAGATAATACCCTTATTCAATATACATACACACGGTTAATGCGACTCCAACATTGCTCTAAGCTTCAACGGTAAGAGGAAATGTGGAAAAAAAAAAGAAAGAAGGATTTGCATTTACAAAAAAGCGGGGTGTAGCTTGCTTGTTATGGCGGTTACTACCCCCAAACCAAATAAGCCTGATACTTCACTTCCAACGCATAGCCAGCACAGCTCTCTGCTTCAACGGCAGGGAAGAAAGTCTGTTACTTCACTTTCAAAGCATAGCCAGCATAGCTCTCGGCTTCAACGGCAGGGGAGAAAGTGTTACTTCACTTTCAACGCATAGCCAACATAGCTCTCTGCTTCAGCGGCAGGGGAGAATGTCTGAATCTTCACTTTCAATGCATATCCAGCATAGCTCACTGCTTCAATGGCAGGGGAGAAAGTCTGTTACTTCACTTTCAACACATAGCCAGCATAGCTCTCTGCTTCAGTGGTAGGGGAAAAAGTCTGTTACTTCACTTTCAACGCATATCCAGCATAGCTCTCTGCTTCAATGGCAGGGGAGAAAGTCTGTTACTTCACTTTCAATGCATATCCAGCATAGCTCTCTGCTTCAACGGCAGGGGAGAAAGTCTGAAATTTCACTTTCAATGCATATCCAGCATAGCTCTCTGCTTCAACGACAGGGGAGAAAGTCTGAAATTTCACTTTCAACGCATATCCAGCATAGCTGTCTGCTTCAACGACAGGGGAGAAAGTCTGATACTTCACTTTCAACGCATAGCTCTCTGCTTCAACGGCAGGGGAGAAAGTCTGTTACTTCACCTTCAATGCATAGCCAGCATAGCTCTCTGCTTCAACGTAAGGGGCAATGTAGAAAAGAGTATCTATATATATAGACAACAACCAACAAGGACTAAATTACATAGTCGAGTAAACAAAAGCATGGGTGTAGCTTGCTTATTGAGGTGGTTACTACCCCCAAACCAAATAAGCCTGATACTTCACTTCCAACGCATAGCCAGCATAGCTCTCTGCTTCAACGGCAGGGGAGAAGGTCTGATACTTCACTTCCAACGCATAGCCAGCATAGCTCTCTGCTTCAATGGCAGGGGAGAAAGTCTGTTACTTCACTTTCAACGCATATCCAGCATAGCTCTCTGCTTCAACGGCAGGGGAGAAAGTCTGAAATTTCACTTTCAATGCATATCCAGCATAGCTCTCTGCTTCAACGGCAGGGGAGAAAGTCTGTTACTTCACCTTCAATGCATAGCCAGCATAGCTCTCTGCTTCAACGGCAGGGGCAATGTAGAAAAGAGTATCTATATATATAGACAACAACCAACAAGGACTAAATTACATAGTCGAGTAAACAAAAGCATGGGTGTAGCTTGCTTATTGAGGTGGTTACTACCCCTAACTAAGCTACATATTCAATTAGATGAAGTTCCAACACTGCTCTCTATATTAATGGTGGGGTGGAAGGGAAATAAAACTAAAAAGTACTAAGAGCCAAGCATAACAAGTAAGAGGAAAAAAAAGTGAATAGCTTGCTGGGCAGACTGGATGGGCCATTTGGTCTTCTTCTGCTATCATTTCTATGTTTCTATGTTTCTATCTTGGGATGTAGATATCTACAGTATACCCTAAAGGAAAGGAAACACAAATATCTGAATGGAATAAATAATGCAAAAGAAGTACAGCTTTTTAGTGGAAAGGAAATTCTAGGAAGAAAGTGGCTGTGATATGAAGCTCAGACGAATAAATCAGCAGTAGAATCAAGAGTAACATCAGACAATATTTATTAATGGAAAGGGTGGAGAATGCTTGGAACAGTCTTCCAGGTGAGGTCATGGAGGTACAATTCAAAAAAGGGTGGAATAAGCCTAGGGAATTCCTAGTTGTAAAGATATAAAGGGAAAGGTGGAGATCAACTGGGGTCTGTGGCATACACCAGAGAATAAATTGGGCAGATTAGATGGGCCTTAGAGTCTTTATCTGCTGTCATATTCTATGCTTCTATCTCTTTCCCTGCACACATTTTTACACAGAGACTGATAATTCCCTTTAAATGGTGTTTTAGGACAGAGCTTTGAAAGTGTCCATTTTATCTTTCCTAACTGACATTCATCTAGCAGAGAGTGCACATAACTTGGCAGCTCTTGTTTGGATCAATGTTAAAAAGAAAAAAAAAACCTGTTACAGTGTTGCTGCGTATTTCCTTGATGTCGTGCCTAGTGGCACTAATGAATGCATGGGGAGAGGGAAAGTGTCTTTTCTGCTTCTGACATTAATGTAGCAGCAATTGTCTTTTGGGGAAATGCTTCTATAGGCGCACAGCTTTTCTTTTTGCTTTCTTTTTCTTTACTTTTGCAGTTTTTTGTTTTGTTTTTTTTAATCTAAATGGTCCTTTTCTTTCTCATATTCTATCTGCCCAAATATTGAAACCAACTTTCCTACTTCTTAATCTGTCCCTATTAATAGAAAAGCTTGCCACTAAATGATGGAACACATAGAAGAAGGGGTATATAAACACAGTCTCCAGAAAACTTTTCTCCTGCTGTCCTGTGAAGCTACACAGACACACACACATGTACGGTACACACACGGCATACTTTAGGATCCCAAACCCCTAATATATCTGAACCTGAGGCTTAGTTGGAGTGTTGCTGTGTTAGTAAGTGGTGTAGTGTATGATGGAGGGGTGTGAGTGTGAATGGGTGGAAGGCATATGTGTGTATGGGGTGGGTGGAGTTATCTGTGTGAGTGTTTTGGGTGTGTGTGTGGGGGGGGGGGGGAGAATGTTTGTGTGTGTGACTGTGTGTGTGTTTATGTGTGTGTGAGTTGGTGAGGGCCCCCTTTAATACACTTTCCATTCCCTATGACCTCTTCCCCATTCCTCCTTTTCCCATTCCTTCCCCTCACTTTAATCTCAGTCCTGAGTGTCCGGTTCCCCAACAGCCGTGTCACTGATTTTTGTTGGTGGTGAAACTTCGACTGGTAGAGGCTTAGCTCATTGCCAGCAGAGCCTCTCGGTGTAGCTAATACCACATGCAATATCCCGTCCCGACTCTCAGCTCCCCCAATACAGGTCAGTCATAAAGTAATGGACTTTATGACCTGCAGAGAGCTAAAAGCCATCCACTCAAGCATGAACACAGGACAACCTTTAAAATGGCAAATGTTAGGTGAACAAATAACTGTTTTACATATATAATTGGATTATATCATACAAACTGATGGTAAGAAAAGACCAAATGGCCAACCCAGCAAAATTTAATTGGGTTGTAACTGCCATTCTATGCAAGTTTTCCCCACACCTTCTATTTAGTTCTAACTGCCACTCTGTGCAGGTTACACCTTTGCTTTATTTATATAATTAATTAATCATTTGGATTTTTGTCCCCCTTTTCAAATGATGCTCATATTTCATGTTATAGGACTCTTGGAGCAAACCTGGGTCCATTTTGTTAGCCTTTTTCTGAACTGCCTTTCAGAAGTATGGCCTCCAGAACTAGGCACAGTACCCTAGATCAGGTCTCATCAATGACCTGCACTGAGGCATTATCATTTTTTTTTCTACCAGTTATGCCTTTCCCTGTATGATGCCTAGCATTCCTCTGGCTCAGATTATTGCCTTGTTACAGTGTTTGGCAATCTTGAGACCTCTTTCCTGACTGGACGACAATATTATCTCACTCTCCATCATGTGCAGCTCCTTTTGAATTTCTGCACTTTTTTTGCAAGGAAAGAGAATGTTTATTAGAGTCCACAATCTAAGTATAGGGCTTTTAAATATAATGTTAAGAACTGAATTAATTTTTTTAACTGATTCTGCATATCCCTCATTCTGATTTGCAAGCAGAATGAGGGATATGAATTTTGAAAAATGAATTCCATGCTTGTTCTTAGATTTCTTTAAAGCTGTATTTGATCTATTCAGATCATGCTACCATATCCTTCGGTATTTTTAAACCTCCAGCTATTTTTCTTCAAAGAGCAAGTGATTCCATGATCAACATGCTATCAGCTCTGAAGATGCTGACCTTAAACCTCAGAAATCCAAAAACAGTGTCATGTATTGATTTTTATTCCCTTTGTCTCTTCTTTTTTTTGTGTTTTGTTCTTTATTTCCTTTTTCTACTATGCACAACAGTCTTCCATGAATATTCATAAATATGTGTCATTTCATGCATGACAATGTAGATGTGCATGAGCATCCCAATTCTTTTTGGATTAGTACAAATTTTATATTTCTGTGTCACAAAAGGAAAATAGCACTTAGAAATTCTTATCATGTATTGTGCAATTTTCTTGTTTTGTAATGTATTTATTGGTGAGTTTTAATGCCATTAAGAATATTTTACATTTACCGCCAAAAGCAACATGCATAGTAGCATCATAGATGAATCTGTATGGTTGCCCATACTACACTAGCTCTGGTTATCACTGTTCTTATTATTTACCATTATTCTCTGCTCTAAGGAAGATCTTCTGACTGCCAGTCATACAATCTTGATAACCTACAGAAAGTAATTGGTCACAGAATGAATGTATACAATAAATAGATACATAAATAATAAAGTCACATAATACTGTGTAACCCGAGCATCCTTTTGGGTTACCAGTGAGCCCTGGGAAATAGTACTAGTGCAGTTAGTGAGAGAAATAATTAGGGAAGGATTTATTCATGTGCAGCCCCTCCTCTTAAGGGTGCTGGAATGGATGTCCAACTTAGAGGTTTTATAGCAAAGTTCTACCAAGGGCTCTGGGGGCACTCTAAGTTGGCAGTTTTAGAGGAAAGTTGGAGAAGTTTTGCCTTAGTTATACTTTTGGCCTGCCCAGGGCCTGGGCTCCATCCTACCTGGGTATCTTTTGGATTCAGGTCGAGAGCTTCACTACTGTAGTCTTCTCACAAGGTGCAGAGTGATTGTCCTAGGAATATTTTGGCTTTTGGACTTATATGTGGTAGGAGCCTTGCTAGACACCTTGGCCTTTCCTGGATTCAGGGAATGGGGAACCCTGTGTTTGTGTGCCCAGGAATAGAGAAGACCTGACCCAGAAGTGGTGGTGACCCATCATAAGGGGCAACTCCAGTATTTCCTTTTTGGGAATCAGAAGTAGTTATTTTTGGAGATCTGGGACCTGTAAAGCAGCAGTTCCAGCTTGGAAAAGGGATCCCCCAGTGAATTAAGAGAAGGAAAAGAATGATTACCTGTGAGTAAGAACTTAGCTACAATTTGGAGTCTTCAAGCCCTGGGAAGAGAGCAGATTTACAATCTCAGTGCAGACAGGTTTTGGCCATCTTGGAAGGGGTTTTCTCAACAAATTAAGGGTTAACCTGCCCACTGGAACTACCATTTTCCAAATCCAGGAAGGTGGATATTTCCCTTACCTACTTAAAAGACTCCTGCACAGATAGAGGAGAAGAATTTGTATAAAGAGCCAGGAAGACTGTGGTGCTGGAAACATATCAGTATTTGCGGTAAAGACTTTATTTTTGGACACTAACCCAGTGACTCCAGCATGTTTATTTGGGCACACAGCATTCACAGAAAAAAAAGAAAGTTAGCCACCCCTGCACTGGGACCCAAAACAACACCTTTCTTTCTTTATTTTATTTAGGCGATTTATATACCGTCATTCAAAGATAAGATCACAAAAATTTACCAAGTCATCTTTCGGTTTCTAGGTCAACATTCCCATTCTAGGCCAGCATTCAAATTCTGGGTCAATACCAACAATAAATACAGAATCTAGGTCATATTCATGTATAATCTTGTTATTTCAGAAGTAAATACCTATTCTAGTTATACACAACAGCATCAAATATAGTTAATTAAGGTGCTATGAAGGAGGATTGTTATCTATAATTATCATTTCATTATCCTGCATGCTATAATCAGTCTTTTTACACTTTATATCACTCATTACTGTTAAAATTACAAGTATTATCTAAAGTTCTGACAGTAACGTTATCTGCTTATTGACCGACCGCCGGCCCCTGTGACATAGTGAGGGCAAATGTAGTGCCGGCGCCATTTTGAATACTGGCAATATGGCCCGAGTGCAGGAGGTCACTCCCGGACCCCCGCTGGACTTTTGGCAAGTGTTGTGGGGGTCAGGAGGCCCCCCCAAACTGGCCAAAAGTCCCTGGGGGTCCAGCGGGGATCCGGGAGCGATCTCCTGCACTCAGGCCGTATTGCCAATATTCAAAATGGCGCCGGCGCTACCTTTGCCCTGTCACATGGTAAGGGCAAAGGGCCATCGGCGCCATTTTTATTAACGCAGCCGATGGCCTGAGAGCGGGAGATCGCTCCCCGTGCTCCCGCTGGACCACCAGGTAATTTTAAAACCTCTTTTGGGGGTTCGGGAGGGTGGGGGAGGGTTTTTTGATTATCAGATCGGGCGCAGCCGATAATCAGAACTCATATCGGGCTGGGCAATAAAAATGTTAAGATTTGGATCGGAACCGGAACCGATCAGATTCCAGTTCTGATTCACATCTCTACTTGATTTCATACATCAGGTGAAATCGATCTAGGCTAATAGTGCCAGGTCCAGGGCCGGAGGAACCACTAGGCGAACTAGGCCTGTGCCTAGGGTGCCGAGACTTAGGGGGCGCCATGGCAGGCGGCAGAATTGTGAAAGGACAAAAAGTGCCCTTTCAAAATTTGGCTAGCCCCCGCTTCCCCCCCAGTGCCACCCTCCCGACACCCCCCTGGTGGTCCAGCGGAGGGCCTTGGAGCGATCTGCCACTCCCGGGGCCTTGGCTGTCACTAATCAAAATGGCGCTGGTGGCCTTTAGCCCCTACCATGTGACAGGGGCCAACCAATGGCACCAGTAGCCCCTGTCACATGGTAGGAGCTGAAGGCCACCGGCGCCATTTTGATTAGTGGCAGCCGACGACCCGGGGCCGGCAGATGGCTCCCGGGGCCGGCAGATGGCTCCCGGTCCCGCTGCTGGACCACCAGGTCATCTGTGAGTTTTCTTTTGTTGGGGGAGTTGGGACTGCGACCAGGGACGGGGCTGGGGGCGGGGGTGTGGAGGGGGGGCCTTGCAAGACTGAAGGTGCCTAGGGTGCCCAATCCCCTTGCACCGGCCCTGGCCAGGTCTAGTAATTGCAGGCTGAAACTTTATATTTAGAGCCAGTGTGAGACATAATGGTAGTACTGTCATCCTACCCTAGGTACAAACATTCTCCTATGCAGTACCAAGCAACAGTTCCATGGGGATGGTAGTAAACGTGACTGCACCCAGCCAGGACTCTAATATAAACCAGCAAGTCGGGGAGGGGGGGGGGGGAGGGGCTGTGGCATGGCCAAATTTAGGAACAGGCAATATATGCATGTGCCTTGGGCATCAAATTCTGAAGGCACCCAAAAATGGAACTCTCTTTGTTACTGTCTGATTTCCAGGGGCAAAATCTTCCACCCCTGGTCCCCTGCCTATGGGCTCCATAATGTTAAATCTGGTCTTGAGCTGGGATGCTCTGCAGTTCATTTTGAGGGGTGATGAACCAGAGAGCACTATCTGCTCAGACCAGAAAGAGTGTGATGTTATTCCATTTCTGCCTCTGCCACCCTGCTAAATATCAACGCATAGTGGCACAGATTCATGATCTCCATTCTTCTGCTGTTGCTGGGGGAACTCAAGAAGCACTCATGGTCTCTAAATAGCAGCAGCAGCAGGCACTGGCAGAGCCAATACAATACCTTCTGCTGCTATTTAGTTTGTTTTCCTGGAAACTAATTATGAGAGAAACTATTTGCCTGGTCGTTTAAGATTGCTAGATCACCAGTCACTGAACAGCTGTCATGTTTAGCTGTTTGTTCCATTTTGCACATTTAGAAAACCTGGTTTTAAGCATCACCATATGATGCAAACCATCTTCAGAAACAAAACAATTGGTGACCGGGCTAGACTAAAATTTCTGAAATGCTATCAGGTGTTGGATGCACTGCATTAAATATCCCTTTAGAAAATGTCACTGTCTGAAACAAAAACTGGCAAAGGAAAATTCTTCTCATTAAGTATTGTTCATCAATCATTACGTATTATAGACAGAGTAGCTTTTTTTATTGGTCATTGAAAATTGTGATGTTTTCACCCTTGTAACCGCAGTTTACAAATTTTGCTATTTCAGCAGTTTGGGATCCTGTGATTTCAAGTTGTAGTCACTCAACCCAAAGCAGAGGCTTTATTACTGAGCTGCTAGTAGCACAGGTAGTTTCTTTTTCTAAATTAGCTTGTAGGCCACAGTTAAGGCCCACAAGGTTTAACAGTTGTTCCCAGTCTGATTCAGATTGCTAAGAAAAATCCCAAGATGAAGTGGAATCTATAGAGAGACTTTGGTATTCTTTATTTTGGATCTAGTTGGTGATTTAAGGGCAGATTTTCAAAGGGTCACGCGCGTAACTTACGAGCATAACCCCGAAGAAGTGCTCCTGCGCGCGCCGAGCCTATTTTGCATAGGCTAGACGACGCGCGCAAGACCCGGGATGCGTGTATGTCCCGGGGCTTTGAAAAAGGAGTGGGAAGGGGGTGGATGTGTGGTCGGGGTGCTGGTCTGGGGGTGGTCCGGGGGCAGGAGCAAGGCCTCCGGCATGGCGGCCATGCCGGAGGATCGCACGCCGGCAGTTGGCCGGCGCACACGTTACGCCTGCCAGAGGCAGGTGTAACTAAGACAACAAAGGTACAGGGGGATTTAGGTAGGGCTGGGGGTAGGTTAGATAGAGGAAGGGTGGGGAAGGTGGGGGGTAGCGGAAGGAAAGTTCCCTCCGAGGCCGCTCCGATTTTGGAGCGGCCTCGAAGGGATCGGGGAGCGCTATCGGGGCTCCCCTAGGGCACTGCTCGTGCAAGGTACACAAGTGTGCACCCCTTTGTGCGCGCGCCGACCCCGGATTTTATAACATGCGCGCGCATGTTAGAAAATCGGGCATAGATTTGTGCGCGCCGGGTTGTGTGCACAAATCTACACCGGCGCGCATGTTAGAAAATCTGGCCCTTACTGTTCCATTCATTTATTTTTAAAGATTTACCTTTTCCTGGTGAAAAAATGAATATTTCTAAATATTTATTTTACTGTTCAACTTAAAAAGATTGCTTAAACTGGGTCAGCAAATGACTGTTTGAAGGGGAAGTACATTTTGAAGTATCAAAAAAATTAAAAGATTTTTCTTTTATTTGTCCAGAGCAATTAAAGATTTTCTTACTGAAAGATTAGTGTACAACATTCTTCCTATTCCACGGGGAGGAGGAGGGAGGTGTATAATTTTCCTTATTATAGCCATAAGTGTTAGAGCTTGGTAGCATGCCAATTGTGAACTTTAGTAGTAAACATTAAATAATGGCAGATATGGCCCATCCAGTCTGCCCAGTAAGGTGCTTAGGGTTGAACAAGCTGTGTTTGATCGACTGTTCACAATAATCCAGGTGAGGTCTCATGACTTGTACGAAGGTATTATCGCTTCTATTTCCCTTCTAGTTATACCTCTCTCAGTTCACCTTAGCATTCCTCTGGCTCTTGCTCCTGCCTTCTCACACTGTTTCTTTATCTTGAGATCATTATACAGTATATGATTGCCCTGAGGTTTCCTTCTTGCTTGGTGGACAGCAGTATCTCATTACCCATCATGTACTGCTCCCTTGGATTTCCAAATCCTAAATGTAAGATCTTGAATTCCTTTGCGTTGAAAGACAATAGTTTAAATATTTCATTAGAAGGAGATCACCATCTGAATATAGGTCTCAAAAATAAAATATTCAGAACTGAACTCATTTTTGAATTGTTTTGATCCTGCATATCCTTTATTCTGATTTACAAGCAAATAACGATATAATACAAAAGCAGTTAAAAATTCTACTCTTGTTCTTAGATTTCTTTAAAGCTGTAATTGCCAAAGTTTTCAAATTATGCTGCCATATCCATCTGTACCTTTAAACCTCCAGCTGTTTTTCTTCAAAGAACAAGTGATTCCAAACTCAACATACTATCATCTCTGAAAATGCTGGTGTTAAAACGTAGAAATCCAAAAACTTTGTCATTTATTATATTTCTCTTTGCTTCTTCCTTCTTTGGTGAGGAATCAGCTTAGGCTAGGGGCCAGAGGGCTCAAGTGAAGGCATGACTAATTTTGAAGCCTTAAATAAGGACTGGAAGACCAAGGGAGTGTGATGGCCAACGGGCTCAGGTTTGGGCCAGAAAGACATCTTGGGGTGTACTCCACTGACAACAGGAGGAAAGTGGCAGGCTTGCTGTGTGTAGTAGTCTGCCTGAGCTGGACCCTTTCTTGACATTGTTGATCTAGGCAATGCACCACTAATGAGGGATCTTAGGCAACCAGCAGCAGCAGGACATGGGAAGGCCTGATGGCTTTTCCCAAGAGTTTATGATTGGCATGGTCAGGCTATGTATTTTATTTATTTATTTTAAAAATGTAAATATTGTATCATCTAAAATTCTGAGCAGCTTCCAAAAAACATTCAAAATTTCAACATAAATAATCAAGATAATAAAATACATAAAATCATTAAAACAATAAAAAACATTAACACAAATCATTAACATGTAAATCAACAAAAACATAAAACAAGAAATAGCAGCAAATATTCATCTAGTGCATACTGAATATTTCATATGGTAGTTACTACATAATCAACAACATTGCCTGTAACACTTAAAAGTATGCTTTAGAAGTAAATTCAAACAAGTTGCTTTTTGAAAGTTGTTTTTTTTTTTTTAACAAACCTGCTTATGCAATGCCAGAGGAAGCTCATTCCATATCTGGGCTCTAGCAAATGATAATACATTATCTCATGAGTCTGCTACCCTAATTGATCTATGTTTAAGGATGTCCAGAAAGCATTGTCCCTCTGATCTAAGGTTTCTCACCAGTTGAATAATCCTTATTAGTAATCAATACAAAAAGGAGCATCATGACAAAGCATTATGAATTAAAACCAAAGTTTTATACTGGATTATAAATGTAATTGATAACTAATATAACAATTTTAAAATAGGTGAAATATGTTCACACTTGGAGGTTCCTGTTAAAATCCTTGCAGATGAATTTTGCATCATCTGTAGTGATAGCAAGACATATTTCGGCACCTCAAGGAACAATAAATTGGAAAGTAGGGATGTGCATTCGTTTAAAACAAAACTGCAAAATACGATGAATAAGGCTAATTTGTTTCATTCGGGGGGGGGGGGGGGGGGTGTTCCGAAATGAATCAGAGGCCCCCATGAATGAAACAAATCATTCATTTATTTCATTTTAAACTAATGATTTGGACCTAGGTCTAGGCCTGAAGCAGCGGCCTCACCTAGGGCATAGGCCAAGGTCCAAAGCAAGGGGCCATGGCCTATGTCCGAGCGCAATGCCAGTGCCTCAGCCAGGGCCCAAAGCCGGGGCCTCACTTAGGCTGGGTCTCGATGCTGGGACCTCAGCACGGACCCAGGCCTGATGCCATGAAATGGCCTCCAGATTGGGTCACAGCATCGGGCCTGGGTCCAGATTCTGACCTAGGTTTAGGTCCCAGCATCAGGATCTAGCATTCAGGTTGGGTCTCGGCATTGGGCCTGGATCTGGGCCTAGGCCCTGGAATTGGGTCCTGGCTTCTGTATCGGGTCACGGTGTTGGGACTGGATCCGGACCCTGGCCTAGGTGAAGACCTTGGTGTCACAACCCAGCCTTCAGGCTGGGTCTTGGCATCAGGCATGTGTCTGGGCCAAGGCCTCAGCATTGGGGCATAGTCTTCAGTCAGGCTGAAGCCTCAACCTTGAGTAGGCCAAGGTCGCAGCAACCTACTGTGCTCTCATCCTATGCAAGGCCACAGCTTCAGCCTAGAAGCCAGCAGATCCCCATCGGACCGGGTAAGTGGGGGCCAGGGAGGATTTCGGCACCTGCATTTTTCAGGTTGGTGGGCGGGAAGCCCCAGGAGGCCTTGTTTTCATTTTTTGGCCATTTTTTTGGATGGGGGGCGGGGGGGTTAATTGACTCATTTTTTCCTCACAAATGAAAACAAATCAAACAATCCACGAACCAAAATTAGTGGAAAAAAACCTCCTGAAATAAAACTTAAACGAAAACAAATTGTTTTCTCTTGCATATCCTTATTGGAAAGTTTGGGAAATATTAGAACCTGCAAAATATTTTGAAAATTTGAAAGATCTAGTTAAGGTTTTAAACAGTGTAACATACACAATTTGCAGGATAATTTTTTTAACTAAAGATTTGACAGGTCATCCGCTAGGATATTTCATTTGTTTTCCCAAATTTAACCACTATACCCCAACTCTATCACTTTTACAGGGAATCAGGAGCTGTATATCATCAGTGTACAAATAGTATTGTAGCCCAAGACCAGCCAAAGGTTTACATAATGGGCTCAAATAAACATTAAATAGAGTGACTGAGAGAGATGACTCCTGAGGTGCTCCTGTACTGAGTGACACCCATGAGGATGTTGAGGTACCTAGTTTTACATAATAAAATCTGTCAGAGACATATGAGGTAAACCATTCTAAAACATTGTCTCTCAGTTCAATTTGTGCCACCCAAGAACAAAAAATTGTAATTATTTTTTTCTGTATTTAATTATTTTTTTCTGTATTTTCAGAACCTGTTCTGAGTGGTTTCCAAGGGTATCAAATGCTGTGGCCACTAATATCCAATATGTTTGGTCTATGACTCTGTGGTGTGTTGTATGAATTTGTGAAAGGGGAACGTGGTCTAACTAGCTGTCTTGCCTGCCTCTGTTATTTCAAGCTCAACATTATGTCAGCTCTAAAGATGCTAACGTTAAAGTACATAAACCCCCAAACTTTGTAATTTATTGTTTTTTCTCTTTCTTTGTCTCTTCTTAATTTCTGTTTTGTTCTTTTTCTATTATGCAAAGAAGTCTCACATTGTTATTCATAAATACAGTATGTGTCATTTCATGCATGGAAATATACATGCACCCAAGAGCATCCCACTTCTTTTGGACTGATCTTAGATTTCTGAATCACATCTGGAAAACAGTATTTAAAAAATTCTTAAATAATTTCATATATATGTAAGGAGGAAAGTAATGTGGGAGGTGGCGATGGAAGGAGGTCTGTGCTCTCCTGCCCTGATTGTCATTTAAGCTTTAGAAGAATGGTTAGGCGGTGAAGAGGCTACACCAACTTGGAGGGGTCTGGGGAAGGGTGGTACTAATGTTAGGCCACACAGGCCTCTTGATCCTTAGGTTGGAGAAGGGCAAAAGTTAGGATTGCCAAGTTCTGTCTTTGTCTTTGTATATAGGGGATTGAAAGGGGTTGTATTGGGGACGTTATGTCCCTGCCATTGTTCATCTGTTTGCTAAGTACTTCAAAGATTTGAGGCTTAGGTCCATAGGTATGGACATACAGTGAAAAATATAATAATGTTAATAATATAGGGGTAGATTTTCATAGGTGCGCACACGCATCCATGTGCGCGTACTTCCCGGTGCCCACACATGGACGCACCAATTTTATAATATGTGCGCACCAGCATGCACATATTATAAAATCATTGAACCATGCGTACATGCATGCTGGAGTTTGTAATCCGCGCGCAAAGGAGGTAAAGTTCTGCAAATTTGCGAGGCGACGCATAGCGGCCTTCCCCAGTTCCCTCCCAGTCCACTCCAGTTAAGGAACTAACCTACCCCTACTCTAACCGCCTTTCCCATTCCCCTTCCCCTCTCCTCTCCTCTCCTCTCCTCTCCTTCCCAACCCTTAAACCCTTTCTCCTATCTTTTTCAAATTTTATTTTGTTTCTTACTGCACCATTAGAGCAGTAGCAACTTTCACACGCCTTCCGTCCCTTCCCCGGTACATTAGCAAATGGCAAGACAGAGCACACAGGAGCTCAGAGATAAGGCAGGGGGAAGAAACTGTGCAGGAACACTGGAACTCAGGAATACTATGAAGAGACAGGAAGGCAGGAACAGTAGTTACAAACACTAAAGAGCCAAGGCAAGTGGCAAATGGCCGCTGTACCGGACACCTCCATCCCCGCCCTTCCCTGCCCCTCCCAACTGCCCCTTTTCTTTGGCCCAGTACTCCTGCACGTAACGAGCGTTACGCATGTGGCTGGGCCCCTTTGAAAATGGGTGCGGCAGGCACAAGGCCCAGCCATGCTCATAACCCTCATTTTTAATGCACGCAGGGGATTAGAAATCAGGCCAATAATTTTTAGCAGTGATCAGGAAATTAACAAGGATATCAGAGAAAATTGGAAGTAATTGAAACATATCCAGTGGTGGTGGATGCTTGGTGCTGTGGTGTGGCTGGCGCCACCTAGAGGGCAGACTCCCTAGCTCACACCAACAGCTGCCAGTTCTGCGGCCGGCAGATCTTAGTTGGTTCCTTAAGGTGGTGAATACAGCAAGTCCAAAGCCAGGTGAGGGTCTGGGTAGGCAGCAGACAGCGGATACCAGAAGATAGGTCAGAGATCAGGACAGACAGCAGATGGCAGATATCCTAGGGTAGAGGTCGGGGCAGGCAGCAAACAAAGCAAGGTCAGGTCCAAACAGAAGGTCAGGTCCATGCAACAGTCAAATAATGGTCAGTCCAAGCTGGGGTCAGAATCCTAGAAGTCAAGGCAGGGAGCACAGGGCAAGACAAGGACCAAGACAAGACAAACAGACCACAACAAGGGCAAGACAGAGCACACAGGAGCTCAGAAAGGTGGGGGCAGGAACTGTGCAGGAGCACTGGAACTCTGGAACACTATGAAGAGACAGGAATGCAGGAACAGTAGTCTGGGTGTTGAATTCTTAGATGGCCTCCTCATTCCAATTCTGGGTATCAGAGATCTTTTTAGTAAGGGCCGTGAGCGGTGCAATCAAAGAGGAGAAGCTGTGGACAAACTTACAGTAATAATTTGTGAATCCAATGAACTGTTGCAGGACCTTGAGGCATACTGGCCGAGGATATCCCAAAATAGCTTTAAACTTGTCTAGGTTCATCATAAGCCTGGCTTGAGAGATAATATATCTGAGTAATGTCAGTTGCTGCTGCTCAAATATACAATTTTCTAGCTTAGCATAGAGATGGTGCTCACGGAGTAGTTGAAGAACTTGCTTCATATGTTGTCAATGCTGATCCAAGGTCTTGGAAAAGACAAGGATGTCATCAAGGTACACAATCAAATGGGAGTGGAGAAAGTCCCAGAAAATTTAATTAACCATGAACTGGAAGAACTTGGGAGCATGCACAAGCTGAAGGGCATCACCAAATATTCATAATGCCCATCTCTAGTGTTGAAGGTTGTCTTCCACTTGTCACCTTTTTTTATCCTGATCAGATTGTATGCCCCTCAGAAGTCAAGCTTAGTGAATATCTGTGCCCCTTTGAGGTGGTTGAAAAGCTCAGTGATGAGAAGCAAGGAGTAGAGATTATTTTTGGTGATAGCGTTGTACCTACAATAGTCAATATAAGGACAGAGTGACATGAACTTTATCCCACAAAGAAAAACCTGACCTCAGTGGATGACAAGGACAGGTGAATGAACCCCATCTCCAGATTCTCTTGGAAATATTACAGCATTGCTTCGGTGTCTGGGGCAGAGAGAAGGTAAACCCTCTTCCTAGGAGGCATTTTCCCCAGGAGGAGTTCAATGGGGCAATCATAGGAACAGTCTATTGGGAGAGTCTCATCTTGCTGCTTGCTGAAGATATCTGCATAGGCTGAGTAATGTGAAGGCAGGAAAGGTAACTCTCGAATCATCACTCAGGAAAGAGGGATAGCCAGCTGGATTCTGGATAGACAATGCATATGACAGGAAGCACCCCATCTGGAAATTTTCAGAATGCCCCAGTTCATATGAGGTTGGTGCTGAGTCAACATACCTGGGAACTTTTGAGTTGGGGCCTGAGAATACTGTTGAGTAGCAGAGGGCGGGGGGAATGGGATATGTATTGGCTTTCTCTCTTATACTGCCCCCCCACCCAACTAATCCATACTTTATTTTTCTCCTATCCATCACCATCACAAGTCCCTCCTCCCGAGATGACCCAGCATACTTCCCTTTCATTTCTTCCTGACCCCAGCATGCTCTTTGCTTCCTCCCACTATAAGTTTCAGATCCATGACTTATGCCTCCTCACTCTACCCTTAGCTGAGTGATTACCCACTTGTTCTCTGCACAGTTCCTGAGAGGGGAGGGGTTGGAGCAGGAAACAAAGTGCTGAGTGAGACTCAGGGCACTGGACAATAGATTTATTTTTTTTTTTTGGGGGGGGATGAGTTCTGTTTGTCCAAGTGCAATGTAAATAAGGGTAACAAAATAATTTAATTATAATTACTTGATTCCTGGAAAGGATTATGGGAAGCCATAGGTGGTCCAGTTAGCTGGTGAGATTTGGGAGGCCCAAGGAAAAGGAGAAGTATGGCTGCAATTTTGGAGGTGCCTGGGGAAGAGGTATGGTCTCCTAGACAAAGGAGCAGCATGATGCTGCTGTAGGTGGCTGCATGCCACATATAAGAAGTGCCATGAGATCAATGCAAAGGCTTCTTGTGGTACCAGCATGGAGGAGAATGACCACATAGGGGTAGGCACAGAGCAGCAGCAGGGAATTGGGCCCCTGCTGTGGCTGCCATTCTCACCGATAGAAGGGCCCTGGTGTGAAAAAAACAAAGTGTGCGCCACCATGGTTTTTGTGAGGAATGGAATGCTAAGCATCGGGGGCCTTGGGAAAGCCCTCAGCACATTGATAATATGCAGACCACAATCCTCTGATGTCACTGATGACATCAGCAGGTCATCACATGTCCCAGAAAAAGAGATGATAAAAGTTAATTTTAAGTTAAAAAAAAACACAAAAATAAAATTATAAAACCCCCAATCTGAGGTTAGGGAGACATTGCTCCCGGACCCCCGCTGGACCACCAGGGGCTTTTGGCAAGTCTTGGGGGACCCTCCTGACCCCCACAAGACTTGCCAAAAGTCCAGCGGGGGTCCGGGAGTGACCTCCTGCACTCGGACCATCAGCTGCCAGTATTCAAAATGGCGCTGATAGCCTTTGCCCTTACTATGTCACAGGGGCTACAGGTGCCATTGGTCAGCCCCTGTCACTTGGTAGGAGCACAAGATGGCACCGACCATCCAGTGCTCCTACCATGTGACAGGGTCCAGCCAATGGCACGGATACCCTGTCACATGGTAAGAGCAAAGGGCTATCGGCGCCATTTTGATTAGTGGCAGCCGACAGCCCAGGAGCAGGAGACAGCCCGGAGCGGGAGATCGCTCCCGGGACCCTCACTGGACCACCAGATACCTGTACAAAGTTTTTGGGGGGTCGGGAGGGTGGGGGAAGCTAAGGGGTTAGTTTTAAAGGGTCGGGGTGGGTTTTTTGTTTATCGGCTCGGGCACAGGCAATAAACAAAACCGTGATTGGGCCCGATGGAAAAAATCCCACATGTGAATCGGGACCAGAATCCGAACCGTGGTAATGCATATGGAGATAGACTCAAACATGTACACCCTAGAAGAAAGGTGGGATAGAGGAGATATGATAGACACATTTCAATATCTATAAGGCTTCCATGCACAGGAGGTCAGGCTCTTACAGTAGAAAGGAGGCTCTAGAGCAAGGGGTCATGGGGTGAGGGTGAAAGGGGATAGACTCAGAAGTAATCTGAGGAAATATCTCTTTACAGAGAGGGTGGTGGATGCATGGAACAGCATCCCAGTGGAGGTTGTGGAGGCAAAAACAATACCTGAATTTAAGAAAGCATGGGATTTCTTTGGGAGTGATGGGAATTATAAGGGCTAGATAAATTAGATGGATGGGCAGACTAGAAACAGAAATGACGGCAGAAAAGGACCAAATGGTCCATCCAAGCTTATACTAGTTTTTGCCATGCCTAAAGATCACCCACATTTTTATCAGTTTCCCAGACCATAAAAGTCAGGGCTCTTGTTTATTGCTTTCCAAGTCCAATTCTCCATTATCTCTTGCCGCTGAGGCAGAGAGCTAGGTGGTCCATATGGTCTTTTTCTGCCATCATGTTTCTATGTTTAATAAGTTCCCATTTGCAAGCTCAGAATATGAAGGGCTGTTTTATCTTGAGAAGGCTAAAACATATCCTTGATAGAAAAGTTGCCAAGGGAATTAAAGAAGTTACCTTGAGATTATTATAAAAGTTTGTTGAGGAACTATTGTGATTGCAACAAGAGATTAGTTGCTAATTATCTTTTTTCTATTGTTAAAGATCATAGAGAAGAAACATAATAATACACTTCACATAAAATGTGCATGGATGTATGAATATTTGAAGTGATTCTGTCTCCGTTTGCCAGTTTTCTCAGCTCACTATTAATAATGTCTCTTCCCATTTTCTTTCACATCTGATATCCCATTTTACTGGAAATTGGACAGGGTGAGTCTAATTAATCTTTTATTTATTAACTAGCAAAACACAGTATAATAAGACATTGTGACTTCGGGGAACTCAGTACAATAGCTTCCAGAAGATTGATGGAAATAGGAAGGTAGTCACTCTTATTGATTTGATTAAAATTAGGATACTAGGGAGAAGAGTAAGATTCTAGATGAAGACAATCAGCAGCACAAGCCAGCTTCAAATCCAAGTATCTAAAGGTTTTCTACATTCAAGAAAAATACATTCAAGAAAAATACATTCAAGAAAAATATCAGCACCAGTCCCCTCTTGCAACCTACAGTGACTGCTAGGAACAGAGATAAGTGTGTGCACACAAACAAAGCGATAGGTGTTAACTCACTTCTCAAAATTAAAAATACTAATAACTTAAAATAAGTTGAGAGGGATAGAAAAAAGGAGGAGGAGGAGAGAGAGTGGAACACAGAAAGAGAGGAAAAAATATTAAAAACTGACAACATACAGAGAATAAGTTTAGTAGCTGAAAAATCACAGTTTCTGTACTTTCAGTGAGTGTAGTCATTACAGATCTAAAAATAGAAATAAACAAAGAATCAATTCTAATAGTCTGAGGTAATATGTTAAGTAGTAAAAAAAAGTTTAAAAGTATTTATTACTCACCCCAAACCTTAGAGGGGCAGGTAAGAACTACTTTTTAAACAAATACATGAAATATAATTATTTGAGAATTATCCATTCATTTATGGAAACCAGTTTCTGAATTTCTAAATTTCTAAGTTTTGTAATACCTGAAGAAGTGAAAAGAAAATCGTTTGGTTTAGCAAATCTTTGAAATACATTTCATTAAAGCTAAGTACTTACAAACTCTGAGTAAGCATTAAAACAAAGCTATCGATTGGTGGAAAACTATTTGATCTTGTTCCTTTGCTCATGAACATCTGATTTACTGCCAACTTCTCATCTGAATATCAGTGCAATAAAAATTGCATTATTTTCTTAACGGAGTGCTATTTATTTATTTCATTGTAACTACATTCCGGGTTATAACATCTGCTAAACTTCTCACTGTATCTGTATAATTGGAAACCCCAAATCGTGACGGCGGAAGTGAGAGGAACACAGCCTGGGTGGTTTACAGGAGCAATGCCCTGTAAGGATCACCAAGCCCCCATCATCATTGTTACGTATGTATGTGGGAAGCTGTATAAAATCCTGAACATTTCCAGGTTCATTCATTTTTTAAAACAGTGTACACACTATTCAAAAATAGCACAAACTATTTGTCAATAGCATCTGCTTCTTTCTGAAACAAAAATGAAAAAATAAAATGCTTTCAAAAAAAGAATAAATACTGATCTGAAAAGGAATAAAAGAAATGAAAACAATTTCCCAGTACATATGTACATTTTAATATAGCCTGTTAAGACAGCTATCCAGGTTCACAAACTCAAATAACTTCTATACTTTTATAATGAACAGACTTACTTGGTTAAACTTAATCAGTTTAAACTCTTCTTCTGGAACATCTATTTATTTATTCAAATAACTTTTAGCCAGATAATGACGTATTCAACTATAAATTATCTGGACACGGGGAAATATTTAAATCACAGATTTGTCTGGCTAAGTCCCACATTCTAGGCTGGGACTTTAGCCAGACAAAGCAGGGGTTTAAAATATTCCTCACACTGAATAGATAGTCTTTAGCTAGGTAATGCGTTACCTGGAAAAAACTTACCCGGATAAAAGAAGAAGTGCTCTGTGGGTGGGGATTAAATGTAATCAGTTAGTGCTGATATTCAGTTCTCCCCCGGCAAGCTTATCTGGATAAGCTATGTAGGTATGCTGGACACTTCAGTTCCAACGGCCTATTTTATAGCAAGTTAAATCACAAAAAAGAGTCAAGCAGGTGCAATCCCTCACTCTCACCCCCACTCACCCCCCAAAATAATTAACAAAAATGCCAGCACCTAGTGAATGATCCTTCCCAACCCCCAAAGTAATACTACCAATTTTGTCACCATAATGACCAGATAAGAAATTGTAATCAACTGGCTCTGAGCCAGGACTCCTACTGCCATCCTCCCAGCCCACCTGGAACCCCCACTCACCAAGCCCCAGCTGGCAGGCAGTAGAATCTTATCCCTGCTGGTCACATCTGGCATTGCTCTGACAGCGTGTGCTACCAACTCTGCTGGTAAGCGTGATCAGAGAATTGCTTTGAGAGTGGCATCTGGGGAGGTGCTGCACCACTATGGTGGTGTAATCCTTGTCCTTATTTTGGCCAGGGGGATTGGGCACTAGGCAGCAACATTTTTGTGGATTTGTTTTGGGGGGCTTGAGGATTGCCATCTTCTTGACTTTTTTGTTTGTGATTTAACCTATCTGTATTCCCGTAACTTTACCCAGAAAACTGTAGTTGTGTCCATAAATATACCTGGGAAAAGTTATCTGGCTAAAGTTTCCTGAATAACTTCAACAGCATGGTTATAGTTATCCAAATAATATAAGCCAAGTATATTCAGCAGAAGACTTGACCTGCTGAATATTCGGCTGAAGTTAGCAGGTAACTTTGCCTGGAGATTTTTTATGCTCACTAGCCTACTGAATATGGACCTTTTGTCTTTATCTGCCATACTATTCTGTTTTCCTCAAGCAAGAATAGGTAATTATAGTCCTGCAGTGTCACAAAATAGTTCTGGTTTTCAGGATATATACAATGATTATGCATGAGGAAGATTTGCATGCATGACATCCATTGTATGCAAAGCTCTCTCATGAATATTCATGTGGATGTCCTGAGAAGCAGACCTATTTGTAGTATTCCATGACTGCTTGCCACCCCTGTGCTAGAAAGGGCTATGGTAATATGATGCAAAGCACATGCTAACAAATAAAGGGGTCAATTTCAAAAGGAGCATGTGTGTGTCCATTTGCGCACGGTTCCCGGTTCCTTGTGCGATACAAGGCTTTTTACATGTGTGGGCCTTTGAAAATCCATCCTAAAGTTGTCAGGAACATCCAGACTTGAGCCAGCAACCTTGATCTGTATTGCTGATCTCTAAATTTTGACTGTCACTTCATTTGTTTCTAAAAGCTGTTGTACCTTTTAGGGGTGTGCATTCGTTTTCGCCGTTTTGGCGATCCACAACATGTTACACTTTTCGTTATATATGTGGGGAGGCGAAACGCATCGCGACTCCCCACAAATATAACTTATTATCCGTCTAATTCGTTGTGCCCCTATTAGCTAGCTATGATTTCACAAAATGGCAGCACCCATATCCTACATTCCGGTATCGATGCCAACCTGTCTGATCCTTTCCTGTCACAGTGACTCACAGGAAAGGGTCGGACAAGTCGGCATGGATACCGGAATGCAGCATATAAGTGCGGACATATTGTTAAATGCACTGAATGCAGCCAATTGCGCTGTCATTCAGTGCTCTCTGTGGATTTTACTGATGAGCCAACACTATATATACATCAGCAGGAGGAGAGCCACACACTTACTTTACAGCGGTGGTGTGGGGAGGTGGAGTTTGTGTAAGGAGGCTGCTGCACTGAGAGATAGGCTAATAGTTAGTAAAGACCAAAGAGAAAGAAAAATCTATTTATTCTTTATTTTGCTGCAGTGCCAGCTAGTCCTGTTTCTGTTTGTTTCAAGCAGTTTATTTAGGTGATCTGACTGAGACGCTGTGCCAGGGAGAGAAGCTGCTAGCTACTCTGGTTGGGAGAGATATATTTTCATCCATTTTCCTGGTGTGACAAAAATTCCAGCTTTTTTAAACTGAGTTTTTTTTTTTAATTCAAGTCACTCAGTCTCTCTGTTCACTGGGCTGCAGTGGGTAGTTTAACAGACTGAACCTTATTATTGGGACGGTCTGTGCATTCAAGTGCCCAGTCTGCCTCTTTTGTGCTTACAAGCAAGCAGCATCTGTGTGTGCAGCACACACCTTACATTAGTGCATAGCAAGGCACCATGACAGTGGGCAGTGGGTAATTTAACAGACTGAACCTTATTATTGGGACGGTCTGTGCAGTCAAGTGCCCAGTCTGCCTCTTTTGTGCTTACAAGCAAGCAGCGTCTGTGTGCACACCACACACCTTACATTAGTGCATAGCAAGGCACCGTAACAGTGGGCAGTGGGTAGTGGGTAGGCATTACTCAGTGACATTAAATCCATAATGTCAGGGAAAGCTAGATGTAGTCGAGTGATTGGGACTGGCAGAGGAGGCACTTCAAAAGACACTAGTGCAACTCCCCCATTAAAGTTAAAAAGGCACCTGTCGTAATCTAAGCTCTTTGTAGGGGCCAGCAGTTCCATCCTGAAAGAAATTAAATCTGACCATGATGCATCGCCATTGCCACCACATGTTTCTGGCCCTGTAGTTTTGGAGGTGAGGGAAGGAGAGGCAGGGTCATACCAGAAAAAATGTCAATACCCAAAAGCAGCAGAGGGACAGAAGTCTCGACTAACACTTGGGGTAGATTTTCAAAGGGGTTCGCACATAAGATACATGTGTACCCCCTGAAAACCTACCCCAAACCCCCCCTGCGCACGCCGAGCCTATTTTGCATAGGCTCGGCAGTGCACGCAAGGCCCAGGATGTGCGTAAGTCCCGGGGCTTGCAAAAAGGGGCGGTCGGGGACATGGCCAGGGGGCACAGTTAGGAATTGGGGGCATGTCCAGGGGCGTGTTGGCGGTCCGGGGGCGTGGCCGGGTACCCAGACACAGTGGTCTGTGTTGGGGCCTGCTGCGCCGGCGCGCATAAGTTACTACTGCCCGGAGGCAGTAGTAACTTCTCTGATAAAGGTAGGGGGTCTAGATAGGGCCGGGGGGGGGGGGGGGGGGTTAGGTAGGGGAAGGTGCGGGGGGTAGAAAAAGTTCCCTCCGAGGCCGCTCCGATTTCGGAGGGAATGGGCAGCGCGCGCAGGGCTTGGCGCCCGCAAGTTGCACAAATGTGCACCCCCTTGCGCGCGCCGACCCCAAATTTTATAAGATACGCATATTGTTGGCAAAATGTGCACTTAGAATTCCACAATTGCTCATGTTTGACTGTGTTCCATTGAAATTCATGAAGGCCTGACATGTTCTGTATGAAACATGTTGAAAAGTAGAGTGGCACTTTGATATCTTGAGACCTGTCCTGTATAGGTGAAATATCATTCTTGGACAAGAGAACATCAACTCAAGTTTTTTTATCTTGGTACTGCAGACTTTTCATTTTTATTTTTGATTCGCCAAGTAGTTTGCCCTTTTTTTTTCTGTCTGCCCCTTGCGTTCTGCTTTACAGCTCTTGTTCCATTCTACTGAGAAAAAAAGAAACATGTGGCAGATTTTACTTTCTATTTATTTTATCAGCAGAATTTTGGATTCCTTTCAGAAAAAAAAAGTGTCTGGGTTCTTTAATCATATCCGTATTTCATTTCAGTCTAATGTCATAGAAAGGGAAAATGGTGTGGAGATGCAGGCTTCCCATGGCAAAACACATTATTTTCGTATCAGTCTTCCATCAATAAATTGCAGGGTATTTGCCAGAGTAATGAGGGTTTTCCAATTTAACTTCACTTATGCAGACACATTCTGCTCTTAAACAAATTGAATGAATTCAGGATCTTCCCCTATGATGTATTCTAAAGCACTATAATACCAGTATCCTGTTCAACTAAAATTGCTATGAGCTTGATGACAGATATGGCAGGAAGCAAACAGGATCAATTTAGTCCAGAGATGTAAGGAGCAGCAAGAACGTGTAAAGCACGGTATCTGTCAGTGAATCTAGAGAGTGAAGAGTGGAACAAGGGGGAAGCTGTAGCAGGCAGTAGGAAGTACCAGACAAGAGAGAGAAGAAAGACCTTTTCCCCATCCTCTGTCTATGGGAAAAGATCTGGATGAATCAGGACCAAAGAGGATATTGGAAAGATTGATTGCTGACCTTAATGGTTCTGGAAAGATTTATGACTGGCCTTAACTTCTTTTCCTTAGAAGACTTCCTGTAAGAACTCACTGCTTGGCACTGTTGGAGTCAGGATGGTGGGCTCGATGGACCAGACTGACCCATTTTGGCAGGTGTTACCCCTGCTGCTCTTCATACTTTATTTTCTGCCTTTCATTCCTGATTTTGTAAGCGTGTGGATAGCATTCAGGAACTGTAGGTATTTCCCTGTCCCCAGACAGCTTACAGTCTAAGAAGTGAATTTTCAAAGGGGTTCCATGTGTAAAAATATCACATACGGGCATAAGAAGCATGTTTAAACATGCATCCTATTTTATAAACATCAAGAATACGCATGCATTTTAGAGGGGGAAAACAAGGGAAGGACTAGGAGCATTTCAGGTTGGGGTTCAGAAATATACATGGTAGTTATTTTGTAAGAGATATGTGTATACAAAACTAATCTGATTCTGTACACTCTTACACCTGCTAATTGACTCATGCAAGTGAAAACAGATTAGTCTGAAGTTTTTGAGTGGCAGGTCTGGGTTAGCTGGTAGGGGTTAAGGGTAAAGCTCTATAGAGTTTAGATGAACTGGAGAAGGACTGGGTGGACTGCGGAGGTATGGTTGAATTAGTGATTCCCAGTGTGTACACAAGTATCTTCAAAATGGTATGCTTGCCTATTTTATAAAATACTTGCCTTGATGTTTTCTATCTGGGTGTTTATTCACACGATGTCACAATTATTTTGCATGTGAAATATATATGCGTATGTGTATAAAAAGCGTAAAGAAAGTATGTGCTTTGTTGCTTGGAAATATTTGCATGTTCTGAAACATACTTGTGGTATTTCTAAACTCTGAACCTCTCACTGCACAATTTACAAAATTCTAACGTACACGCCTTGTCATGCAGGAAAGTATGCGTGAACAGCAGGTGAGTCTGGGGCATGGTTTGGATGTCCGCAAATGCATTACTATTTTATAAAAAACATATGTGCGAATGACAACAAGAATGCAAGAACACTTTTACACCTGCACCAAATTCAAAATGTCTTTTTATTTTTTGACCTGGCATTTGTTGTACTAGCTTCTCCAGTGAATGGAAAGTTCAGATTGCTAGGAACAGAAGCAGGGGGTGTGGGGGACAAACTGGGAAATCCTTGTCCTTGCCCATAAGTTTGTTTGGCAACTCTTGTTAGTTAGTTTTTTTTTTTTTGTTTTGCTTTTTTTGAGGGTCTGTCTTTCAGGATCATGCAAGATTTGCTCCCATTCTTTGAGGGGAGGAGGTTGAGGGTCACAGGAATAGGCTGGGGCTGTATGGGAGTGCTATTGAAGTGATTTGACATGAGTATTACAAACTTATGGATAGGGCGCTACATTAGAGAAGAAAGAAGACAGAGGAGGAGGAGGAGTGCAAGGTGATGCATATAAGGAAAAATAAGCCATGCTGTACTTACACGATGTTAGGTTCCATATTAGGAGCTACCACCCAGGAAAAATATCAGTCATCATAGTGGATAATACATTGAAGTAGTCAACTTAGGGCCTCATTTACCAATATCGCATTGGTAACGCATTAAGGGGAAACATCACGTGCGGTGATTTGCACAACAGGCATATATATGAGAGAGAGAGAGAGAGAGAGAGAGAGAGAGAGAGAGAGAGAGAGAGAGAGAGAGAGAGAGAGAGAGAGAGAGAGACTTGCTATAGATCCTACTCCCTAGACAGGTATTTGTATCCCCATGGTAGGCCCACCTAGTAACTCGAGGTGGGGATTAGGTATGAGCGTAGGGGGTTGGGGGCCACTTTCACATTCAACATGAGACGTATGAACAGAACAGTGGTCTCTTGTGAAGATCTGATGACCTTCGGAGTGAGGAAACTCACTCCAAGAAGAGATTTGGGCAACATTCTCTCAACCTAGCTTGTTGTTGCCCAGGTAGAATGTCCATCAAGCTAGGTTGAGAGAACATTGCCCAAATCTCTTCTTGGCAACTTGGGCAACTTGGGCAATGTTCTCTCAACCTAGCTTGATGGACACTCTACCTGGGCAACAACAAGCTAGGTTGAGAGAATGTTGCCCAAATCTCTTCTTTGAGTTGAAGAGGAGGAGGGGAAGCCATATGACCTGAGTGAGAAGGAATTTCAGGAGATACATTACCAGACTCCCCAAAAGACTGTAGAGGAAAGGAATACGTTGAAGATATTTTCAAATGTGAAGGTGCATTTATTTACAACAGATAGGTGATATGTGTGCCCTCTCCCTTTGAAGGATGACTAGTCTCTCATACTGCCTGCACATAGGTATGTGATCCTGCACATAGGTATGCGTTTCTGCACATAGGTATGTGATCACTACTGATAGTGCCTTCAGAAGCCATGAGCACAGAAGGCATTGGCAATGGTGATAGCTGCAGGAGGGCTCTAGAGGACAGGGGATGTTGTGACCAGATATTTGGGGTCATGAGGATGAATATTTGGCTGCACTAGTGTACCTGACCTTTTCAGATGGTGTATTAGATGAGGTCATCCCCATGTCAGAAGAAGGTGATGTCTCCATTTAGGTCATCATAAGGGGAGAACCTTCCTCAGAGGTGCTGGAGGTGATGATGGAGGATACAGCCTTGGAAGTATTGGAGCCATAGGAAGATGAGGTGGCATCATATGTGGTAGTGGTGGACACATAAGGGAAGCCTCCTACCAGGCTGGGAACTAAATATAGCACAGGAACAAACCATGGTAGTGGTTATGCAAATGCAGAGGGAGGCAGCATTCAGAAGACCTGTGGTTGCAAGGGAGCATTCCATGCTGGCTGAGGCTGGCATGGAGGTATCTGCTGAAGTATCTCCCTCCAGACAGATGTCATAGACAACAGTTCTTCCCATAATATCTGACCAAGTCCCTTCATTGTCTATCTTATACTCTGCAAATATGCCTATACCACTATCCTGAGGCTCCGTAAGTCTATTACTATTACTTAACATTTCTAAAGCACTACATGTTGGTGGCTCACTGAGGAGATACCCAGTGGGTGACGAAGCCGGGAAGTGGCACAGACAGGAGACCAAGGGATCATCACTACTGGAGACCCGAGGTCTCCCCAGGAGGAGCCCGTGAGGAACCAGGCCGCTTGGACTTACGAGTGGTCTCCTGCTAGGTGGTATCCAGGGAATGGAGATGAAGAGCTGGAACCAGGAGGCCAACTGGAACTTCACCACTGGAAGCCCACGGTCCCCCTGAGAGGAGCTCGTGAGGACCCGAGCTGCTTGGACTTAGGTGAGGCCTCTTGGATGAAGCCGAAGTCAGAAGCTAAAGGTCAAAGCTAGATCAGAAGTCTGTGGACGGAAGCCAGAGTCAAAAGCCAGGAGTCAGAAGCCGAAGTCAGAAGCCAAAGGATAAAGCTGAATCAGACGCCTGTAGACAGAAGCCGGAGTCAAAAGCCAGGAGTCAGAAGCTGAAGTCAGAAGCAGCAACTAGCAACTCTTACCAGAGTGAACCTCGTTGCAAGGCAAAGGCCCAGGCCTAGCTGCAGGGTTTAAATACCCCTGCAGCGTCTGACGTCATCTGGGGGCTGTCCTGCCTGTTCCCACGCTGGCCCCTTTAAATTTGGAGCTCCTGAGCATGCGTGCCTAGGGGGCGGGGCCAGCCGCGACGGATCGGCGGCGTCTCCCTCAAGGAGGGAGCACCGCGGGAGAGGCCCTGGGGCCTGCTGGCCGGGACGGAGCAAAAGCAGGTCGGGCCGGCCCTGAGGTGAGTGGAGGGACCGGGGCACGGCCCGGTACCATAACACTACATGACATAAGCAGTATAGTACAAACATACAAAAAACAGTCCCTGTCTCCTCTGCTCCTCTTTCCACTTTCTATTGATCCAGCTCCTGCTGTTTATTCATAGTCATGTTATCAATTGCTCCATGTCTCCTACTGATGGTTCTGGTGGAGATGGTAATGGGAGGTGGGGAGAATGAAAGGAGTGCTAGCTGCTCTCTGCAGAATTGGGTCCTCTAATTTATTGGTCATTTTAGACTCCTGAACTGTAATTTTGTTGCTTAGAGTTTGGATCTGGTCCATTATACTTTGACCCTTATCTCTTGAACTTTCTTTGTTGCTT
Source organism: Rhinatrema bivittatum (assembly GCF_901001135.1). Lineage (NCBI taxonomy): Eukaryota > Metazoa > Chordata > Amphibia > Gymnophiona > Rhinatrematidae > Rhinatrema > Rhinatrema bivittatum. The sequence goes on along the minus strand of NC_042624.1, from coordinate 50,980,256 downwards.
TTACAACCTCACCTTAGGAATACATTCTTATTACTGCTGTTGCTTGTGTTTGGATGTGTAGATCAGCTAGGATCTCAGTTCTCATATCCTAAATGGGTATTCAGGCTTGAAGATTCAAGGCACAGGGTCAGGAGGCAACAATTCATCTTAAAGAATAATCTGAGCCTCTGACATGGCCTCACCTTTACAATGAGTGGAGGAATAGCTTGATGGTTAAAACAGCAGCTGAGAACCAGGGAAGTCAGAGTTCAAAGCCTGCTGATGCTTCTTATGACTTTGGGCAAGTCATTTCTCCCTCTATTGCCTCAGGTACAAACACTGTAAGCCCTCTGGGGACAGGAAAATGCCTAGAGCATCTGAATATAATTCACCTTCAGCTGTAATACACTATACAATAAACCTCAGGAGTGGAAAATCAACAATAAACAATCCCACTCTATAAGGAGCAGAAAGAATCCAAATATAATGCTATTCTATCATTTTGGGGCATCATGCAAGCACCTCATCATTAATTCTTGGAGAAAAACTGATCTCTTCCCATTTTCTGCTTTCTCTCTCATTGATATTTTGTCCTAATACATCAGGAGTAGATGATTCGGTATTGGTAGTTAATGGCTTATCCTGCAACAAAGCCTGGGTGCATTTCTCATCTCTTGCCACATCCCTCTTATGCTCCTCTGGGGCTGCTACAGACTGTGAAGACTAGTCTTTTTCTGAATTGCTCTGTGCTTCTAGTCTGAGTAGTAGCCCTACTGCATGCCATCTAGGTCTTCCAAGCCTATTGAGACCAGGATTTTCAGTCATAGTCTATATCATCTCATGCAAGATGATATAGATTATGACTAGGCATGAAGATCAGGTATGGGCCCCATTCTACTGCCTTCAGCTATTGAACAACCTTCTAATCAAGCAATCCCTAGGGTCTGAATGCTACCATTATGAACTGTATTTATAAACCAATAAGCTTGAACAGAAAGAGAGCATGTGGCAAGGTGTTGCTCATGACTACAGGCCCTATCTGCCTTTTAGCCTATAGGCTATCTGTAGTTAGGTAAAATATGTGTGATATATGTAAGAAAGTTTGAGGCAAATATTCAAAAACCTGAAGAATGGATGACCTTTCCAACTAAAGTTTGCTGGATGTGTTATCTGGGATATGCAGTGGCAAAACATCCCACTGAATATCCCTGATTAAAGCTATCTGGCCAACCATAGCCAGATAATTTTAAACCTAAAAGAATATTTTTTGAATATTGCCGGTTAGATGTAAAGTTTTATGTTTATAGGTAGATGGATAGCTTTAGCCTTAACCATCTATATTGAAAACTGTTATGGTTTTGAGGTGTTGGAGTGGATTCTTGGGTACTGCGGTGATGGCCACTCCCACAGGGAGGAGCCTCGTGAGGAACCGCAGTACTAGCTAGACTCTATACATGCAGACACAGAGAATTTGTATTTATTATACAGTTTGATGGTACTGACTGGGGAATGGACAGCAATGAGGTAACCCAGTAGAAGTAGTCCAGGGGTCCTCAGCAGAGGAGACCAGTCCCACACTCGAGTAGATGATAGGCAATGCAGGATAGCCAAGGAAGGTCCCGGATGAAGACTCCCAGCGATGAAGATGAAGGTGAGACAGACTGACAGGGTTAGTACTCACTGAAGTAGATAGCTGTGTTGATGAAGATCCTGGCAGGCAGAAGTAGTTCAGTAGTAGGCACCAGAGTAGGGAGAGCAGGCCCTCGAGTACATGATATCCCAGATAGGTAACTGAAAGAGAGCATAAGGGCCCCCGAGGAGCAGGTACCCAGGTTAGTGATGAATTACCCCGAAGGGCAGAGAGAGAGCTTCCTGTGGCAGCTAGGAAGCAGCAGAGCAGCTTAGACTGGAGGCAGTCCAATCCAATCCAATCTTTGCTAACTCAGGGGGTCATTTATCAAAACGTGCTAAGGCATTTTTGCATGCGAAAAGCCCTGTTAATGCATGCGATAAGCCCTTAACATATGCGATAGCACCATATTATATGGTGCGATGCAAATTTGAAAAAGAAGAGGAGTTAGGGGCATGCTTACCAGTTTGCAAAGTCCTATTGCATGAACTTAATGCTGATTTTAGCTACACCTTTTCCAGTAGTGGAAAGCTGTGTGATATGGGGCAGTAAGGTGTTAGTGCATTTAGAGAGAGA